>NC_060143.1:304148077-306548077 GCF_021461385.2 Schistocerca piceifrons
ATGAAATGCTGAATTTGCACTCACTATTATACCTGGTGTCAAACTGTGAACATTAGAAGTTTTATTGTGTCAGACACGTGCCTACTGGTGATTCATAATAAGGAGGAATTCTTCTGACGCAGTAGCGCCTATTGAAACAGCTCAGATGACACAAATATGTAATACTTAGATATATAGTTTTGAGAGAATCTATTCGAAGGAAGACTTGTTAAGTTTCTTTAAGACAATTCCTTAGAGCCCAGATGAAGCCTATGATGGTTTTAATTGAAGACTAATGACCAAATAAACACTATTACACATAGCTTGTGATCGGAACACAGGCACAAATTACTAGACTGGCAAAGACATATCCTTTAGTGAAGTCTGATTTCTGGTGAAGTAAGGTGGCGACGTCAGAAAGTTTGTGTGTTGCGTTACAACGATTTTCTGAAATGAAATGACGTTGTGAGCTCTACGAAACGGTCCAAACAGTTTCTGCAATCAGACAAATATTTGCGTACTAGTTGAGTTTATCGCATACATTATGAAATCGTGACATGAGAAAAACATCAAGCTACGCATACACGTATTTAAAACAGGTTGCAGTTTTCGTAAGAACACTCAAATGGATGAAGACACTTATTATCAATGACAAATAGCACCTTCTACTAATGGGAGCATTTTCATAACGAGAATTCGAAGAAAAGCCGAAGATGATCATCATGCTACATCTATTAATTCTAGATTTAGTAAACCGCTCAAGATATAAATAAACCATTTAAATACTGTTGATATTACAGAAAGATCGACTGTAATGCACTAATTTAGGTTTATATACAGCACAAAAGCAAAATTACGTGAACTGTTTCTAGTTGCATTCAGACATGGATCACTATATACCCGTTTCTTACGAATGTTTTCACAGTAAATAAACAGCTGTTTGCACGTCCTTTGCGCTCGCCGCCGTATTGCAATTGTAAAGTGCTGGGTTCAGTGACACTAATGATACTCTATACGTTATTGCCAGTGTAGAGTGTACAATATTTCTGTGGATGTCTGTGTATTAATAGTCGAAGGTCTTGAATGATTAACTGGCACTTCAGTGTTCAAATCACCTATTGAACTTTAAGAGAAACTTTATGAACTCTTAAAGCTCGTTTAGCAATCTCTAGTAATGATTAGCTATTGACGGGGGAGCAAAGAATAACATTACGAAAGTTTATGAATTTACGCCGAGTGATCTGAATTGGCTAATTAGTGGCAGTTAAATTCTGGCAAAGGACTTGCATGACTGAATTGTGAATTTTATAGATTTGCTGCTGTCTTGCAAGTCATCTATAACAATTGCAGACCTAATGTTTTAGTACGCATTATAACAATTCTTGGTAAGCGTGTTATCTCTGAAGGCCTTCATATTTGGTTCTAACAGCGTCACTTAAGCTATATGAACGAGGTTCTGAGGGTGAAATTAAATGCAGGCAGTATTTAAATGCTTCCGTGCCCTGGAGAGGCTTATCGGAAGCAATTATCATCGTAAAAAGTACGTGAAAGGAGAAATTGCAACCAGAGATTAATGAACTGCGTGGACGTCGATTTTTTCAGACTTTGTTTGTTTCACAAAACTGGAAACTTTTTATTTACGAACGAAATTCAACGTCACACATCCAAAATATTCCTGATTCTTGTTAGCAAAAAGGGTCTCGTACTGAAGAATTGGAGTCGAGAGAAGGAGAATTAATTGCATGAAGATTGATGTTCCTGGTTAGGTTACCACTGTGCACCTGCGGCGTGGCGACATTCGGCCACATCAACTATACAAGAAATAAATAATTAGTTGCAGGAAACCTGTAGTAGACATCAGGAGCGGGTGGAATTCGTAGAACTGAAGACTTCTCGGCTTTCTTTTCCTCTTTTCCCAGAACCTCTCATTTCTTTCATTTTTCTTTCTCTCCTTTTCGGAAACGCTTTGCGTGGACTCATTTTTAGTGGTACCACTCCAAATGATTTTATGCTATTGACCTTGCTTCTAATTTTTCACAGTTGTAGATCATCTCTAGTGTAATATGTTTCTTGTGCGTCTGTTTTGACCTCTACCACCCACTTTAGAGGTGGACATCAATGATATGATGTAACGGAAGTTCTTCTTGCTGCCGGCCGGAGTGGCCGAGCGATTTTAGGCGCTACAGTCTGGAACCGCGCGACCGCTACGGTCGCAGGTTCGAATCCTGCGTCGGGCATGGTTGTGTGTGATATCCTTAGGTTAGTTAGGTTAAGTAGTTCTAAGTTGTAGGGGACTGAAGACCTCAGAAGTTAAGTCCCATGGCCATTTTTTTCTTCTTGCTCAGTCGGTTTCCCCATTGTGTTAATGATGTTCTCTGTGTACTTGTGAGCTCCTCGACTTTGTTATTCTTCCAAGTCCATTAGTAGTATTTTGAGTCGAAAATTTTTCTAAAATCTTCCAGCCCTTCTTTTCAAGTTCTTCCGACTGGTCATTTTTATTTAAAATGGGACACGCCGAGTCATAGAGTCTTACTGGTCTTATAAAAGGATTATAGTGGCTGATTTAGGCCTTGTGGGATACGATTAGTTTGTTGTATCTGTTCAGTATTGGTTTGTAAGCAGAGTATAATTCATTGCTCTTTCTTTACCTCTTAATCCAGTCCATTTAGTGTGACCGATTCTCCAAAGTATTTGAATTTATCTGTACTTTTAATCTTCGCATGTGAGCAGACCTATTTTAACTCCAAGCATTTCTCTACTTGGTGTCTGTGTTCCATATATTCCCTATTTTCAAGTGTGTGGAGCTGGCACCAAATGGTTCAAATGGCTCAGAGCATTATGGGACATCTCCGGTCATCAGTCCCCTAGATCTTAGAACTATTGAAACCTAACTAATCTAAGGACATCACACACATCCATGCCCGAGGCAGGATGCGAACCTGCGACCGTAGCGGTCGAACCGCTCGGCCACCAGCGGCCGGCGACTGGCACCAAAAAGGAAATACAGGAGCATTGAACATAAACAGAAAATGACCCCACGAATGGTCACAGGTTTGTTTGCGCCGAGGGAGAGTGTCACAGAGTTGTTGAGAAACTGAACGGGCAGACTACTGAAGATAGACGTAAACTATCACGAGAAAGCCCCTACTTAGAAAGTTTCAAGAGCTTATTTTGATTTACGACTCTAGGAGTATACTACAACCCCCTACGTATCGCTCACATATTGGTGACGAGGACAAGATCAGGTTAATTACAGCATGCACACAGGCATTTAAACAATTATCCTTCTACGCTTCATCTTAAATGGAACAATGAAAGGACCCAATAACTGGTACGTCGGGAGCTCACCTAATCATGCACTTCACACTGGTTTGCACAGTAAGGATGTAGATTAAGATGTAAATTTTACGAGTAATAGTTGACATGCGATGACTCACTGCCACTGCTGCTAAAAGCAGCTGCTTGTTTTCCATAACTGAATTACATCATTCAGTGGCGCTCGAAATACTGGTTGAAATTGCATGGTAAATCACTTGCGTTTGGTGGGGCCGAAGCGGGTGAGAGACTGCAGGCGATATCGCTATCGCCAACGATCCGTCCGTCTACGTGGGGCCCTTAACACTGCGGAGATACAAAGACGTTTCCACAGGAACGTAAACAATATCGCTCCACGTGACTGGTCGTGGCAGTAGCAAGGAGCCGTCTCTTCTTTCGCCCTACGAAGTAGTAGCCAGCCCAGCACTATCCACGATTCTGCCGCAGTCAGCAACAGCTGAGGGAGAAAGCTGCAGTAGTAGAAGGCGGTGGTGGAGAGAGGCCTGCCTGTACGGTGGGCCGGCTGCTAGCAACAGGCGGCTCCCAGAATAGCGCAGAACCGCCGCCCTGCGCTGACGTAGCGACGTTTGCGTCTTGCTACGCTACGCCACGGCCACGACCGCTGACAGCGCGTGCTCAAGCCATGCGCGCAACTGGACACCCGCACGCTATGTGAAGGATACGGAGGCTCCCTTTCATCCCAGGCACCGCTGTTCCCATCGTACTAAGTCTTCAGTGCCGCGGATAACACGAAACCTGGTTGATACGTACGCATGGTTGGCGGAACAGGTATGGTATCGGACAGTTCAATACGTTTTTATGCTTAAATACCTACCAACGTAGGCTGTAAATGAGAAAATACGTATGGAACATTATACTTGGCGATCATACTCATAGAATCGTTTAGTTTTCACCTTCTACTATTGAACATTTTTCTCTTACGCTTGGCGGTTACAGCTAGAATTGCGACCACATACAATGAGGTGACAAAAGTCATGGGACAGATATACGCACATATACATTTGGCAGCGTATCGCGTCCACAGGGCATGAAACGGCAGGGCATTGGCAGAGGTCATTTCTACGCAGGCGATTCGTGTCAAAACGTTTTTGACGCGGTTGTGGCCGCACAACGGAAATTAACAGACTTTGAACGCGGAACGGTAGTTGGAGCTAGACGAGTGGGCTATTCTGTTTCGGAAATCGTTAGGGAATTCAGTATGACGAGATCCACAGTGCCAACAGCATACCGATAATACCAAATTTCAGGCATTACCTCTCACCACAGACTACAAAGTGGCCGACGACCTTCACTTAATGACCGAGAGCAGATGCGTTTGCGTAGAGTTCTCATTGCTAACAGACAAGCAATACTGCGTGAAGTAACCGCAGAAATCAATGTGGGAAGTACGCCGAACATATCCGTTAGGACAGTGTGGTGAAATTTGGCGGTAATGGGCTTTGCCACCAGAAGACGTGTTTGCTAACAGCACGACATCGCCTGCAGCCCCTCTCCTGTGCTCCGGACCATATCGGTTCGACCTTAGACGACTTAAGTCCCGCATTCAGTTGGTAAGAGATGATGGTAGAGTTCAGCGCGGTGCACAACCCACGAAGCCATGGACTCAAATTATCGAGAAGGCACTATGCAAGCTGCTGCTGGCTCCATAACGATGTCGATTGTGTTTACATGGAATGGACTGGATCCTCTGGAAGTTAGCCTACTTGGAGAACATTTGCAGCCATTCATGGACGTCATGTTCCCAAACAAAGATGGAACTGTAATGGGTGACAATGTGCCATGTCATAAGGCCACAGTTGTTCGTGACTGGTTTGAAGAACATTCTGGACATTCTCAGCGAATTGTTTGGCCACGCAGGTCGCCCGACATGTATCCCATCGAAGATTTTGGGACATAATCGAAAGGTCAGTTCGTGAAAAAGTCCAACACCGGCAACGCTTTTGCAATTATATATGACTACAGAGACTCTCTATTTCTGCAGGGGATTTCCGGCGACTTGTTAAGGCCATGATACGTTGAGCTGCTACACTACACCTGGCAAAAAGGGAGGTCCTACACGATATTAGGAGATATTCCACGTCTTTTGTCGTCTCAGTGTACTGTACGTCACATACATTCCCAGCACGGTTCACGCAAACGTTTGCAGGACCAAGGCAACTGTTAGAGTAGGTGGAGGTTAAGCTCAGACATTTCAGTTTTTCTAGTATTGTGGTCAATGAAGGCTAGATTTTCTCGCGCTTTCAAATGGCTCTCAGCACTATGGGACTTAACTGCTGAGGTCATCAGTCCCCTAGAACTTAGAACTACTTGAACCCAACTAAGCTACGGACATCACAAGGACATCCTGCCCGAGGCAGGATTCCAACCTGCGACCGTAGCGGTCGCGCTGTTCCAGACAGTAGCGCCTAGAACCGCTCGGCCACTCCGGCCGGCTCTCGCGCTTTCAAATTGAAGTCATAGGTTGAGTTGTTAGCTATAACCAACCCAAATTCCATCTCCGTCTGATTATTAACGACAGAGAAATTTACAATTTAGCTAAATCGAAAATATCGAAGTTTTAAGTCACAAAATGGGACAAAGTTCCGCAGTGCGGGTCTTGGCACCATTAAAGATAAACATGGATAAAAATGGATGACCGCATAATAAAAACGTTTGAAATAACCCTTTGTAACATTGTTGTGTTGCATCGAAGTTACCCAACACAATACAGAAGGGAAATGTCTCGTAAATTTGAACATAATGCTTAAAAATACTTTTACAAAAGTAATTCTTCTCCACGAAGGAGGGTTAGCAGGGTAACCTGAAAGATTTCGGTTACTGAATCTAGTCTATCTAGGTACTCAGTAAGCAGCGTACTTTGTTAGGTCGTCTCATTCTTCCTTGCAGTCGCAGGCTCTTCCTCGTCTTCTTGTTTTTCTTCTTAGCATACTTATTCGCCAAATAGTAAGTCCATTTCTTTATCTGAGCTAGTGTCATGATGTGAGAAGTCTGAATCTGCCTCTGAAGAATAATAAAATGGGTGTTTGATTTGTTTTCTCCTTATCTTACGTTGTGGCACGTTGTATCCAAAGAGAGGTCGCCGGCCACGGCGGCCGAGTGGCTCTAGGCGCTTCAGTCCGGAACACAGTAAAACTTTCAAACATGTGGAATAAAAGATGGATTTAAAAAAAAATAGTGTGCATTTCTTTTGGAGTGACCCTCGCATTACACAGCATTGATGAATGGCCTCGTAGTATTTAGGATTTCTGAGAAGGCATCTATATTTTGACTCAGAAACACTGGCGGTAACGGCTTCTTCGAACTGTCACTCTGCAAATGACCCAGCACAGGACGACAACGCCGGACGGTGCCATATATCTGAAACCTGAGCTGACAGGGTGTCACGGCTCCTTAAGCTGCGCCCACGAGGAGAATTAACCGAGAGAGCGTTACGAGGAATTAAGTGTAGTCATGTTGTGGCCTAAACAACTTCATAGTCTCGGAAGCAGCTGCCTCGTAGGTTGGTCCTACAATTGAGACAACGACCTCAACTGAGTGTTTGCGCAATTCGTCATAATTCGCTGCATTTCGCGTCTGCTCGAGTCACTGCGTCAGTCTCGCAAGTTCCCATCTGAATCGCTAGCACCCATACTGCTTTGCTGTCTTGCGAGCATAGTTAAATTCCACGATATGGTAAGAGAGAAACAAGTACAGTAGATACCGCAAATTATACAGAGTCTATCACAGCGAAAGGTGCATAATAATGGAAGAAAAAACGTTCCAGTAAATATGGGTTCGAAATGGAGCCATTTGCTAGATGATTTCCAACGTATAGTTGCAAGCCACCATTGATTTCAGAATGAGATATTATCCTAGATGGTACAAATATATTTGAAATGTAGCCACTTCGAAAAAGACTACATGTGATTACTTTTGAAATATAATTAGGTTCAAATTTCATACAAATCCAGAGGCTTTTAATGACGCACCAAACCAGCAATGTTTCTCACTGAATGGATGGTTAGGGGTATTCGGAGATCGTTTCATTGGGCCTCGCAATCTGCAAGAAAACTTGATGGACGAGTGTCCCAACGGTTTCTGCTGCGGGATCCGCCGACGGAGGTCTGAGGATGTACCCCCTGCACAACTTTGATGAATACACTTCCTGATCGCGTGTATCCCGACGCCTTTTATTGTACATTAATATATAATTTGCTTTATGACAGCTTGAACAATGCTTGTGACACTTTCAGTCAGATGTCTGAGTCTCTGTGTCCCTCGAGAAATCGCAGACCACTCTTCCTCAAGAATAGAAACCAGAGAACACCGAGATGATGTATGATGGGTTCTGGAGCAACGTTCTAATTCATCCCAAAGTTGTTCCGTTATATTCAGCTCGGGACTCTGGGCAGGCCAGCACATTTCAGGACTGTTATTATCCTACAAACCGTTGCCTCACACACGCTGCTTTATGACAAGGTCCATTGCCATGCTGATGCAGTCGTCGTTTCCGAACTGTTCCTCTATTGTACACAGAACACAATCCTGTAAAATGTGTTCATTTCCTTCCAAATTAAGAATTGTCTTAATTGCAACAATCAAGAAAAACACCTGCATAACTTAACACCAGCCTTTCCGTACTTCACTGCCATTCACGTGACAACAGATAATATTCTTCTGACGTCCGCCAACCATAAACGCCTCCATCGGATTGAGTCAGGATATAGCGTGATCATGACTCCAAATCACTCGTCTCCAGTCATGCACCGTCCAGTGGCGATGCTGTTTACACCAACACAAGCGTTATTTAGTACTGACTACAGACATGTGTGATTTACAAGTAGTTTGTCGATCATTCTACCTCATTATTTTAACTCCCTACAAACATTCCTCATCCAACCTGGACTATTAGTAGCACTTTGGAACTCACGAGTGATTCTTCTGCCGATCGCATTCGAATTTTTAGCGACACCCTCCGCAGTGCTCGACGGCCCCTGTTCGCAGTACGTGAGGTCAGCGTAGCCTTGGTGCAGATGTGAGTGTTCCTTCATGGTTCCACTTCACAGTCATATCATCAGCAGTCGACATGGGCAGCTTTACATCGGTTCAAATGTCCCTGATGCATCTGTTACTCAGGTGACGTGCAATGGCTAGTCCTCGTTCGAAGTCACTGAGCTCTCCAGGCAGACCAGATCTGCTGTTGCTGTTTCTCTTCTGGCAACACAATACTCCACACCCATGGGTGGCCACCTCTCGTTACATCTAGTGGTCCATTCAAAAATGGTTCAAATGGCTCTGAGCACTATGGGACTTAACATCTGAGGTCATCAGTCCCCTAGACTTAGAGCTACTTAAACCTAACTAACCTGAGGACATCACACACATCCATGCCCAAGGCAGGATTCGAACTTGCGACCGTAGCAGCCACGTGGTTCCAAACTGAAGCGCCTTGAACCGCTCGGCCACCGCAGCCGGCGTAGTGGTCCTTTCTTGATACTTTTGATAGAGTTTGCTTATTTAAAATGGGCTCAATTCTCTTTTTAAATAACTGTCTAGTGGCAATACCAATGGTAATCAAATTGGTATGATTCATGCATATGTTTCTATTTATGTCGGCAGTTAAGAGAATAAATATACCTTCCGCCAAGTTTCTGTTTATAGCTCAAACAACAGTTTTACCTCACACACCAAATGAAGCATTGGACCTATAGCTCTGGACAAAAGTATATATCCATGAAAAATGTGGATTTGTGTATCTACGAGGGTGTGCTGAAAAGCAATACATCTCGATGCTTTACGTGAAAACTCTTTAAGCTTTCTACACAAAACAGACATGATTAACATTCTGCATCTTTATTCTTCATGTCTACATATTTATTTCTCAACATAGTCCGCCTGTGACGAACAGATTTCTCCCAACGAGAGAGCAGTTTGCTGATACGGACACTGCAGAATGTTTGACTTGGTTGAGAGAGCCATAACCTTACCTCTTCTTGCACCGCTTCATTACTATCAAACTGAAGTCCTCGAAGCTGTTCTTTAACTTCTACAAACAAATGAAAATGGGAAGAGACAAAGTCGGATCTGTATGACCCTGAAACAAGGGGTCGGATTGTTCCCCACGTTGCAGCACTCGTGTGTGGTCTGGTATCTGCATGCTGTACTAATGAGAGCTCGAGTACTTGACGAAAATAAAAATAAATACGTCTCAAGTAGATAAGGGTACCAGATGTGTTTCACGCTGTCACTTCAACATGTTAAGATGTTTCGCTAGCATCAAGGACATGTCAAACACAATGCTGTCAGTAAGAATGGTAATACGAAATAAGGATCTGTGCCGTGTCGGGCAAATGGCTTTAGTTCAATAACAAAGCGAAATATTTCTATAACACGAAACCTGAGTTTCTGCGGCATATAAAATGCTCAAACAGCTTACGGGACTGCCGCCGGGTGACGTCTTCGACAATCGTTGATATTTCGACAGGTGAACGCCCCGCCATTTTCAACTCACGAATGCGCTGCACACGGAAATTTTAAATCTTGGAGTTACCCCTTCACGCTAAGCCGATTGGCGAGAACTTTGGTGAAAGGGTACTTCGAACATTGATTCATAGGGCGCACACCATCTCAGATCGCGAGGTTTACGGGCTGAGTTAGCCCATCTTTGAAGTACCCTTTCGTCAGACCCGGCTACCGCGAGAGACACATCAGCCGCACGCTGTGTTATCGATCAACCTTAAATCGGGTGTTTTTTCTTTTTTTTTCTTTTCTTCGTTGATCCATTATGGATCGTGGGACGACGGCTGCCATAAACTTCTTGATGCAATAATTTACCAACAGCCGTATTATTTGTAGAAGTTTATTTTATTTTATGAACTTCTGTTTGCTACCAGTTTCGGCATTACATTGATGCCATCTTCAGGCCCCACTCGTCATAGTCGTAAAATCACTATACACGGAAGGAGCCATATAACTGGATCCGTGAATCAATCGTCCTGCAACATCTCTTGGTGACCAGCAGTCGCACGTTAGTATCCGCCATCCGCCATTTTGCGTTTCATGTGTTCGTTTCCAACCCCGAGGAAGCAGCCAGGCACAGCAACGTTCAGTCATTCGCTGCAGAAGGCTTATAGGAAAGCCGACCGTGTTTAAGATACAAATACGTGGTTTGCATCTCGAGACATCAGCCTCACAGTTAGTTCTACCGATGCCAATTTGGTAGTCTTTGTCGTACTGCTTCGGCCCGTGTGCTCGCATCGTTTTTTCACTCATGTGATTCGTATCCTGGCATTCATCTTTGTTATGCTGCGTCAGAACTATCTCTAGGAACTGGAATAGTTGCCGTTATCTTTATTTGTATTTTATATCTTTCCATGTACTTCTGGCTTTCCCCAAAGCAAGTCTGCGGATTGCCTGTTAGTCCGAAACAGTAGACTGGCTAGTTACCATCTACATGTATTTAGACTGCCTCTCATTTCGTGGCTAGTTATCGTCTATGTGTATCGAGACTGCCTCTCATTTCAATTTTTTTACGAGACTACATCAGCTTTTCTGTTAGCTGTCTATTACTGGCCTGTAGTCTCCCCCTGTGCTCTTCATTAACCAGTTAAATCAGCAGTCCAGATCCCTGCAGTGCATGAGAAACAATCCGACGCCAGCACCGCTTAGAGTGCAGCATATTATCAGATGAGATTCTCCTAATCTGATGGTAGGGAAGACAGTGACAGGCAAAATTCATTTATTTTTTTCATTTCGATCCCTCTGAAGCCAAAAGAAACAAGCAAGCTACAGTAGCTTCTGACATCGTCATCTTAGGTTGTGTGCAAGGCTAGCTGTTTATGCTGTATTCTTAGTCGGCGAGCCCCGTCTGCCGAGGGTTTACGTTTCCCTACACAATCTCGTTGCAGTTATGCCTGGAATATACCAGTGTGTTCACCTGTTGACGTATCAACGACTGTCGAAGGCGTCACCCGGTATTCCAGTAAGTTGTTGGAACATTTGTTTAACGTTTTAATTTATATATACCAGTTTACTTGTTATTTCATCAGCTGCTAATGGACTGTGTTCGTATGAAAGAGGAAGCTCGTGCACTGCGTAGTCAGCCTCTCTCTAGTCTACGAGATCTATGCATCGGGCAAATGGATTTGTGTCACGTGCTATTCATCACAACGCTGCTTGAAATGACAGTTGGTTTTCACTGTAATTCCTCTGGAGAAGCGGTGGGGGGAAGAACCGATTCAGTCAGACGGATCGACTCTCTACTGTCGTCCTTTGTTCCCGTGACGTCGCTTTTCGATATTCCCCCACCCTCCTCCCCAACAGGGTTTGCTTTTCCTGAACGCCAATAAGAAGAAAGCACCGAATGCCACTGTGAAGGAAGATAATCGCTTTGTTGCTTCACCGCACTTTGATGGTAAAACTAAGAGCGCAGAGGAGGAGGGAGAGAGAGAGAGAGAGACAGAGACAGAGACAGAGAGAGAGGGAGAGAGAGAGAGAGTACAGAGAGAACTCAACACTATAAAACTGCCCTGAAAAATACATTCTAAGGAAAAGAAGGCGACGCAACATGAAGGAAGTATCCGAATGGGATGTACACCGATAGATGTAATGTACATGCAGAGGCAAACAAATGATTACGATTTCAGACGAATTGTATGAATTATTTAGGAGACGAGCTTCACAGATTGAGCGAATCAGTAATTCGTTGGTTCATGTGTGGTCGTCATGCAAGCAGTTATTCGGCTTGGCATTGATTTATAGGGTTGTTAGATGTCCTCCTAAGGGATATCACGCCAGATTATGTCCAGTTGGCGCACTAGACCGTCAAAATCCTGAGCTGTTGGAGGGTCCTGCCCGTAAAGCTCCAAACCTCTTCCATTTAGGTGACATCCTTCGTCCTTGCTGGCCAACGTAGGGTTTGGCAAGCGCGAAGATATGCAGTATAAACTCTCGCCGTGCGCTGTGCTGTAAGGGTGCAGCGGATAACAACAAAAGAGATCCTGCTACGAAATGGCACGCCAGAGCATAGCTCCCGTTATCGGGCCGTTTGTCGGGCGGCAATCAGATTTGTATCCCACTGCTGTCCAGGGCATCTCCAGACGCGTCTTCTCATGTCGAGGGGCTCAATTCGTAGAGGAATTCGTCACTGGAGACAATTATGTTCCAGTCAAGGAGATTCCAGGCCGAAGACGTTTCTAGAGACGTCCCAGGCAGTAATGAGAAACCAACCTGACTGCGGCCCGCCTTACAGCCCGATAAGCAGCAGGGATGGTATGGGGTGCCATTTCCTAGCAGGATCCCTTTTGTTGTCATCCGCTGCACCCTTACAGCACAGCGGCACGTCGACGATATTCTACGCCCCGTTTTTTGCCATTCGTGGCAAGCCATCTTAGGCGTACGTTTCAGGAAGAATTATGGGCAAGGACGTGCAACCACCTCGAGATTTTGACTATGTAACGCGCCAATTGGACAGAATTTGCACGATATTCCTCGGGACATCCAACAATTCTATCAGTCAGTGGCAAGGCAAATAACTGCTTGCATAAGGCCAGAGTTGGACAAACGCGTTATCGACTTGCTCAATATTTGAAGCTCTTCCTTTTGAATAAATCACACATTTTTTCTGAAATTTTGATCATTTGTTTGTGTTTACATGTATGTCACATGTACCGATTTCCGTCCCATTTGGACAAATCCATTGTGGTGCGTCATTTTTTATCTTTTTATAATTTTTTGTCTTAGAATTCCATGCACTTTAAGGTAGAAAATGCATGTTACATTATTAGCCCTTGGTAACTTTCCCTATCTTAAGATGTTTGGAATAGTTTTCGAATCAGTTTCATCTTGTCCAGCGTTACAAATCGTTTCGCCTAATGTCTTCAAACTCGATGCCGCACACGGGCAGACTTGCAATAAAATGATCGAATTTTCCTCATAACGTAATTTAAAACTTCAATAGCCCTGATAAAAATGTACATGATGTTATTGTTTTGGCATCGTTTTAAAGGAGAAGATTCAGAGCCTGTGCCAGTACACTTAAAAAATCGCCTGGCGGCCTTACTTCGTCATCTGAGCATTCACAAAGTGACATAAAATTTCGGACTTCAAAGATCGTGCATAAACGAGATCGTATCTCAAGAGTCTATTTATCCGATACGAATGAATCAACGGCTGATATGAAGAGCAGTGTATGTGCTACAACTTACGGTGGTTTTTAAGTGTGTGCCTCATAAAAGCAGACAAAGTACGCGGCATTGTGTTTGGGAAAAATCTGAAAATCATCCTTTCATCCTTAAAATATTGTGTTAATAGCTAATTAGCTGAGTCCATTCAGCCGTGCCGTGCGCTATTAAATGCGATGCCGAACAGCATTTTGACGTACCAGTTATTGTGAAGAAAGAAAAGGATAGTGTACATAAAGGGATCTCCGACGCGAACACAGTGGTCGACTGTCGATTGTTATGAAAATGTTTTCCTGACTTTCAGTGTACTGGCTGCTTATCTGTGTCGTTAAGAAAACATATACATAACAAAAGAAGAATATTATTCTAAAATAGCGAATGACAATGTTAAAGTGAAATTAGTACTCACATATTCTGGTATTTAGAGGAATGTCACACTCATCTCCTTACCTGGAAAATAGAAGAAGGACATTATCTGTAAAAACATTACGAAAATGCGAGATTTCAGAGTAAGTGGAAATGAAGAGACTTTGCGCTGACAAGGATGAAACTAGAAATAACTTTTCTGTCCAGAAGCAAAATAAAAATCATATCAAGAAAATGTTGTTTAGCTACCTGAGAGACATATAATAATCACTTTTTCGTTCGTTACGATGATATGGACAGCTGTATGTCTTTTTAAGTAACAAGCTATATTTTTTATTTGGCAATCTACTTCCGGTCCTCAACACCCGTTCAAAAACATGGCAAAGGACACCATCACGTAAACATGATGTTATTAGAGACGTAACGAAAATTAACTTTAACTTTCTTGTATTACCACAGAACTCGGGGATCTGCGGTAATGTAACTCGTCCACATGCTAGAGTTGACATCAAACAAATGGAAACAAAAGGAAAACGCAACCGGTCATTCAGTTATCCGTCTTGTGTTGAAGGTTCGTGCGAGTACAAATACACCAACTAAGAGAATGTAAAAATACTAGTCATCTCTGGAGAATGTGAGGTAAAACGTATTCTTATACACAATACTGATATATGTAGTACATTACAGTCGCACTTTTAAACGATATTTTGTGTACAGTAAAGACGGTAATATTAATGCGGTTTTTTTAACTTTGACAACTAGAATGTCCGCCAGAATGGATCAGTCTTTTCACCAGATGATCACGTCAAGACCGACACGATATACACTGTCCATTCTCAATAATGTGACCACCTGCCAATAGCCTCAGTAACCATCTCTTTTTGTGCGGACGTGCAGGAGATGAGTCAAAGAGAATCTCGAAGGTACTGAAAAGAGACGTAGAATCATGCTGACTCCATTGCCCAGCTGCGCTATGATTCTCGGTAGGCAATCCATGACGCGAACAGCTTGATCGAGGTGGGCCCGCAGATGCTCTACTGCGTTTAAATCCGGTGAGTCTGGTGGCGAGGGGAGTACGGTAAACTCATCCTGGTGATCTTCGGACCACGCACGCACAATGCGCGCTGTGTGACACTTTGCATTGTTCCGCTGGAAGATGCCAAATTCTCAAGGAGAAACAAACTGCACAGAGGGGTGTACATAGTCCCCAAGGACAAATTTATAATTTTGTTGATCCATTGTCCCTTCCAGACTGACGAGACCACTCAGGGAGTGCCACGAAAGCATTCCCCAGACCATGACGTTCCCTCCTGCGGCATGCACCCTTCCGACAACTGTTACAGGGTATTTGCTTTCAGACGTTCCACGCCGTACACGGCAACGATCACCTCCAATGGAGCATAAAAAGTGATTCATCTTAAGAGGCCACCAGTTCCGGTATTAGCAAATTCGAGCCTTCGGCGCCGATGAACAGTTACCAAGAAGAGAACGTGAACCAGGTGTCCGCTGCGGAGGCCCATACTCTGCAAAGTTCACTGAATGGCCATCGAGGAGAGATTTTGGTAACACCTTCGTACATCTAGGTTGCTCAACAGTTGCACATCTATTCGCCCGTACACACTTCCACACCCGTCATTTACTCTTGTCATCTACGGCCCAAGGTGCACCGCAGTTGCCTTGGCGCCGGTTTTGGATTAGCCACTTTGCCATGCATGGTACACTTTAACCACTGCAGCACGTAGACGTTTTGGAAATGCTTCCACCCTTGGCCCGAAAGCCAATGATCGTGCCCTTTTGGACGTGAGATAAATTGCTCTATTGCCACATTACGACAACGAATGCACTATTTTACGTCCCCCCTCCCCCCCCCTCCCCCGACATGTTTTATACACCCTACACTCCTAATACTGCGATCTGACTTATGTGAGTGGTTATTGCACGTTGTGGTCGATCATAGGCAAAGACCACATTAATTTGGCTGGACCGTGTATAATCGACGTATAATGTGCCAAATGTTGGTGAGCGTTATGTAGTGTCCTGGAGAATACTGCACGCTCCTGGGAAACAATGTCACCAGCAGTAACCAGAACTTGAAAGGGGCATCATTGTTGAAACTGTGCAATACCAAGGCATATTGGGCGTTTGGATACGACAGTGGCCTGACGGTGGACTGAATGGAAATGTGATATAAACTGCAAGCAACGTCAAAGTTCTGGTGAACCAAGTGTGACCACACCAAAGGATTGCCCTACTGCGCACCAAGCACGCAGAAACCCGTTCATATCCATATCTGCCATTCGGGCACTACAATACCACGTGTCACAGTGAACATTTGCTAGGAGAGTAGCAACGGGGTGCTGAACTGCAGTCCTGTGGATTGTCTGTCGTTGACACTACAACAGAGACGATTGCGTCTGTCGTGGTGACATATCCTGCAGTCATGGACTCCTGACGAGTGACTTCGTATGATTTTCAGTGATGAGCCTCAGGACTCGGTTGTTTAACGACTGTGACAACTCTGAGGCGGGAGGACACATTCCGCCAATGCTTTAAAGAGACAAGCCTGTGTTATTATTAGCTTCGTAGTGCAGGTAGCCATGGGATGCGGCTTTTGGTCACCTCTGATAGTGATTCAACCTTTTCTGCACAGCAGTGCATCTGTGTTATCGTGGGTCACCATGTGTCGTGTCTTATGAGATAGTACTTTTGCGTCATTTTTCAGCAGTACAACGATTGGCAACACATGGTATGTATCTTTAGAACTGCTTCTTGTCCCTGTCAGATCATGTGTGGGACCAGTTCTCAAGCCGGCTGGAGTAACCGAGCGGTTCTAGGCTCTTCAGTCTGGAACCGCGCGACCGCTACGGTCGCAGGTTCGAGTCCTGCCTCGGGCATGGATGTGTGTGATGTCCTTAGGTTAGTTAGGTTTAAGTGGTTCTAAGTTCTAGGGGACTGATGACCTCAGAAGTTAAGTCCCATAGTGCTCAGAGCCATTTTGAACCAGTTCTCAAGTAACTCCTCCCCTGTGTCAATTCCCAAGATATCAAGGGCCAGCTGCAATAATTGTAGGTCATCTTATTTGAGGAGAGGATAGAGATGTAAAAGGTTTGGCTAATGGGATCTACATTGTGACCTGCCAAATCACGATATGACTTTATTGGGAGACAGTCACTCCAGACAAATAATTTGAGACATGCGAACTGTAATGTTGCGCAATCTGGGATAAACTCAATTGGATGACGTCTACTGTGTCGTAATGACGCACTCGGTGGTATAGTCGAACACGTGACATGTCTGAAAATACGTTTCTCGTCTTCTCCAGTTTGTCCAAAGCATTTCTTTACAAGGAAGCGTTAACTTCTCTGGCCTCTCATTGGCTACCATTCGAGATCAAAGACTCCCGAACGGCCTGAAGGGAAGGAGTGGCAAGCCAGTCTAAAGCTGAAGGTGTAAGGAGAAAACAGTACATAGTGCAAACGTATGCCGTAAATAGTAGGAATTTTAAACATGTTATTTTAACTCTCTCTCTCTCTCTCTCTCTCTCTCTCTCTCTCTCTCTGTGTGTGTGTGTGTGTGTGTGTGTGTGTGTGTGTGCACGTGTGATTGTAATTAAAGGTGACTGCGAACACGAGTGGCACAGATACCACTAGGATAGCTCTCACAATAAAAAATGTGTTATGATAAGGTAAAAAATGTTTGAGTTCTCATTTCAAACAGCCAAGCAGTCTGTTAATCATTTGTAGTGCCCCTCATTGCAGTCACAGTGTGTGCTATTAACTGACATACGACCGGGCGATATTTTCATAGTAAGGGACGCATGTCATCCTTTGCCACCTGGCGTCATTTAATGCGGTATGGAGTGCCATGAGGTCCGTAAGCTGACCAGTACACCTATTTCTAGTAGTTTCTTAAATGGCCTCAAGAGGATGAGTGCACACTCTTCCAGTTCTGGCAGCAGATATTTGGAAAACTTTCCACAAACAAATCACAAACATCGCTGTAAGCTTGGTAATGTTTCATCATGTTCGTAAAACAAATACAATGTGTTCTGTAGTTAGCCGGCCCGTGTGGCCATGCGGTTCTAGGCGCTTCAGTCTGGAACCGCGTGACCGCTAAGGTCGCAGGTTCGAATCCTGCCTCGGGCATGGATGTGTGTGATGTCCTTAGGTTAGTTAGGTTTAAGTAGTTCTAAGTTCTAGGGGACTGATGACCACAGATGAAGTCCCATAGTGCTCAGAGCCATTTGTTCTGTAGTTAAATTTCTATTCACTGACAACAAACAACAAACCTCAAGCTGCTAGTGTCACCTGACTTACGGGTATGATGCACTAGTCAAGTCCACAACTGACTACAAGTACGATAGGCGAAAGTGAACTCTCAGCATAGGAATAGTGAGACGGCGTAAGAAGATCCCCCCGACAGCTTGCAGCGTTGTTGCCAGCTTCAACTGCGAAACGCTAACGGTTGGAGGCGAAAACAGTAGCTATCTCAACGAGTTTAAATTTCATAGAGTGGCTGTATGTCCACCATGTTTGAAGGAAATTGAATTCCCGTCCGCCATTTTATCTGAAATCAAAGGCGTCATCTGCTGTGTACGCTCCCCACAAATTCACTTGAATATCTTCAAATAGCTCATGCTAGCATTATTGTTTACTCAAGAAACAGTTAAAAAATGTTCAAATGTGTGTGAAATCTTATGGGACTTAACTGCTAAGGTCGTCAGTCCCTAAGCTTACACACTACTTAACCTAAATTATCCTAAGGACAAACACACACACCCATGCCCGAGGGAGGACTCGAACCTCCACCGGGACAAGCCGCACAGTCCATGACTGCAGCGCCTGAGACCGCTCGGCTAATCCCGCGCGGCTGAAGAAACAGTAAACAGCGCAGAGTTCTGTGTACACTTGCAGCAACAAGGAAAGTTTTACTCTAAATGTGGGTAAATTTTACGATATGGATAAAATTGCAAGACGACTCAAAACATTTTCGTCCAACCACAGTAACTTCTTGCTGCTCGCAAGCTGAACGTAAATCAATGTGCAAGTAGCACCTGAATATTATCGAGCAAATTTCTGAAAGAATTGTGGTTAGCTAAAAGACACGGCATTTTTGTTTATATGATAGCTGTGTTGTCGTAAGTTCGTTATCTGGGTCCTGGTTGTGCGATTTCATCTTTTTTTCGTAAATGTTGTGGAAAATTAAAGACAGTTGCGATTGCTTTGGACAAAAGGTGCCTCTGATTTTGTGTCGTACGTACATTTATCTTCAAAGTGATCTAAGCTGCTGTAGCTCGCTGTAGTTGGAAACGGTTTGCACCATTTCACATTTGCTGCCCATCTCTACGTTAGCTTCTGTCACGTCTATTCGTGAAAGTGAATGCTAATTGAACACCCTTTAGGAGTGTTTAATTTATATTTCCCTAAACAAATTGCAAAGAAAAATTAAACCATTCACCAAATAAAGCAGTTCGCTTTCCACATGGACAAACGAGAGAGAGACAAAATTAGGATGATATTAATACCTTCAGCTGCCAGCGGGCGTTGAGGCGTTGATATATATCAACGGGGACAGGCGAAAATGTGTGCCCCGACCGGGACTCGTACCCGGGATCTCCTGCTTACATGGCAGACTTTCTAACCATCCTTTTTTTTCATTTTGTTCGTTGTCTTTGGTCGTTGCGGACGTCATATGACATCTATTACAGAGGCCAACCAGCTCTCTGACCGAACACGCTGAGCTACCGTGCCGGCTATGTAAGTATGTAGAGACAGACTAGACAACCATCGATATGGCGGTCGAGTTGACGATGGTTGCCACAAGGAGTGCTGTAGTTCGTGTGTTAGCCATTCTATGAAATTTAAACTCGTTGAGCTATCTAGAGATTCGTCACAACACTGAAGCGTCATTGATTGAGGTAGCCGCGCTAAGCTGTCGCGCCTAGCTTACGGCAACTGTAGGACGCCAACATCCGCCCACTCAAGTATAGTGGAAAATGACTTGCGGTGTAACCTGCAATTAGTAGTCCTCCTGAAACTACGCGCATACGCATCACGTGCTGTTAAACGAAAACTTTCACTTACTGATGGGCTTAGTGGCGGTCACTAGTCTGACATCAGCGAAATGCGAGTGGGAGGGCGCATTGGGATTTGCGCTGGCGGTAGCGGCTGCTCCAGAAACACAGTTGTGTCGGATTCGCGCCCGTATCGACCGCGCATGCGCACTGCGCCAAGGAGTATCTCCAGGCCGTCTGCTGCGGCGTGGCTGCACGTTTCGCCACAGACAGCAGACAGCCACTCTGTTCTCCCAACGAGGACGCAGACAGCCGCATTAAGGCCGGAGCTGTTGCCTCCGTCTGCGATTAGCGACACTTTACATGCAAGCTAGGGAGCAACACGGCGCAATCGCGGTGGACTACATTTCGAGACAGCTCGCTGGCCCGACGATGTCGCCTCTGCAGTGGCAAAACGACTGCCACCACGAATGCCACTACCATTGCCGCCTCCCTGCAGCGTTACCGCCACCGTCACAACAGTTGACACAGATGCGTTTAGTTTCACCATTACAGAAGTAGATCCTGCGTACCTCTCCCTCTGGATTTTGACTTCTCATTCTTTCTCGCGTTTGGCGAGTTAACTGGGCCATGAGATGTACAGAAAAAGGATATCTCAGACTTTGCATTGAGGCTTTTTTTGTCAGGACATTAGTTTCATTCTCTCACATCTGACACTTTTCCTACCGTCAGCGTAAATAGTTCCGGTCCCCATGTGTTTTTCTGACAGACCAACTTTTGCAAGGGATGTAGGATTCCACACTTTAAACGTGTGCAATTCCTTGTGAGCTTATTTTGTACCATCACTATAAACAAAGCACAAGCCCAGACGCTGCATGTTTCACGCGTGGACTTTCAAAGTGTCAGTTCCTCACTGCCAACTGTATATGACTCTCTTCCAAGTTAATGAAGCAAACAAGCTGTTCGTTTGCATCCCCAATCTTACTGCTTCAAACGTTATTTATAAAGAAGCTTTGTCAGTCAAAATCAAATTCCACTTGTACAAAGTCTCGGCCACAGCTATAAATAAATACTTTGGCCACGCCAGGTTTCTACGTTAATAATGTTGATAAAGGTAGGCCTGGAAATCAAGGGTTTGCTCCGATAGACATATGACGACTGAGTACACGAACACCTTATAACAGAGCCCCCGACGACCCAGCCTGCATATGCCTGCACGCCTTCAAATATCCCAGCCGTGTTGCGAATGCAATAACAGTCCTCATTGCGTTCCAAGAATTCATCGAAACTTTTAACAGATATAAACTGAAGAGCCAAAGAAACTGGTACACATGCCTAACATCATGTATGGCCGCAGACCACGCAGAACTGCCGCAAAACCACGTGCCATGGACTCGACTAATGTCTGAAATAGTTTTGGAGGGAATTGCACTACAAATTTCGCATGGCTGTCTATCAATCCATAAGAGTACGAGGAAGTGGAAATCTCTTCTGAAAAGCACGTTGCAAGGCATCCCAGATATGCTCAATAGTCCGCAGCTCGTGGTCGTGCGGTAGCGTTCTCGCTTCCCGCACCCGGGTTCCCGGGTTCGATTCCCGGCGGTGTCAGGGATTTTCTCTGCCTCGTGATGACTGGGTGTTGTGTGATGTCCTTAGGTTAGTTAGGTTTAAGTAGTTCTAAGTTCTAGGGGGCTGATGACCGTAGATGTTAAGTCCCATAGTGCTCAGAGCCATTTGAACCATATGCTCAATAATGTTCATGCTTGCGAGTGTGGTGCCCGGCGGGAGTGTTTAAACCCAGAAGAGTGTTCCTGGAGCCAATCTGTAGCAATTGTGGACGTGTGGGGTGTCGCATTGTCCGGCTGCAATTGCCCAAGTCCGTCGGAATGCACAATGGACATGAATGGAGGCAGGTGATCAGACAGGCTGCTTACATACATGTCACATGTCAGAGTCGTATCCAGACGTATCAGGAGTCCCCTATCACTCCAACTGCACACGACCCACACCATTACAGAGCCTCTACCAGCATGAACAGCTCCGGCTGACATGCAGGTTCCATGGATTCATGAGGTTGTCTTCATACCCGTACACGCCCATCCACTCGATACAATTTGAAGCGTGGCTCGTCCGACCAGGCAACATGTTCCTGTCATCAGCAGTCCAGTGACAGTCTTAACGGGCCCAGGGGAGGCGTAAACCTTTGTGTCGTGCGGTTATCAAGATTACACGAGTGGGCCTTCGGCTCCGAAAGTCCATATCGATGAAGTTTCAAAAATGGTTCAAATGGCTCTAAGCACTATGGGACTTAACATCTGAGGTCATCAGTCCCCTAGAGCTACTTAAACCTAACTAACCTAACGACATCACACACATCCATGCCCAAGGCAGGATTCGAACCTGCGACCGTAGCAGCCGCGTGGTTCCCGACTGAAGCGCCTAGAACCGCTCGACCAGATGATGTTCGTTGAACGGTTTGCACGCTGACACTTGTTGATGGCCCGGCACTGAAATCTGCAGCAATTTGTTGAAGGACTGCACCTCTGTCACGTTAAACAATTCTCTTCTGTCGTCGTTGGTCCTGTTCTTGCAGGATCTTTTTCCGACCGCAGCGATGTCGGAGTTTTGATGTTCTGCCGTATTCCTGCTATTCATGGTACACTAGTGAAATGGTCGTATGGGAAAATCCCCACTTCATTGCTACGTGGGAGATGCTGTGTCGCATCGCTCGTGCGCCGACTATAACGCAACGTTCAAACTCACTTAAATCTTAATAACCTGCTATTGTAGCATCAGTAACCGATCTAACAATTGCGCCGGACAATTGTTGTTTTATTCAGGCTTTGCCGACGGCAGCGCCGTATTCTGCCTGTTTACATACCTCTGTATTTGCACACGCATGCCTATACCAGTTTCTTTGCAATGCAGCGTACAATACACCAATACTTCTTACTATCTGCACATAGAAAAATCCATCCTGATCAAGTGGGAGACCTTGGGACACCAGAGTACTGGCAAGCAACGACCGATACACTTGTCGAAACGCTATTCACCCGTACGCGGAACGATGGTAAAATCAAATGAGGGATGGTTATCACTTTGCAATTTATGCCTCACTTAACAGGTGTTTCTAGGCAAACGTAAACTCAGACGTAACAGTGTTATACCATTGTGCATGTGTCGTGATGATGATGATGATGATGACGGTTATGATGAATTGCTAATGGTTGGCCGCTTAACAGCTTGGTCATCAATGTCCTTTTTTAAGGTCTGGGACTGATTGAGGAGGAGCTACTCTTTTTAAAACTAACAGCAAAGACCATAAACTACAGCCACAGTCATAAAGCATTTCACATACAGTCTCCGGTATAGCAATTCATACCGTCTATAGAATCTCAATCGTCCCATGGATTTCTCACTCTTCGTTTTAACCAAACCTTCACCCGTCAACGATGTGAAGTTGGCTCGGTTGGTTAACCGGGGCAGGTTTCGTAGACGCAAATCGCCGAAGCGACGCCCACAAGAGAATGTTGCATCGGGCCACTGAGCGCAACAAATTGTTATCATTATTATTTATGTACATAATTAACTTGGGTGGTACTCCACAACTTCTCTAATTTAATTTAGTTGATTAAATTGGCAGCCGGCCGGGGTGGCCGAGCGGTTCTAGGCGCTACAGTCCGGAACCGCGCGACCACTACGGTCGCAGGTTCGAATTCTGCCTCGGGCATGGAAGTGTGTGATGTCCTTAGGCTAGTTAGGTTTAAGTACTTCTAAGTTCTAGGGGACTGATGACCTCAGAAGTTAAGTCTCATAGTGCTCAGAGCTATTTGAACCATTTGATTAAATTGGTG
Organism: Schistocerca piceifrons; assembly: GCF_021461385.2. Taxonomy (NCBI): domain Eukaryota; kingdom Metazoa; phylum Arthropoda; class Insecta; order Orthoptera; family Acrididae; genus Schistocerca; species Schistocerca piceifrons. The sequence continues at coordinate 304,171,786 of NC_060143.1, forward strand.
AGCTGCTAGATTTGTTACCGGTAGGTTCGATCGACACGCGATTAATACGTAATACGTAAATGCTTCATCAGGTCTTGTGGGAATCCCCAGAGATAAGACGAAGTTTACCATTGTCTTAATATGCCCATAGACCTTTCGTCTGAATTCTTTCTGTGCTCGTATAACTGAGCATGTCCTTATCAACGTCTTACGTCTTCAGTAACAAGGGGTCACTTACAGTCTAGACATTTTTTATTAAGGCATTTCGGGTATGGCGCGTCAATAGAATATTTGTCTAATGGGAGAAGTAGGGCCAGACTGATTCACTGACTCGTTATCTCCCATCAGAAACTGTTAAGAATAGAAACTTTGGAGAGGGTGTGTATCTTATACTGTAGGTAATATTTAAGATGGAATTATTCGAAATTCCACTCCTCAGCGGTTGAAATATGGGTCAGAGGCTTTTTTAAAAATACGTCACTATTAAGGCAATTTTGAAGACAGAACAACGAAAAGTTGTTTTCGGTTTCCAAGTCATAAATAAAAAAGTATGTGTTTCAGCAGTTTTGGATATTCAGTGATGGAGGAGATAAAGCAGTGACTGAAACTTTTTTTGTCGATGAATTACTAAAGAACAGCTGAAATATTTTTAAGCGGATCTATGAGAATCAGTATTTGACTTCTCGGCTAGAAATAAAAAAAATACATGTTTCAGTGTTTTGGGGAATTCAGCCCCCAACGGGAGTTTAAGCGAGGGCGAAAAGTTTTATGAAATTATTTTGTTATGAAAATATTTTCAAAGCTAAATCCTGAAAATTTGCATTTGGCTTTTCGGTTAGAGTTCCAATGTTTTTGGAAACTCAGTCCCTTAGGGGATGAAATAAGGAGAGAAAGTTTTTTAAGAAGATATTTCGTTACATTAAAAAGTTTTTAAAGCTAAATCTATGAAAACTGGCATTTCACTTCTCGGTTAGATGGAAAGATATATGTGTTAGGGGATGAGTGCTGCTACGGGAATATCACCACAAGAACGAAAAAGGCATGATTAACAAAAACCTTGGCCTACTGCTACCAGGATCGCTTTTTGGTCAGAAGTACATTCGGAAGAGACCATGCTCCTAGGGTCGTAATTAGCACGAAAAGCTGAGAAGGTTTAGCAATTTGTAAAAACATAAAAATTTGATTAAAGAAAAGCAGAATAAAATCTGTGCAGATCATACAATCTGCGCAAGTGAGGCAGATAGTAGTGTAATAAACCGGAAGAGCAGTTTCCTAGGTCAAACGGAAACCTTATGAATTGCTGGTAACATGAAGGTTTGTGATACTGCTCACAAAAAAGGAAAAAAAAAAGGAAACAAAAGGGTCCAAAGCACTGACTGGCTGTAATTCAATGATCAACGTACGCCGAAAACTACGTTATTTCCAGTGAGACAGTCGTATTCTACAGTCTGCGTTATTGGAGACTTGATGTGGGTTTCAAAGGAAAGTCAGGGCGGTTACTGAACCAGGAAAGAGTAATTTGTCTCCTTAACGTCGATGGCGTGACGCGCGGAGAAAGTCTTCGTACATCCGGGCAGCAACAATGTGCGGTGAAAGCGGTTTGTACGGAATCACGCGGCTATTAGATGCTGCTACGTTTACATCTACATGTACCCTTATACTTCGAGATGCACCGCAGGGTGCACAGCGGAGAAAAATGTTATTCATTTTCTGTTCAATTCCAATCGTGTATGAACAGAAAGGTGCATGACTGTCTCACGGTGTTGCAGATAAGGTATTTTTCTCGGTAAGTTACAGAGAAATACAGGGCTACTGTAAATGATTTATTCCTTTTCAAAATGGTTCAAATGGCTCTGAGCACTATGGGGCTTAACTGCTGAGGTCATCAGTCCCCTAGAACTTAGAACTACTTAAACCTAACTAACCTAAGGACATCACACACATCCATGCCCGAGGCAGGATTCGAACCTGCGACCGTAGCGGTCGCGTGGTTCCAGACTATGGCGCCTAGAACAGCTCGGCCACTCCGGCCGGCTATTCCTTTTCAAAGTTCTATACTTTCCAAAGTACTGCATTTACAAATATGACAAATACCACCAGTTGGCGTGACGAGTTCAGTGCGTTGATAAAATATATGACGTACTTGAGGGTGAACATTTCGCCCCCCAAGCTCATATTCAGCAGAGAAGAAAACTTCCATTTATCTGCAATACGCACACGTGTCGAACAGATCTTTCTGTTTGTCTCCACCTCTAAGTCAGAGGCATTCACACGTAAACTTCGCTTCGGAGCACACACACATCACCTGCGATTTAGTCATCCAATAAGCATGACGGCACAATATTCGTTTGAAGAACAACGAGATACGGATTTTGTTTATGGCCTAGCCGACGGTACCGCTCATGAAGCTCGACAGTTGTATGAGGAACGGTACCCAGCAAGACGCCGCCCACACCCGCAAACGTTTACAGCAAATCACCGGCGGCTTGGTGAAACAGGATCGTTAGCGGGATATCAAGGTTATGCTGGAATACCTCGAACACGACGGGGTGCTGCATTTCAAGGGCCTGTTCTCGAGCGCTTCGAGGAAGCACCTACGACAAGTACTCGAGCAGTTGGACATGACACGGGGGTCACTCATCGGTTAGTCTGGGAGGTTTTGAGGGATGACGGCCAGCATCCATTTCGTTTCCACCGGGTCCAAGGCCTAAATCCTGTGGCGGATTACGGACACAGACTAGGATTTTGCCGGTCGTTTCTGCAACTGACGGCCCGTGTGGCCGAGCGGTTCTAGGCGCTTCAGTCTGGAAACGCCCGACCGCTACGGTCGCCGGTTCGAATCCTGCCTCGGGTATGGATGTGTGTGATGTCCTTAGGTTAGTTAGGTTCAAGTAGTTCTAAGTTCTAGGGGACTGATGACCTCAGATGTTAAGTCCCATAGTGCTCAGAGCCATTTGAACCATTTCTGCAACGCATCGCACGAGATCCCGGCTTCCCCGCCATTGTGTTGTTTACTGAAGAGGGCACCTTCCAGCGGGATGGCCTTCACAACACTCGAAACGTTCATTACTGGGCAAGGGGAAATCCCCACGTCAGATACGTCCACGGAGAGGAACGATTTTCGCTCAATATTTGGGAAGGTGTAGTGGCTGACCATCTGATTAGGCCGGTCCGTCTACATCCTCGACTTACCCAGGCAAATTACCTTTACTTTTTGCAAGAAACTCTACCCAGCATGCTGGAAGATGTTCCCCTGGACCTACGGTTACGAATATGGTTGCGGCATGATGGCTTGCACATAACAGTTGTACTGTGCGCGGATATTTAAATGGACTCTTCAACGGTCGGGTAGTTGGCAGAGGTGCTCGTAGGACATGGCCCCCGCCATCCTCAGACCTCATGCCTCATGCCACTGGACTTTTTCCTGTGGTGATTCTTCAAGGTTCTAGTTCACCCACCCGGACACGTATCACCTAGAAAAGAAGAGGAATTAATGGATCGCATTCAACATGCTGCCAGTCACATCAGGGCAAAGCCAGGAATCTTTGAAAGAGTCTGGCAAAACACCGTTTGACATTACCAAGCTTGTGTCGCGTCAAGAGGGTCACCAGTTCGAGCAACTGCTTTAAGAAAACAATGTCCTAGCTACAAAAAATGCCCTTTTCAGGGCTGACACAATTTGTAGAAGACTTCCTCTACGCGAACTACACTCCTGGAAATTGAAATAAGAACACCGTGAATTCATTGTCCCAGGAAGGGGAAACTTTATTGACACATTCCTGGGGTCAGATACATCACATGATCACACTGACAGAACCACAGGCACATAGACACAGGCAACAGAGCATGCACAATGTCGGCACTAGTACAGTGTATATCCACCTTTCGCAGCAATGCAGGCTGCTATTCTCCCATGGAGACGATCGTAGAGATGCTGGATGTAGTCCTGTGGAACGGCTTGCCATGCCATTTCCACCTGGCGCCTCAGTTGGACCAGCGTTCGTGCTGGACGTGCAGACCGCGTGAGACGACGCTTCATCCAGTCCCAAACATGCTCAATGGGGGACAGATCCGGAGATCTTGCTGGCCAGGGTAGTTGACTTACACCTTCTAGAGCACGTTGGGTGGCACGGGATACTTGCGGACGTGCATTGTCCTGTTGGAACAGCAAGTTCCCTTGCCGGTCTAGGAATGGTAGAACGATGGGTTCGATGACGGTTTGGATGTACCGTGCACTATTCAGTGTCCCCTCGACGATCACCAGTGGTGTACGGCCAGTGTAGGAGATCGCTCCCCACACCATGATGCCGGGTGTTGGCCCTGTGTGCCTCGGTCGTATGCAGTCCTGATTGTGGCGCCCACCTGCACGGCGCCAAACACGCATACGACCATCATTGGCACCAAGGCAGAAGCGACTCTCATCGCTGAAGACGACACATCTCCATTCGTCCCTCCATTCACGCCTGTCGCGACACCACTGGAGGCGGGCTGCACGATGTTGGGGCGTGAGCGGAAGACGGCCTGACGGTGTGCGGGACCGTAGCCCAGCTTCATGGAGACGGTTGCGAATGGTCCTCGCCGATACCCCAGGAGCAACAGTGTCCCTAATTTGCTGGGAAGTGGCGGTGCGGTCCCCTACGGCACTGCGTAGGATCCTACGGTCTTGGAGTGCATCCGTGCGTCGCTGCGGTCCGGTCCCAGGTCGACGGGCACGTGCACCTTCTGCCGACCACTGGCGACAACATCTATGTACTGTGGAGACCTCACGCCCCACGTGTTGAGCAATTCGGCGGTACGTCCACCCGGCCTCCGGCATGCCCACTATACGCCCTCGCTCAAAGTCCGTCAACTGCACATACGGTTCACGTCCACGCTGTCGCGGCATGCTACCAGTGTTAAAGACTGCGATGGAGCTCCGTATGCCACGGCAAACTGGCTGACACTGACGGCGGCGGTGCACAAATGCTGCGCAGCTAGCGCCATTCGACGGCCAACACCGCGGTTCCTGGTGTGTCCGCTGTGCCGTGCGTGTGATCATTGCTTGTACAGCCCTCTCGCAGTGTCCGGAGCAAGTATGGTGGGTCTGACACACCGGTGTCAATGTGTTCTTTTTTCCATTTCCAGGAGTGTAGTTGCTGTTGATGGGTTTCTTCCCCGTACGTATTATCGTGAAACGACAATGGATGTGTCAGGCCCTAGCGGATTCACCCCAAGGCCTCCAGAATGGAAGGCTGGCGCGCTACCACCGAGCTTGAGGGCCGCCTTGCATACATCGCGACTGCCGGCAGGCAACGCATTCGCGGTCATGCGTTGTCCAGAAACAGTCTGAAAAGTTTGTGAGGGCGTTTCTGGGTTGGTTGTGCTGATAAATAAGCGTTAAGAAAAAACTTCGATACGTTGCGCCCTTCCCGAGTTAATTTGCATTGAAGTTAGCCAGTCAGGCTTGCGCGAATTCAAGCGGTCCGCCAGATACAATTCGTGTCAGTTTTTCTCAAATCGTAGATGACAGCACATGAGGTTGTTCGGTCTCTGGCTCGTGTTCGATCCTTTCTACCGTCGTATGTCCAGTTTTTATATATCTCTGTTGCTCGGTTTTAGGAAGCCAAACACCTTTGGCGACACCGTCTCTGGCGGGCCGCTTGAATTTTCGAGCGCAACGGCGCAAATTTTCACTTTCATCATTCCACTCTACAGCCGGTGGTAGCCGCTATTCGCAACTGCGAATTCGTCTGACGTGTTTAGCAACAGCTGTGGTCGCCGCAGTGCATAGTCATCCGAATGACACCGGCACTGCAATATCGTGTTTCTGACCACGCTGCGTGTGAATAAAAATGTCTTTACGGCTTTGCATGCTTGTATTGTTTAGAAGCACGATGCAATGGTCCTTTGAAAATTTGTTACGGACCGGGACTCGAACCCGGAATTCCCGCACTACGCGAGCGGCCGCCTTAACCGCGGCAGCAAACCATACATGACTCACAGCTAGACCCAAACTTCTATTTGTCATCAACGTTCAAGCGTTACAATTTGCACTCGTACATGTTATGTAAGTCCCGTACAGGCGGAGGACATTTTAACTGAATGTCGCTGCCTGGTATCAGCGGATAAATACGATACTGCTCTGCCTGCGCTGTTAAGATGCCATGTTCCTTCGGACTTGCATGCATGTTCGAAGGAACATTGCTTCGCACTTCTGAATAACACAGGCACTTCAGTGTCCTATTTATCCGCCGACACCACGGAAGCGACTTTCAGTTAGAATGTCCTCCTCTGTACGGGAATATATATATTGGATGTACGAGTGCAAGTTGTAGACACGTGCTTGCCGTCATATGCATGTTTCGGACCTGGTCGTGAGTCGTGCTCGGATTGCCTAGTGGTGCCGGCACAGTAGCTCAGCGTGTTCGGTCTGAGAGTTAGCTACCCTCTGTAAAGAAAAAAAAAATAAAAATAAAAAATGACCTGAGTGAATGGAACAAAGTAGAACAAAATTAGGCCAACAAAAAAAAGTGGTAAGGCTACTGCTCGCTATAAGCACGTGACCTGGGTTCGAATCCCAGTCCAACGCAAATTTTCATTATCGTCATTCCATTATACACCTGATGATTGTCCATATACATAACTGAGAATACATTTCATGTACATAAAAATGTCTTTCATCAGTTAATGTTTCCTGTGCAGCGTTGCAGACGAAGTTGCATGGGCCGTTTTTCTTCTGTGAGAAGACTGTAACAGATACCTTTTACCTTGGTATGGTGCAATTGAGCTTGCTTCCATAACTAACAACTGATTCCGAGAATTTCATCTCGCAACAAGACCGGGCATCGATGTTCGTCGCGACCTAAACGACGAACTTCCGCATCGCTGGTTTGAGTGTAGTGATAAAGATGAAGTGGCTCTGTTCTCTCGGCTACCCATGTCGCCTGACCTAACGCGTTTTTCTTTCGCGGGTACATTAAGGACTGTATTTACGTGCCTATACTGCTAACAACACTGGACCTGCTCGGAGAACGGAACAATGCTCCTGTGATGACCACTGACAAGGCGTGGAACGAACTTGACTACCAAATGGTTCACATGGCTCTGAGCACTTTGCGACTTAACTTCTGAGGTCATCAGTAGCCTAGAACTTAGAATGAATTAAACCTAACTAACCTAAGGACAACACACACACATCCAATCCCGAGGCAGGATTCGAACCTGCGACCGTAGCGGTCGCTCGGTTCCAGACTGTAGCGCGTAGAACTTCACTACCGCTTGGACGTGTGCTGTTGTTGTTCGAATATAGGAGCACTCATTGGACATTTGTAGACTGCAAAATGTAAACCCGATGAACTTACTCACTATTCATGCATCAGTTACATTTGTGCTTGCGATCCTTTGGAAAATATAGAACTTTGAAGACTAAAGAGCCATTTGTAGTAGCCCTGTATGTATTTAGACAGGTAAACATAAGAAACATTACTCTTCCTGAGCAATTATGAGCAAAGTTTATTAGATATTTTTCGGAGAGTTACAGCAACGAGTTGTATTTTTTAAGTAAGAACACGATTTTTTTTCCTGTCATGGAGCCGATCTGCTTAAACCAATGGTCTACAAATCAGTGTAAATCACATTTCTACGAATTTTAGTGAGAAACGTTCAGAGTTTTGAGGAAGGCTGTATAACATGGTGTACGTAATTCGTTGTGTTGAGATGGATCTTCTGGAGGCGAAATAGCTTTCAAATGAGTGTACATTTTTCTGACTGCGCAACTCAGTGTGCCTTCAAAACGACCTGCGAACGTACTGTACAGATGATGTTGTGGAGAGAGATAGGATTTGTGAGTAATAAACAACAAAGCATTTCGCCAATTCTGGGGAAGTGAAACGAAGCAGTTCTTTCGAATCGAGACTGTACGCAATCCCAAATATTCTTAATTATACCAAGTTCCTAGTTTTCTCCTGGCGTGGCGTTAATGTATCCTAGAGCGCGTACTGCACTTTTAGTGTCTTCGTGAAGCGGAGCGACAGTTTGAACTTTTAAGGGCGACGCGATTAGTTTGCAAAGGCAACGGCTGCCGTAGGCAGCGAGAAAGGAAGAGAATGCTCGAAACACACGCGATATTGGATTCCTTGCAGTCAGCGGCCTCGGTTTTCTTCTTTATGGCTACCACAGGCCGGTTATAGAGGCCTGTAAAGCTTAATTTTATCCCCGGCGTAGTTATATTGCTATCGCTCAGTTCTGGGCATTTCCTCAGCGCGTTCCTTTATCGTAACCCACAAAGTTTCGTTGAGTAAGAGTCAGACTACAATAATAAAAGAGCGTTTTCCTTTCATTTTTAAAAAGAAAAAGGAAGAAGAAAGATTGGGTTTAAGGTCTTATATAAACGGAATCATTAGGGATGGGGCACAAGCTCGGACTGGGGACTAGGAGTGCAGGATAACGGGCGTGTCCTGTTCAAAGGAACCATCTCGGCATTTGCCTGAGAAGATTTAAGGAAACCATGGAGAACCTAAATCTGAATGGACTGACGGAGACTTGAACGCCACTTTCCTGAATGCGAGTCCAGTTTCTTACCACCTCGCCACCTCGCCCGGTTTTTGCAGAGGGAGCTCTGTATTACAATAACATTTCCTAAGCACTATGTGTTACACACGAACTGGGAAGGAAAGAAAATGTGGACCATTTGCGTAATAAAGGAACATAGACCTTTTGTCATACGTAATCACTTTGTCGCAGTTTTTTGTTCGATTCACACTACCTGAACAGTAAATACCATGATGCTGAACCACACGTGCTAATAAATTTCATAATTGATTAACTGTTTCTTGTCCATCACAAACGAACTCTTTGTTTATTCTGAAATTCTTCGTATACAGGGTAAGACGAGGTAATTTGTTAGTATTTTCAAAGAAACATATTGTTTTATTAAAGCAAAATAACAAAAAATGTTGCAGTTAATTTTATTAAGTAACTACATTTGTGAACCAAACGTATTACACTCTTATTATTGACACTATCCCCCCCCCCCCCCCCATGAACCATGGACCTTGCCGTTGGTGGGGAGGCTTGCGTGCCTCAGCGATACAGATAGCCGCACCGTAGGTACAACCACAACGGAGGGGTATCTGTTGAGAGGCCAGACAAACGGGTGGTTCCTGAAGAGGGGCAGCAGCCTTTTCAGTAGTTGCAAGGGCAACAGTCTGGATGATTGACTGATCTGGCCTTGTAACAATAACCAAAACGGCTTTGCTGTGCTGGTACTGCGAACGGCTGAAAGCAAGGGGAAACTACGGCCGTAATTTTTCCCGAGGGCATGCAGCTTTACTGTATGATTAAATGATGATGGCGTCCTCTTGGGTAAAATATTCCGGAGGTAAAATAGTCCCCCATTCGGATCTCCGGGTGGGGACTACTCAAGAGGATGTCGTTATCAGGAGAAAGAAAACTGGCGTTCTACGGATCGGAGCGTGGAATGTCAGATCCCTTAATCGGGCAGGTAGGTTAGAAAATTTAAAAACGGAAATGGATAGGTTAGATATATTGGGAATTAGTGAAGTTCGGTGGCAGGAGGAACAAGACTTCTGGTCAGGTGACTACAGGGTTATAAACACAAAGTCCAATAGGGGTAATGCAGGAGTAGGTTTAATAATGAATAGGAAAATAGGAATGCGGGTAAGCTACTACAAACAGCATAGTGAACGCATTATTGTGGCCAAGATAGATACGAAGCCCGCACCTACTACAGTAGTACAAATTTATATGCCAACTAGCTCTGCAGATGACGAAGAAATTGAAGAAATATATGATGAAATAAAAGAAATTATTCAGATAGTGAAGGGAGACGAAAATTTAATAGTCATGGGTGACTGGAATTCGAGTGTAGGAAAAGGGAGAGAAGGAAACGTAGTAGGTGAATATGGATTGGGGCTAAGAAATGAAAGAGGAAGCCGCCTGATAGAATTTTGCACAGAGCACAACTTAATCATAGCTAACACTTGGTTTAAGAATCATGATAGAAGGTTGTATACATGGAAGAACCCTGGAGATACTAAAGGGTATCAGATAGATTATATAATGGTAAGACAGAGATTTAGGAACCAGGTTTTAAATTGTAAGACGTTTCCAGGGGCAGATGTGGACTCTGACCACAATCTATTGGTTATGACCTGTACATTAAAACTGAAGAAACTGCAAAAAGGTGGGAATTTAAGGAGATGGGACCTGGATAAACTGACTAAACCTGAGGTTGTACAGAGTTTCAGGGAGAGCATAAAGGAACAATTGATAGGAGTGGGGGAAAGAAATACAGTAGAAGAAGAATGGGTAGCTCTGAGGGATGAAGTAGTGAAGGCAGCAGACGATCAAGTAGGTAAAAAGAAGAGGGTTAGTAGAAATCCTTGGGTAACAGAAGAAATATTGAATTTAATTGATGAAAGGAGAAAATATAAAAATGCAGTAAATGAAGCAGGCAAAAAGGAATACAAACGTCTCAAAAATGAGATCGACAGGAAATGCAAAATGGCTAAGCAGGGATGGCTAGAGGACAAATGTAAGGATGTAGAGGCTTATCTCACTAGGGGTAAGATAGATACTGCCTACAGGAAAATTAAAGAGACCTTTGGAGATAAGAGAACCACATGTATGAACATCAAGAGCTCAGATGGAAACCCAGTTCTAAGCAAAGAAGGGAAAGCAGAAAGGTGGAAGGAGTATATAGAGGGTCTATACAAGGGCGATGCACTTGAGGACAATATTACGGAAATGGAAGAGGATGTAGATGAAGATGAAATGGGAGATACGATACTGCGTGAAGAGTTTGACAGAGCACTGAAGGACCTGAGTCGAAACAAGGCCCCCGGAGTAGACAACATTCCATTGGAACTACTGACGGCCTTGGGAGAGCCAGTACTGACAAAACTCTTTCGTCTGGTGAGCAAGACGTATGAAACAGGCGAAATACCCTCAGACTTCAAGAAGAATATAATAATTCCAATCCCAAAGAAAGCAGGTGTTGACAGATGTGAAAATTACCGAACAATCAGTTTAATAAGCCACAGCTGCAAAGTACTAACACGAATTCTTTACAGACGAATGGAAAAACTAGTAGAAGCCGACCTCGGGGAAGATCAGTTTGGATTCCGTAGAAATACTGGAACACGTGAGGCAATACTGACCTTACGACTTATCTTAGAAGAAAGATTAAGGAAAGGCAAACCTACGTTTCTAGCATTTGTAGACTTAGAGAAAGCTTTTGACAATGTTGACTGGAATACTCTCTTTCAATTTCTAAAGGTGGCAGGGGTAAAATACAGGGAGCGAAAGGCTATTTACAACTTGTACAGAAACCAGATGGCAGTTATAAGAGTTGAGGGACATGAAAGGGAAGCAGTGGTTGGGAAGGGAGCAAGACAGGGTTGTAGCCTCTCCCCGATGTTATTCAATCTCTATATTGAGCAAGCAGTAAAGGAAACAAAAGAAAAATTTGGAGTAGGTATTAAAATCCATGGAGATGAAATAAAAACTTTGAGGTTCGCCGATGACATTGTAATTCTGGCAGAGACAACAAAGGACTTGGAAGAGCAGTTGAACGGAATGGATGGTGTCTTGAAGGGAGGATATAAGATGAACATCAACAAAAGCAAAACGAGGATAATGGAATGTAGTCGAGTTAAGTCGGGTGATGCTGAGGGTATTAGATTAGGTAATGAGACACTTAAAGTTGTAAAGGAGTTTTGCTATTTGGGGAGCAAAATAACTGATGATGGACGAAGTAGAGAGGATATAAAATGTAGACTGGCAATGGCAAGGAAAGCGTTTCTGAAGAAGAAAAATTTGTTAACATCGAGTATAGATTTAAGTGTCAGGAAGTTATTTCTGAAAGTATTTGTATGGAGTGTAGCCATGTATGGAAGTGAAACATGGACGGTAAATAGTTTGGACAAGAAGAGAATAGAAGCTTTTGAAATGTGGTGCTACAGAAGAATGCTGAAGATTAGATGGGTAGATCACATAACTAATGAGGAAGTATTGAATAGGATTGGGGAGAAGAGAAGTTTGTGGCACAACTTGACTAGAAGAAGGGATCGGTTGGTAGGACATGTTCTGAGGCATCAAGGGATCACCAATTTAGTATTAGAGGGCAGCGTGGAGGGTAAAAATCATAGGGGGAGACCAAGAGATGAATACACTAAGCAGATTCAGAAGGATGTAGGTTGCAGTAGGTACTAGGAGATGAAGAAGCTTGCACAGGATAGAGTAGCATGGAGAGCTGCATCAAACCAGTCTCAGGACTGAAGACCACAACAACAACAACAATTGACACTATTCATAACTGTACATAACATTGAAGCATATGCAGGAACGTAATTTTCTAATAGGTGCAGTAGCAGTAAGATAACTTCGCAACACAAAGTTTCATTCACCTTACTGCATCAGTCCTCATCTTCAGAATTTGATTGTTCACAACAGTTATGATACATATAGACAGCTATGTTAATTCTTTGTGGCTATCATGGAAGGTTATGAAGCAAAAAGAACATTGCGTCCATGATGCATCTGTATTTTTCTTCACATCAGTTATGTGTGTGCCGGCCGGTGTGACCGAGCGGTTGTAGGTGCTTCAGGCCGGAACCGTGCAGCTGCTGCGGTCGGAGCTCGAATACTGCCTCGGGCATGGATGTGTGTGATGTCCTTAGGGTAGTTAGGTTTAAGTAATTCTAAGTCTAGGGGAGTGATGACCTCAGATGTTAAGTCCCATAGTGCTTAGAGCCATTTGAACCGTTTTGAAGTTATGTGTGTGATATACTTGTCTGCAAATAAGTAACCAAGACGGAGTCCGATTGTTATAACACTAACCTTTCACTTCCTAATGTACCTGTCATCACACATTTCACAAGATAAATAAACCAAAGTATTTATATTTCGCTACAGGTCTCATACGTTGCGTTTAAAGATGATTTACATCGCTTGCTTATATCACACCTAAATTGGATTCAAAACGATAAATAAAATAACAGCGCTACTTCCGCCGTGAAAAGCGCCACGCTACAGTAACATGTTTTGTCAGTGCATACTTTCGACCGCGGGAGGGCGCAGCTGTAGTGATACTCTAGAATACTTTGTCATCCCATCTGTTAGCAAGACCAGGAAACACTAGACTGAAGGGGTTCATCGCAGCTAGCTTATAACAAAATACTGTAAAATTACCTGTACTGCGAAATTTCCTTACCTTGCACTTCAGGGTGGCCCCAGGAAGATGGTAAATTTTCAGTTGTCGTGGAGCTAGGGTGTATACTTGGATCATAATAACAAAGTGATTGACTTTTAGGCGCGGGAAAGGGTCGACGTTGTCGCTTAGCTATTGCACACACACACACACACACACACACACACACACACACAAGCAAGCAAGCAAGCAATGTATCGGGGGCAGAAAGAGCTGGTTATAGTTCAGTGCTTTCGTATTTTTCCCGATAACCTGCAGTACTCAGTTCGCCTTGCAGGGCCGTAATAGCCTTATCACTCTGCTACTCACTTGCACAATCAGCTACGGACGTTATTTTGCGTATTATAGAAATGAATCAGCAAGAAGAAGGAAAGTACATGATGAAAACGAAAGGCAACAGTAATCTTAGCGGTGGTAAACGTCGTCCAATGAGCGATATGGGAGCGGTGGATGAGACAATAAAGGCACGGCAAAGCTCATTCTCTGGTTGGTAGTTGCTATGGTAGCTCTTTTGTAAACAACTAGCTGTTAATCACTTAGTTGTTCTGATACGGGGACAACTTATGACAAGAAACTCCATAGGTTTCCCTAAGCTCACCGGCGTTAAAATGTTTTGAACAATCCAATTGTGACACTGTGGCGCTTAAAGAATTCCAGGAATAGCTTTCTAAACGCTCCAGGACACTACCAACATTAGATCTGTTTTTGTACTGTTTTCAAGACCGTTGTCATTTCAGTCGAAATCACCCCTGTGCATCTGCAGATGGAGCTGTGCGATCTGGAATGTAATTCCCGTTTAAAGGATGATTCTTTTACGTTGATACTGTCCAGGGGTTCTACGTTGTTTTCCTCAGGAAGAGTTTCCACGTCTCCATAATGAGGCTGCAAACGTGGTATCAAAATCTGCGAAACTGACTGCAACTGTACGTTTGCCGACAGTTTGCGCCAGATACAAATTTTATTACATCTTCAGCACACCAAAAATAATTAAATGATAGGAGAAATTTGTTTTACTTGTTATATTAGTGTTGAGAAATAAGAACATAGATGTACACAATTTAACAGGTGTCCCTTATACGTGCATCCATTATGTTACACATTTTGCTATTAGCCACTAAATACTAAAAAACCGCAAACCCATTGACTGATTGAGTATACTGTCTCGCCAAAGTCGTGTCGAGTACAGAAGACTGAATGAAAAGGAAATGTCAGCAAAAGCCCATCGTCAATTCACGATATGTCCTTGATGAGATAGTGTGCTGAACAGTGCAATGGATTATTTTGCGCACTAAGTGACTAACAGAAAACTTTATAGGGTAATAGATGCATTTATAAGCGACAGATGCTTAATGTTATTGATAAATTTTCTTGGGCTTGCAGCCTCGTCAAGAAGTTTAAAATTCACAAACTTTTGATAGAGAATTCCTCGACCATTTTCAAGTCGTAACTGTTGCCCAGTCCTGCGCCATATAAGGTAATAGCTTGGTTGCAAGATCACCGCGCCCGTTTCATTCTTCCGAAGGCCGGTTCCCAAGCTGTACTTAACTGCAGACTGCCGTCTTTAGTGTGGGTGTTTTCAGAAATTTTTATCTCAGTCGCTTATTTTACGATGCTATCCCAGAAGGCATTTGTCCGTTTAATGATAAATGTTTCGTCGAAAGCAACTCGATGTCCGTTTTCCACAACATGGTCTTCTGCTGGTGATTTCCCAGGATACCGTATGCGGAAACACTTCTCATCTTCTATACGGTGCTGTTCAAGTGCGCACAGTCATTCCATTACGTAACTGCCCACGCCTACACGATATTCTGCATATTCCTGCCGTTCTGAGGACTCTATCATCTTACACAGGCTTGAGAACTTTTTTATGTTCATGTCTTGTGTAGATTCACTTACACCTCGTGTACTTTGTTTTGATGTTGACCACAACATAAAAATAATCTACACGAGGTGTAATTGGAGCCTCAAAACATCAAACGAAAACATACTGTGTGTCAGTGAAGTGCAGTGTACTAAAATCTTATGTGCAGAAAAACATTAGGAATAAAATAGAAACAAAAGATTTGAGAAATGGAGAAGCTTTTGAGTGAAGCGAATCGTGTATGGTATAAATAAGACTTATTACAGTTAGAATAGACGATGTACAGGGTGGTCATAAACGGTGTGAAAAGCTTTTAATACTGTTGGAGGGATGTTATGCAGAGAAATAACTGTTAAGAAAAAAATTCGATATACACAAAAAAATTCGATACACATCGGCACAAGTCTGCTGCACACGGACGGATCCCAGTGAAAAGAGATCGGTCGTACGTAGTCGGTACAAGATAGCGCCTGTTCTTGCTTGTGACTGAGTATATTTCGCACTTAATTACCAGCTATGAACGTAGAGAAGCTTATAAATCTTGTGAATGAGAACAGATCACTGTTGAATGTGCTAGGTAGGAGGTATTACCACC
Organism: Schistocerca piceifrons; assembly: GCF_021461385.2. Lineage (NCBI taxonomy): Eukaryota > Metazoa > Arthropoda > Insecta > Orthoptera > Acrididae > Schistocerca > Schistocerca piceifrons. The sequence continues at coordinate 304,187,431 of NC_060143.1, forward strand.
GCGACTTACAGAGGAAACTATGGTTGAAAGTTGTAGAGTACGTGAGTGAAGGAGCTAAGTGGAAACGCTAATCATAACGTAGCAAAAAAAGTAACACTGCGTGACCAAATTTATTGAATATGTGATACGCTGACGTACAACGTACAATCTGTTCAAAATTCCTATGCGGGGCGGTCACATGAAAACCGAATATCCGCAACGACGGAATGAAGTGGTTCAATTCAAAAGTAACCACCACACGCGTTAAGACACTCATGCCAGCAGGAGACGACACGATCAGGTCCTGTCTCGTAGAACGCGGTCGGTCGCTGACGGATACACAATAGCACCCACTCTTGCACTTTCTCGTCTGACTCAAATCGACAATGCACTTCTGCGACTACAGCTGTCATGAAATTCATGAAATGTGTTCGCATTTGCGAATACGGATAACCATATACTGTATAATGGAGTGACGACAATGGAAATTCGTGCTGGACCGGGACTCGAACCGGATTTTCCGCTTTCTACATCTACGTGATTACTCTGATTTTCACAATAAAGTGCCTGGCAGATGGTTCAATGAACCACCTTCAAGCTGTCTCTCTACCGTTCCACTCTAGAACGGTACGCGGGAAAAACGAGCACTTAAATTTTTATGTGCGAGCCCTTATTTCTCTTATTTTATCGTGATGATCATTTCTCCCTATGTAGGTGGGTGCCAACAAAATGTTTTCGCAATTGGAGGAGAAAACTGGTGATCGAAATTTCATGAGAAGATCCCGTCGCAATGAAAAACTCCTTTGTTTTAATGATTGCCACTCCAATTCACGTATCATGCCTGTGACACTGTCTCCTCTATTTCGCGATAATACAAAACGAGCTGCCATTCTTTGTACTTTTTCGATGTCATCCGTCAGTCGCACCTGACGCGGATCCCACACCGCACAGCAATACTCCAAAATAGGGCGGACAATCGTGGTGTAAGCAGTCTCATTTGTAGACCTGTTGCAACTTCTAAGTGTTCTGCATATGAATCGCAGTCTTTGGTCTGCTCTACCCACAATATTATCTATGTGATCGTTCCAAATTAGGTTATTTGTAACTGTACTCCCTAAGTATTTAGTTGAATTTACAGCCTTCAGATTTGTGTGACTTATCGCTTAATCGAAATTTAGCTGATTTCTTTTAGTACTCATGTGAATAACTTCACACTTTTCCTTATTCAGGGTCAATTGCCACTTTTCACACCATACAGATATCTTATCTAAATCATTTTGCAAGTCGTTTTGATCATCTGATGACTTTACAAAACGGTAAATGACAGCACTTATGCGAGCGATCGCCTTCGCCACTTTGGCTGCCCATACACAACCCAAACATCCACGTGTCTTCTTTCATGCGTCACAACTGCACTCGTACACATTACGTAATTCTCTTAAAGCGGCGGAGTACTTTTTTCAATTGAAAATCGCGATCCCCCGTCCTCTCCCCTCCCCTGTAGGTATATCTTAAAGACACAGGCACAGCAACATCACATTCAGCGATTTGGCTGGGAAACACTGCAACATCATCCGTACAGTCCGGATCTTTCACCGTGGGAACTTTACATCCTTGTCGACCTGAGGAAAGGATGCGTGGACGCCGGTTTGAGAGATACGAGGAAGTGGGTTCGGTTATGGATCCGTCAATGGCCGACCGCGTTCTACAGAGCAGGAATTTATCGTCTCATTTCCCAGTGGGATAAATGGCTTAACGGGTGTGGTGAGTACTTTTAAATGGAACCACTGCATGGTCTCGCTGTGTCAGGTCTTCGGTTCTCATTTAACTTCCTCTTGTAGAAACTGTGCTCAAAAACAAAACTGAGAAGAACCTGAAGAAGCTCCAAAATCCTGTCTTACCTACATCAGCCAGATCGTCTTAGCTTGGCGTGGTGACAGAAAGAGTACAAATATTGCATAAAGCACATGTTGTGACATTTTTCTATTGAATTCTCTGCTGTTTTTGTACATTAAAGACCGCTTGCAAGAACTCCATTCGGAAAGACTGTTTCATAAATTCTGGAAACTCCATTAAAATTAAAAAGTGAGACGAATATCTTCAACATTACATTCATCCTATGCAGCTAGTATTCTCTAAAGTACTGAAACGGCTTTCATTCGTGCACTTCTCCTGAACAAAAGAAAGTCGAAAACATATCTCTCGTGGAAAACGCTGCTCCGACGTTGCGGTTCTCGCCAACAAAAGCGATTTTATCAATTGTGTTTTCTTGCAAGTGACTGCATCTGCTGCTTCTTCCCCCCCCCCCCCCCCTTCCCCTCTGGGTGGCCGAGAGGTTCTAGGTGCTACAGTCTGGAACCGCGCGACCGCTACGGTCGCAGGTTCGAATCCTGCCTCGGGCATGGATGTGTGTGTTGTCCTTAGGTTAGTTAGGTTTAAGTAGTTCTGGGGGACTGATGACCTCAGATGTTAAGACCCACAGTGCTCCGGGTCATTTGAGCCAGCTTCCCCCTCCTTTTCAATTACGATGTTGCGCACCCAGCATACACATGTCAACATTATGTGGGTTATCAGTTTCAGTACATTTTTCGCAGCAATTTCCATTTGCTAGCCATTATTCCAAAGGCACACTCTATCACTTGTCGAGTTGTAGAAGGACGTCTATCGAAAGTCGTTTGCATCGGCCGACACTTAGACATTGGGAATGAATGGTCTCATCATTCAAGTATTCAGTTGCTTCGAGACTGTTTGCCTGCCATGCGTCGGAGTTCCATCAGTCCGCCGTAGTTGTGCGACCATACGGACAACCTGTTAGTCGCACGAATACGGCCCAAATGGACGTTCAGGACTAAGCCTGTGGGACTAATGGGATGTGTCTGTCCGCGGGACTCAGAAGCGCTTGCTGTTTCTTTACGTTATCAAATTTTGTGTCACTACCTGTATTCTGCTGTTATGGTAGTCAGTGACTCACTCCTATTTCCTCGGATCCAGAAAACATTTCCTGGTAACCATTTGCAGAATGACAACGAGATTACTTTCCTGGGCAGCCAAAATGTAAACTTCTACAACCAAGGTCCTTGACCAGTAATCTATCGTTGCAGAAACTGTATGTCACTGAAGGGTAAACGTATAGAGAGGGACTAACTTCCTCACCCAGTTTCATGGATGCAGGTTAGGTTTCCCGAGATGATAATTAAAACTTTATTTCTACCCTGGTTACTAGAAAATTCCGTGGCAGGGGGGGGGGGGGATATATACAGCTACACGGAAAATTATCAGAACAGCCCTGTAATAAGCTTCGCTCGAGAAAGCTTCCTATTGAAATAATGATAGGCCAGTAGTGTTGCACGCCGCGTGGCTTTCGAGTATCCTCAAGCCGGTTCTAATGAATGCAATGAGCGCCGACGAAAATGCACGCGACGCTTTCCTAGTTTTGCCTGGAGTCCCAGCTGCTTGGCCGACGCTGAAAAGCTTCACCCACACAATAGAAAAGAAATGACACCGCATTCAGACTGCGCAAGCGCCGCAGAATGTCTATGGGGTTCGTGAGTGCTAATTACACACATTTAGAACACAGTGTTTAATTTGCAAGAGGTTTTACCTTAGAGAAAAGCACAGCACATACAAAAGAAACAGTAATTAAGTTTATTCGTGGCGCCATTTAAATGCATTCCTATTTCACATCCCTCCTCCTAAAAATATGTGGTGACAGCGGTAATAACAGGATGTCCGAGCAACTGAAAAGGCGAATGTTTCTCAATGCCCCTTACTGAAATTGTTAAGTTCTGTAACTGTAGGAGTGATCCACTAACTTACAGGGCCATAACATTAACGTCGATATGCAGCAGGATTTTGGAACATATATTGTGTCCGAACATTATGAATTACCTCGAAGAAAACAGTCTATCGAAACGTAGTCAACATGCACTTAGGAAATTACGTTCTTGTGAAACACAACTGGCTCTTTACTCGCATGAAGTGTTGAGTGCTACTGACAAGAGATTTCAGATCGATTCCGTATTTCTGGATTTCCGGAAGGCTTTGACACTGTACCACACAAGCGCCTTGTAGTGAAATTGCTTGCTTATGGAATAACGTGTTAGTTATGTGACTAGATTCATGATTTCCTGTCAGAGAGGTCACAGTTAGTAGTAATTGAGGGAAAGTCATCGTGTAAAACAGAAGTAATTTCTGGCGTTCCCCAAGGCACTGTTACAGGACCTTTGCTATTACTCAACTATATAAACAATTTGGGAGACAATCTGATCAGCCGCTTAGGTTGTTTGCAGATGACGCTGTCGTTTATCGACTAATAAAGTGGTGCCAAAATTGGCAATTGACCCTAAATAACTAAAAGTGTGAGGTCATCCACATGACTGCTAAAAGGAATCCGTTGAACTTCGGTTACACGATAAATCAGTCAAATCTAAAGACCGTAAATTCAACTAAATACCAAGGAATTACAGTTATGAACAACAAAAATTTGAAGGAACACACAGAAAATGTGGGGAAAGCTAACCAAACACTGTGTTTTATTGGCAGGTCACTTAGAAAATGTAGCAAATCTGCTAAGGAGACTGCCTACACTATGCTTGTCCGTCCTCTTTTACAATACTGCTGCGCGGTGTTGGATCCTTACCAGATAGGATTGACGGGGCACATCGAAAAAATTCAAAGAAGGGCAGCACGTTTTGTATTATCGCGAAATAGAGGAGAGAGTGTCACTGAAATTATACAGGATTTGGGATGGACATCATTAAAACTAAGTCGTTTTTCGTTGCGACGGAATCTTCTCACGAAATTCCAATCACCAACTTTCTCCTCCGGATGCGAAAATATTTTGTTGACACCGACCTACATAGGTAGAAACGATCACCATTATAAAATAAGGGAAATTAGAACTCTTGCGGAAAGGTATTGGTGTTCGTTCTTTCCGGGCTATACGAGGCTGGAATACTAGAGAATTATGAAGGTGGCTCGATGAACCCTCTGCCAGGCACTTAAATATGATTTGCAACTCTGTATATGTAGATGTAGAGAACTGTATTTTCTTGATTTTATGACTATTTCGTCCATCGTCTCGCACGTATACCAGTGTCGAAAGAGGGTTTCCAAATAGAACAGAAATATTTGCTTCATTAATCAACAGTACTTGTGTAATGGCTACTACCCTGCTGTAAGGTCTAATTTGTATAGTATTAACAACAATAATAATAATAATAATTATTATTATTAGTGGCATTGTCAGACAAAATATCGACAGCCCGAAATCTTTCAGTTTCTGTCAGATTCAAGTCAGCAGCCCAACAATAAAGCAATTTACATACAGTACGTCTAAGTATATTGCAAAGTTTTAACTTAGCTGGGTCAAGCAAGTGTCACTAGGGAGAGGAGTGGTGCAGTAGAAGCTCGCTTTGTAACAAGTGTCTACCCTCAATGTGGATAGTTAGCTTTCATTTCTGAGAAGGAGTTGTAAGATGCACTCACGATGCACTGAGAACCGCTTCATCTTTCGACGAAAAAAGGTTGTTAGAAATAATCATTATCAGTTGTATCACTGAGTCATTTAATACAACTACTACGAGAACTAAATATCATTTACCTTTTGCCATTTTAAAAACGTAAGTGTTCAGGGAAAATTTTGCTTTCTAAAGTTTACTTAGCCGCTAATGCTGATGACTCGGGGACGGGGTGGGTTACTAGTTGACATCTGATCGTGCTCCGGGGTAATGGTCTCAAAAATGTTGGGAACCACTCAGCTAGACTGACTGAGCACAAATGTAGTTGGAGATTAAAACAGTCAGCTTTTGCTGAAGGTAGGTCATCGATACTGAGCCAGAACAGTAGTGCTACGTAAAGCGAACAAAGGGAAAAACAGCCTATTCCCAGCTTGTGAGGTACATAACTACTTAGCACCAAACCCCCATCTTCCTCTAAGTGATCTGTTACAGCCGCACACTTTTTACAACCTTTAGAATTACATTCATACAGTTTGTATATTTTAATATTGCGTGTTTTCATTATGTTTGATAGTACTCAGCTTGTAAATAGTCTTTTAACATGTTTGGCGCATGATACGAGTGATGAGAGCTCACTGATGTCATGACCAAGAATTCAGTGGTGCGTTCAGAGTATCTTTGTTTCTAATGATTGGTCTCCTCCGCATTAGTGTCACTTGTGAACACTAGTCAATTGTTTCCTGAAGACGGCCCAAGATGGCGAAAACAGGTCAAATTAATATTAGTTGAACAAAAAACGATGTCTTAAGAACAGAAAACACAGTCTTTTTTGCATAAGACAGTTTTATTCAGTCTTCAAATGTGACGCATTTCGTCTGTTCTACGTATCATCACCATTGTGAGCTTTTTCCTCGGCGCCTTCACACTTGCTTGACAGACACTGTCAAGCAAGTGTGAAGGCGCCGAGGAAAAATATGCCGGCATGACAGCGCATACTCACAGTATTGTAAACAGCCCATATTTGTGTTCGTGGGAGGATCTCATCATGGGTAATTTATCATCGTTACAGTTAGTGTTCCAGTTTAGCGCTGCTTATGGCTTCGTGGCTTCATATTTTTAGTAGTAATTTTTCTTAGCTGTGTCTTTATTCTTATTAGTGCTGCGTCATTTTCCGAAGATGTGTTAGACTAGCCATTGTATGAGTTATTTTCTGCTCAAGGAATATGTCTAATTAAGGTACCCCTTACACGCTTTAGTGGTTTTCGCTTCTAGTTGGTATACTTGAGCATCGACACTGGCTCTCTGGCTGTTACCTTCCAGTTCTATGGAACTCTTTATCACGTTCGACACCTCGGTTGCGACTAGCAAGAATTTTTGTCTGTAAGCTCATAGCTAACACTTGGTTCAAGACTCATAAAAGAAGGTTGTATACATGGAAGAATACTGGAGATACTAGAAGGTAACAGATAGATTATATAATGGTACGACAGAGATTAAGGAACCAGGTTTTAAACTGTAAGACATTTCCAGGGGCAGATGTGGACTCTGACCACAATCTATTGGTTATGAACTGTAGATTAAATCTAAAGAAACTGCAAAAAGGTGGAAATTTAAGGAGATGGGACCTGGATAAACTGACTAAACCTGAGGTTGTACAGAGTTTCAGGGAGAGCATAAGGAAACAATTGACAGGAATTGGGGAAAGAAATACAGTAGAAGAAGAATGGGTAGCTTTGAAGGATGCAGCAGTGAAGGAAGCAGAGGATTAAGTAGGTAAAAAGACGAGGCCTAGTAGAAATCCTTGGGTTACAGAAGAAATACTGAATTTAATTGATGAAAGGAGAAAATATAAAAATGCAGTAAATGAAGCAGCCAAAAAGGAATACAAACGTCTCAAAAATGAGGTCGACAGGAAGTGCAAAATGGCTAAGCAGGGATGGCTAGAGGACAAATGTAAGGAAGTAGAGGCTTATCTCACTAGGGGTAAGATAGATATGTCTACGGGAAAATTAGAGAGACCTTAATAGAAAAGAGAACCACTTGTATGAATATCAAGAATTCAGATGGAAACCCAGTTCTAAGCAAAGAAGGGAAAGCAGGAAGGTGGAAGGAGTATATAGAGGGTCTATACAAGGGCAATGTACTTGAGGACAATATTATGGAAATGGAAGAAAATGTAGATAAAGATGAAATGGGAGATATGATACTGCGTCAAGAGTTTGACAGAACACTGAAAGACCGGTGTCGAAACAAGGCCCCGGGTGTAGACAACATTCCGTTAGAACTACTGACGGCCTTGGGAGAGCCAGTCCTGACAAAACTCTACCATCTGGTGAGTAAGATGTATAAGACAGGCGAAATAACTTCAGACTTCAAGAAGAATATAATAATTCCAATCCCAAAGAAAGCATGTGTTGACAGATGTGAAAATTACCGAACTATCAGTTTAATAAATCACAGCTGCAAAATACTAACACGAATTCTTTACAGACGAATGGAAAAACTGGTAGAAGCTGACCTCGGGGAAGATCAGTTTGGATTCTGCAGAAATACTGGAACACGTGAAGCAATACTGACCTTACGACATATCTTGGAAGAAAGATTAAGGAAAGGCAAACCTACGTTTTTAGCATTTGTAGACTTAGAGAAAGCTTTTGACAATGTTGACTGGAATACTCTCTTTCAATTTCTAAAGGTGGCAGGGGTAAAATACAGGGAGCGAAAGGCTATTTACAATTTGTACAGAATCCAGATGGCAGTTATAAGAGACGAGGGACATGAAAGGGAAGCAGTGGTTGGGAAGGGAGTGAGACAGGGATGTAGCCTCTCCCCGATGTTATTCAATCTGTATATTGAGCAAGCAGTAAAGGAAACAAAAGAAAAATTCGGAGTAGGTATTAAAATCCGTGAAGAAGAAATAAAAACTTTGAGGTTTGCCGATGACATTGTAATTCTGTCAGAGACAGCAAAGGACTTGGAAGAGCAGTTGAATGGAATGGATAGTGTCTTGAAAGGATATAAGATGAACATCAACAAAAGCAAAACGAGGATAATGGAATGTAGTCGAATTAAGTCGGGTGATGCTGAGGGTATTAGATTAGGAAATGAGACACTTAAAGTAGTAAAGGAGTTTTGCTATTTGGGGAGCAAAATAACTGATGATGGTCGAAGTAGAGAGGATATAAAATGTAGACTGGCAATGGCAAGGAAATCATTTCTGAAGAAGAGAAATTTGTTGACATCGAGTATAGATTTAAGTGTCAGGAAGTCGTTTCTGAAAGTATTTGTATGAAGTGTAGCCATGTATGGAAGTGAAACATGGACGATAAATAGTTTGGACAAGAAGAGAATAGAAGCTTTCGAAATGTGGTGCTACAGAAGAATGCTGAAGATTAGATGGGTAGATCACATAACTAATGAGGAAGTATTGAATAGAATTGGGGAGAAGAGGAGTTTGTGGCACAACTTGACAAGAAGAAGGGACCAGTTGATAGGACATGTTCTGAGGCAGCAAGGGATTACAAATTTAGCATTGGAGGGGAGCATGGAGGGTAAAAATCGTAGAGGGAGACCAAGAGATGAATACACTAAACAGATTCAGAAGGATGTAGGTTGCAGTAAGTACTGGGAGATGAAGAAGCTTGCACAGGATAGGGTAGCATGGACAGCTGCATCAAACCAGTCTCAGGACTGAAGACCACAACAACAAGCTCAGTTATGGTGCAATACTTTATGCGTTGAAATTTCATTTATGAGTTGAATTTCCCTTTCCTTAGTTTTGTGAAAAGTGGTATCACGTTTGGTATCGTGTTAAGTAACTTTTCAAGTTCATTGTTCTGCCATCTAATCACTATGAATCCCAATATGGAACGGTATCCACTGAAAGGTTACGCCTTTTATTTATTTTAATAATGAGTTTACTCAAAATTATTTTGATGAATTTATTGTTTCCTTCAACTTCTGGCTTTCGACACCACTATGATTTTATAGCTCTGTTTTCGACTCTGTACTCATTTTGCAACAGATCATTGACAAATTTCCCAGTAGAACTAAGTGATGTATATGTTATAAATAGAATCACACAATGTAAATGCTATATAAAATCCGACTTCTGTTCATCTTCAGTGCAATAATGTAGTTAAGTGTTTTAAACTGATTTTCTGTTTTATGATGCGTGGCTGTAATGGTCTAAGAAGTATCATACATACCTCGGTGTATTTTACATTCATATGTTTCGTGACAAATTTGTTATTACCTCTCACATGAAAATAAGTTTTAAATTTTACATCCATGAGGATTACTGACATAACTTAGAACATGTAGGTGTGAAATTAGTAGTTGCCTCTTCTTGTAAATATATATTATGTACTCTTGAGGATCTGCTGAACAAATCGTATATCTAATCTATGTAATTTGAGTGAGGACACCGAGAACATAATTTTGAAACATTGTTTGCAATCGTAGATTACACTACAACATCGGATATAGTTACTAGGTAAAAATTCTGAAAACACTCTGTAACAATTACGTTCCAAGCTAAATCGTAGTAATTATGAAATTGATGTACAAATATACTGCTATTTATTAGCAATTACTAATAACGCTACTAGGAAATTTGTATCGGCAATTCAACAGAACTGGAAGAAACGACGCCGTTAACTGACGATCGCAGTTTCGGTTATAGCTGCAAACCAAAGGAATGTGTGGAAAGCAGCATCAACAATAAAGAGTCAATTTGAGGAAAACGATCATGGATACCTCAGATTATGAAGAAAACATCTAATGTTCCAAGATTGTTGTATCCTTATTTTGGATGTCTCTTTCGTATTCAATACACCAGAGTAGCAAGGAAGCTACTCCTTACCTGAGTAATAAAAGCACAACAGATTGAGCAGCAGCGCTAGATTAAGACTATCATTGTCAGACTTGATGCTCAGCTGCTTGTATTTTGACGGATGGAGAGCGTCTTGTCTAATCGGTGTACCGCGAATTATTTTATCAGTCTGTGCGATCTATCTCTGCCATAGAGTTACGTCATTAATAATGACTTCAAGTATTTTATGACTGCAGGTGCTTCATTAATTCGTGAATCATTACTTATCACAAACTGACGGTATCTTCTTACATATCAATCATATTCAAAGTCCATTTCACTGTAGTGCCAGATACAGTGTTGGAGAAAACGCTTGCATCTATAGATTTGAGATGGCCTATTTACTCTTTCTTAGAGTGTTGATGTCTAAAAAAGATTTAAAACCCGAATATTCCCGGGCTTTTGTTGTAAGACAGGTACAGTCTGTGCCGACGTAGGAGTCTCTTTATCATACAAGCGGACACAATTAGTAACATTTGTCTTTGGCAGTTGGCTCGGCGTCGTAATTCCGGATTTTAATTCCGAAATATGAGTCCCAATTATATTTGCTACAATTTCTTAATACAAGTAGAGTCTTGTAATACTTCAGGTTTTAGTATCTGCTTACTGCTGTTGTTCGAGGGACGCTAAGGAAGGAATGAAATAGCTTTTCGTGCTGTGTCCTGTTCATCCATGTGACTGTTGAAGAGATAATCGATCTTCTAATCTGTTTCTATTTGTAACTGTCAGAGATTTTTAACTTCAAATAAAGTAGGAATCGACAAACTGCGATAAGTGCCTCACATAGAAAGAATAATACTGTTTCCTTTGAGGGAACTTGCGATGTGTCTGCGTATCATTAGTACATTTTGTACGATTCACAAACGGAGGGTAGAAAAAGAGAGAAATACTGTCACAACACAACTTAAGTGATTTCACTTTCAACAATCACAATTAGTAAAAGAAATGGCAGTATAATTCAGAATTAACACATTAGCCGCTCAAGTGCACTGGATATAATTCACAGTATCAATTACAGGAAACGGCGATAAATTTCTTACTATCGGGGAATACATGCTTTTGTATAATCGTAAAAACTATTTTGTTATGAGACAGGTACGTAAAAGAGAGTATTAAATTGAAGGAAAATTTGAGGATTAATACCGGCCGGTGTGGCCAAACGGTTCTAGGCGCTTCAGTCTGGAACCGCGCGACCGCTACTGTCGCAGTTACGAATCCTGCCCCGGGCATGGATGTGTGTGATGTCCTTAAGTTAGTTAGGTTTAAGTAGTTCTAAGTCTAGGGGACTGATGACCTCAGATGTTAAGTCCCATAGTGCTCAGAGCCATTTGAACCATTTTTTTGAGGAATAACTTGTGTGCGAGACAACTTACGATGACTCACAGAGAGGGTTAATAGCAATCTGCGGCTGTTTGTCGACGATACTGTGTTGTGCTGGAAGATCGTGCCGTTCATTAACTGCATAAATATACAGGACAGACAAATATCTAAGCTGTGCTGTTCTTGGTAGCCTGCTGTACATGTAGAAAAATGTACTTTAACAGATGAGCAGGAAAAACAATCCTGTATGTTGGAATTTGTAGTGTGTTGCTTTTCGAATTTGCAGTGTGTTGTTTACCACAGTCACGCCGATTACACATCTAAGCCTAAAGTTGCAAAACAACATGAAATTGAACGAGCACGTAAAGATGGTACTAGGGAAGGCAAACGCTCTGACTTCGATTAATTGGGAGAATTCTAGGAAAGTGTATAATGGAGACCGTGTGTGAATCATCAGTGAGACGCGCATTCTGGAGCTCTGCCCGAGTTTCTGGGATTGGCACCAGGCTGGATTAAAGGAAGACGTCGAAGTAATTGAGAAGCCTGCAGATGTATTTGTTCCCGGTGGATTCGAAAAACACGAGAGTATTACTGTGTCCTCGGAAGGAAGACGATGTTATTATCGCGAAACACTATAGAAAAAATTTAGAGAACCAAACTCTGAAGCTGATAGCAGAACGATTCTACTGCCACGAACGCACATTTCGTATAAGGACAACGAATATAAGATGGGAGAAATTAGGGCTCATACGGAAGCATATAAGCAGTTGTTTGTCCCTCGCTGTGTTTGAGGGTCGAACGGGAAAGGAAATAACTAGTAACAGTACAAGTTACATTCCGCCATGCACTACACGGTGGCTTGCGGAGTATGTATGTAGATGAAGATGTATAGGTTGAAATATCTTGCACCAGAGGTAAAGGTTCACCACATTTGAGGTCACAATACCACTCGGACACACACGATTTTGTACTTATATCTACATTTCATATAATTTTCACATGATTCAAGGTGTCTAAAAGACCTGATATGAAATAACTACGTAGTTGATGTCGTCGTTGCTGTTGTGAAGTGAAGTCCGAAGACGGGTCGACACTGCTTTCCACGCTAGCCTATCCTGTGCAAGCGTCTGTTACCCTGCGTAACTATTGTAACAGACATCAACTTGAGCCTGTTTACTGTAGTCAAGTCTTGGTCTCCCTCTACAATTTTTGCACCCCGTACTTGCATCTGTTACCAAACTGTTATATTACGATGTGCCCTATCAAAAGAGCCACAGATTTATTTACTCTCCGATTTTATTCATTACCACATCCTCACTATCGCCATCTGTCAATCCAGTTTTCAGCAATATTCCGTAGGAAGACGTTCGAAAGCTTCCCTTCTCTTTTTTCTGTATCGTTCATCGCACACATACAAGTCTGTACTCCACGCAAATATCTTCATAAACTACAATTTAAGCGAGAAAAAGCGATGCACCACGAAGGAGAAATCCGAAGGGGACGGAAATCGATAGGAGTGATGCACATGTACAAACAAACAGATTACAATTTCAGACAAATTGGGTGGCTTATTCAAGAGAGTGTCTCAAATTTATCAAGTCAATAACGCGTTGGTCCACCTATGGCCCTTATGCAAGCAGTTAGTCAGCTTGGCACTGATCGACAGAGTTGTTGGATGTCCTCCTGGGCGATATGGAGCCAAATTCTGTCCAAATGGCTTGTTAGATCGTCAAAATCTCGAGATGATTGGAGGGCCCTGCCCATATTGGTCAAAATTTTATCAACTGCAGAAAGATCCGACAATCTTGCTGGCCAAGGCAGGGTCTGGCATGCACGAGGATGAGCAATAGAAATCCTCGACAAGTATGAGCGGGCATTATCTTGCTGAAATGTAAACCAACGATGGCTAGCTATGAATGGGAACAAAATGGGGCGTAGAATATCGTCGACGTAGTGCTGTGCTGTAAGGGCACCACGGATGACAACTAAAGAGGCCTCTATGAAAGGAAGTGGCATTCCACACCATCAGTCCTTGTTGTGGGGCGGTATGGCGGGTGACAGGTGACAGTCAAGTTGACGTCCCACGGTTGTCCGAGGGGTCTACAAACACATCTTCAGCCTGGAATCTCATTGAACTGAGTAGAATTTTCTTCAGTGATGGGTCTCGTTTCGAATTGATCCGCGATGAACAGCGAAGACGCCTTTTGGTTGCCATCGGTGGCACCTTTACGACACAGCGATACGTCGACGATATTCTACGTCTTGTTTCGATGTACTTCATGGAAAGCCATCCTGGGCTTACATTTCAGCAAGATAATGCCTGCCCGCAATCAGTGAGCGTTTCTACTGCTTGTTTCAGTGCTCGCCAAACGCGGCCGCGGCCAGCAAGGTGGCCGGATCTCTCCGCAATTGACATCGTTTGGAGCTTTATTGGCAGGGCCATCCAACATGCTCGGGATTTTTACGGTCTAACGCACCACTTGGACAGAATTTGGCACGATATGCCTCAGGAAGACATTAGGTAACTTTATCAATCAAGCGAAGTTGAAGTACCGCCTGCATTCGGGCCAGAGGTGGACCAACGCGTTGTTGAATTGCTCTATTTGGACGCTATTTCTCCTGAAGAAATCACAGAATTTTTTTTTTAAATTGTAATCATTTGTTTATCTGTACTGTACATCACATATATCGATTTTCAATTTTTTTATTTTACTTTCTAACACTTCGATTTATACGAGATAATAATTCCTTCAGCATCGCCTAACTTAATTCGACTACGCGCCATTACAGTTGATTTAATTCTGTTTATGTTAATTTTATAAACCACTTTCAAGAAACTATCCACACCGTTACAATGATCTTTCAAGTGCCTGACACTTACTGACAAAATTACAATGTCATCAGCAAACCTTCTCTATGAACTTTAATTCCCTTTCCAAATTTCTCTTCGCTGTCTTGTACTGTTTCTTCAATGTACGGATTGAAAAACATGAGAGGTAGCTTGCAACCCAGAGTCACTCCCTTCTCATTTACTGCTCTCCGCTATAGCCTTCCACTCTTATATTTACAGATGCCTATAAAAATGGCATGCTCAGATCCACGAGTCGTCCACCTGCTGTTGTATGACGGAATATTACGTAGTTACCTCAGTACCTACATGTGTGTTTATATTTGGCAAGCCACCACATGATGTGTCATAGAAACTACTTAGGATACGACTGTCATTTATTTACCCCCCCCCCCCCCCCCCAGCCTCTCATTTCTTGTTCCATCCACGAAAAGTGTATGGGAAGAACGGCTGTCGGTAATATTTAAAATGAGCTCGAATTTCTCTGATTTTTATCGTCGTGGTTACTTCGCGCAATGTTGGAGTTTCATAAGCATCTTTGTTACGCTAACGAGCAACTAAAAGAACTTTTCATGCGAATGATTTGCATCTTTTCCGAATTGCAACGAATACTTCGTTGCTCCAGCCACTTACGAACAACTGCTGGAAGTTATTTCCAGTAGTTTACCTAGAATCGTAGAGGTATCTCATTAGGAAACTTTCCTCTACTATGATTTGAGAGTTTTCTATTCTGCGATTACTTACTTCAAGGTTTGAACACATCACTACATCGGCTTCTTTAGAGACCCAGAGTTCTTTTTAAGATACGATGAATTTTTAAAGACAAGAGAAGGAGTCGTCATGATCAAATGTTTGAGTGGAGCGAAAACGAGACTCCTTAGAAATTACACTAAGAGTTTTTGTCCGAGTTGTCATATTCAGACTAAGAGTGGGAACTAGGCAAACTAGATATCAAACTGACTATCGTGAGTTGTAGTTTGCAAAAAGAGTTCATTGCCTGAAAGTAATTAGGGTAATTTAAAAAATCGTAATTAGCGAATTCAGGAAAAATTGAAATATTTTGCGAAGAGCTATGTAAATGAAGTGTGAACATGGTCTTCTCTTCAAGGTCTAGCTATCTTGCACGTAGGAAGTTACACTGGTATGATGTTTGTCAACTGCCTAGAAACTACGCAATGGAATTTTTCCGAGTTTTCACAGCCAAAGAAAGAGTGGGAAATTAACAAATTTTGGAAAAATAAAATAAATATCAAAACGCAACGTAAATTATTGAAATTTCTCTTATGTCTGTTAATCTCTTATTAATAACAGAATATCGATCTATATTTAGATGTATTTTATTTCGTCTTTTGTAAACAAAAGTAGACAATTAAAAAAAATGAAATGACGGTCAGACGGTTTGTGAAATGATTTATCTGAAAGTAAGAAATAAAATACATTACAGAAATATTTGAAACGTGTTGAAATCACTTAGAGCATATGAGGTGCCGATTCTTCAGAAACAAAAAACTCTATGGAACTTAATATCTTTGAGTATTTTTAAATGAATTTTATAGCTTTTTTTAAATGTGTCTGGCTGATTAACGGATCAGAGACTGCCTACTATTAGCCGTCATGAACGATGAGGGTGAAATAATATTAAATAAAACAACAAAGATGGTAGATGGTATTAAGACACTCTGAAAACTGATTATACGCATATGTGTAGGGGGAGTGGGATATGTATAGAAAATGGATGAAAGAAATTACAAGGCTATACTGAAACTTAACGAATACTAGTCCTGTAATAAATTCAAGGATTCATAATTTCGCTGCGCTTCTACTATATACAGATAGTGTCATATAACAACAGATGGGCGCTCACTGTGTGTGGCACGCCGGCTGGTGTGGCTGAACGGTACTAGGCTCTTCAGTCTGGAGCCGCGCGACCGCTACGGTCGCAGGTTCGAATCCTGCCTCGGGCAAGGATGTGTGTGATGTCCTTAGGTTAGTTAGGTTTAAGTAGTTTTAAGTTCTAGGGGATTGATGACCTCAGTTGTGAAGTCCCATAATGCTCAGAGCCATTTGAACCATTTGAGTGTGGCACTATGGTATTGTCGACTCTCGATCGTTCGAAATTCAAGAGACCGTACTAAAAGTTCGAAAGATAGACAGTTCAGTTTGACGAAGCTGATGAAAGACAAATCATGAAAAAGTCGAAATAATGGCATCCCCTTATAAAATAAAGTTTTTTTACTGTATTTAAAATAACATTCGTATTTATGTAAAAAGCCAACTCAAAACAAAGTTTGTTACCAGTTTTATTATTTTTCATATATTTTAGCGTTTTAAACGAAAGGCGTTTATAGGTTTCCGAAATTTTATTTTGAGAAGAAATCAGTGACCTTTTTCTCTTTCAATGATCTCCGGCGAGCTTGGTAAAGTGCATTTTCTATTGTAACCAATGTCGAAAATAAATTACCGTCAAATTTCATTCTAAGGATGTGCGTTTCCAATGATGACTTTGCCTCTTATGGAATCACAGGTGGAATGGGCTTTGCCTTTGTTTTCTTCGTCTTCTGCTCCGTCAGAACTTCTACGGTAGAGAGAGTGTGCTTACGGTCTGTCATTACGAAAATCGCTTCGATTCATCGAGTGTACCGACACACACACTATTTCTTGCCATTATCGAGGATTTTTAAGGAACCGTCAACTATTTCGACATATCGGTAAATCGGTTTATTGAAATTCCAGTTAGCAAGGGTCGACTGCACACCATTTTGTGACCGTGGCAATAAAGACTTACCTTGGCGTGCAAATAATGCCACCACTGGGTGACTGTTGGTCAGTGTGCGGCAGATCTTAAGACGCTGCAGAACAGCATGCTGTTCAGGATCGTGGAAAGGTGGGTGACGGAGGAAGAGTGTTAGTGACAAGAAGAAGGGCATTGCTTTGCCGAGGCCTAAGAGAAAGGCAGGCCGCGGCGCGTACGTCACGAAGGTAGTCCTGCGCTCTCTCGCTCGCTTAAATCAGCAGATAAACTACGTTTCTACACTTGTTAACCCGTAACTGGCCGTGTCCGTACAAACGAAAACGGAATATTCTACTGGAATCCGCTATTATGGGATGTTACTATTATTAGTCCTATAATTATGGGAAGTCCATGGGCCTACTTATAATTTGTCACGGCTGTACTGGCGTACAATAAAATAAAATCGTGTTGAAATGATTATCAGTTGCATAAGGCACCACTTCCAGCATGTAATGAGTACTGTAAATCAGAAGAGACTAAATACTATAAACAACCCATTATACCATTTATATCGAGTATTGGTCTAAAATTAAATTTTCCTGTGGTATTGTTAATCAGCAAGACTTCATAATAGCAGATTCCAGCGGAAGATGCAATTCTCGTTAGTACGTACACGCCCAGCTGCGAGCTAACACGGTTAGAAACGCATTTTGTCTGCTGAGCTGAGCCAGCGAGAGATTTCAGGACTACCTTCGTGACGTACGCGGCGCGGCCTGTGGGCCTCGTTGCTGCGCTGCGTGACGTCACAGCGAGAGCGGCCGCCCTTGACTCTTGCGCGAGGCCCAGGACAAGCCAGTTGGCCGGCTGTCTGCCACGCCCGAACACTGCCGGAAACACCCGATCCTGCCTCCGACCTCTGTTAGGTAACAGCGCTTCCTCGCGTTTCTTCACTTCAGGTAACTGTGCAGAGGCGAGAGCAAATGACTGGCGACGTCTCAGCCAGATTGTCAGAAATATCTCGGAGTAGAATGTAGCACGGAACATACTACAGTTAATCATACTCAAGGCAGTGCATGGCGTACTGAAGGAAGTATGAAGCGTAGTTGTAAGGTTTCGATTACCTCGAAAAAAATCAAGTCCTAATCTACATAATCATCGTTCAATGCGACAAATTTCTCCCAGCGATGAATGACAACTCGAAAACCTTGTTTGTAGAATGGATGTTCAGGAAACGTTCGACCTGGAGAAACACCTCTTCCTCGTTCTGAAAACTCCAGTCACGCAATGACACAGAAACAAGTGAGTGTCTACGATGTCAGGAGAACATGGCAGGTGATGCAATATTCGACAGTCCAAAAAACTAGCATGTTTGACTGTGTGGTGTGCATAATGAGCTAGGGCGTTGTCGTGGAGCAGAAACAAATGGTTCAAATGGCTCTGAGCACTATAGGACTTAACATCTGAGGTCATCAGTCCCCTAGAACTTAGAACTACTTAAACCTGACTAACCTAAGGACATCACAAACATCCATGCCCGAGGCAGTATTCAAACCTACGACCGTAGCGGTCGCGCCGCTCCAGACTGTAGCGCCTAGAACCGCTCGGAGACACCGGCCGGCGGAGCAGAAACACTCCTTGGGCAGCTTACGGCAGCTCTTCGTTTTGAAAGTCTTTAATAACCACTGTAACCGCTTGCCTGGTTCTCTCTATCTGAGTGAATCTTCCTAAAACTATATACCAAAGCTTCTTAGAAATGATTAATCGAACAAACTAATTCCTAACTTGAACTGTTTTACTGTGTAAACCTCTGACTGACTGAAGTATGCAGAGTCTTGTTCTGTTAATTGATTTATGACCCCCTGGGATAATCTGCCCTTCTGGGAAACCTCCCAGCAACTCTCCCTCCCCCCTCCTCCTTCTCCATCCTCTCCCCTCCCCCTAGCTGATACAAGCACGCTTTTGATATCAAATTAATTGAGTAATTAATTAAATCGATAAATTAATAGAACCCCCCCCCGACCCTGTGGGAAATCAACCACTCCCCCTCCCCTATCCCAACTGGAAATTAGCGGAAAAAAGAAGATATACTGTTTATTTACAAATTTAATTTTCAGGGGAAGAATCTCTTTATTTGGCCGGAAAATCTCACAAATCCTTGAAATGGCTCTGACCACTATGGGACTTAACATCTGAGGTCATCAGTCCCCTAGAACTTAGAACTACTTGAACCTGACTAACCTGAGGACATCACACACATCCACGCCCGAGGCAGGATTTGAACCTGCGACCGTAGCGGTCGCGCGGTTCCAAACTGAAGCGCCTAGAACCACTCGGCCACATCGGCCGGCTGGAAAATCTCACATCGAGCAGCTACATGTCCTAATTATGTAATTACACTGTTGCAGATTGGAGGTGTTGTCTTGTTGGAAAATTTTCGTGTGCGTACTCATTTTGTCATTCTGGGATCGACAGAGCTAGTGCACAATGCCACCACCAAAGGACGTCCCGTCCTCCCCATCCCTCTTAGAAAAATTGGCGGAAAAAAGACTCAATCTGTGCTCGAGAGGAAGGATCTCATGACACGAAATTCAAATGGATGTCAATAATATATTGACGCATATTCTTTATTTAATCCGTTTACGGGAGACAGGGCTCTCCCACTTGGATAGAGCTCACGTGTGCTACCCGCCCCACCCCCCTTCATCTAACGCAGTGACTGTGAGCACCGAGGAATGGAATGGTGCGGTATAGTAGCCACCGTTTGTGGTCTCTCGCGTGTGTCTCTATCGTCCGGGCTCCGCCGCAGAGGTCAAAAAGGCTCATGTGCTGATTACAAATGTCGACAGTAAGTACCACCGACTACGGAGCGGATATCGGCCTCCTTTGATACTGAGGTCCTAAACAAAGCATCAAGTGGCGGCATTCTGTTGATCGGCAAATTACAGACTCGTTTCTTGTCTCTGTTTCTCTAAGAGGCTACTTCCTGTTTGTGTGTGTGAACCAACGTCTCCAAACACACAGACGGGGGTTTTAATCTCTCCTCAGAATACTGTGCTCCTATTGGCCAATGCTGAGGACAAAGGGAGAGCCGACACAATTTCGATATCAAAAATAGAGGGAAATAGTCCTTTTGTGCTGCCCCATCAAATTAATTGTTTAACAATATACACGAGTCAAACAGATCGCTTAAAACACTCACCATCACCTTACGATTAAACTTCTTCGTAATAAAAACATATTATCAAGTTTGAGTATCACAGGCAGGGCCGGCTGAAGTGGCCGAGCGGTTCTAGGCACTTCAGTCTGGAACCGCGCGACCGCTACAGTCGCAGGTTCGAATCCTACCTCGGGCATGGATGTGTGTGATGTCCTTAGGTTAGTTATATTGAAGTAATTCTAAGTTCTAGGGGACTGATGACTTCAGATATTAAGTCCCATAGTTCTCAGAGCCATTTGAAACATCACAGGCAAACATTATGGGAATCAAGTAATTAAGTTTATGCCACAAGTAGATCTTAGCGCTTTATCTGAGAGGTCTTATATGCACCGACGTTTGAGAACACAAGCACCCTCATCCACCACAACGTTTTCACTAGACATACCTGGTTAGAAGATCCAACCGATCATACTCACGATAGCAGCCGGCCGGGATGGCCGAGTGGTCCTAGGCGCTACAGTCTGGGACCATGCGACCGCTACGGTCGCAGGTTCGAATCCTGCCTCGGACATGGATGTGTGTGATGTCCTTAGGTTAGTTCTAGGGGACTGATGACCTCAGAAGTTAAGTCCCATAGTGCTCAGAGCCATTTGAACCATACTCGCGATAGCGAAGAGTTCGCTGTCCGACGACTGCCCGGAGCTGCGTTCGCGCCGTCCGACGCCGGCAGGGACGCTACACACCTCCGGAAAGCTGCATTCTGGATGTATCACAAAGAGTCTATGTTTTTATTTTTAGTAGAATAAAGTAGTTTTATCTTCTTAAAGTTTGTGACCGTAGTAAGTGGGATAGACAACTTGCAGGGTGGTTGTATGTCAGATGTTCGACATAACAGTATGTCTCCTACATTAGACTGTTAAGAGCTTTGCCCTCCGCATGATTAATATTTCGGAAACCACATAGCTTTAACATTATAGCTTTTTTGTGTAGCCTTACGGCGCGTGTGTTTATGTTCAGTGATCATTTCTCTCTTGCCAATACGTTCTTGGTACTGATCCCCGACACTAGAACAATGCTTTTGAATTGATAGCAAAGTTTGTTTACGTAAAATGCTTCAAACTCTGTCTGTCTGGAGCTCCATCATACATAAACAACACACTTCCTCTTGACCGTCTGTTAAATCACGACAACACTCCCATATCTACTGTACACCTGATCTCAAGGTATTCATTTTAGCAACCTCTAATCATCTGTGTCACTTCGAACCTACAGATGTAATCTGCCTATTTGTCAGATGTGGGGTGCCCAGGAAACCTGCTATCTGGGATCGCTAGATAACAATTCAAGCAAATCGCATTAAAGAGTCTTATTACAAAAGGAAATGATTACAATACTTAACAGATGGTGTAGAAAGCAAAGGACAACAGACAGAATAAGTAATCTCTTCAGCACAGGCAGTGCTATCGTAGCAGAAGCGAAATGACTACTCTTGATGCTATTCTTGAACTCGCTGCTGTAGAACTCGGCGAACCTCTTCTCATAGAGGGCGCTGCCGTTGCGTTCTCATCCTGGAGAGGGGTCGAACAGCATGCAATTGGCGGACGTCGTCTCTTTTACAATTAACCCCATTCTCCAAACTTCCCTACATTACAAAGCCTCTTGATGCCTCTGGGTGTTTCCTGTGAACCAATTCCTTCTTCTACTCAAGCTCTGCCAAAAGTTGCTTTCTTCCCAGTTCCATTCATTACCTTCTCACCTGTTATGGGGTCTATCCGTCTTACCTGCAGCACTACATTTATATCGTTTCCCCATCTAGGGAGCACATGGAACCGTTACTTAGGACTGGCATTCTTGTACTTCTTATCTTCCCAAAACTTCCTCTTCCTTTCGCTTTGTGTCAGTCTTCTTTCTTACGTCCATGAGTTTTTAGGTTTCAAATTCATTCCTGTTGGGCTGTCGGGTATGAAGTTCTGTGTGTTGATTTTCTGCCCGTATGTTGTCTGTGGGTGGATACCGGTTTCTGTCAGGTCATTTTGGGTGTCTATCAGCCAACGTATTTCCGACTGTCGAGTTCCGTTGACGATGTGGAACATTTTATTTTTCTTGGTCAAGGGATGGTCGTCCGTTTGTGCTACACACCGTGCAGTGTCGTACGACTTTTCCGTGCAAGTGAATTGAACCGCTCGGTCAACGAATGTAGTTCTTGTGAGCTTTTGAGCATCCAGGTATGAGCTTGGGTTTTGGGTACAAATATTTTTCTCGATACTTATTGTTCTAATTTCTTGATGTCTTTGACGTCAGTAGTTTATCATGACGTCTCCTTTGCATAGAGTAGGACTGTAAAAACGACTGTAAGGTAGTGACAAAGTTTGGCTTTGATGGACAGGGATTTCTTGTAATACGAGTTCCAGATAACAGTGTAGGCGATTTATTTTAGAAGTTTCTAGCCTGTTTTGTCTGAGCTGCTTATGTCCACGTTTCACTTCCGCAAAAGCGTACAATTGAGACAAATAAATTCAAGGGAGACTTCCTAACACAAATTTGTATTCTCTATTAACTATTTCTGTTTTTGAGAAATATTTTCCTTGCCATTTGTAGTCTGCCTCTTACATCCTCTCTAATGTGTCCAACGTCATTTATTTTGCTGCCAAAATAGTCGACCTTATCTACTACGTTTAGAGTCTCATTTCCTAGATGGATTCTGTCAGCGTCCATTACCCAGGTTTTACTTTTGTTGATGTTCGCCTTCTCAGAGTACTGCAGCAGGAGCACAGTCCGTGGAATTGGCAGCTAGCGACTGGAGTCGTACCTGTTAGGAGCCCCAGACACCTGCTGCGGGTCATGGACCACCCAGGGAAATCTGCGTCACGCCAAGGGCAAGGCTACGTCGCGCCGTCGTGTGGGGAAGCAGCCATACATACCTCCAGCACACACTTGCTGTCCAGCACTCATCGGAACAAAGGAAGGCCCACGTAAATCCATTTTTTTCTCCCTCGGGGTTCGATTCCCGGCGGGGTCAGGGATTTTCTCTGCCTCGTGATGACTGGGTGTTGTGTGATGTCCTCAGGTTAGTTAGGTTTAAGTAGTTCTAAGTTCTAGGGGACTGATGACCATAGCTGTTAAGTCCCATAGTGCTCAGAGCCATTTGAACCATTTTTTTCTCCCTCGTTTTCTGTCGTCACTCTTCTGGCTACTTCGTTATGGCCCGCCACAATTCTCTTTCTTGTGCTAACCGCTTCATCTCATAGTACGGCCCAACCTCGTCTATTACTTCTTGTTGTGGTCTTGAGTCTGAAGACTGGTTTCATGGTGCGCTATATGCTATTCTACCTTGTAAAAGCCTCTTCATCTTTGCATAACTATTGCAACGTACACCAATTTTGAATCTGCTCATTATATTTAAGCCAACGTCTCCCTCTACGGTTTTTGCCTCCCCCCCTCCCCCACAGTACCACACGCACACTTCCCTCCTAATAAAATTGACGATTCCTTGACGCATCTGGATATGTCATATTGATCGATCCCTTCTTTTAGCCTAGTTATGCTATAAGAATCTTTCTTCTGAATTAGATGTTCTTCTGCAGCACCAAATTTCACAAGCAGCTATTCTTTCCTTTTCTGAGCAATTCATCGTCCAGGCTCCACTTCCGTAGAAGGCTGCACTCCAGAGACATACCTCCATGAACGACTTAATAACACTTAAATGTAAACAGTCCAGTCGCATTGAGGTAACCACCGTCTGTGTTGGAAGGCGACTGTAATTACCAGCCGGCCGTTGTGGCCGAGAGGTTCTAGGTGCTTCAGTCTGGAACCACGCGACCGCAACGGTCGCAGATTCGAGTCCTGTCTCGGGCTTGGATGTGTGTGATGCCCTTACCTTAGTTAGGTTTAAGTAGTTCTAAGTTCTAGGGGACTGATGACCTCAGATGTTAAGTCCCATAGTGCTCAGAGCCATTTGAACCATGAGCCAAGGGGACGCGGAACACAGTGTAGTCATCATCATGCGGAAACGGAGCAGTTAAATGGTTGAAATGGATCTGAGCACAATGGGACTTAACATCTGAAGTCATCAGTCCCCTAGAACTTAGAACTACTTAAACCTAACTAACCTAAGGACATCACTTACATCCATGCCCGAGGCAGAATTCGAACCTTCGACCGTAGCGGTTGCTCGGTTCTAGATTGAAGCGCCTAGAATCGCTCGGCCACAGCGGCCGGCACGGAGCAATTATCTGACGTCAAAAAGAGCATGTTCATTGGCATTCGAGCTAAGGGTGGAATCAATTTAGAAACGGCTAAATCTGTATAGTGTTCAAGTTCCACCGTGGTGAAAGATTACCGTGCGTGGGTAAATGGCGCTATGCAAAACCGGTACCGAGGCAACTGCGTTGCACCAGGTGCCATATATGACAGGGGCGAACGACGATTGCGGAGATGTGTAATGGCGAATAGACGTGCAACTGTTTAGGAACTGACCTCTCACATGAAAAAAGGGGCTACCAAAAGTTTCTCCTCAACAACCGTTGAGCGAACGTTCCTGCCTAGGGGCCATCGCAACAGGCGCCTGGTTCATGCGCCCATGCTGACTGCTGTTCATTGGTGAAGAAGGCTGGAATTTGCATTCCAGTATCGCAAATGGTGAGTGGCGTCAGGTGGCCTTTCCAGATGAATCACGTTGGTGTTCCACTGGACAGATGGCCGTTAGCGTGTACGGTGTGAAACGTCTGAAAGCAAACGCCTTAAAACATGTGTTCAGACCGGTGGAGAAAGCCCTATTATCTGGGGAATGTTTTCGTGGCGTTCCCAGAGTGCTGTGGCCATTCTGGAAGGCACGATGGATCAACAAAAGTATGCATTCATGTCCATCCCTACATGTACTTTGTTTTCCTCGGGGCGATGGCATGTACGACCATGACAATGCAAGCTATCACGCGGCTCGCAGTCTACGAGCCTGATTCTAGAAGGATAAGTTTACCGTATTCCACTGGCCACCGAACTCCACGGCTTTAAACCCAATCGAGAATCTGTGCACCACCGCGATCAGCCTGTGCGCGCTGTGGATCCTCAACCGAGAAGCGTAGCGCAGTTGTCCAAGGCAGTGTAGTCGGCATGGCCAGAAATCCCTGTTGGTACCTTGCAGAAACTCATTGACTTTCTTCCTGCAAGAAACGGAGGGTGTCCAAGCTGTTGACACGTGGTTATATTAACGTAACTGGATAGCGTGAATTCGATGTTTACAAATTTGACTTTTTGAAAAATAATTTTCTTGCTATTGCTGATCTCTACATCCGCTCCATGCTGGTCCAATAGATAAACTTCTTTACGTCTTTCAATGCCTCATTTCCTACTTCAGTTCCCTCATTATCGTCTGACTGAATTCCATTGCATTCCATCGCCATTGTTACACTACTGTTGATGTACTTCTTTAATTTCTCTTTCCAAAATTCTGTCCACTTCTTTCGACTATTTCCCAAGTACCATGCCATATGTTCAATTGCTATTCCAAGTTCTTAGCTTCTTTAATAGAATTATATGTCGCCGGTGCCACGAAAAGTCTTTACTTCCTCTTCCTCAACTTTAAATCACTTCGCAAATTTCTCTTTGTTTTGCATTATTCCTTGCAAATGTCCAAATTGAATAACTTCGTGGATAGGCGACAACTCTGTCTCCCTCTCTTTTCAACAATCGCTTCCCTCTGATATCCTTCGATTCTTATAGTTGCACTTTCATTTTTATGAAATTTGTAGATAACCTTTCATTCTCGCTACTGTAGGAGCTTAAAAATGTATTCCAAACAGCCAATGTCAAAAGCTTTGTCTTAACCTATAAATGCTATAAAAGGAGGTTTACCTTTCTTGGCTATATATTCTACGATAAATCGCAGCGTCAGTAATGCCTCGGTTGTTCCCACATTTCTTCGGAACCCAGTGTGGTCTTCCCAGATTTTCCCTTCTTCTGTAAATAATTCGTGACGGTATTTTGCAATCACGACATAATAAACGGTCCTGTCACATTAATGCGATCACCGCCTATGTTCCACGTCAACATGCAATAAACACTCACAGACGACAGGTGCCAACACTAACAGTGGAGTATGTAGAAGGCACTTCCGGAGGACGCGGTAAACGGTGCAGTCCTTGTCGTAATGCAGAAACGTAGCCATTTATTTCGCGTCTAAAAGGGCGTGATCATTGGCGTTCGGGCCCGGAGTGGAAGCATTTCCGAAACTGCTAAGTTTGTAAGCTATTCACGCGCCACCGCATAAAGTATACCGTGAATGGCAAAATTGCACTATCTTAAACTGGCGTCGAGCCAACTGTGGTGCACCACGAGCCATAGATGATAATGGTTCAAATGGGTCTAAGCACTATGGCGCTTAATATGTGAGGTCATCAGTCCCATAGACTTAGAACTACTTAAGCCTAACTAACCTAAGGACATCACACACATCCATGCGACCGTAGCAGCAGTGCGGTTCCAGACTGAAGCGCCTAGAACGACTCGGTCACAGCGGCCGGCGATGAGAGTGGTGGACGACGGATACGGAGATGTGTACGGACGAATAGACGTTCAACTGTTGGGTTACTGACTGTCCAGTTTAACAAGGCGTTACCAACATTGTCTCCAGCGAAAAATGCTAGTATGGGTCTTCGCAGTGGATGCCTGGTTCATGTACCCATGATCGCTGCTGTTCATCAGCGACGAAGGCTGGAATTTGCTCGCCAGTACTACAACTGGACGTCCATTAAATGGCGGCAGGTGGCCTTTTTAATCAACCCACGTGTAATGCTCCATCGGACAGATGGTTGCTGGTAAGTACGGCGTGAAACATCTGAAAGCAAACACTGCAGTTGTCGTCGGAAGGGTCGAGGCCTGAGGAGAGAGTGTTATGGTCTTGGGATTTTTTCGTGGAGTTTCCTGGGATGTGTCATTCCTTGGGGACCATGTCCAAACCTACATACAGTTTATATTTCCTCGACACGGTGGTATCTACTAGTAGGATAGTGCAACGTGCCCCATAGCTTGCCGTGTTCGTGCATGGTTCGAAAAACACCAGAATGAAACTTCCTGGCAGATTAAAACTGTGTGCCGGACCGAGACTCGAACTCGGGACCTTTGCCTTTCGCGGGCAAGTGCTCTACCAACTGAGCTACCCAAGCACGACTCACGCCCCGTCGTCACAGCTTTACTTCTGCCAGTATCTCGTCTCCTACTTTCCAAATTTTACAAAAGCTCTCCTGCGAACCCTGCAGAACTAGCACTCCTGAAATAAAAGATATTGCGGAGACATGGCTTAGCCACAGCCTGGGGGATGTTTACAGAATGAGCGCACACTCCGCTGCAGAGCGAAAATCTTATTCTGGAAACATCCCCCAGGCTGTGGCTAAGCCATGTCTCCACAATACCCTTTCTTTCAGGAGTGCTAGTTCCGCAAGGTTCGCAGGAGAGCTTCTGTAAAGTTTGGAAGGTAGGAGACAAGGTACTGGCAGAAGTAAAGCAGTGAGGACGGGGTGTGAGTCGTGTTTGGGTAGCTCAGTTGGTAGAGCACTTGCCCGCGAAAGACAAAGGTCCCGAGTTTGAGTCTCGGTCCGGCACACAGTTTTAATCTGCCAGGAAGTTTCATATCAGCGCTCACTGCGCTGCAGAGTGAAAATCTCATTCTGGGAACACCAGAATGAGTTTGCATTACGCTCCTGCCGCCCCCTCCCACACCCCCCAAAATTCCCTGGATTTAAAACCAATCGAGAAGCTGTGGGGCCACCTTGATTGAGCTGTAAGCACCATGGATCCTCAGTTGAGAAATCTATTTAGTCTCCTCCTTGTATCAGCCTTGCTCTACCTGTCATGCGATGTTTTGCTTGCATGGTAGAAGAAATTCATTTCGACTGCTGCGTGGCCCCGAAGTACGTTGAGCAGTTTGTTGCTGATCTCATTCCTGCTGAATTTCCGTACTATCGTCTTTATTTGATTTACTCTCAACCTATTTTGTGCTCAGTGGACTGTTCATTCCGTTCAACAAGTCCAGTAATTCTTACTCACTTTCAGGAGTCTTATCATTGATATTCTTTCATCTTGAATTTTAATTGGTTCAAATGGCTCTGAGCACTATGGGACTTAAACTTCTGAGGTCATCAGTACCCTAGAACTTAGAACTACTTAAACCCAACTAACCTAAGAACATCACACACATCCATGACCGAGGCAGGATTCGAACCTGCGACCGGAACGATCGCGTGGTTCCAGACTGTAACGCATAGAACCGTTTTGCCACTCCGGCTGGCGAATTTTAATTCCTCAATGGAACCTTGCTTTTATTTCCATCGTTACTTCTTCCATATACAGAATGAACGTTAAAGGTGAGTGCCTACATTCCTGTTTTATATTATTTCTAACCCGAGCACCTTACTTTGTCGAGAGCTTTTTATAAATCGCCAGTTCTGTGAATTTTGTTAAGTTTTGCTTCCACAACATTAGATAAACTTTAATATGTGGAACAATAAAAAGTACCCCTGCCATCCTCTTTACAGTAACTCGCAGAGTGCAGATGTAGATATACACTATCTGAACAAAACTATCTGGGCAGCTCATAGTGGAGGTTAATTACGACTTAGGCTAAAGGGGTACGGATTAGGGAACCAGGCTACTAAACCGTACCGAAGTTGGAAATTTGAAAAACGTTAGAAACTCATTTTTCGAAAAGATTTTTGTATTTGTGTTGAAGTGGTTGATAGCTTAAGTAATAAAAATTGAATGTACGCAAAACAAATTGCCTTACTTCCTCGTTAATTTACCCTAAGAAATATGGTAATTTTCCCTTAAGGGCTAAGACTTGAGCCACCCTACCCTACATAGGGGCGTCCGGATATTTTTGATCAAATAGTGTACATGCACAGTCAACAATCATCTTCCAATACCAAGCTGTTTTCGCTGTCTTTTACCTATCTCCGTTCCCTCGACTTCCAATCGTCTAGTGACTTAGCAGCATACACCCGCCTATGCCGGCTTTTGTAGAAGTATAGTGTCGCGTGTCATCTCCGCTAATTAATGCACTGGATACTCGTGTCGGTTTGCCTGCAGCTACTAAGGAATTCAGAGCAGTCAAGGATCTCCCCAAAACATTTCGGCTACTATTCCTCGAGCGCCATTTGATGGGCTATAGCTCAACAAAATTTACCGAGATGGGAATTGGTAGGTAAATTTGTGACGACATGATTAAATAAACCATGAAATCTGTGTTGCAAAGTGACAACACTATTGACAAAATTAAGAAAAACTGTTGTCATCTTCTCTACAGGGACCAGTACGTAGTCACTACTGACACGAAGACAAAGGTTTTTCCGCACGGAAGACTGCAACATAAATTTTAGAGCACCAGCTATTAGATAGATAATTAAAGCACTGTACTGCATCCGTAGTATATTTCATGTAACAGCCACAAGCGGAGGATAAGGGGCATTAGAGTATCTACAAAAGCACAGAAACGTAAGTTTATACGAGATAATTCTGCTGTTCATAATTGCAAATGTGCAGAATCTCAGCTAAGATACGATTCTCCCCTAATAACGGTCGTTAATTTCCATAGCGATATATCTCCAAGTCCAACGCAGGAAAAGAACTGCTGCTATTTTTATCGACGTCTGCATACATTATTTCGCTATGAATCGCTGCAAGCACTATTTTAAGTATATCTGTGTCTAGGGCTTGTCTTGTTGCAAACCTGTCACTCGCTTTATGCTCATCACTTTCGCATTATATATTTAAAAGATGTTAGTGTCAGCTATGAATATTAAAAAATCCTTTATAAATTATTTATTTTTAAAATCCGCTATTTCAATTTTGACTTTTACGTTGTCATGCGGAACGCATGAATAATTTCGTACTTGAGCACATCTCAAAATTTAAAAATTCAAACATGTGTATTTGTGATCAGATGGCCTTTGGCCGAGTGTATAAAGTTTTGCCATCTTCCTTATAAATAGCATCAAACTTCTGCATACGTTCTGTTGATATCACATTAGCCGGCCGCGGTGGCCGTGTGGTTCTTGGCGCTACAGTCTGGAACCGCAGGACTGCTACGGTCGCAGATTCGAATCCTGCCTCGGACATGGATGTGTGTGATGTCCTTAGGTTAGTTAGGTGTAAGTAGTTCTAAGTTCTAGGGGACTGATGACCTAAGATGTTAAGTCCCATAGTGCTCAGAGCCATTTTTGGTATCACATTAAAAGAAAGATGAAACATTCAAGAGGTCTACATACTTCGAACACGCGTGATTTTGACTACAGGTGACTAGTATGTGGAGACCAAAACAAATTTAAGCGTGATGCGAGTCTATTGAAGCTGACGCATAGCGTATGATTGTAAAAGTACCTTCTCAAGGACCATATTTCACGGCGATGTGACACATTTTGCAGACCGTAGGGACCTCTGAATTCAGAAGAAAAATTATATCATTGTACAACTTATAGTTCAAGAGATATGACGTCAAACATCGAGATGCCGGAAAAACTGTCGCATCATGCATGACGTTTTAATGTATTACTCATTCACATTTCATAAACACTGATCAGTCCGTACATTATGACCGTCGACCTACTATCGACATAAACACGTCCAGGCGATAGCAGCGTCACCTGGCGAGCAGTGGTTGCTGGTCAGACACACGCACGGAGCACATACGAGTAGCATCAGTGAGCGTGCTGTCCGTGTGTACAATGCGCGCGCCTATCTGAGTTTGACCGAGGAAAGATTGTGATGGTCCGGGGGCTGGGCATGACGATTTCGGAAACTGTACGACTTGTCGGGTGTTCGAATAGTGCTGTAGCAAGGGTCTTCAGCAGGTGCCGAAACCAAGGTGAAACCACGTACAGACGTCTTAGAGATGGGCGGCCACTCATTACAGAAGTTGGAGTTCGGCAGTTGGTTAGACTGCTAAAATAGGACAGGTAGCGAACTGTGGCGGAACTAACATCAGACTTCAATGCTAGGCAGAGTACAAGGGTGTCTGAACACACAGTGCACCGAACACTCCTAAAGATGGGCCTCCACAGCCGACGACTCATGCATGCGCCACGACATCGGCAACTACGACTCAAATGGGCACGTGATCATCGACACTGGACGATGGCGCAGTGGCAGAGCGTTGCATGATCTGATGAATTCCGATACTTTCATCATGCCGATGGGAGAACGCGAATCCATCGTCTTTCAGGAGGACAACTCCCTGACACCTGTACTGCCGGACGGAGACAAGCTGGCGGCAACTGCTCTGAGGAACATTACGTGGGCGTCCATGGATCCAGTGGGGCTCGTAGAAGTCATCATAACGGCCAAGGAGTATAGTACACTGGTTGCAGACCACGTACACCCTTCATGACGGTCATGTTTCCCGACGGCAGTGGCACTTTTCATCAAGATAATACACCATGTCACAAGATGAGGAGGCTGATGGTGTGGTTCGAAGGACACAGTAACGAGTTCCAGTTGATGTGCTGGCCCATAAACTTACCAGATCTGAACCAGGTGGAACACATCTGGAATGTTATTCAAAGTGATGTCACAGCTCATTGTCCCCCTCCCCGGCATTTAAGGGAATTATGTAACCTGTATGTGTAGGTGTGTTGCCAACTCCCTTCAGTGACCTACTATGGCCTCATTGCTTCATTCCATGAGATATCACCGCTGTTGTCCGTGCCACAGGTGGACATACCGACTATTAGGTAGGTGGTCATAATGTTCTGGCTGGTCAGTGTACTGGATGTACCTGCAAAATTATATCATTGTTCAGCACATAGTTCAGGAGATATGACGTCAAAAACAATGAGCTGCAATGCTGCAGGACGAAATTCGCTACAGAAACAGATCAAAATATGAGTACAAATACCTGTCAGATATGTTAAATATATGTGAAATGAGCGTAAGCGGGCAATGTCATTGGTAAAAAGCTCATTCTTAAAGTGGAGCCAATCTAAAATGACTAAAGCCGTTTATGCAGTTCGGAAAAAGTAGATAGGTTGTAAGAAGGCTAGTGAAAAGTTTAATACTCCATAAACAACACTTACGACGTTGTACAGTAAGAAGTACAGTACACCTGTGAAAGCACTAAAACAAAGAGGCATACCTCCGACTCTGCGTAAAGATCTTGAAGAAAAGGTGGTTTACTATTGCCTTGCTATGTAAGCTTCTTTCTTTCGGTTCGTAATGATAGCGAGGAATGATCTTATAGTTGGCAGAGAGATTCAAAGACAAAATCGCTGGGAAAAAGTGGGATAGTCTTTTTGTTACAAGCCACAAAATCAAACTGTAGGAAAGAAAGCGTACAGGAAATGAGTATAGCAGGGCTGTTCGGTTCAGCAAAGTGAACACAGAAAATTCCTTTAACCTTCTGAAAGACGTTTTATGCTTATACTATGAAACTAGACAACATTTTCTCTGATTTAATGCCCTTTTCTAATTTTGTTTAGTGTTATTTTCATTATTTTTTAAAGGGGTACGATTCTGGGAATTATTTTCCAAACTCTCTAAGTTGAGTGTTAGGTTTTCGAAAGTAATTTTTTATAATAACTTTTAATTACATGTTCTAAGAGAGAAATGTAAACGGTGCACACCTTTATAGAGCAAATATTATACGTCTTCGAAAACACCCCTTTTTACTATTTAAAAAAATCAAAAACAGAATGTTAGTTCGGTTTTGGGTAGTCTTCTCTATGCATCCAGAATAAGTTCACGAGTTAAAATATCGGAAGCAGTTCGTTCACTTAAAAATAGCGCAATCACAAAGCCTGATCTTTCTTTCTCATGCTAACTTTTCTACTTGTGGAATGCAAATGCAGAAGAACGGCACTTACTTCAAATTAGTTCGCTTTTGTCCCTTTCGCTGCCATATTGTGGCCCCTGTTAACACTTTTGGCCCGGAAACGCATTTCCACAAACATTATGGAGTAACAGTTGTTGTCAGTACTGCCGAACCAGTGGCTGCAATACGTGTGTGCGGCAACATTGCCAGCAATATGAAATTCTTACGGCCCTTGTAAACCCGTCTCAAGATCCACTGCGGCTGTTCGCAGAAGTGCGCTAATTTATCTTCCGTTAGAAGCATTCGCGTTATTAACGCTAGCATTACGAACGATTTTCTTTTCATAACGTTTATTACCAAGGAGGAGGGGGTAATTTTTGCCCACCCAAAAAAATTTAAAAAAGCAAAATTCGTTAATCGCTGTTAACTAACGTTAACAACATACCTATTAAAGGGAACTGATGTGTAAGTACGGTCCAAAACCTGACGATATCTCTAAGTACACTCCTACCGATACAACAGAATTTTAAAAATGGGAATTTCATTAACTATTGTTGACTTTAACTCAGAAGTTGCTTTTTAAAGAGATACTCATCTGCAAGTAGGGCACAGATTCGAATCCTGCTTCGGGCATGGATGTGTGTGATATCCTTAGGTTAGTTAGGTTTAATTAGTTCTAAGTTCTAGGCGACTGATGACCTCAGAAGTTAAGTCGCATAGTGCTCAGAGCCATTTGAACAATTTTTTTGCAAGTAGGGCCCTGAACTTGAAAATGTTCAACATGACATTCAACGTGGGAAATCATATCTACTTCTAAGACTTAAATTTTTGTGTTAAATTTAACTGAAAAATTTAAAACATTTATGGAATGTGATTGAAGATTTCATTAAGAACAATAAATATTTTTTTACAATTTTAAAATATAACGCACATGGCGAAGTTACTACATTTTCAAAAGATGGGCATAAAGTACCTCCCAACCCCCTCGGTATTGCTACGTTTCATGTGAGGTTGTTACAAAATTTTAGTTTTATAATTTCATAAAAATTAATATAGAACCACGAAGTATCTGTAATAGTAGAGTGCCTTCGAGAAGGTGCTCTCTGTACTATCGTTGTACTGAGGACTAAAATTTACTGAAAATGCGAACAACCACGAAGTTTCGAAGTAACATCCGTATACATTTCGCACAGCTAGTCAATAGTTGGAATGAAACAACTGACAACACTGTCTGTCCATGCAGATTTCAGTGCTAGGCAATACAGTTAGCCATATACATATTGTTATCACGCCACTTTTGGTACTTCTGTACAGAAAACGTGAAGGTCATTCGAAAACGCTGCATCTTTCAAGAAAACTGTAAGAGTTGGAGAACGCATAGCAGTGCATTAAAAACCAAGCTTTGTTAGCAGTGTAAAACTGAGCCGGCCGGAGTGGCCCAGCGGTTCTAGGCGCTACAGTCTGGAACCGCGCGACCGCTACGGTCGCAGGTTCGAATCCTGCCTCGGGCATGGATGTGTGTGATGTCCTTAGGTTAGTTAGGTTTAAGTATTTCTAACTTCTAGGGGACTGATGACCTCAGAAGTTAAGTCCTATAGTGCTCAGAGCCATTTGTACTTCTGAATGTTAGACAAAGGACGTACGACTATGTCCATCACAATGGGTCGACAGCCCTTTTCAGCACTGCTGTGAGGTATCATCTGAGAGCCACTTTCGCGAATCGGTGGATCCGCTGAGGTGGCTATGTGGCCTGGTCATTCAGGTCACGTGGCCTCACGTGACTAGATTTTTTTCCTCTGGGGGCATTTGAAGCAGTTAGTGTCTGAAACCGTTGTGGAAACAGAATAAATCCTCGTAGCTAGAATTGCCGTCGCTGCGGGGACCACTGCGCACATGATCGGAACCTTCCAACGGACACAGCAACCAATGGTCCGTCGATGTACTGCGTGCATACAGGCCAATGGTCGCGCATTCGAGAAGTTCCTGTGAATACCACTGTTGTAATTAGCTTTTAAACTACTTTATGTGTACCTCGTTCTTAACATCATTAACTGCCGTCACGAATCATCTGTACGAGAACTAAATACACTGAAGCGCCAAAGAAACTGGTATAGGGATGGGTATTCAGATACAGAGATTAGTAAAGGGGCAGAATACGGCGCTGTGGTCGAAAACGCCTATATAGGACAGTTGTTAGATCGGTTACTGCTGCTACAATGGCAGGTTATCAAGATGAGATGAAATGATCGTATGACATTCGGGGTTCGGCTTCCGAATTGCAAGTCTTTTTAGATGACGCCACTTTGGTGAATTGCATGTCAATGATGATTAAAATGATTATGAAGGACACAAAACACCCAGTCCCCTGCCGGGAATCGAACCAGGCCCCTTGGCGTGGTAGGCGATAACGCTACCGCTGCACTACGGAGGCGGACGGTTATCAAGATTTAAGTGAGTTTGGTGTTACAGTCGGCGCACGAGCGATGGGACACAGCATCTCCGAGGTTGCGACGAACTGGGGATTTTCTGTAGGACCATTTCACGAGTGTATCGTGAATAACAGGTATCCGGTAAAACCTCAAATCTCCGACATCGCTCCAGCCGGAAAAAGATCCTGGAAGAACGGGACCAACGACGACTGAAGAGAATCTTTCTACGTGACAGAAGTGCAACCCTTCCGCAAATTGCTGCAGATTTCAATGCTGGGCCATTAACAAGTCTCAGCGTGCGAAACATTCAACGAAATATCATCGATATGGGTTTTCGGAGCCGAATGATGGCACGACACTAAGCTTTAGGCCTAGCCTGGGCCGGTCAACACCGTCATTGGACTATTGATGCCCGGAAACACATTGCCTGATTGGACGAGTCTCGTTACAAATTGTATCGAGTGGGTGGACGTGTACGGGTATGGAGACATCATGGATCCATGGACCCTGCGTGTTATCAGGGGCTGTTCAAGCTGATGGAGGCTCTGTAATAGTGTGGGGCGTGTGTAGCTGGAGTAATATGGGACCCCTGACATGTCTAGATACGACTCTGACAGGTGACACGTCCGTAAGCATCCTGTCTGATCACCTGCATCCATTCATGTAGACTGTGCATTCCGACGGGCATGGACAATTCCAGCAGGACAACGCAGCATCCCACACGTCCCGAATTGCTACAGAGTGGCTCCAGGTACACTCTTCTGAGTTTAAACACTTCCACTGGCCACCAAACTCTATAGACATGAACATCATTGATCACATATGGGATGCCTTGCTAACAACTGGGATGTCCAGAAGAGATCTCCACCCCCCCCCCCCCAATACTCTTACGGATTTATGGACAGCCGTGCAGGATTCATGGTGTCAATTCCCTCCAGCACTACTTCAGACATTAGTTGAGTCCATGCCACGTCGTGTTGTGGGACTTCGTCGTGTTCAAGGGGGTCCTACACGATATTAGTTGAATGTACTAGTTTCTTTGGCACTTCAGAGTGTATTTGTTTTGATTTTCCGTATCTCCTCTATTAATTTGAACGAATAGTTTCGGAACACCATCTATAAAACGAAATGTACTGACTGATCGACTTACCATCCCCCAGCCCAAGACGATAAGGATAGAAACTTGAAATTTGAAATTTGGTGCAAATGGCTCTAAGTACTATGGGACTTAACATCTGAGATCATCAGTCCCCTAGACTTCGAACTAATTAAACCTAACTAACCTAAGGACATCACACGCATCCATGGCCGAGGCAGGATTCGAACCTGCGACCGTAGCAGCAGCGCAGTTCCGGACTGAAGCGCTTAGAACCGCTCGGCCACAGCGGCCGGCTTGAAACTTGGAGAGAGTGTTGATCTTATTCTGCGGATATCGTCTGAAGTGGGATTTTTCGAAATTCCACCCCTAAGGGACTGGAATAGGGGATGAAAATTTTTTTGAAAGTAAGTTGCTACCAAAGCAATTTCGAAGCTAGAACTACGGAAAACTGATATGTGGGTTTTCGATCAGAAATAAAAAAAAATACGTGTTTCGGCATCGTAGGAAATTCAGCGCTTATGGGAGAGAAACAGATGGTGAAAATTTTTATAAGATAAATCATTATTAAAGAACTAATAAAGCATTTTTAAAAGCGACATCTATGAAAATTGGTATTTGACTTCCCAATTAGATTTTTTTAAAAAAACCTTTTCAGTGTATTTGGAAATTCAATCACTAAGGAGGAGAGATAAGGGGTTAAGCGTTTTATGAAACTATTTCGTTACGAAAGCATTTTTAAAGCTAAATCTATTCAAATTTGTACTTAGCTTCTTGATAGGAAGTAAAAAAACACCATGTTTCAGTGCTTTTGAAAACTCAACCCCTAAGAGAGTGAAATAGGGGATGGAAATTTTTATGAAAATGTTTCTTTGTATTAAAACAAAGTTCAATCCATGAAAATTCATATTTAGCTTCTCGGTTAGAAATAAAGAAATATGTGTTAAGGGATGAAAGTTTCTGTGGAAATAACACCACAAAAACTCAAAAGGCAGTATTCACAAAAACCTCTGATTCCAGCTATAGGAATCACTCTTTGGTCAGAGGCACATTCGTAAAAATCATGTTTCTACGGCCTTAATTAGCCTGGAAAGTTTAGAACTTGCTGCAGTATGTGAACTAAGTAAGTCTCCACGACAGAACGGTTTGTTCAGAAGAGTATAGAAAAATAAACGTATCTTTAATACATAAATTTTTCAGTACGCCTTATTTTGTTGCAATTACTACGCAAACTAATCAGTACTGAGGATAAAATAGATACAGCGTTTAAATACAATTCCAAGTACGGTAATAACCGTTTGAGATGACCAAGTACACGGTTTCTAGATTGTTGATTTGTACGTGACAACGTGCGCAAGAATATACATAAATTCAATTAATTTTTCAGAAATGTGCAAATGTTATTGCTGCTTGCACAATGTATAATAAACACATGAGCAATGGGCGAAACAACGTACAAATTCGATTAAAGAAAAATAAAAATAATATGTATCGACTATACAACCTACGAGAGCGAAGCGGCAGGCGCTAAGCCAGTTATAATAATATGTGTACAGAGGGGTCCAGAAAAATGTTGACACTCTTTGACAGTTAATATCTTTGTAACAAAATGACTATCGTTGCAATTTTGCGCGGTAGCGGAGTCCATTGTTTTCTTAACAGGTCTTCAGCAGATGACAGTGCAGCAGTGAATGAAGTAAGATCGTCGTTTGAGCAACGTAAGGCCCTGTTGAAGTGGTATTGGGAATACGAAAACATGATGGAGGTACAATGGCAATTGCGTAATGTGTACAAAATTCAGCCATCATTACTAACAATAATTAATCGTATTCGGGATAAATCTGAAGTCGATGGCACTGTTTAGGCTATGCGTGAGGAAAGATCTGGCCGACGAAAAACATCAACGACTCCAGCTTCCAGTGCTGTTGTGTTGCAACATTTTTCTAGATCATACAAAAAATCTGTAAAGCAGGGTGAGACGTGAATACAGGGAAGCCGATCAAGCGTACGACGAATTCTGAAGCGGAAATTGTCCATTCCAAGATCGCTGCGCGCTATGAAGGAGGACGATCCGGATCGAAGGATGGACTACTAAGAGTGGTTTGAAGGCATGCTTCGTGAGGATGAACGGTTCGCATGGATGATTATCAGGTCTGACGAGACGCAGTTCAAACTGAATAGCACTGTTAACCGCCACAGCTGCTTGTACTGGGCTCCTTAAAATCCTCATGTTCACGTGGATAAAAATGTCAATCTACTGGGTGTTAATGTGCGATGTGGGCTCAGTCTTGTTTGAAGGTACCGTAACTGGTGAGGTGTATCTTCATATGCTCCAAGCGTCGATTTTACCTCCATCTGAGAAGTGCTTGGAAATGAAAGATTCTACTCACAACAAGATGGCGCTCCGGCTCACTACCACAGAGATGTCAGAGCCAACTCGGACGAAAATCTACACTCATGCTCATAAATTAAGGATAATTGCAGAATGTGGTGCCACAAAACGTGGCACTACACAAAAGTGGCGTTAATAGCATAGGCACATAGGGAACACAGACACAGATCTGTAAGTCCACGGTATTGGTGATAAGTAGAGAAAACCGCCCCGAAACACATTTGCTACATAACGCCACTGTTTCCTGCGCATGTGCCCCAACATCAAAATGGGATATGATCACCATGCACTCGTACACAGGCCGCACAACGGGTTGGCATACTCTGGATCAAGCAGTTGAGCAACTGCTGGGGTATAGCCTCCCATTCTTGAACCAGTGCCTGTCGGAGCTCCTGAAGTGTCGTAGGGGTTTGAAGACGTGCAGCGATACGTCGACCGAGAGAATCTCAGCTGTGCTCGGTGGAGTTTAGGTCTGGAGAACAGGCAGGCCACTCCGTTCGCCTGATATCTTCTGTTTCAAGGTACTCCCCAACGTTGGCAGCTCGGTGGGGCCGTGCGTTATCATCCACCAGGAGAAAGGTGGGACCCACTGCACCCTTGAAAAGGCGGACATACTGGTGCAAAATGACGTCCCAATACACCTGACCTATTACAGTTCCTCTGTCAAAGACATGCAGAGGTGTACGTGCACCAATCATAATGCCACCCCCCACCATCAAAGCACGACCTCCATACAAGTCCCTTTCAAGGACATTAAGGAGTTAGTATCTGGTTCCTGGTTCATGCCAGATGAAAATCCGGCGAGAACCACTGTTAAATCTATACCTGGACTCGTCCGTGAACATAACCTGGAACCACTGTTCCAATGACCATGTACTGTATTCTTGACACCAGGCTTTACACGCTCTCCTGTGACCAGGAGTCAGTGGAATGCACCTTGCAGGTCTCCGGCCAAATTAACGATGTCTGTTCAGTCGTCTGTAGACGGTGTGTCTGGAGACAACTGTTGCAGTGGCTGCGGTAAGGTCCCGAGAGAGGATACCTGCAGTACTCCGTGGCCGTCTGCGGGCACTGATGGTGAGATATCGGTCTTCTTGTGGCGTTGTACACTACGAACGTCCCGTACTGTGGCTCCAGGACACGTTTCCTGTCTGCTGGAATCGTTGCCATAATCTTGAGATCACACTTTGTGGCACACGGAGGGCCCGTGCTACGACCTGCTGTGTCTGACCAGCCTCCAGTCGCCCTAGTATTCCACTTCTCATAACGTCATCAATATGTGTTCTTTGAGCCATTTTCAACACACAGTCACCATTAGCATGTCTGAAAACATCTGCACACATACTCGCTGCACCGCACTCTGACATGCACCAACACACCTCTGCGTATATGGACCGCTGCCAGCGACAACGTGCAACGACGTTAGGTCAAATGCACCGCATGCTCATACCCCGAGGTGATTTAAACCCGCAAACCGCCCACCAGAGCGTTGTTTCACCAAGTATCGGCATTATCCTTAATTTATGAGCTTGAGTGTACTTGGACGATGGATAGGTTGAAGAGAAGCTGTTGAGCGCCCAGCACAGTCTCCAGACCTTAAACTTCTTGAGTTCTACCTATTGGGGGACCTTGAAAACGGTACACCGGCAACACTGACAGCCGTACTTCGGTCAACAGTTCAGAGACATCGACATTGTTTGGCCGCCAGACGGGGTCACTTTCAAGACATGGAATGACCTTCCCCCGTGCAAGAACTGAAACGGGTTGTCATTTTGTTCCATTTATATCAAAAAGTGTCTACATTTTTCTGGACCTCTCTGCATATGTAAACCCCTTGACGCGAGCCACATTACAGCAAGTTGCCACAAATTTGATCCACCGAATATGCAAAAAACTGTGCTAACCTAAATGTTAAAACAGTACATTACGCATTCTCGCCATTAATTTCGAGCACTCCACGAGTATTGGCCGTGGCGATGAAAAAACGCCGAAGTTAGGGCGCACAGAAAGTTTCCGCAGGGAAATTATTTCGCCGCCGGACACGATTGCGCTGTATCGCAGCACTGCACAGAAACGTTTCATGAGCAATATCCGCAAAGCAGCACAACGGCGAGCCTTGAGAGGCACGTAAAAGCGGAAAGGCGCGGCCTGCCGGTCGATACGGGCGCGCACCGAGGTCGCGCGAGTGCGGATCTGCTCTCACGTTGCAGGCTGCAGGCGCTGCAGCGTCGCTCCAGCCCGCTGCTGCGGCTCCACTCGTCACTTCCTTACAGTGTCCAAACTACGGTCGCGCGGTGTTTTCAAGCGCGGTTTCTAACTAGACTGAGAATTTCTTGGTAGAAGGGACGCCGCGCCGTATGTTATCTTGGATCGAGAGACATCGACGGGACCTGAAAGGAAGCTATGTTGTCTCGCACTAAGACCATTGTCAGAAGAGATGTTATGGGTTTCTTGCAGACAGTAATGCTGCGGTATGGTTAACAGTGTGCAAGTGAAATGGTGCGGGAGCTGGAAACGTACCGCCGGCCGTGGTGGCCGAGCGGTTTTAGGCGCTTCAGTCTGGAACCGCGCGACCGCTACGGTCGCAGGTTCGAATCCTGCCTCGGGTATGGATGTGTGTGATGTCCT
This sequence comes from Schistocerca piceifrons, assembly GCF_021461385.2. Classification (NCBI taxonomy): domain Eukaryota; kingdom Metazoa; phylum Arthropoda; class Insecta; order Orthoptera; family Acrididae; genus Schistocerca; species Schistocerca piceifrons. The sequence goes on from NC_060143.1 coordinate 304,229,136, forward strand.
TAGGTTAGTTAGGGTTAAGTAGTTCTAAGTCCTAGGGGAATGATGACCTCAGATGTTAAGTCCCATAGTGCTCAGAGCCCAGCCGTACTGGAGTGGTGTTAACAATTTTACAAAGGCCGCATAGTAGGGGATGATGCTGATCAGAGAGGAACGGCATCGACATCGGCAAAATACGACAAGGTCCAGGCAAACGAGAAACTGATTCGCAGCAACAGCAAATTTTCGAACGATAAGTACTTTCACACAGCGATTTTCCAACGGCTTCGTGACAAAGGGACGGATTTCTGTCGTTATTGTTACTGCTGTTGTTGTTGTTTTGGTCCTCATTCCGAAGGCTGGTTCGACGTAGCTCTGCATGCTACTGTATCCTGTGCAAACATCTGGCTCTCCGAAAAATCTACATTCTTCATCACGTAACCTTCCATTCAGAAAGCTGTTGCACTCAGCGACTGTTATATTGGTTCAAATGGCTCTGAGCACTACGGGACTTAACTTCTGAGGTCCTCAGTCCTCTAGAACTTAAAAATACTGAAACCTAACTAACCTAAGGACATCACACACATCCATGCCCGAGGCAGGATTCGAACCTGCGACCGTAGCGGTCGGGTGGTTTCAGACTGTAGCGCCTAGAACCGCTCAGCCATCCCGGCCGGCAACTGACAATTCCTTCACGTGTCAGAACGTGTGTTACCAACTGATCCATAGATTTAGTCGGGGCCACAAATTTCCTTTTTCCCAGTTTGATTACGTAGTTCCTCATTAGTTAAGCGATCCACCCATCTAATCTTCAACATACATCTGTATGACCACATTTCAAAAGCTCCTATTCTCTTCGTTAAGAACAAGTTCTCAAACTGCAGTTATGGTTCCGTATCAGCTGTACAATATTTCAGGAAAATGAAAATTTGTGCCGCACGGGGACTTGAACCCGGATTTCCCGCTCGCAACAAAGCGGAAAATCCTGCTTCGAGTCGTGGTCCGGCACAAATTTTCATTTGTTCTGAAATAGTCTACAGCTGATGCTGAACCATAACTTCAGTTTGCGAGTTTATTCTTAATTGAATGCGCCTGTTGATCGTAAACGCACTGTCCTAGAAACAGCACAGCAATACTCTCTTCTAGTCTGAACTGCTTCTCGTTGAAGTTTCGCACCCGTGCAAAGTGGCACGCTAAACAAATACCTTCAGAAAGGACTTCCTAACAAATTTATACAGGGTGAATATTGATAATATCGACAAACTGTATGGACGGATTCCTGACGAAGGAAAGAAAGTTGTATGAATATGTGCCCGGAAATGCATCGTTGCCACGGTAGAAGGCGCTGGCTATTAGCCAGGTCCTCCTTTAAATCGTCGCAAGAACGTCAAACTGACAGGTTTTGAGATAAGTGACAACGCAACTGAAGCGCAACTAAAATCCCCCAACAGAGGAAAAATATGATTCTACTGTATATAAAGTGCACGAAAGAACTTACTCGTGTTCTCGCAGCAGCGTAATGAAGGATGCTACAGAAGCGATGCGTTTCAAGTGATCTGAAAAACCGCAGGTCGTTCTCGTTTTCGAAAAGGGTCATGTTAAGACGTACACAACTTAGGCTTATAGCCTTGACGTCGGGGCCGGCCGAAGTGGAGGTAGCAGTAGGCACCATCTCGCCCTCGTTTTCTCACGTCGCGTGATTTTTTGTTGATTTTAGTTATGTTCAGTTACAGATACCTTCTACCAGAATCCCCCCTACCCGTGAGATATATCGATACTTGCGGCGTCATCATGGCAGCAATGTTGTCGAACTTAAATACCCAACACGAAACTGGCGACAGATTTGGCGAGCTGTCCACACACCTCTCCTCACCACAGCAGCGCGATCGTCATGGTATACACTCATCAACCGCAAGACAGTCAACCGCCAACGATTGTACGACATTCGCATGGTAGATTCCCCGCTCTGCCTTATATGTGGCATGCAGGACACCGACGAACATTCTCTGCAGTGCGGTGAGGCAAAGGATGTTTGGCGGCTGACGCAACGCATCATGGCCCTCCTCCGACACACCGACGAATCCACGATCACGACGGACGCTTTATTTTTCCCTGACCCTGTCTTTTTCCCCTCACACAAAACATCGGCAATCCGATGGATTGGAGGACACGCATCACACTACGTGCTCTCGCGGACCTTGATATCGGTCATGGACAATTGGCATTATCTACTAGAACAACACGAAATCATCAGACGCCACTCTAAATATAAAACGCATTTTGCGAACTTTCTAGGCAGCATGTTTCATAACCCCCCGACGCGGTGGGGAGTCCCAGGTTTACGTTGTTTCGAGGGATAGGATTTACTCCCAGTGAAGTGACGAGGATGTCACTTTGGCCCTATATTTATTTCCCTTCTTTTTTATATATGATTTTTCTTTTGGGACATTAAAATTAAATGAATAAATAAAATATTATTGTTACTAAAAAAAAAAAAAAGTGGCCGTGCGGTTAAAGGCGCTGCAGTCTGGAACCGCAAGACCGCTACGGTCGCAGGTTCGAATCCTGCCTCGGGCATGGATGTTTGTGATGTCCTTAGGTTAGTTAGGTTTAACTAGTTCTAAGTTCTAAGGGACTAATGACCTCAGCAGTTGAGTCCCATAGTGCTCAGAGCCATTTTTTTTTTAACCTTGACGTCGGTCTATTGCTTCGTTACTTTACCCTGTGCATTTTGAACATACTTTCAGTCCACTGTTAATGTGACGCCCAAACACTTATCTTAGATCATAATTTTAATAATTCCCTTCTCGTTTTTTAACCTTGCCCTTCAACTCCTCTGAACATAAGCTGCGTTTTTCCAACATTTGTCTCGATACTCCACTCGTCATACTCCTGGACTAATTTCCTAACCATGCAACATGCATCGTGTTCATCTTCGGTTTCAATAGAAATACATCAATACAAAGGCAAATACAATCAAGTACATGGGATGCCAAACTGGGGTTACATTTCAGCAAGTTAGTTCCCTTCCTTTCACGGCGAGAGTTTTTACTGCTTGTCTTCGTGCATGACAAACCCTACCTTGGCCAGCAAGGTCCTCGGATTTCTCTCCGATTGAGAACGTTAGGAACACTGTGGGCAAAGCCCTCCAACCATCTCTGGATTTTGACGATCTAACGAGGCAGTTGGACAGAATTTGGCACAGTTTCCCTAAGGAGTACACCCTAAAACACTATCAGTCAATGCTAAGCCAAATAACTGCTTGCATATTGGCCGGAGGTGGACCAACGCTTTAATGACTTGTTCAATTTGTGATGCCAAATCATTTAATTTTTTCTGAAATTGTAATAATTTATTTGTCTGTACATTATTGGGTTGGTGCATAAGTCTGTAGCGTTTCTGTTTCGCATGTTGATACTCCGGTTGCATCGGGTTTATTTTCCGATTTTCATTTTTTAGTTATAGTTCACTGTTGATATCTGAGTTTACTTATGGTCATTTTGTCAGTCGGAGGTAGTAAGTTGAGTTGTGGTCGTTACAAAGTAGGGTGCCAAGTGGAGAAATTGGAACATCTCCAACGTATTCTTCCGTTTGAGTTCAATAGAGGGGTTGCAGCAGCAGAGGTACCTAGAAACATTTGTGCCGTGTGTGAGGATAATGCTACTGGACAGAGCAGGACAAGAAAATGGTTTTTCTTGTTTTAGGAGGATCATTTTGACAATACTGACTCTCCACTTTCAGGAAGACGTTAGGGGTTTGATGAAGATCGTTTAAACACATTAATCCACAATGATCCATGTCAGTGTACTCTAGAATTGGCGAATGTGGTGAACTGTCATCATTATACCATAGAGCGAACTTTGAATGCAATGGGGAAGGCTCGAAAATCGGGCGAATGGGTACCGCGTACTCTAAGCCAAAGTCACAAAAACCAGCAGGTGGCCAAATGTGCACTTCTGCTTGCTCGTCCTCAGTTGGCTAGTGAACAAAACCGGCCATTACTATCGTGTATCGTTACTGGTAACGAAAAATGGTGTTTTTAAGGTAACACAACGAAAAGAACGTATGGCTGAGCCCAAACAACGCATCAACTCCCCGTACTAAGAACTGCGCCATTCACAAAACATAATGTTATGCATGTGGTTGAATAGCGATGGTGTGATGTAACCATCACTACTGACATTTATTGTCAACAACTGTGACGACATGCAGACGTAATCCAAGAACAACGACCAGCAAGACGGCGTGACGAGAAGCTCCTCCACGATAACGCCCACTCGCGTTCTATCAGAATAACAAAAAACGCTATATAGGAGTTGGGTTGGGAAGTCATTCCGTACTCACATTATTTATCTAATCTTGCGCCCACAAATTTTCACCTTTTCCACTCTCTATCGAACGACCTTCTAGGATCTTCCTTTTCGTATGAAACTACGGTTACGATGTGTTTCGCGGAATCGAAAAGGTACCCCAAAGTTGGCAGACTGTTGTAAATAGTGAATGAGAATATACACTACTGGCCATTAAAATTGCTACACCAAGAAGAAATGCAGGTGATTAACGGGTATTCATTGGACAAATATATTATACTAGAACTGGCATGTGATTACATTTTCACGCAGTTTGGGTGCATAGATCCTGAGAAATCAGTCCCCGGAACAACCACCTCTGGCCGTAATAACGGCCTTGATACGCCTGAGCATTGAGTCAAACAGAGCTTGGATGGCGTGTACAGGTACAGCTGCCCATCCAGCTTCAACACGATACCACAGTTCATCAAGAGTAGTAACTGGCGTATTGTGACGAACCAGTTGCTCGGCCACCATTGACCAGACGTTTTCAATTGGTGAGAGATGTGGAGAATGTGCTGGCCAGGTCAGCAACCGAACATTTCCTGTATCCAGGAAGGCCTGTACAGGACCTGCAACATGCGGTCGTGCATTATCCTACTGAAATGTAGGGTTTCGCAGGGATCGAATGAAGGGTAGAGCCACGGGTCGTAACACATCTGTAATGTAATGTCCACTGTTGAAAGTGCCGTCAATGCGAACAAGAGGTGACCGAGACGTGTAACCAATAGCATCCCATACCATCACCCCGGGTGATACGCCAGTATGGCGATGACGAATACACGCTTCCAATGCGCGTTCGCCACGATGTCGCCAAACACGGATGCGACCATCATGATGCTGTAAACAGAACCTGGATTCATCCGAAAAAATGACGTTTTGCCATTCGTTCACCCAGGTTCGTCGTTGAGTACACCATCTCAGGCGCTCCTGTCTGTGATGCAGCGTCAAGGGTAACCGCAGCCATGGTCTCCGAGCTGATAGTCCATGCTGCTAAAACGTCGTCGAACTGTTCGTGCAGGTCGTTGTTATCTTGCAAACGACCCCATCTGTTGGCTCAGTGATCGAGACGTGGCTGTACGATCCGTTGCAGCCATGCGGATAAGATGCCTGTCATCTCGACTGCTAGTGATACGAGGCCGGTGGGATCCAGCACGGCGTTCCGTATTACCCTCATGAACCCACCGATTCCATATTCTGCTAACAGTCATTGAATCTCGACCAACGCGAGCAGCAACGTCGCGATACGATAAAGCGCAATCGGAATAGGCTGCAATCCGACCTTTATCAAAGTCGGAAACGTGATGATACACATTTCTCCTCCTTACACGAGGGATCACAACAACGTTTCACCAGGCAACGCAAGTCAACTGCTGTTTGTGTATGAGAAATCGGTTGGAAACTTTCCTCATAGCAGCACGTTGTAGGTGTCGCCACCGGCGCCACCCTTGTGTGAATGCTCTGAAAAGCTGATCATTTGCATAACACAGCATCTTCTTCCTGTCGGTTAAATTTCGCGTCTGTATCACGTCATCTTTTTGGTGTAGCAATTTTAATGGCCAGTAGTGTATTATTGATGACGAACGTCTGTTACGTGTATCTGTTGCGTTTGTTAAACTTACGAAAAAACTCAACGAACTTATGCACCAACCTAATACATCACGATTTCCGTCCCTTTCGGATAATTCCTTCACCGTTTTCTTTGTCTAAGAGTGTATTTTGGGAATGGTAGGAGCAGTGCAGTTGCGAGCGTGGATAATTTTAATGCTTTTATAGAGTGGAGACTGCGGCATCCGCGGCACAGTGGTTAATGCCAAGAGCGCGAGCGGCGCGGGACGCCTGCCAAGCAGTGGTGCGCCGCGAACCGGTTGCTGCCGAAAGCGGCCGCTGCGCGAATCCCCCGGCCGCGCCGCGTGCGCCTGCACCCGCCGGCCTTGGCTCGGCCGGCCGGTGCCTTTAACGGCGAACGTAAAAAGAAGGAGCCGGCTTGCGGTGCATTGTCGACGGTTTTGTGGGCTCTGCATGCTTTGACGTCTCATGCCTGAGTGCCACTTACAGTACGAACTAGTGCCTGGCTCCTTCGTTTGTAGGCTATTTATATGAGTTGCGCCACTGAATAGGCAACCCAACAGGCGAGTATTAAATGAAGGGTCGGTACATTATTCTCAATAGAATTACGTCAAAAGACAGCCAACAGGTCGGAATAGTACCGATAGTGACAGTCCTGCTGTCGGAACAGCAACTTCCTTCCGCTGTCTCCAGATACATAACAGCTTAACATAAGATCTTCCTGAAACTTCCTGGCAGATTAAAACTGTGTGCCGGACCGAGACTCGTACTCGGGACCTTTGCCTTTCGCGGGCAAGTGCTCTACCAACTGAGCTACCCAAGCACGACTGACGCCCCGTCCTCACAGCTCTACTTCCGCCAGTACCTCGTCTCCTACCTTCCAAACTTTATAGAAGCTCTCCTGCGAAGCATGCAGAACTAGCACTCCTGAAAGAAAGGATATTGCGGAGACATGGCTTAGCCACAGCCTGGGGGATGTTTCCAGAATGAGATTTTCACTCTGCAGCGGAGTGTGCGCTGATATAAAACTTCCTGGCAGGTTTGGAAGGTAGGAGACGAGGTACTGGCGGAAGTAGAGCTGTGAGGACGGGGCTTGAGTCGTGCTTGGGTACCTCAGTTGGTAGAGCACTTGCCCGCGAAAGGCAAAGGTCCCGAGTTCGAGACTCGGTCCGGCACACAGTTTTAATCTGCCAGGAAGTTTCATATCAGCGCACACTCCGCTGCAGAGTGAAAATCTCATTCTGGATAACATCTTCCTACCTCCCTGATCATGGCAGCGTCGGAAGCCAGATCAGATGTTTTAGCCGAAAAGTGGTGCAGAATTAGGGATAAAGGGGGAAGCCACACACATTTAGCTGAGAGGAAAAAGATCAATTAATTTTTATAGGTACTGAAATGAAATCCGAGACAGTCTTTACAGTCAATCTTTACAGAGTGGGACAGCACCAATGCACATTGCCGGATTTTTCGCAGTAGTAGTCGCTTCTTCTCCACAGTATTATACACTGCCCAGTCACAGTGACGTGCCCACCTGTAAAAAAACTAGAATAGCCACATTTTGCAGCGTGGACGACTGCGAGACGAGCAAAAAGAGAGTTAATGGCGTTCTGGAAGGTACCGACAGGAATGTGGAACCGTGCCGACTCCAGCTACCGTGACTAGCTGCACGAGGTTTCTCCACTGACAATCCATGTTGCGGACAGTCTGATCGAGATTGTCCTACGGAGCCTCGATTGTGTTTAAATTCGTTGAGTTTCATGGCCAGGTGAGTACGGTTAGCTCATCCTGCAGCTGTTCGAACCGTGTACGTACAGTGCGAGTTGTGTGACACGTTGCATTGCTCTGCGGGTAGATGCCATCATGCCGAGGAAAAACGAGTCGCATACAGGGATGGACATGGTCACCAAGCAAAGATGCATATTTCTGTTGATCCATTGTGCGTTCCAGAATGACAAGATCGCCCAGAGAATGCCATAATAACTTTCCCCACACTATAACGCTCCGTCTTCCGGCCTGGATTCTTTCGACAGTTATTGCCGCAGGGCGTTTGCTTTCAGATGTTTCACCTCGTACACGCCGTACACCTGAAAGAGCCACCTGCGGCCACTCAGCGGATGTACAGTTGTTGTGGTGGCGCGCAAATTCCATCTTTCTTCGCTGACGAACAGCAGTCAGCATACTGCATGAACCAGGCGCTTGCTGCGAAGGCCCATACCAATCAACCTTCACTGAACGGTCGTTGAGGAGGCACTGTTGGTAAACCTTTGGTTCGTCTGGGCGCTCAGTTGCGCAACACTTGCATGTCTATTTGCCGGTATACATCGCAGCAGCCGTCGTTCAGCCCTGTCATGTGTGCCCTGTCGAGCAGCACAGTTACATCGGAGCTAGTTTTTGAAAGCGGCCTGCCGGAGTGGACGAGCGGTTCTAGGCGCTTCAGTCTGGAACCGCGTGACCGCTACGGTCGCAGGTTCGAATCCTGCCTCGGGCGTGGATGTGTGTGATGCCCTTAGGTTAGTTAGGTTTAAGTAGTTCTAAGTTCTAGTGCTCAGAGCCATTTGAAGCAATTTTTTTTTTTTTTTTTTTTTTTTTTTTTTTTTTTTTTTTTAGCGCTATTCTGTCATGAACGGTATACTTTAACCACAGGAGCCACACGAACAGTTTACAGACTTGGCCGTTCCGGAACTGATTCCACATTTGGCCCTAAAGCCAATGATCATGCCCCCTTGGACGTCAGATAAATCACTACGTTTCCCCTAGGATTCGAACCCAGGTCTCATTGTGGCTAAGGATTCAACGACATTGGAAAATCATATTGCTCAGACCATTGTGCCACGGCTATGGCCTTGTGGCACGATTAGTTATCCTGCTGGAAGATGCCACCGCCTCAGGGAGAGACGTCAAACATGAAGGAACGCTTGTCGTAGTCCACAGCTACCATGTTGTCTTATTACCACACACTCCATGGGACCCAAGTTGAATGTCCCCCATAGCATAATACTGAACCCATCAGCCTGCATCCGTGGTGCGGTTGTAAGATTCGAGCAGCCTCCATGACGCCATATACCTCAGGTAATGAGAAACATGATTCATCCGACCGGGCGAAACGTTTCCATTTTAAGCGAAACTGTATGGTTCCAGAGACCTTTCCAAGTCTCAAGCATATATAATGTCCACATGCAGACTGAAGCAACGAAAGATTCGAACCCAGCTCTCCTGCTCACTAGACAGATGCACTGACCACTGCCGGCCGTTGTGGCCGTGCGGTTCTAGGCGCTACAGTCTGGAGCCGCGCAGCCGTTACGGTCGCAGGTTCGAATCCTGCCTCGGGCATGGATGTGTGTGATGTCCTTAGGTTAGTTAGCTTTAAGTAGTTCTAAGTTCTAGGGGACTGATGACCACAGATGTTAAGTCCCATAGTGCTCAGAGCCACTGACCACTATGCCACACTCGCGCAGTCGTTTAGCACAACTGCTCAGATTACACTAGCACGCCTTCCTCCTCAATCCAAATTACCATCTACGTCGCATCCTACTTAGTGTTCCACCTAAACACGAACAGCACTGCAGAGGCTCTGCAACTGTACTGGAATACCAACTCAGTGTCGAACGAAAGAGGGTATCCTGCCTGACACCCAGGCATGGGTGGTGTAGTGGTTAGTGTGTCTGCCTAGTAACCGGTTCGAATCCGAGCCTTGATACAAATTTTCATTCATCACTTCAGTTTGTATATATACATCACAGATGTAAGACACTTGAAAATGTCTCTGGAACCACATCGTTTCATTTGATTAAAGCACTTACACCTGAGGTTCAAGCAGGATGACTCATTTCGTTCGATTCTGAGTTGCCATTCTAACACAGCTGGTGAGCCTATGCAATGGTGTTCGAGTTTAGGTGGAATATCAGGTGGGCTGAGACGTGAATGACACTTTGGATTGACGGAGGCGTGCTAGTGTAGTCCGTGCAGTTGTCAAAGCCACTGCGCCAGAATGGCTTGGTGGTTAGTGTATCTCTCTAGTGAGCACCCGGGTTCGAATCCCAACCTTGGTGCATATTATCATTCGTCGCTTCAATCTGCATATATAAGTTTCCATTTATCCACAGTCAGTTCTCGATGATGCCGTGCCCAGTGCAATCGTGATTGACAATGTTTTGGGTTAACATGAGAACTGGTAGTCGTCGTCTGGTGTTGTGTCTCAACTTCAACAATGCGCACTGAACGGTGGGCTTCGCAACACTTGTGCCTACACCAGGTCTGCCGTAGGTCACCGCCTATCCTGATTTCCAAACTGGACAAGCCTGTGATCTCTATGTTTTTTGCATGATGTGTGCTTGTCCAACATTTTACCCTTCAACTACTTTCCATAGACGTTCATGACTGTTGCATGCCAACAGCTGACAAGCTTCGCCGTTCCCGAGGTGATTTGCTCTTGCGGTCAAGATTGACGCTATAGTGATTCTACTTTTTCTGCTCCGCTTATATACATACATTCCTTAGAGTCTCACATGCCCATAATTCCACTAAGAAGCATTCAGCCCAATTGATATTGGTCATAATGTTTTTGCTTGTCAGTGGAAAACACAAGGGTTCACATGCCCCACAATTTTTCCCAACTATATTTATCCTTAAGAGTTAGAATTTTGTACATTTCTTTTACACGTACTGTTTTTCTACATAGACTCCATCACATCATATCGGCTTACGACAGCGTTGTGTAATTGCGTGTATTGCCTGTTGATATTGTTATTTGCTCGTAGTCATATTTTCGCTGCAAGTGTAAGGTGTCAGGCAAATCCAACACCTTCCATGAAAACCCTGACATGATAAGCAAATCCAGTAGTATGTCACATAGCTCCGAATAAATCGTGAGATTAAATTAACCAAAGTAATACGAGTAACGAGTCATACCTTCCCACCGTGAGACAGACGCAGTTCCGAGGGGAGAAACGAGAACAGAAGCAGAGAGCAGAACTGTGTTAAGCGAGAAGGCCCTACGATAAGGGACGGACACCCACGTCGCCAGCTAACCGCTACGACCACACCACCCGCAAGTTTTTAGCGTGAGACTTTTTCGCGTGTCTGTTACGTTAGGACCACCCATCAGCCCATATTAAAAGATAGAGCCCTCCAGAAGAACAGTATAGATCTAACGATAACGCTAAAAGGACCACACCAGCTGCAAGTTTTAGCGTGATACTTTTTCGCTTCTCTGTTACGTTGCAAACTTTAAAAACATTGCCCCACCATGAAAAGTATAACGTTTCTCATTGGATAGACAGAATTTTTGTAGGCGGAGCTTAAGGTTAACATTGAGACCCTGATTGGTCAGATGAAAACACAGCCAGATAGTTTTTTTTAAACCAACTTCGGTAAATTGTAGTAAGGAGAAGTTAGGAGAGAGTTGCTTCCGAGACGGTGAGGTGAGCGGAGCTGTGCTGTCCGCCGCCCCCTGACGAACACCGACAAGGTAATGAATGCACGCGATGCCGCATAACAGTGCATAAAGCTTCACTCAGAACTGCAGAAGTCTCATCTGTTACACCCCCTTTTTGCGTAATACTAGTGTCGATCGTCAATTAAAGCTCATGGAGTTCACATTTGCCACTTGAAGTAAAAATCTGAAACACAATGATTTTTCTGTCATATAGTTATTGAGAAGCCACATCAGCCACTGTAATTTACCACAAGTTAGATAAGTAATTAAAGATATGTGAGGGTCACTGTAGACCATTTTGATAGTTTTCTCTTTTGTGAAACTTAATTTAAACCTAGATTATAGATGTGATATGGCATAGGTCATCCTTTGATCCATTGTAGAACTTGCAAACCCATTCAGGGAATATTCGTTCACATTTTTGTTGAACGCAGTTGGTTTTTACCATCCTGTATTAAAACATTTCCTTTTATCAATAGTGCAATTTATAAACAATGTTTTGTGAGTAGAATAAAATTTCCAATGGTAAACTTAACTGCTTTTTCGACGTTATTTTACCAGCTAATTAAAAATAGGAAAGCCTTAAACTCCTTCCACTAAATTTAATTAGTATTAAGATTCTTTTACAGGGTGTGCAGTGGAGCTGACGCTGAAATCATTAAGTATTTGGTTATATCATCGCTAGTCTCACTGAACTCTTCTGAATTCTACATGTCATGTGTGGTCTGACGTCTATTTACCAGCAACAGGTCCCAGGTTCAAACTAGTCAATTCCCTAAAAAACACGCTCAGAGCGTCGTTGCGCGAAAGTGGTAGGGAGACACGATATAGAACAAACAGACACCACGCAAAATGTTTAGACACGAATTACGCTCTCATCATTTTCAAAGTGTGTCCCACATAAAAAATCCTGACTTTTTCTGGAGAGGGAGCTACCTCGCATTTATTCTCTTTTGCTGGTTGCAGGTGGTGATGCTTCAGTGACTATCAGTTTTCAGCTCAAAGTGATGTACCCAGGTCTCGTCACCTGAAACCGTCCGTTGTAAAACGGTGTCTCATTTGGCCTTAGACTCATACAGATGAAATGAATTTTCTCTGAATCTTATCGTCTGTTGTGAGCATTCGTGGAACTCATCTTGAGCATACCATTAAATATCCAAGAGTCTCAGTCATTGCACACACACTTCCAATTTTAACCGATGGCTGTAAAGGCAGTCATCGAATTATGATGGGCCTGTCAGCAGGAATAATGGGAGCGTGTTTCACCATGTAGTGAGCAGAACGTTACCGGCCATGGAACTCAGTTTCTGCACATATTGACGCTTTTACCCTCTTTACCCTCCGCCCAGTCGTACTTCTATTAACTGTATTCTTAGTATACACGGCACACAAACGGTTGTGAATGTTCACGGCGGTTTCTTTTCCCGCAATCAAGAATTCGGTTAACACATTGCTCGTATGGCGTAGACGCCATTTTGATGGTTCATTATGGCTCTGCCAACTGCCTGAATTGTTAGAAATTTCACGCATATGCAGAAGAAACAGCATATTTAAAGAACCTGAGAGGTTTCCAGAATGAGATTTTCACTCTGCAGCGGAGTGCGCGCTGATATGAAACTTACTGGCAGATTAAAAGTGTGTGCCAGACCTAGACTCGAACTCGGGACCTTCACCTTTCGCGGGCAAGTGCTCTACCATCAGAGCTACCCAAGCACGACTCACGCCCCGTCCTCACAGCTGTACTTCCGCCGGTACCTCGTCTCCTACTTTCCAAAGTTCACAGGAGCTCTACTGCGAACCTTGCAAGAACTAACACTCCTGGAAGAAAGTATGTTGTGGAGACATGGCTAAGCCAGACCCTGGGGGATGTTTCCAGAAAGAGTTCGAGTCCCGGTCCGACACACAGTTTTAATCTGCCAGGAAGTTTCAACCTGAAAGGTCTTTTCCTCGTATACAGGCTGAGGACAAGAGGACTTTACACCTTCAAAAAATCATAGAAACTAAACAGTGTAACTTACTCGCTTCGAAACCTTAACCTGTGAATAGAATATCTCTGGATGACTTTTTTTTGCGAATGAGCACAATTATTTTGTTTCAGGCTGTCGCCACCAGTAAGTGTGAGTGTAAAAAATGGCAACTGCGCCTCAACACAAGATGATACGGTGTCATTCTTCAGTTTGAAAAAAAGAGAATTGCTATCTGCTGTTGAACGGGAATTTCTCACGCATTTTCAACAGAAGGCATCCAGTAGAGCCCCCTTTTTCGTCACGTACAAACAGTCTGAAGACATGAACTGTATTTGCAAACTAAATGTTGATCACAATCGAACAGCGTCCCAGTGAAGCCCTCAGAAATCAACATGTCAAGCAAGTCATGAGTCTCATATCTCACACATAACCGCTCCCAAAATTCGCGGTGAAACAGTACAGACTGCACTTGGTCCAGGAGGTTATACTCTGGGCTCTGACCTCTGCACCAAGAAATTGGCTGGAATGGCGACTGACCACGACACATCAAAGAGCTTTACTGATGAAGCAACGTTTCACACTTATACTGAAGATAACTGGCACAACGTTAGTTTTGGGAACAGGAAACCCCCGTTTCACAGTGGAACTTCGATATTCGCCAAAGATCAGTGTGTTTTACACAATGTCGAAGGATAAGACTCACAGCCTCTTCTTTTTCACGCAGAAAACGGTTGGAGACATTTGCTACCACGTCACGTTTTCTCTGTGGTTTCTGTCTCAGTTGCAACAAGATAGTTCAGCTCTTCACTTCCACTTAGCTGTACAGAAATATGTAAACATACGTGTGCCCAGACGATGGTCGGACATGCAGGTACCAATGATGATGTGTGGTGCTGATGGCTGCCATGATCACCAAAGTTAAACTCCTTGTAATTTTTATGGTGTTATGTGAAAGATGAAGACACAGTACTTGCCACAGCTGTGGCAGCGAATCGCAGCTGCAGTAGAGACTATTACTACTGATATTTCGCCCAGGTTTTGGGAAGAGTATGAATATAATTTAGTATGATATTTTTTCTCTCATATAAAGACTGTTGACAGCAAAAATGCTGAGTTAGAAACAACCGTTTCATCCCCAGGCGGAGGATGATTGGTGTCTGCAGCGAGCTGCTGGGCACGTGTTACTCACCTGAACAAGGCGGCGCCATTGTTGAGGCTCTCTGGCGGCGACCGCACGTAGTGGGCGCCGGGCGTGAGGGGCGCGGCGGCCTGGTGCACGCACGGCAGCCCCCCAGAGCCCGGAACGTGCACGTGCACGCTGCGCAGGTCGTCCATGCTGTGCCGCCTCACACCATCTGGAACACGGCACACCGCACATGGCTCACTCATTCACAGCCCACCTGCTCGACAACAGTTACACCTGCCACATGCAGATAAAAAAAGTACACGCGGAACAGGTCCAAGCTGTGCTGCCTCACACCATATGGAACATAGCACACTGCACATGACTCACTCACTCACAGCACACAGTCTCAGCAACAGTTACACCTGCCACATGCAGATATAAAAGTACACGCCGAACAGATCCAAGCTGTGCCGCCTCACCCCATCTGGAACATAGCACACTGCACATGACTCACTCACTCACAGCACACATGCTCAACAACAGTTACACCTGCCACATGTACATAGAAAAGTAGACACTGAACAGGTCCAAGCTGTGCCACCTCACACCATCTGGAAACGGGCTGCACATCAGTCACAGCCTGCCTGCTTAACAACAGCTATCCCTGGCACACTGACATACATGCTACATAGGTTGTCCATATTGTGCTGTCTCACACCATGTGCAACACAGCACATGGTAGATTACTCATTCACTCACAACCTACCTGCCTAACAAGAGCTGAGCCTGGAACGTGTATGTGCATGCTGTGCACGTCATTCAAGTGTATCAGCCTTCCACTGTTATCAACCACACCCCAGCCAAGAGCTTGGCGTGCTTCGTGGGGGATTTAAAAGTAAGGTGCAGTTCACACGGAGACAATGCGATACATGTTGTAATAAAGATCGCGCAACGCAACTCATGTTCTCACGGGGGTAATACGATATGCAACATGATACACAATGCGACACATCATATGACAAGCAGCAAGATATCACGAATGGCGTTTCTACTTCATTTTCTTCTGTAATCATAAGCTATGCTCAACAGAACGTTATTGTGGCTTACCATTACTTAAAGCTCAAAAAACTGAACAAGAAAAGGAAGTACTGATTGCACCCATGCAATGCTATCAATATGAAACATAGTTCAACTGTGGTTTCTCGTGATCTCTCCCTTTTTCGTGAACTCTCCCAACATGAACACACAGTCAAAGAACTCTACAGAATCAGTCTAGGCAGTGTTCACTTTTTGGAGCAATTATCAGCTACTTTGACAAAGTAGCTACACGTTTTCGAATTATTAGTTGTCCTTCTAAGAAAGGTAAGTTGGTGCTGGTGTTTGAATAACATTAAAAATGTCGCTATGAAATTTAACTTTCAGCAAGACCACCTAGTGTACTTTATTCAGTTTCGTACATAATAGTTACAAATTAATAAACCTAGGATAGTGTTTTTACATCTGTTCAGTTTCGCAAAGTAGTAAATGATTCTGCTTGAGGAGTACTCAGAAGATACGTTGCTGGTTTTGAAGAAAGACCAGTCATCACCGATGGTGCAGCCCAGGGAGGTGAACTCTGAATACGGATAGACAATGTTAAGAAATGGGTCAAGACGATGGTGCTAAGGAAAATTCTCACGAGTCCTTCTCAGCTTCATCGATCTGCTCGTTCAGAAGTAAAAGACTCTAGCTTTCATGCCTCTTTTATGTCTGTCGCAATGTTTCCTGACATAAAGGAGCATGGGCTGAAGAAAATCATACTGCCAGTATCATCAACTGACGAGTACCAGTGTCTTTTCAAAACCAGGTTCGGCAGCATACGGAAAACAGAAATAAAAGGCAGTTCCGCACTCCACACAGCAGGCTGCAGCATGAGGCAAGAGTCTCTTGCGCGGCGCCCATCTAGCAGCCTCATCGTGTACTGTCTCTCGGCTGCCTTACTTTCCACACAGCTGGAAATATTATAACTTCCTGCTCACATCAGTCGAAGGTGAGGGAAGTAAAATCTTTGTACCTATTTGCACAGGGTCCCTGATTAACGAGAAGGATGTGGGAGGTGTATATAGCTCACAACTCGAGTTTAAAAACAGGTTAGTGATTAGCGATAAACAACGAGGGATATTCTGATAGCAAAAAAGTGGAAACTGTCTGTAATCGTCCTGTAGAATTCGTGAAATTTGTGTTCGTGCTGGGAGAGCTCACGAGAAATCACAACTGAACTATACTTGATATTTATAGCATCGTAGGGTGCACCCACTTGTTCAGTTCATCAACCACGAGCAGTCTTCACTGACGGTGTGTCAATGCAGAGAAACGTAAGGTATATTACTGGGGACGTTAACTGTAGCTTAATAGTATCAACATACGAAAAAGGTACATAGTTGTTTAAGCCAAACCAGCACTAGTACTATGTATGGAAGAGATTGCATAAATAAATCCGTGGTTGCGGTGATTGCCTACCACATGGCTGGTTCTGCCGGTGTTCGGATGAGGCGTGATGTTCTCGCGCACGCCAAGTAAAAACGGTGACGTCTGTACAAGAGCGACATTATGACGTTCTGCTCAAGTGATGGACAGGCAAACTGTGACTAGCTGCAAGGCGGCAAGTGCCAAGAACAATGCTCATTTGCGTTGGTGTCGCCTGGCGGAATTCGTCGGTCCACAGGGAACCAAACCAAGACAGGGTGAGGTGGCTGAATTTTCCGTATCAGAGACAACTGCTCTCTAGTGAGCTCCCGACTCCAAAAAACAGAGCCGTTGCCAACTATGGGGAATAACAGAATCTAAGGACTGCCTGCTTTGACAATGGTAACTGACCACATCTCTCACTTCCTGTTCTGCCTCAGTTCCAACCGTCGAATAACAGCCGTCTCTATGTCCCAACGCCTCAATGACGAGAGAGAAGAAGCCATTTGAACTTTGCGTATTTTTATCACTTGCCACCATTTTAAGCAGGTTATCAGCTTTTCTCAAAATAATCGCAGCCGAATTCCGATTCCGGTTTTCAATTCCGCAGTACTTCAGGAATCTGTTTATTACGGTCTCCTTTCTAGGAAATTGTGGTAAGTTCCTATGGGACCAAACTGCTGAGGTCATCGATCCCTAGACTTAAACTACGTAATCTAAATTAAACTAACTTATGCTAAGGACAGCACACACACACCCTTTCCCGAGGGAGGACTCGAACCTCCTACGGGGGGAGGGGGGGGGGGGGAAGGCGTATGAACCGTGGCAAGTGGCAATGCGCCTGAGACCACGCGGCTTCTTTGCTCGGCTCTCCTTTGTCTTGGAATTTCTATTATGAGGATAATTTGCCCCTGAAGTGTAAGAAAGCTCAAAATAAAATTAACAATACTCTAACGAATTCACCCGTGGGTTGGTCACAAGGAAAGAGTAAAAAAATATGGAATTATACTGATGAATTATCAGTTACTTGGTGTCCCTTGTTTTGGCTGTGAGCTTTCCGTGGGCACGGAACTACATGCCCCGACATGTGGATAGTCATTGTGTCACAGAGTGTCTTTTTGTCTGTTCCTTGCATCAGTGTGGCACGGTAAAATGGACCAAGAAACATATGAAATCCTATAAAGACAGTATCTACATAGAATAGAAGACTTTAAAGGTGAGCACCGGTGTTTAAACATCACAACTCCATATATAGCGTAACGTAAGTGCAAAGAAAAATAAATAAAATCTGTAGTACTATTCTCCTACGAAAGAATAATCTATCATTGCTTGAATTCATTAAATGGCGGATAGTCTTCCACTCACCTAAGTTGAAGTCAGATATGACCTTGCCACAGTGAGTGTGGTAAACACTTCGAATATCAAGTACTGAACTGACAGAAATTCGCATTTCTAGTCTTTTTTTCTTTCTGTGCGTGTGCTGGTCACCAAGTGCCAATGAAGGTAAATAAATTAACTGGACAAAATCTGAACTCCCAAAAATTAAACAGTATTATGCGGAGATATAAATATAAACAAATATATCAAAGATAAAATGAGTACTATTCCCAAAGACATCTATCACAGCATTGGCATGGTTTATTTCGTCAACAGTGCTAAAAATGGTACCTAAATGGTTGGAAATATAGACAAGGAGCATAAATTAATGATAAAAGACATACGAGATTCTACGAAGAACTTTCACAATAAGTTTTAGAGACAATTCGACCACTGCACTGTGTAACTTTGATGAAGATTTATTCACTTAATTAGGCTTCTTGTAATGAATCTGAACATTCCGAAACTATGACAGACGAAGTTGAAGAAAACAAATTTTAATATGTCAGATGTATCGAAATCTGAGATATGGCTGAAAATTACTTAGATATTTGGGAAAATTATTCGAAACCATCACGCAACAAGCAGCACATTACTGTGAGTTCAGTAAGATATTCAAATTTGCATCAAGATTTACGTTTTTGAATTTAGAGAAAGCCAAACAATTAATGATCGCGTAGATAATATGTGCCATATTATGTACCCAATGAGGCCAGTATCTCCATAGCAATGAAAAGAGAAAGCTTGAAATGCAGCTATAGTTAAAACGAGGAATGACGCATTCGGGAACCGACATGGATCATTTTGAAGGCGCCATCAGAGCATCCGCCTTGCCTCACTGAAAAGTATTTGATTTAGACAGAATCAGAGTTAATTATGTGTATTCACGATTACAGGTCAGACATTGCACTCATACCTTCGTATGATTTTATGTATTGCTGCCCTTAACATGTCGCTGTTAAGAGTGGAACTTGCTCACTATTACCTGAAGTAGTATTTGCACATCTGGGACATAAATTCCTGTTACATGCGAAGAGCCCACAAGTTTCAAGACCGCGACAAGCGTTTACAGCAGAGGAAGAAACGTTACGTTATACGCCCATAATCTGGCGCAGTAACAGCCCCTTGGAGGCAGTAAAGGTAGAACAGAGCCACCAGGATAACAGCGGTCCTAATGCAGAACCTCGTAGGCTGCCAACGACTGCCTGTCTGACATATCTTTACCGGCAGCAGAGGAACTGAGAATAATGCAGTCGTGTCACCTGCGAGCGGTTGTATGTTCTGTAGGACAGCAGCGCTTCTCGTGCATTGCATAGTCGCAAAGCTGAAACCACAGTGAAAATAAAAAAAAAAGTTTTATTTGCAGCAGTTACTATACCTTCCTGCTACTTCTCTACCTAGTCGCCGCTGCGACTTAGACATTCGTAGCGTTTTACCAGTTTTCGAATACCTTCGTCATGGAAGGCAGCCGCCTGCGCTTTCCGTTTCTTAGGCTTGTATGGAACTCGCTGACTGTGCTAGAATGCTGTCTTTCATGTGAGCAGCGATGAACCTCAGAGGGAGCAAAGTCCTACCATTTTCTGGTAATGCTTAACTTTTATCCTTACAATATGACGAAATTTTCTAAATTTGCCTGAAAAAAAACTGCAGAAAGTTAGTTTTATGTTTTGTAGGGGAAAGGGCCGGGGGTGGAGGGTGGAGGGGGGAGGGGTTCGGTGTTGCGGTATTGACAGCCCTACCAGTGCAGTATGGGATTTTGGTATGTAACATGAGCATAGCTTGGGGCAACAAATAAGCTTTATTTCATCAAAATCGGATTACGAATAAAAAAGATATAAAGATATAGCGATTTAAAGTTTTCACTGAAACCGTTGTGTCTGTGTGTTTGAACAAGCTGATCTACAAAACTACTTGACGAGTTTTCATGGCGTTTTCACAGGTAACTTTAGCGTTGCTTAGACAACCGTTTAGGCTTAATTTTATCAAAATTAGAATACGAAAAAAACGGTATCGTAATTTAAAGTTTTTGGAGTCTCTTCAGCTTAGTAGTGCGGATGTTTACCTTAGTGATAGCATAGTAGTCCAAAGAACCAAAAAATGGCGCGGTTGGTTCCATAATACACTAAAGGGCCAATAGATGGCGCTGTTAGTTTCTTACGCCAGTGGCAGAAGTATTTTCGGAAGTTTACGTCAGTGACAGAATTAAGCGCAGCAATCTTGTTTTTACGAGTACGAACTAACACTGAATTTACTGGGGTAGAATATACGTGTTTACTGATTTTGCTTTATGTATTTAAAAGATAATTGCTTTGCTTCAGTCGATAGGTCTCATTTATATTTCGCTTCTTGGCTAGGAGAAGTAAATTTATTGACAAAGTGATCCTATAAAGGTTAAGTTTTCACCGACTGATGGCCGAAACCCTAAAAGCGACAGTATGCAAATGCCTCTTTTTTAACGTCAGTTGCGAAGCACGACCGTAAGATAATACAAAATAACATTGGAATTTAATCGGGAAAATGAACATGTTGGTCTTAAAAGAGGGTACTGCACAATGGACGATTTGCAAATCGCTAAGTATTTAAATAATCAGACATCCCCGCAATCTACCGCGTGTGATAAAAGCTCGGCGTGGACAGGATGTTAAAAATCTAGCCTCCTCCATTGTCTCAGCAGGCAACAACGGAATGTGCTGACGCCGCCACGTCAGTTGTTACAATGCCCCGTCCTCGGCCGTTGCCACACCACAGCTCGGATAGCAGTACTACGTAGCGTCGGCCTGCTGGGAGCACAAAGTGCTGTGCCAGCGCTTCAGCGCCTTTTACAGACTACGGCAGTCGCTCAAGGCGCTTCCGTTGCGACCAAGGCAAGCAACTAGCGATAGCGAGATCCCCAGCGCCCGTGACTACACTTGGCGTAGGCATTATGCCCTCAACCGCCGCCCACTGAGCACACCGTTTCCGGGATTTCGATGTCTCGTAGACGACATCACGCACCGTGTGCATTCGTTTACCTACCTGATAAAACTTACGTATGGAGAAGTGAGTGGGATATACAATGACGGAAAAAATTCGTAAGAACAAAAGATAATTAATGTAGAATAATGAAATTCCACAAATATATTTTTCTAGGTAACATATTTACGTAATTATTAGGTCTACAACTTTGCTTCCGCCGTTTTGCAATAGACGGCAGTAGCGGCAAGTGGGCTTCGGGTGGCTGGTCATAGGTGTAATACAATAAGCTTGTTGTTGTTGTTGTTATTGTGGTCTTCAGTCCTGAGACTGGTTTGATGCAGCTCTCCATGCTACTCTATCCTGTGCAAGCTTCTTCATCTCCCAGTACTTACTGCAACCTACATTCTTCTGAATCTGTTTAGTGTATTCATCTCTTGGTCTCCCTCTACGATTTTTACCCTCCATGCTGTCCTCCAATGCTAAATTTGTGATCCCTTGCTGCCTCAGAACATGTCCTACCAACCGGTCCCTTCTTCTTGTCAAGTTGTGCCACAAACTTCTCTTCTCCCCAATCCTCTTCAACACCTCCTCATTAGTTATGTGATCTACCCATCTAATCTTCAGCATTCTTCTGTAGCATCACATTTCGAAAGCTTCTATTCTCTTCTTGTCTAAACTATTTATCGTCCATGTTTCACTTCCATACATGGCTACACTCCATACAAGTACTTTCAGAAACGACTTCCTGACACTTAAATCTATACTCGATGTAAACAAATTTCTCTTCTTCAGAAACGCTTTCCTTCCCATTGCCAGTCTACATTTTATATCCTCTCTACTTCGACCATCATCAGTTATTTTGCTCCCCAAACAGCAAAACTCCTTTACTACTTGAAGTGTCTCATTTCCTAATCTAATACCCTCAGCATCACCCGACTTAATTCGACTACATTCCATTATCCTTGTTTTGCTTTTGTTGATGTTCATCTTATATCCTTTCAAGACACTATCCATTCCATTCAACTGCTATTCCAAGTCCTTTGCTGTCTCTGACAGAATTACAATGTCATCGGCGAACCTCAAAGTTTTTATTTCTTCTCCATGGATTTTAATACCTACTCCGAATTTTTCATTTGTTTCCTTCACTGCTTGCTCAATATACAGATTCAATAAAATCGGGGAGAGGCTACAACCCTGTCTCACTCCCTTCCCAACCACTGCTTCCCTTTCATGCCCCTCAAGTCTTATAACTGCCATTTGGTTTCTATACAAATTGTAAATAGCCTTTCGCTCCCTATATTTTACCCCTGCCATTTTCAGAATTTGAAAGAGAGTATTCCAGTTAACATTGTCAAAAGCTTTCTCTAAGTCTACAAATGCTAGAAACGTAGGTTTTCCTTTCCTTAATCTAGCTTCTAAGATAAGTCTTAAAGTCAGTATTGCCTCACGTGTTCCAATATTTCTACGGAATCCAAACTGATCTTCCCCTAGGTCGGCTTCTACTAGTTTTCCCATTCGTCCGTAAAGAATTCGCGTTAGTATTCTGCAGCCGTGACTTATTAAACTGATAGTTCGGTAATTTTCACATCTGTCAACACCTGCTTTCTTTGGGACTGGAATTATAATATTCTTCTTGAAGTCTGAGGGTATTTCACCTGTCTCATACATCTTGCTCACCAGATGGTAGAGTTTTGTCAGGACTGGCTCTCCCAAGTCTACTACTAGGGCCTTGTTTCGACTCAGGTCTTTCAGTGCTCTGTCAAACTCTTCACGCAGTATCATATCTCCCATTTCATCTTCATCTACATCCTCTTCTATTTCCATAATATTGTCCTCAAGTACATTGCCCTTGTATAGACCCTCTATATACTCCCTCCACCTTCCTGCTTTCCCTTCGTTGCTTAGAACTGGGATTCCATCTGAACTCTTGATATTCATACAAGTGGTTCTCTTTTCTCCAAAGGTCTCTTTAATTTTCCTGTAGGCTGTATCTATCTTACCCCTAGTGAGGTAAGCCTCTACATCCTTACATTTGCCCTCTAGCCATGCCTGCTTAGCCATTTTGCACTTCCTGTCGATCTCATTTTTGAGACGTTTGTATTCCTTTTTGCCTGCTTCATTTACTGCATTTTTATATTTTCTCCTTTCATCAATTAAATTCAATATTTCTTCTGTAACCCGAGGATTTCTACTAGCCCTCGTCTTTTTACCTACTTGAACGTCTGCTGCTTTCACTATTTCATGCCTCAAAGCTACCCATTCTTCTTCTACTGTATTTCTTTCCCACATTCCTGCCATCTGTTCCCTTACGCTCTCCCTGAATAAGCTTAGGCATCTGTAAACATAATGCCATAAAAATATTATTTGATTTGAGATTGCATCAAAAGGTTATTCTTGATTAAATACGTCAACTTAAGTACCCATTTCCCGCCATTTGCGGGAAGTTTTAATTTTCTGCTTTGACATGAAGAAATCTGCGTCTGTGATTCTTTACCATGCTGGGTATGACCAATGGCGAGGGAACTATTAGTGGAATAACGTGCAGAGAATGTTTCCAACGCCTTAAGAACAGTGATTTTGATGTCGAAGAACGGCATGGCGGCGGGAGACAGGACGTTTTCTTTGCTACTGAAACAGACGAAGACAGTCACAGGACATCATTATCGAAAGCGTTCGAGCCCAGCGCTGAAACGCAAACGGCCACAATACAGCGATAGACACGTAAAGGTAAGTCTGCAGCAGGTCAGTGCTCGACCACATGTCGCAAAACCCGTCAAAATATACGTGGAAATGTTGAAAGGAGAAGTCCTATCCCTCCCGCCGTATTCTCCATACGTTACTCTCTCCGACTACCACCTTTTAGGATCAGTGGCATACAGTTTGGCTGACCAGCACTTCCGATCATATGAACAAGTGCAAAATTGGATCGATTCGTGGAACCCCACAAAAGACGCCCAGTTCTTCCGCCACGAGACTGGTATGCTATCCGAAAGATGGGAGAATGTAGTGGGCAGCGATGGGCAATACTATGAATGATAATTTTTTTGTAAGTTTTTCACAATAAAGCCCCGAACTTCGAGAAAAAGCGGCGGAAGCAAAGTTGTAGACCAAGTAACATTCCAAGATCACATGTTAATGCAAGAGCAAGATAAGCCCATTGGAAATGTGAACTGCTGGTACACTAGCAACCGGTGTAACGGCCAGTATATTGAATGCAAGCATGCTAACGTGCATGCACTGTGTTGTACAGGTGCTGGATGTCAGTTTGTGGTATGGAGTTCCATTTGATCGGTCGATACAGGGATGGTTAATTCTATTTACGGATGTCGCTGGAGTTGTCGTCGAATGATATCCTGTATGCACTCGACTGGAGACAGTTCCAACATGTCAACACTCTGCAGAGCATAGTGGTTACAACAGCGGTAAGTGGGTGAGCGTTATCCTGTTGGTAAACACCACCTGGAATGGAATGCTGTTCGTTAATGGCAGAATAACAGGTCGAATCATCAAACTGACGTAAAAATTTGATGTCATGGTGCTTGGGATAACCACGAAAGCGCTCATGCAATCATAAGAAACTGCACCTCGGACGATAACTCCAGGTGTATGTTCAGTGTCCAGAGCGCAGATTGCAGGCCCTCAACTGACCTCATTTTAACCAACACATGGCCATCACTGTCCCAGAGTCAGAAAAAGATAATAGATCTCCATCCTGCCCTCCAATGACCTCTGGCTTGACACCACTGATGTCACAAATGGTGGTGGTTTGGGGTCAGTGGAATGCACGCTACAGGACGTCTGACTCGTAACTGTCTTTGAGGTAACCGATTTGTAACAGTTCGTTGTCTTCTCCGTACGTCGAACTCGATTATCTTCCCTCTCGGTAATGCCACGTGGCCACCCTGTCATCTTGCCACCGTACATTCTCGTGACCACCGTTGCCAACAGTCTAGTACAGTGGCTACATTGCTGCCGAGTCTTTCCGCAATAGTGCAGAAGAAACATTCATCTTTTCGTAGCCCTATCTCACGGCCTCGTTCAAATCCAGTGAGATGCTGATAACGGCGTCTTTGTCGCCTTAAAGGCATTTTTGAGATCGTCAACTCACCACCTCAAATATCAAAGATAACTAACGCTCGCGACGGTTACAGCGTGTGTTTAAAGCAAAACTGATTTGCTTTCTCATAGTGGACCTACTGGGGCTACTCTTATGCGACTAGTGCGAAATCCGAATATACATCATCTTCGGATGTAGAAACATGCCTACCAACTTTCTTTTACGTCGTACACTTCCTTCTTGGTGTTGCGATTTTTTTCCGTCAGTGTGTTTACAGTCTACAGTGTGATCCATTGATAGTGACCGGGCCAAATATCTCACGAAATAAGCATCAAACGAAAAAACTAGAAAGGACGAAACTCGTCTAGCTTGAAGGGGGAAAGCAGATGGCACTATGGTTGGCCCGCTAGATGGCGCTGCCATAGTTCAAACGGATATCAACTGCGTTTTTTTTAAATAGGAACCCCCATTTTTATTACATATTCGTGTAGTACGTAAACAAATATAAATGTTTTAGTTGGACCACTTTTTTCGCTTTATGATAGATTGCGCTGTAATAGTCACAAACGTATAAGTACGTGGTATCACGTAACATTCCGCCAGTGCGGACGGTATTTGCTTCGTGATACATTACCCGTGTTAAAATGGACCCTTTACCAATTGCGGAAAAGGTCGATATCGTGTTGACAGTCATCAGTCCCCTAGACTGAGAACTGCTCAAACCTAACTAACCTAAGGACATCACACACATCCATGTCCGAGGCAGGATTCGAACTTGCAACCGGAGCAGCCGCGTGGTTCCGGACTGAAGCGCCTAGAACCGTTCGAGCACAGCGGCCGGCTACAAATTTATTCATAGCGATATAATAGAAGCACAACATACATTTACAATGCTTGCAATTTAAAATGAGCATTACTTGAAAATTACGTTTCGTGGCTGGCTGCCATTTTCCTGCACACACGTTTCAAGTCTTTTACGGAATTAAGACATCACATCTTGCACGACTGACACTGGAAGTCAGAACTTTTGATCGTTCAGATCCTGGATGGTCTGTGGTGTTTCGCACCGGAAAAGCTGAGATATGAAATGACCATAAAGGAAGAAATCACACTCTGAAATGTCAGGGGATCTTGCAGATCAGGAAATGTTCCCGTTATTGCAGATGAGACAAGCACGAAAGGTGTTCTACAGCACGTTAATGGAATGCCGCAAGTTATGGCATGTGGCCCCATCCCATTGGAGGAAAGCGTTTGCAGTTAGAGGAAGATCACTAAGCTGTCGCACTAGGAAATGGTACAACGTGTGAAAATAACGGTCTGTATTCTCAGTAATACATTGCAGCCATCGTCTTAAAAATATGAGGTCCTATGATATCAAACGATGAAAAGCCACACCACACTAGCTTTTTCTGATAGTAAAGTGGAGTTTCATGAATCATCAGGATTGGACGTGACAAGTATCTATAGTTTTGCTTGTTAATAAAGCCTCGCACATGAAAACTGACGTCCTTGCTCATGATGAGAGTGTCGCACAGCCCTGGGTTGTCGACGTGTTCCAATAGTTTCTAGCAAATGCATCATTCAGGTTTTCCGCTATTTGAATTTTGCATGGCTGGTAACGCATTTCCTTGTGCAATATTCGCCGTACACGGCGATCCGATATGTCAAGTTGCAGCACATGTTTGCGTGCAGAACGCCTGGGACTTTGGCTGATGACTTCTTCCTCTTGCTACATTCTCTAGTGTGTACTCGCGTTTTGTACTTGTACCAATTTTTACACCGTGTCTCCTGTTTTCTAAAAGGTCTGTACCCACACTTCGATAGCATGTACCACATTGTAACGTGCACGAAATACACGCTCCGCGGCCACGTAGCTATCCTTGTTTTTGTGAAACGTCCTCACGGCAACAGCGCGATGTTCAGAGGCTCACAACGCCCTCTTGACTTTACATCGATATCAGACTAAATGGCAAAGGTTTGTTGCGCAGATGACACCAATCTTTTTCCTGATTCGTAAAGTAATGTGCTGTTCCCAGAGTTGCCAATCGCCCGTTTCACTGCGGCACCCGCTATATTGGAAGACCCGGCCTAAAACAAACAAATGTTACTTTCAGATAATGAATGACCCGGAGAAAAAATGAAAATGTCGGAACGCAAAAGCAACAAAGAGCAATTCTGCTTCTGTTACTGTTTCTGGCGATGCTACTGTTAAAATCCGAGAAAAAGTACTAACGCAGCGTACATAGCGTTACCATGGTCCGCAACAACGTTCGGGAACTCGGTAGCAGTGAGAATGATAAAATATTCACAGTGCTCAAAAGTTAATGCGATGAAGCGGCTTCGGGCAGAGGTTACAACTGGCATATCTCTCGTCCTCTTCGCTTAGCCCAATAATTTGCCTGGAAGGCTGCCAAATATACTTCCTCCCCTCTTCGATCGCAACGCCGCACCACCAGACATACCAGCCATTCGGGAACTTCGATGCAGCGATCCATAACTGCTTTCCATGCAGTACGACGGATAGTTCTGCAAACCGGAAACTAGTCTTTCCGTAGATACCGCGAACAGTATAACGGACCTATTTAGAACACTAATAACCAAAATATCTAACTGTGCAGATCATGTTAGTCTCTAAGGAAAAACTTGAATTGTTTAGAACTGATGAATTTACACACAACTAGTTTGTATCATATGCAAAATGGTCGAAAACAGTCTAGAAAGATTGCAAGGGTGTTGCAGGTTAGGCTGTGCTAAGAAATAATTACCAAGAACAAAAATTCGATACCTTGCGCCAAACGGGATCTTCGTTCTGTTTCCTAAAACCGAACGAGAAAGCGATACAAAAATTCGACATGGGACGGTAGTAAGGGTCGAAACCGGGCTAAGGACTGAGCAGTATCGCGTCCTATCACCTACACTATGAGAACAACTGGCACTACCTTTATATGGCGGGCCACTTGAATTTGCGCGCGCAACAGCCTAGTTGGCTAATTTCAGTGTTAATGAATTAGGAAACGGTGCAATGTATCGATTCGTTTCTTAACAATTATTTCTCACCACAATCTACCCTGAAACACCCTAATGAAAATCATCATAATGATCTATCACAATTCTAGAAGAACAGTCATGTCCATACCTAGTAAGACACGAGAGAAAAAATCTGCTTTATTACTTATTACTGATACTATCAGTGCCTCAGGAATGAGTTCAGTAGGCACTAGCAAAAGTTTTTGATCATTTGACCTATGACATAAAATGCGCGACAGGTAGTAAAGCAGGTTTTAAATGTAACCTAAAATGCTTTCTTCTGGACAACTCCTCCCATTCCTTAGGCGATTTATTATTTAAAAAAACAGACTGTAAAAAATCTCTTTACGGACTATTTCGCCAAAACATCTCGATACATGGAACATGGAACTAACTAACAAGCTCTAAACTTACATAAACCAATGTACTACACGGTACATGACGAAGTGCCCTTCTACAACAGCTTTTCTGTTCCACTCATTAATGGAACGAGGATAACATAACTGCCTCTAAATTTCTGTATGGGCCCAGTCTCCTTCAGTTTGGTAGGTAATGAGCGTTGGAGACCGTGGAATCGTTTGGCATTTTGTCGCAAATGTGTTTCGTGAAGTGACAGAATTCCAAGGATTCAGAGCTCAGTTCATGGGGCATTTGCATTTCACTCTCCTGTTCATCAAACCGGTCAGTAACGAATCTAGTAGCACGTCTCTGAATTCATCCGAGTAGATAGTGATCCCAAACACTTGATCAGTACTCAACAATGGGTAGCACTAGATCCTTCGTAGGTGTACCACATATTCTCAGAATTTTCCCAGTGTACCGTAGTCGGCCATTCGACATATTTCAAACTGACCTCAAAAAATAAAGTATACATCCAACCGGTTGCGTAACTTTATTGTAAAAACCTTGACTAGGTTTCAGTACCACTAGGGGTCTCTGCTTCAGAGGAAAAGTCATCTGTGTTAAGCAATTTTCTACCGTTGTCTTTCTACTTGGTAACAATCCTGGATTCAACAGCAACCATAAATAAATTATCAATAAAGTATACAACCCACTGGTTTATTGTAAAAATCTTCATCAGGTTTGAACACCACTAAAGGTATCTGCTTCAGAGGGAAAGTCACCTGTGTTAACCATTTTTCCACCGATATCTTTGTGTTTGGTAACAGCCTTGGATACTTGGGCAGTCAGAAACCTCACTGTTTTAAACATGACACACATATATCCTTAGTGGTACTGAAGCTTTAAAAAATGTATGACTGTGTGTATCCCAATGTTCATTAGAGTATCCTGAAAAAACTAAAGTAAACCGCTCAGGTATTTTTCGATATTTTTGGTAACAACGCCTTGTCTATAGATATATTTTTATATTTAGAATAAGCAAATTACCATTTGCGAATTCTAGACATGAAGATTTTGCAATTACTGCCCAATACATTTCAGTGTTGACCTCGCTAATACATTTAGTTGTATCCACTTTGGCTTTTCCTCTGTTGTCAAACAACTCAATGATTCGTTTCGTAAGTCCGTCTGGCTTCATTTTTTTAATGTGGCAGTAGAATCTTAACCTGCGTTTTCTAATGTCACTATGGATATTTGTATATCGTTTCACATCGTGTTTGCCTGTGTCGGTAATTTACTTCTTCAAGTTTTGGATCTAGAACGTTTTCTTACTAATTGACGTTCCTTTTTTCTCATTGTTTTCAGTGGCTGTTTTCCTATTCAGAATTAGTGTTTCGGTCCATAGTGACAGTCTGGTTAAATCATTGTAGTTACTTTAATGTCTCAGTGTTGTGTGCCTGGACATACATTTCTTATTGTAGATAATACGGGTACGTCGGTACGCAGTTTCCCTCTCTTGGCATCTAATTTCGATTGCTTTTATTTCGATTCCAATTTCCTGAATGATTTCACTGAGATTTTTAAATTTCGGAACTCATGTAGTTTTGCCATATTTCGTCTGCATGAATTTTGATGCTAGAGACCAACATTTTTTGCAGTGTCTTTTGGGTTAATTCTGATTTTGCGCTGTTGAAATATCTCGAGTTAAGACTGATAAACTGTCAGTAAATGCTAGGCAGTCTATAGATAACTTAACTCTGCCTAAAGTGATTGGTTGGTTAATTTTGAGGATTGATTTTCGTTTGCACTATTCTTGAATCACTTTCTGAAGGACGCAGTCTAAAAGTTATGGACACAGCCGTTTTGATTTCGAAAGGTTCTGAGATTTTCTCTATAACTTTAACCTTACACTTTACTTCTGTCAGTATCTGTTTTTTGCTTGCAAGTGTTTTCTCAACTAGTCCATGTTCTTTCAATATTTGAAAGAGTGATTCGTAGTCAACTGAGTCATAGGCTTTTTTGAAATCAACAAATGCGTATACTAAATTTTTGCTACAAATTCACTGGTGTCCTAGGATTACCTCCAGAGCCAAGATATGCTCTGTACACAAACGGACACAAACAAATGACAAAACTCTATCATCTGGTGAGGAAGATGTATGAGACAGGCGAAATACCCTCAGACTTCAAGAAGAATATAATAATTCCAATCCCAAAGAAAGCTGGTGTTGACAGATATGAAAATTACCGAACCATCAGTTTAATAAGTCACAGCTGCAAAATACTAACGCGAATTCTTTACAGACGAATGGAAAAACTGGTAGAAGCGGACCTCGGGGAAGATCAGTTTGGATTCCGTAGAAATGTTGGAACACGTGAGGCAATACTAACTTTAAGACTTATCTTAGAAGAAAGATTAAGAAAAGGCAAACCTGCGTTTCTAGCATTTGTAGACTTAGAGAAAGCTTTTGACAATGTTAACTGGAATACTCTCTTTCAAATTCTGAAGGTGGCAGGGGTAAAACACAGGGAGCGAAAGACTATTAACAATTTGTACAGAAACCAGATGGCAGTTATAAGAGTCGAGGGGCATGAAAGGGAAGCAGTGGTTGGGAAAGGAGTGAGACAGGGTTGTAGCCTCTCCCCGATGTTATTCAATCTGTATATTGAGCAAGCAGTAAAGGAAACAAAAGAGAAATTCGGAGTAGGTATTAAAATTCATGGAGAAGAAGTAAAAACTTTGAGGTTCGCCGATGACATTGTAATTCTGTCAGAGACAGCAAAGGACTTGGAAGAGCAGTTGAACGGAATGGACAGTGTCTTGAAAGGAGGATATAAGATGAACATCAACAAAAGCAAAACGAGGATAATGGAATGTAGTCAAATTAAATCTGGTGATGCTGAGGGAATTAGATTAGGAAATGAGACACTTGAAGTAGTAAAGGAGTTTTGCTATTTGGGGAGCAAAATAACTGATGATGGTCGAAGTAGAGAGGATATAAAATGTAGACTGGCAATGGGAAGGAAAGCGTTTCTGAAGAAGAGAAATTTGTTAACATCGAGTATAGATTTAAGCGTCAGGAAGTCGTTTCTGAAAGTATTTGTATGGAGTGTAGCCATGTATGGAAGTGAAACATGGACGATAACTAGTTTGGACAAGAAGAGAATAGAAGCTTTCGAAATGTGGTGCTACAGAAGAATGCTGAAGACAAGGTGGGTAGATCACGTAACTAATGAGGAGGTATTGAATAGAATTGGGGAGAAGAGAAGTTTGTGGCACAACTTGACTAGAAGAAGGGATCGTTTGGTAGGACACGTTCTGAGGCATCAAGGGATCACAGATTTAGCATTGGAGGGCACCGTGGAGGGTAAAAATCGTTGAGGGAGACCAAGAGATGAATACACTAAGCTGATTCAGAAGGATGTAGGTTGCAGTAGGTACTGGGAGATGAAGGAGCTTGCACAGGATAGAGTAGCATGGAGAGCTGCATCAAACCAGTCTCAGGACTGAAGACCACAACAACAACAACAAACGGCGTGGTCTGAATCTGGTTAATATTTTCAAATTTTCGGCTCAAGTTGTTTATGTGCTCTATCAAGAAAATACTGGGGTATAATTTTGTATGCAACTGATACTAATGAGATTTTCCTGCAATTATTTACATCTGTTCTGTCGCCCTTCTTGTCTACGGGATGTGTTAACGTAGTTTTACAATCTTCTGGAATTTGTTCCGTTTCCCAAAGTCTTGCATGATTTTGGTGATTTGTTTTATTGTTTTGGAACCTGCTAATCTGGTTATTCTGCTGATCCCATTTACACTTTATTGTTTTTAAGTCTTTTGATAGGTCTCGCAGTTTATTCTTCATCTGGCGGTAATGAGTTTAGGTTAGAGCTCTCAGGTCCTTGTGATGGGAATATTTTTGTTTGTTCCTGGCAGTTAAATAATTCTTTGAATTATTGATCTTATTAGTATATTGTTACTCACGTAATATGAAACTGAGATGTTGCCTCACTAAGGATGTCTGGTTAAAAGTGAAAGAAGGCTTGAAGGCTCAAATTCATAAATAAATGGAACTTTACGTAGCTCGTCCCTCTATTCGGACCGATTAACAAAGTACAACAGTAACGAAGACATCACAAAGAGAAAAACATGAAGAGAGATAGCAAGTATCACAGTGCGCATGTGCGCTCAGAGGCACTGGCGTACGCCGGCCGCTGTGACCGAGCGGTTCTAGGCACTTCAGCCCGGAACCGCGCTGCTGCTACGGTCGCAGGTTCGAATCCTGCCTCGGGCATGGATGTGTGTGGTGTCCTTAGGTTTAAGTAGTTCTAAGTCTAGGGGACTAATGACCTCCGATGTTAAGTCCCATAGTGCCTAGAGCCATTTGAACCATTTGAAGACACTGGCGTTAGAATGTAAACAAAAAAAATCTGTTTCTTACCTTTTCAACAAAATCATATTTACTCATCCTGTAATGATGATTTTCGAATTGTGTGTGTGTTTTCTTCACCGCGGTTTTTAATCTGATTTTGAATTTAAATAAACAAACACAACGTAATCAGACATTAAACTATAATTTTTTAATCATGAAGCGTTACAGAGGCTGTACTGCATCGAGACGTGACAGCTTAGGTAGTTGGATCGTCTGCATTTCTCCTGATATGTTTAAAAATGTGGAATGTTTTAAAGCTATAATTTTGATTGTAACGTTTTAGGGTGGATTATTGAGAAGAAAGTTGAAACCACTGTTGCATACCTGATATTCCTTGCATCTGTGTTGTATATATTCCCGTTCCTCGAGAGCTTTGCGTTTGAGCTTCACATCCTGTCACTGTTTACAGAGGGTACCAGAGATGTTACACGAATTTAGCGTCTTCATGCTTACAGAGATAGTGTAGGTGTTTGGCGACTTGTGGCGTAATGATCGCATATCACTCGATATTAGCTTTAAACATTGCTACATAAATGACGCTGGTGTTTACTTTATTTTGAAAATTATCATCCGTATGGTTACAAAAAATATTTATAACTTCTATTTTATTTTAATTTCATTATATTAACTGAAATGGGTTTAATTTGTTCTGATCTGGAGAACTATAGATGCTGCGGTAAGTACAAGAAGGTCTGTAATAAAATTACGTTGGATCAACGGCATGTGAGGTACTTTCTAGGGAAGAAGACCTCCCGCTATTAATCTGTGTTACCTCCGTGTATTCGTTGTCAATACTGTAACTGGGAATTACATTTGGCTGTAGCTTTTTGTTTCTATATATTTCTAGCGTCTCCAAGATATTCATCTTTATGCCTTTTGGGCCTACACGCAAAATGGTCAATGCTTCATTCGTTCCTACTATTTAGTGTCCTGTTTAAAGAAGAATGGTTGCAACAGCTGACATTCTTTACATCCACAGTCGCAGGGTTGCCATCTGTTCACAGAATCTAATGGCGCAGGCAGTCCGACATAGAATGTTCCACTAATACACAATACATTCTACAGACCAGTTTCCTTGAATGTATCGGAGACTTTTAGTGGTAGACTTATTCCTAACATATTTACTTTGAGGATCTCATGTTGGTCCAATACTTCTCTAGGGTTCTTGCTATTCGATACATAATACGCTGTGCTATGGCAATTCTTTTGTTTTTTAAATTCTTCTTGAGTTTCTCTACTACTCTCTGTCTTCGTAACTTTGCTTTTTTTCATTCTGTTGTTAGTTTGAATTTCGTAGCAATTGTTTCTTAGCTATCTGATTTATGATACGGATTTTAGTTGAAAGTGCATCTACCGACAGAGGCAGTGTTACCGCACTCCGGATAATGTTCCTATACGCTGTTAGGTTTTGTGGGTACGTTAGCAGCGTATAAAACATGTTCGTGCGTAAAGTTATTTTTGCCTTTTAGTTTGTTCAAATGTTCAAATGTATGTGAATTCCTAAGGGACCAAACTGCTGAGGTCATCGGTCCCTAGACATACACACTACTTAAACTAATTTATGCTAAGAACAACACACACACCCATGCTCGAGGAAGCACTTGAACCTCCGACGGGAGGGGCCGCGCAATCCGTGACATGGCGCCTCAAACCGCGTGGCCACTCCGCGCAGGCCTTTTAATTTGTCTTGTGCCTAAATATGCGGGCGTTTGTGTGTGTGTGTGTGTGTGTGTGTGTGTGTGTGTGTGTGTGTGAGAGAGAGAGAGAGAGAGAGAGAGGGAGAGGGAGAGAAACATTCGACAGCAGGGTGATGCGTGTTGTGGGAGAGATCGTGAAGCTTAAAGTATTACGGAACGTTTGTGGTAGGATATCAGTCTCCCCAAACACTTCGCTATGCACACTTAGTTATCAGTAAATGTTGGTTTTGTACTTCCGTTGAGTATCCACTTGTTGATATTCGAATTACAATGAAGTCTTTGAGTTACGATTCGATCTGCTAACAGAGATAGGCTCACAGTGAATTCAGTTCGTCGAATAAGAAATTACCGGCTCCTGCCCTCCTAATTTAAAGGTCACACACGAAAGCTGGCACAAGTTTTACCATTGCTGACAACGGGGCTACCAGTTCTGTTTAACTGGACGCAGAAATCAGCTTTTTGAATTTTTCTACAAATATTTATTTGATAATCACTCTAACTTATTCTCAGTATCATACTGTACTGTGAGCGTTTTTCTTTTTTCGCATAACACGCAACTGTGGATTCTAACTCTTTTTTTGTTATTGATATGACTATTTCCAACTTTTATGTCACAATTACTTCTATTGCAAGTGTTGGATGCAATAGTACAAAGAAGACTTTCTATAAGACACATGTCGTAATGAATGAAACGCAGCCGGCCGAGCGGTTCTAGGAGCTTCAGTCTGGAATCGTGCGACCGCTACGGTCGCAGGTTCGAACCCTGCCTCGGGCATGGATATGTGTGATGTCCTTAGGTTAGTTAGGTTTAAGTAGTTCTAAGTTCTTGAGGACTGATGACCTCAGATGTTAAGTCCCATAGTGCTTAGAGCCATTTGAACCAATGAAACACAAAGTATGTAGAATTCCTGATTACGTGTAAGAAGAGGGGCCTAATCTTGCCAGGATAGATAAATGAACAAATATTTAAATGCCTCTAACTGAATTAGACCTTTTACGGCCGGCCTTTCCTTTTGCTAAGAACTGTTGCTGCTGTACCTGCATTTTAATGCGTGAGACGCTTACTGTTATTATTTCTGTAGAAATTATCCGAACCACACCTGGTACTGGTATCATGCATCACTGCGGCCCATGTACGTATATCGAACGAACATTTTTAGCTTTGAACTTTATCAGGTGGTCATAAATTACGCTGCCAATAACGTTCTAGGAGCTACAACTACTTCACTGCAACAAAGACTGCAGGACGGATTAAAGTTTAGCGTTTAGTGTTTAGTGTTTTTACTAGTGATAAATATAAAATTAAAAGCAGTTAAGGAGACTGAGTAAACATATTTAGAGTTTACAGCAGGAAATAGTTAGGCAGTAGATAATTCTCTGCAAACTACTTGATTCGCTGTGGATTACGTCACCTTCGTGTCAACAGTTATGTAAGTGCGAAACAAAAGGAATCAATAT
Source organism: Schistocerca piceifrons (assembly GCF_021461385.2). Taxonomy (NCBI): domain Eukaryota; kingdom Metazoa; phylum Arthropoda; class Insecta; order Orthoptera; family Acrididae; genus Schistocerca; species Schistocerca piceifrons. The sequence goes on from NC_060143.1 coordinate 304,265,349, forward strand.
CAACTACCTGGCTTTTTCTGATGACCTTACAGTCTTTCCCAAAGATATGGAATCGGTAGTCACCCAAGTAAACCTCCACGGGAAAATATCAGAGAAATCAGGTCTACAAGTCTCGACATCCAAAACGGAATACATGACAAATATCTTAGGGTGCTCCCAACTCGATGAAGACAGATTTTCAAAAAATTAAAAAAGTTTAATAATTTGAATACCTCTGAGAAACCATCCAAGGAAGCAAACAGTTCATCTGTAGGTTTTGATGAGTAAGTTTGTGAATATCAAAACATATAACACAAATGGCCGTATCGTTTGATTGCATTGACTAAGAAGCTTAACTTTTTTACACCGCCAAGAAGCCGTATTCATTAGTATTTGACATAGTTTTCATACCCCTATCCGTTCCTGAGAAAAAGAGAGACAGAAGGATAGACAGACAACAAATGGCTAAAAATTATATTTTATGTAATGTAATTACAAATTAACAATTTTCGGATTTTTTCCCTGACTTGTACTTGGCTTCTTGGCCAAATTTCAGGACTGAAAGTCTATGGGAAATATCCTGTTGCTTTTGATTAGTGAGTTTCTGTCTCTCAAAATGTGTATTATAAATGTCCGTATCTTTTGATTGCATTGGCTTAGAAGCTTAAATTTTTTCCATTGTCGAAATACTGTACACCTTGGTAGTTCTCATGAATTTCAGCGTTACACCTCTACCGCTCCTGAGAAAAAGGGCTCTTAACGGGCGGACAGACAGAGGCATAACAAAGTGATGCTAAAAGTGTGTGTAATGAAGATAGCACTCAAACAAATTAAAATATACTGACATGATCTTATGCTGGTAAAACTGATAGATAGTCCAATTTGCCGCCGTCGCTGAACATTGTTTGTCGGAAAATCACGCTATGGAGTATGAACGCTCGAGGATTCTGGTACAGACGTCGAGATACTGGGACAGCGTTGTTAGAGAGGCCATCGAAATTCGCACCAATGACGACCTCGTAAACCGTGACTGTGGCTATAATCTTAGCAAGGCTTGGGAACCAGCGATTGGGTTAATCGAGAGTAAATCGAGCAAACGTATAGTTGTGACGACCACGGCGGACAGAGCCATCACACCGACGTCATCTCAGACGCCGTCGCAATCTGTTCCACCGCGCGACGGTGGCGCAGGGTGCGGACAGCGGGCGGAGGGTATTTAAATCGGCCGCCGCCGCGACCGAACCCAGTTCCCTCTCAGCAGCCATAGCGTACGGATCTCCGTGCCGGCACGTTCACAGGAGCTCAGTCCGTCAGTTCACCTGATGATGGCGACATGTATGATCGCCGAAATATTGTGCCCGTTGGACACGGCAGTACACCCGTGGATATTTTGATTATCAAATACGCCGGGAGAAACTCAAGCATCACAATTAAAATCATGGCACGCAAATTAATAACAAGAGAGATGAGCCGCTACTGTAAAATTTCTTACGGGGTCTAATGTTATCTAGATCGCCTAATGCGTGTTCCAAAGTGAGGAGCACCAACTGACGCAACCACCAACAACAGTCTATAAAGCCTGTTGCCACTAACAATTTACGGGTCGGAGGGCGTCAGATGTCGTTGCAGTAAAAATGATATAAAAGTAATAATGAAGAAGGTTCAAGAGGGGCTATAAGTGGACTGAAATGAAATAATAATGATTAAAACAATGAAGTCGAACACACTTGTGATATCGTGAAACCGTCTAGACCGTTGAATATCTGAATTTTGAAGTGACAGTAGTGAATACACCTGTGTGCACCGCTCCCGTTTTGACACATATATATATCCTCAGAAATGGTAGGTGTGTTCCTAAAATGAAAGTCTATGTGAGGCGAAATTTCTCACTGTTCCAAATAAAACAAGGGAGACGGGAATTAAGGATGGCCCTCACCAGAATGTGACGCTATACATGTACGTGCGGAATGAACATTCATTCCGCGTAGTAGTTAGGCCGTCAGAATTGTCTTCCTGTGTTAAAGGACGACACAGCCTCCGTGGCGAACATAGGGAGTTCAGTTAACAAGAGACCACTAACCACTCTAAACCGACGCTGTGCGCGGATGATAACGAGAGTGTGAGGCATGCGCGCCTCTACCACTGTAAGGTTCCGGGACACCAGTGCGCTGACTGGACCTTGGGACTTGCTTACAGAACAGACAGAAGATGTATACATTTGTATTGTCGCACATTACGGTAAAAATGTAAAAGAGTATACTAATACTGCGTTGTATAGAGGGACTTCCTTTTACATAAAATACGATATTTGTTTTATCGACATAATATGTTAACAGGGACATTAAAACAGCAGGAATAATCAGTAATCCAGCAGCGACTGAGCAGCGCTGCAGTCTGGCGATAGGTTGGTGCTGTCATTGGTTGAATGCTGGTTATTCCTGCTGTTTTACTGTCCCTGTTGACACATGTCGATGAATGGAATGCCACACTACTTTAATTGGGACCTCTGTATCGAATGGGCACGTACAAATCTGCTTTAAAAATCATTTTATTTGTAACGGGAAACATATCAACGCTTCCGTCGACAGTGGGCATCACATGAAAGACGTAATGAGCATTATTCCTTTGGGTTGACTCCAGCTACACATTTCAAATACCTCCCAGAACACCAGACAAAAGGCACCTGGCCACTCTTACGAGAAACACCGTACACAGTCCCATTTTTTGTGCTTTTCACCCGGTAGAAATGAAGTACATAACCATTTTTTACAAATCTCAAAGGGACAGGAAGGGACACAGAATTAGATTTTAGTTCAGATTCGTCGATTTTAGTTGCTAGGAAACAAGCATGTGATTATCACAAAGGGTTCAAAAAATGGCTCTGAGCACTATGCGACTTAACTTCTGAGGTCATCAGTCGCCTAGAACTTAGAACTAATTAAACCTAACTAACCCATGGACATCACGCACATCCATGCCCGAGGCAGGATTCGGACCTGCGACCGTAGCGGTCGCTCGGTTCCAGACTGTAGCGCCTAGAACCGCACGGCCACGGGGTAGCAAATTATTTCTGCTGGACGACAAGCAGAAGTAATCTTACAGGTATCTTACTGATACTACTTGCAACTCGTTGGACAGATATGCACATTCACAAATGCAGTTCACTACTGGTGTGTTTAAACAGAGTTTCAGAACATTAGTATTTACGTAATCGCAACAAAATTTGTTAAAATATGCTCTACTAGTCTCACGCAACTACTTTCCTGCAGCAAATGTAACAACAGATTGTAAAAAAAGCAGAAATATACCTTACAATAAATAATGCTCTATACAAAAGAAAAGCTTGAGTTTATGCTGGACAAGTGTTGGGAAAGGGGTCGCCATTATCTTCGTTGAAAGAACTGTTACGGTAAATGTCAGCAGTTATTTAGGGAAATCACAGAAATTCATAAATCTGCGTGGATCGAATCCTCTTCTCTAGGATATAAGCCCAGAACTTTAACCACTGTGCCACCTTATCAAAGTACGTTCTCATAGCAAACGTCATTTTTCAGCTGAGTTATGTATCTGCATTATCCAATCTTTAACTATACTACATTCACATACGGAATGGATTCAGTTCTATATAAACGAACTACTCAGACATTTACGGAAATACCTTGAGAGACGGAACGATGTGGCCTCTTCTCCAAGCGTCAGTCTTGTAACATCAGCTCAGCATACTGCTAATGACTGATTTTTGAGAAGTGGTTTGTTGTTTCTGAAATGCGACGGGAGTGTACATCTACGTTGATGAGTCAAAGCAATATGGGCGTACTTTTGCATGGCTGTATCGTACTACAGTGCTTTCAGGAGCAAGACAGTGAATTCACTTCGATGTCTTGGGCACAAACTGGAGCTGATCTGGCCCTAATGGAAGACATCTAGCACGATACGGAGGGCCAGCTCAGCACCCAAAAACCACCAGGGCCGTATTTTATGGGAACGGCGTGCCTGTGTGTAGTCATCTGTTTCCAAAGACCGCCTGAAGCTTACCAGGCACTTCTTTAATCCATGCCACTCAGAATCGCTGCTCTGTTGCTTTCTAAAGGTTCCTTTGGAACTACTTCTTTATTTAAGTTTCGCTAGTGTGTACTCATATGTGTTTTGTTTGACTAGCAATAGAAGACTTCTTTGTCTGTAGCAAGTCCTTCACAAGGGTTGTAATTTGGATGATGATGTGTATAATATGCTTCGGCAGTAAGTGGATGCAGGGTCACCTGTTACGTAAGGTTAGCAAGATCATTGTCGAAAGAACCAGCTGTCGACGTCAACTGAGAGACACAAAGAAACAGCATCTCTCGCTTGCGTCGTGTTTTCGTGGGTCTTTCCACTCGCCGCTGTCCTTGGTCGTGGTAATTTCGCTGCGTCCTTCTGAAACTATCTTTCGACATGCAGAGCCTTATCTTTTTTCTAATAATGTCTGCGACCTTTTTTGTGTGTGTAGTTTGAAGTACGTGATTTGCAGGGAGAAGTATATGCCATTGCCACGTGTAGCGTCATGAAGAGGCGCTACTTCTGAACGCTAACATTTTATGTGGTGGTTCCAAACAAAACTTTTATCTTTCTCGATATTCCGCATAATGGTCGAGAGACATTTCTTGGATGTAAAAGACATGAGAATCAACAAAATTTCATGACATGTTCTTACTGTGTGCCCGAACAGAACACGAATGAGGACCTTTGGCTGTCGCAAAAAATGCCCCTAACGACTGACCTATCCGGCGCGACTCAGGATCCATCTTCACTGCTTCAGTTATGGCAGTTTCTCTCCCTTGCTGACGTCATGCATTATTTTATGAACTGCGTGACAAGCAGCTGTACATAAGCCCTTTGCTATCTCTATCCGTTGATAACCATAATCATCACAACATAATACTTTATAAATTATTTACGTATCATTGCATGTCACATCCATATGGCAATGATATTCACACAGCTATCAGCACTGCTGATATCAAAAGAACAAGCAGATACCCGTGATTAATGAACTCTCTTATTTTACACACCATCCCTTGAAAGTGGATATCTGTTTCTTCTTTTGACGTCAACGGTTCTGATGGGGTTGTATTAAAAACATTATCATACTGATATGACATAATATTACATGTAACTAAGTTTTCTGAGATGTGAGGTTCCTCAAAAAATTCTTCCAGAGGACGAATATTGTTGTTAAGCCGTGTGCGCAATAGCGCCATCTTGTTGAAGCGGTGACTAGTTGATTTCGTCTTCCTTTAGCTGGCCGATGCAAACATGGATCATTAAACAATAACGTCCAGTACTCACTGTTTCTTCCAAAAATAGAGGTCCAATCTGGATATTGGTACGCACACTCCAATTTTCTGATTATGCAATGGCGTTGCAAGCACAGCACCAGGATTCTCCGTTGACCACAATCGTCTGTTAACATGTCCAGAGAGGTGGAACCAGCCCTCATCTGATATCAAGAATATCAGTGGTATTGCTCTCAATAAAAGATGTAAAACGTTTCTGGTAATGGATTCGCTTTTTGTGATCCGCTTTGTTCAATTCTTGCATTGCTGTCGCTTTATAGGGGAACAATATCAGTGTTTGACAACCCGCCTTCTGCACGGTAACGAACCTGGTGTCCATATAAGTATATAGTTCTGCCAGTACCGGCCATGACCTTCTTCTTCTGTGCGGATGCACACGTATTCCCCTAACTCTTACGGGACTTGGTAAGAATGTCTTCCACGCGTAATGAATGTGTTGGGTGGGACAATACGATTGTAGTGTGTGGACATACAAGGTGAGAATGTGGGTCTCACGGGAGGCGTACGCGAGATAGTGCCTGCAGTCGCGCTATCGTCTGTGCCCTCGGTGGCTCAGCTGGAAGCCGGCACAGTAGCTCAACGTGTTCGGTCAGAGAACTGGTTGGCCTCTGTAATAAAAAACTGAGTGGAAGGATCAAGAAACGAACTTGAACGGAAGTCATTGTGACGTCCGCAACGACGAAACACAACGATCAACAACGAACAAAACGCAAAAAAAGAAAAGAAATGGATAGAGCGTGTGCTCTGTAAGCAGGATATCCCGGGTTCGAGTCCCGGTCGGGGCACACATTTTCACCTGTCCCCGTTGATATATATCAATGCCCGTCAGCAGCTGAAGGTATTAAATTAATTCTAATTTCGGTATCCGTTTGTTGTGCCAACTTGCGCAGAGTGGTATGCTCTGCTACATAGGCTCTGAAATATCCAGCAGTTTCTGTTAGTTTTATTTAGTTTAGGTGGTTCGGCATCTGACACTGATCCAGCCTCTCGAAATTTCCCAATAAGTAGACGAACTACAGTACGAGAAGGTATCCCTGTTTCCGGGATTTTCCAGTAAATGCCTCCTGCACTAAATCTGCGTATTTATCGCAAACACCCATTCCCCAAGAAACGTACGCTCCTGAATTGAAACTACAATAATTTAAAAACAAATTTAGCATCTAAACACAACACATCTTATTCAGTAGCTTTCATCAACTCAGCTGAACAGTTAAATATTACGCAGCAGTAGAACGAATTAAAAAACAATCGCCTATCTATGAAAATACAGTTCTGCCTACATTCGTTCGAGCTTCCGGCGTAATCTACATCCATAGTCTAGAGTCCAGCGCGCAGCGACTTCCCGAACGCATTGCAACTTTTTGTGTTGAGATTCCAAAACTTTTTAAAAGACGAGAACAGTGACGTAACGCTTGTTAATTTTGGTCTTGAGACTTTTCCCAAAAATATAAGAGAAAAGGTTCGAAACTGAATTCCACAGTGGTCGGAAAGGCTACTGCGGCGTAAACACTTTGAAAACGGGCCGCCGTTTTTTGAGGCTTTCAACTGTTTACTTGTTTCCGCAAATGCTGCTTACTTAAACATGCGTACGTATACACGTTTGAACAAGTTTTCCTAAGCTACTACTTATACGCTAGAAGAGAGGGTATAGTTCCATTGACATCAGTCGTTGTTTATTCTGTATCTGTATCGTATACAGTAGGGTCAAGCGGGATATGTTTTATCTTGTAGCGTAGGCCTGTCTTGCTGTTGCATATAACGACTGAGCACGAGTGTCTTGACTTGGCGATGTTTACTCCACAGAATACAATCCCACCCGCGTTGCCTTTGAGCTTTAGCAGGTTTCTCGGACTTAGCTGCAAAAGCGTTATTAACATGAATCCACTGTCCTGAGTAAATCCGAACAGCCAATTTGCAGACGTCATTCGTGTAAACAACCGACGCTTGGGAACCTACATTACCTAATAGGAAGCAACTGCGCACCTATTGTTAATCATTAAAATGGGAAGTGTCGACCGTTCGCCTTTATGACGGTTTGGAGTCTACTGGGAACACATTCAGCGAGGTGCCTTAATGTCTGTGGAGAAATGGCAGCCCATTCTTCCCCAAGAGCCGAAATTAGATAAGTTGGTGATGTTGGAAAATGGCTCTGAGCACTATTGGACTTAACTTCGGAGGTCATCAGTCCCCTAGAACTTAAAACTACTTAAACCTAACTAACCTAAGGACATCACACACATCCAGGCCTGAGGCAGGATTCGAACCTGAGACTGTAGCGGTCGCGCGGTTCCAGACTGTAGCGCCTAGAACCGCTCGGCCACCCCGGCCGGCGTGATGTTGGATGCTGGAGTAAAATCAACGTTCTAACTCATCCCAAAAGCGTTCCACTGGTTTCAGGTCGGGACTCTGGGCAGGGGGGTCCCTTTCAGTAATGTTACTGTCCACAAACCTTTGCCTCAAAAAATGGCTTTGAGCACTATGGGACTTAACATCTTATGATCATCAGTCCCCTAGAACTTAGAACTACTTAAAGCTAACTAACCTAAGGACAGCACACAACACCCAGCCATCACGAGGCAGAGAAAATCCCTGACCCCGCCGGGAATCGAACCCGGGAACCCGGGCGTGGGAAGCGAGAACGCTACCGCACGACCACGAGATGCGGGCCCTTTGCCTCACAGATACTGCATTTTGGTAAGGTGCATTATCATGTTGATACAATTATCCCCTCAAAACTGTTCCTATGCTGCGCTCAGTACAAACTGATGTAGAATGTGTTCATATCCTTAAGAATTTAGCGTTTTCCTTAGTACACACTAATCATACTACAACACAACCTCCTCAGTGCTTCACTGTTGGCCCTATACAAAAGGCCAGATAACATTCTCTAGACATTCGTCTAAACCAAACCCTTCCATCGGACTGCCACAGGTTACAGTGTGATCCACCACTCCGAATCACTCGTTTCCAGTCATCCACTCTCCCTCCGCACACTCGCCGTGCCAGCTGGACTGCTGGTAGCACTTTGGAACTAACGGGTGATTCCTTCCTCTGATTTCATGCCCCTTCTGCAATGCTGAACGGTCCCAGTCTCTCAGTGCATGATGTCTATCAGGTTTTGAATTAGCTTTCCGCTTCAACATCACGTCACCACCAGTCGGCTTGAGCAGCTTTAGAACAGCTGTAATGTCTCCAGCGGATTTGATGCTCAGGGGACATCCAATGACTAGTCCACGTTTGAAGTCACTGAGAGCTGCTGGTCAACGCATTTTACTGTTACTGCCCCTCTGCTGACAACACAATACTCCCCTTGAGTCAAATTGTTATTTCATCACCACGTGCTTCATGTGGGCGGGGAATGGGCTGGCAGCGGTACAATCAACCAGCTCTTCAGCCAGTAGACAGTATTTAATAACTTAGATGCTGAACGCAAAACAAGGACACATAATTTTTAAAATCGTTTTAAAAGTGATGTTAATGGGAGAATATAAGAAATAATGTTGTCTATATGAAAGGTTTGAAAACACTGATAAAATTATGGACAGACAGCACAGTTAAAAAAATCACTTGACGAAAAAATTAAAAACACTTAAAAAGAGTTGAAGAGCACTGAACACGACACAGAAGACTCCGCGTATTAAAAACGGGCCACTGTACACTTCACTGATCTGGAAAGGACCTGCCGTGGGATGGTAGATTGCTTATGAAAGGATAGGTAGTTTTCGAGGGAAATAGGAGAGTGGCGGTGATTATGACTGAGGACTGGTAAGAGGTGGTGATAAGGTAGGGGTAGCTGTTGGGAGACAAGGAGAGATAGAGGGAAGTTTTATTGGGATCTATAAATTTGAAAGGAAAAAGGGGCGGGGGAGGGGCGACAGGTAAGGAGAAAAGGAGGATTTGGGGTATGGAGGAAGGACAAGGATGGAGTCTTCGGGTGGGGGACGGCGGTAAGTTGGAGTGGATTCAGAGCTGGTACGATTGGTACATGTCGGGGCGGAGGTCATGGTATAGGAGAGCGAGACGATGGAAATTTCTTTGGGAGAAGACATGGAGGGTGTGCATGTGGAGTGTTGTAGGATGTGGAGGTAGAGGCGCAGTAGCGCACTAGGCTTGGAAAGCAGATGGCGCACAATAGCATTGTTGAAGTCAACTTTGCAGATAATGTAGGTCATTTGAAGGTGTTCGAGTGAATGAGGAGGGGTTTGAATTTGATGAGTTGGTAAAGGAGCGTTGTGGGGGAAGGTAAGCAGATGTGGTAAGCGAGGCGGAAAGCATGGCGTTCGAGGATCTGGAGGGACTTACAAAACTTGGGTGGGGCAGATATCCATGCACTATGTGCATAGAAAAGGATGGGGTGGATCAGGGATTTGTATGTGTGAAGGACAGTGGAAGAGCGTATCTCCGTGTTCGGCCAGTTACTAATCTTAGTCTGCTTTGTGCTGGACATTTGTAGGTGAGGTTTCCACGTTAGTTGCCCATCGCAGGTTGGTCCAAGGTCTTTAATGTTTTAGTTAGCTGAATAGGAAGGTCGTAAATGGTGAGGTATGTCGTGGAGCCGGATGAGGCGGATGGTGCGTCCTACAGTTATTACTTGGGTTTGGGAGGGGTTATATTAGGAGGTAAACTGATTGAGATGGATTTAGAGGGATCATTGGGATTTAGGATTTAGGGCGAGGAAAGCGGTGTCTGGTATCTGTCATTTCCGAATTATACAGGGGTGTCGGGATATTTTTGATCACAGAATGTGTGTATGACAGGGCTAGCAAAATCGGTTCAGTACTAACACGTAATTGGGCAGAGATTTTTTTCTAGAGAAAGTTGTGTCGTTTATAGCTGCAGCCGTAGGGAGTGCTCGCTTAGAAAGCGATACGTGTAAATGAACTGGCGCAGAGCGACCCTGTGTAGAAGGCGTGGAGCTGCGAACAGCAATTAACGAGTGTTTAGGGCCATCTAGCGGGGCAGGGACGAACGATGACGGGAGGGCCCGTTAGTTCTTCATCAGCGCATCACAAGTTCGCACTGCCGGATGTGAAGCGCACCGTTAGGCCCCTCTGCGCGGCGTGCTGCAGAGAACAAAGGCCCGGCGCAGCCACTAAGCAGGCAGCACTTTCCTGGGACCGATGATTGTGCCAGCTATCTGCCCGGTTCCACACGCTACAGCATACGAGGAAGTTCTCACGATAAAGAAGCGCAGAAGCTGCCAAAGTAAATTTAATCTCGGCTCAGCAACTATTGACACAGGGCCGCAGTTTACGGTGTTGAGTCGGACGACATCTAACAATAGTATCTCGTACAGCACACACGAAAACCGTGTTCTTTATTTTCCGTGCGCTGTAAGGCAACAATTTATCTCCCAGTTTCGTAGCTTGGAAAAAACCGGTAAATGATTGTTCTGTCTTTGCAGTTCAGCAAACTACTTAACCCTAGATTACTAAACCGTTGTAAAACGACTGCATTTATTACCAATTCGCGGATCTCCTCAATCTGGTATTGTGAGTACAGGGCGTAAAACAGGATATTTTATACCTATTTTGTATGTGAGATACTATTGGTAACCGTACAAGCGTAATTAACTAGTGAATGAACAATAAATTATGAGATTGCAATGAAATGAACACCCTTAGCTGCTTACAGGCGTTGACTTACGTCAACGGGGACAGATGAAAATGTGTGCCCCGACCGGGACTCGAACCCGGGATCTCCTGCTTACGTGGCAGACGCTTTATCCATCTGAGACACCGAGGACACAGAGGACAGCGGTACTGCAGGGATTTATCTGTGGCACGCCTCCCGCGAAACCCACATTCTCAACGTATTGTCCTGCACTACATTCGTAGTGCCCCCGCCCATTATACTTATTACTCGCGGCGCGTTGCCGATTCCCGTAAGAGTTCGGGCACTGTTTGTGCATTCGCACAGAAGATATAATAAATTATGACTTCCTTTGAGTAAAATATGAAGTAATAAAATGTAAGATGGTTTAGTAATAATCTAACATTCCCCCCCCCTCGCCCACCCATTAATGTTCTAGCGTTAAACAAATTCATCAGAGTGAAAAACCTGCAAAGGCGAAAACTACCAATGCAAGTACAACTAAATGTTCCTGTATTGTTTGACCAGGACACCAGGCAGAACTACAGAAAAACTCCCGTCTCTATGTGTAAGGCCGGCCGGAGTGGCCGTGCGGTTCTAGACGCTATAGTCTGGAACCGGGCGACCGCTACGTAGCAGGTTCGAATCCTGCCTCGGGCATTGATGTGTGTGATGTCCTTAGGTTAGTTAGGTTTAATTAGTTCTAAGTTCTAGGCGACTGATGACCTCAGAAGTTAAGTTGCATAGTGCTCAGAGCCATTTGAACCATTTTTTTGTAAGGTCACTTCATAGTATAACCTCAATGGCTTCCTTATTAACAGTATCTCAGTAACTCTAAGCGCACTCCAGAATCTCTCCGTCGTTTGGGATGGAGTCTAACATCGGAATGGTGAAAATTAGGTGGACTGGTAAGATAATAAATGAGCATATTCCTCGAAGACTCGCAGAAGAAAGGAATTTGTGAAAAGAAACCTTTTCTCTGGGCGTAGATCTAGTTCTTCCAAGGACCTAGTTGTACCACTGGAAGACGGTTAAAATCCGCGTCCGGCCATCCAGATTTAGGTTTTCCATGATTTTCCTAAAACACTGCAGGAAATTTCAGGAATGGCTCGTTTCAAAGGGTACGGCCGATATTTTGCACGTCCTTGACACTATCCAAGTTTGTGCTCCGTCTCTAATGACCTCGATGTCGACGGGACGTTAAACCTTAATCTTCCTTCCTTTCTTTCCAAGGATTAACCCCTTGACGTCCCTTGACAAGACTGACCTGTGAAAACAGTTTTAGACCAGACGTGAATACGTCGAGTCAAACTTACGGAAAGAAATGCGGACCAAACGTAAACAACGCGAGTCTAACTCATGAGACAAGCACTTCTCAGTTACGATCGTGGTTTAGTTCTTATCTCTATGCCGCGAATTCGTTAGTCATATATTAGAAAGCAGGCGTGCAAGTGGTTCTGTGCTTTCGTTTACGAAGACAAATTAAAGAAACCTTTCATAAAGTTAAGAGTAGATCGTTTGCATGGACATAGTGATGAAGAACTCAGTGATAGCGGCTGACTGTACAAAACAGAAAGATGCAAAACGTGTGATTATATATGACTATAGTGAAGAGGAATACCTAAATCATGTTTATGACCGATTTGGTAGGAAGCGAAAAACAGTAATTTGGAAATATTCTCGTTCTCGTGGCATAAAAGCATTTGTTTCAAATCATTTAAGTGTACACTCAGGATTATTAGAACTAATTTCCATTATGTTAGATGACAAATTTTGAGAGATGCTTGTTTCAGAAACAAATCTCTACGTACATCAGATAATAGACAACAAGTGGAAAAAACGGAATGCCGATGACACACGGTACCTGTGATGTTCGAAGAAATGAAGGGAGCACTTGGCATTTTTATAGCTCAATACAGGAAACCAATATCCGAATGTATTCAACTAAAAGACCAATAATTGAAACGTCAATATTTAGAAAAAGTCGTGCCCCTTAAGATATTTAAGGAAATTTTGAGACTTTTGCATTTTCGCAGTAATGGAACTGCTGACCGGCTTAGAATGATAAGACCTATCATCATCAACCTTTGAACAAGAAATTCAAAGAAATTTACATACCGAATGAAAATGCCAGTATAAAAAATCTTTAATCAAACACAAAGGACATTAGCATATAAATAATTTAATCCGCCCAAAAGAGCGATATTTTGATGAAACGTTTACTAAGTTGGTTCCTGTTTGTATATACTGGCCAGCGCAAAACTGATCGGAATAATAGTGGATCAGAATGTTGTCGTGGACTTGTCAAAATCCATACTGAATAAGGGATATACTTTCTCGACAACTGAGACTCCTCACCAGCTTCTTTTTAAAACTATACAAGAAAAACACAAATGTTAACGGGACACTATGCAACGGTAGGCAAAATGTGTCAAAAATATTGAAAAACAATTTTTAAATAAACGAGAATATTTATAGAGAAGCTGTAATTTGTTGGAATGACAGTAGTGACATCTATATAACATCAATGAAACACGAAAGTGTAGAGATGGTTGAACACATACACAAACAGTTTAGGAAAACAATGACAGCCAAATGGATCCTAGAACACAATAAGGGAATGGGTGGTATTGATCGTCAGGATCAGATGATGGCCTGTTTCCCAGTCAAGAGAAAAATCCGCAAAGGATACTGAGAATTTCTTTTATGTGTCCGTACATCCATTTCAATTCTCCCGGAACTCATCCGCGAATTTGTATTGCCCGTATAACGGTTTATTACAAACATTATTCATTCAGTCGCTGTTCACTGCGGTTATATTACTGTTACTCGACACGGACAGAATTATAATTTCAGCTCTGGGACAATAAAGTAACCGACATTTAACTCTACAACATTCTTTCGGATAACGCTGAATGTTTTCCGAGAATTGGTCTGGTCACATTCTACATCCTCGGTACTTACGACCCGAATGCCGAAACGAGTGCAGCGCGTTTTGGCCACTAATATGTAATTACCACGTACACTGACGGTTGTGCCTGTCTCATAGATCAGAATGGCATTGTCACCATGGAAGCACACCCATTGTGCAGGGCGTGACCTCACAAAACGAATTCCTAACGAAATTTCTGTTTGTAGTAGATTTGAAGAAATACATAATGTTAAAATACAATAAAATTTAATGATCAGCCATCCATCATTAGTGACAATATGCGCCACAAGTGGATCACCAGACTGTTTAGCGGGCATAAAATTACGGCCATTGAAATATGAGGCGTTTGAAATTCTAGATAAATCTTTCATTACTATAAATCGCAGTCAAATGTAAACGAGGCAGCTGGAATAAAAGTGAGTAAACTGTTTACTGTTTCAAAAATAACGCCATAGTTATTAACACATTTATCCCACTACCAACGCTGAATGCCTTCATGTAGAAATGTTCACGTTATTGCACGAAGGTGTGCGCCTCTTGGTCCGAAGGAAATCAATTCTTCAGAGTCCAAAAATGTGGAAATGGCATGGGGTGAGACTGGGACTACATGGAGGATGTGCATTGTCGAAATAACAGGCGCGCCATCTCCGGGAAAGCCATGATAAGCTTTTTCTTTGCCTGCAAGGGCCCGCTGTTCATTGACTTGGAACACAGCGTCACAATTAACGCAGAGCGGTATGTGGGCACTTTGCAGAAACACAAGCGACCCGTCAAATAATAACGCACAGGAATGTTGACGACCGACATCATTCTCTTGACTACACTGCGTAAGTTTCGCTGGGAAGACCTCACACACCCTCCGTCCATTCCCGATCTCTCCACATGCGATTTACACATTTTTGGAGGCCTGAAGAACGAAATTTGTCGTCGTCTCTTTGCTTCGGATAAAACAGTCACGACTGGGTGGAACCTGTTTCCACAGGTAACCGCAAGTATTTTTTCCATTAAGGCGTTGACTATGCTGTCTCACAGTGGGATGAATATATTAACAGTTACTACGATTACTTTCCAAATAATAAACAGTTTGAAACTTCCTGGCAGATTAAAACTGTGTGCCGGACCGAGACTCGAACTCGGAACCTTTGCCTTGCGCGGGCAACTGCTCTACCAACTGAGCTACCCAAGCACGACTCAGCCCCCGTGCTCACAGCTTTACTTCTGCATTGTCTCCGCAATATCCTTTCTTTCAGGAGTGCTAGTTCTGCAAGGTTCGCAGGAGAGCTTCTGTAAAGTTTGGAAGGTAGGAGACGAGGTACCGGCAGAAGTAAAGCTGTGAGCACGGGGCGTGAGTCGTGCTTGGTTGGCTCAGTTGGTGCCGGCACGGTAGCTCAGCGTGTTCGGTCAGAGAGCTGATTGGCCTCTGTAATAAAAAACTGAGTGGAAGGATCGACAAAATGAACTTGAATGGATGGCGTGTGACGTCCGCAACAACCAAACACAACGATCAACAACGGACAAAACCAAATGAAAAAAAAAAAAAGAAATGGTTGGTAGAGCACTTGCCCAATACAGGCAAAGGTCCCGAGTTCGAGTCTCGGTCCGGAACACAATTTTAATCTGCCAGGAAGTTTCTTATCAGCGCACACTCCGCTGCAGAGTGAAAATTTCATTGTGGAATAAACAGTTTACTTACTTCTTTCCATCTGTCTCCTTTTCATTTGACAACCCCAAACAGAATAAAATACCACTGTGACGGACTTACAAATAATTTAGAAATAAATTCTTCCAGCTCATAAATTCATAAGGCAACTTTTTTATACTTCTCGTTTCCAAAAGGATACACTTTCCACTGCGATGAATGTTTTGTGATACCAATTGCTTGAATAATAAAAAATTAGAAAATAAAATGTTATTATGTTTAGTAATCAGTTCATCGTTGTAACGTAGTTCCATAGTACCGGATGAACCAACGATTTTCTTCGATTCTACGTATTTTTTAACCTAACAAAAGTAAGGACGGTGACTTAAGACTGATATCTGGTAATGGAAACATTTACGGATTCATCACACTTCGAGATGTAGGTTAAAACGATACTGGTAAGACTTGCAACAAAGAAAGCAATCACTGCACAAATGCGTGCCATAAGAATAGCGTGTTGTCTCACCAACGATCGTTTCGTACACGACAAGATACTTCAACTGCAACATCACAATAAATAATTTTCTCGTTAAATTAACTGAAGAATAATTTGCTAGATTTGAGAAGGAATAATAGCTTCTATAAGAGAAATACTAGCAGAAAAAAATTACCTATTAACATTGGGTTGAGTAATGTTTTCACCAAAACCTTTCATCACTTAGACGATGTTACTTAATGCCATACAGATAGCAAAGTTGAATTTGAAAGTAAGGTAAAAAAATTCCTTCCGTACAAATTTTTTTTATCCATAAGATAATATTTTTATAAATGTTAACAACCCGTAAATTGACTAGTTTCATGTTATTACGACGTATCATGCACGTAATTTGTGGAACATGTAACTTACTATCTAGTAGCATGATTTACAAAGATTTTACTAGCGTCTTTCTCACTCTAATTCGCCCTTCTTCACCTTCTCTTTCGTGAAAGATCGTAGCTGTCGCTTCCGTGGGCGATTACACTGATTTGTATGGAACAGCGCTTGCTCACTGATATCCCATAATAATTTCAATCGAGAAACAAATCGCAGAAAATCTGGTTTATTGAGAAAGTTGGGAACAGTTACCGGCAGTCTCCCTCGGCAACGGATTATCAGGCCGATCCATAAGCCTACTCATCTGCCGGATGAGTGGGTCAACCACAGACAGCCCTTAGCAGTTTATGGGATGTCTAGACCATCCACTGACATTTAGGCCAATCACTAGCTGATTTTCAGTCCATAATTATCCACCATCCAGTCCTTCCAACCACATTACTCAACAAAAACGCTTACCTCAGTGATTCCCGTGGTACATCTACGTATTTCATACATAATTAATAATGGTTGCCTCCATTAGAACAATTCAAAGAATACCATGGAAGGTATTTTCCTTCGAATCACACCGTCAAGAATACGATTTTTCATTTTCTCCAACTAATTGTGACATATGAGAACTCAGCACAAGTTGTCAGCAAAAGTCTGTAGTGGCTTGATTTTAGATGCTGGTAAGTAAATTTATTTCTGTTATTGGAGCAGTAGGAGTAACTATCTTGATAAATCTGTACAGGCAAAACACTTTTCGATCATTTGTTCTTTCTGCTATGCAACAACAGCAGATGGTTAAAGGCAAATAGACTACAAGATTGTGAAATGGACTGTGAATAAATTTTGACGGAACGCGTTATGATCTAGTACTTCTATAGAACTCGAGAATCTGCAGTTATAGTCCATTCAGTCAACGACTTACAATAAATATGTAGTAACAACAAACAGACCACAATGAGAACTGGAAAACCGATACTGAGGTATTAATGAAGCACCTTATTTCACCTACATTTGCAGTACGCTTGGTTACAACTACAGGTCATTTAAAAATCAACTTAAGCCGGCCGGTGTGGCCGAGCGGTTCTAGGCGCTTCAGTCTGGAACTGGGCGACCGCTACGGTCGCAGGTTCGAATCCTGCCTCGGGCATGGATTTGTGTGATGTCCTTAGGTTAGTTAGGTTTAAGTAGTTCTAAGTTCTACGGGACTGCTGACCTCAGATGTTAAGTCCCATAGTGTTCAGAGCCATTTGAACCAAAAACCAACTTATTCTTCGTGTTTACGCTGACGAAACAGTCACGGAAAGTTTAACTGGGGAATTCGAATTACAGTTATTTTTTAAGAGTATTTCATCTCGTCATAGGCCCAGCTCATTCTGTAAAGATCTCTCCAAAACACTTTTGTCAACTGGCTCACAAAACATATATTCACTAGTGTACATTTGTCGCTGTCAAGATTTTTCATTTTTCAAAAAGTGCATAGTTCTTATTCTAAATCCGAAAACAATCATTACAAAGACTAGAATAGATGAACATTAGTACAGAATGGAGTCATGTACAAGATTACGCATGTATTCAACAACTTCCCAGGAGATATTAGGTTCTTCGCCGGCCGGAGTTGCCGAGCGGTTCTAGGGGCTACAGTCTGGAGCCGCGCGACCGCTGCGGTCGCAGGTTCGAATCCTGCCTCGGGCATGGATGTGCGTGATGTCCTTAGGTTAGTTAGGTTTAAGTAGTTCTAAGTTCTAGGGGACTGATGACCTCAGATGTTAAGTCCCATAGTGCTAAGAGCGATTTGAACCATTAGGTTCTTCTTCTTGAGCAACTCCATCTACTCCATTAAAGAGTAGCTCTACACTCGTATTCACAGGGTTCCTAAAAATTAATATGTTTGCTTGTAACACAAGTAATATAAGCATATTCCATAAAGTCAGGACACTATGTTGCATTTAACCTTTTCCTCATCTCACAGACGCTTCTCTGTGGGATCCATGGAATAAAATTTGTAATGTATAAAAGAAAAAACAGAATCATACGCAAATTTTAGGTCCAACGAGAAGAAAAGCCTGGAAATTAAGAAACAACAATGAAATACACAGGGTGTTCAAAAAGAATATTCCGTATTTTCAGAGATGATAGTATGAACCAACAAGAGAAAATGTCCAGTAATCATGGGTAGTAAAATGCATAGTTTATGAGCTGTGAACACTTTCTATCTTCGCTACTGTGAAACACAGTTCTTCTACTGCAAACTCTTTGGTATTACGAACGACGTACGGAATGCAGTAAATATACCAGGAAAGATCCCTCTGTTACTGTACATGAATAACGCATGCATTAAACATCTGTAGTGTTGTTGCTATAAAACGTAATCACAGTATTGGGTAAGTGTAGCGCATATATTATCTCTAAAGGAAGCAGGTAGCGTTTTGATAAATTTGTGTAATGCTTTTACAGTGTTGTATCTTTGAACTTACGAGCATAACTGAAGCCTATTATACCACATGGGGAACGTGCAAACATCATCTTCTACTATAGTCTGCGAAGGGAAGCAACCGTAGAGAGCATGTTTTGTAAGCTGAAAAATATGCAGAGCGCCGGGTACCATCTGCACAGTTATTCAGCTTTTTTTTTCCAATGATAAGCAGACTGTGGCTCTGTAGCTCCAACAACGGCTGATAGTGGCAAAGTTCGCACCATTCGTACTCCTGTTGTGAAGGAGTGAGTACTGTAACGAACGGAAGAAGATCCTGGAACAAGAGTGCGTAGAATTTCAGCATCT
This sequence comes from Schistocerca piceifrons, assembly GCF_021461385.2. Classification (NCBI taxonomy): domain Eukaryota; kingdom Metazoa; phylum Arthropoda; class Insecta; order Orthoptera; family Acrididae; genus Schistocerca; species Schistocerca piceifrons. The sequence goes on from NC_060143.1 coordinate 304,284,468, forward strand.
ACTGAGTGTAATCACCCTGTCTTCTGAGCGGTCCCACGTGAACGACTGCTATAGGTACCCATACCAATACCTGAAACGTGTACAAGACCTTCAGCCACAATATCAGCCTGCCCGAATGCTCAGTTGTTGTTGCAAACATGTGAAGATAGGCTTTTCCCAACGCAGACACTATTCACAAGACGAGGTTGGTTTCAAGCGAGACGAGATTTTCACTTTTCATTATTATATGTGGGCTGATGCAAATCCACATGCATTTAAAGAGACAAGCCATTAGTGCCGATTTCCAGTTAATGTATGGAGTAGGAATTATTGGCTACATACTACTAGCATCCTACATACAACCACACAGATCGACTGATGAGAAGAACCGTCAGTTCGTGTGAAACGAATTGGCTGTTCTGCTAGTGGAGGTACCATTCCAACATCTGTTGGAGATGCACTTCATGTTCGATTGAACAAGAGATAATTTTCACCGAAATGTCCGAAAATACCCCACACAGACATTTAATGGTCAATAGATTGGTCGGTGAGGTCCAGTACGTTGGCCAGCTCGCTCCCCCATCTTAGTTCTTAGATTTTTGGTTGTGGGGAAACCTGAAATCTTTGGTTTATGCAAGCTCCGTTAATGATGTACAAGGGATCCCTTACCAATGCCTGACGAGGCATTCGTGACCATCCTGGAGTTTTTGACAGAGTGTGTGTTTCCCTACGACGTCATACAGAAGCATGCCTTACTACGGACGAACACCATATGAGCACCTCCGTTGGTGTTAGCTCACAAGTGCAGGTTCTATATAAAAGCAAGCAGATGGCATTGAAAGCTCTGCTGTTCCAGACTAACAGAACAATGTGCTGTCATTTGTTCACTTCTTTATTGCATTCTATAGGTCGTTAACAGCAAAAGAACTCGCAGCGGAAGAGATGTGTTTCACAGAAGCGAAGATGAATAAGTGATCATAGCCCTTAAGGCATGCATTTTAGACCACATATTTACTGAACATTTTCTTCTTCTTCTGGTCCACACTACCAACGCTCGAAGTACGGAATACAGTGTTTAACACCATGTATAACAACATAGAAAAAAATAACAGAAACAGTTAAGGAAAGAAGACTGAACATCTCTACAGCCTGAATAACAATACACTGCCGACAGATATATTTGGGAATGGAAATTAAAAAAAAAAAATGTTGATTCGAGTCATTAAAAAGATATACAAATGCGCAACAAAAAAGCAGAAGCGGCACAAATAATTATTTACAGAGCAAGAGTGTTGAATTTATAAGGATTTAAAAGTGGTCTGTAGAAAGAAAAATTCTGAAAAAAGAGTTGTTGAAATCTTTGTCAAACGATTTTTCTAAAAGGAAGAAGTAAAGTAAGTTAGAGAAACATCTCGCGCACCTTTGAATGATACTAGAAATCATGTACAGCAAATGAGGCGCCGATTAAGAACGTAGAAGTTCAATGTTTAACATGGAATTCGAAAGACTACTGTAGAATATTTGTCTGGTTTGTTATGTAGACTGTGCAGTGTGCTGTTGTGTAGCGTCGAAATAGTAATGCCATGTGAAATCAAGCGCTGAAGTGTTTTCCCAGTTGAGATAACGTTGTTAGGGTAATCACGCGGTTAAAAATTTTATCCACGGAGTTCCCATTGTTATAAATTCTCAATAGGCACCTCATTTTCTGTACATGGTTTCAACATCATTTGAAGTCGTCACCAATATCTCTCTAATATAATTTATTTCTTACTTCTCGAAAAATAATTTCACGAAACAGCTGACAATTTTTTTAAATTTTTATGTTTTATTCAGAAAGCAATTATTTGTGAAATATTTCAAATAGCTAAGTACGTTATTCTTAATTACCCTGACTACTTTAGCAATTAAATCTTACGATGAGAAACTAGACTCCACACTAGTCAATTTTCACCTCACTTTTCCATTTTCCATTTTTCGTTTCATTATGAAAATTCGGGCAAAAGTTTTTCCTCGAATCACTAATTAACTTTTGCCTTAATTGCAGTGATTATTTTCAAAAATTAAAAAAAAATTGTGAAACTAGACATCACTCTGATTAATTTAATACTCCATTTGTCCATTTACCATTCTCTTTTGTCTTTGAAAATACAGGCAAAACTCCATTGCATAATCTCTAGATAATCTTATTTTTGCTTCGCTGAAACAGTTGACCTATCCCTAGTTGGCCGAAATGAAAGGGGAAAATATGTTACCTGTTAATTAAGCGTCTTAACAATGTTGAATATGTAGGTACTGTAGATAAAACAATGGGAGTATAAACTTTTATACAGTTCAAGTGCCATACAATTCCTAACGTTCAGTCACTCATGTAAGACCAGAATGAGAATTATCCAGGAATTCTGCTTCAGACGCAAAAAATCCTGACTCCTAAACCACAACGGCAGACTTTCTCCGAACAGCAGTTGAAAACACGCCACGACGCACCGCGCCAGTTCTGCGAATCACAGCACTTCACAGCTAAGCGGACTCTGCTGCCGTCGTAAATTACTCTCACCGTTACCGAGCCGCTAACCCTGTACTACATCACCGCCGTCCCTTGTCCCTCAACACCGTGTTGAAAGGCTGTCGGCTGTCGGCAACACGTACAAGAAACTGGACGAAAGTGATAAAGCAGACAGTACCCACACATACCACTGAATGTACCTACAAAATTATATCACTGTATGGCATCTAGATAAGGAGATATGACGTAGTAAAAACTGAAATGCTCGAAAAAATACCGTATCATGCATGACGTTTCAATTTAATACTTCTTTGCTACCTAATTCTATTCGCAACGTGTTTCGCAGACAATATCTACATATGCACTGAATGTACCTACACAAATACATCGCTGTACGACACATACCAAGAGATATGACATCATAAACACTGAGATGCGTCAAATGCTTCATCCTGCATGAAGTTTTAATACATTTTCATTACTGCTAACACACTGCCACGGACGTGTCAACTGATAATTAAATCAAATTTCTGCAAAAAGAACATTTAGTTTAACAAATCTTACATATAATACAAAGAAAAAGTGAATAAATAAACAAGCAATGATAAAACTAATAGGAACAAAAAATAAGAAATTTAAAAATTAACTAAAACAGGAAAAAAGAAGACACACAAATATTTAAAGAAAATAAAAGAAAAAAGAACCACACCCCCCTTTATGACCACAACAACTTCTCCATTATATATAAATAAAGATAGATATTGAACCTGTATACCAATAAATGTATTATATTAAATTCTTTCTATTTAATCTTTCTTTTCACTAATAATAAAGAAAGATTAAATAATATAATAAATATATTTAATATAATTACGTAATTTAATGTTATATGTTATTAATATGAAATTATCTTCATATTAAGTTAACGTAAATATTAATTAGCTAAATAATCTCTGACCTCTCACAGCCTTTCGACAGCTTTCTGCCGCCAAGCGCAGACAGCAGTAAGCGAAAACAGAAGTCTGCAGAGCTAAGAAGATGTGTTGCCATATAGACGTTTACTAAATGGCGCGAAGAAGCGCCAAGCAGCTGCTCCAAGCTTACAGAAACCGTCCGGGATCATCCCACACTGAGTGTACTGCAGGAGTGCATGTAACGTCTCGTGTCTAACAGTAAACTGTTAAATGAACACCCGGGTAATGCCAGGTTTGTCAACTAGTATGTATATACGGGGTGATCCAAAGGTTAGTTAATCCAATAATTCACGGAATAATGTAGGTTGAGATGTAAAATTTGACATACCTGCCTGAAATGACATGAGGTTTTAGTGAAACTAAAAACGAATGCAAAAATGCCCAACAGATGGCTCTAGACAACAACACGTTTGTGACGCCGCATGAGAATCGTGTATAAAATGAATTGTAATGAGAGAGGATGGGTCATGCGCCAGCAATCGCGACATGTGGACTTTACCAGAAAAGGCACAGAAGACGACAATTAGTTGTCTTTTCATTTCACACTATGAAGGTCTGTGAATACCTACAACACAAGAACTTGGGCTACCAAAAATCCTAGAACTGTTGTGGAAGCCCTATTGCATGACGACAAAGCTACGGAGTGATGTGAATTTACCACAGCAATCGTGATCAGACCCTTTTTCTTCGAAAAAATCAGGGGTGCTACTTTTCAGTATGTGACGAGTGCGAGTAACGCCGATATGTTACAGAATCCCACTATCCCTAGCCTGGCTGATAAACACCTGCTAGAAGGTACGACTTTTATGCAATACGGTGCTCCACGCCAAGTGTAAAATATCTCTTGCGCACATGGTTTGGTGATGATTGCGTGCTGAGCGGCCACTGCCGTCATGCTTGGCCTCCCTGGTCCGCAGACCTCAACCTGTGAGATTACTGGTTGTGGCCAAAATGATTATTAAAGCGGAATTTTAACCGACGATTCGATAGAGCGCTTCTAATAGTCTAGTCCGATGTTCGTTCTATCCATATGCATTAAAAGGGACAGTAAAACACGAAGGCTAACCAGTACTCCAATAGCGACTGAGGAGTGTTGCTGCATGGCGGTAGCAGTCGGTGCAGGCCAGGGCGCTACTCAGTCGCTACTGGAGTATTCGTTAATCTTCGTGTTTTACTGTCCCTTTTAATGCATATGGATAGAACGAACACCGGACTAGACTAATTTAGAAGCGCTCTATCGAATGGTTAGATCAAATTCCGCTTTAAACCTCATTTTGTTTGTAATGGGAAACAAACCGACGCTTTCCGCCGGTATGGGGCGTCACATGAAAGAAGTGATGAGCAGTACTTGGTTGGGCTGACTGCAGTTACACTTTGCCAAACCTTAACTGCAAATATGTGCCGAAACATCAGAGAAAACGCACCTGACGACTCTTAGAAGTTGCTCGTAATACCCGTGTGTGTGTGTGTACATGTGTGTGTGTGTGTGTGTGTGTGTGTGTGTGTGTGTGTGTGTGTTTGCTCTATTGGAACGTTCCAGATCATAGCGTTTATCGTGAATATGATAAATGGGACACACAACAGTGAAGCAACTCCGACAAGTTCAGCAGACACGGCTGTCAGAGATGTAGTGTCATTAGGAACTATGGCATCGTGAAAAATCACCTCAGTCAACCAAATGATTAATAAAAATCGGTAATTATCAAACGTGCCATATTAAGTTGTAAGCAAAGCACTGTTCACGTGACACATCGGCCCCGTAGGCTATATCAGTATTCTGACGTTTCTTACAATTTGCTATTTCGTACTTGTCTTTGGTTGTACAGTTACAACAAACATCTACAGAGCAGATTCCGGAACTCATGGAATGCCGTTTGTAATCAACATCGACCGACATTACAGTTACGTAACGAAGCGTCCTTCACCCAGAACGAAACTTCCGCTTGCGGCGCACTTTGTTAAGACCAGAACACAACTGCACGTCGGTGGAAGTAGTCATTACTTGTTCTCGAGGACGGCTGTTAGAGGTCGCAGTAATAGTGTGCTAGCGAGCGGTTGTGTCATTCGTTGCTAAGGTCCGACATTCAGATATTACCTCACTTTCTCAATCAATTCCCAGTATCTGACGTGATGGAAAATCATCGCGTCCGCTTCACATACTTGAAAATATGTCTCTGTAGCTGATCAGTATTTAATCCTATTACTGTTATCGGATTAAATTGTTATTGCACGCATGTATGAAACTGGTAACAGTGCAGCATTGCTCAACCATACGATCTACATTTAGGGCTATGGATACACCCGTATTAACTGTCCAACTTTACTTAAAAATTGACAGTTTTCATTCAACATTTTACTCCCTCTGCCATCACGTTTTCTGTAGAACTACGCACGTGGACTGCAGGTTACAACTAGGAAGTAAGGACTGTAGCTCATACTTGATGTGCATCCAATAGATTCACAATATCTTCGATCTCGTAACGTTAAAAAAGAACGTGCTCATTAGACACATTATTAGCGAAAAGTAACGTTTGCTCCTATTTAAAGATTTTTTTTCTTAGTTTTATGAAGTGTTTAAGTACTGGGCGTCACACTGAGACACGTAAACTTTGTTCTAACTGTATTCCTATTACAAAAATATAAGTGAAAAACCACAGCTAGGCAGGACATTATAGCAAACCACCGGTTGTAAAATACTTGGATTCGATCCGCGTCTGGTTCATTTCTGTATTTCGATAGCGTGAAGCCATCTAATTCTCCTCAATGCAGTAAGCAGGTAGAGCGACTTATGAGAAGACATATGCTGGAAATTTTTTTGGAAATTTGTGATAAGTTCCTATGCGGCCAAACTGCTGAGGCCATCGGTCTCTAGGCTTACACACTACTTAAACTAACTTACGCTAAGGACAACACACACACTCATGCCCGAGGCAGGACTCGAACCTACGATGGGGGAGCCGCGGGAACCGTGACAAGGCGCCTCTGACCACGCGGCTACCTAGCGCCGCGACATATACCGGACTGGATAGCTTTGTCAAACCTGTTTTCTGACTGAAAACGACTACAGCCTAACCGTGTCAAGAACATAATGATTATGCATTCCGAAGATTATGTTGGGCAATTGTTTCTCATCGGTGGGTTTCAATACCATAAAACTGCGGCAATAGTAAACTTTTGCAACTAGGTTGAAATCTTCCGTTCGATCCAGAATTTCGCCTCGACTGTCCCAAGCACCCTCTTAACCCGCGTCATGTGCCAAAAATCCACCTCCCATACATTCTCTTGCTGAAGTACCTTCGAATCTATCATATTTATAGTAAAACAGACTCAGCACCCAACATAGTACCCTCAAACCACTAATCCCTGTCCCAGTCTGCGCTATTACACCTGCATCCTGCCTTGTACGCACATACACCTCTTGTCTGCTTTCTCCAGAAGTTCCTTAATTTCCAGTCCGCAACAATGAACTCAGTCCCAAAATACTCACTTCCTAACACACGTAGCGAATTACAAGCCTTTGCAGCTCCTACATCTACATGCAGTAAGTTATCTCCGGTGTGAGGCGGAGAGTACTTTTCGTATGACTGTCACTTGCCCCGTTCCCTGGTTCAATCCCGAACAGGGCACGTTAAGGACGATTGTTATCAAAATTTCAAACGATCTCAAATCTCTCTAATCTTACTTTTATAGTGTTTCAGGGAGATGTACATAGAACGAAAAAGTGTATTGGTTAACTGTTCTAGAAATATACGGTTAACTGTTCTAGAAATAAACCTTCTCGAAATTTCAACAGTAAACCACATTTTGATGCTAGAATATCTCCTTTTCTATATAATCTCGCGTTTCATTATGCTCTTGTCAAGCTATTAATCGTGTAACTAAGTGTGATGCCCGTGTGTCACTTTTCTGACCAACGATTGTACGAGGGTCAGTAAATTGAAAACCTTAAATTTGTAATAACAAATCGAAATTTCGCGCCTGTATCATGTAAGTTGGTCAGCGTGCTAAAAATAGTGTGCAGAATGGCATATAGGTGGCAGCATAGTGCAGATGCACACATACCGTCGCAGTATCAGTATAAAGATGGCCGTCCCACTTGCGACTTGCACCAGGGAAGAACAGCGTTCTGTTATTCGGTTTTTGCGTAGGGAAGGTGTGAAACCTATTGAAATTCATCGACGAATGAAGTTTCAGTACGTTGACGTATGTTTGTCACAGCAGCAAGGCTAGGAATGGAGTAGAAGTTTGCAAATGGTGTGACTTCAGTGGAAGATGCTCCTCGTCCAGGTCAGGCACAACGAGTTGTGACTCCACGGAATATTGCAGCAGTTGAAGCCATAGTGAAGGAAAACCGCCGAGTGACACTGAATGACATTGCAGCATGTTTACAGGTTATTCATGGGTCAGCACACCACATTGTGCATGATGTGCTCCAGTTTCACAAAGTGTCTGCAAGATGGGTGCCACGGCAGCTGACTCCTGAAATGAGAGAACGATGTGTTGAGGCTTGTGAAGAACTTCTTCGGCTCTTTGAACGAGAAGGCGATGGCTTCCTTGCAAGAATCGTTATTGGGGACGAAATCTGGGTTCACTTCCGCCAACCGGAAACGAAGAGAGCGAGCAAGGAATGGTGCATTCCTCATCACCTAAACCAAGGAAGTTTCGTACAGAACCATCAGCAGGGAAGGTTATGCTGACTCTCTTTTGGGACCAAAAGTGCGTCATTTTGGAGCATTACATGCCTAGAGGGACCACTGTTAGCAGTACATCATACACGGATTCCCTAAAAAATCATCTGCGGCCTGCAATCAAATCAAAGCGACGTGGATTGGTGTCAGCATGTGTCCTTTTGCAACATGACAAGGAAAGGCTCCACACTGCCCGTACCACAGTTGGAACAATCACAGACCTGCATTTTGAGTGTATTCCTCATCCACCATACTCACCAGACCTAGCCCCAAGTGATTTCCACAGGTTTGAACCACTCAAAGACGCAACGGGAGGAAGGAACTTAAGTGCTGATGAAGAGGTACTCCACGCGGCGCATGAGTGGTTGCGCGGACTACCAAATGAATTTTTTTCTAAAGGAATTTATGCACTTTGTAAAGCGCTGGACGACATGCATTGAGCGTGGAGGAGATTATGTTGAAAAGAGATACAGCTTTGTACCACTTCTGCACAATAAATAATATTTAAAAAAATATTATTCTTCAACTTAGCTGAAAAACGCGCTTTGTCAGCGACTTATTCCTTGGAACACAGTATTGTTGCATGTCGAAATGAAGAATAGCCAGGTTTTTTGACTTAGCTCTTCTTGTCTGGTGGTTGTGGAGAGATGTGTAACTGAGCAATTACTAACTACTACGCCATTCCACGTTGTACAATTGGAACTGGATTTTCAATGGAAAAATATCGAATAAATGTCGTCATCATGAGACCGCTGGTGAGGCTTCAACTGAATTACTTCAACTACGTATTTCATTAATAAGTACTCGCGACTTCAACTTCTCGCCGGTACGGATACAATAAGAACGTCTGTAGATCGCGGACGAGCCTGCACCACGGTCAACAGAATTTCATGAATCTGTGCGAGATTTTCCAGCTTCAGTATCTGACGGGAATTGCACTCTGCATACGAGATCCGACCGAAGAATAAAATATTTTGATCACACGATCATCATTTTCAAACTGACTTTATATCTGTACTTGTCAACCAACTACAGAGTTCTGTTTCAAACTAACTCTTAAATTCAGTGCATGAAGTATCAGTTGGTAGACACGAAAGGGTAATTCACTGCACAACACTTCTCCTGTAGCGTATGTCACAGGAGTTGGGTGGTATTGATTGTGGCGTGAGGCTTTCGCGCATGCTAAATGAACCTGTGATGAAACGTTCCGTCCTTCTTTGGATCTTCTCTGTTTCCTCTAGCAATCCTATACACTCCCTAAGGATTCTTCCAATGAATCTCAGTACGGTATCTGTCATTCCTGAGATTAGTTCGATATGGTTTAACTTTAACTCGCTCCGTACGCATACCCCTGATATTTAACGTATGTGACTGCTTCCAGTGATTGTTCGACAGTCGTATATTCATACAGTAATGGATTTACCTACTTACTACACATAAAATGATCGTGGTACCTCGTGAATAACCGAGGTGCTGCCAGCACCAGCCAAATCAGAGGATGCCTTTAACATAAGCCGAAACCGGCCATAATGAATAAATGTTATTCCAAACTCGACTGTTGTTTAAACCAAATTATAGCACCAGATCGCTGCGTCCACGTACAATGTGGTCTAAATTTATGATATATGATATATTTTTATATACTGAAAATCATCCGCCAACCCTTATCCCAAGCATCGATCTTTTCTGGCACTACTTCCTCTTTATACAGAGCAGCATCATCTGTGAGAAATCTCATGGAGCTTCCGACGTAATGGAATGGGTCATTTTCATCTCCATTACGAACATAATTGCTCTCAAACACCATCACTACTACCATGACCACCTCATTATAGCACTAAAAACATCATTCCTCTGCTTTTTAAGCGCTGTTTGATATCTCCAGCTTGTAGGAAAAATTCATCAAATGTTTTAAGCCTTGAAAGTGTCATCCAGGTAGGGGCCAATCTGCATCTCGTTTGATTGTTTCGATTTAAAACTATGTACACGTAAGCAGATGAGCAGATTTCGTTCTGTTGTCAGACCAATTCACCGTGAGAATTAAAATAACAATAAGAAAAGAAAAGGTTGGTTTAGGTAAGGACGGTCATGCAACATCAAGAGAATTTTAGAAAAACAATCAGAAGTCAGTTTAGAAACATTTGTTTTTTCATTCAATTCCCAAAAGCCTTTGACTTCGTTATTAAAAGTAGATTGTGGCCAATAATGAACATGTGGGGATACTCCATCCGTCTCATGCAGGTACTTGAGAAACGTGTTTAAATATACCAAAACAATCATAAATGCAGGCACTTCAAATACGGATAATAATAACCAGTGAAAGACTCAGATAGGGAAGTAGCATGTCACCGACTCTTTTTAATGTTTATATGAAGATCTCACAAAAAAATTGGAAGAAGAAAATGCATGAATGTATACAGCTGAAGAGGAACTACGACCTAAATCAGCTCAAGAGCCAATACTCACATTGTCGAGGGCCACTTCGGACTGCATACTTACCAGTCTCATTATTAATTGGTAACTTACATTAATTAATATGTTATGATGCGAAAGAAGAGTAGCTATAACAAGGGTCACGTACGTTGGGCGACGACCTTAAGTACTGATCGTTTAAAGGCGACACCATTCGGAACTCTTCGTGTCCACTGTTCTTGTCTCGAGTGTTCTCAGTTTTATACTGCTGCCACTCTCAGCGACATCAAGGTTTTGACACTGCAGTCGACTGACGAAGTGCTGTTGTGTTGTCTGAGTGAGCGGGTGGTCAATTTATTAATAACACTTATTGTAATTGTATTTAAATGCATTTTGGAATATGGGAAATGGCTACAAATGTTTACTAAACGTTTTGAATGAAATTTTTCTTCTATTCTTTGGGTTGTATTTCAATTTCATGTTCCATGTAAGAAATATGTAGTACATTTGAATACGGCCGTCTCTATATTGCGCATTTACGAATCCATATTACTTCCGTGCCAAAATTTATACCATAGCAGCCGTGTCGTGTGATTCGCGCACGCACGTGAGTTGTCAGTACCGAAATACAAACAACAAAAGTTTCTTCCTCTCACATCCAACACACCTTAAAATATTATTGCCTGTATTTTTGCTTATTACTGAGGACGAAAACTACACTTCTAAGGAGCTCTTAATGTCAGTTTACATTTTCGGTTTTGGCTGATAGTTGCTAGATGCTTAGCATTGTAAGACATGGCTCAGAACCGCTGGTCGCACCAACACTTGATTCGGGCTGCATTCGCAGTTTGACGACCTCTGATCTAGATGCTATGCTATATGTAGATGATATAATTGTGTTACAAAACACAGAGGTAGACTTACAACAATCTGTACATAAGATACGTGAGCTGAGAAGAAAACTTTACAATCTAAAAATATCTTCTACTAAAAAGAAATTATGGGCAACTACGGAAAATTCCCAGTTTGATGACCTAGGATTGTCATCCATAACCAGGTACTTGAACAAGACTCCAATTTTAGTTATTTGGGCAGTTACATAAGTTTGGACAGAGAAAAGAAAATCAACAAATTTCAAGATATATGTGAAAGTGTAACTGCAAACGATATTTTAAAAAGAATGTTAATAAAGCCACAAAATTCAAAATGTATAAAACAATGACAGTACCTGTGCTATTTTACGGTAGCGAATCCTGGGTTGAGAGAGAAAGAATTAAATGTAACATACAATCAGTAGGAATGAGATTTATAAGAACTCTTATAAGATGCTCAAGGAAGGACCACGTAATAAATGAAGACATTCGGGCAGAATTCGGTATTTATAATCTGACTGAGAAGAACGAAGAATACAGGAAAAAATGGGGGCAGCACATTAAGCTGATGGATGAAGATAGAATTCCAGTCATTGTAAACAAGTACACGCCCTCAACGAGAAGAGATGTAGAAGAGCCGAGAAATGAAGTTAATAACGTGTGAAGTCGGAACGGGCATATTGGCTAAGTCTTGAAGTACAAAAGAAGAAGATGGAGAAGAAGAAGAAAAACACTAACCCAAGAGAAGTAACTTTATATAGATCTTTCACTTCAAAATAGAAATTTTGTGGAGTTACTGGGATAGTTTTAACTTCAGTTAACACTCGAAAGAGAACATGGATCTTGGTATGATCTCTGAGCTATACAGAAATTTAGAGTGATATTAAAAGTCAGAAAAAGCTTCGGGATAACTGCTGGTAGGGGTCATAAGTTCTGTTCATTATTCGCACCCTGTTGTGCATCAGCGACACGTAAAAATGGTTACGTTCAACACAAAACATGTGAAAATGCTACAAAATGCTTGCGCAACCCTTCTAAGGCAACGCTATGGAAACATTCTCTGTTCCACTGCGATAACTGCTCAACAGTTCCATCACTCTTTCACAAATTCAAGCAGATAACACAGTCCAGCAGAAATTCCACGCACACGAGCAGTATTTTGGAGCACGTGTCGGAACGCTTCGTAAGCGAAGTCGTAGCAAGCAAAGCGATATGCTGCGCTCTACTGATAGGTTGTCGCTTGCTCAGAGTAAAATTAAAGTGAAGAAATTCTTTCCTCTCACACGTTCTGTATTACTTGCGATGCATATTCTGAAAGAAAGAGTCTCGTTATATCCGTTTCTTAATACTGTCGGGGTTCTGAATGTTATTTCGTATCTCTCGAGACTCGGAACCTGGGTCAAGCGTTTAGATTTTGAGAATCCTTCAACGCCTCACCTTATGTCTGATGAGTAACTATATAGTGTCGACAGCTTTGACAGCTTCCGTCCACAAATCGGCACGGGATTTGAAAGCATCGTTCATGCGAAACTCAACTTCCCCTCTTCTCACGAACCACGGATGAAGGACAAGGCAGATTTCATACTGGTAGATTTCCGGAAAGCGTCTGACATCGTGCCCCACGGCAGAATGTTAACGAAGTTTCGAGCATAAAGATTACCTTCCTAGATATGGGAGTGGCTCAAAGACTTGCCAGTAATAGAAAGCAGAACGTTTTCCTCGATGGCGAGTTTTCATAAGAAAGAAGGATATCATCAGGAGTGGCCCTGGAAAGTATGACAGGTCCACCCTACACACATAAACTATCTAGTGGACACAGTTGATGATGTTTTGGTGTGCAGGGAGGCATCGTCGTTGAATGATTTTATCAGGATACAAGATGACTTAAAGAAAATCGCTAGTTGGTGAAATTAATAGTTGGTGTGATGAGTGGCAGCTACCTCTAAATGTAGAAAAAAATAAGTTAATGAAGATAAGGAGGAAAACCAATCCACTATTACTAATGTGCTGCTTGAGACAGTCAGGACGATTAAATATGTAGTAGTAATGTTGTAAAGAGATATAAAATGGAACGAGTACGTGTGGACGGTAGTTTAGAAGACGAAGGGTTTATTGGCATAATTTTAGGGAAATGTGGTTCATCTGTAAAGCAGGGTGTGTATAGAACACTACTGTTACCCATCCTTGATACTGCACGTGTGTTTGGAATCCCCACCAGCTTGGATTAAAGGAAGACATACAGGCAGGTCAGCGGCGCGTTTCCGGTAGGTTCTATCAATCCGCAGGTACTACTGAGATGCTTTGTGTGGGTATTCCTGGAGGGAAGACGAGATTCTCTTCGCGGAAAACCATTGAGAAAATTTAGAGAACCTGAATTTGAGGCTGACTGCAGAACGGTTCTGCTGCCAACACATATTTCGCTCAAGGACCACTAAGATAACATAAGAGAAATTAGGTCTCGTACGAAGGCATATAGACGGTTATTTTTCCGTCACTTCATTTGCGAGTCGAACAGAAGAGAAATCGCTAGTAGGGGTACAAAGTGCTGTCCGCCATTCAGCGTACTGTGACTTGAGGAATACGAGTGTAAATATGTTTTCTCTAAATATTCTTGTTGTATTATTATAAACAACAAAAACTGACAGGGACGAAAGCATACGATGTTTGGTTACCAGTTTCCACCAACTTCAGCAACAAATATTGTCCTAGTTAGTACAAATTTGTTTTAAATGTGGACTTTGGATTCAGACCTAAACTAATTGGGCTCAAGTGTCACCAATGGCTTACTTTAACTAGAAATGCAATTCTACTTCAGCATGTTACATGTAGCAAATAACTGTACCTGCCAAATGAGATGTATCACGTGACATTCTCGCGTATGGATGCAATACTGCACTCGACTTGTCAGTGAGTTTCGAACTCTTCCTTCGGATCATGTCGAAAATCTTGATAAGACTGCACAAGTCAGTGCTCCAGTTGAGTGTTTTTCCAGTTGATCCTGCGTTCAAAATTGCAGAGGATTGAGGTCAGCCGGTATAGGAGACCAAGGTACAATCTTTGCTCATCCTACACATCTCCTACTATATTGGCACGTTGGATAACGACTTACTTCAGAAAAAGAAATGTGTCCGTTGCCCGTCATACATGAACCACATTCCTCAGCCAAATGTGTCCGTTGCCCATCATACATGAACCACATTCCTCAGCCATGGGTCATGGGTCAATTTGAGTCCAATTAGCTGGAGATTTAATTGAAAGGCTTACATTCGAAATACAATGTCGCTATGTAGGACAAAATATCATACTGAAGTCTGGATGCCCTCGTTTCTCCTCATTTCATTCTTCTTTTTCACTTCACGGTATAGGCGGAATGCCGGATTTAGCTTCGCCCAGACAACTGTCCTCTGGGGTCTTCTGCTGTCTTTTCGTTCCTTATATCTGTAGTCTTGTGTAAGTTCAAGAAGTCTTCTCTCGTCAATTCTGTTAACAAGATCTTTCCATTTCACCTTATTTTCTTATATTTTCTGTCCTTCCACACTCAATAACATTCAGTTCTGTCTGCGTATGATTACTTGTAGTTAGATGGCCAATTTCCTCTAAAACTATCAACAGAATATTTCAGAGTATTTTCGTACTCATTTTCCTTGAATAAGTAGTCGATCACTGATGCTGTATAATACCTGCAACCAAAATTCCGTACCTCAAGTGACAGTACCTTATATTGTTTTCTGTTTACCTTTTTTGTTAGTAAGACGATAGGGCTGCACAATTGGGAGCTTACGTGCTGGCTAACGATAGATAAGAATCCTATTAAAAAGAGTTGGAAGTTGAGTACTATAAAAAATGTTCAAAAGCGAAGGCAGGAGAGCTTCTGTAAAGTTTGGAAGGTAGGAGACAAGGAACTGGCGGAAGTAAAGCTGTGAGGACGGGGCGTGAGTTGTGCTTGGGTTTCTCAGTTGGTAGAGCACTTGCCCGCGAAAGGCAAAGGTCCCGAGCTCGAGTCTCGGTCCGGCACACAGTTTTAATCTGCCAGGAAGTTTCACATCAGCGCACACTCCGCTGCAGAGTGAAAGTTTCATTCTGGATTATTATTTCTTTTAATTAACTTGCATAATCATGTAGGATGCTTCCCTACTCGGTCAGGTCACCACAGATAGGACTTTAGCATCATACGCGTATGAAAATCAACAAAACGATATTTCACATTATCCTGTCCAACATCGAGCATATCTGACATTTTTACAAATCTCATTTCTGCTGCTTGGATATTGTTAAAGTTTCTCTGAGAGATACCCTTGTCTGATTCGTACTTGTTACATTTTTGCTTATTCTTTTGAAAAATAGAAATGACCGTACCTATTTGATATGAGGAACAAATATTACATTGCCACCAACATTCGTTTATTAAAAATTAAGAACTGTAAATGATATTAAACGTAACCCTTTCAAGTAGCAGACAAATTATTTGTTGTGTGCCAGACCGGGCAGCGAAATTGTGACATTAACCCTTCTTGGACAAGTGTCCTCCGACTAAGCCATGCAAAGCACGGCTAACTAGTCGCCCTAACGACTTCACTTCCACCATTGCCTTCCTTCCTCTTTGGAGAGTATGAGAAGAACTAATTCGGAAGTGAAGATGTGGGGTGGGAGGGGGGGAGGGGGAGAATCGAGGGTCGTGCTTGGACAAATCAGTCACAAAGCCTCAGATTCGAGTCTCGATCCACATACAGTTTTAGTCTCTCAGGAAGTTTCAGATCAATAGACACTCCGTTGTAGAGTGTCTGGAAATTAGATATTATTCGAGCGATGTTCAGGATTAGCCCGCCATCAGGAATCTTACACTGCCACTAATCATACTCAAGTTGGCATTACGTATAGTGCCAAGCAAATGTCAGCGCTTCTTTTTCTCAGGGGGAAAACCTGAGAAACATAACCAAATAAAAAACACGGTAATTTGTTACAATCACCAAAGCCGAATGTCAGCTTCGCAGAAAATCAGTTGTCCCGAAGCAATGCGTTACGGTGCTCCACAGTCAACATACATGTACACTATGTGATCAAAAGTATCCAGACACCTGGCTAAAAATGATATAAGTTCGTGGAGCCCTCCATCGGTAATGCTGGAATTCTCTATAGTGTTGGCCCACACTTAGCCTTGATGACAGCTTCCACTCTCGCAAGCATAGGTTCAATCAGGTGCTGGAAGATTTCTTGAGGAATGGCTGCCCATTCTTCACGGAGTGCTGCACTGAGGAGAGGTATCGATGTCGGTCGGTGAGGCCTGGCAGAAGTCGGCGTTCCAAAATATCTCAAAGGTGTTCTGTAGGATTCACGTAAGAACTCTGTGCAGACCAGTCCATTACAGGGATGTTATTGTCGTGTAGCCACTCCGCCACGGTTCATGAACTATGAACAGGTGCTCGATCGTGTTGAAAGAAGCAATCGCCATCCCCGAATTCCTCTTCAACAGTGGCAGGCAAGAAGGTGCTTAAATCATCAATGTAAGCCTGTGCTGTGATAGTGTCTCGCAAAACAACAAGGGTGCAAGCCCCCTCCATGAAAAACACGACCACACCATAACACCACCGTCTCCGAATTTTCCTGTTGGCCCTACATACGCTGGCAGATGACGTTCACCGGGCATTCGCCATAACGACACCCTGCCATCGGATCGCCACATTATGTACCGTGATTCGTAACTCCACACAATGTTTTTCCACTGTTCAATCGTTCAATGCTTACGGTCTTTACACCAAGCGAGTCGTCGTTTGGCATTGTTGGCGTGATGTGTGGCTTATGAGCATCCGCTCGACAATGGAATACAAGTTTTCTCACCTCCCGCCTGTCATAGCACTTGCAGTGGATCCTGGCGCAGTTTTGAATTCCTGTGTGATGGTCTGGATAGATGTCTGTCTATTACACATTACGAGCCTCTTCAACTGTCGGCGGTCTCTGTCAGTCAACAGACGAGGTCGGTCTGTATGCTTTTGTGCTGGACGTGTCCCTTCACGTGTCCACTTCACTATCACATCGGAAACAGTGGACCTAGGGATATTTAGGAGTGTGAAAATGTCGCGCACAGATGTATGACGCAAGTGACACCCAATCACCTAACCACGTTCCAAATCCGTGAGTTCCGCGGAGCGCCCCACTCTGCTCTCTCACGATGCTGAGGTGGCTGATATGGAGTATGTGGCATTAGGTGGCAGCACAGTGCACCTGACATGAAAAACGTATGTTTTTGGGAGTGTCTGGATACTTTTTATCACATTCTGTATCTACATGTATTCACAGGGAAAGGACGCCGTATTTTAGTAGCTCAATATTCAGACCATCTAACGCTTTAACGTTTTTAGATAACATTGGTGCTTCTTTAATCGCTGGCAGTACCTGGTACGTAGAATTACGATTTTTTTGTTCTCTTTATCTTGCTGGTTAAGGTTAGGAAATAAAAAATTTTTCAACACCGGGATTCCAAAGGGCTGTGTCGGCGCTAGCCACCTATGCAGCAGACATAGAGTACTCTAAATGTTGAAACAGTTTCTTCGCGAATACTGAACGACATACGAGCAACACGGGAGAGCGAATAACAACTGAGGCGCAAGTACTGGTGCCCTTCCGGCATTATCAGTGTCTGACGCCTTTGGCAGAGTCCATATAACTATCTTTGCCCCTAGCGCGTCTGCTTTAATTACTGCTAGATTACTTCCTTTTTTCGTTATGTGTCTTTCAAGGCTGTTTCATAATTATACGCCTTAACGACTTGCAAAACGTGTTTACGCGGCTGTCAATATCGACCTCTTCTATCGCTAGTACAGACGGATAAGCAGAGGTTGGATACACAAACTATTCCTAGAGTTTAAAATGAACGTGACTTCGGTAATTTACTTTGCTCACGTCAAAGACTTTACGACACAGTATCCTTTAAAACAACATTTTTAGCCTAAGTAAGTACCGATGCACACTTTGTTTTGCGTAATTTAAAGCAATTTTGATCGTTTTCTCATCTATTATTACTTTAAGTGCAACAAAATTCACACTTCCTCTGATCACACTCAAATTTGGCAGAATCATTTTCACTAGACATTCTGCATGAATTTATGAAACTTGGCAAAGAGAATTTAAAGTAATTACCAACCAATAAATTTATGACATTTGTGAAGCCTAACATTGTCAGGAAGGAGACAGCCGTCTCAACGCAGCTTGTCGAATAACATTCTTTTTAAATATTAAAAAACTTTTACTGCCTACACTGTTGTTTGCATGACGACTAGTTTAGGTTGCTTTCAACAAACATTTTAATATGGTTCAAATCGTAAAAACAACTGAGAACCATCATCAATAGCAAGAGTCATGCAATGACACGCATTCTTATTATGGGTCGACAAGATTAGAACAGTATGCTGTTAAAAGCATCATCGAGGAGCAAGCGAGGTTGTGTAAACCATAATCTCAAAAGGCGCAGGTAATAAAGAAGGTAAATGATCAGTTGCGTAAATAATTATGCAGTTTTTACTTACGCAACTGGTTATTTTTCTTATTTATTACCTGCATCTTCCGAGATTGTAGTTCATAATCTGGTTCGCACATCGTTGATGCTTTTGACAGCATACTGTCCTAGTCTTCTAGATCTATAAAACGAATGCGTGTCATTGCGTGACTGCTGCTGATCATGATGTTTTTCAGTTCATATTCAACTTGTTTTTACGATTTGAAAGATCTTAAAATGTTTGTTGAAAGCAATCGAAACCAGTAATCATGTTTTGATTGGATAATGTAAACTGCAGTCTACGCAGTTAAAGTTTTGCCGGCCACTGTGGCCGAACGGTTCTAGGCGCTTTAGTCCGGAACCGCGCTGCTGCTTCGGTCGCAGGTTTGAATCCTGCCGCGGGCATGGATGTGTGTGATGTCCTTAGGTTAGTTAAGTTTAAGTAGTTCTAAGTCAAGGGGACTGATGACCTCAGATGTTAAGTCCCATAATGCTCAGGACCATCTGAACCATTTAGTAAAAGTTTTTTATATCAAAAGAGTTATTCAATAAATTTATGATACTTTTAAATGTTTTAATGTTCCATGTCATTACTGGTTTCGATAAAAATGTTCGTCATCGCTTCCTGTGGTACATTAATGAGCATGGAGCCATCTGATACTGAATGTTTTCAGAATGAAGTTTTCTATATGCAGCGGAGTGTGCGCTGTTATGAAAATTCCTGGCAAGTTAAAACTGTGTGCCGGGCCGAGACGCGAACTCGGCAGCACTTGTCTGCGAAAAGAAAATGGTCCCTACCTCGTGTCTCGGTCAGGCACACAGTTTTAATTTGCCAAGAAGAATAAATGTTTTGTTCGAAACCCCTATGACACAGATAAATAAATGATTTCATCGTGGCTGGCCGCCGTGGTCGAGCGGTTCTAGGCGTTTCACTCCGGAACCACGCGGCTGCTACAGTCACAAGTTCGAATCCTGCCTCG
Organism: Schistocerca piceifrons; assembly: GCF_021461385.2. Lineage (NCBI taxonomy): Eukaryota > Metazoa > Arthropoda > Insecta > Orthoptera > Acrididae > Schistocerca > Schistocerca piceifrons. The sequence goes on from NC_060143.1 coordinate 304,304,365, forward strand.
GATAGATGTGTGTGATTTCCTTAGGTTAGTTAGGTTTAAGTAGTTCTAAGTCTAGGGGACTGATGACCTCAGGTGTTAAGTCCCATAGTGCTCAGAGCCATTTGAACCATTTTTTATTTCATCGTGTCAGAAATAACACTTATCTCACCATAAGCCCACTGCACCCTTAATACAACTATTGACTAAATAACTTTATACCTAATAATTTCAGTTTACAATGACTACTCTGCTACCTCTATCGTTTAGTGTCATAACAAGATACTTTTTTTCTTTGGTCATCAGTCTACTGACTGGTTTGATGCGGCCCGCCACGAATTCCTTTCCTGTGCTAACCTCTTCATCTCAGAGTAGCACTTGCAACCTACGTCCTCAATTATTTGCTTGACGTATTCCAATCTCTGTCTTCCTCTACAGTTTTTGCCCTCTACAGCTCCCTCTAGTACCATGGAAGTCATTCCCTCATGCCTTTGCAGATGTCCTATCATCCTGTCCCTTCTCCTTATCAGTGTTTTCCACATATTCCTTTCCTCTCCGATTCTGCGTAGAACCTCCTCATTCCTTATCTTATGAATACAAGACACAAGATACTTGCTGACGTTAATAGTAGCGAAAACACGTCTTGCTGAAATTAGATGGTAGTGAAAAGCCTTTCCATTTTTTTACGGAGTCATTTTCTTTTCCCCCTCTCAAACTCTTTTTCAAAAATGTTTAATCAGAAAATAACACTCCCTTTGAAATTCGACGTTAAAGATGATCGTGAGGTATGGTAAGTCGTCGCAAAAAATTCATCGGCGAAATACTGTAAGAGATAAAGGAAGAAGGAACAATTTTCTAAGAAAACACTCTTGCAGGTACCTGGAATGACAGTATATTCTTTCAAATATTCTGAATTTGTTGATACTTTTCTTGCTTCGGGCACAATCCTTTGTGCAGTATGCTTGAATAATAAACAGCAGTGCTGAAGTGAGGTCCGGGGTGAACCGCTGGAACAGAGACTGACAATGGAAAAATAACCTTGTCTTATCGATCGCGATCTTTAGGATGAGGAAGCCCAGAGCTTTCTCTGAGCTTTAAAAAACAGACGTATGAAAAAGAAAACGGGAGACGGGAATACGCCGGCGGTTCGGAAAGTCGATCCGCTACAGCGGACTTGGAATTAGCCTCAGTTCCGTGCGGTTCTTCGCTGATTTCGCTGTCAACTTAATGCAAAGAGCGGAGGACACTCATACGAGCAGAATGGGAAATGCAGGGGAGGGAACCCAACGTAGCGGACGGTCAAAGGGGTTAGAGACAGCATGAACACACATAAAGCCGTCGGCACACGGACCGTGCATCCGAACGTTGAGCGTTGAGCGTGCCGAATTTCTGACGTCATAGCGTGGAATGGCACGTTTGGGAGGTCTTTCCGAACGTGCAAAGCAATATCCGGCATGTCAGATATTCTGAACGTGCGTCTGAGCGTTGACCAATGAGATGGCACAACGCCACTACGTCACACGCACGCCGTCTCCCTTCAGTACAGAGTTCTGAGGCGCCATATTGGCATTCATTTCAAGCTTATATGTATATATGCCGTTTCTGAGGACCAGCAATTGCGAATCACTGGAAAACCCGTTGTTAACTGTGTGATTCGTTCCAATAAAATAATGAGAAACAACATATTCATGGCAAAAGAATTATTGTAACTTGCATATTATGAGAGTAGGCTATTTGAAGGCAACCACACACAGAAGACACACCCAAAACGCAATGTTCTTGGTACAACTTGTTACAACTAAATTTCAATCAGTAACATAGCTACGATAAGGTTTTCTGCAAGACGTAACATATTACGATTAGTTCCAAACGTTGGGTTGTTGGTTTGGCGTAATGAGTAGCGTCGCTGTGGGTTGTCAGTTGGGGCGGTGGTTCCAGTCTCGACCCTCTTCAATTTTATTTCCTGACATTCGCGCTTATATTAGGTTCTGATACTTTATTATTAGTTTAATATAAGTATATACTATAATATTTGATGTTATAGAAATATAAGTTCATCTCTTTTGAGGGGTGACTTTGTTCGACTGGCTTTATCTAGAGGACAGCTTGCGCTACTTGTAAAAAGATATTTTGCTCATTTTTCTTTTACGCATCGTAATTCACATATTGCAAAGTTTCTGCTACTGGGCAGGAACAGTGATTAAGTAAGACCGACCTTGGGATTATACCAAAATGTGGGAATGATGAAATAATGTTTATCTTATGCGGAGAAGTATTCCAAATTTGTACCGCACTGTTTGTAATGGAACTTTTTATAAGCCTGTGTTCTTATTGATTGGACATAGCATTTTCCTTTTCGGGGACAATGGAGGAAATGTGTGTTTTAATAGAGCGAACGAGGAAATTTTACGCGCGCACGTTGAGTAAACAGTGTGATTTACGAACTAGAAACACCCCTCAACTGCCGCTGGAGTGCGTTGCGATCGCCTATACGACGTTGGGGCCCACGTACCATATGCACAAGTCGCATCGTTCCTGAGCGTTCAGCAGCACGTTGAACTTGGCACGCTCAACGTTAACGTTCGACGGCACGGTCCGTGTGCCGACGGCTTAAGGCAATGAAGCGCGTTTGTTTCACGAGCGGAGCCACGTGAAAGGTACAGTTCGGTGGTGGACTGTAGCTTCGCTGTAACGAAAACGTTCACAGATCTTTAGAATAATCGCAGACAGAATCGGCCATTACAAATAATAAAGTTCATCGTCTGGTGTAATACTATGGATCTTTCACTGTCATTATTTCCACACACAAAACACATGTAGAAAATGCTCCATTCTATTTTTTTTTTTAATTTTCAGCAATCATGGCTGTTTCACTTTCACTGGCAGTGTCAGTTGATTCACTTTCATCTTCACCTGTGGAGTCAGTGTTGCTCTTCTCACTATGACTCATCATTATTCGATTCGTACCGTTCGTAATAGACTACGTATAAATCTCTCCCTGAACCACTCTTCATAATTTGAGAAGACAATGTTGTACGATAATCCCCAGCTTTCTGGCCAGATTTAAACCTTACGTAGGCAATCGGGTCAAAACCATTCTCCCTGCCAGCGTGGATGACGATTATCTTGCTTCCTTTCGAAACGGTTTTCAACAGATCCTGCAGTAAATTCTTAATCCAACCATACGATGCTGTGTGACAAGTTTGAACAAATGTCTCGTCCATACAGACGACTGGACAATATTCATGACAACACACTTTCGGTTACTTTTAAGTAAGCATTTGTTGCGCCCTGACACTACTTTGTTCCTAGAGAACTTTTCGATTGTTCACCGTCTGCTTTCACCTAAATCCCCTAGAATGCGAAGAATTTATCGAAGTGTGTTTGTTCATCCTCCAAAAATTATTAAACTCTGTATCTCTTTTATGAATTTCCTTGAAAATGTGCCTTCTTATATTTGTAATGCAGAAATTATTCACCGTGCGGTGAAAGACTTGCCCATTACAATGGTCTAAAGGGGCCTTCCGATATCCTCTGTGTCTTTTCTAATGAGGTGTTGAAGATGCCGAACAATCACTTGCCTGCAGCCTTTGCAGGTCTATCTTTACAGGTCGAACGGAAGCAAACGATAGACCAGTTGCTTAGGCCACTCGTTTCAATGTGGATTTTACTTTCAATGGAGCACCAAGCGCAGCTTCTTTATTCATACTGTTTTTGCAGTGTCTGTGTTTCATGGTGTAGTATGCAGTTTCCTGCATTGCATAGTACATTGTAACACACAGAAACTGCAAAAATAGTATTACATGTGTAGACAAGCCGCAACAATAAGTCAGTTTCTCCCTGCGCGGGAATCGCAGCGACTGTGGGGTGCCGGACGTGGACATAGCATGACATAAGGGGGTCAGTCTGGGAGGCGTGTTCGGGTAACCGAAGTGATTAAGCCGAATGCTCGCGTAAAGTGGGATGTCCGGGTTCGAATACCGGTTCGGTACAAGTTTTCGCATGTCACCAATATATTGTGCTTACCAAAGAGGAATCGTCAAACAGTCGTATGTTTTCGGAAGTCATTTTATTTAGACGACCAGTTAACAAGTTGTTGTCAAGTCTTCCAAATAAACAATTCAAAAACGAATTCATGGAATCCAGATACTGGTGGCTCCGGTTATGCCAGTATCGATGTGTCCGATTCTCTATACATGCAGTCGAAAGGTGGCACTAATGACACGCCGAACTGGTCGTCTGAATAAAAAAGCTTCTGAAAACACATCACTGTTTGGCGACTTTTCTTTGGTAAATATTTGACCAGCTGCTGTCTCGTGTCCACGATGTATCAACAGAAATATATTGTGCAGCTGAAGTCGAATAGTATTCGCAATTGAGAATATATTTATTCTATTTCCTCATAAACTGGTAGACATCTGGTGTCACTTCTCGTGTTGACTATTAAAATGTTTGCCCTTTAACTTGATTTGTACTAGTGGCATCTTAAACATCGATTGCGTTCCCCCAGAGCATTTGCTAGTGGAACGCTCCGCCTGACTCGATGGCAGCTCTAGACTGAGCGGGGCCTACTGCGCATCTTGTTTACGGTGTTCACGTTTCTTTGCCTGGGCTGATTACCTCTCTGGTATACAGTCAGTATACAGAAATTTCTAAAACTGCGACTACCGCAATATCGGTGTACAACATAGCAAAGGGGTAGTGGAATGAGAGATTTTGCGTGAAGGACGTTTCGCTGTCAAGAGGGCAACGCATGAAGCCCTCACTGACTTCCGAAGAAGAATCTTACAGAACATCGCCCACAAAACCACAACAGATTCTTGTCGTGCGTACAGACTGTCGGTGGCACCAAAGTTAGGTCCAGACAGTTATCAATGGCATAGCGACAAATAGTTGGCGCAGCAGAGCGAAATCGGAAACGCTGAAATGTGCCTCTACACAGGAAGATCGACGAGTACTTCTCCACATTAATCTCGCAGCACTGCAGAGTTGGGTGATGTACAGGTCATTCCATGGATACCGACGTAACGTTTGTACTGTTTGCACTGAAGCATTAACTCGAAAATATATATATATATATAAAAAACAGATACACCTGAAAATGAACAACACACAGTGACATTTTTATGTGTAGGTTTGCCGCCAAACAGAGGAACAGGGAGAGTTACAGACGTAACAAACTGTTTTCCGCGTCCCCCTGATAAACTTTCTATACCCTTCACAAGTGCTGCCAACTGTCGCCTGTGAGTGGTTATTGCACATTGGCGTCGAACATAGGCGACATTGAAGTGACTAAACTGTCTATAATGAGTACTATTTGAAAACAGCTGCTCAAAAAAAGAAAAAAAAATCTACTCAGATCTTGACTTCAATTTGGGGCAAATAAATGTTCAAATGTGTTTGAAGTTCTAAGGGACCATACTGCTGAGGGCATCGGTCCCTAGACTTACACACTACTTAAACTTATGCTAAGAACAACACACATACCCATGCCCAAGGGAAGACTCGAACCTCCGGCGGGAGGGGCCTCGCACTGGGGCAAAGCAGTATGTTTTAAATGTTCAGAAATGTAAACTTGGGCACTTCTCAAAACATAGAAATGATGTGTGCTATGACTACAACGTCAATGAGTTACAAAAGTATCACAAAAATATACCTGTATGTAATAGTCTGTAGCGACATGAAATGGAAAGATCACATAAGGCTCAGTCGTAGGTAAAGCAGGTGGCAGACTTCGGTTCATCGAAAGAATAATAAGAGAATAATTTCAGTCTACAAAGGATACTGCTTACAAATAACTTGTGCGCCCCATCTTTTAATATTTTTCAGGTATGTGGAAACGAAACACATAGTGAGCTGGTAGGCGCCTGAATATAGACGCCATTTATCATGCGAAAGCCCAGTTAAAATCTCTCGAGAACCAGTATTACGTGAAGAATCTAGAAACCAATATTTCCATACGGACCGCGATGGTATCCGTCTTTCCGACCACAGATTTTATTTTTTTGGCTTTCGGGACGTACACATACAGCTATCTCAGCATAGTAACTCTTACCCTACAGTTTGTTGTGACAATTCAGATTATGTTATAGTTTCAGTCGTACCCTTGTATGAGATTATATATCCTTAATAAAGGACAGATTGTAACAGAGAACAACATTTACATTCACAGTATACTGAAACGAGTAAACAAGACGAAAATATAACACAGGATTCACAGAGGCAGCATGTTATAAAAATGCTACTTATAACGCAATAAGCAATAACAAATCGCCGTTGGAACACATTTGGGATATTCCCAATTCAATCCATATTAACGAATATACATCTATGTTAGCAATAAAATGTTCTTTTCTACGTTCTGTAATAATTGTTTCAAAAACTGCAGGCAGAGGATTGAATGTTTGTGCAGGGCTGTAAGAAAAATCTATGCAGGACATGAGAACAGTGTACTAGAACAGCCATACGTACACCAGTGTTCAGACACAGGTATACATAAACGAGACATATAGTGACATACTTCATAAACGTACGTTCCACATCCTGCTTAGTAGCGTTCCATATCCTGCTGAGTAGCTCATGCGAAGATAGTCGTTATTGTGCTTACTTGAATTCTAATTACTAGGAGCATTAGATTAGCAGCGGGGGAAACTATATCGGGATGTTGGCACTGTTGACGAACTCGTACAGTGTTTTATTCGTCGCTATATCGTTGGACGCTAACAAGGCTCGGAGGCTCCATGGAACTAATAACCAGAAGTCTGAAGATTACTTGCAAGTACATTTATGTGATACGTGTTCCGAAGACATTGTAGGGATATATAGTTTGTATCTTCTTCCTCTCCGCGAACACATAGAGAGGCGACGCTTGACTTGATTCGATGGAGGTATTTGTTGAACTTCCAAATGGTTCAAATGGCTCTAAGCACTATGTAACTTAACATCTGAGGTCATCAGTCCCATAGACTTAGAAGTACATAAACCTAACTAACCTAAGGACATCACATACATCCATGCCCGAGGCAGGATTCGAACCTGCGACCGTAGCAACAGTGCGGTTCCGGACTGAAGCGCCTAGAAGCGCTCAGTCTCAACGGCTGGCGTTGAGCTTCCAACTATTAAATTTCAGCCATGCCATAACTGTCGTGAAGCTCCTCGACGTTTGGGGTTTGTCATACCACGGTACTCTTGGAATCGTGGGCTCAATTATTGTGTAGTGACTGCTCCTGATTTTAAAGTGTCCTCAGTCACTTCCCTTTCCAGGACGACGACGACGACAGCTTTCTGAGTGTGGGTATCATATCTGTGAGAGGGGATTTGTCATATTAATAGCTCCATGTAGAGATGTTTACTTTGTTAGGGTATCTACTTGTTCGTTTCCACGTATCCCAGAGTGGCCTTTTATCCATATCATTACGATGTTGCGATAGTTGCTCCGCGCCCGACACATAACGCCGATAAATGCTGCAACTATGGACTCGGTACAACTATTATTATGGTTAATAATCAGTTGTAGCGCTAACATACTGTCTGAGATTATGACTACTGAATCTGATGTGGCCGTCTACTCAAATTGCAAGGCTTCAAAATGGTAATTAGCTCAGCTGTCATAGCCGCGAAATGTGGATCCAGCTTGTACAGGCCTTGTCGTTTGCTTCGGAGTACCCAATACGCACTACCAGCGCCGTCATTACACTTGGACACATTTGTATACACAACGCACGCATCGTGACAGTGAGACAGAAATTTCACTGTCGTTGCGTTAGTTTGGTTGTGGTCCTGGAATGTTAAATTGGCCCTCACATCAATTTGCAGAGTCGACGTTTCGTAAGATTTTCGTGTTCGTCCGAGTGCATACGATTCCTAGTATTACCTCTAAATAGTTAATATGGCCCTTTCCCTTTATTGTAGACATGGCTTTGCATTTACCTTCGTTTAAAGAGAGCTGCCGTTTATTACTCTGAGTGGAAACTTCGTCGAAGTTTCAGTACGATTATTCAACGACAATACTTTCCTGATGATAACAGTATCGTCAGCGAAAATCTGATAGTGCATTTGACACTCTCTGATAAATCGTTTCCCTATGTTGAGAACATGGGCGGCCCTATTAGTCTTCCTTGGGGAACATCCAGTATTTGCAAGATATCGTGCTTGAGTAAAGTGAGCTTTGTTCCATAAGGAAGGTTTGAAGTAAGGGAAGGGGCGGGGAGGGGGAAACGACCGTCCTTATGCCTCCGTTAAGTGGAAGCAATAGGGTCTCGGAAAACATTTCCATTCTTCCAATAACCTCTAAAGAAGTTATCTGAGACTCATGAATGCTCGTATGGGCTATACCCAACCCGTTACAGTCCTGCAAGTGTTCGTAGGAACTCCTTCGGCGTCTTTTGTTAGGTTCACCTGATGAGTGCATCAGTTACTGTAGTAGTGGTACTTTAGAACGGTTCGTACTACATTCTTGTACGTGCTTTCCTAAAGAGATGCCCTGAACGCTCTCAGAATCGTCTCATTCCTCTCCCATTCTCATTTACAATTGCTAATTTCACTCTTTCGTTCATTTTATATCGATTCGCTGCATTACCCCTGGGTATTTAACACTCTTGATTATGCGCTTTACCTTACTCGTGTCCATATTCAAAGAAAGCTGTCATTCAGCTCAAAATCGCCACCACCACTGTCAGTCACTCATCACTAATCGTGAAGATCACGCTGCGCCTCAGCAAATCATACTATTGTCTACTGATTTTAAGATTTCTTTTTGTACACTCCTTAATTATTGTGAAACTCGTTTAAGTGGTTTTCGAACTCTTCCCACCAAGGTAGCCTTGACCTGCCAAGTGGGCAGTGCTGCGGTAGTCCTTACTTTAAAACTCTGGCCAGCGCACTGGATTTGTTTGTTACTCAACATATTTGTAATTCCCTTACCTCCCATCTTGTCATATTCAACTGTTGGAACTCTGCATTCCTACCACCATTTGGCTCATTATCACTCTCTTATAGATAATGGCCTTCTTACCACTAGTCTTCTTGGCTGTTTATTGTTCCCGCGCCACACAGAAAAACTGGTCCAGCAATGGTGCCAAGTACCTTGATCTTAGTCCGATGTAAGGGAGTTTAAATTACGGTGCATTTCACAGCCACTTGGGTTTTTACTCCTTATAAAACTCTAATTCACTATGGTAAACTACTTCTAGACAAACAAATTTATTAGGTGATTTAAATACACCTACAGATAGCGCGATTTGGTCCTAAGACCTTGAGATAAGGATGTATCGGCTCTTACTTTCATCGACCTGTAAGTATACATTCTTCGCCTGTTTCATGATGAATTCTGCCGTATTTCCCAGCTCATCCAAGTTCTAGTTCAGCTGTGCAATGTCTTCTACATAAGCTCTTCATTTATACTCACCACTCAACACCAAAAACACCTGTTGTGGTCTGTCCGCCTGCCTAGAGCTAAACTCAATAAATGTGGGGTAAGTACACCAGGTGGAGACAGTGTCTAAGCTAGTATGTTGTTGCTTGATAAGCTATTCAGATGTTTTATTGACGGTATTAATTGACATGACCGATTTCTAAATCATACAATTTCATCTTTAGACGTGCCTGCGACGGTCCAACGCAACAGAAATATTGAAGTATTGAAGTATATAAGATGATCCATATCGTAAAACTTAAAACAACAGTAGTGCCATCTACGAAGCAACAAATTATTACGAAATTCTCTCCCACTAATTGCGCTGTTTCCGAAGTCAGTACATAGGCATAAACACATAGCACTGTTAACCTGCTGTACGTTGGATGATAGTTTTGTGGCTGTAAACCTAAGAACTGACTTTGATATCACCTGAGCTGCCGAAAAGAAATGTTTTCCTTTCTAGATAGCAGTACCGATTTTCGATGTCATTGCGTTTTGGAAAACTTTATGTAAGGGCCTATTTCCATGTTTCGCTTCAGTTGGACTGCCACACGCAAGTCTTAAGATGATTTCCAAAGCAATCATGTGAATTAAATACGAACAATAAAATAGCACAATGGGTTATTCAGTAAATATACATTAATGAAATACAGCTGAACATCCCTAAGGTACCATGCAGAAAGATGAAGCACAACAAAACGAATGTCTAAGCTGTTTACGATTTTCTTATAGCCATTGAGGGACGATACGTAGCTGTAGACAAGATTATCTAAAAATGGTTCAAATGGCTCTGAGCACTATGGGACTTAACATCTGAGGTCATCAGTCCCCAAAACCTGAGTACTACTTAAACCTAACTAGCCTAAGAACATCACACACATCCACGCCCGAGGCAGGATTCGAACCTGCGACCGTAGCGGTCGCGCTGTTCGACTCAACAAGATTATCGTCTGTGTAGATTCTGAGAATGCTGCTGAATCTGCCTATAAATATTTGCTTTACCTTTTTCCCTTACAGAAAACTGCTGTGACTATGAGTCAGTGCCAAAAAATGACAACTGTCTGTAGTTGTGAAGAACATTCGCCTGAATAAGATAGCCAGTAAAGTACGATTGTCTGCTTAGGAAACAGAGGGAATCGCAGATAAAACCGCACATTAACAATGTACGCCGCATGTTTGCAAGCTGTGACTTGCGCCGGCTGCTTGCCCACTTCCACCACCAGCGACACTCGTTTGTTCATGTCTAGACTGTGTCATGCGGCAGCCCGGTTGCCTCGGCAGCTGATAAACAAGGCTCTGTTTGATAACACAGTGGCGGAGGCGCAACCAGCACGAACAACACTACCGACGTCAGCGCTACGCAACCTGTGACGCGTCTCATGTTTATTGAGGCGGCTAGCTTAGCAAAAAATGTGCGTGGCCTTGTGTACTGAGGCCGCAACAAGGAACGCCCTATCTAATTTTTCGCAGGTGCCGACCGGGGTGACCATGCGGTTCTAGGCGCTACAGTCTGGAACCGCGTGACCGCTACGGTTGCAGGTTCGAATCCTGGATGTGTGTGATGTCCTTAGGTTAGATAGGTTTAAGTAGTTCTAAGTTCTAGGGGACTGATGACCACAGATGTTAAGTCGCATAGTGCTCAGAGCCATTTTTTTTCGCAGGTTTTCCTTGTGTTGTATCTGTACTTAGGTATGTGCATCAATGGACAATAAACAACGATAATTTCTCTCGCCTGGATTTAAAGTTACATCATGGAAATGCCGGTCACCAACAATTTATGAAATATACCCAGCGACAGCGTTGGAAAATTGCAAGGACAATCTAAGCACATGGGAATTCCAATAAATGATAGGGTGATTCAGCTGCCCCTACCGATGGGTTTTATACATCCTCCAGCACTTTCAATATCGCACGCAATATTTTCATATCTTCTCGCTCACTATGTGCAAACTATTATTCCAAGAGAAATAATGAACATGAGAATTTTGCAGGAAATTTAATGAAGTTAAAGTTTGAACTGGGATACATTTTCGCTAGAGGCCACAGTTTTTGAATTATTCAAGACAAACGTACAAAAGTGAACTTCAAACACATTTTCCTTGAATTAAACGAAATCTGTGGCCTCTAGTGGAAACGTATCCCAGAACAAAGTTTCTCTACATTAAATTTCCTTCGAAAATGTTATGATTATTCTGTCTGTGTGACTAAAGCTCGCGCACATAGCGACTTAGAGAATATGAAAACGCCGTGTGTTGTTTTTGATGATGTTGTGGGTTGCATAACACCTGTCAGTAGGGGCAGTTGAATCACCTTATATACTCACACTTTTTTGATGAGCAGCTAATTCTGGCATAAGATGAAGAAGACAGTGAATATATAATTAGGAAATTAATAGACTAATATGAGAAATGGAGACTTCATTCAACATAAATGAAACAAAATAGATGGTAACAGGAGGAAGAAATCGAAATTCGACTGAGGAAGAAGGGTTGGAAACGATTACACATGCTGAAGAGTGCAAATATCTAGGAGAAAAAACTCAGAGAATGGGGTAAAAAGGATAGGAAAGTTAATTCAAGAATAAATACTGAAAAAATCACTATTGGAACATTAAATGGTATTATATTGGGTCGACAGACGAGAAAGGAAACGAAAAAATACTTTAAAAAACAATTACTACAAGCATTATGACATAAGAGTCAGAGGTATGGATGATGATGATGTTTGGTTTTTGGGGCGCTCAACTGCACGGTTATCAGCGCCCATACAAATTCCCAACCTGTGCTCAATACAATGTCGCCATTTTCAGGAATGATGATGAAATGACGAGGACAACACATACACCCAGTCATCACGAGGCAGGTGAAAATCCCTGGCCCCGCCGGGAATCGAACCCGGGATCCCGTGCCAGAGATATGGACAGTTAAATATCAATTAATGATGACAACTGAGATGGACTATTGGAGACGGCCTGCAGGGTTACCCGGAAGGAAAAGAATGCGAAATGATTTCGTCAGAAAGAAACGGCTATCAAAAATTCGATTTCCTGTTTTGTGTAAGAAAAAGAATTTCATTTGGTGCGGATATATGAAAAGAATGTCAAACGAGTGATTGCCATGACGAATCATGGAATGAGAATCACGGGGAATGAATAAAAGACGGAGACCACGGGCCACGTGAATAGAAGGTATTCAGACATTAATTGGAAGGAAAAATGTTGAAGAAATTTTGTGGGTAGATCGACGAAAATGGAGAATGGTAATTAAATTCTGTGTTACGATAAAATGTAGATGATTTGTAAACAAATATATAATTGGCTTTTGCGTTGTCAAGCTGGAGTCAGTCCAGACAAATAGTACTAATCACGTCTTTCACGCGACGCCTAGTTTCCACAGGCAGCAATGGTTGAAATGGCTCTGAGCAGTATGGGACTTAATATCTGAGGTCATCAGTCCCCTAGAACTTAGAACTACTTAAACCTAACTAACCTGAGGACATCACACACATTCATGCCCGAGGCAGGATTCGAACCTGCGACCGTAGCAGAAGCGCGGTTCCGGACTGAAGCGCCTAGAACCGCCCGGCCACAGCGGCCGGCTCCACAGGAAGCATCGATTGTTTAGCGTTGCAAACAAAATGATTTTAAAGTGGAATTTTTCGTGCCCATTCGATAGAACAGTCCCAGATTTGTCCAGTACGACATTTGTTTTATCAATATGTGTTAACAAGGACAGTAATACTCCAAGAATAACCAGTACTCGAGCAGCGAAGCAATGCCCTGGTCCGCGCTTACTGCTACCGCCAAGCATGCAGCACTACTGAGCTTCTGGTGGATTTTTGTTTACTTGTGTCTGAGCCCAGATGGCTAACGAAGACGTGTCTGGAAACGCCACGAACGGCGGTGGAATGCCAACCTCATAGTCGCCCGCCGTAGGATCCGACAACAACAAGTGACGGTATGGGCTGCTTTTTATTTTTTTCTTTATCCATAACAGGACCTCTTTGGTTGTCATCCGTGGCACCGTTACAGCAGTACGTCGACGATATTCTACTCCCCGTTTTGGCCTTGGTGGCAAGCCGTACTGAGTTTGCATTTCAGCAAAATAATACCCTGCCGGTCACGGCGATAGTTTCTAATGCTTGAGCTTGCCGATTCCCATCTTGATCAGCAACGTCCCCGGATCTGTCCCTAGTTGAGAACGAGTGGAGGATTACGGCAGGGCCCTTCAACCGTTTCGAGATTTTGACGATGTAGCGTACCAGTGGGACAGAATGTGGCACGATATCCCTCAGGAGGCCATCCAACAACTCTTTTAATCAATGCCAAGCTAAACACTTGCTTGTATAAGGGCCACAGGTCGACCAACGGTTTACTGACTTGCTCAGTTTATGAGGCTCCTTCTCTTGAACAAATCACCCAGTTTTTCTGAAACTGTAATCATTTATTTGTCTGTGCATGTACTTCACATTTACAGATGTCCGTTGTTTTCTAATAATTCCATCACAGTGTGTCTTTTTTTTTTTTTTTTGGCTCAGAATGTAAGCGCAGTTTGTAAAATCAGGTGTTGTAAACAATGGAGACGCAAAGACAGAGTTGTCATCGTTTGCTCAGATATGTCGCTACTAACAAACACTACATACGAACAAAGCATATATGTGGCCGGCCGAAGTGGCCGAGCGGTTCTAGGCGCTACAGTCTTGAACCGCGTGACCGCTACGGTCGCAGGTTCGAATCGTGCCTCGAGCATGGATGTGTGTGATGTCCTTAGGTTAGTTTGGTTTAAGTAGTTCTAAGTTCTAGGGGACTGATGACCTCAGAAGTTAAGTCCCATAGTGCTCAGAGCCAACCAAAGCATATACTTAAACTGATATTACAACGTGGAATGGCGCCCTCATCTCAGTCTCACACGAAATATAAAACGTGAGGATTTATCCGGCCAGTCAGCATCCTAGATACATTTTTATATCCTCAAAAACTGTTTACGCGACACTCAATACTTACATAATTATTTCTTTGTTTGTAAACCTCTTTCTCAATACTCTCTTGACTATAGGAAGGCCTAAGCAACAGTCTCGTGCCTGTTTTGCAGTTTGGTAGAGCACAGTATGTTTGCAAACGTGAAGAGGACGATGCGGCTTGCTTGTACTATTGATTCAGTCTGTCAAGATGGCTCGGAGGGACGTTTTAGGCTTATACCGTGCGCACATTGCCACATTGCGGCACAAAGGGCGGTCAGCGTGGGAAGTTTCTCGATGAATTTATATTCAGCGCTGCGACATCGTTGTAATATTCAACCACTGTCCTGAGACACAAAACATTGAATAAACATCTTGCAGTAGTCGCCTATGGTCAAAAACACGAGCTCCCCCGAGGACAACGTTGGAAAGGCAACACTTGGAATGGAACTTGGATCATTGCCGTGTAGTTCTGTACATAGACGAATGCAGGGTTTTTCTAATGACCGTTGTGGAAGAGTGTGCAGTCGAGCACGTGCCAATTTATATACTGTTCTCCTAAACATTGTGTTATTATAAATGTGGGCCGGCCGCTGTGGCCGAGCGGTTCTAGGCGCTTCAGTCAGGAGCCGCGCTGCTGTTACGGTCGCAGGTTCGAATCCTGCTTCGGGCATGGATGTGTGTGCTGTCCTTAGGTTAGTTAGGGTTAAATAGTTCTAAGTCTAGGGGACTGATGACCTCAGATGTTAAGTCCCATAGTGCTCAGAGCCATTATAAATGTGACACAAAACTGAGTTTGACTGTCCTGTATAAGCACGCAGTGCCGATTCTCGGGGTAACGTGTCTCGTTCGCTAATTGCAGTTGACGGTAAACAAATGGAAACACAAATATAATGAACACCAGTCACTCAGTCAACCGCCTCCAGCTGAAGTTTTGTGTGAGTACAGTGTACACTGAGGAACGGAAGGTAGAAGCTCTACTCATCCATGGACAGTGTAAATTTGGGTCTAAAGTTCCCGTTTCCTGAAGAGTCACAAGAAGACAAAAAAATATCCGTCTGAAAGGCTGGTCGTTGTCTGTAAACAGCTCTCTATAGAATCCCTCTGCCTGAGTATCATCAGGCGTGCCTTCAACCTCAACAAAAGTAATTACGATGCAGTTTTCAATCGAGGACTGTCTTTGTTGTACACAATATACACTGTGTACTAGTTCAGAAGAGTCAAAATCAATTTTGTTTGCGTTTCTAATAACTGTATGTTTATCTGAATGCTGCACTGTCCAAAAATATGGGGTGTTATTAAAAAGAAAGGCGTACAGCTGTTAATAATGGCGTAGCGAACAAAGTTACAAGAAAGGCAGTCATGCTGGTTAATTTACCCCTGGTAGCTAAACGACATTTGTTTGATACATTTTCTAGTCTGCTTCTGGGCTAAATTCATTTTGGCTAGTCAAGATAAATGGAAGAACTTGCACATATTCTTATTTTTCTGTGTCTGTGTCCCGTATCGGCGTAGGGCCGAAGTTTAGTAACGGATGTACCATGGCTAACTTAAGGGTGGTCGGATGCTTCTCTTACCGTCACCTCATTACTCCTCGGGACGGAATATGCGTTCGCGTGTAGTGTTAGTCATGTGAAAGTGAGCAAATCGTGTAACTGGGGCAAGATTTGGGTACTATCCCGGTATTCACCAAGCGAGTGTGGCAAACCGCCTAAAAGCCACAACCAGGCTTGACGGCACAGCGTGGAATTGATCTGAGGCCGGCGCATCTCCCCCTCTTAGAAGCGGCGCTTTAGCACACACTTGGCTACCCGAGACACTGTATATATTGGCAACTGTTAAATAAAAATCTATTGTTGAGTAACATTCAGTAACGTATTGCTGCATCGTAAGGACTGGACAATACGTGAACGATCCTCCCCCGACCTGTACATCCTTCAGATTACCCTCGAGAGCGATGAAGTCCAACATCATTACACTATATCGCCCAAAAGTGAGAAGCAAAAGTACAAAAGAAAACGAATA
The DNA here is from genome assembly GCF_021461385.2 of Schistocerca piceifrons. Classification (NCBI taxonomy): domain Eukaryota; kingdom Metazoa; phylum Arthropoda; class Insecta; order Orthoptera; family Acrididae; genus Schistocerca; species Schistocerca piceifrons. The sequence continues at coordinate 304,320,737 of NC_060143.1, forward strand.
TAAACAATTCACAGTACTTATGAACAACACGGAGTGCTTTTTTATACACAGCTTTACGCGATAAATCGCACAAATCTAAAGGCTATAACTTCAAATAAATACTTATGATTACAACAAAGAATAACTTAAACTGGAACGATGACATAGATAATGTTGCGGGGAGAGCTAACCGAAGTTTGCGATTTATTGGCAGAACACTTAAAAAATGCAACAGGTCGACCAAAGCGACTGCCTACACTACGTTTGCACCTCATTTTCTGCAGTATTGCTGCGCGATGTTTGATCGACATCAGATAGTATTGGTGAAGGGTGCCAAAAAGTTCAAAGAAAGGCAGCATATTTCGTATTATCGCGAAATAGAGGAGGGAGTGCCACGGACGTGATACAAAAATTGAAGTTGCAATCATTAAAACAAAGGCGTTTTTTGTTGCGGGAGATTTTCTAGTAAAACTTCAATCACCGTCCATCTACACAGGGAGAAATAATTATCGCAATAAAATAAATCAGTGCTCACGCCGAAAGATTTATTTCTCCCACACGCTGTTCGAAAGTGGAACAGTAGAGAATAGCTTGAAGGCGGTTCGATGAACCCTCTGCCAGGCACTTAATTGTGAATTTCAGAGTAACCATGGAGATGATGATAGATGGGTACAAACCAGCTGCTCTACTGATAGCACTTACTCAGTAATGCAGTAGACCGTCTACGGCCAGAGTGTTTACATGAACTGTTGAAAAAGTGCAAGAGTCATCTGCGCGAATTCCCCCGGAAATGCCGACAGGTCCCGGAATCATGCTTCGCGACTGGCGCCAGTCCGGAACGGCGCTCGCCATTCGCTCAATACGCCGTGCTGCACTGCGTTCTAATTTCAGTTCATTTCTTGGCTGACACAGTTTGTCTTGTCGGGCGGACGACATTTAGATACTAGGCCTGCTCAACGTAACTGGTATCACTGCAGCACAAACTTTTTAGAGCTACACTCTGTGTTCTTCGCCGGTGACAGTGTTTTAAAATTTATGAAGAGATATTGCAGAGCCTCCTACGTCACATTTTGTTGGTATTTTGCTTCAGTCGTCTAACGTTGTAACATTGTTTCGAGGTATAACCATATCATCAGGCAAAAATGCCAACATAAAAAAGAATGAATATAAGTAAGCTATCCGAAAAAAAATCACCACAGTGTGTACGCACAGGTGAATCGTTAAGCCTTTGCGTATGGCACAGCGATCGAGCCACATATTCAACTGAGCTCGCATACGTTTCAAGCGGGCATTGTACGTAAACAAGAGTAGACGTACTTAATGAATACATTACGACAGCGTTTTAAATTTTTTATTCTGTTGATAATCAGGTGAAATACTGAAAGTCAAAATTTTGTTGGCCCTGGAAGCCGTTAGATAGGCAACGTGCCACTGGTACCAGGTTCTGGAATAGTTGCTTAGTAATATAGTGACAGCGAGTCAAAAAGGGGCAATCCTGTTCGGCTGTACACACGGCCATACGGTGTATGAAGTTGCTGGATTTGTTCTTGTTACGCGGCGGCCTATTCAAAGTGTTTGCAACAGTGGTGTAACACACGTGGCCACGCAACACAACGTAAGAATTATGGTTTGAAAAAGATTCTGACTAGAGGGACTGGAGACGCGTTTCATAGCTTGTGAGTCAAAATCGCTTCCAAAGCAGATACGAATTGCTGCAGGTAATGAATGAAGGTCCATCCATAACTGTTTGCGAGAGAACATTGCGACAGGATTTGCATCTAACGAACATTTTGAGTCGCTCATATCGAAAGACACACGGCACGTAAAGACGACAGCTGGGAAATTCATAGGGCTGCAATAATATTTGACTGGTTTTCTGATCACTTCCCTACGCCATTACATCATGATTGTCCAGCAAAATCACTTAACTTCAACCTCAAAGAATATCTATTGGCATGTTGGAACAGTGGATAAAACGCCGGTGGAAATGCGGAATCAAATCCTTAGTGAGCGGCTTTAACCCCATGTGATGTACCTGTACAACTTTGTGGACCGACTTCATAATTGAATCCACGTGGTTATCGAGTCCAGGGTCCGAATTACGGGTATTAGATGACACACGTAATATTCCACTAGGGTATACTAATTCTTTGTCCAATAAGCTTATCTCAAATGGTAATGAGGTGTCACTTACCTAAAGTATTTGGTGGTGGCAAAAATGGTTCTGATGATTCTGTTTTCAAGCTGTTTAAAAGCACATATATAAGAATCCATCGGAAATGGGGTACGACATGGTAGCGTAAGACTTCTCCTACCTAGGAAGAAAGACTATGCAGGGTGGCCAAAGCACAGAAAACATCAGACGTCGATTATTGCCGGCCGGTGTGGCCGAGCGGTTCTAGGCACTTCAGTCTGGAACCGCGTGACCTCTACGGTCGCAGGTTCGAATCCTGCCTCGGGCATGGATGTGTGTGATGTCCTTAGGTTAGTTAGGTTTAAGTAGTTCTTAGTTCTAGGGGACTGATGACCTCAGATGTTAAGTCCCATAGTGCTCAGAGCCATTTGAACCATTTGTCGATTATTACAGTCGTGGGAAGCATTCGACAAATGAGGTCTACCGATTCCAGTTATTGATATAGCTGTCAACTACATCGGTTATGGCCTATGCTGTGACAGTTTCTTGTAGTAAAAGATGCATATAATAAAGGCACAAAGATAACTACTACTAAATGAGCAAGTGAATATGGCTAACCACTCATTGTTTGCACTAACTGATCTCAAACAGACAAACAGCCCAGTAGATAGTTACACATTCCATTGGAAAACAAAAAGAAGCCAACATCTGGGAAAGAGATTAAATAACTTGAGATTTGATGACGATAGTGTTCCATTTGCAAATGATACCCAAACCTTCTGGTTTAGCAAACTTGCGTTAGTTTGCACTGAAGTTTGTCTAAAAATGATCTATCACAAAATCAAGATCACGATAAATGAATAGCAAATGGAGGGAAATATTTCTTTTGGAAGTACACAACTGCAAAGAAACTCAGAATATGTCTTCAGATGATTGTATTATAGGCAACTCGTAAGGAATTCCGGATGCATTTCGCATCCGCATACGGCGTGAGGTGGGAACACGTAATGCACCCAGGAGCATTGTCGAACAAAGTGATTTTGGTGGTCCAGATATTATGGCGTGGGGAGTCTTAATGCTTCGTGGACGTACTGACCTCCAAATCTTTAGCGCGGTGCATTCATCGGTTATTGTGGCGCTGTACTCCTTCTCCAAATGCGTCATTCGAGGGGTGGGTGTCAATGCACGACCGCATCGAACAGTGCAGGTGGACCAGCTCTTGGCACGAGAGGATATTCAGCGAATGGAGTGGCCTCCGACTTAAATCCGGTCGAGAAAGCGCCGTATGCGTTGAGGACACGTACAGCAACACGGCCACATGTACCAACGGCCGTCCGGCAGTTGTTGACAGTTCTGGTGAAGGAATGGAACACCCTGTCAGAAGAACTACTCACGAACCTTTTGGCCAGCACGGGAAAACTATGCAGAGGATACGCTGCCGTCCGTGATGATAACACACCTATTCAGAACTGTGTCCTGTTTGTAATGTCCAGGGTGAAAGTAAAGCTGTCATCAGCACGTAAACTGACGGCACTACCAGTCCACATTTTGTGTGGTTCTAGTGGAGGCGTACTGCACTCTTCTCCCTCCACTTTGAGATCAAGTACACCTGGTCAGTTATGAGACAGCTCGTAGTTTTGCATATAATGCGAACCACACTGTGATATTGCATTTATTATCGTACACCACTAGTAAGAGTCTCACTAAAAGAAGTCAGTGGCTATTTTTAAACAAGAGTGCTTTAATAGACATGTCCTACATGCTCTAGCCTGCCTCCTACCTTCGAACTGACTTACTCAGACAGTTATAGGGGTCCCTAAAGTGGATTCCGGACCAAGTTGCAACTTGACAATTGTCACAATGACACTGCCACATGTAAAAGAACACAAAGGTGTTAGAAAAAATCCAAGGACCGATAAAGAAAGTAACCCAAGGACGAAGCAGTGTTAATAGGCAGAAAAATGCCTAGGACCGAGAATGTTCAAGTGACAAACCTTTAGATTTGGTTTCTGTCAACTATGCAGCCATTTACTGCATAACGATCATCACCAACAAAATAACTAGCATGCGTGTTTTCTTTACCATTTCAGAAGTCTAATTTTCTCCGAATATTATGCCTGTAACCATATGAATGTTGTAAATAAAATATTATGTACACCATCTGTTCAAAGTAACCATACACGCCCACTTGATCCGGAAAAGGCCACTAGATGTCACGAGAGGCGTCCCTGCCAGTATTGTGTAAATAGAAGCGAGTAGTGTTGTCCATGGAAAAGCAGTAGCAGCAGAATGCTTTAGACAGGAGAGCTCAGTGACTTCGAACGTGAACTAGTCATTGGATGTCACCCGAGTAACAAATGCGCTGGAGACATTACAGGGTTGTAAAGTGACGTAAGCTGACTGTGTTGGTGGTGTGACTGTGAAGTAGAAATGTGAAGGAACAATTGTAGATAAATCAGGATCAGGCAAAACTCATGTACTGACAGACATCGACCATCGAGAATTGCAGAAAATGGTTATAAGAAATCACGTGAAATCAGTTGGAAGAAATCACTCATGAGTTCCAAAGTGCTAGCAGGAGTCCAATTAGCACAATGACAATATTCAGAAAGTAAAAGCCACACGTATCTGTATTCAGTGCTAAGCGTTACTGTAGGTGTTGTAAAGAGCAGCGCCATTCCACTGTGGATGACTGGAAACGAGTGGCTTCGAGTGATGAATCGTGCTATATCCTGGCCACAGTCCGATGGAAGGGTTTGGGTTTGCCGAATGCCTATAGGACGTTAGCTGCTATCAAATGCACCACCAACAGTGAAGTTCAGAGGGGTTGGAGTTACGGTATGGGGGGTTTTTCGTGTTCAGCACGTGGTCCCCTTATTGCAGTTAGGAAACCGCTGTATGATGAAGACTATCAACACAATTTACAGCGTTGTGGACTGCTTACTGTTGAGGTACACGTCGGAGACGATGATTGTTCCAGTTTGATGGTGACCAATGTCATAAAGCAGCATCTGTGAAGCAATTGTTTGTCGACAGTAACATTCCTAAAATGAACTGACTATCCCAGAGTTCCGTCCTGGACCCAGTGGAACACCTTTGGAAAGAGTTAAATCGCCTATTACACTCCACACTCCAGTTTCAGAATCACTTTCTTCTATTTCCTCGGCTCTCGAGGAAAAATAGGGTTCCATTCCTCTGCAGACACTCTGAAATTTCGCTGAGAGTGCCCTCGGCAGTGTTCAATTCTTTATAAACGCGAAGAATGTATGTCTGGATACTTTTGCTCAAACACTGTACATAAAATCAACTTGCGATCTGGCATACGATGTAAATATGTTGATGGCCTTTTCGGAGATAATGGTAATTGTTATGCTGTAAATTGCGTTTATTACAGCACGATGTTCTCAATGTTTAATTCACCTGCTGAAGAGCGAAATGACCGAAAAGTTTGGGTATTACATAAGTAGCTCTTCCAATGAAGACTTCATTGTTACTGTAAAAGGGTGTTCTGTGTCAATGAATATTTTTATTTCACTTTATTTTGTACTAGAAATCATTAGGCTGGTGTGCATCAAAAAGAAAGTCATAAAATGTTACAATATAGCTCCTTATGATTTTATATTTGATGTACACTTCATGTAAAGATTTTCTAACCTGTGGACCCTTGACGATGGCTCAAATGTCGAAACCGATCGCTAGTGCAGAACCAACAAAAAAATATCTACTTCAGCTGAACAGCCTTTCTGAAAATGATGTTGTCCGTGGAATTTACTGAGACTGTGGTGCCCGACTTTAAAAACTGAGTTGGCTTGTAATTTAAATGTAGCCATTTAAAGTAAGCTTCAGTATTCATATCTTTATAATATACATATCAAATATATCCAAATCTGTGACGTGTTCCCCAATTAATGTTGAGAAATAACAGCACCTCCTCTTGTGACGGCTTCCGGATATTTTTTGAGTTATTACTTTGTAGTGAACATCAACAAACGCAAACCGAGGATAACAGAATGTAGTCGAATTAAATCGGGTGATGCTGAGGGAATTAGATTAGGAAATGAGACGCTTAAAGTAATAAATGAGTTTTGCTATTTGGGGAGCAAAATAACTGATGGTCGAAGTAGAGAGGATATAATATGTAGACTGACAATGGCAAGGAAAGCGTTTCCGAAGAAGAGAAATTTGTTAACATTGAGTATAGATTTAAGTGTCAGGAAGTCGCTTCTGAAAGTATTTGTATGGAGCGTAGCCATGTATGGAAGTGAGACGTGGACGATAAGTAGTTTAGACTAGAAGAGAATAGAAGCTTTCGAAATGTGGTGCTACAGAAGAATGCTGAAGATTAGGTGGATAGATCACATAACTAATGAGGAGGTATTGAATAAAATTGGGGAGAAGAGAAATTTGTGGCACAACTTGACTAGAAGAAGGGATCGGTTGGTATGACATATTCTGAGGCATCAAGGGACCACCAATTTAGTATTTGATGGCAGCGTGGAGGGTAAAAATCGTAGAGGGAGGCCAAGAGATGAATACACTAAGCAGATTCAGAAGGATGTAGGCTGCAGTAGGTACTGGGAGATGAAGAAGCTTGCACAGGATAGTGTCGCATGGAGAGCTGCATCAAACCAGTCTCAGGACTGAAGACCACAACAAGAGCAACTTGGTAGTGAGTCGTGAGGAACAGCGCACTGTCACGTTAACAAGGCATTTAATGGATAGTAGAGATACAGTTACACGGCGCGAGCTTGTGACTTCACATGCGGCTTACAGTGAACAGTTACTTGAGGCACACATACTATCGTCAGTTTAGAGAAAAAATTACGATCACGACCATAAGTTGGCAGCCGACAGAAGCCTGGTTCTGCCGTATCATGTTTCAGCATTGAGGTCTTCATAGCATACGGCATCAGTACATCTAAATAATTAATGAATTTGTCAACTACTCTGAACAAAGAAAGGCAGCCGTTGAGAGCTCAGTTCCTAGAGATGTTCCCACTGATCTCTTTCGTTGTTAGTTAAAATAAACATCGTCTTTATATACCCTTTTGTGATTTCTATTGCGACGAGTGTTGAATAGGTTCCTGGAGCGAATGTATTTTTGTCACCATACGGAAACAGTTACTGCTTATGCTTCATTTAGATCACAAGGAGATGATATCAGCTGATATCAGCTGACGGATGCCTCGTAACGGAATAGAGTTTTGTATAATACATAAATGTCGAGTTCCGTACGTGATACGCGATCAGTGTATCTGAATCATTATTGAATTTGACAACTGTTTTGCACAACGAAATGTAGCTCATTCTGCGCCCACCTCCTAGTGACATCTCCACTGATGACTTTCGTTGTGCGTCAGAATGAACAATACTTTTTTCTTCATTAGATATTTGTAAACACCGAGAGAATTTGTGGCTACACTCTGCAGATATACACCATGTAAAGAGTGCGCATTGTTCGCAGGGGATGAAAACCATTTCCAATAATATTTTGTTGCTATTGGCACGAGTATAGAGTAGATAGCTGTGGCGAATATATTCTCCCCACTTTACAGAAACAAATAGCATGTGTGTGCTTCACTTGTCATTTAAAACAGAAGCAGAATTTGGCAGTTGACAGGACTTTTGTATTGTAGTAAGTGTACATATGAACAGGTCAATATTGAAATTGATAGCATACGGATTCAGTGTACCGTTAATGAATACGTCAACTGTTTAGAACAAAAAAGAGCAACTCATGCCGTTTAAGAGCAACTCACGCCGTTTTCTATGTGGGAGTTAAAAAGAACATCGTCTCTTTATATGGTTTACAGAATCATATACCCCACACTATTTCATGACTTTTGCTGCTACTAATATTGAATACATAAATGCGACGAATATGCTGCTGTCACTTTACAGAACAAATAAGTGCTTGTCCTTCATCTGTAAGTAGCATATATTAACAGCCAACGGAGGTTCTTATTCAGTGTATCTGAATCACTAATGAATAAGTCAACGATTTCGAACAAAGAACAGCTCACTTCCTAGAGATGCTTCATCACTTTCGCTGTAAGCGGAAACGAATATCGCCCGCATATGCTTTAGAGATTCAACTAGCCCATGCGAATTCCTTGAGTACACTCAATATAAATCCTTTCGACACAGCTGTCACACACTGTCAGGAGGAGAAAACTCTATTAGGACATTTTCTTTTTTTATTGCACTGTGAGTGGATGCCTGCGGTGAACAGACTGCCGTCACTTTACGGAAACAATCGGGGCGAGAGCTTCACTTGTGGAGCGATCAGGTGCTGTCAGCGCGTTGCCCGCACGGCACTGCATCAGCTGAAGGGTCTGCCACTCACCAAAGGGGCCCACTCGGCCCGCAGCTGGGGAGCCAGGAAGAGGCGCACTCGCCCAGTGGCAACGCGGAAGCTGCGACTGCACCGCGGCGCGTTCACGACACTCGTGTATCGCGACTCACTTGTCACCACTGTGCGCTGTCAGCCGCCGGCGCGGACAGCGAGCACGCGCGCACCACAGCAGCTCCGCCACGGCAAACGCGACAGCCGGCCGCCAGTTACACACTGCCGGCTCACCTGGCAGCTGCCAACATGGACGCGCAAGTTCTTTGTGCGGCGGGCCCGCGCGCCTGCGCAACAGACACCCACCACCGCCCCCCACTCCCGGCCGGCGCGCTCCATGCAGATCTTCGGCGGCGGCTCGGCCTTCGGTGCAGACACGCCGCGTTGCTGCTCGCCGTGACTCACGGTGGGGTCGCGCCGGTGCACGCGCACTCGGCTATGGCAGGGGCCGACGCTCGCGCGAGGTAGTTCCGCCCGTCGTGGCGTGCAATGAGTAGGTGCTGGGCCAGGCGCCGGATCAAGCGTTCGATTCTCGTGTGGAGTGTCACAGGGTGTTAGTGCTTTAGATTCGTTTTCAAAAAAAAAAAAATTACAACTCTGGCGTCTCTCTTCGAGGGAAGAGAGAGGGAGGGAGGAGGAGGAGGAGCGAGAGAGAGAGAGAGAGAGAGAACGGGGTGCCAGCCGGAGTGGCCGAGCGGTTCTAGGCGCTACAGTCTGGAACCGCGCGACCGCTACGGTCGCAGGTTCGAGTCCTGCCTCTGGCATGGATGTGTGTGATGTCTTTAGGTTAGTTAGGTTTAAGTAGTTCTAAGTTCTAGGGGACTGATGACCTCAGATGTTAAGTCCCATAGTGCTCAGAGCCATTTTTTGAGAACGGGGTGGAGGAGGGGGAAGCTAGAGCGAGTGGTGAGAGTGAGTCCTACACCCCTTTCAAATTTTTCTTTTGCTGTCTAGAATAGAGGCGCATTGAGGTTGATGAATACTTGTTGATTTCCGAAAAGCATTTGACTCAGTACCACGCCTATGCTTATTGTCAAAATATCGATTATATGGGATATCAACTGAAATTTATTACTGGATTGAGTACTTTTTGGTAGGGAGGACCCAGCATGTAATCTTGGACGGAGAGTCATCGTCAGATTTAGAGTTATCTTCTGATGTGCCCCAGAGAAGTGTGTTGGAACCCTTACTATTAATGTTGTGTATTAATGACCCAGCAGACATTATTAATACCAACCTCAGTTTTCTCGCAGATGACGTCTTAAGTAATAGAACCCAGTACCTTGTCGTCGATGGTGAGTGTTCATCGGAGGTGAGGGTATCATCTGAAGTGCCCCAGGGAAGTCTGGTAGGTCCGCTGTTGTTTCTGTCTACATAAATTGTCTTTTGGATACAGTGGATAGCAATGTGCGGCTGTTTACTGGTGATGCTGTGGTGTACGGGGAGATATCGTCGTTGAGTGACTGTAGGAGGATACAAAATTACTTGGACAGGATTTGTGATTGGTGTAAAGAATGGCAGCTAACTCTAAATATAGATAAATATAATTTAATGCACATGAACAGGAAAAAGACTCCCGTAATGTTTGAATACTCCATTAGTAGTGTAGCGCTTGACACAGTCACGTCGATTAAATATTTGGGCGTAACACTGTACAGTGGGACAAGCATGTAATGGCAGTTGTGGGGAAGGCGGATAGTCGTCTTCGGTTCGTTGGTAGAATTTTGGGAAGGAGACCGTTTATAAAACACTAATACGACCTATTCTTGGGTTCTGCTCGAGCGTTTGGGATCCCTATCACGTCGGATTGAGGGAGGACATAGAAGCAATTCAGAGGCGGGCTGCTAGATTTGTTACTGGTAGGTTTGATCATCACGCGAGTGTTGCGGAAATGCTTCAGGAACTCGGGTGGAAGTCTCTAGAGGAAAGGAGGCGTTCTTTTCGTGAATCGCTACTGAGGAAATTTAGAGAACCAGCATTTGAGGCTGACTACAGTTCAATTTTACTGCCGCCAACTAATATTTCGCCGAAAGACCACAAAGATAAGATAAGAGAGTTTAGGGCTCGTACAGAGGCATATAGGCAGTCACTCTTCCCTCGTTCTGTTTGGGAGTGGAAGAGGGAGACAAGAAGCTAGTTGTGGTACGAGGTACCCTCCGCCACGCACCGTATGGTGGATTGCGGAGTATGTATGTAGATGGAGATGGAGATGCTGCACTTTGTATGCATAAATATTCAGTGAAGGCTTGAAAAGATTTCAAAGTGGGCAAAGACTGGAATCTTGATTTAATTGTTCAGAAATGTAAAATTGCGCACTTCACAAAAGCAAAAATCCTAGTATCTTATGACTGTATCAATGGATAACAACTGGAATCAACCAACTCGTACGAATACCTTGGTGAAGCACTCTGCAGGGATACGAATGGAATGATCACAGAGGCTCAGCTGTGTGTAAAGCAGGTGGTAGACCTCAGTTTACTCGCAGGATACCGGGGAAGTGCAGTCAGTCTACAAAGGAGACCGCTTACAAATCGCTAATACGATCCATTCCAGAACATTACTGGAGTATGTGTTAAGAACCGGTTTTAAGAAGTACTTGAATAATGATTACAGAACCAACAGCTATACTGGAATCCAACGTTGTTAGTTCTTTTTAACACATGCGGCCAGTTTCGACACCAGAGGGTGTCATCTTCAGGTTCCTACGTGGTTGAAGAGTATGAGAGCACACACAATATAGATCACAGTTTTTAACTAAAAGTGGGGATATATCACATCATAAAAATTTACTATTGTGATATAAACAAAACAAAATTCATCATATAAATGATGTTGCATTTTTTTGTTTCTTGATAACCCAATGGAAACATACACCAATGACGTAATGGACCTGAGGGTAGCCCTCACATGCAAAGAGTTACACCAGCAAAGCGATCGATGTCACATATATCCCTTACCGGGACGTCTACAAATATGAAATATAGGAATAGGCGCGTGCTCCACTGATGCTACTTTACAACACTCCGGTCATATTCTTAAGGTCCACGAGACCAGCTTAGCAAATGTGCACTTGTGTATGTTACAGACTCTGGACGCAATATCTCCAACCGAAACAACCACGCATATCGCCAAAGTTTCTACTAATTCCAAGAGATCTACTGGAAGTAAAGCAATGTTGCCGACATTAATAACATCTGCCGTCAATATATAGCCACAGCTTTAATAGTAGCATACATGATACATGTCGACGAACTATTGCTGAAGGACATCTAGTGTGGCAAATCTGCTATTTACATGTAACAATCGGCTATAAAGAGTAACCTAGTCCAAGTCAATTAGTAAAACCAGTAGCGACATATGTACAACTACACATACCGGACCATGAACGTAGAAACGTCCATCTGGAAATCTAGCAGCATAAAACCAAAAACACGTACGTACTAACACACAAGGGCAAGACTATGAACTCCGAAGATTCCATGAGAATGGGAACCCAGGCAATGGCTTACGCAAACGTGGCAAACATCGAGAGGATTCATATACCTAGAAGAAACGCATAATTCATATCTTAAAACTCTACACACCTAAACTACACTGCGGCAGCTGTACACCAGTGCAAAATCAAACTGTGCGCCCAAAACGTGCTCCGTGCAGAGCGCCAATTGTTGCATGTAAACATCAAATTTTCACACGAGATGTTCTTCGGCAGTAGATCGTCGACATGTAGCATGTATGCTACCTTTAACACTATGGCTACATACTGAGTGTGGATGTTATACTAATGATGGCAACATTGTTTTACGTCCTGTAGATTTCTTGGAATTAGTAGGAACTTTGATGACATGCTTCGTTGTTTCTTTGGAGATACTGCGTCCAGGGTCCCTTACATACACAAATTTCACATTTGCTAAACTAATCTCGTGGATCTTAGCAATGTGACTGGGTTGCTGTAGAATAATATCAGTGGAGCACATGTCTGTTTGTATATTTCATATCTGTAAGTGTTCCGGTGAGGGATATATGTCACTTCCATCACTTTGCTAGTATAGCTCTTTGTATGTGTGGATTTCCCTCGGGTCCATTACGTCATTGGTGTATGTTTCTATTGGATTTCTAAAAAATGCAATACAAGTTACATGCTGAATTTTGTTTTGTATGCATAGCAATATAATGTTTTTATTATGTGATTTGTCCCTCTTTTTAGTCATTGTTACCCTTATTCAAGGGCCGCGCTGGGTAGCCGAGCGGTCTGAGGCGCCTTGCCACGGTTCGCGCGACTATCCCCGTCGGAGGTTCGAGTCCTCCCTCAGGCATGGGTGTGTGTGTTGTCCTTAGCCTTTGTGAGTTTAAGTTAGATTAAGTAGCGTGTAAGCCTAGGGACCAATAACCTTATCAGCTTGGTCCCATAGGGGCTTAACACAAATTTTCAAATTTCCTTATTCAAGAACTAAATGTCCAGCTGCTGTCCCACCGTCTGTGATGGATCACCGCAGGCTTTAAGTGAAGACTCTAGGAATATACTATTACCTCCTATGTTTCGCTCACATAAGGAACCTTAGGGCAAGATTAGAATAATTACAACCCACACAGAAGCATTCAAACAATCATTCTTCCCGCACTCTCTATATGAATAGAATGGGAAGAAACAGATATAATTGGACGTACCTTCCGCCATACACTTCACGGTAGTTTGCAGAGTATAGATGTAACTGTAGATACTCCCACTATATCATTGGTTCCCTACCTTTCTGAGACAATTACCCCCGAGTAGAATCAGATATAAGCTGTAACTCCCTCTCCCCAACCATCATCAGCATTACTCCTGAGTTCAATCAGATATTAGCTAGTACCCACTCCAGTTGTTCCTACCATTATCAACATTAGCACGTTTTTTATTTAAAGACTTTTATTTTCAAAATAACGAAAAGGAAGTAACATTTGGTTTTTGTAGGTCTTTTATTAAACGACAAACTGTGAGCCAACGAGGCAACTGGTAATGCTTATTTCTAACAGTCCTTTTTTAGACAATGAAGAAGCAATTCTTGGTACGTCGCCAGTGCTATCTATAACTCCGCCTCAGAAAGGAAAGCTAACTCTCCACATTCATGGTAGACATGCTTCCTCTGCAACACTCCTACCCCTACCGGCTCCTGCTTGACCCACACATTGCACCCATATTTGAAATCATCCAATTTCACGTATATGCATTATACTTACTGTTTGGAAATCATGTGAATGATGGACTTGCTGTTTCCTAAATGGCAGTAATTAGAAGATTTCAGACTGCCGAAGCTTTATGACTAACCACTGCCACTAATAATAATAATAATAATAATAATAATAATAATATAACAATACCTTCTGTTGTATTGTATTGACAGTTATTGTGTTTAGTGTTGCGAAGCCATTTCTGGACTATTGTTGGAACTTGAAGGATGCATTTTCATGAGATATTTAAACATATGTCGTATATGTCCCAATTTTATTGTCATGGCGAAGATGTTAATACATTCATATCACAAGCAGTTTGAAAAAAATAACTATTCGTAATTTATGTAATTAGAATTACAGTCTTATGAAATAATGAAAATCGTAATAATATTTTGAAAATAATTTACTTTCATGAGTGAATCACAATGGAACCCTGCTTTTACCCCTCAGAAAATTTCAATTTACCCTTCGTGGGTAATTTCTCTCCCAGGCTGGGAACCACTCCACTAGATTATCCATGTTGACATTTTCTGTCTCCCAGCTCTCCTCTTTCCTACTTAGGTAGGACCAAAAGTTACAAAATGGTTATAACTATGAACAACATTTTATTGTTTTTTTTTTCGTTTCATTTGTATCAGGTTCTGACAAGGTAAGAACAGTAAATTCACCACCCTTGGTCTTCAAGTCTGAAATATCAATCAAAGCTAATGGTAGATAAGAAAGCAATTCACAGTTATAATCACTTTGTGACATTTGGTCCACCCTGTATAAGCTTGAATTTCTACTTGTTTTAACATTCCACAGACGCCTAAGATTTTAATCTTCTTTTACGTACACTGTATATAAAGAAGAAAGTATGTACATATGCTGGAGTATCCTCCTAAACCCCTGAATTGATTTCAACCAAATTAGGCAGAGGAAGAGCAGGTCTCATTAGTATCAACCTTCTAGCTCCATTACGAGTGGAGATAGGGGAAAAACGTCTTTTTTCGAACCTCTGGTGTGCACGCTGCCCTGCACAACAGGTATGTTGTGAGGGAACGGTATTGGCCTGCCAAATCAACCTACTTTGCAGCGTTATGTCAGGGGCAAGAAACTGTTTTCTGGGCCCCGATACATAAACTGCCCAGCCTAACAGGCATGTTGTATTGAAGTAGTATCGGCCCGCTTTATCAAACTGCTTTGAATGGTAGCCTATACAACAGGGGCAAATATTGATTTTTCAAGTCCCTGATTTCCAACCTGCCCTGTGCAACAGACTTGTTGCTGGAGTAGTATTAGCCTGCTTTACAGAACTGTATTGCAAGGGCTACATGTGCGATTGTGGATGACTGGGGATAGGTTGAGAGGGGACAGAGAAGGGGATGGACAGAGCGAGGGGTAGCAGGGAATGGACAAAGAGAAGGGAGGATGGGAGATGCATTAGGCAGGTAAAAATGGAAATGGGCGTTTGGCGTCATTGGCTGGGAAGCCCCTTTGTGGGGCAGGTCCACCCACCTTCAAACTGACAGCTATCAGGGATGGACATTAGACAGGTGGAAGGTGTAGAATGGTAGTGGGCAGGTGGAAAAGGAAGAGGAAGAGGCAGAGATGGAAAAAGAGAGGGAGGAAGAATACGATTAGAGGGAAGGAGGAAGATATGGTTAGAGTGTTGAACACTTTTTGGGCAAAGCAGTGGGGGAGGGGGAAGGCTAGTAAGAACAGTAGTAATAAAACATGCAACATATCTGAATATAACAACTTACTTCCATCACTGCTCATAGTAGCTGTTTCGTGTGGCTCAATAGCCAGATACAAGTCTTTCAGTTGGACACCACTTTAACGACTTGCATGTTCCCAACCTAATCGTGTTACCAACTGGGGAAAAGAGACGTACAGTTAACATGGAATTGGAACCACATGCAGCTCTTGACGACTTCTCTCCCTGTTTGATGAGAAAGCACCAACCAGAGACGGTGGTTATGCTGAACGCAGTAACTGGTGCGAAGTTAACGTTCTAACTCATCCCAGAGTGTTCTAGAGGGTTATAGTTTGGACTTTGGGCAGTTCGGTCCATTCAAGGAATGCAGTTATTCACAAACCATTGCCTCAAAGATGTTTCTCCATGACAGGGTGCACTGCACCACTCCTATGTACTTGACAGTTGAGAACACCAATGACGGCAGGTAACTTTCTCCATGCATTCGCCAAACTCAATTCTCGGATTGCACAGGGTATAGCGTGGTTGAGCTCTCCCAATCACTCGTTTCCAGTCACCCACCACTTGTAGCATCGCTCGGCACTGGTTACAGAAATGCATGGCTGATGAGAAGCTATTTGCTCAGTCTTTTCATCTCTCTACGCATGGTCGTTGTGGTACCTGGACTGCTGGTAGCATTTTGGAACTCACATATTTCTTCCGCCGATTTCACGCAATTCCTTACAACCACCTCCGACAATAGTTTGCGGTCCCTGACCTCCACTACATGAGGTCTGGCTGGTTTTGGTGTAGCTTCGACTGCTACTTCTCATTTCCACTAAGCAGTAAGCACCAGTCGACTTAGGCAATTTCAGCCTGACAGACCCATTCTGCTATTACTGCTTCTCTGCTGACAACACAGTACTTCCCGCCTTCTCTTATATGGGCGGGTCCACCTATCGTAACATCTGATGGTGAATTTCCCATTACACAGGGGTGTCCCCACACTTTCATCCTTAGGCACGTCTTGGCCGTCAATGGAGGCGAGCTCGCAGTAGAGATCCACAAACCACGCATACGCATCTGTTACCAGCTCCACCGCATGCCCAGTAGAGTGCGAGGAAAAGTTTAAAACTCTAGGTTGCGTAAACTGGCGACTGTGTATTAAATCGCATGTGACTGCTGTTGTAAGCTACTTACACTCTTAACTAATTAGTCAGTAGTGCTAAATAAAGTAGTAATTTAACATAACGTCATGGAAGGATTTGGATCCTTAAGCTAGACAAGGTTGTAGCGTATACCCATAAAAAGTCATTCAATGTAAACTGAATTCCAGAAAACTCCAAATCAGGAATTAGTGCTTGGAATAAAGGGAAATTGAGCCAAAAACTGCATATGTTTTTCCAGTTCAGGTCAAATATATCGTCACAAATCTGTAGCATTTCATTACTATACAGGCTGCTTCAGGCACGGTTTTTTGCTTACAAAGTAATAAGATAGGTTAAAAGCAATTTAAATGAGAATTTTTATCAGTTTTAGTTACGGAGCTACAAGCTTAAAAATGTAGTGGGTTGTTGTAATACGATGTACACACTTGGCTTTGTTCAAATTGATGTTCCAGTGCCGGACTGTTCATCTGAATGAGGTGTTCAGACGAGGGCCCGTTTCCCCTAATGCTCGACTCAGTGCCCCTTCCAAGCGAGATGTCAGGTTGCTGGTATCATGGAGAAATAAGAGTCGTCGATGGCCTGTTTGTTGTTTTGATGTTATCCGGAGTTGTGGGTTCAGTGGCATAAAAATAGTGCTTCAGATATCACCACAAAAAAATCTGTCACTGTTTAATCGCGCGACAGTGCTTGCCATTCCAGAGGACCACGATGTCCTAACCATCTTCCGTAAAATGTATTGCTCAGTTCTCGCAGAACATCGCACGAAGAGTGCTCTGAGTGACCACTGTGCTGCAGGCACGTACGCCCTCTAAGTTTAGACT
The DNA here is from genome assembly GCF_021461385.2 of Schistocerca piceifrons. Taxonomy (NCBI): domain Eukaryota; kingdom Metazoa; phylum Arthropoda; class Insecta; order Orthoptera; family Acrididae; genus Schistocerca; species Schistocerca piceifrons. The sequence continues at coordinate 304,338,075 of NC_060143.1, forward strand.
GGCATTTTCAAAGGGAGATTATAAACAGACAACCTGGTACATCTTACCCATTAATAATATCTGTGAAGCAGTATGAACTGCTGATTTCTTGTCAGAGGATTCCACACCACGCACTGATCCACCTCCTTTGACGACCGACGTGATGTACCGACGTAAGATCTTCTGTGGCCCAGTAATGCGTATTACAATGATTCACTGCACCATAATTTGTTGTAGAGGTCAGAGTTATGGCCTTTTTCTGTGGTAGACAGGAAACGTTTATGCGAATGTCAGGAAATAATGCAGCCTCCTTCTCCAGAACATGGATTGAGAGTGGTGGTGGTGACAGCAACCGAGTGGGGGACCGCGGGTAAGACACCCCGGTTGAATTAGAGTTTTATTCATGTTAGGTACAGAGGTGTGGTTGCCACGAGACGAGAGGCCGTTGACCCCGGGATGACACAGTGGGTTGCAGAGCTCAGTGAGACCTCGTCGCCAGATATGGTGGGGCATCGGAGTGCATAAAATGCGTCACCTGCTGCAGTCTTAAGAGGGCCGTAGTTGGCAGGGCCGCACACCTTGGCCGATGTATGACACTATTCCAGACTGCTGCCCCACCTCGAGCCGATCACTACAGCACAGGATACGACGATATTCAAAACCGTAGCTCCCAGCGTGATGGATACTGAAAGCGTGTTCCCAAACTGGGCAATGATCAGCGTCGATAATTAAATGTATCTTCAGGAACTGGTGCACAGCGACAGAGAGACTGAGTCGTCCCCTGGGCGGTCTCGAACATACGTCGCACTACAGAGGTGGCCGCCAGCACGAGATAGTCACCCAGAAGAAGACCCAGAGGTGGAAATTCGCTAAGTTGCCTGCGTAAGTCCCCAGCACTTCCATTCGCCTGCCCTACTGCATACTTCAGCTGGGTCTGCACAAGTGTTCACCTCGAAGTAAGAATCTCAGAACAAATGGGTATATCCGAGAATTAGGGTCTGGTTTGAGGGTGGGGTGTATTTATGAGAGTCTGCTGGCCAGTAATTGCCAACAGCAGTAGCCAAGTTCCGGAAGAGACATCAGGCCGTAGTAGCTGGGTGTCGCCAGTGAATGGCGATGACTTCATTCGTTCTGCTCTTCTTGTTTAGTAGGCTGCTAACGGAACCTAGCTGGAGCCGTAGTATTGCACAACTTTACTTCAGAGACGCTGGCTAACTTCTTTCGCTATATCGTCTTCCTGAATAAGAAATCTTCTACTCTTAATACGTCACTTTATTCATAGTGTGCGGTCACCACAGTGACGACACCTCTTTCCATTTTTTTTAAAATTTCAGAATAGAACATGCTACCTATGTCCTCAATTATTTGCTGGACGTGTTCCATTCTCTGTCTTCCTCTACAGTTCTTACCCTCTACGGCTCCATCTAGTACCATGGAAGCTATTCCGTGATGTCTTAATAGATTTCCTACCATCCTGTCCCTTCGTTTTGTCAGTGTTTCCATACATCCCTTTTCTCGTTAATTCTGCGGTGAACCTCCTCATTCCTTGCCTTGTCAGTCCACTGAATTTTCAGCATTCTTCTGTAGCACCACATCGCAAATGCTCCGATTCTCTCTGTTTCAGTTTTCCCACAGTCCATGTCTCTATACCATAAAATGTTGGGCTCCAAACGTAAGTTCTCAGAATTTTCTGCCTCAAAGTAAGGCCCGTGTTTGATGCTAAAAAAACTGTTCCTGGCCAGGAACTCTCTTTTTGCCAGTACTAGCCTGCTTTTTACGTCCTCCTTGCTACGTCTGTCGTGTATTGTATTACTGCCTAGGTAGCAGAATTCCGTAACTTCATGTGCGGGGTGGGGAAAGCAAAAGTGACTCGGACGAGTGGATAGGATATGTAGCAGCATTTTACGAGGAGGAAAAGACCCACAGTTACTTCCAACAGGATGAAATAACTGACCGTACAGCCAGTCGAACCTTGGAGTACATTTACACAATCTTCACGCCTGACAAGATTGTCAGCAGAGGCCAGTCAGGTCGCGGCCATCAAGGTCACCTTATCTGTCAATGTGCAATTACTTTCTGCGGGGAAGACTTCACGTCTAAAGTGTATCGTAACAACCCTCATAGTCTTCAAGACCTGCAGCACAACATATCGGCCGGCCGCGGTGGTCTAGTGGTTCTAGGCGCACAGTCCGGAACCGCGGGACTGTTACGGTCGCAGGTTCGAATCCTGCCTCGGGCATGGATGTGTGTGATGTTCTTAGGTTAGTTAGGTTTAAGTAGTTCTAAGTTCTAGGGGACTGATGACCACAGAAGTTAAGTCCCATAGTGCTCAGAGCCATTTTGAACAACATATCGGATGAGACCTCAGCAATCCTCAGCTGACCAGCGCTCAAGAGTGCCAAGACGTGAATGGTAGTCGCTTTCAACATCTGCTATAGTCATGTTCCTATTATACTTCCTTTCCTCTGCTGTGTTTCTTTGTACCCTGGAACTCTGATCTTCGGGCCACTTTCATTTGCGCGACCCTGTGCTTCGGCGTCACCAATCGTGATGTTAAGTTTCTCTCTGTCATTCCTTTCTTCTTTCTTCGATTTACTCTTAATCCATACTCTGTACTCATTAGACTAGTCATTCCAGTCAACGGATACTATAACACTTCTTCACTTTCCCTGACGATACCATTGTCATCAGCGAATCTTATCATTGATATCCTTTCAGTTTGAATTTTAATTCCATTACAGAACCTTTCTTTTATTTCTGACATTGCTTCTTACATGTAAAGATTGCTCAGCAGTGGCGAAAGACTACATCCCTCTCTTTTTAGTCCGGGGACTTCGTTCTTGGTCTTCCAATCTTATTGTTCGTTCCTGCTTCCGTTACATATTGCACACCCGACTTTCCCTATAGCTTATCTCCATTTTTCTCAGAATTTCAAACAACTTCCACAATTTGACATTGTCGAACGCTTTCTCGATGTCGACGAATGGGATGAATGTCACTTAATTTTTCATTAGTCTTTCTTTCATGATCAACCGCAACGTCAGAACTTCCCCTCTGGTGCCTTTTCCTTTGCTAAAGCCAAACTGATCCAACACAGCCTAAGATTTCTTTTCCATCCTACTGTGTATTATTCTCGTCAACACCTTGGATGTGTGAGCTGTTAAGCTGATTGTGCGATAATTCTTCCAAGTGTCGGCTTCTGCAATCTTCTAAATAATGTGGATGATGTTTTTCCGAATGTATGATGATATATCGCTAGACTCATACACTGTACAAACCAACATGCAGAGCCGTTTTGTTGCCACCGCCTTCAATGATTTTAGGAATTCTGATGGAATGCCGTCTATCCCTTCTACCTTATTTGATCTTAAATCATCCACAGCTCTTTCAAACTCTGATTCTTCCCTGTCGATTCCTGTTTCTTCGTTCATCACGTCTTCAGGCAAGTCATCTTCATCGTAGAGGTCTTCAGTGTGCTCTTTTCACTTATCCGCTCTATTCACTACATTTAACAGCGGAATTCCCATTGCACTCTTAAAGTTACCACCCTTGATTTTAATTTTTCCGAAGGTTGTCCTGAATCTTTTATATGCTGAGTCTGTCCTTCCGACAATAATTTCTTTTTCGATTTCTTTGCATTTTTCATGCAGCCATTTCGCTTTAGCGTCCCTGCATTTCTTATTTGTTTCATTCCTACATTTACATCTAAATTGTTACTGTGTATTTCAGAATTAAGTGCCTGGCAGAGAGTTTATCGAACCACCTTTAAGCTACATCTCTACCGTTCCACTCTCGAAGAACGTGAGGGGAAAAGGGACACTTAGATCTTTCCGTGCGAGCTCTGATTTTTCTTATTTTTTATGATGATCATCCCTCCCTCTGTAGATGGGTGTCAAAAAAATATTTTCGCACTCTGATGAGCAAGTAGGGGATTGAAATTTCATGAGAAGATCCTGCTGCAACTAAAAAGCCTTTGTCTTCCTGTGTTATATCCGTGGCACTCTCTCCCCTATTTCTGATAATACAAAACGAGCTGCGCTTCTTTGAACTTTGTCGATGTCGTCTGTCAATCCTATCGTATGTGGATCTCACACCACATAGAAATACTCTAGAAGTGAGCGGACTGGTGTGGTGTAAGCAGTATATTTTGTAGACCTCTTACTTTTCCTAGGTGTTCTGCCAATAAATTGTAGTCTTTGGTTTTGTAAACCCACAATGTTATCTCTGAGATCGTTCCAAATTAAGTTATTCGTAATTGTAATCCCTAAACATTTAGATTTAGTTCAGTTTACAGCCTTTAGATGCGCGTGATTTATCGTTTAGCTGAAATTTAGCGGGTTCTTTTTAATGCTCATGTGAATGACTTCACACTTTTCATGACTTAGACTCAATTGCCATTTTTTGCAGCATACAGATATCTTGTCTAAATCATTCCTAAATGCCTTGTGTTTCTGTATTCCTGAATTTCCCTGAACATTTATGTACTTTCTTCTTTACTCGATTAATTGAAGCACTTCTTCTGTTATCCATGGTTTCTTTGCAGTTACCTTCTTTGTACCTACGTTTTCCTTTCCAACTTCTATAATTGCCGTTGTGAGTGATGTCCATTCCACTTCAACTGAACTTCCTACTGAACTATTAATTATCGTAGCTTCTATAGCCTCATAGAACTTCAAGCGTATCTCTTTTTTCCCTAGGACAAGGTTTTCCTGCATTGGCACCGGGTCTCTTGAATGTTCAAGACTAGGGCGTGGTGAAACATTGTGACCGTCGGTTCATCTGAGAACATAGCATTTTCTAAGCCGCCCACAATGAAAACATTTAAGGTCTCTTCGCAGAAAGTAACCGTGCAATTTAAATCTTTTATATGTAGCTCCTGTGTCAGTGAAATCTCTCCCTTGCAGCTCCTGTGTCAGTGACAGGTGGCACAGGTGAAACTTGTGATCGTGTACTATTTGCCACATTGATATAAGGCTGAAACCAGTGCCCGCAAGAACTTCTCCTAAGGTGATACGAAGATCGTTGTGCATTTCATCTAAAAAAATCGCTTTCATTTCTTACTTCTCGCTGGTATTCGTCTTTTGTCCCCACGCCATCACAAACTACTTGTTTCTCGAAATCGCTGTCTAGCATGTAGGTACGTAATGGTTTGTCGAGCTTTTCGATCATTATATCTTCTTAAGGAAGTCATGGTTACACTGTTGGCGTATTTTTGGCATTCGTTAGATATTTGTACCATACTTATTGCACGTCTGTCAAAGCTTCGTTTGGTGGTGCATCTCGACGTGCCTTGTACATGTCAGTGTAAGGATACATCCTACGAGGGTTGTCCAGAAAGTAAGTTCCGATCGATCGCGAAATGGAATCCGCAGTGGAAACCCGATGAAGCTTTGCACAGATGGGTTGGGTAGTGTCTCTAGTATGACCGTCGATGGCATCAAGACGCTCTTTTCAGCTGTGAGCACACTGTGAGCGAGTAAAGGTGCCTAGAGCAACGATGTCTCCCGCCAAGAAGGAGGGTCCGCTGAGAGGCTTTGCCTTAATGAATGCAGCCCACCTAACACAACTGTCACGCACTTCCTTCTTCATGGCAATTCTCAGCCGCACTCTGCAGGGGCAGTGAAGACGCCTCTGCAGTCTTTCCGATGGGAAGTGTTCGATCACCCACAACACAGCCCTAATTGGCTTGTCCTGAGTATCATCTCTATTCACATGAAACGCTGGCTACGAACACTTGGGCGCAGGCTACGCGCTATAGACCAGCGTAGAGAACTATCGGAAAGCAAAGGCGGCTGCCTTCTATGACGATGGAGTTGGAAATTTGGTGTAACGTTCCGACAAATGTCTAAGTCAGAGAGGCGAGTATGTAGCGAAGTATCTGGAAAGTGTAGATAACTCTTGCAAACAAAATGTTTCTGATTTTCACTGTCGTTCCCATTTAGAGACCGATCGGAACTTACTTTTTGGACAACCCTCGTATAATGAAACTGAACATGACTCCGAGCAGCGCATCGAGGAAGCCTGTTGCCCCGTCGTACAGAAGGCGCACTGAGTTGCGAATTCAAGGAAATGGGAAGTCGTTTGAAAGCGCCACATAGATGAGTACCCCGCTACCAGAACACACACCTGAACGCAGCCAGTTATGTACAGCATATTGTATACATCCATAAGACCTTGAACGTTTCTAGCTTCCTAATTAATATAGGTAGATATTTTGTTTAAATTTTTTGTACAAAGCTTATTTGAATACATCGTCTACAAGGTAGTTAAAAAATTCTATTTAAAACATTGTAACTCTCTGGAATAATATTTATAACTCCGCATAAGGAGTAAGGTTTCTTGCGTTTACCGATCTAAATAAACATTCTCTTCAGTTACAGAGAAAAACACCTCAGCTAGACTCCCCCCCACCTTCCCATTCCATCGTAAATTTTTCAGGCTTCATACACATAGACATGGGCTGTTAGAGGCTTAGGCACTCTTTCTGTGGAAGACGTTTTTAGTCACTCGGCTGTACAAGCGTTTTTAATGGCTGAGTAGTATAATTTTTTTTAAATTGTCCATGCACTTTAGCATGAAATAAACGTTTAGGCTCTGAAAATGTTATTAACAGCCGGCGACGTCGGTGATATCACATCGGCAAAGTACTGGCTGGCGCTGGTGGAATTTTTCCCTCAATCGTGACTCATAGCCAATCAGTTGATCCCCCTTTGTTGAGCAGAAAATTAAAAAACAAGATTCAAATTCAAATACAAGTTAAACAACATTGTAACCTAAAAATTAGCTTTACCTACAGTTGATAAGAGGACATCCGTTAACTACATGTATTTTTTTTATTTGTTACCCTTCCTCCCGCGACCCATCCATGATGAGGAATGATTGAATGTTGGTGGGTCCCATTCACGCCCCCTCACGTGAAGTTTACTCTACAATATCTAAATAATTTAATTTATTTGATATGTTCGTGGTTTTACGTCATATCACTAAAAATATCTGTTAGGTTGCTTGGAATTGATGTTGTAAAACAAAGTGGGATTTCTGTGGGCATGTTCTGCCATATGGCAACTTTACGGAGAGTTCATTCAGTTAAACTCGTTATAGTGCACTTTAAGCGTAGTTATCATTTTAAGCTCTAATTTCACAGAAAATGTGTAGTACATAGATTGAGAAAATCCATTGAACAATGTTTTTAACACGTGAGTAAAAACGCTTTAATTTAAACATTCCAACCCCGAGTAGCATTCGGATGGACAGACAGACAGAGACAGACAGATAAAAATGCTCCGCAGAATAGTCTTAACCGTTTTGACGGATCACTAAAAAAACTGTCCTTTAATTGATATATCATATACATTACATATCACTGAACCTCTACTTACTTTGCAAATGAAAGACATCATTGTCTGTACCTTCCTTTGAACCGGATGATTACGTTACAAGCTCTTGATTTATGCGATAACTACGAGAATTCTTGTCGGTGAACTTCAGCATAACTTCCTTCCACAAACAATACACTTGTCGTTGGTGCGTTCGTCTCGATTTTCGGGATATCGCTTAACATACGCATTTTAAAAGTGTTGATACAAATTCATCAGAGAATCACTGGCATGCACATGTGTAAAGTATTCAGTTTAGAAAGGCCATAAAGAATGTGGGCACTTTAATACTGTATTTGCTCGGGAGTAACTAAAAAAAACATAATGTAAACCATAATAATAATGACATGTATTTCTCGAATTAAAAAAGTTGGCATGAGATTTTCATTGTCCTTCACCCTCCTCCACCCCCCCCCCCCCCGTCACTCCCTAATTCTAGTGACGGTTGGTGAGATTTGCCGGATCTCTCCCCTCGTTCTAGGCTCACGTAATTGATGTACGTTCCCTAACACAGCAAGGGTAGCAGTGCCAGCCAAAGGTTTTCTGGAACACTACTCGCTACAATGCCTCTTGTCCCTAAAGGCGGTGGCCCCCTCATCCTGTGAAGTCTCGTCTTCTCCGAAAGGCAGAAGTTCTTCTTCTATTAATCCCGAGAGAAGAAGTTACCTCTTAAGCCAGTTTCGCCGTCCTCAGAATTCTCCCCCTGCCGCTACTACCGTCCAGATAGTCCACAAGTCCGAAGAAGTTAACCGCCCCACTTCGAACAGCGGTTGCATCCCTCGTCACAGATTCGCCGCTTACCAATCAGCAAGATACGAAGCTCGACCCGCATGGTAGGTTTTTATGGAATTAGCGCAGTACAACCAAGAAAGAGATATGATGAATGTAATGCCGCCACACTATATGAGGATATGGTCTTAATAAAGAACACGAAAAACAGAAAAGTCGGTAGAATTGATGAAATGCCGATGCAGTGATTGAAATTCGGAGGAAAAGAATCACATATGACCCCCTCCAATCATAATGGAGCATGAAATATTCGAAAAGTAAAACAAAGAAAATGGCTGTAACTAGAAAGTCTTTTAACAGCGAAAATTTCTATGTGTAATGAAAGCCTACTTAGTTTGGACGTACAAAAGGTGGAACTAAGATATCTTTTTCGCGGATGATTTAGCGATACTAGTGGACAGTGAAATCACAGTAATCAAACGGATGTACCCTCAAAGAAGGATTTGAAAAAGCTGATCTACAAATCTCTTTTGGAAAAATCAGTTCCAAAGCTCTAAATTTAACTTATACAAATGAAACAAGAAGTACAAGCATACTATATGGTCAGACACTTTAAGTATCTCGGTGATATCGTAGAAACCTATGGTCTAGAAAAGGCAGCACAAAGAGGTCGATTACAGAAGTTCAGGAGAGGGTGTGGTAGAACACATGACAAAAGTGCATGTCCACACATACAAAAGTTAGAATTACGATACGGTGATCAAACTTGAAGCTCTGTACGTGAGCGAAACTTTAACTCTCGACACAAAAGGAGATATGGGAAACATCTTGAAGGAAGATTGAAGGGTCATGGGCAAGATTCTTGGCCAGGATGAAACGGAGGACAGACGAAAGCTTATGTCCCGCAAAGCAAGAGAGAACTTATCAAACTTGGTATCAGATATTAGAAAAATGAGGTTAGCGTAGAACATTATGACATACATCGGGAAATTAAAGAATATATCATGGATCCAAAAAGTTCACAAGACCTTGAGAAAGCCCACGTGTTGGACTGGAATCTGTTCAGTCTGAATGTGAACCGTTAGGTAATACAGCCAAAGAATGAGGAAAAAAAACAGAAACCAAAGAAAAGTGGTCTATGTAGAGGCAATGGGAGATCAGAAGATTAAAAAAATAATCTAAGCGACCTGTATGGCTGAACATAGTCCTTACACAGATTACAATAATAATAATACTAATAACAAACATATAACACACTTCATATGTCTGCGCAACATATTTCACAAAGTATAAAAAATCAAACGGATTATCAAAAAGGAAGTTTGGAAAACACGTAAGGAAATAAAATTTCAGAATCGCATATCAAAACTGGCTATTCTAAATCAATGTGATTCTTAGACAAAATGTTTAAATCGGAATGAATAGCACACAAATCAGACATATTTAGTGGTATTAATTTGAGGACACAATGAGAAATGGAAAATTTAAGTAAGTAATGACGTACAGAATAAATGGCATCGACGTACCAACGTAAACAGCACCGGCACAGTATTAAGATACCAGAGAATGTGCTACCACGTATAGGACTTCAGTTTCAATTCCGAGGAAGGAGGGATCCTGGGTAATTATATTTTGGATGGGTTGAACAGAATGTGTAGTCGTAGAACAGGAGCTTTCTCAATGCTAGTAACAGGCGAAAATATCGATGTTATTCTGAATGGCCACTTGACGACGAACGGAGGCTTGAAATGAATAGAAACTAATTAAACAGATAAAATAACAGCTTGGTATAATTTGTATAAATTTTGTTAATGATACCGGAAATCGAATTTTTTGTTCCATTTTTCATGATGTTCATTGTGCGTTGATTACGACGATACTATTTGTAGACTATTGTCACACCTGAAGGTGGTAGTTAATACTTCGAAAGCAATAATGTGAATATTTATAGTTATTAGTGACGATCACGATTTAATAAATTATTGTCTTAGCATTCCAAATGACAATATGTCAACTACAAAAATTAGTAGTGGCCAAGCTATTACAGAGCAAGGAGTTCACAGCCAAACTATAAAAGCTTTTACTACTGCATAGATCCCAACGTGTTCGCATTGCGTGCAGTAAGTGAACATGTATTCATCAGCAACCACAACACGGAAGTTCCTGTTCGTACCCGCAAACTGGAAGGATGCAAATTTACATCTTGATGGGCAAATTCAGTGATGTTTCAGCTGTACCAGAAGAAATCACAAGAGATCGAAGTACGCATTTGTTTTCCATTTTCTCGAAACAGCTCGAAGTAAAGAAAATGGGATCGCCGAATACAGGAGAACGATCAATTCGCTGCTAAAGGCGCTTGCGATGTTATTGACGTTTTATCAAACTTCACACTACCGCGATGATTAGGGAGTCAAACGTCTAATTTCCCAGACGATTCTAACTTGATTGGGTCCTTGACATTCCCCGCTCGTAATGAAGTCTTTAGTGCTAATGGGAGACTGATTTATAACGTAGGGATTATAAAACTCAAATGGCTCTACCGTGCAGGGTTTGGGCTGCAGCAGGAACTCCGAGCGTGTGATGAGCACCCTCACCCTCCGGAAATGAAGGCCGGAATCCCCCTCCGTGTGGGAGACGCGCGTTATCTCCCTTCACACAGGAAATCGAAGCTCTGCAAGCGGAGTGCCTGACTTAAAAGCGAGCCAGTTACAGTCAAAAAATACTGAAACCCATATAAAAGCACATATGGATTAAGGTCGCAGCGAGCTTACATTTCTGTCTTGGACTTTCTATCGTCGCCCAATGGAGGTCATTTCAATAGCACATTTACCTGCTATATACGAATAAATAATTAACCTTTGATCATGACGCTGACCTAAAACAAGACTGCAAAAGCCATCCAGAGACGGATAGAAGTTGATGCCTTTGGCGCTACATTTACGAGAGTCATTCAATACGTATGCAATACTTTTTTTTATCAGACAATTTCAGTTGAAAATGTGGAAGTTTTTATGGAACATTGTGCAATATTTCCACTTTTACGTCTAGAGTATTCATACGAGCTAGCAGAATGTCTACAGAGACGCGCGCAGTGAACAAAATCACGGTGAGTTGGTGGGTTATGTGTCTGTCATCAACACAAACAAGGTCGCTCCAGCCTGTCTGATCTCCCACGTTGCTGCCGGTCGCACAGTCTTGCAGTACTGGAACGTGCGGACACTCCCATTCGAGGTAGTCGACGGATCACAATCAAAGACGTCGCTACTCAGCTGTACGTCTCTGATGGTAGACCTAACTCGCTCATCCACTAGTTGACATACTCAAAGTTGTATGCCCGCTGGTTTCCTCACCGTTCAAAGGAAGACCACAACGAGAAAGGAAGAACCATCTGTGCGGAATTGCTTGCGCGTTACGACGCTCGTCCGTGACTATTTTTTCTCGAATATCTTCGCAGGCGATGAAACGGGTGTTGACCTCTTCGAATCGGAAACAAAACGGCAATCCATGGCGTAGCGCTACACCACCACTCTTCCGAAGAAAAAGTTCAAAACCGCCCCCGCAGCCGGTGAAGTAAAGGCGACCATCTTTTTGGACTCTGAAGAGGTTATTTCGTTTGATGTCCTCCCTCATGGGCAACGATCAACTCTGAAGTGTATTGTGCTACCCTCAGGTAATTGAAGAAACGACTTCAGCGTGACTTCTGCATAACAAAGTAAGGCCTCACACAAGTCTGCGCATCCAAGAGGAGCTCAGAAAACCTCACTGGACTGTTCTTCCTCTTCCAACCTACACCACTCATCTAGCACCTTCCGACTTCAATCTGTTTGGCTCAATGACGGAAGCATTCCGCGGGAAGCAGTACATGATTAATGGATAAGTTGTTGATGCAGCAAGACATTGGCTCCGACGTCGACAAGTAGAGTAGTACTGAAACGTCCCCTTTTAACAATTATACATGACTGTGCTTAAACTGACACACAATATTTTGTTAGCGCAACGCAATCTGACTTTCAAAATTCCCTACAAAAGAATGGCCCTGACTAACATTAAACTATACCTTTCACAAATCACTTACCTCACAAAAATCTTCGCTGCTCAAGCTACTGCAATACAGCGAGCGCCACTACTGCCAGCTAAATAAAAGATTCAAACTATGGAAGGCACTAACTACTGATGGGGATAGTTAGCAAATGAAAGATATTAATAGAGAACAAACAATGTATTTACCTTGATATCATCATATATAAATATAGCAGTTCATGACAAATTTCAAAACTCCGCCATCTCTCTCCCCACATCCACCACTGCTGGCGGCTCACCTCCAACTGCCCAACGCTACGCGCTGTTCACAGCCAGCTGCCTAACACTACAATGGCGAGTATTACAACAATGCAAAGCAGCCACAGACTGCACACAGCACAGCCAGTCATTTTCATACAGAGGTGGCGTTACCAATAAAAAAACCTAAACAGCCTACTTACATAGCCCCCATGCTCCCCACAAAAAATTTTACAAATTGGATTGGGCAGTGGCCAATACAGATTTGAAAAAAATTTTTCATAATTACAATAACAAAGAAATCAAATGCACACACTTATTGATACAATGTTGGTCAAAAGCTAAAAATTTCTCACAGTCCATAAAGACAGTCCAGATTGTTCATCACAGTAAAAATGCAGAGTTTTTCTCAAAGTCTGAGCAGTAAAAGAAAATCCACACAGAAGTAGTGGATTTCCATGCAGTCTTGAAGAAGTAGTGTTGTCCTTCCAACGGAAAGACAGTGCTGACTCTTGACACGCATACAGGTAATGGGCCACAACAGAACAAACCCACAACAGAGTTATTCGAAGTTTTGAAGAATATCGGTAGGTAGGTCATCACAGAGCAGACCAACTGTAGTCCTGGTAGAGATTACAGTATAGGGTGCAGACCCACTGCAGTCCTTGTAGAAATAATGGTATTGATCGATCATCAAAGATGTAGACCCACTGTAGTCCTTGTAGAGATAATGGTCCTGGTGGGTCATCAAAGATGCAGACCCACTGTAGTCCTTGTAGAGATAGCCAGAAGCCATCTGTTGTGACTGTGCAGGTGCACAATCACCATTGAAGAGTCTTGCGGATAATATAGCAAGTCCATAACCACCACTTGTGAACTCACAAAGTTTTTGGAATTGTCCTTAGAACCAGCAATGCTGTTATCCAGTCCCTTGCTGAATTATTAACACACGTGCAAACACTAACAGTCCCTACTTCTCACATATTGTCCATATACTATGACCAACAGAAATGTGTGCAGTGAAATGTAACTTACAAGTTAATAATAAGATGAACTGGTGTCAATTACAATTTTATAACACGAGAATACAATTACAAAGGTACAAAATACATCATTAAAAACATAACAATACAGATAACATTTGCAGTAACACAGGCGTTACAAAAGAATAGAAATAGACATATACGTCAGTGTTACAGGAATTATGACATGAGTACATACGTAAAAGATCAGAATGACTTTCGAAACATCAACTTCACACATGAGCATTAACACAAAACAGAATAAATAATGTCTAAACATCTTTACAAAGTAAATAACACATTATTAATGCCAATTGTATTTGAGGATAACAGTATTCCTCATCATAGTGAATGTAACTTAGTATTAGAAGAGAAAAAAGTTCTATGAAACAGTACACAGAGACAGGAAGGAAACAAATACACAAGGGTACACAAACATATAGTGGGATAACACAAAAGGGAAAGGACAGGGTTTGTTTTACTGCAGTATTTTGCATGGAGATCTCCCTTTGTTCATCATTATTCCCAAAAAGTCCTATCTAAGCCTGCTTTCTGTATTCTGTTCATATTTCTTTCAAAATAATTATTTCTGATTGTACAATACTCATTTGGGCCCAAATCTTTTTCATATAACTTCGCAATGCAATCTTTACCTATTCTCCATAGTCAGTTTCTTATATAGTCTACCCCCTCTTAAGCTAACTTAAATCTACTGAGCTCAGATGCTAAACTAAGGGACGAGACAATGCAGCAGCACACAAAACAATTTGACTCTGGCAGTCCCATTTCAGTAATCAGTGAAACAGCCTTTAGCAAATGCAACAAATCGAACGATTGCCCCACACTTCCGTTACGTAAGATTAAATTACAAGGTGCAATCTTTGGAAAAAGTGTAGATGTGCGCCAACAAACCAACTTAGAATTCTTTTGTCAAAGCCACAGCTTCTCTATGAACTTTCTTATTGTTCCATTATTGTCGACGGAAATTATACTGGGAGTAGACTTTTTGAGTGAATACAAAGCAATCTTAAACTTTCACGATGCTGAAATAACTTTAGAAAAAGAAGGTAAGTCAGTAGCTTTGAAATTTGAAGATTGGCTCTCAAACTATGACGAAGAAATTAATCGGCTTTACCTCCTGTTAGACAACAGTTCGGAATTTTCTACGGAACTAGACACTAACAATCACTCTGCAAGTACTGATAGGGATGACATCGACGGCATATTTGAAATTAATGAGTTAATTCAGAATAAAATTCAAACAATTGAGAATTGTAATGACACTGATAGGCAGGACCTTTTTGAGATTTTACAAGCACATTCCACAGTTTTTACTCACAAAACAGGAACAATCAAGGGATTTCAATACCAATTTCGTGTTCGTGAGCATACTAAATTTTGTGTTAGACCATACGTAATTCCAGCGCATTATAGGGACCGTGTTAGAACAGAAATACAATCTATGCTCGACGAGGGCATTATTGAGCCTGCAGTAAGCTCATACAACAATCCATTACATGTTGTTGAGAAGAAAAATGGATCGATCAGGCTTGTCTTAGATTCGAGACAAATCAATACGATCATTATTCCTGAAACAGACAGGCCGCAAACGTTGGAAGAACTTCTTCAAAATTTTAATGGTGTAAAAGTGTTGTCTTCCATTGATCTCAGATCCAGCTTTTATCAGATCTAACTTCATCCAGAATGTAGAAAATACACAGCTTTCCTTTGTTTCGGCGTTTGTTATCAGTTTCGGAAACTTCCCTTTGGTTTGAACATTTCTTCAGCAGCATTCATTCGCGGGCTAAATTCCATATTACCTGAGTTCTTAAAACGTCACATCACCTTATATGTGGACGATATTCTAATAGCAGAAGCTTCATGGGAACTACATAATCGCATCCTCAACAGTTTGTTACGGATTTTTGCAGAATCTGGAATTACAGTTGACTTGGAAAAATCTGAATTCGGTAGGACAAAGGTGAAGTTTTTGGGACATATTATTTCTTCTGAAGGCATTCAGCAGGATCCTGAAAAGTTAGAAGCAATCAGAGCCATTCCAGTTCCATACACAAAAAAACAAGTCCGCAGTTTTCTAGGTCTCGTAAATTTTTACCGTCGTTTTCTGAATATGCAAATTTTTGTTACACCAAAACTTTGTTCTCTCACTGGGAAAAATACTATTTGGAACTGGGACGAACAAGCACAGTTGTAATTCAATTCTTTGAAAGAATTGCTACTTAACGCGCCAATACTAGCTCATCCAGATCTGTCACAAGATTTCTGCCTTAGCACGGATTCTTCCAAAGTCGGTCTTGGTGCCCATTTATTTCAAGAAGCCATAGAAGATAACATTACTGTTCAGAAAAACATTGCTTTTGCTAGCCGAGTGCTAACAAAATCTGAAAAAAATTATTCCGTTACTGAATTAGAAGCTTTAGCTATCGTTTGGGCATTTAACAAATTCCGTTTCTTTCTTTCTGGTAAGCACGTAAAAGTATACAGTGATCATCGTGCATTACAATTTCTTGTGTCTTCAAAATTAAATCATGACAGGTTAAAACGTTGGGCATTGTTTCTGCAAGAATTCCACTTTACAATAGTCTACATTCCCGGCAAGGAGAACATTGTTGCGGACGCGCTGTCACGCGCACCGGCTGGGCTCGAGAAAAGTAACACACAAGGCAACCTCGAGAAAAATTTCAGTATTCTTTACATTCAGACAGTCGCCTTTGAAAACTTCATCACCACATCTTTAAAGGACATTGCTCATGAACAAGATAAAGATCCGATTTGGAAAGACATCAAAAGTAAATGGCATGAAAAGACATACACTCAGATTCGGCATTATTACCTGGTTAGAAACAACATACTCTTCAAACGCTGCACTGTTGATGACAAGCTATGGGTACTTTGCATTCCAGACGATTTTGTTAATAAGCTCATTTGGTACATTCATTTCAGCTACGCACGTTTTGGCCCACGAAAATGTTATCATATTATTCGAACGACTTGTTATTTTAACAATATGGAAAAGCGAATTCGAAGAGTCTTGTCTATTTGTAAACTTTGTCAAAAGGCGAAACCATCTACTATCTCACATCGTGCTCCGTTGTTTCCTATTATTCCTTCTAAATTAAAAGAATTTGCTGCTGTTGATCTCTTGGGACCGCTTGTCACAACATCTAATGGATTTTCGTACGTTTTAGTCGCTGTTGAACTTACTTCAAAATTTGTTTCTTTCACTCCGTTACGTAAAGCCACTGGACGATCTGTATCCAACGCCTTTGTTAAAAATTTCTTACGTGAAGTTGGACACGTTAGCAAAGTCATTTCAGATAACGGACCTCAATTCAGATGTGCTGTTTGGTCACGCATGCTTCGGAATCATAAAATCAAACCTGTTTTTATTTCATTGTACTCACCACATTGTAACCTGTCTGAACGGATTATGAAAGAAATCAATAAGCTTTGCAGACTTTATTGTCACAGAAAGCATCAGCATTGGGACAGATATTTACACTTATTTCAAAATGTGCTGAATGAAATGCCTCATGATTCCACTGCTTTACCACCCACTCTTGTACTAAAGAATGAAGAATCACCGAACAGAATCAGAGAGCTTGTATCTTTCCCAAATACACGTAAACTTCGACACAAAGACATAATTGATTTGGCTCTTAAAAATATAAAATCTGCAGCACACAGAAGGAGAAAACTACACGGTAAAGCAAATGCAAAGAAATTGTATATTGGTCAGAAAGTTCTCGTTAAAGCTCATTCATTGTCACATAAGAAGAAACACTTGAGTCACAAATTCTTTCTAGTTTACAATGGACCTTACAGGATCTGACGTATAGCACATGATAATTGCGTTGAAGTTGAAACTCTGCGTACTAGGAAGAGTAAAGGTTTACACCACATTTCACATGTAAAACCGTTTATTGAAAGATAATCTGCTTTTTAACTTTGTCTTTGCCATATAACTTTTCACTTTACATTACTAGTATGCTGTGTCAGACTTAAGAAACTGTTAACATACAACAATGTTTGAAGTTAAATATCCAGTCTAGAATCTAGGGAACATTTTGAAACAGAAATTACGAATGCATTGTTATAGTGAACAGACGACACAGTGTTGTATTTGTACATTCTTGCTTGTTAGTTGCACGATTACGTAACGACTATAAGGCTCACATACTTAGAACATTTACCAGTACTGCTAATGAGATTTTAATGCAACATTTTGGTTTACTTGAAAATATATTCTGGCTTTAAAGTACTTTCTGTGAGATACCAGATGACACAGTGGTTAGTTTATGTGACAGCTGCACGATTTTATCACGACGCTACTAATGAGTGACAATATACAATGTTGCTTTTGCGGTGTTTCTGTTTTATATCTGCACAGTCTTTCTGTTTTATTCTGGAAAGTAAAACATGTTTTAGTAGTAACTTTTGTGGTATAGCTACAATGAGACTGCCTTTTCCGTAGCACAACAATACGTTACAGCACAGTAATTTCTTCATCACAGCAATAAGCGTAATAACTAAGATATCTATACGCAAAGCATTTCACTTTTCTTTATCATGAGGTAAGTACATTGACTTCTGCAGAACTTAGCTTTCGAAGGACAATGATACAAAGGTTTTCCGTAATACATTTCATTCCATTGTTGAAATCTGAACATCTGGGGGTATAATTACATTAATCCTCAGGGGGGCACACACCAGCTTTGTGTACCTTAGCGCAACGCAATCTGACTTTCAAAAAATCCCTACGAAAGAATGGCCCTGACTAACATTAAACTATACCTTTCACAAATCACTTACCTCACAAAAATCTTCGCTGCTCAAGCTACTGCAATACAGCGAGCGCCAGTACGGCCAGCTAAATAAAAGATTCAAACTATGGAAGGCGCTAACTACTGATAGGGATAGTTAGCAAATGAAAGATATTAATAGAGAACAAACAATGTATTTACCTTGATATCATCATATACACTCCTGGAAATGGAAAAAAGAACACATTGACACCGGTGTGTCAGACCCACCATACTTGCTCCGGACACTGCGAGAGGGCTGTACAAGCAATGATCACACGCACGGCACAGCGGACACACCAGGAACCGCGGTGTTGGCCGTCGAATGGCGCTAGCTGCGCAGCATTTGTGCACCGCCGCCGTCAGTGTCAGCCAGTTTGCCGTGGCATACGGAGCTCCATCGCAGTCTTTAACACTGGTAACATGCCGCGAGAGCGTGGACGTGAACCGTATGTGCAGTTGACGGACTTTGAGCGAGGGCGTATAGTGGGCATGCGGGAGGCCGGGTGGACGTACCGCCGAATTGCTCAACACGTGGGGCGTGAGGTCTCCACAGTACATCGATGTTGTCGCCAGTGGTCGGCGGAAGGTGCACGTGCCCGTCGACCTGGGACCGGACCGCAGCGACGCACAGATGCACGCCAAGACCGTAGGATCCTACGCAGTGCCGTAGGGGACCGCACCGCCACTTCCCAGCAAATTAGGGACACTGTTGCTCCTGGGGTATCGGCGAGGACCATTCGCAACCGTCTCCATGAAGCTGGGCTACGGTCCCGCACACCGTTAGGCCGTCTTCCGCTCACGCCCCAACATCGTGCAGCCCGCCTCCAGTGGTGTCGCGACAGGCGTGAATGGAGGGACGAATGAAGACGTGTCGTCTTCAGCGATGAGAATCGCTTCTGCCTTGGTGCCAATGATGGTCGTATGCGTGTTTGGCGCCGTGCAGGTGAGCGCCACAATCAGGACTGCATATGACCGAGGCACACAGGGCCAACACCAGGCATCATGGTGTGGGGAGCGATCTCCTACACTGGCCGTACACCACTGGTGATCGTCGAGGGGACACTGAATAGTGCACGGTACATCCAAACCGTCATCGAACCCATCGTTCTACCATTCCTAGACCGGCAAGGGAACTTGCTGTTCCAACAGGACAATGCACGTCCGCATGTATCCTGTGCCACCCAACGTGCTCTAGAAGGTGTAAGTCAACTACCCTGGCCAGCAAGATCTCCGGATCTGACCCCCATTAAGCATGTTTGGGACTGGATGAAGCGTCGTCTCACGCGGTCTGCACGTCCAGCACGAACGCTGGTCCAACTGAGGCGCCAGGTGGAAATGGCATGGCAAGCCGTTCCACAGGACTACATCCAGCATCTCTACGATCGTCTCCATGGGAGAATAGCAGCCTGCATTGCTGCGAAAGGTGGATATACACTGTACTAGTGCCGACATTGTGCATGCTCTGTTGCCTGTGTCTATGTGCCTGTGGTTCTGTCAGTGTGATTATGTGATGTATCTGACCCCAGGAATGTGTCAATAAAGTTTCCCCTTCCTGGGACAATGAATTCACGGTGTTCTTATTTCAATTTCCAGGAGTGTATAAATATAGCTGTTCATGACAAATTTCAAAACTCCGCCATCTCTCTCCCCACATCCACCACTGCTGGCGGCTCACCTCCAACTGCCCAACGCTACGCGCTGTTCACAGCCAGCTGCCTAACACTACAATGGCGAGTATTACAACAATGCAAAGCAGCCACAGACTGCACACAGCACAGCCAGTCATTTTCATACAGAGGTGGCGTTACCAATAAAAAAACCTAAACAGCCTACTTACAGTACTATGCGGACATAGAAGCACTTCCAGTAAGGCCGTCACATTAAACGGAGATTATGTGGAAGAAGTAGGGTTTTGTAGCCAAAACAGTAGGGAATATATTACAGGAACGAAATGGGAAACCATTTTGGAAAAGACCTTGTACCAGCGTAAAACGGAGACTTTAAGCATTTACTG
This sequence comes from Schistocerca piceifrons, assembly GCF_021461385.2. Classification (NCBI taxonomy): domain Eukaryota; kingdom Metazoa; phylum Arthropoda; class Insecta; order Orthoptera; family Acrididae; genus Schistocerca; species Schistocerca piceifrons. Next base: position 304,358,299 of record NC_060143.1, read on the forward strand.
GATTACGCTAGAGGATACTGAGAAAACCAGCCCACAGAAATAGGTATTGCATTATTTAGTGAGTGCCCCTCCCATTTGCTAATAAAATTCAATAAGGAACTTATAAATTTGAAGAAAATCGCGAAAACCATCATCAGAAGCTGTGAAAAACGAATTAACAGAGTGAACTGAATGGGTTTCTCATGAAAGCAAACAGACGTTTGGTGAAATAAGTGACAATGTAAAGAAAGTGCAACAACAAATTAATTATGTATAGTGTCTGTGCCGGCCGCTGTCGCCGAGCGGTTCTCGGCGCTTCAGTCAAGAACCACGCTGCTGTTACAGTCGCAGGTTCGAATCCTGCCTCGGGCATGGATGTGTGTGTGATGTCCTTAGCTTAGTTAGGTTTAAGTAGTTCTAAGTCCTAGGGGACTGATGACATCAGATGTTAAGTCCCATAGTGCTTAGAGCCATTTGAACCATATAGTGTCTGTGTAAACGTAATGCTGTGTAAAATAATTAACAGTAGAGAGAAGTGAAAAACATAGGGTACTTAACTTATGTGTGTGTAATCTCTAGTGACAAAGAAGGTTTTGAAAGACTCAAGCATAGTGTTGCTTATCAATGTCAATGTGAAAACTCAATGATAAATGTGCTCGTGCAAAATGAGGAGATGTAGTGCTTCGTATAAAGCGACAGTGATTTGAGCGTGACTTTTAGTTCCTGGAATCTACATAATAATACAAACAGGAAAAGTAAAAATCAAACTCTAAAACAAGGAATCAGTGATGTTCAATGGCATCATAATTTTCTGATTACACATGGTCTGAGTGAAATCATACAGGTAAGGGTAGACTTTCTCAGTAAATACAAAGGGTAGGTAAATTTTAGTACGAATTCAGTAACATTACAAGCGGATGAGAGGAATTTTGTTGAACGATTTCTAGAAACAAAGGAATTGACATTGCAGGAAAAAAAATGTCTGTGCGTTACTGCTGGAAGCAAGGGAACATCGAGGGCTATAATGGATATGATGATCTAATGGTTGGAATATGGACAGGCCTCAGTGGTCATTCGGTCTTTGCAGCTTAAGATGACCGACGAAACCAGACGCTGAAGTTGCTGACAGTACTACTTGGTTACCTCATTTTCTTCTTGCGTTATGGATCTTATTCGTCGGTCCATTTGAGCTTTGTATTTCATTTTTAATTTTCTTTGCTATTTGAGAAATAATGCTTGGAAGATGTTATGTTCTACATTTTGCCGTGAAAACGTAAAAATTTGTATTTGAGCTTTGTATTTCATTTTTAATTTTCTTGGTTGTTTGAGAAATAATACTTCGAAGACATTATGTGTTACATTTTGTGGTCAAAACATAAAAATTTGTATTTTTAACTTTACCTGAAGAAAAGAAACTGGTGATGATCTTTCAACTCTACCAAATTTATGAAATTTATTCGCAATTGCGGAATATTTTTGACATTAACTGCGTTAGGTATGAAGATATTACTTATTGGTGACTCTGGAAAATTTGTTTCAGGCCGGGACTCTAACCCGGATTTTTCGCTTGTTACCGAAAAATATACATGTTTTGAGTTGCTAAAACAAGAATCTAAATGCTTTCATGAGCAACGTAATTCTGCTGAAATTTTTGTTTTTCGTCATCAGTTTCAAATAACTTTTAAAGTAATTCGATTCAGAGTGCTACCTGGGAGTATCAGTGAATGAGATTCCCCGTTACTTCAACATTTCTGAGAGAAGAGAGTGGTGTTTGTAAATTTTTTATTCCAAGAACTGTAAAGAAAAGAAACATGTATTTGCCTTTACTTTACAATTTGTGAGGTTATTATTTGTAGTCTTAGGCTACATTGAATTTGCAGAAAAAATGAATAATAGACATACTCATTGACTAACGAGGTAGTATTACAGACAAGACACAACACAAAGTTCTTATGAGGGTAAAAGGAATGATTAGACGGCAGAAGGACACAACAGAAGTGCCTTCTGAAAGGTATGACTAAAATTAATCAGATCGACAGAACAGAAAACTCGCCATGACGACGAACCACTGAAAAATTTACAGACTAATCGGTGCCAGTGCCGAGAAGAAAGAGGAATCTGACGTCCGTATCTTCAGCTTTTTAAAGAAACTTCGTATTTTTTATAACAGAATGTCAGTTTTGTAAACATTTGGTAATTTTTTGTAACTTTACATACTTGATTAGTGAAAACCTCTTATGCAATATTCTGGAAGTAGAAGTTTTGATCATTTTTTGTAGTTTGAATTTTAAATAATACTGCACTGATTTGTACAATTCTTATAATTTTGCACATAAAATATAAGTATCAGATGGGAAGTATGGCGTAGTAACATGTAATCCAATTGTAAGATTCAATACTGAATGCCTGGGTGTTTGCTCTGTGCAAGCGCCAGTTAGTGAGCTGCAGGATGCGCAGCTCTGCACCTATCCAGTCGCTATAATACGAGCTGTTATCTAACTTTTGTCCGTTTTAGTACTTTGTTTGTAATAAAAATTTTCACAGCGTTTTCAAATAACAATAGTAGATCACCATGTCAATTCCAATTCATAATTTTAATAATTACTGGTACCCAGAAATTTAGTTAAAACGCAAATGTTCAGTATTATAACTTTAATAATTCCTGAGATCCAGAAATTTAGTTAACACGCAAAATATTCGATATTGCACTTAGATTGGCTTCCTGACAGACTGATACCACATTGTATACATATCATAGAAGGAATCTAGATAATCCGCTTAACATTACATAGTCAGGACAGAGTTTTTAATAACAAAAATAAGAGATACGCTGTAACAAATATTTTCGGAATATTCTTTTTGATTTCAAACTGTTTTTGGTTAATGGTGTACAGTTTCATGAAGTCAGAGTGTGTGGTGAACTGAATGAGGCAGGTATGTGAGGAATGCATCTTGAAATTGTAAATGATTAAGTATTTATTTACCTGTACCAAAAGTGCTATAACCATGAAATGAATGTCGTACACTGTACGAAAGGCATTATGCAAAATCATCTGGTATGCTTATTAGGCAGAACAGATTATTAGACAGAACAGATTATGTACAGAGATTTCTCTATTTTACAACAATAATGATAGCAGTAGAGAAAGAGATACAGATAGCCTTTGTAGATTTAGCAGACGACTGTGAGACGCTTCCTAGAGCAAACCTGTGGAAAGCTATGAAATATATAGATATGGTTGACCATATTTTACGCATTAATACTGAAACTATAAGGTAGAGATTAAAAAAGGGTCAAAATTATCAGAACCCGTTATTTCACAAAAGGGATGGGGCGAGGCTGCACTATGTCACCCCTCTGTTTCAGTTTATACTTGGAAGTGGCTCTCCGAAGTTGGAAGAAAAGATATGAACAAGTGGACATACGTTAACGCAGCAGCTTACGACGTTTTTGGCAAGATCACAAGGACGAAATAATGGAGCATGCGGTGTACGCAAGGAGGATGCGCTGAATAAAGAGGTTTGGCAGAGGATAACAGAAATTAAGCAAAATATTGTTATTAAGTAATCTCTTATTAATTAATCATGTAATAATAATAATGATAATAGTAATAATAATAATAATGTTTATCGAAAAAGTAATATATTTACTCCAGTCCTTTAGACAAGTACAGACATCATCATTTTAAGTCTGTGTATGTATTTTGGCATAATTGATTGGTCGAGTAGGTAAAGTACCTGGCTATACGAGGCCAGCTGGACTCTCATTGGCAGTAGTGTACCTCAGCCAACCAGAGAAGAGAGCAGACTCGCGTTTGGCACCCCTGTGATTTGGTTGGACGGGTCAGAGTATCGACGAGTCAGGAGCTAGCGCTCGTAGAGTAAGGTTGTGTCTCCAGTGGCTCGGTAATATCATCAATAATGCTTGTTGTCAAGCAGCAGAATGCTAGAGGAGAGTATGAAGCGGACAGCAGTGCTAATATCATATTTGGATAATTTTTCTGAGACTTCCTTGCTACATATCGTAATACCGCGTCAGTGCGTGACATATTACGCAGGTTCAGTCTAGGGGCACTAGCTCGTTGATAAGTGAAAAACTTGTAACATGCACTTGTATATGTTCCAGGTCTGTGAAGTCTTGGAAAGATTTATGGCGTTGCTTATTCACCACACGTGACGAGACTAATAAACAAAGTAGGTGGGGTACGATCGCTTGATAACGAATTTCTAAATTAAATGGATGGTTGATTACAATCTACGATCGCAAGAGTCAGTCATTTCTCCAGTTTTTAAGATGAATTAGGGGTTAACTGCATAAACGGCCCGTCCCCTTGACTGTTCACCATCGGAGCTCGCAACCTACTGTAAGTGTGTGAGTAATGTTCTTTTTTGTTCTATGGACAGGGGGAAGGGCTACGGACGAATAAAAGAGATGCTACAGTTGAATCCAAAAGACAACTGGGAAAAGCGGAGGCAGCCTCCCAAGTGTGGGGAGATTATGAATTCACGTTTCTGGACTAGTATTGGCACAAACTATCATAGCTTCAGTGTACCAACTATCATGGATGACTCAGGAGACAAAAACTAATATATATCCTACATCTACATCTACATCTGCATCCATACTCCGCAAGCCACCTGACGGTGTGTGGCGGAGGGTACCCTGAGTACCTCTATCGGTTCTCCCTTCTATTCCAGTCTCGTATTGTTCGTGGAAAGAAGGATTGTCGGTATCATACAGCGACCATGTTTCTGAAACTCACAATGCGTGAGCACGAGCATGCTTAGGTAACACACGAGTGTAGCAGGTAAAAGTTGTTGTGCTTAACGTTGCTGCATCAGATGTTACTTTGAGATACTTAGAATGTTGTGATGTCATGCTCTTCGACACCTGAGTCAGTAAACAGCGGGTATGACCAGCGCCTGCATGGCAGCTGCAGTGCCAACATGCAGCACTACGCGTGGGGACAACTTAGAGACATGCACTGTCTTTACGATGCTGCTGAAGGCAATAGTCGAGGAGCCCAGTGAATGTACCGCGAACGTCTCCACGCACGCAAATGTCCGCATTATCGCACATTTGTTGCAAACGACTGGATATACCGGCACATTGGCGGCAAGCAGGGCTAGTGCGGGCAGACCACGGACAGGGAGTACACCTAACATTGAGGAAGAAGTCCTGTTACACTTCGAGAAAAGTCCCGAGACAAGTAAACGAGTAGCTGCTGCTGTGCTCGGTATTCACCATAGTTTAGAATGGGATGTGTTGCGTGAACAGGTCATCCTTATCGTCCTATGACTATCCACCTCGTCTGGAGCATATGCGCTGATTCCTGCAACAGGCTAAATAACACGGACGTTCTCCTGAAGCTGTTATGTTTAAAGATGAGGCTCCAGTGATTTACTGTACATATACACTGAAGAGCCGAACAAACTGGTACACCTGCCTAATATTGTGCAGAGCCACCGTAATCACGCATCAGTGCCGCAGCACGACGTGTCATGGACTCGACTAATGTCTGAAGTAGCGATGGAGAGAACTGACACCATGAATCCTGCAGAGCTGTCCATAAATCCTTAAGAGTACGAGAGGGTGGAGATCTCTTCTGAACAGCGCATTGCAAGGCATCCCAGATATGCTCATTAACGTTCGTGTCTGGGGAGTTTGGCGGCCAGCGGAAGTGTTTAAACTCAGAATAGCGTTCCTGTAGCCACTCTGTAGCAATTCTCGTAGTGTGGGGTGTCACATTGTACTGCCGAATGGCCCAAGTCCGTCGGAATACACAATGGGCTTGAATGGCTGCAGGTGATGAGACAGTATGCTTACGTACGTCTCACCTGTCAGAGTCGCATATAGACGTATCAAGGGCGCCATATCACTCCAAAGGCACATGTCCCACACCATTTCAGAGCCTCCACCAACTTGAACAGTCTTCTGCTGACATGCAGCGTCCATGGATTCATGAGACTGTCTCCATACCCGCACACGTCCATCCGTTCGATACAATTTGAAACGAGACTTGTCCGTCCAAACAACATGTTTCCAGTCTTCAACAGTTCAATGACGGTGTTGACGTGTCTAGGCAGGGCATAAAGCTTTGTGTCGTGCAGTCATCAATGTTACACTACTGGGCCATCGACTCCGAAAGACCACATCGATGATGTTTCGTCGGGTGGTTCGCACGCTAACTCTTTTTGATGGCCCAGTATTGAAATCTGCAGCAATTTGCGGAAGGGTTGCACTTCCGTCACGGTGAACGATTCCCTTCAGTCGTCGTTGTCCCGTTTTTGCAGGATCTTTTTCCGGTCGCAGCGATGCCAGAGATTTGATGTTTTATCGGTTTCCTGATATTCACGGTACACGCGTGAAATGGTCGTACGGGAAGATCCCTATCTCATCACTACCTCGGAGGTGCTGTGTTCCTACGCTCGTGCGCCGATTATAACACCAGGTTCAAACTCATTTATATTTTGATAACCTGCCATTGTAGCAGCAGAAACCAATCTACCAACTGCGCCAGACATTTATTGTCTTATATAGGCGTTGCCGACCGTAGGGCCGTATTCTGCTTGTTTACGTATCTTTGATTTTGAATACGCATGCCTGTACCAGTTTCTTTGGAGCTTCAGTGTAATTCACATGTACGGTCGGGTGAAAACTCATGTATTACATTTGCACAATGTCATCAGAGATGATATGAGTAAATACGTGGACTGGTATCGTAGGCGACTACTTCCTTGGCGTACTCGACAGTCAGGTGGGCAGTGTACAGAGAGTTCTTGGAAGTTCGCCTGCCAACTCTGTTTGAGAAAGTACTCTTAGATAGTAGAGGGAGGACGTGGTTTCAGCATGATGGGGACGATAGCACTTAGCAGAGACAGCCCGAGCAATAATAACCAATACTGCTGGCAACCGGTGGTTCGAACACGGAAGGCCTATACATTGGTCTGCAAGATCCCCGGACATATTCCCATCAGACAAGTTTCGGGCTACATGGAAGTCAAAGTGTATACTACGCTCGTTGATTCAGAGGCGGAAATGGTTGCGAGAATTATTGCAGCAGCCACACAAATACAGATCTCACAACGCCTTTTCCAGCGAACATGGGATTCCCTGCGACGATGATGCCGGTTCCACGCTCAGGTTATTGGTGCTCATTATGAAAATTTATTATTATGTAGCAGCGAACAGAACGACAAAACAATGAAAAACCTTTAATGCCGTTTTATTCTTAATCACACACAATAACCTTCTGCATACTCAGCGCTCCGTTTCCGACACGTGGTTTAAGAAATACATCGGTTTCTGTCTCTGTTGCCATCCCCGTTCTTTTGGGCACTGAATTTCTTCACACCTTGTGTAAAGAGACACAGAGAAAATGATGGTGGGAGTTCGTTCCACGTGTATTGAGAGAGGACCAGTCAGAAGGAAATATGTAAGAAGTTAATGATCCATGAGAGTAGTAAAGACGAGAACGAGGCCGCAGACACATATATGTGCGAGTTGCTTGCGACAGACGCAACGGCGTGCTGGTGGCATGCTGCCGCCAGAACCGGATGCTAGCGCCTGTTCTTACTGCGACAGCGAAAATTGCGTGCGTGTTCTTGAGGTGGGACTGGGTTCCTATCGTGTCTTTCCTGTACACGTCTGACTTCAAGCATGTTGCAACTAATACGGCAGTAGACTTACACGCCAGCCTTCTCGATGAACCGATACCGACCGACCGTAACTACATACTATTTCATAGGGCGGTGGGGACTCGAGGGTGCATCTACTTTGGTTTTATTTCCTTATTAGTGTGCCTACTGTGCAAAACACAGTCCGCGCCGACAGCCTTAGATAGCGCGCCGACCCCCCTTGCTGTTCTGCTGCTGACTGGCAGGGAAGAATTAAGTCTGGTGACGTTGGACAGGCCAATAAAGAGATATGATGAAAAGAGTGCTCTTTCGTGACAGTGTGGCCTGGAAGTGAGTTTGAATACATCAACAGCTCTTTTCTTCCTTCATAATGAACATATCATCTTGGCACTATTTTAGTATTTTAGCTTCAGGTAATCTAAAAGCTGTTCGTAGAATCTCATCCTGTCCTAGGCAACATTTTTGTCGTTTCGAGTTTGCGGGGAAATTTACTTATCTATGGAAAATTTGTCTATCATATTTACAAACTCTTTAATTATGCAAGCAGTTGTTGTCATTTGATTAGTAATCTCTAGCCGGCCGGAGTGGCCGAGCGCTTCTAGGCGCTTCAGTCTGGAACCGTGTGACCGCTACGGTCGCAGGTTCGAATCCTGCCTCGGGCATGGATGTGTGTGATGTCCTTAGGTTAGTTAGGTTTATGCACTTCTAAGTTCTAGGGGACTGATGAACTCAGAAATTAAGTCCCATACTGCTCACAGCCATTTGAACCATTAGTAATCTCTCCGACAGTTCGATTCGGTGCTTGGATTCAGACGCTGGACGAAACTGTCGTTGCGGTTTCTCCACGTTTGTTAGAGCTAGAAATGTCTCCTATTCACAAGCTGTGTAATATTTCGCCGAGAAAAAACTAATCACTGAATGATGTTTGAACATATGGTCATTCGTAAACTGAGTTTGTCCTGTTTTCTAATTTAAGGACTGTTGATTCGATGTGGATACTGCTGTCAGTGAGAGTGTTTCGTATGAATGAACTAAATAGAGAAGACATAAATAAAGAAGATAGTTTGTACTATGAACTGTATTCTGGAAACGTGTACTGGTCGTTTCATACGCACATGATTGCAGATCTGTGTGGCTTTCCTATTTAAAAATACAGGACAGCTACTTATCAAAGCACTTACCTCATTTAGTTAGGGTACTTAATCCTGATTTTTTATTTTTTTATGTACACGTCAAGTTCCGTAGGAACAAATTGAGAAGCAAATATCCTAGGTCATGGAACGTGTCAGTACATGAAATTACGACATAAAAGTAATAACAGATAAAAATAGAATGTTTATGAACCCAAAAAAGTCAAGCCATAAGTTTAAGTAAACGCAGTCAACAATACAACAAGAATCAGCTTAATTTTTCACGGAACTCCTCGGCAGAATAGGTGGAGTGACCCATGAGGAAACTCTTCAGTTTAGATTTGAAAGCGCGTGGAGTATTGCTAGGATTTTTGAATTCGAGTGGTAACTTATTGAAAATGGATGCAGCAGTATACTGCACACCTTTCTGCACAAGAGTTAAGGAAGTCCGATCCAAATGCAGGTTTGATTTCTGCCGAGTATTAACTGAGTCAATGCTGCTTATTCTTGGGAATAAGCTAATATTGTTAACAAGAAATGACAGTAAGGAATATATATACTGAGAGTCCAATGTCAGAATACCAGACTCGTGAACAGGGGTCGACAACAAGTTCGTAAACTTACGCCACTTGTTATATGAACCACCCATTTCAGAGCCAAAAATATCCCTTTAGAATGGGAAGAGTTACCCCAAAAAATATTACCATACGACATAAGCGAATGAATATAAGCAAAGTAGACTAATTTTCGTGTCGAACGATCACTCACTTCAGATAGCATGCGAATAATAAAATGGCAGTATTAAGTCTTTGAACAAGATCCTGAACGTGGCCTTCCTATGACGGTTTACTATCTACCTGAACACCTAGAAATTTGAACTGTTCAGTTTCACTAATCATATGCCCTTTCTGTGAAATTAAAATGTCAGGTTTTGTTGAGTTATGTGTCAGATACTGTATAACTCAGTCTTACTGTGATTTAGCGTTAGTTTATTTTCTACAAGCTATGAACTTATGTCAGAACTGCACTATTTAAAACCGAGCCACTGTTGCACACAACATCATTTACTACCAGGCTAGTGTCTACAGCAAACAGAAATATTTTAGGGTTACCCGTAATAATAGAGAACATATGATTTATATAAATAAGGAACAGGAGTGGCTCTAACACTGATCCCTGGGGCACCCCCCCACTTGACCATCCCCACTCAGTCTCCACATCACAGCCATTCTCAACAGTGTGAATAATGACCTTTTGCTGTCTGCTGCTAAAGTAAGAGGTGAACCAATTGTGAGCTACTCCTCATATTCTGTAATGGTCCAACTTCTGGAGCAATATTTTGTGATCAACACAGTCAAACGCCTTAGTTAAATCAAAAAATATGCCTAGCGTTCGAAATCTGTTCTTTAACCTATCCAGTACCTCACAGAGACAAGAGAATATAGCATTTTCAGTTGTTAAACGACTTCTAAAGCCGAACTGCACATTTGGTAGCAAATCGTGTGATACAAAATGACCAATGATCATTACACACACAGACTTTTCAATAACTTTAGCGAACACTGATGGCATAGAAATAGGTCTAAAATTGTCTACATTATCCCTTTCTCCCTTTTTATAAAGCGGCTTTACTACTAAGTACTTTAATCGTTCAGGAAACTGACTGTTCTTAAAGGAGAAATTACAAATATGGCTAAATACATGGCTAACATGTGCAGCATAGTACTTTAATATTCCACTAGGCACTCTATCATATCCATGGGAGTCCTTAGTCTTCAGTGATTTAATTAATGACCATATCTCCCCCTTGTCTGTATCACAGAGGAGTATTTGAGACATCAATCTCGGAAAGGCATTTGCCAAGGGAGTTATATGATTCGCTGTGGGGATTAAATTTTTATTTAATTCACCAGCAGTGGTCAGAAAATGATTGTTAAATACTGTAGATGTACCTGATTTATCAGTAACAGAAATAGTTTTTCTACGAACTGACATTATATTGTCGACTCTGTGCTGCTGACCAGACACTTCTTTCACAACTGACCTTATGGTTTTAATTTTATGCAGTGAATTAGCTATTCTATTTTCGTACCACATACTCTTTGCCTTCCTAATAACATTTTTGAGCACTTTACAGTACTGTTTGTAATGGGCTACTGTAGCTTGATTGTGACTACTTCTAACATTTTGATATAATTACCCCTTTGTTCTCATGATATCCTTATCCCATTAGTCAGCCATCTGGGCTGCCTTTTACTGCTAGTACCCCATTTAGAACGTTGTAATGGAAAGAAACTCTCAAAGAGCATGATAAATGTGTTAAGGAAAGCATTATATTTGCCATCTATGTTATCGGAACTATAAACCTCCTGCCACTCTTGTTCCTTGACGAGGTTTAACAAACTCTCTATTACTGTTGGATTAACTTTCGTACATAGTTTGTAATTATATGTGGCATTTGCTTGGGTACAAAAATCTTTTAGTGTTGAAATTTGAGCATCATGGTCTGAAAGGCCATTCATCCTTTTACTGACAGAATGCCTATCTAATAATAAAGAATGAATAAAACTATTGTCTATGGGTGTGCTACTGTTCCCCTGCACCATAGTTGAAAAAAACACAGTCTGCATTGGACCATATGAATTTAGGAGATCTACCAACATCCTTTTTCTTGCACCATCATATAGGAAATTTATACTGAAGTCACCATATATAACTAATTTCTCGTACTACCTGTGAAGTGAATCAAGAAACCTCTCTAGCTTGAGCAGAAATGCTCTGAAGTCAGATTTAGGGAACCTATAAACAACAACAATTAGAAATTTAGTTTCACTAAATTTTACTGCCCTTGCACAACAATCAAACTCCTGTTCAGTGCAGTGCCATGATACGTCTATGGACTCAAATGGAATGCTGTGTTTTACGTACATGGCCACTCCCCCACCCCGCAAGGAACTCCTAGAAAAACAGCCAGCTAATCTGTATCCTAGTAAAGGAGGCCTCTGAATTGTCAAATTATTTAAGTGGTTCTCCGATATATCAATAATTTCAGAGTCAACATCTATAAGCAGTTCACTAACCTTATCTCTAATATCTCATATTATGATGAAATATGCTCATTCCCTACTTGGAAACATGACGTCCTCTGAAGGAGAATCCTTAGAGAGACTTCCTTTAAGCAGGTATACCTATAAGCTAACTTCAATCTAAAAATGGTGCAGCTCTAACACCATCTTCTACAGGAATTTTTCCATGAGTGATCCCAACACCACTCACCACACTGTCACCTATAAGCTTTGCCAGCCTTCCCTTCCCATACCTATTGAGGTGCAGGCCTTGTCTAGTTAAACCCTATCAACTGATAGACTCAACTGTCACCAATGAAATGTGACCCATGCCCTCTGTCATCAGCGTCTTCTACAGCCTCATGTTAACGCGGCTAACAGCCGCATTAAGGTGAGGCCGATCATGACGCTGAATCAGCTGCACGAAATGCACATTAGTGCCCCCAGTTTGAGTTGTTATCTTTACCATGTAACCATCTACATCATATTCCCCGTCTCTATCAAGACTGTTTCCTGCTGCACCCACTATCACTACCTGATTCTCTTTCGTAAAATTCCTATGCTCTCAGTCACCTGAGCCATCCCTGCACTAGGCTTCACAATGCTGGTGACCTGGTTCTCACTCCCAACACTTCCTGCAACTGCTGGCCCACACCTCTACCGTGCTTATTTCCTAGCAGCAGAACCTTCTTCTTTCTGTTAGAGTTACAAACTGACCTAGGCCTCCTAACTGCTGAGGACTGCTGCGTGTTCCCTACACCTACAGCTGCAGGAGGCTCCTCTCCACTCAGCTCTGACAGTTGGTCAAATCTATTGGATAAAGGCAAAGTATAACTGTCTGAATACCTCGTCATCCTAGCTGCCTTCTTGCCAACTGCCAGTTCCCATTCCCCAGCAACCTTCACCCTCCTCAACCTATCTAGTTCCCCCTTTGCGTATTGTGACTGCACCTGAAGGGCACAGATCTTTCGCTCCTGTTCCTCTATCAACTTTATCTCCTACAAATTCTGCATTCCCAGGGGAGGATCTCGCTAGAATGCCCACTATCTTCCCCACTGCATTCATCCCAATGAAAATACTTTGAACAAATCCCACACCGTAATCCATTACTCACGAACCTACGACGGAGCCCACACTTCTCACTCATGGTTAAAGTTTACAGTTACTGACAAAAACTATACGTCTACGTTACCTAAGTTCAGTTAACCATTTATAGAACTAACAATGCGATCTCGTAATTCCCTCTCTACTAAGAAAGCAACTACTTGTATTAATACTACTAAACCACAACTAATACCGTTACCAACAAAACTTCACAAAATTATTAGCTGAAACCAAGAATTTAAGCGGCCACTAGAAAACGCAACGAAGTTAAGACACTGAATGAAAATTTTGCCGAAATATTTCACTAGAAACAATAAGAAACGTCAGCTGAAAACTAAAGCACGAAATTTACTAAACGACTTCAACGCGCAGAAAACTCTAAAAAATACAGCGAGCGAACGTTTCGATAAGTTTGTTAAATCGTTATTTCGCCACAAACAGCACGAAACACCGCTGATGTGTAGATTAAAAGTCAACAGGATAGAATGTAGCGAGAGTCTCATTATGCCAACTTTTAACAACTTGTTTCGACTTAGTTACATCTTTTGTCTTCCTAGATGAGGCAGGGGTTAGCGGATCTTACTGGGGTAAGTGAACAGTAAGTTAGGAAGAGTAGATTGGATGAACTTTCCGTTCCAGCAGATCCATATTAAGGAGATCCTTCAGGATATAGAACTCGTCAGAAAATGAGAATATGCAGTAAATATTTTCACAGATCCCAAGTGAAGCAATCCTGAAGGATGTAGATTAAGTCAAAAATCTTAAATGTATTTTCATTTAAAAAGAAATAACACACTTGACACAAAACGTATATATTCAATACTGTAAGGTGCATACTATAATTTGAGGTTACTGTAGTCATGCATCATCAATTAGAAAAGTCATTTTACAATACTTGTTTACATTGATCACATTACTGTACCGAAGTTGTGCAGAAGTCAGATTGTACTTAATGCTCGAATTATTTGATATTACTGATAACGTATACACATCAACTTGTTCTGCTAAGAAATTTGACCATTGAGTAGAAGGAGTTGACCATTACACACTGTCGTTATGTATTGTCGCTTTGATCAACAGACCGATATAATACTGTGGATGCGCCACTCGACACCTGTTGGGGAGGAGTCCTTCTCAGACTTAAGCTACGCGAATAGCGGTAGGGAAAGACGGGAAGCACACAATATGTACAAGAACCAAAGGTGAAAAATTAGCCTGGGAGGCCAACAACAAAGTGCTCGGATTAAAATGGGCGTAAGACAAGGATTTAGGCTTTCGCCCTTACTGTGCAGTCTACATATGGAAAAAACAATAGTGAAAAGAAAAAAAGTCTAAAGAATGGGATTCAATTTCAGCGTGAAAACGTATCAATGAAAGGATTCGCTGATAACATTTCTATCTTCAGTGAAACTGAAGAAGAATTACATTATCTGTTGAATGAAATGAATAATCTAATGAGTGCAGAATGTGGACTGAGAGTAAACTGAAGAGACGAAAGTAATGAGAAGTAGCAGAAATGAGAACAGCGAGAAACTTAACATCAGAACTGGGACTTGGCCGAAGATATTTCAGAATCAGAATATGCCTGATTTCAATATAGAAGTGAGCAGATCCACTACTGGATTCGTTTCATTACTTCTCGAGGACGCTCATTTCGCTGGTAACATTGCAGTTAACGGATACTACAGCTAACACGGTAGGATACTCACAAGTGTGCAAAACTAAAGTACCGTAGCTCGGACATTCCCTGTGCAATGCACCTACAGGGAGCGGAAAAGGAAATTGCCAGCACAGCTGGAAGCAGCGCAGTAACAGCAGCTTTCGCGGTGGCTGTGAAGGCATCGACCTTCACGGTTCTCAGCTGTTGCAAGTAATAATACGTTGTCTGTGGGAAAGCTTCCGGCGCAGTCCGCTAGCACTTGCGGTGGTGCCACATTTGGCTGCAGTTATCGTAAAGAAAAGGCATTTAAGGAACTTGTTTACACCGTAGTATAATATCTTTAAGGGAAATATAACTATCCGCTAAAGAATGTCTTCCTGAAAATGACAGAGAATTTGCCTGTTAAGCAGCTCTGTCCTGGCATTCTCCTGAAGTGGTTTGTGGAAATACGGAAAGAGTACTTTTCTTTAATTTTGGTTTTGATGCTGCCCGCCACGAATTTCTCTCCTGTGCCAAAATTTTCGCCCTTCTAGCAACTGCAAGCTGCGTCTTCAATTATTTGCTGGATGTATTCCATCTCCCTCTTCAGTTTGTATCTTATGCAGCTCCCTGTAGTACCATGGAAGTTATTCCCTTGAGTCATAAGAGATTTCCGTTTGTCCTGCATCTTCAGCTTGTCAGTGTTTTGCTATACGTATTCCTTTCCTCACCGATTCTGCGGAGAACTTTCCCATTACTTACCTTATCAGTACAGTTAATTTTCAACATTCGTCGGTAGCACCACATCTCAGATGCTTCGAATCTCTTCTTTTCCGGTTTTCCCAGAATCCATGTTTCACTACGATACAATCCCATTCTCCAAACGTGGGTTCTCAGACATTTCTTTCTTAAATTAAGGCCTGTGTTTGATAGTAGCAGACTTCTCCTGGTCAGGAATGGCCTTTTCGCCATTGCTAGTCTGCTTTTTATGCTGCGGGCAGCATCAAAACCAAAATTAAAGAAAAGTACTCTTTCCGTATTTCCACAAACCACTTCAGGAGAACGCCAGGACAGAGCTGCTTAACAGGCAAATTCTCTGTCATTTTCAGGAAGACATTCTTTAGCGGATAGTTATATTTCCCTTAAGGATATTATACTACGGTGTAAACAAGTTCCTTAAATGCCTTTTCTTTACGATAACTGCAGCCAAATGTGGCACCACCGCGAGCGCTAGCGGACTGCGCCGGAAGCTTTCCCACAGACAACGTATTATTACTTGCAGCAGCTGAGAACCGTGAAGGTCGATGCCTTCACAGCCACCGCGAAAGCTGCTGTTACTGCGCTGCTTCCAGCTGTGCTGGCAATTTCCTTTTCCGCTCCCTGTAGGTGCATTGCACAGGGAATGTCCGAGCTACGGTACTTTAGTTTTGCACACTTGTGAGTATCCTACCGTGTTAGCTGTAGTATCCGTTAACTGCAATGTTACCAGCGAAATGAGCGTCCTCGATAAGTAATGAAACGAATCCAGTAGTGGATCTGCTTACTTCTATATTGAAATCAGGCATATTCTGATTCTGAAATATCTTCAACCAGTCCTCAACCACATGTGTTTTCCCTGACGCTTTGAAACACTGGCTAGTTAAAGCACTACATGAAAAGGGCATTGCCACAGCAACCTCTGATTACTAACCTGTTTGAATTCTTCCTGCACTGTTCAAGGTCTAAGAATATACGGTTCACAACCAACTAGCAAACAACTCAACCACACACAAGCTACTAGACAAATACCAATGACTTTCCCGTAAAAATCGTAGCGTAACTTCTGCTTCAATAAATGTGGCAGATGACCTGAAACATGACCTGAAACCTTAGATTTCAGCAAAGCCTTTCATACGGTCGACTTCGACCTTTTTCTTGACAAACTCAGCAGCCTACATTTCTCCCCAAGAGCAGTGCAATAGTTTCGCGCATACCTTACGTCTCGCCAGCAATCGTTCTGTAAAACACTATTAAGTGACAATGGAAGAAGGTAGTGTTAGTCCCCCCCCCCAACCCCCAGGGCTCAGTATTAGTTCCTAGACTCTTTTCATTGTGTGTCGATCGTGCAAATATCGCATGTGCGTTGATGACCTCCAGTTGTATCTAAGTGCAAAACCAATAAACCTGAAGCAAGCTATCAAGAATCTCAGTAGCGACCTGTGTGCACTACCAAAATGGACGCAGGATTTAGGGTTAAAGCTCAATCCATTCAAAATCCAATCGATACTGACTGGTCATCGTAGGGTCATAACCCCAAATTATCAGTAATTTCTACCATATTTAAACCTGAATGGGACAAATACCAACTTCTCTCCTTCAGAAAACAGTCTAGAAGTAATACGAGATAAAAATCTAAATTGGTCTGAACAAGTGACTGCAATCTGCAATATAAACTTGCATAAACACTAATACTTTCTATTATTGATTTCAGCGATGTTCTCAGGAAAACTCAGAGTGCTTGGAACTGTCTGTGAATGCCTGTGTTTGTTATATCTGTGATGTTCGACTCTTTCATCGTATTTCAACATCATGAGCACAGCTACATTGGCTGCATGCAAGACAAGTACAGAGATTTGCACAGTTTGTGTCTTCTCCACTGTCATCTGGACGTCTCTCGATGACCTTAACGCTCTTGTCTGAACAACTTAGCGGAAACAACCGTCCCCGTCACAGCAAAAATCTCTCTGTCTCACTCCGTAGGTCAGTCACTTTCTCGAATTCCATATCAGTAGCAGGAACCCTAATCTGAAATAACCTTCCGCATTGTGTTAGACAACTAATAACATCTCCAGCTTCAGAAGGCAGTTAATGACTTATCTACTAAAGCAACAATATGATTACCATTGCTCCTGTACGTTTTCGTTACACTTCTACTTCCTTCTTTCCAACCAGTTCTTCCTCAGTTCCCCGTGTTCTTAGGTGGTGCAGTCTCCTTAATTTCCTTTCCCCGGATCTCGATCCATTTGTACACCTATAAATTCTTTTTATATCTGACACTATCTTTATTATTATTATTATTATTATTATTATTATTATTATTATTAGTGCCAGCAGCAATAATAAAATTACTGACGTTGTCAACTTTATTAATTCATAATCAGTACAACTTACTCAAATATTATATGACAGCATGGTGTCTGTTCTTTTGGACACGTCTGAAAGAACAGACACCATGCAGATAACACAGCTGTGATACGTATTATGTAAACTGAGTTGGAAGGAGGCCAAGCGAAAGGAAACAAAAGGGAGGGAACTAATTATACCAAATGCATGGGGACCTCATGCGAAATCGACGGCAACGTGTGTAAGTCTGTGCTGGACTAGAACTCGACTTGGGAGCTCCTGCTTACTAGGCAGTGTCATTAACAAATGCGCCACCCTGACACGGTTTTATCGCAAATGCGCGGACTGTCTCGTCACGCTGACCCACAGTCCCACCCATCGCCACCTATCCACACTCCCCGTCCATTTCATTCGTGCTCGTTAATTTTAGATTCCCGTTGGAGGTGTAATGTAAATGTACATCCTCACTGAAGGCAGTGGGTTAATTACCCATCACGTGAATCAATTATATGAATGTGTGGTGTCTGTCCTTTCGGACATGACCAAAAGAACAGACACCACATGGAATCTACAGCTGTGATACGTATTATGTAAATTGAAGTTTGACGGGGCAGAAGGGAAAGGGAAGGAGGAACACTTTATGCAGAATCAGTAGCGATCAGTGATAATGTGTGTAGGATGAAGATTCGAACCCAGGATCTCCAGCTCAATACACAGCTGCGTTAACGACTGCGCCACCCGGTCGAAGTGTGCATAGCAAATGCGTGGAGTACCTCGGCACACTTCCTGGCCGAACCACAGCCTGACCCAGCGCCGCCTGTCCGCTGTCGCTGCCCGTGTTCTCCATGATAGCTAATTTGCAGTCAGCCTAGTAAGTGCCGGTCCGGCACAAATTTTCACACGTCGGCGCTGATTTCGGATAAAGTCCTTATGGAGCTGATAACATTAGCTTCCCCCCTTTCTTTTCCTTTCGGCCCCCACCCCCTCCCCCAATTTGAATTTCTTTAAACTTCCTCACATTGTCATTATAGACACCCAAATTATTTTAATATTATTTATTATATTATCATTGCTAATTTGTTAGGTAACTGTGATGTAAAAAGGTAATGTTTGGTGAGAACCTGTTCAGATGTAAGAGATGACCTAATGGCCCTGTTCAGATCATGCTAAATAATTAATAAGGAAATAAGTGGTAGAATATGACGAGGCGAGAAGTATCGGATAACTTTTCATCTTATCCATCTCAACTATAAAGAAAATTGTTAGGCCCGTGACCTTGTCACACAATTCAATTCTGAATTATATCCATAATCTTACAAAACTATTTTAGTGAATACCCAATGCACTAGGAATCAAACGGGCTAGTATTCAGAGTTTGCTTATGGTCAAACCGCACTGTTCGATCAGATTTTGGTTGTTACTGCCCGTGGTACGACATTATTATTAAATAATGATACCGCAACAGTTCAAAGCGTCGTTGTTGTGTTGTTGAGTCCGAGGACAGGTTTGATGCTGCTCGCCACGGTAGCCCATCCTGTGCAAGCCTCTTCATCTGTGCATAACTATTGTAACTTACATCCATGTGCAGCTGCTTATTGTAATCAATCCTTGGTCTGTCTCTCTACAACTTTAACCCCCCCCCCAACAAATGACACGGACACAGACACACACACACACGCACACACACATACACACACACACACACACACACACACACACACACACACAAACGTCACTCCAGTAACAAACTGACTGTTGATGGGTCCTATCAACTGAAGCCTTCTTTTTGTCAAGGTCACAAGCCCTTTCACTAGTTACTCAATCTACTTATCCAATCTTGCAACATTCTGTAGCATCACATTTCTTTATATCGATTATCGTCCGCGTTTTACTCTAATGTAACAAGTACTGTTCACAAAATAGCTCCTGTCACGTAAATTTATATTTGATGATGAAGACTTCCTATTTTTCACAAATGCTGTTCTTGCTATTGCCTTTCTGAATCTTATATCCTCTGTGCATCAGTCATATTCAGTTTTTTGCTGTCCAATTAACAAAACTCACATACAAACGTATTATAAAAGATTGAAGGTATTTAATAGATATGGTGTGGCAATATTATTTAGCCGGCCGGTGTGGCCGAGCGGTTCTAGGCGCTTCAGTCTGGAACCGTGTGACCGCTACGGTCGCAGGTTCGAATCCTGCCTCGGGGATGGATGTGTGTGATGTCCTTAGGTTAGTTACGTTTAAGTAGTTCTAAGTTCTAGGGGACTGATGACCTTAGATGTTGAGTCCCATAGTGCTCAGAGCCATTTGAACCATTTGATATTATTTAAAATATTGTCACAGGGTTTTGTACACACACAATACAAGTGCTCTAATGTGCCGCCTGCTGATTCTACAGATATTAAGTCGATAATCCTAGTTCCTCCAATGTTCGGTGCAGCATGTCCCTGTCAGTATGTTCAAAAGCACTGTCGATGCGAAATCGCAGCTTTGGTAGGTTCGCTGGTAGAGGAAGCGTAAACACTGAATCTTTCACAAAACACCATACAAAAAAAAATTGCAAAGTGGTTCGGTTGGGAGAGCGTAGAAAGCATGACACGAATTGCTGATCATCAACCCCATCAAGACCGATCCATCCGTCTGTCAGTTTTCTGTTTAAGCATTCATGAACATTATAACTGAAGAGGGGTGAAGCACCATCCTGTTGGTAGACGAATTCCACACTGTCCGTCTCCTGCTGTAGTGTTGTATGAGCCAGATACACACGTAATGTACCGGTCTTAGAAGGAAAAGGGACCATAAACCTTAAACCGTGAGACCGCACATAACACATTACCTTTTGCTGAATGTCGAATATGATGCATGATATCTTGGTAATTCTCCGTTCCCAGATACGTACGGTATCACTGAGATTCACAGAAAACGTCGCTTCCTCACTGAAGATGACTTCCTCACAAAACCCATCCTCTTCCATAAGCTTTTGCAGCCGTGCGGAAAATTCAAAGCGTCTGTCGTCGACAGTCAAGGCTTGTCGCAAGAGGTAAGGCTTCAGCTACAGTCGGTTCGTAAAGACGTTTCGAACGGTCGGTTGTGATGTGTTCAGCTCTCTGCTTGCTCTGCTTACCGATTTCTGTGGGCTATGTACGAAACTCACCCCCACGTGCTCAATCGCTCTTCCTCGCCCGTTGGCTTCCCCGTCCAGAGGCAGCATGGGAAGCCCTAAACGGCGTTTGCAATTGCTGACTGGAGTTGCCAGTTGGTAGACCTTTGATAAATTTCGTCCTGCAGTGTAGCCGCACTGTTACGGCAGACTGGTGAGAATGAATTTTAAGCACAACATTCACTTTCACTGCTCCTGTCGCCATTTTGCCTAATTGCTCGCTGTTGACACTCTATTAAACTACTTGAGTTATTTTCTATGAGTTTTGCATTTTGTTACAACATTTGAATTAATGAAGCTACGGTGAATGTATAAAACCGCTTCAGTCATTTATAATAACCTTGTGCTAGTCTTACTAGTCTAGGCTCCCTCAGCATTACCTAATTTAAATCAACTACATTCCAGTACTCTCGTTTTACATTTGGTTGTGTTCATATTAAAGCCTCTTTTGAAAGCGCTATCTATTCTGTTCAGCTGCTTTTCCAAGTTATTTGCCGTCTTTGACACATTTTCAGTGTCATCACTAAAACTGAAACTCCCTGAATTTCAGTTCCCTTTCCAAACTTTTCCTTGGTTTCCTTCATATGAGATTCCCCAGTATTCAGATTGAAAAACGTTGAGGATACGCTATGGGAGGACTGAGTCACATGTTCATAAATTTCTTTGCTACCCAAACTGGTTTTCCCCGAGATCGACCTCTACTTGTTTTGTTCCATTCTTCTGTGAATAATTTCTGGCACTATCTTTCAGTCGTGAATAATTAAACAGATAGTTGAGTATTATTCAGTCCAAATCTTATTGTAACAATATTTGAATGTACAGCCAAAATTCGGCTTGGTCCAAGTACACCGAACGAAAAAAAAAAAAAAAAAATCACCTGGAAGGAATGGCCCCAAGCAGGCACAATTACGTACAACTATAAACGATGTTATGAAGAGGAGAATTCCGTGGAGAAGTGTCAGGTGTTTTGATGTTAGCCAACGTTAGCAATACTCGATAGAGTTTGACAGGGACGCACTGAGAGTCTCCATGTGGCCAGTCGGTCGGTTAGGGTAAAATACAAGCATGTCATGCGCCTGGATACAGCCGTGTCGCCGGCAGTTGGTGGCCGAGAAGTTCTAGGCGCTACAGTCTGGAACCGCGGGACCGCTACGGTCGCAGGTTCGAATCCTGCCTCGGACATGGATGTGTGTGATGTCCTTAGGTTAGTTAGGTTTAAGTAGTTCTAAGTTCTAAGGGACTGATGACCACAGATGTTAAGCCCCATAGTGCTCAGAGCCATTTTTCGAACAGCCGTGTCCCAATGTTAGAGTGAAGAGAAACATTATGGAAACCACACGTGTCCTTAAGATTCCACACGAACAAGTATAACCACACAAAGGGAAAATAGGTATGTTGTGCCGCAGACACATTGTAACATCTTCATATTTAGAATGAAATTTTCACTCTACAGCGGATTGTGCGCTGATATGAAACTTCCTGGCAGATCGAAACTGTGTGCCGGACCGAGACTCGACCTCGGGACCTTTGCCTTTCGCGGGCAAGTGCTCTGTTTCATATCAGCGCACAATCCCCTGTAGAGTGAAAATCTCATTCTGGAAACATCCCCCAGGCTGTGGCTAAGCCATGTCTTCGTAATATCCTTTCTTTCAGGAATGCTAGTTCTGCAAGGTTCGCAGGAGAGCTTATGTTAAGTTTGGAAGGTAGGAGACGAGGTACTGGCAGAAGTAAAGCTGTGGGGACGGGGCGTGAGTCGTGCTTGGGTAGCTCAGTCGGTAGAGCACTTGCCCGCGAAAGGCAAAGGTCCCGAGTTCGAGTCTCGGTCCGGCACACAGTTTTGATCTGCCAGGAAGTTTCATCTTCATATTTGTACATCTGCAGCTTCGATCTGGCCACAAGTAATCGGCATAATTGATAGGAGTCTAACAGATGCTGGGCTAAGAACAGCCGTCGCATGTGTTCCCTGCTGCTAATAGAGTATACGGTATCAGACCAAAGGTATCGGCATTCACCCATGTAAGCGGACTCGACCCTTAGACGTGTAGAGAGGCGGAACCAACATTATAAAAGGAGGTGGGGAGTGTTATGTTGTCAGTAGTGAAGCAGCAACAGCAGAATGGATCGGTTACGGCAGGCCATTGACTTCGAACGTGGAGTAACTCTATGTCACCTGTGTTACAATTTCATCAGAGGCATTTCAGTCCTAAAACTGCCCACGTTCACGTGCTGGTGATGTGGTTGTGAAGGAGAAATACTACGTACACTAAGTAACAACCACGGCAAGAGAGGCCTCACTGTTTGACAGACGGGAGGGACCGTCGACCATAGCGGGGAGGAAGGGGAGGAGGAGGCGTCTGGAGGGGAGGGTCGTCAAAATGTCGCATGAAATCAGCGGAAGGAATCAAAACGGTATCAGGAGTCCATCTAGCACAGTGACTCTGCGAAGGGAGTTAAAAATGGTGGAGCAGCTCCTCATAAGCCATACATTTCCGTAGACAGTGCTCAACAACGCTTGAAGTGGTGAAAGAACTACGCCACTGGAAAATGGATCACTGGAAACGAATTATCTCAAATGATGAATCGTGTTACACCCTATGGCAATCCAAGGTAATTTACCTGCTGTCATGTGTAGTGCCAACAGTGAAGTACGGAGAAGGTTGTGTTATGCTGTGGAAGTTGCTTTTGTTGTTAGTGAGTGGTCCCGTTATTGCGCTTCAAAAATGGTTCAAATGGCTCTGAGCACTATGGGACTCAACTGCTGTGGTCATCAGTCCCCTAGAACTTAGAACTACTTAAACCTAACTAACCTAAGGACATCACACACATCCAAGCCCGAGGCAGGATTCGAACCTGCGACCGTAGCAGTCGCACGGTTCCGGACTGCGCGCCCAGAACCGCGAGACCACCGCGGCCGGCTATTGCGCTTAAGACAACGCTAAATGCGGAAGAATACGAGAACATTTTGCACCATTGTTTACTTCGTGCAGTGGAGAAACAGTTCGGAGACGATGAGTTTTTGTATGGGCACTATAAGCAGCATATGTGAGAGACTGATTCGTGGACAATAACATTTTGGAAATGGTATGGTAGTCCCGTCTTGAAATTTTGCGTTGAGTTAGAAGGTGACTTCGCTGCAGACCACAGGGTCCAACAACACTAGCTTCTGTTATCGACTCTTGAGGAAGAACGGGCTGCCCCTCTTCCATGGACATTGAGACACATCATTGAAATTGCTCCCAGCAGCTTTCAAGCCGAAGGGTTGACATCTCAATATTAATGTCCATTAATAGGTCTGCAGATACTTTTGGTCATGTAGTGCATATACGGCCCTTGGCGGAATTGCTACATATCGCACCACGGCCGTGAATATGGTTCAAATGGCTCTGAGCACTATGGGACTTAACATCTGAGGTCATCAGTCCCCTAGACTTAGAACTACTTAAACCTAACTAACCTAAGGACATCAGACACATCTATATCCGAGGCAGGATTCGAACCTGCGACCGTAGAAGCAGCACGGTTCCGGACTGAAGTGCCTAGAACCGCTCGGCCACAACGGTCGGCGGCCGTGATAAGTATGTCTGTGTGGAGATTGTTGCGTCCTGTGTGAGTTGAAATATTCCTCCTAGTTGTCTCTAAAAAGACAGTGCAGAATTCTCCTCAGTGTATCTAAAAGCGCACAGTTAGTAAGTAGCGGTCGTTAGCCGGCAACCGCTACGAGGACGATCTACAATGTTTTGTGTTTCTCGATAACAGTTAAATGGTCTGTACGTCCCAGGCTATTGCATAGCAATTAATTTTTACTTTGGCGAAGCTAAGTTGACTATTACTCCAGCCTACAGAAAGAAAGAACGTGCTATTAATTAATTAACCTAAATTCCGATGTCAGATTGAAACAGTTTATCGAATTAGGAACCGAATAATCGCAGTCATGGGTCGATTGCATGCATACAGTTAGCAAGTCCATAAACTTGATATTCAAATTCCTCCTGATATATTTATTAAGCACAAAATTCTGACACTACCAATATATTGTGGAATGACTATCAGGCAGTTTGGTCCGAAAAATTATCTGAGTACCGTAAATCACATTTATTAAAGATCACAATATGAGCAGAAGCTGTTCCCGTGCTAATGTTGCTCGTGTTCTACGCGGTCGCGGATGGAGATTTTTTGTAGAAGCCCTCGTATTCGCGCCTTATGGGCAGAGAGACAACCTCAACGCTCGAAAATTGTTCCTCCCCACTATAAATATTCTTTCCTGAATTGTTACTATTCGGTCATTAGTTCTGTGGTAAAGTGAAGATTGACGCTGCAATCTGCCACCATGCTCTGACCTCCATGACGTCTAGTCAGGTTTGCAGAGTCCAGCCTTGCAGTTACTTCCGTCGCGTCTCATGAATATCGTACCGGCGGCCGAAAGAGTTGAGGACTTGCACTCCTGGCATCGACACTACGATTTGCCAGTCACCTACATTGTGTCGCTAAACTAGTAACCGCTACAGCCTATGTCGTCCCTTGAAACGAATCTCTACAGCTCTCACGGATAGTTAACAACTCCCAAGCTCTCTCTCTATAGCTTTCCACAGAAGGCATTTGGAATTCAAATCATTTTTCTTTGCTTTCTATGCAATCACAATACACTGTCCAGTAACATTAATGTGACCACCTGTCGAAGGCCAGAATAACAAAATTTTGCGGCACGAAAAGAGTCCCTGAGGTTGTGGAAGGTACCGACATGGCTGAGGAGTCACGCCGACTTCAGCGCGGTGGCCAGCTGCGCTGGGTTTCTCCGTTGAGGGTTCACGGAAGGAACAGCCTGATCGAGGTGGTCCCACAGGTTCTAAAAAAAAAAAAAAAATGTGTGCGAAATCTTATGGGACTTAATTGCTAAGGTCATCAGTCCCTAAGCTTACACACTACTTAACCTAAATTATCCTAATGACAAATACGCACACACCCATGCCCGAGGAAGGACTCGAACCTCCGCCGGGACCAGCCGCACGGTCCATGTCTGCAGCGCCTTAGCCAGCTCGGCTAATCCCGCGCGGTCCACAGGTTCTCGACTGGGTTTAAATCCGTGAGTTTGGTGGCCATGGGAGTACGCTGAACTCATCCTGGAGCTCTGCAAACCATGGATATACTGCGAGCTCTGTGTCACGTTGCATTATCCTGCTGGTAGACGCTATCGTGCCGAAGAAAACAAACTTCATGTAGGGATGGACATGGTCCTCAAGGGCAGACGCATGCTTGTGTTGATCCATTCCCCTTCCAGAGTCCCACGAAAACATTCCTCAGACCACAACGCTATCTCCTTGTTGCAGGGTGTTGCTTTCAGATATTTCACGCTCTACATGCCAACATCCGTTTGTCAGATGAAGCATAGTACGTGACTCATCTGAAAAGGCCAACTGTGGAGTCCATTTGCGGTAGTGGCGTGCAGATTCCAGCTTTCGCTACCGATGAACGGCACTTAGCATGGCTGAATGAACCATGCTCCTACTGTGCTGGCACACAGGAAGCAACATTCGCTGAACGGACGTTGAGGAGACAATGTTTCAAGCGTCTTGTTTCATCTGGGCGATCAATTGCTCAAAAGTTGCACTTTTATTTGCCTGTACAAGTTTCCGTAGCCGTCATTCACCAGTCATTTATGCCCTGTAGTGCACCACAGTTACCTAGGCGCCGGTTTTGGATAACTTCCTTTTGCCATTCGCTGTGTACTTCCATCACGACGGCATGCGAACACTTTACAAATTTAACCGTTTCAGAAATGCTTCCACTTTTGACCCGAAAGCCAGAGATGATGCACTTTTGGAGATGAGACAAAGCACTCCGTTTCTTCAACACGACAGTTTTCTGCATCCCCCCCCCCTCCCCCCTCTCTACACGCTTCACTGCTATTGCTGCCACGTGTGGCCTGCTAGCGGAATTGCACGTTAACGTCGAACATTAGCAGTGGCCACAGTAGTGTGACTGGACTGTGTATGTCTTCTCCCAACTTGCCATTCTGTTCTAAAATGCTGCGGCCTGCAGTAAGCCAACTGCTTTTATCATCTCAGTAATTTTCACGTTACATCTTAGCCCCGATACACAAGGGAAATTTCCACTACTGACAATCCAGAATTGTGGACTAGTGCCTCCCATAATGGAAACGCTGCCTAAAATTTCTCTCGTGCTTTGAACAATAGAGCTATATTACTTTGAAATTCACTCCAACTGAATCTTACCTGCAATCGTCTGACCAGCCCGAATTAAATTCATGTAGCAAGTTTGGGCAGAAACATCTGTAGTACGACGGAAACTCGAACATTGCCACAGTCATGACGACAAAAATTTCTCTTAAGGTTAGAGATTACCTATCTGAAAGTAGGGAAGGAAGCTAGTATCATGGCTGGTAGCAAGAGAAAGAAACTTTACTTAGCAGAATTGTCAAAACAATGCACGGGTGTCATGTTTGTAAGACACGATGCATAAAGATGCGGGGCCGGCAGAATGTAGAGTGGGCCATGACAGGTCAACACAAAGAGGCGAAAGTGGTGCGTTCACACAGCCACGGCCGCTGCACATTTGTATGCAACAGCAGTAACAGTGGCCTGTTGGCCGACGTAAATGAGGAGGTTTTAGTAGGGCTGCCTGTGTTTGAGAATCGTTCTGACAAAGATTGGACGTTTCCACAACATAGAAGAGAGTAAAGGGAAAGCGACAGTATAGAGAAACTCGGCAAAAAGCCCATAAACATCAGTATATAAGTGGCATGTGCAGATAGCCAAGTTAGTCATTACCAGCAAGCAGTCAAAGCTGAAGGCCAACGGCCTTGCAGCAGTGGTAACACCGGTTCCCGTCAGATCACCGAAATTAAGAGCTGTCGAGCTGAGCTAACACTAGGATGGGTGACCATCAGGTCTTCCGAGCGCTGTTGGCAAGCGGAGTGCACTCAGCGCTTGTGAGGCAAACTGAGGAGCTACTTGATTGAGAAGTAGCTGCTCCAGTCTCAGAAACTGACATACGGCAGGGAGAGCAGTGTGCTGACCACATGCCCCTGCATATCCGCATCCAGAGACGCCTATAGGTTGACGATGACACGGCGGCCGGTCGGTACCGTTGGGCCTTCATGGCTTGTTCGGGAGGATTTTTAGTTTAGTCAAAGCTGAAGCAGTTAGAAGCAGTACACGTAGACGAGTCGCCTGGAGCAGGACCACTGCAGAGCATTTAAGTTGCAACAGAACAACACTTTGACGATGCAGCAGTAAGTCATCGAGAAGACTGCCCATAGTCCGTGAGGACAATTGTGTTTCCATTAAGTCCCCGGTAACAGTTAGTAACAGTTATCATCTGCCTCTTATGGAAGAAAGAGCACCTTAGAATTTGTCTCTAGCAGCAACCAGTAGTATTTGCTATTTTTATTTCTGTCAGAAGAAGAAAAAGCACAGTCTCGCACTTGTCTCCAATTGCTAATAACGTATCTGACTGCATATGGACACAATGAGTAACAGTTACAATTTTCTGTCTGTTAGAATATGAAGAGGAACAAGTGCTGCCTCGCACTTGTGTCCAGTTGTTAAGGTATTTGTGTGGTTATTGTCGGAACGTGTTACAAAGAGACTGCTTGTCTCTGACAGCTGAATGTGGAACTCAGGAACTTGGAGCTGCTGGAAACAACTAACACATCGAGTGGTAGAGTGTACCCAGTCATTATCAAAGATATACAGACATCTCTCTGAATAAGGTTCAACTACAGGAAAAATAGTTTTTTTTTTTAAATTGAATCCTTCAGTGTTTGCACCCTTATTCACGTCCTACGAATCACAACTTCTCCTCTCGATTCCAGAATTACTGTGCTAAGCATCCTAGGAGACTTTCTCCCTGTATTTCCGAAAAGGTTGCTCATTAGATCTAAGCCTACGATAAAAGTACTGTCGACATCGTGAATGACCACACAGGCCACATCTCCCTCCTACCCGCTGACAGGACCTGTGGTAGGATGCAACATAGGCGAAGTCCGATTGATATTACACTGAAGCACCAAGGAAACTGGTATGGACATACGTATTCAGATACAGAGATATGTATGCAGGCAGAATACGGCGCTGCGGTCGGCAACGCCTATATACGAGGGTCACTCCAAAAGAAATGCACACTATTTTTCTTAAAATCCATCATTTATTCTACATGTTTGAAAGTTTTACAGTGCGTAGATACATCCTTTGGAACAATATTTTCATTTCTCCACATAATTTCCATCCCTCTCAACTGCCTTACGCCATCTTGCAACCAGCGCCTGTATACCCGCACGGTAAAATTCTGGACCAACCTGTTGGAGCCACTGTTTGGCAGCGTGCACAAGGGAGTCATCATCTTCTAACCTTGTTCCACGAAGAGAGTCTTTCCGTTTCCCAAACAGATGATAATCACATGGAGTCAGGTCAGGACTGTAAGGCGTGTGTTTCAGTGTTGTCCATCCGAGTTTTGTGATCGCTTCCATGGTTTTTTGACTGACACATGGCAGTGAATTGTCGTGCAACAGCAAAACATCCAGCTTTTGCCGATGTGGTCGAACACGACTCAGTCGAGCTTGAAGTTTCTTCAGTGTCGTCACATATGCATAAGAATTTATGGTGGTTCCACTTGGCATGATGTCCACAAGCAAGAGTCCTTCGGAATCGAAAAACACCGTAGTCATTACTTTTCCAGCAGAAGGTGTGGCTTTGAATTTTTTTTCTTGTGTGAATTTGCATGATTTCTTTGGTGAATTTGCATGATGACACTCCATTGATTGCCTCTTCGTCTCTGGTGAAAAATGATGGAGACGTGTATCATCACCTGCCACAATTCTTCCAAGAAATTCATCTCCACCATTCTCGTACTGTTCCAAAGTTCGCTGCATACCGTTTTTCTTGTTTCTTGTGAACCACTGTCAACATCCTGGGAACTCACCTGGCTCAAGCCTTTTTTAACGCCAACACTTTCAGTATTCTGCAAACACTTCCTTCCTCTATCCCAACGTAGCGTGACAATTCGTTCACTGTGATGCGTTGTCAGCTGTCACCAATTCGTTAACTCTCTGCACCTTGTCTGGAGTGTGTGCAGTACGAGGCCTGCCGCTGCGAGGACAATCCTCAATATTGCCGTGCCCGCTTTCATCACGTAACCTGCTTGCCCACCGACTAACTGTACTGCGATCGACAGCAGCATCTCCATACACCTTTGTCAACCTTGTCAACCTGTTGCGGATGTTTCCCCTCTGTCTCATTTTCACAGCACAGGAACTCTATGACAGCACGTTGCTTCTGAAGAACGTCAAGTGTAGCAGCCATCTTGAAGACATGCTGTGACGGCTCCACTCACGGGAACAGGTTGAACTAAGTTTGAAAACAAGCGGAAAGGATGTATCTACACACTGTAAAAGTTTCACGCACGCAGAATGAAAACTGTATTTTTACAAAAATAGTGTGCATTTCTTTTGGAGTGACCCTCGTAAGGCAACAAGTGTCTGTTGCAGTTGTTAGGTCCGTTACTGTAGCTACAACGGCAGATTACCAAGATTTGAGTTTGAACGTGATGTTCACACGAGCGATGTGACACAGCATCTACGAGGTAGCCATGAAGTGGGGATTTTGCAGTGTGACTATTTCACGGATGTACCGTGAACATCAGGAATCCGGTAAAACATCAAGTTTCCGACATCGCTGCGGCCGGAAAAAGATCCTGCAAGAATGGGACCAACGACAACTGAAGAGAAGCGTACAACGTGACAGAAGTGCAATCCTTTTGCAAATTGCTGCAGATTTCAGTGCCGCGCCATCAACAAGAGTCAGCGTGCGAACCATTCAATGAAAGATCATCAGTATGGGCTTTTGGAGCTGAAGGTCCACAAAGATTTATGCCTCGCCTAGACACATCAACCGCGTCACTGTACTGTTGGAGACTGGAAACATGTTGTCTGGTCGGACGAGTCTTGTTTCAAATTGTATCGAACGGATGGACGTGTACGGGAATGGAGACAGCTTCAAGAATCCATGGACCGTGACTGTCAGCTGTTGTGTTCAAGGTGGTGGAGGCTTCGTAATGGTGTGGGGCGTGCGCAGTTGGAGTCATATGGGGGCCCTGATACGTCTAGATATTACTCTGACAGGTGACACGCACGGAAGCATCCTGTTCGATCACTTTCATCCATTCATGTCCGTTGTGCATTCCGACGGCCTTGGACAATTCCAACAGAAGAACGCGACACGCCGCACGTCCAGAATTGCTACCAAACTCCCCAGACATGAACATTATTGAGCATGTCTGGGATGCCTTGCAACGTGCTGTTCCCTCCACTCCCTTGTACTCTTCCGGATTTATCGACAGGTCTGGAGGATTCATGGTGTCAATTCCCTCCAGCACTACTACAGACATTAGTCGAGCACATTCCACGTCGTGTTGCGGCACTTCTGCGTGCTTTGGGGGGGAGGGTCTACGTGATATTAGGCAGGTGTACCAGTTTCTTTGGCTCTTCAGTGTATTTTTCCAGTAGTATCTCGCCAACTGAACCGTGATAAATAAGACCAATTGAGCAGAATGATAAATATTTATTACTAATCCAATTAGATTTGCGGCGTTAGAGCCCCATCTGCAGGGGTACACTTGTATTCAAACAAGAGTATAAACGGCTATAGATCATGTTTCGGTTAAAATGTGATTGTGCTATACAGGAACCTATACAGGAAAAATTTGCTGATGTCGCATTAGAACGTGTTTATAAAATTCTACCAAATGAATCGAACTGATCAGACTAAACCCTAATAGTTCCAGTGACGTCGTTGTGTTGCACCCATATTTGACGGGAAGCTTATTGTGCCATCAACCGTTCTTGTCACTGAAGATAGCCTGGAGATGAAGACCACTCGGACACCCTCTGAAGAGAGCAGTTGCACTCAGAGGATTGACTGGATGGTGGTGACAGGTCGTTAGACCTGGAAACACTGCTGACAGTAATAAACTAAACTAAACTTCATCCCGAACAGGCCTTTAAGACCCAGTGGTATCGACCAACCGCCGTGTCGTCCTCATCCACAGACATCACTGGATATGGACATGGAGGGATATGGTCAACACACCACTTTCCTGGCCGTTGTAAGTTTTCTTGACCAGAGCCCCTACTTGCCAAGCCCGACAGCGCTTAACGTCGGTGATCTGACTTGGACCAGTGTGATCACTGGTGCAACGCCGTTGGCTGGCAGCAATGAATGCCTTTATTCAATTCCAACACGTGACATATCGCGGCTCAATGAGGCAAACGTGCTCACTGTTGTCCCTAAATGGCTCCGACGTGTGTGTGGCGACTTCCGGCCTGTCTGCTGAGCAGGCACCATGCGATGTTGACGGAAAGCCCGTGACAGCCCTTCGGCCTCTCGAAGGTCAAGGCCGTGTCGTCAGCGGCGTGGATTCCTGGCAACCTCTCGGCTCTGCCTGTGTCTTCGGCGGTGGCGAGTGGAGACGGCTGTGGGTGGGATTCCACTCTCTGCCTCTGACAGGAGTCGGACAAAAGCTGCCGCTGAGGCACCAAGTCCACTAACAACTCAGTGCTGCCGGCAGAAGGTATGGACGGTACGTCGGCGGCGCAGTGGCGCCGCCTCCCGTGAGGAAGTTAGTGTGAATGGCGGCTGGCACAGCCTAGTCTCGAACCCATGGCTGCAGCTGGCAATTCCCAGTGGTCTCTCTGTCTGATAGTGCCCAGGTGTCGTTGTGGTACTGCTGGGCCCCAGAGATAAGATTGACTCTGCCTCAACAGTCACACACATTCTTATCGCTCCAAGGCGAGCTTGGCCACTAATCAAGGCTCCTATAAGAAGAGACTTACCATAGTGTGGTGACATCGCCCGACCTGCTATGCGCATTATCATTGTGCAGTGCAGTTTTCCCCTGAGAGTCGCTAGCCTCGTCTTACAATCCCCTTACGTATGTTTTATTCTGACCCAAATGCCACCACACTCGTGGCTACCAACCTACGTCTGCTAATGCAATGCTTTGATGAGACTTTCTCAATGCTTCTCATTATTTTAGCTAAAAGCTGGAGTGCAACGCTAAACCATAAAGTGAGATGACCGTTCGATATACGTTAACAGACTCTCCAGCGTGCAAAGGCCCCAGTTTCCCGTTCATGACTAGAAACATTGCGCACTCTACTGAACTGTACTGAAAATGCAGGTTTATTTTCACCTCCACTACACAACTTGCTGTACATGGCGGGTTACTACGACGTAAGAGTGTTGAGATATAGGTCTCCTGAGAAAAAAGTTAAACAGGATGGTGTAAACCATTTTTACAATTAATTACAATTTATGTTTAGAACAGGAATAGAAGGTAGTTGCGTTTTCAGTGGTCCGCATCCAGTTCACAGTCCAGCTACAACCGACTCAATAGCTGCCTTTCTAAAGGGATTCTATAGCAACTATGATAGGAAGGGAATTCATGTGCGATACTCAGGATGTCGTGGGAACATTTAGAGCCCCTCCAATCTCGTTCAGTATATGCCTTACTTCCTGTCCTTCGGTACGGCTGCGCCTGTGCATCTTTACTGTAGTGGCTGTCTGGTAATCCGTTTCCTCTCCGAGTTTCCAAAACGCAATCAAAAATATGTATTCATTCGAACCGATAGTTTTCGTTCTCTCGGAATATAATCTGCCCCCCATTCTGTTGAATTCGGATTTTCTTGTTAAAATATGCAGGGAGCGAGGTGGCGCAGTAGTTACCACACTGTACTCGCAGTCGGGAGGAAGATGGTTCAAATACGCGTCCGGCCATCTGGATTTATGTTTCCCGTGATTTTCCTAAATCACACGAGGTGAATGCCGGGATGCTTCCTTTGATAGGGCACGGCCGCTTTCCTGCCCCTTCTTCGACACAATCCGAGCTTGCGCTCCGCCTCTAATGACCTCGATGTCGGCAGGATGTTAAACCCAATCTTTCTTCCTTGTTAAAGTATTGCTTATACATTTATTTCTTTGAATGTTAATCAAGTGGTATCGGAACTACAGATCGCCTCGTTGAATCAATTTATTTGTGATTCCTGTGCGGATTTCATGTCCTTGCAAGAAGTTCAGTTCACTCGCTTTTCTACTTTTTTTGCTTTGGCATTGCGTCTTATGTGGGTCCCGAATATTCCACGGCTACTGTCTTTTATTTTACGAAGGGCATTCCCATTGAAGGAGGTGAAGTTCTTGATAATGGTAGAGAAGTAGGATGTATTTTATTCACCTCCCGTTGATTCTCCTTTATGCATCGTCCAGTTCCGGACGCACTCTGGACGATTCCCAATTTTATAAGGAAGATGTAGTGTATTTGTTACGAAAAAGTTCACAGAGAATTTTGATAGTTGGTGATTTTAACTGTGTGTTACGTCCTTTGGATCAGTCGCCCAATTTTAATTTATGGTCGGAATTGCAAGATTTAGTTCGTTTCTTGAGACCACAAGACGTTTGGGTCTGTAAATATCCGATTCTTGTCAAATATACCCATTATACTGCTGCTTTCTAACAGTAGGCTTGACAGAGTTTATTTATCTATTGGGTGTATGATAGAATTTTGGCTGTCGATAACATCGCCTCCAGCTTCATTAACCGCTGTGTAGTGGCTATTACTTTAAAACACGCACGATAGTTCGTGAAATTACTGCTATCACCCTGGATGATGAATATGATGCAGTTGGAGAAGCGCTCACTAGATGAGGTGACCCGGGAAATGTGGGACCGTAGTCTCCGTTCATCTGTGCGATACGCCTCCACTTTGGAATGGTGGATTGAACTGGTAAAACCGAGGCTCCGGAAAACGTTGATACGATTCTGTGCAGATACAGCACGGGGATTTCGGAGGACGCAAGAATTTTACTACTTTATGATAGTATTCATCAGTCTCCCGTAGGAATTCTGGACGTCAGGCGTATAAAGATGCAGTTGTTACAGTTGAAGCAGCGTCAAATGGAAGGATTAAGGATTCGACCCAAACCTCGTTCCTTGCTGGTGAATGAACTAACATCTCTGTATGGTCTGGTTCGACACCATACTCGTCGTCGACGTGCTTGTATCACGTATCTCAGTAACGAGGAAGGCAGGCCGAGGAAGTCATGTTGTGATGGCATAGGACATATAGCATGCCTTCCATCAATTCTATGTTGGGCTGCATGAGGTGCTGATACGTCATCCGACTTGCTTGTTCGGACTCTGGAGTGTAGACTTGCACCTGCACATAATGCTGCATTTTTAGAAGTTTTTCAATGAGACGACGTGTATGGCCTTCTCGTGAGTCGTCGGAGATAGTCTACCAAAAGAGTAATATGTGTGTTTTCGGCCTTTGGTGGGTACTACTTTTACGTTTCTTTTGAACGAACTGTTGAAAGAAGGTTTGTTGCCCTGCTCTTTTAAGGTCGGGAAAACTGTGTTCGTTCCTAAAAGATCTGGTTAGGCAGCAACTGGTAAATTTTGCCTGATTAACTTATTAAATTTTGGTTGCAAGACTTTGGCGAGGGCTGAAAATAGCCTGTTGCCTTGGTTGCTGAGCATCAAAGTTGCTTGATCGGACTGTTCTGACCCTAGTAGCTGAATGTTGTGATATCGCATCGGTGACCTCTGTTACTTCTGTTCCTAGTGCTCCGGAGTTTTTGCATTTTGAAAAGACGTTCGATTGTTCATCCCTGTCTTCGTGTTGCAGGTACTCGGAGCCGTTGGGTTCACTACTGATGCGCGAAGGGTTTTCTCTAATCTGTTTATGGGTATCTAAACGGTACCAATGGTCAGCTGACACCCGCGACTAACATCTGTAGGGGTTTTCCTCAGGGAAATCCGTTTTCAGTGTGGCTTTTTGTTTCGTCACTCATTTCCAAGGGTGGACATCATTGGGCGAGACGACCTCGACGCACGCATACGCGGATGCTGTGGTGGTGCTACTCCGTTCTCCCGCCGAGGTTCCGTTGCTCAAGGTTACCTTGGATGCCTTTTGTCTTCTATCTTGTGCCCGCATCAACGAAGGCAAATACCGGTTGATGAATTTACGAGGTTTGATAATTCTGTCATTTCTTTAGGAGTCATAATTGTTAGTTCTCCAATTAAGATGACTACACTTAATTGGAAGTCGGTTAGTGGGAAGACACAAGTTGCAGTCCCGGAAGATGAACGGCGTTCTCTTAACCTACTTCAGAAAGTTCTGCTTCTGGATATCTACGTCTTGTGCAAAGCACTCAACAACGCTCAGGTCTTTCCCCTTCCCTCGACGATGGCTCGGAAACTGAAACACCTATCTAGACGTTTTTTATGGAGGCATTACCTTTTCCCAATATGATATGAGGTGGCTGCACGTGCGCGTTCCCTCGGGGGCTTGGGACTTCCCGTTATACAAAAGAAATTGTCTGTGTCATTTGTTCGGCGCACCATGTTGACTACCTCTCACGCAATCCACACATTCACGTCTCTATTGTTTTATTGTCTGTAGCCAGGCAGTCTTGATCCACCTGACGAGTCGGCCCATTAAATTTTCAGTTAAAACATGTCCCTGAATTATATTGCTGTCAGTTATTTGGGGATTGATATTCTAAAGAGGGCGCATCTAACTACCACATTTTTGTTAATACGCTGGGGAGGTTGAAAAATGCCTCTGAACACTGTGGGACTCGACATCTGAGGTCATCAGTCCCCTAGAACCTAGAAATACTAAAACCTGACTAACCTAAGGACATCACACACATCCATGCTCGAGGCAGGATTCGAACCTGCAACCGTAGCAGTCGCGCGGTTGCAGACTGAACCGCTCGGCCACAGCGGCCGGCCGCTGGGGAGGAACTGACTGCATAGAGCCTGTTCTACCAATGGCAGTAGCGTCTTCAAGGCATCAAGTGGTCTACAACCTGTTATCCACCAATGAGCGCCTGTTTACTATTGGACTTACTATCATGGATCAATGCATCTTCGTTGTTGCTCCGTAGACACGCTACATAGCTGTCAGAAGACACTTAGTATTTCTAATTCTATCAGTTGAGACTGCCTTTACGGCTGATATCATGTTGCGTCCAGAATCCTCGTACTTTCCAAAGGCAAAGTCAAACACAATTCTATGGTTGTTGAGCCCCTATGTTCATTACATAGTAGACGGAGGGGACGATACGGACCCACTCGCCTCCCGCCAACATATGACCATTGAATATTGGAAGTGTTTGCGCCTGCCCCGGTATCACGACTTACTCACCGATGTGTTGAACCTTGTATTTCGTTGTCAAGGTATCGGTTGTGTTAAACGGTCCTTGTGGTTTTGTAGTTATGGCTCCTTTTCATTCATGTTGTTTCACAGTTTATTTCATTTCTTTGGACATTTTTTTTTCTTTTTTAAGTGATCGAGGTGTTAGACTACGAAACCGCTAGTCTTCGTTCGATAAATGGCTGCGTTTTTTTTACATTCGATAATTACGAAAAAGTTGCTAATGCATTAGCCTAAAAAATAATGGTTCACACGCGTCTTGCGATTAAAGGGGAGGGGGGAGGGAGCAGGAAGTGGTTAGTATTTAACGTCATTAGTGGCTGAATCGCTGGATTGAGCCTCGCTCATTTCTTTAAAGGTATAGTTTTTTCAACTCTGGTCATAGTATTTCGCATATCTGTCATTTGAAGTGTGATGTATTGAGGAAACTCATGTATTTGCATGGAATTTTGTTGGATCGCCAATGGTATTTGGAAAGAAAGGAAATCCGGGTTCGAGTCCAAGTTCAGCACAAATTTTCACCTTGTCGACTTTGGATTTATTTCAAAGCCCGAATGCGGCAGTTGTCGTTGGTTTCTCTTAATCCTTACGTAGTTTCTGAAACATGCCATCAACAACTGGGTAATATATGGGCTGGCTTATTTGGAGACAGATTAAGAGGACCTTTCATTTTCCATGGAACATTGACTGGTACATCTTAGAGTGATGGAATATTTAAATGCTTTACTGAAAGACGTTGGACTACACTTACGTCAGGATATGTAGTTCATACACGAGAGGCCATGACCTCATTCTGCTCTGCAAGCTAGAACAATTCTAAATTAGCGTTTTACTAATTAATGGATAGGTTCTGGGGCAGCAACATCTTGGCCTGATTGATCTCCCTGTCTCGGTCCACTGGCTTTTTATTTTTGGGGGTATTTTAAAGACAGGGTATATTTAAGACCTACTGCGAACGTTGAATTCTTCGCCATCGTATTCAAGAAGTATTTCATCAGATACAGCAAAGAGAGTAAGACAGTCCATGATGCAGGATTTAGAAACTTGTGTTATGAATAATGGTAGATATTTGTGCATTTAATGTAGTCATCAGAAGGCAAGAAGAAAAGAAAAATATCCGTAGAACCAAGCTGGAAATTTAATAATAAAAAGGCAGAAACGAAGCAACCTCGCAACAACAAAAAATGTCTGTATCTAAGAAAATAAAAAATGACCAAAATAGAGTATATCTGGACTGTTTTGCTTCTTTTTAAGTCGTCTGTCCATTCCTCAGAGGTTTTCCACACGTTAGTTAACACCCTTTATATCATATTTCATTTTATTTTACTTTATTTTACTACAGCTTTAAAGCTGTAAATTAGTGGTGTTACTTTAATACACCTGCTGAGCTGAAATTTTAGTTGAAGAACTTTGCAAACCAAGTGACAGACAGGCCGATGCAAATGAACTGAGTGAAAACACGAGTAATGGTAGTCTGTCCTCTCAAAACAATGAAAATGTCGTCGTAAAAATCGGCGATCGTGTTGTTGTTAACTACCAGGTAGTCCTGTTGTGTTAACCCATGAGGAGGACATTATGACCTCGTGCATGGGAAAAGGTGGCAAGTACTGGAAATCGTCATCTCCAGTTGATGCAGTCTGGTGGATTCGACAGCGAATAGTCTGCTGAATTCCATTCCCCAAACAAACACCTAGAAAAAAGATATTTCACCTCGATATGAAATGCTGCATTTGCATTCTCCAGATATTGTGACTTGACTGATGTTTTAATTTGATTTTCTGGCTGTTGATTGAGTTAATTGTACATGCTTTATCGTAATGTTTTTTTCAACAATGGCAAGAAAATGGTAAACCTGTCGTCTTGCAGTAACAAAATTTCGAAACAAATACGAAAATAATTATATTTTGTTAAAATCTGACATCGACTTTCAAGAAAGATGCATTGATGCAATGGTTTTTAGATATGAGTGTTCACTGTGCTGCATGCAGGAACGACAGTGCCCTGTGACACATGTTTACTGTTTGAATTTCAGAAAGGAAAGAAATGATTTCATAATTTCACAGTGTAATATGTAAGAAGTATATCACACATTGTGATACACAGAGGCTGTAGAATGGTAAGGAATTAATGACGAGTTATACGAACCTACTGTGATCTGAAAATTCTTTTCTGAGAGAGAAAAAAAGCACTAAAGTTAATTTTTTGTAACAGTATCTGAGTTAAAAAACCTGCCAAATTCATTATGTGTGTTATACTTTTCTTGCAATTTCATTCTCTGAACTTCACATTCAAGCTTCTGGGAACCTTGCTCTGTCTGTCACATCCTGTGTTTTATATACTTTATATCTGATTTGGGC
This sequence comes from Schistocerca piceifrons, assembly GCF_021461385.2. Classification (NCBI taxonomy): domain Eukaryota; kingdom Metazoa; phylum Arthropoda; class Insecta; order Orthoptera; family Acrididae; genus Schistocerca; species Schistocerca piceifrons. The sequence goes on from NC_060143.1 coordinate 304,397,706, forward strand.
AGCTTCATTTCAGGTTAAGGAAAAAACTACAAATGTGAATACAAGAAAATAGAAAATAACCTAACTTGAATCTTTCAGCTTTATTGTTTTCATATACGGGTACATGCACATGCAAGTACTGCAGTGTTGCAGTGTGTGGCGCCTGAAACAAATGGAATATATATATATATATATATATATCAAATTCAGCAGATAAGAACTGCTTACTTTCAGTTTTCTTTACAGTGGTTTCATATCGTTCCCAATCTCTTCCCATCATAGCTTATTACCATTTTAAAAGGTGGTGCTATAGGTCAACAAAACAATAACAAAATGTCCAGCAAACATGGGCTCCAGCCGGCCTGGGTGGCCGTGCGGTTCTAGGCGCTACAGTCTGGAACCGCGAGACTGCTACGGTCGCAGGTTCGAATCCTGCCTCGGGCATGGATGTGTGTGATGTCCTTAGGTTAGTTAGGTTTAAGTAGTTTTAAGTTCTAGGGGATTGATGACCTTAGAAGTTAAGTCCCATGTGCTCAGAGCCATTTGTACCATGGGCTCCAAAATACTTACCGTAAGGGTTATGAGCACTCATTCATCCTCACTACGATCGAACATGTGTCTCCTACTGCAAGCACTCTGCTAGCACGAGCCCGCATCTCGTGGTCGTGCGGTAGCGTTCTCGCTTCCCACGCCCGGGTTCCCGGGTTCGATTCCCGGCGGGGTCAGGGATTTTCTCTGCCTCGTGATGGCTGGGTGTTGTGTGATGTCCTTAGGTTAGTTAGGTTTAAGTAGTTCTAAGTTCTAGGGGACTGATGACCATAGATGTTAAGTCCCATAGTGCTCAGAGCCCCCCTCTGCTAGCACGAACGACCTGCAGAACGCAGTAAACAAATTAGAACACATTTCTCTGCAATTGTCCATGGATACAGCATACAGTAAACTCTATTAGCATTGTTACTGTAAACCATATTCACAGGTCCACGTAGGCACAGTGCATACATTATTTCCAATGAAATCAGCTTGTGCTTTGACGAGTTTGTGAAATTCTTTAACAGGTCGTTTTTTCTTTGACTTACTGACGTAATGGGAACCCATTATTTCACACAGGAAGTGGCAGACGTAATCTTCTGTTATGATCTGCTAATTGGAAGCAACCATCTAGCCGTCCCATATGCTGAAAAATATGCAGAACGTGGGGTGAAACTTCCTGGCAGATTAAAACTGTGTGCCGGATCGAGACTCGAACTCGGTCCGGCTCACAGTATTAATCTGACAGGAAGTTTCAGATCAGCGCACACTCCGCTGCAGAGTGAAAATCTCATTCTGAGAACGTAGGGTATCTTCTGCACAATTACGAGGGGGTGCAAGAAGTAATAACTCATTTTTTATTCTGAAAGCAGGATGGTTTCATCCGGTTTCCAGTCTTTTCACTACGAACCCCTATTTTTCAACATAATCTCTGTTCAATGTGACGACCTTAAGCCACCTCACTGGGAAGGCCATTATCCCAGCATGGTACCACTCTATTGGTCGACGTCAGAGCCAACGTCTTGTTGCATCAATAATCTCTCCATGATCCACATACCGCTTCCCACGGAGTACACCCTTCATTGAACCAAACAGATGGAAGTCGTAAGGTTGAAGATCAGGGCAGTGGTGTGGATGGGGTAGGACAGTCCAACGCAGTTTTGTGAGCTCCTCTCGAGTGCACGGACTTGTGTGAGGCCTAGCGTTGTCATCGAGAAGAAGAAGCTCGTTTGCCTTTTTGTGGTGACAAACACGCTGAAGTCGTTTCTTTACTTTCCTGAGGGTAGGACAATACACTTCATAGTTGATCGTTGCACCATGAGGAAGTACATCGAACAGAATAATCCCTTCAGAGTCTCAGAAAACTGTTGTCATGACTTTATCGGATGAATGTGCGCTTTGAACTTTTTCTTCGCAGAGATGGTGTGGTGCCACTCCATTGACTGCCGCTTTGTTTCCAGTTAGAAGTGGTGAATCCATGTTTCATCACCTGTGATGATATTCGACAAAAATTGGAACGGATGAGCCACGTAACGTGCAAGCAATTCCACGCACATGGTACTTCGTTGCTCTTTATGGTCTTCTGCTAGACAGCGAGGTACCCAGGAGACGTACATCTTCGAGTATCCTAATTGGAGGACGAGTGTGTAACCATTACCAAACAGAGACGTCCGCTTGAACAACGATCCGCCCATCACATCGAATGAGAGTGTCTGCACTTTCCAACATAGCAATGAGATCGGAGAGATTCACGCGACCGTGTTGATGATGGCAGACGCCAGCCCAACGACTCACCACGCTTTTGTTCACTGCCAGGTCTTCTAGGGCTATTGCGATGCTCTGATTTTCCGTCAAAAGAAACTCAATGACAGCTCTTTACTTGAAACGCACCTATTTTCCAGACGCCATTCTGAAAACTAGGTTCAGCACCAACACCTATCGGAACTTCATGAAACTACTGAAGCGGGAATATTCTACAATGTCCGACTACAAATTCCGCATTTTTTCAACCGGAACTGGCTGAGGAGGAAAGTGTTGTATTACTTATTGAAAGTCCCTTTTATTCAGTCGACTTTTCGTGGTATGAGTATTGCAGCAAATATAAGATCCTGGAAATAGTGTACGTAGGATTTTATCGTCTATCGGGTTAATCATCCTCCATTCTAGCTGCTGTACCCATGTCATGTACAAAGCGTCCAAACCAGCGCCTCTCATGGTGTCTCCACCAGCACATCGCGCACTGCAGAAGACGGCTTCGCTGTGTTGACGACGGTGCAAATCCCCACTGCTTGGCTTAGCGCAATAGCTCTCTCCGTCTCTTTCCTTAGGCGTGCCTCCCTCGCTCCACCAGTTTCCGTCTATCAAACTTCACCTCTGTTTTCTTCGTCATTGTGAAACATTTATGTGCATTGAGCGGAGTGTGTACTTTGATAAGACAAGATTACCGGTCCAAAAGAAATAATAATAATAACAATGATAATAATAATAATTTTATCTCTGGTTTCAGCGGTAAATTATCTTTTCTATTTTCACCTTTTTTAAAATTTGTGATTGTGCTACTAAGATCTGACTGACAGTAATTCTTAGAGCATTTTCTAAACTACAATCGATGGTGAAACCACATTTGACCTCCGACCGACAAATAATCTTGAGCTATAACAAGCGTCAAAGTGGGTCAGATATTAGTGAACAAAGTGTTGTAGCGAGAATGAATATTGTAACCACAAAATCCTCGAGAAATAAACGAAAAATATAGATATTCAAAAAAACACATAAAACTTCATTTGACACCTTCCTAAGAGACGATCTCCACTCTTCCGAAATTAACAATGTAAGTGTAGACCAGGTGTGGCTTGAATTAAAAGAAATAGTATCGACAACAATTGGGAGATTTATACCAAATAAATTAAAAAAACGACGGAGCTGGTCTCCCTTGCTACACAAAACGATTCATAACACTGTTGCAGAAACAATGAAAACAGCATTCCAAGTTCAAACGAAAGCAAAATCTCCAAGATTGGCGATATTTTACAGAAGCTCGAAATTTAGCGCGGACTTCAGTGCGAGATGTCTTGTCTCGAAACCTGGCAGAAAATCCAAAAAGATCCTGTTCGTATGCGAAGTACACCTAGACAAGACGCAGTCAATGCATTCTCCGTGCGATAGCAATGGAAATACTATCGGTGACAGTGCTGCGAAAACAGAGTAACTAAACACAGTCTTTGGAAATTCCTTCACCAAAGAAGACGAAGTAAATATTCCAGAACTCGAACCAAGAACAGCTGCCAACATGAGTAACTTAGAAGTAAATTTCTTCGGAGTAGTGAAGCAATTTAAATCACTTAATAAAAGCAAGCCTTCTGGTTCAGGCTGTATACGAAATAGTTTCTTTTAAATGTATGCTGACGCAACAGCTCCACTAAATTATAGGCCCACTTCATTAACGTCGACATGCAGATGGAATTTGGAACACATGTTGTGTTCGAACATTATGAATTACCTCGAACAAAACGGTGTATTGACATACAGTCAACATGGACATAGAAAACATCGATCTTGTGAAACACCACTAGCTCTTTACTCACACGAAGTGTTGAATGCTATTGACAAGGGATTCCAAATTGATTCTGCATTTCTAAATTTCCAAAAGGCCTTTGACATTATACCACACAAGCGGCTTGTAGTGAAGTTGCATGCTTATGGAATATCGTCTCAGTTATGTGACTGGATTCGTGATTTCCTGCCAGAGAGGTCACCGTTCATAGTATTCGACGGAGGTGATTTTTGGCGTTCCCCATGGTAGTGTAACAGGCCCTTTGCTGTTCCTGACCCATGTAAACGATTTAGGAGACAATTTGAACAGCCGTCTTAGGTTATATGCAGATGATGCTGTCGTCTGTCGTCTAGTAAACTCATCAGAAGTTCGAAACAAATTGCAAAACGATGTAGAAAAGGTATCAAATGCCGAGAAAATCGGCAATTGGCACTAAATAATGAAAAGTGTGAGCTAATCGACACGAGTGCTAAAAGGAGTCATTTAAACTTCGATTACACGATAAATCAGTCTAATCTAAAGGCAGCAAATTCTACTAAATACCTAGAAATTACAGTTATGAACAATTTAAATTGGAAAGAACACAGAGAAAATGATGTGGGGAAGGCAAACGAAAGACTGCGTTTCATTAACAGAACACTTAGAAAATGTAACAGATCTACTAAAGAGACCACCTAAACTATGCTTGTCTGTCCTCTTTTGGAGTACTGCAGCGCGATCTGGGATGCTTACCAGACAGGATTAACAGAGTACATCGAGAAAAGAAGAGCAGCACATTTTGTATTTTCGCGAAACGGGGGAGAGAGTGTGTCGGTCATGAAACAATGTGGGATGGACACCATTACAACAACGGCGTTTTTCGTTGCGGCGGTATTTTCTCATGAAATTTCAACCAACTTTCTCCTCTGAATGCGAAAATATTTTATTGACGCTGACCTACGCAGAGATAAACGATCATCCTAATAAAATATGGAAAGTCAGAGCTCGAAAGATATAGGTGTTCGTTTTTTTTTTTTACCGCTCTATTCGAGAGTGGAATAATAGAGAATTATTGTAAAGTTGGTTCGATGAACCCTCTTCCAGTCGCTTAAGTGACATTTGCAGAGTGTCCATGTAGATGTAGATGTAGAATCAAAAATACCTACACATAATCTAGTTTTTTTACAAGACAGAACAAAAAATAACCGTTCACATACATAAGTGGAATCAAACATACAAATAATCTTTGTTGCTTCTCTCTAAAGCCTAGGAAATGCTCCCTTCGACAAATTTTGGTAGGATTAGAGCAAATCTTTAGTACTGTAAAATAAATTCTTTCCGTGATCATCAGTATACAAGTCCATTAGTTCGAAATGTAAATTTGGGAGACACTCTTTCAATAGCTATCTAAAGGGGCTTTATAAATGCATGAAGTTTTGTCTCCAAGTTAGTAATTTCCTGTAACGAAAACATAACTAAACTTTAGTAAACGCAGGTAATGTATCAAATTGTTCAGAAGTACTAAAAGCGATATGTTTTAATAAAAGTGTACTGTGGACTATTGTTTTTAAAATATTGGTACACTTGTGCCTTAAACAAAATCGACTTTATTTTGCTGTTAGTGATACACCGGTACGTTACCTGGAATCGGTCGCCCAACTCATTTTTAAGTGATTGTACCACCTCTATGTATTTTCCAAAGCGCGCTCCTTCCCCCACAGATGCCGTCAGGCAAAAGCATAGTAGCGTTTTGAATAATGTACTTTTAAAATTCCGGATACCTTATTGAAGGTATAATTTTTATGTCGCGTACTTGGCTACAGGAAATGTAGCGTATTTTTCACTGGAAGTTTATTTTTGAGGAGCTGACGTTTACGTTGGAAAATTTTATTTTACCAAACTTATCGTTAATGAAGTTATTTCCTTTTTGGTGTTTCAGAATTAAATCATTTAGGAAAGCCATAAAGTCTTCTAAAAATCTGAAATCAGCTACCCATTCAGGGTCAGGCAAAAGTGGCACCTGACATCCTTTGTCTTCTAGAAACTGAGTCGTGATGAGACGCAGTCAAAAAACTCCGGAAATCCCTTTTCCTTTGTTCAACAATCGTACCTTATCATGGCAGGGGATATATGGATACTCTTTTTCAAATGAAATAAAAAATTCTTTGAACTGATGATGAATGAATCCGTGAGAACGAATATGGTTCACGATACCCCTCACTACATGCACCACATCTTGAAGACCGATACCTTTGCGCAAAGAGCCACTTGGTGTGCAAAACAATGAACGGAAAGTATAAATTCGGCATGTTTAACTTTTTCTGCAGTAGGCCTATAAATCCTTTTACTTTATCGCATGTTCCCACGCCCCGTTTGTCGTTAAAGAAAACAGCTTTTTCCAACTGAATTCCATTCCTTCAGCTTCCATTACCACCGCTTGTAAAATTTCCGCTCCAGAAGCAGTTTTCTTCATCGAACTCATATTCAGGAGCTCTTACGTTACATGTAGTTTGTCGTCCACACTGCGCTAAAATTATAATAAAAAAAGGCTAGCTGAGTCGTGTCGCTAATGCCTGTGGACTCATCAAGTGCGATTGAGCGCTCTTGCAGCTTTTCAATTTTGGCTTCCAATTGTTCATGCATATTCTCAGCAATATCGCTGAATCGCTGAGAAATTGTAATACGGGAAAGAGGTATACAGTTGTACGCGGGCGCTAATGTGTGATAACATTGTCTCCAGTATGCCCACAAAGTAATTAATGGACCTTCCGTAAATGGCTTCCCAGCTCTTGATAAAGGTAACTTTATAACGAGCTCTAAGAGTGCTTTCGGAGCCCTCTTCATCTTCTTCACCCTAACTTAGGGAAGAAAGATTGTGTTAGGAATAATACAAGCGAAAACGAAATCGGATGCACATTTGAGAGGAGTGTAAAATAAACTTTATTTCGTTTCGTAAGACCTTTAACCAAAATAAACATGCTAAGGTACTGGTGCAATCCTCATTTGGGAATGCAGAATTCTCTTCTGCAACTACCGTAATTCTGCCCGCCCGGCTAGCCACGCGGTCTCATGCGCTGCTTCCCGAGGGAGAAGGCGTGCCGGTCCCCGGCAGTCATCCGCCCTGCAGATTAGTGTCGAGGTCCGGTGAGCCGGCCAGCCTGTGGATGGTTTTATGGCGGTTTTCCATCTACCTCGGCGAATGCGGGCTGGTTCCCCTTATTCCGCCTCAGTTACACTATGTCGGCGATTACTGCACAAACACTGTCTCCACGTACGTGTACACCATATTACCCTACCACGCAAACATAGGGGGTTACACTCGTCTGGTATTAGACGTTCCCGGAGGGGTCCACTGGAGGCCGAACCGCACAATAACCCTGGGTTCGGTGTGGGCCGGCAGTGGGGTGGGTTGACAGCAGTGGCCTGTGATGGGGTTGTGAAGCACTGAGGGCTACGGCGGGACGAAGCCTCTCCTTCGTTTCTAGGTCCCCGGGTCAATACAATACATTTTAATTCTGCTTCTTTGACGTCTCCTATGATGTCACTATACTTTTCTGAATGCAATATGCTGTAGTGCCTTTCAATAAAAGATTTTCTTACACACGTAATTACTGTACCACATATTAGAGTTTTGGGTTTATACTCACAATTAACGAAAAGATAAGAAATTTCCCACTCCAGTTTAAATGGATTTTCAGAAAACTTCTTTTTTTCTGAGAAAGTTGTCAATTTTTCTAGTAACTGTCTTGCGCTTATTTATTTCAGTGCTGAATAAGCCGTCTACCGATGCACACCGCAGCGCATCTAGGCGGCTTCATCATTTAAGCCGAGCTGAAACGAATTAAGCAGAGTTGGGCCGATGCACCCTGCAAACACTCGCTGCAGCTCGCTCTGCACGTACGCTATTTTTCGTGTGTGAGAGGCCCTGTGAGAGGCCCTGGTCCATGCCTTTCGGCTACAATATCAGGCTGAAAGTTCAGCCTGCCAGAAGGCAGTTCTGCCAATGAGTATTGCATAGATGTGAAAAGATCCAGTTTTGACAACTAACATACCACTCACATACGAGGCTGGTTCCACGCGAGATGGGATATTCAATTTCCATAACCATCATGTGTGGCTGATGCGAATCCACACGCAGTTGAAGAAGCAAGGCATCAGCGCAAATTTTTTTGTTAACGTATGGACAGGAACTAATGGCAGTAGACTAATAAGATATTACACATTTAAAAGACAGATTGATTGCTACAAGTTATCTTCAGTTACCCAACGTCTTTCCTGTTTGCAACAGGAGGTTTCATTCCAACAACGGCTGCAGATGTGGTTCATTTATGATGGAGTACTAGTCCATTTTCTTCGGTATATCCTAAAATATCCCCCATAGACATTTTATCGTCAATGACTTGGTCGGAAAGGTCCAGCAGGTTGGGTAGGTCGTTCCCCCATCTCAAAACTTGGGATTTTTTAGCTTATGGGGACAGATGAAGTCTTTGATGTACGCCCTATTGATGAAGTAGAAACACTACAGGAACGCCTCATCAGTGTCTGCCGGGACATACGTGATCAATGTGCAGTTTTGCAGAAGTGCGTAATTTCCTAGCACACGGCCAAAGTCATGCCTTACAATGAATGGACACCATACTGAATTCACCAAGCGATGACTCACAGGTCACACGTAGTAGCGGGCAGATTACATTAGAAACTCTGCTGTTTCGCAGTAACAAAATAATGTGATGTCATTTGTTTACTGCATACTTTTGGTCCTTGACATTAGCAAAAGAACTTGCAGCAGAACACATCTGTTTCACAGCAGTTACAACGAACAAGTGCTCAGAGCTGTTAAGGTACGGGCTATAGAGCCCATTTTTTGCCGGACATTTCTCCTTGTTTTGGTCATAACACCACCTTTAAAAATATGTAGTAAATCTATTTTTAACACCTCACATTTGCAGCATCTAACGGCCACAACAGCCTTTACATACGGGAAATTTTTCTCACCTCCTAAACTTTATCTATCATTGTGGTGCTCCTTCCAGGAATACGGTAAATATTCTTGGATGCCTTAATAAACGTAGCGGCCAAAGGTAACACAAAACGCTTCACATTTCAAGATAGGGATGTCGCACTAGTACAGAAAGACCACACTTAATTCTGTAAAGGTAGTGCAAAAGAAAAACTTACTTTACAATATTATCGCAATGCAAATTGATCTTCAGGAGACAGGAAGATTTCATTTGAAAGAGAAAAAAAATGTGATTGTAAGAAATGTAGTACACAGTGTAGTCACATTAATGTAACCACCGGCAGTGTTCGACTTCAACATGCAAGACCACTCACCGTCGGCAGGTGGTAGCACACGCATCGCAGGGTACATTAAGCGTGTCGTTGAGGTGGCGCCGGCCAGGAGTGGCCGAGCGGTTCTAGGCGCTTCAGTCTGGAACCGGGCGACCGCTACGGTCGCAGGTTCGAATCCTGCTTCGGGCATGGATGTGTGTGATGTCCTTACGTTAGTTAGGTTTAAGTAGTTCTAAGTTCTAGGGGACTGATGACCGCAGCTGTTAAGTCCCATAGTGCTCAGAGCCATTTTATTCTGAGGTGGCGGGGGGGGGGGGAGGGGGGGGTGAAGATGAGGAAAAGTGTACAGTCGTCGTTTTAATGCAAAAACAGAGCGATTTATCTGACGTCCAAAACGACATGATCATTGGCTTTGGGCCCAGCTGCAAACATTTCCGAAATGGCTAATTTTGTAAAATGTTCTCGTGCCACTCTGCTTAAAGTATATGGTGTGTGGCAAAACGGCACTAATTGAAACTCTCGCCGAGGCAACTGTGGTGCAGCACGGGACATAGATGACAGGGGTGAACGACGGCTGCAGAGTGCGTACGGGCGAACAGACGAGCAACTATTGAGTAACTGACCGTCCAGATGAACCATGGGGCTACAGACAGCATCTGCTCAACGACCGTGCAGCGAACGTTGCTGGGAATGGACCGCTGCAACAGGCGCCTTGTTTATGCAAACCCGCTGACTATTGTTCAGCAGTGACGAAGGCTGGAATTGGCACACCAGTACCTCAGTGGACATCCACTGAGTGTCGACAGGTGGCCTTTTCAGATGAATCACGTCTTATGCTCTATCGGACAGTTGGTCATCGACTTATGAGAGCAAACTCCCTGGAACCAGGAGGAATATTTATGGTCTGGTGAATGTTGTCGTCGCACTCCCTGGGTGGTCTTGTCATACTAGGGGACACAATATCTCAACACAAGTATGCGTCTGTCTCTGGGGACCATATCCACTCATACATGTAGTTTATCTATGCTTGGCACAATCAGATCTACTAGCAGGAGAATGCAACGTATCACATAGCTCGCAGTGTACGTGCGAGGTTCTAAGAGTACCGGCATGACTGTATTCCCCTGGGCACCAAACTCCCCACATTAAAACCCAATCGAGAATTTGTGGTATCACCTCGTTCGTGCTGTACGGGCCATATATCCTCAACCCGAGAAACCTAGTGGAGCTGGCCACGCCGCTGGATTCGCCGTGGCTCCATTTCCCTGCCAGTACATTCCAGAACCTCACCGACTCTCTTCCTCCATTTTCGCGCTACAGAAGATGGTTATTCAGACTTATTATTGGGTCGTGTATAATATAACTGTAAAAGAATGTGAATAATGTTGTACGGTATGTAAAAGTACAGGGTGCGTCAAAAAAATGTATACACACTTTGAACTGTCATAGACAATTTGTTTCCCGTTCTACAAGGTTAAATATCTGTGAGAAAGCAATGTTACGTTTCTTCAACAGGTGGCAGCAATGGCAAGGAAGTAACTGCAACATGGCGGACGTGCGTTTGAGCTTTGAAGCGCGGAAGCAGATAAGTGGTACTGGAAGTTTGAGAATGTCGCTGCGGTTCAAAGACAGTGGAGAAGTGAGTATGGTACAGAACCACCTTCAAGGTTAACAATTACACGTCTACGAGACAAATTCGAAATTCATGGAACAATGTGTGATGTGCATAAAGGTCGATCGGGGCGACCTCATACAGCTACAAGTGATGATTCCACAACTGCAGTCTTGGAACTGTTTCAGCGTTCGCCTCAAAAATCTTCAAGGCAAGGCACGTGAGAGAATTGTAAGTGCTAGCAGTGTGCTACGCATTCTGAAGAAAGGCAAGTTTCGTGTGTACATTCCAAGGCTGGTCCAACAGCTAAGTGACGACGATCCAGATCCAAGGTTAGAATTTTGTGAATGGGTTCAGGAGATGGTGAGATCGAACCGGGATTTATGGGTAGCATAATTTGGTCGGATGAAGCCCAATTCAAACTCAATGGAATTGTCAATAGGCACAATTGTGTGTCCTGGGCTGAAGATAATCCTTACATTACAGTTGAAAAGGCTGTGAATTTGCCTGGTGTGAATGTGTGGTGTGGTTTGTCTGCAGGGGCACTCATTGGGCCTTCCCGCTTTGAAGGTACTGTTGCTGGAGAAACGTACCTAACAATACTTGCTGACTCCATATTCCATGTCATTCGTGCATTATACAGTAATGATGAGTTTTACTTCCAACAAGATGGCGCCCCGCCGCACTATCATAGAGACGTACGAGCATACCTGGATCACAGTGTGCCAGGCCAGTGGATAGGACGCAGGGGACCAATCGAGTTTCCTGCACGCTCTCCAGGCTTCACGCCACTGGATTTCTTCTTATGGGGCATAGTAAAATATGAGGTGTACAAACGTAAACCACGTAACCTGGACACACTTTGGAATGAGATTCAGGCGCTGTGCGCAGAAATCTCATTGAACACCTTTGTACGATGTACGGAATCAGTGGTGACTCGTACTCAGAAATGTATTGATGCTGAAGGCCACCAGTTTGAACATTAATCACACTTGCAAAGTACATTTATTTTTCCAATTGGACTTTAAGCTTTTCATTTCCAGGAATTTAACATTGTAGAACGGGAAATAAATTTTCTCTGACGCTTCATGGTGGGTATACATTTTTTTGACGTACCCTGTATATACGTTTTTAGTGAAATGTTTTGTTTGCCATGGTAACCACCCTCTCATCATCCCCTGTGCCACTCCCCACCCCTCCCACACCCTCCACCATTTAATCCTAGCCTGGGAATGCAGGCAGTTGTACGCTTCCAGTCCGCGAGCGAAATGCTGTCGACTCAGCGGTTGCGTTACCAAATGCATGCTGTCGAGAAATGTCAGCAGCGGAACCTTAACGCGTCGTACTCTGGGGGTCCTGGGAATATTTAGAGCTCCTGCCGAGTCGCTCAGGGTCCGCCTTTCTTCCCGACACTCGGCACGGCTGGCTGAGCGATCCGCGGTCCCCCCAGCCTGGCTCGTTTCTTCTCCCGGCCTCCCACTCCAGCTGCAGCCTTGTCAGGTGCGGGCCGGGTGCGCGTGCACCGAGCCGAGCAGGCGGCAGTGAAAGCGGCCCGAGGCGGCACGTAGCGTGCCATCGATCGCAGGCCGCAGGGCGCCGCATTCAGCTGAGGCGGGCGCGCTGCCACCGGAAGCCACGCTCTTTTGTCTCTGCCGCTCGCCCCTCCACATTCATCAGCCTGGCTGTGTGCGCCACTGTTCGCTTCCCCCTCCCCCACCGCCAACCCCACAATTGCCCCGCCACCACACTCCACGCACGACCGCCTGTGGTCGGAGAAGCGGCGTGTCGTCTTGTTACCGTGCACAGCAACAATCAATCACTTCTCGAGTACAGGTCTGATAGCAAAGGTAAAGGCACAAGAGAGGCAGTTCTGACATTGCGCTTGATAATAAAAGCAAGACTGAAGAAAACTCTAGACACGTTCATACCGTAGAACCTCGATCAACCGTCACTTTTGGGACCATGCGGTGGTCTGACCGATAGAAAGGTCCGATAATCAGAGAAGAATGAAACAAGTCATTTTCAGAGCTCGAACCGATGTTGCAAATCAATATTAAGTAAAAAAAAAATACATTTATACTAAAGAGAAACAGAAAATTGTACACACTGTTAATCCATTTAAAATTATGTAAAATGTATTTTGAAACTTCCTGGCAGATTAAAACTGTGTGCATGCCGGACCGAGCCTCGAACTCGGCGAACTGCCAGAAAGTTTCATATCAGCGCACACTCCGCTGCAAAGTGAAAGTCTTATTCTGGAAACATCCCCCAGGCTGCGGCCAAGCCATGTCTCCCCAATATCCTTTCTTTCAGGAGTGCTAGTTCTGCATGCTTCGCAGGAGAGCTTCTGTAAAGTTTGGAAGGTAGGAGGCGAGGTACTGGCAGAAGTAAAGCTGTGAGGGCGGGGAGTGAGTCGTGCTTGGGTAGCTCAGTTGGTAGAGCACTTGCCCGAGAAAGGCAAAGGTCCCGAGTTCGAGTCTCGGTCCGGCACACAGTTTTAATCCGCCAGGAAGTTTCATATCAGCGCACACTCCACTGCAGAGTGAAAGTCTCATTCTGAAAATGTATTTTGTTTAAATTTCTTAAACCTTGCATTTGCGGCTGCATCACGTTACTTCGCTGTCCACAATATGTCCATAGCTGACGATTTTTCCAACAGTTTCCGGTGCATATGAATAGCTCTTTCTTTTATCACAGGGCTTTGAACGTGGAATCCCCTTACGTTTTTCCTGACAAATCCAAACCCACACAGCGTCATTCAAGACCTTAAGTTTTGGTTTTTTCACGCCTTTCTAGTTTTAAAATAATTTTCACTATCTACAGTTAACAAACAATCTTCAAGATATTTCGGTTCTATTTCCAGTTTTTAATGCTTGTCAGTCCAACACAGATTTCAGAGGTTAAATTAATAACTGACTCACCTTTATCAATTCTTTACAGAACATTTAATTTCTGTTCCATTACGCTCACAAAAAGTTCCCTTTTTTTGATTTTTAACTATTTTTCGTCTTTCAAAATCCCTTACACTTCGTAATCGCAATGTAAGAAACTGTATAAAACTATATTGTAATATTGAAATTAAAAGGAATACAATAATAAACTTAAAAATCTCACAGATAAAGCGGCAGATTAAAGCCTGCAGCAAAGCGAAAATTCCAGAATTACAGTAGTCTGACAAGTGAATATGTGCGAGGAGCATAACTCAGACGAACACCTGCAAATAAAATCGATTGATGAATAACGATGGCACATTACCCGGCAAAGAGTGCACAAGAAGTGTTGGACCGGTTTTTGGATACTCCGAAGAGTCAGTTAATCAAAGGCCAGCCAATCCAGGTTCTCCTCTAGGATTTGTGGGCATGGAAGAAGCGTTCAACAATGCAAAACGTGCAAGAGGTTCGAAATTGTAAGAAACATAGGGGTAAGCAATGGGGGAAAAGTGGGTAATGTACAATATGTACACGAACCCTGAGGGAGCACTGAGACTGGAAGACAAAGAAGGAAGGGCTGGCATTAAGAAGCGTGTAAGACAGAGATGTGGCCTTGTCTCTGATATTTAATCTGTACATCGAAGAACCAATGGCTGAAATAAAGGATAGGACCAAGAGTGACATTAAAATACAAAGTGAATGGATATCAGTGATAAGATTTATTGATGACATTGCTACCCTAAGTGAAAGTAAAGAAGAATTACAGAATCTGTTGAATGGAATGAACTGTCTAATGGGTATAGAATACGAAATGAGAGAAAGCCAAAGAAAGACGAAAGTGATGAGAAGCAGTAGAAATAAGAACAACGAGGAAACACGACCGAGGATCACAAAGTAGACAAAGTTAAGGAATTCCGCTACATAGGCACCAAAGTAATTCACGCCATCTCGTAGAATCGGATGTACGGCCGGTGGTCCGTCTCTTCCAGGCTCAGGAAACATCTGATGAAGATGCCGAGTTACGGTTTCCAACTATCATGGTGGGACGATGCAGACCATTGCCAATATATCCAGTTCAATGAAATGACAATGAATCATCGGAAAAGTCTAAGAACTTATTATATAACACATGTCGGATTGAGCAGGGCTGACATAAAAAGCAGAATAGCACTGGCAAGAAGGTTGTTCCTATCCGAGGGAAGTTTACCAGAACCAAACATAGGTCTTAGTGTGTATAAGAAATTTCTGAGAAGCTACGTTTGGAGCACAGCTTTGTGCGGTAATAACTGTGGGAAATACACTCCTGGAAATTGAAATAAGAACACCGTGAATTCATTGTCCCAGGAAGGGGAAACTTTATTGACACATTCCTGGGGTCAGATACATCACATGATCACACTGACAGAACCACAGGCACATAGACACAGGCAACAGAGCATGCACAATGTCGGCACTAGTACAGTGTATATCCACCTTTCGCAGCAATGCAGGCTGCTATTCTCCCATGGAGACGATCGTAGAGATGCTGGATGTAGTCCTGTGGAACGGCTTGCCATGCCATTTCCACCTGGCGCCTCAGTTGGACCAGCGTTCGTGCTGGACGTGCAGACCGCATGAGACGACGCTTCATCCAGTCCCAAACATGCTCAATGGGGTACAGATCCGGAGATCTTGCTGGCCAGGGTAGTTGACTTACACCTTCTAGAGCACGTTGGGTGGCACGGGATACATGCGGACGTGCATTGTCCTGTTGGAACAGCAAGTTCCCTTGCCGGTCTAGGAATGGTAGAACGATGGGTTCGATGACGGTTTGGATGTACCGTGCACTATTCAGTGTCCCCTCGACGATCACCACTGGTGTACGGCCAGTGTAGGAGATCGCTCCCCACACCATGATGCCGGGTGTTGGCCCTGTGTGCCTCGGTCGTATGCAGTCCTGATTGTGGCGCTCACCTGCACGGCGCCAAACACGCATACGACCATCATTGGCACCAAGGCAGAAGCGACTCTCATCGCTGAAGACGACACGTCTCCATTCGTCCCTCCATACACGCCTGTCGCGACACCACTGGAGGCGGGCTGCACGATGTTGGGGCGTGAGCGGAAGACGGCCTAACGGTGTGCGGGACCGTAGCCCAGCTTCATGGAGACGGTTGCGAATGGTCCTCGCCGATACCCCAGGAGCAACAGTGTCCCTAATTTGCTGGGAAGTGGCGGCGCGGTCCCCTACGGCACTGCGTAGGATCCTACGGTCTTGGCGTGCATCCGTGCGTCGCTGCGGTCCGGTCCCAGGTCGACGGGCACGTGCACCTTCCGCCGACCACTGGCGACAACATCGATGTACTGTGGAGACCTCACGCCCCACGTGTTGAGCAATTCGCCGGTACGTCCACCTGGCCTCCCGCATGCCCACTATACGCCCTCGCTCAAAGTCCGTCAGCTGCACATACGGTTCACGTCCACGCTGTCGCGGCATGCTACCAGTGTTAAAGACTGCGATGGAGCTCTGTATGCCACGGCAAACTGGCTGACACTGACGGCGGCGGTGCACAAATGCTGCGCAGCTAGCGCCATTCGACGGCCAACACCGCGGTTCCTGGTGTGTCCGCTGTGCCGTGCGTGTGATCATTGCTTGTACAGCCCTCTCGCAGTGTCCGGAGCAAGTATGGTGGGTCTGACACACCGGTGTCAATGTGTTCTTTTTTCCATTTCCAGGAGTGTATGACTGTGGGAAAATCGGAACAGAAGAGAATCGAAGCATTTAGGATGTGGAGCTACAGCAGAATGATGAACACTAGGTGGATTGATAAGGTAGCGAATGAGGAGGTTCTCCACAGGGCGAGGAAAGGAATATGTGGATAACACTGTCAAGAAGAATGGACAGGATGATAGAACATCTCTGAAGATATCAGGGAATAACATGTATAGGACTAAAGGGAGCTGTAGCGGGTATAAACTGTAGAGGAAGACATAATTGGAATACATCATTCAAACAACTGAGGACATAGGGTGCAGCTGCTACTCTGAGATGAAGCGGTTGGCACCAGAGAGGAATTCGTGGCGAGCTGCATCAAACCAGTCAGTTTGCAGAATGAATCTTTTTCGCTCTGCAGTGGCTTGTGTATTGGTTGAGACTTCCTGGTGGCTTAAAAGCAATTTTTGGATCGGTACTAGAACCTAGAAGTTTGCCTACTGACGCTGGAATGCCTACACGGAGTGACAACTCAGCAGAGGGACATTACTGTGGACCCCGTGGCTTTTGCAGTGATAAGCAGCTTTTCACAGCCAGTCCGTTTGTGAGTTGGCGAAGTCAACTAATGTAAAAGCAAAACAGAAAGTTTAGTTTAACAGAAAGTGAATGTGATAGTTGGGTTGCGGGATGGTGAAGCCAATGAATGTGAGAGCAAACAAAATTATTGCGATGACAGACTGAATTGTAGTTTCAGCTAAGGTCTAGTTTAAGTTGGAATGTGGAAGTCTGGTTGTGACTTGGTAAGCCCCATGAATGTAAAAGCCAAAATCTACGTATGGTGACAGACTGATACGTAGTACAGCTCAAGGTTTAGGTTAGGTCAGGCTGTGAACGTGCAGATGTCATTAACGTTCAGTGAAATAAAATGTACATTCATTATTCCGTTTTCAATAAATAATCAGCTCAATGTTTTCAATAATGTAATTGTGCCAGATGAGACAAGTATACCCTCACTGGCTGTATCTGAAAAATAACAATGACTGTGAGACATGCCACTACCAAGTAACATAGCATAGTGGTTAGGACATTGGACTTGCATTCGAAAGGACGATGGTTCAAACGTACATCTGGTCATCCTGGTTTAGTATTTCTGTGATTTACATAAGTCGATCCAGGCAAATATCAGGATAGCTCATTTGGAAGGACATGGCTAATTTTATTCGCATCCTCGAAACGTAGTCACTTTCTCTTCTGTTCTAGAGTAGACTGTTTTGGCTTTGTCTGTCACCGAACTATACATATTACAGTTCCATATACTCTTGAAATACATCTACATGTAACCCATTTCCATTCACCCTTGAAATATAAGTACATGTTTGCATATTGTTTTTCATGACAAATATTATGAGCAGGTAATTATAGATTAACACTTTAGACAGAGATGTATGTACGTTAAGAAAATGATGGCCGTGTAGCAAAATAAAGCAGTTCAATGGTGCCTCAAGTGTTTGATAGGCAAAAATGTACGTTGAATAGGGGACTTAAACTAAGATAAAAAAATTCAGTGCGATGAAATGGGCAGTTGCACAGATACACTAGGAGTATCAAGTTGTTAACAGGAGTAGTGGGACAAGGGGACAGTTGTGCCACTTTGCATTGTTGCCAAATTATTCAAGATGGTGACTGTCCTCCATCTCCTCCCCCTGGGGGGTAGATGTGGCCACATCACATGGCATCACCATCCCCACCCTTCCCTCTCTCCAACTTCACCCCTTCCCCCACTGCCCCCTCCAACATTGCTTCTCCCTTTCCCTCCTCCACTTGTGTGCACTGAGCTCCTAGAGGTGGAGCACATAAGGTACTGCCTTTATTTATTTACTGTGGATTGTCCTATAGCTCCCCCCTCTGCCCTACTTGTGAACTGCTGGAAAAAGCTCAGTTTCCACTGAGCTGTTGTTTAGGAAGGTCATGTGTGTACAATTGTGTACTATTGAAGAACTGTTGACATCAAGCAGGGAGGAGTTTAATAAATGTGTTTCAGGTAAACATATAATCAAAGACTGTGTCCATAGTGTCCTTGATGGATGGAAGGATGAGTTAATGGAGGAGCAAAAACGAATACTTTTTGGCAAATAGTGGTTATATGGTGGGATGGGGTCAAGTTATGTTTGCAACTCATACAGTCAGTTGCTGGTGCTCAAACTGCCGACCACCTCCATTGAATTGGCTAATCAACCAGCCTCTTCCTCTTGGAAGCGAATGCCCCCAGTCCAGAAGGTAAGTGATGTTATTCCTATGTGCTACATTTTTGTAGTGGACATCACACAGATAGTAGTAATATGCTGAACTAATAACAGTTCCACCTGCAGCCAAACAGTGTGGTCTGCAGTGACTTGTCCTCTTCAGCAGTCCTAGACCAACTGGCCTAGTTGACAATTCTGACACCAGAGGGTGTTAAAAAGTGTGACATCATGGGCAAAAAATTGGTGGGAACCAATAGGAAAGCAGCTTTGCCCCCTCCCCTATCCGAAAATTGGTGGGGGCCAATAGGAATGCAGGAACACTATAACATGTCACATGATTCTGAGGTCAGGGGATATAAGATGGATGCGCTCTCAGTTGTAGTCAGTAAGTGGAAGATCCATGAAGTGCTGCAGAAAGCTGAGATCATCTCCCTCCACTTCACAGAAGAAGCACAAAAGTGCTTTACATGTTGTTTAATTCGATCTCCTTGTTCAACTCCATGTCTTCGTCTGTGAATGCTTATTGATTCCTCCTCTTTGTTCAGTGACCTCCGGCATGTGCAGACTGACAGCAACCCCCAGCATTTTTGCACCTGAAACGACCTCCAGCGTTCCAGGCCAGCAGCAGCCACCATTGGCTTGTCAGAAGCTGCAGCGTTCTGTGGCCTGTTGGGACTGGCAACTTGGGATCCTATAGCGTACCTGCCCAGCATGTTGAAGCAGGACAACAAACTGCTATTATCCACTTCACTCATCAGTTTCTGTACAGAAGACACCCAGCCAGTCTTGAAAGAATTGTGCTGGGGATCCTACACCACATGGTGCAGGTCAGTGCTGATCTCTGGCATACACGCTATCCCAGAAATTCCTGTGTTACTGAAAGAACAGAGCAATGATGCGGTCGATGAGAAGCTCCCAGGTTGTCCCAGTGCTCTAGTGCTCTTCACTTCAACTTATAATTTAACTGCTAGTGGTTAAAAGTGCTTAAATATTAGTATAGAAGGATCAGTGGACAATGTTTTGTATGTTGTGGTACAGACTGAGACTGCATCAAAAATGTTAAAGCACAGCTTACAGAGTTGGAATGGGATGAAATGTGTTGCACAAAACTTTACATCCATCAACAGATGACCTCCAAGTGTTGTCCATATCGTCCATTCCCAGAGATTTTTTGTGCCAGTATGATGTTATCTATAACATCATTGTGTTATGATGCAACACTCAGGGTGAGATCTGGAGACTGATCCATTTATTGCAACACTCCGCCATTACAAACTTGCTCTGCCTACAGATGCTGCTCTCTTGTGTTTGAAAGACTGAGACATGGGATGATGTATGTTCAAACTAAGTAGAAAGACTTGGTGAACTATCCCTGTATGTATAGTGTACATGCAGATGACTTAGAACACTGCATCAATATGGTGTCAAAAGAAGACGCTAAAGGAACACCCATCAGATTGAGAGAAATACACTATGAATTCTATGCGTACAAGAGAGTTTTATGTGCTAAATTCTGTGCAAGCGTGAAGATAAAGAAAGAACCAGTTGATTTTTTTGTTGTAGTGCACCCAAATATATGGCTGTTGAATATGAAATATGTATATTACTGCAAACTGTGTCTTTATTTGGTCATGCGTCTCACAAGAACGTTACTGCTACTAGCATTTTCACTGCAATGCCTAGAATGCCACAGCTGCAGCAAGCTTTCTGGATCACCTCTTCACCACAGTCAACATCTACAGTCGTTGTTAATTTGAATCATTGAATCATTTCATGTGTATACATACCATGTGAGCACTGCAGCCCAACTGGCAACATATATATTTTCTATAAAAGCTCCTTGCACACAAAAACCTGATATGGCCATATCATGGTGGGTTGGTAAAGTATCCTTAACAAAACGACTTTGTTGTGGCTGGTCCTGTGATGGTGCTGAAGGAGACTGGAAGAATAAGAAGAATAGGATACTCCATCCCAATAATATATAAGATATAATTGCAGATATCCAGCTGCAGCAAAACGAATGTTTGTCATGTCATTGCTAACACACCCAGACGGTGTCTGCTTTGAGCATATGTGTGTATTTTGAAAGACACTGTTTCAATCCAAGTACCAGCTGTTCCAAAAGATGGTGTAATATACATGACTTTCAGTGAAAGCAGTGAATTCCCTCCGCCAGAAAAAGTAAAGCCAAACAACATACTTATATTTGATGATGTTGCTCATGGGAAACCATTATAAAATTCTACGATATTTCTGTTCTGGTCAGCAGCAGCTGATGCCATGAGGAGTCCCAATCGATCTATTAGACATTGTGATCATCGCAGTGTGCATGCTGTGTGGTTCCATTGGTGACTCTTTCATACCTGGTGCCAGTTCCATCAGCAATGCTGTATCTAGCAACAATGCTATATCTAGCATTTAATAAAGGTTTTATAATGGTTCTATATTTCGCACTGCACTGGCTTCCCATTTTTCTATGTACACCTGTCCACTGCAACATTTCGCAACTATTCTTCCCACATGCTATTCGTGAGTGGAACAAGATTGGGGGACATGGCTAGTTGTACAGAAGTTCACTCCGCCACACACCATTAGGTGGCTTGTTGAGTATGATCTTGATGATGGTAAGTATAGACAGAACTTCCAGGTCTTTCTTTATATATAGCTATGAAAAAAGCGATGAGTAAGTAAGTTTATGTTGCGCCATGGACAAATTTGCACATATGTCAGGCTCTCAGCCTCTGAGGATAGTTGTGCATGGACACAGAATACGTCTATAAATTCATGCAAAATTTCAACCTCTCACACATAAAATGAAGGACCGAGAGGCTTATGCCCAGATCCTTCTGAGAAAAATCAATGACTTATACTCAAGGGTTAAGGAACTGGAGACATATACCTAGATCATTCTGAGAAACAAAGCCGAAAAATTAACCGTAAAAGTTGATGGAACTGAAATGAATATACATGACTTAAATTTAAAGTTTGATAGAACTGCATGGAATGTGTATAATGTGCATCCTGCAAAAGTGTCCGCTTAGTATATAACAAGATGTCAACTAAGCATAAGGTCATTGCAGCATGGAAGGCTGTTCAATAGAAGTTATGGCTGTTAAGGTTAGGACATTTGGATCAAGAGCAGACACTGAGAGAAACCTCTAAATCAGTTACAGAATCTCTCGATAACTCTCAGCGAAATTATGCAATGATTGGCGGAATTACTGATTTCATTAAGTGTCGCAGCGATGCTAGGATAGATACAATATTCAGTGTCAGTGGTGAGAAACCACACATGTTGGGCATGCAGTCTGTAAGTTTGAAAGAAAAAAATAATACAGAATGGTGATAGGGAATGTCAAAGAACAACTGTTCTGACGAACTTCAGTTTCTTAAATCCCACGAAAGTTGTAAATTATTCACCCAAAGATCTGGAGGTATATTGTGAAATGCTGTAACAGACTGGCGTACATAGAAATGTGGGGAACCACTGCAGTGCAAAATACAGAACCATTATAAAACCTATGTTAGATGCTGAATATAGCATTGTTGATGGTATTGACATCCAGTATGAAAGAGTCAGCAATGGACCCCCATAGTATGTACACTATGATGATCCCAGGGAGCTGATAGAACTGCTCATGGCATCAGCTGCTGGCGGTAATAGTGCTTATTTGAATAAGATTGTTTCAGTAACGTCTGACCTTAGAGAGAGAGTTATAATCGTATAAATGGAAACAGTAGTTAGAGAACTGCACAGATCAGCACACAGAACGTATCCCTTTAGGTATGTTATGATTAGAGGTTTTGATGACTTATGACAGGCGCTGTTTAGATATTCACGAATATTCACATGTGAATAATGGATTCAAATATTTTCTAATGGTCATTTACACATACTTAAAATTTGCTTGGAAAATGTGGAGATATATTGCAGAGGTGTTTGAGTGTTTGTTGCAGACAGGGATGAATCGATGCCCAGAAAACATGCGAGGTCCCGGGGCTAGCAGTGTATTTAACACTAAATTATTCTAGAATCTACAAATGTAATTGATGCTCTAAGCCCACCTATTTTAACTCCGACTTTTGCTGCTGCACATGGATTAAAAAGATACGTGAACTGACTGTAACAAACCCTGCAAGTGGAGTAGAAAAAGAGTTTGGCACCTGCAATAATTTAATTTGATAAATAAGTTAAATAAAGGAAGGTTTCATTAACGTAGTGAGAAATGATAGGGTTGCTCTACGGATTAACAGAATGAAAGTTCTGTCCAAAATAACAATATGATTTATTAAGACTAAACACAAAATAATAAACAAAAACACATGAAACATTTACAATACATCAAATTGGCTCAAATTGGATACTCAAATACACGCTGTGAAGGTGAAGTTGTCCCTAAACTAGATTGTGACGTTTATGACGAAGTGGTATGTGGAGCCAATTCCTAGCAACTCAAATCTTAAGAGAGACACACAGCTAACCCAACATTAATTGCTGCTACATTAGTGAGAACTCAGACAATGAACACCCAAGATAGAACAAAGTTAGAAGAGACGAACAAGTGCGTTCTGCTCACCTCTGATTATCGCCTAGCAAAAATGACTGCTTTGCCGGTGCTGCGGCCGTACATTACCAAACTGTCTTCTTAGCTGCAAGGACACAATCTGGCGTACTGGAAGCGATGGCTGGTTGCTTCGACGTCCCGTCGTGGTGATGATAATGTCGCGAGTATGGCCCGAAACAAATTGTCCTGGTCTGGTTGTTCCAGACTAAAGACTTCCTGGCAATACAAATGCGCCTCTGAGGGAGACTAAGAAGGCTCGCCACACAATCGCTGACGGTACAGTGATTGATTTTAACGAGCGAAGTCACACAGTAACTCTGATACAGTCAACTTTAGCCAAAACTGCTCAAGACAGACAACATAGGCCTCTTGTATGCAGAACACTCAATTGCCAACTGTACTCGGAAAGTTACGTTGAAGTCGAAACTTCAGCAACTTCGTCAAGCAGCTACAATTAAATAAACATATATTAGACAGCCAACGGAAGCAGGCTCACTAGAGCAGCGAGAGATCAGTCTTGTAACCTACTCCGACCGAAAGGCGAGAGCCGACTACCCCACGTGAGCACCGTACAAAACCGAACACAGAACATTCCCGCCCCCACGACAGTGGCCGTGGTTAACCATTGCAATTAGCAACTCGAAAACCGGCGGAAAATTCCACTCCATTGCCGGAACACTACCATTCCACCAATGGAGATTCTTGGCGCCAATTTCTTCACTGGTTTTGCTACGTCACGGTGCTATGCCCTGAGCAAGCCAATCACAGTTACTATTTTGCAGAAAGCGCGGGAAATTTCCCGCCACAACTGCCTGGGTACACAAGTCACTCCCACGCCTCGCTGGTAGCCTGCCAGAAAGTGTTTTCGCCAAGTTTCTGCGAAGTAACGGAACCTCTAGCCCAGCCACTACTTCAGGCCCCTGCGGGCGTGTCTCTTGACAATGTCGGCGTCTGGAAAGCATTCACTCGACTCCCTCACACCCGTCGGCTTACTCTTTCAAAATCAGCAGAGCCCGCCTGTCACCGGACCATTCGGGTGACGAGAGACACTGCGTGGGAAGTCCGTGTGTGAAGGAATAGCAACTTTCCACCACATGCAATTAGAGAGGAGAATCGTAAGATAGAAATATGAGAGGGGGCTCATGCCACCTCTCATTGCCCCTACGCCATTTTAGATTGTAATTGGTGAGCGGTTGGCTCACTTAGGAGCAAGGTAGTGAGTCAATCGCCCAAGAACAATCTTGCAAACTGACTCCACATGCCGCACTCTATAAAGAAAATCACTGCAACTGAAAAATGCAGCTCATAGAGGGAGGATTATTTATGATGTAGCCAACTTCACCTTCTTAATATGGAACTCTAACACTCACATCACACATCCATACCCAGAGAGCCCCTTCCAAACACCGATTCACACAGACATTCACGCTCTAAATATGACCCGGGCATGTGAGCCAAATATGGAGCAGTTTATTCTTTACAATAAGAGTTGGAGTGCTCTGCAATTAAATGCCCAAGATATTACAACAATTTTTATCGTTAAACTAACCTGAACTCACTCACACATGATACTATTTAAGTTAACAATCTCTTTGTGAGCTTTCAGAATCTAATTACAACCTGCGACTCATTCTGTCTCCCTGCAGCAAGAATAACCTTTACAAAATGTTCCCTGAACTGATGGTCCATTCACAATGACAGTGGTGGTATCTGCTTCAGTTTATGGGGACTTCAGGCACACTGTGTGCATACACACATCAATAAATACAAAATACAAAGAAACAACATGGTGTGGAGAACAATACAGTAATTTGTGCGCCCTACTCTATCACTTACATAAGAATTACAGTGTAAAACACAAACACATATAAGGTATAACATACATTACAAAAACAACACTAGAGAAAGAAATTTAAGAAAAAAAAACAAGGTTCATGGGGCATCAAGTTGTGAGTGCACATTGCACAATGTTCACGACTGTGCTGAGAATGAGGCACTAAATTACATTGTTAGAAATATTCGAAGCACTTCACAAATTCCACAGTACTGACATCACATAGGGCTAAACGCCGGGTGTTGTTGCTACGTTGTTGCAACAGCAATAGGGTGTGCTGGAGCATCTGCAGTACTCTGTTGAGATTGCAGCAAGACCCACGGATATGATCACGGCAGTACGGTAGGAAGACACAGTGATAGGCTCTCCTCACGTCGGTTAATTGTCTCTGAGGTCTACTTGTTGGGATACATCACTAGTCTAGGTCTCTTCTCTCGCTGTACAGTACTTTACGTTTCCCAATATTGCAGTTCAACGAGGGATGATGGCACGTGGAGTGACTCCACAAGTGTGTGAGGTCATCCATACAGGATCGAACTAGTAGCGACGATTGCTACAACTGCTCTCTAATAGAGAGGAGAAGTTAGAAATGAGACAATTCATTTGTTACAGTTTGTGGCACGATACTGCTTTGTGTATGTAGATCGGCCAATGTTAGTGAGTTGTACAAACCCAAACAGGTGAGTATATAGCGTCCCTTTCTGTCCTGAGGCACATGAGACGCCGGTTATGACACCATATGTGATCTTCTTTGTGTACTCACGACAACGTGGTCTGCCGCAGGGAATCCCTCCAAACGGCTGCCGCGTCCGGATGGCTAGCTGGCTGTCGCGTGTGGGTCGCATGTCAGTGTCAACGGCCAGCCTCACTTTCGCTTGTGGCCCGGCGAGGGCTGTCTGCGGCCTAATCCCTCAGGTATACGGCCCGGTGACTGTCGGCTTGTAGGACCGGATGCTCTCGCGCCCTTCACGTCAGGTGGCGCGCTGACGCTCTCCTTCTTGCAGGTAGCCGATGACCTCTTGTTTTTGCTCCGCCTGGCCTCTGCATTGCCACGATTCCCGTCATCTGCACAGTTCTGACCAAAATCTTATGCCTAATTTTTTCCCATGACCTTCTATGTTATAATAAATTTACATAATGATACATTTATGGTCTGTCATTTCAGACACTCTTATTTTAATGTTATGGTTATCAATCTACGGCTATCATTATAACCAAATCTTGGTGTATCTAATCTAGACATGGAAATCATCTATCTTGATATTTGTGTAGATACTGATCTCACTACTGTACATGGTGTGTGACGCTATACTGGATGAACAACTAAATGTGCGGGCCCGCACTAATATTACTATTAATTATATAGATCGACAGTAGACATGCTCAAGAATTAACTACCATTTGCCAACGATCTACATTCTATATCTTTTAATTAAATTATGTTGTTATGCAGGTCTAAGTTTTACTGTGCTATAAAGAACATGCAACTATTCTACTTTCGCTCGCCCGTCGTCCCTCCATCTCGGGTCTGTGGTTTGGTGACCTGAAAAATAGAATCCCAACAGGCGTGCGCCAAACACTTGTGGTAGAAAACCACCACAATATTAAGGATCTTGTTATTGTTAAATCCTAAAGTTTAATTTATCCTAGTGTATGGTACTCTCTATTTTTTTTTACCTTATACAACTCTCTTACATAATTCCTGTCACGCTGAGATGTCTCGCTGCTCGCCGCTATTGACGACAGTGATGTGCGCGCCGTACGACATGGCCTCCGACTTCTCACTATGCCTCACTGAAACTCCAGAGACTGGGTTAGGCATGGCTATTCAAGACAATAAATTTATAGTTGCAACTTCTTTTTCTATGTTATGCAGTATTCGCGATCAAAGCACACCTTTCCAGAGGCCATGCAATATGACCAAGCCAGGACTGGTTCCTGTTGAGGATTCCGTCGCCCACCACACACCAGCTACACAGTATGTCACGAATTTCCAAGTATAATTCCTTGGTTATTCATCTGTGACAGTCACAAGCAGCACGCTAAATCCCCAACCAGCACATTGGCATGGTAAGCTTTATGCCCGCATTTCTACAGTCTAGGCCCTAGGGCACCATTGGAGTCAAACGCTCACAGGTTCACCCCGACTTGCAAGACAACGATGCTGGCGCATCACTGTAAAAACTATACTGCCCATGTTCATCCTCGAAATCACGCAATATACCACAATCTTGCAGTGCACTGACGCGTGCCTGCAAGCATTGGTATGAACGTCTCACGAACTGGTTGTGGCCGCTATGGAGCGTATCACGACTTCTCAGAACGCTTCTAAGAGCACGTTCTTGTATGCGCCCGTTTGTGCGACATCTCGTCACTCATCTTTATCCCTCAACATGGACACCAGATAGGAAAGGACAAAAACATTGCTCATGTAATGGTAGTGTCTCCTACTCCATCGACATTGGAAGTCGCGAACATAAACAAAACAAAAAGTTAGCAGCAGTAAATTCTTATACGAGAAAACGCAGCGTGTTAATACTTTAACAATCTTAATCTATTAATGCAACGATTATTGTTCCCCGAAGAAAGGTTCATATATTTACCTATTCTGTTATGTACACCACTTAAACTACTATTATTCCACGAACTTCTTTGTGTGAGAGACGTGGTGGAGTCCTATGGACTAGCGCCAATCCCTTGTCAGACTCCCCCTCCTCTGACGTGCATTAGGATTTGCAGGTCTAATTTCAATCTCTTGGTTCTCCTGTTGTCCTTGGTTTCGCTCTCTCCATTTACCGTCGCTTTGCCGTTCGTTATTCCTTCTGTCCCAGATTCCTTGTCTAGGTTGACCCTGTTCCCTGACGTTCTGGTTTCCGTGTCTCTGGTTTCCATAACCTTGAATAGCGTAACCTTGATTTCCGTAACCCTGGTTTCCTAACTGACCAGTGCGATTATGCGATCTGTTGTCGTCTTCCCTTGCTGGCCAGTGGTATTAGTTATTTTGCGCCTTCTTCCTGTCCTTTGCGTCTTGTTTATCATAGACTACTTCGAGTTCGCGCAGTAGACTCTTGAATGCTTCTATGTCAGATCCACACTTCCCGACAAGTGTCTGTTGATACCTAACTGGCAATTTGGAAAAGCAAAATTTAATGATTTCTCCGTTGCTATATGGACTATCTAAAAACTGATTCTTCTTGAGTAAATCATCAAAAAATTTGGTTGTGCTCCTATGGCCGGATACTTCCAGTTCAGGACAAAATATTATTTCCTCTTTAATCCTGTCTTGCGTTTCCTTTGACCAGTAGTTCCGCAGGAAAGCACCAACAAATTCCTGATAAGTCCGACACGTCGCTGCCACACCCGCATCTTTTCCGCGGCTTGGCCTTCGATGTGTCCACACATGAATTCTAATTTTGCCAGGGTTGGCCGTGACGACGGTAATGAATTTGTAAACTGCATCACCCAGCTCTTCGGATGCATCGACCTTCCATTATCTTTGAACTTCTGGAATTTTAGTATGGACAGGAAGTGGTTCTGATCAAAATCCTGTCCGATCCTCGCACTGGTGTTGTCACTCGTTTCCGATACTTGCACGTCTGCTGAGTGTCCTGACCTATCTTGCTGATAACTGTGGTGTGCTACCTCTGTATCACAGTGGAAGTGGCACTCCGAATTCACTCTCCTAAGGGGGCTACAATTATCAGGCGGGCTATAATTATTGGAGCTATTACTCGCTCTTTCTGCGTGTGCATTGTTCGTTCCGCACGCTGTCACTGGGCTAGAGCACGGCGGGCTTTTCCTCGGAGACACAATCCTGTGTACTTCATCATTGGTATCCGAACGCGCAGTGCTCGTGTGCCCGTTTCGCTCTAGTTTTGCTATCCGACACTCTAGTTCTTTCATTCGTTTCGTGATGTTCATAATCGCAATTTTACCTTGAGTTTTTAAGACTGCTAGGGATTTTGAGTGGGCTTGTGTCGCACGTCGCAAGCGCCTTGAGAGTTGAGAAGTTGCTTTTGCGATTTTCATTGCCCCTGTTGCTGCTGTTTTGGCTAGGCCTGCTACTTTTTGTGCTACTATTGATATTTGTTTTGCTTCTCCACATTCTTTCTTTATTGTTAGTAATTCCGCACGAATTTCCCCTATATGCGAAATTATTGCTTGAGTGTCCTTCTTGCGCTGTTCGTCAGCTTCTTCTTTCTCCTTCTTACGTTGTTTCTCCTCTTCTTCCTTCTCCCTCTTATGTTGTTTCTCATCTTCTTGCTTGTCCTTCTTACGTTGTTTCTCCTCTTCTTCCTTCTCCCTCTTACGCTGTTCGTCTGCTTCTTCCTTCTCCTTCTTATGTTGTTTCTCATCTTCTTCCTTCTCCTTCTTACGTTGTTCGTCAGCTTCTTCTTTCATTGATCGTAGGAAGCTCAGTATTGGGTTTGCGTCATCTTTTTGATCCTCTTCAAACGTGGGAGATGTAACTCTGGACACCTGGGCGCTAGAGCTCTGACGTGGCCGAGCTAGCCCCTGTCTGCTCTCGTTCGTTTGATTATAAATTTCTGCTGCCGTCTCGACCTGTGTGCCTGTCTCTGTTTCATCTTCTACTTCACTGTCATAATCACGGCCGCAACGCTGCTCTGAGATCACGTCTAAATCACCTTCCTCATCAATGACCCTGGCGTCCTGTCCTGCTAAAAACGTGCCCATCTCATCTCCGAACCTATTCCCGTCAGTAAACTGCTCCTTATCCATTATGCTATCCTCATTTGTTTTAGCTTCGCTCGATAATAGTCGTGCCTTACTTCTCGTTATCATTCATGAAAAACAAATTTATCTAAAATGCACAATAAAATTAACCTACTCCATATATTTTTACACATAGACATAAAATTTCAACAACGCCTCTCCAACGCTGTAATTATACGCACGATTTGTTGTGGTACAGAAACCGCTCACAAACCCGACAAAGTGTGATGTGATACGGACACACCCTCAAAGGAACATAAAAACAATGAACAAAAGACTATATACACTGAAAACAAAAACTGTAATCATGCGCCGATACTTAAAACTAAACGCGGAACTACCAGAAAATAACTTGGGTATTAATCAATAAAAAATTAAGCAAAAAAATTCTGAGTGTCCCTACTACTAATAATACTTGCTTATCAGCGATTCACAGGAAAGATCCGAGGCTAAGGGTCGCCATTTTATGCGAGGTGCCGGGGCTAGCAGTGTATTTAACACTAAATTCCTCTAGAATCTACAAATGTAAATGATGCTCTAAGCCCCCCCCCTATACTACATGGATTAAAAAGATACGCGAACTGACTGTAACAAACCCTGCAAGTGGAGTAGAAAAAGAGTTTGGCACCTGCAATAATTTAATTTGATAAATAAGTTAAATAAAGGAAGGTTTCATTAACGTAGTGAGAAATGATAGGGTTGCTCTATGGATTAACTGAATGAAAGTTCTGTCCAAAATAACAATATGATTTATTAAGACTAAACCCAAAATAATAAACAAAAACACATGAAACATTTACAATACATCAAATTGGCTCAAATTGGATACTCAAATACACGCTGTGAAGGTGAAGTTGTCCCTTAACTAGATTGTGACGTTTATGACGAAGTGGTATGTGGAGCCAATGCCTAGCAACTCAAATCTTAAGAGAGACACACAGCTAACCCAACATTAATTGCTGCTACATTAGTGAGAACTCAGACAATGAACACCCAAGATAGAACAAAGTTAGAAGAGACGAACAGGCGCGCTCTGCTGAGCTCTGATTATCGCCTAGCAAAAATGACTGCTTTGCCGGTGCTGCGGACATACATTACCAAACTGTCTTCTTAGCTGCAAGGACACAATCTGGCGTACTGGAAGCGATGGCTGGTTGCTTCGACGTCCCGTCGTGGTGATGATAATGTCGCGAGTATGGCCCGAAACAAATTGTCCTGGTCTGGTTGTTCCAGACTAAAGACTTCCTGGCAATACAAATGCGCCTCTGAGGGAGACGAAGAAGGCTCGCCACACAATCACTGATGGTACAGTGATTGATTTTAACAAGCGAAGTCACACAGTAACTCTGATACAGTCAACTTTAGCCAAAACTGCTCAAGACAGACAACATAGGCCTCTTGTATGCAGAACACTCAATTGCCAACTGTACTCGGAAAGTTACGTTGAAGTCGAAACTTCAGCAACTTCGTCAAGCAGCTACAATTAAATAAACGTATATTAGACAGCCAACGGAAGCAGGCTCACCAGAGCAGCGAGAGCTCAGTCTTGTAACCTACTCCGACCGAAAGGCGAGAGCCGACTACCCCACATGAGCACCGTACAAAACCGAACACAGAACATTCCCGCCCCCACGACAGTGGCCGTGGTTAACCGTTCCAATCAGCAACTCGAAAACCGGCGGAAAATTCCACTCCATTGCCAGAACACTACCATTCCACCAATGGAGATTCTTGGCGCCAATTTCTTCACTGGTTTTGCTACGTCACGGAGCTATGCCCTGAGCCAGCCAATCACAGTTACTATTTTGCAGAAAGCGCGGGAATTTTCCCGCCACAACTGCCTGGGTACACAAGTCATTCCCACGCCTCGCTGGTAGCCTGCCAGAAAGTGTTTTCGCCAAGTTTCTGCGAAGTAACGGAACCTCTAGTCCAGCCACTACTTCAGGCCCCTGCGGGCATGTCTCTTGACAATGTCGGCGTCTGGAAAGCATTCACTCGACTCCCTCACACCCGTCGGCTTACTCTTTCAAAATCAGCAGAGCCCGCCTGTCACCGGACCATTCGG
Source organism: Schistocerca piceifrons (assembly GCF_021461385.2). Taxonomy (NCBI): domain Eukaryota; kingdom Metazoa; phylum Arthropoda; class Insecta; order Orthoptera; family Acrididae; genus Schistocerca; species Schistocerca piceifrons. The sequence goes on from NC_060143.1 coordinate 304,429,715, forward strand.
GTGACGAGAGACACTGCGTGGGAAGTCCGTGTGTGAAGGAATAGCAACTTTCCACCACATGCAATTAGAGAGGAGAATCGTAAGATAGAAATATGAGAGGGGGCTCATGCCACCACTCAAACATCCAAACCCATCACAGTAGAGAGTTATACAACATGTATTTGAAGACAGTGATGGAGCAGTATGCCATTACTACTCTACATACACCCACCTAAAGGCGAGTATTGTGGAGTATCTGACGAGAAGAATGTGTATTAAAATGTTGGATTCACATCGACAGAAATTTAATGTGGATGATTTGATGCCTACCTCAAAGCACAAGACAGGACATGGAAAGTCGTACCTTGCAAACTGGCCAAGTCAGATATTCACTGTTTCCAGAGTTCAGAGAACAAGTCCCAGAGTTTAAGTCTTAAAGAATAGCAGTGGCACTGAAATTTCAAGATGCTTTTACACAGAAAATGCAGAATAGCTCAGTACCACGTGTGTTTCTCATATAGCATGTCACAAAATGTCGAGAGATTAGAGCACTAGTTAAATGGCTTCCTCTTCCTGCATCACAAAACAGCTGAACTGATGCTGACGATTTGCCATACAATGGGGTGTACAGAGCACAGCCAGTACAGCAGTATGACATTCACAATAGGAGAAACACTATAGGTGGTGATATTCTTGACAAACTTCCAGCTGAATTGCACATCCTGGGGTACAAAGTTTCAAAAACGTTTGGCTTGTGGTGATAAGGGAATTAACCTACATGATGAGAAGTGTTTGGAACATGAAACTTGTTTGCACACATAAAACATAAAAATCTCCCAGGACGTCACGCTGCAGCTCGAATTTTATATGATAAAGTCAAGGCAATATGTGTGAGAAAGGATATTTGTATAGTTCAACGCATTGCAGCATTTGTTGTTGATAAAACCATGTCAGGTAAAATTAAGTTGGGTTTGGGTGTGAATTTCAAGCCAGTTATGAATGATGTAGGTCGTGTGCTGAAGATGAAGAAGTAAATGAAGAAGAAGAAGCCAGAGCAGAAGTGTTTAAAAAAATAGTATCCTCGCAGCAATGTATGCGTCTAAAAGCATGCTGAAGCACACCATCTTCAGGCCACAAGTGGCCCATCGGGACCATTCGACCACTGTGTCATCCTCGGCGGGAGCGGCGTGCGGCCAGCACATGGGTCTCCCAATCGTTATGATGCTTTTCTTCGACTGGAGCTGCTACTATTCGGTCGAGTAGCTCCTCAATTGGCATCACGGGTCTGAGTGCACCTGGAGAAATGGCAACAGCGCATGGCGGCCCGGATGGTCACCCATCCAAGTGCAGACCACGCCCGACAGTGATTAACTTTGGTGATATGGTCGGACCCGGTGTATAAACTGCGGCAAGGCCGTTGCCCCTGAAGCATGAAGGACTGGTTAAAACATCCCAGGTTCTACCAGGTTCTACCCAACATATCACGCGGAATTATCCCCTTCCTCCTTCCTGCGCTCACAGGTCTCTCTGTGAAGCGGTTCCTTGGCTGGTGGTTCTGTGGCTACTGCCAGAAAGGTCAAGAACGTACAGAACACCCAAGAGCAGAAAGAGGAAGGAAGAAGACAAAGCTGCATGGAAGGCAGCAGCCATTGGGAAAGGTCTATACATGAAACTGTACAAGAAAGGACTAGGTCTCTTCATAAATAAAAATAAAGCATATTAGTTGTCCTACTGGACAGATTATTTACAAAATGGATCTGCCCAAGATTGTTGGGAAATCTGTAGTATGTTTATGCAAGATACATATCCAAACATTATGTGCAAATCCAGAGAATGTCAAATTGTGACTTAAGGTGTTGCTGGGTGACCAGAAACCAACCCAGCGACATATGTTAAGAAAAATACAAATAACGTCAACTATTTTGAGTCATTTGGAGACCTGGAGCCACCAAAAGATAACAACCATTCTTCACTGACAGAAGACGTGTGTTCGACAATTTTTGTCGCTACCATGACTTCAATATGTCCTTGTGTGGGCATCTGTGCATCATATTCTTTCTAATGTTTACGAAGGATATACAAGAAGATGCATTAAACAATCACGCACCAGTTGAGGTTCAGATACAATGTCGTATTCTCTGACATTAAAAGACCGACCATTAGTATTACACGTGAATTACTGCTCACCGTTTGGCTTAAGCAATAGGGAGTGGACTATTGCGTTGATTGGACTGGATACATACAACAGCATTCCGAATATCACAGAAGTTAACAAGAAACTTTGTCTGGATATTAATGGTAGAAAAGAAATAGTGGAAATAGAAACTGGTGCATACGATATTGACGATTTAAATGACGTTTTAAAACGGCCTGCGAAAGAGTTTGTTTTACGTGCAAATACCAATATAGTTAAATCTGAAACAGAGACACCAAATGCTATGATTAACTTTAACCAGTAAGGTTCAATAGGATGGCTACTGCGTTTCACAAAAGGACAGGTTTTGAGGAAGGGCCCAAATAAATTTTACAGATCTTACCAGTCAGTGGATGTACTTTCTGAACTGGAATCCATTTGCAGTGTAACAGTGCAACAAACTCTTATCTCAACAGTAGATTGATTCATACAATTCGCGGATTCTTCCCATCAGTTGGAAGTGGGTATAAGATCGTTGAGACCCCTAACTAACGTTATTTATCTCCCAGTGACAGTGAAGACATTGTCTGTCTGGAGTTGTGTATTATGGAGCAGGATACCAACTCATTGATTTTTGTGGTGAGGAAATTCATCATTTCATCCCCATCGACGCGCAAGTTGCCGAAGTGGCGTCATATCGAAATACTTGCAACTGGCGAATGGTCTACCCGACGGGACGCCCTAGTCACATGTCATTTACATTTTTTTACTTGCACAACACAGTGCAGCACATCACAAAAGAACAGCAAGGTGATAGCTATGAGTTTCTTCAATCAGTCATCCGAAACCTCAGAGCGATGATGTTCGATATAAGTACCCGGGTGGAATATGATGAACGGGCTATACATCAGGAATACTTCTTGTATAAACCCCATGCATCCATCATATTTAACAACATCATATTTAACATCATATTTAAACACCACAACAAGAACGATGAAGTTAATATTGTCATCCAACACCAAGATGCTTTAGGCCTCCCATGCAAGAGTTTCGTATACCTTGATACATTATTTACGAAAAGGGATGGTACTTATAGAGTGGCATGGAATTTTACACATAGTGCTTTAGTCTTCATGTTACATAAGATACGATACGAACTTAACAGCGTTGAGACTGACCATGCACACAATGCAGGCATAGCGTCAACTCTTAAAGCACGTATCTTCGCTTCTCTCTCTGATTTGAACAATTTAGATAATGCTGGATGCTTCACGGACGAGCCAGTCGGTGGAACAGTAGGAGAGTACAAGAGGTTTACTACATGTATATCACTAAAACTGCTTATAGGATGATACGAATTGTTTTAAATGCTAAGCAGGATATTATTCTGGTATGGTGTGCAACAGATAACAACTCATACATTCAAGTTTTTAAAAGTTCTTTATGCTGGTGCTTTTGTATAATTATCTTCCCATTCATGGGAGGTTTTCGAGTACCCAGTGTTACCGATTGCAAGCAGACAAATGTGGGCAATTAGATCCTCTTCTCAACTGGAGACTCCAAGGTTCACCATACTTGCTTATCATACCAATAGAAGAGGGAATGTAGCAAATGACGCCACCAAATTTGACAGTTGCAGATTATCTAATGCCAGGATCTACCTGAAATCTGAATTCTACCTGCAGTGGAATGAAGATGTATACAGTGTAGCATGGTTACTCAACCCACAGAAATTCAAAGAGCTGACGCCAATCATTGTAATAAACTGTTCAAAACAGAACGAGATGATTATACCTGGACTTATAGATGCACGGATCGAATTGAAGTTGAATCTTTTGCAAATTTTCCTGAACGCAATGCAGCATATGCTGTAGTTCTACATGATGGCATGATTATCAATTGCCCACTCACTAATGTTGTGAAATAAGTTCTATAGATGAACAAGTGCTGCAATTTACGTAGAGCATTTCACAATGGCATCCAAAGGTGTGAACACCACATCAGATGCTCAGGGTTTCTATGATTATGAATGTAGATGGTTCATATTTGAAGATGTTGCATTCATAGAACACACAGAGGATGCCCATATATTAGAGACATTCTCAGCAAACATTACATCACAAATACTTTTCAAGGATGTGAAGTATGCCAGAATACAGGGTAGTTTTCAACATATTTTTACCATGGGATTAGCGGGATGACCGTCGTATACCGTATAAAGGTATGGTGATGTCACTTCGATTATTCAACCAGAAGGATAGCATGATCTATGTCAAAGGCAAGGAGATCATCACTAGGATGTGTCGAATCTTCAAGTGAGTGGCCATTTAAGACCAGAAATTCCATGGGTGTCACCCTCTACATCGACTCAAGAAGAAGAATGTGAAAATAGCGTTGTGTCTGTTTGTGAAAATGTAAAACTACTTTTAAGTTAGCAGTAAAATAAATGAATTTTTACCTCACAATCTATATACTTTCCTTTCACATTTGTTAGTGTGTAACTATACCCAGATACCACATTTGTGGTTCTCCTCAAGCATAGGAGACATAATTTTAGACATGTTTGCTATATGTCTCTGGAAGTGGACACTTTCATGTGCTACCTGCGCCCATAGTGAAACGTGCAGTACATGATAGTCATAATCCCATGCAACCATTACATACATTTTGTTATTATCCATCTTAAATTTCACCTCCTTAGTTGTACTCATGTACAAAATTAAAGTCTTGCACATTCTATATACATAAGCATATACATACACACATGCAATGTGCAATATGCATAACTCTTGATCTTATGCCCAAATACTCCACAATCAGTGACCCACCTGGTGTTGTCTTTCATTAGGATATTAATCATCTTTTTCTGTGGGACAATACTCCAAGGATTACCAGGTGTACATAAAGATGTGTCGAACTCTTCACTGTGGCACTTCATCACTTTATACAGATCACAGTTCTCCACCCAATAAGTGAAGCTATCTGTATACATATAAAGTAACTTAGGATCAGCCAAATGAAGTTTTGGAGAGTCATAGCGGAATCGGTACTAGTGAAATTGGGACAGGCCTAATATGCACATACCCACATAGACTGGTGTCATGAACTCTCCTGCAATCTTAGACATTTCCAGAGGAGCTAAATTCTTGTTGAAGATAGTGGCCCATCTGAAATTTGGACTAGTGATACACTTCCTTACGCCATAAAACCCATTCCGACATGACCTAACAAGAGTTTCGGAAAGTTTTCTCGAATTTTCCATTGTCTTGCCGAAAATTGCGTTAATAATCAATTTATAAAAGTTTTTTTCGAAATCATTTTTTGTAGATGCCCTCTTTCCGTTATCTAAATCAATACATTCCTTCAAGCAGGATGACTGCTTTAATTACCTCCATCCTTAAACTCAGACATTGCTGGATGTTTCCATAATGTATGATACACCAATTCTTGTACCCCAGCGTTGTCATCAACTTGGGGATGGACCCACCCTGTGGAACTAGTTGCCCTGGATATAACTACAAATCGCTTTGCACATCATTCAAACCATTAGGATATGCGAGGTCTGCAGCCACAACATAACCTACACCAGAATTAGCCGCCACGCTATTTATAGTTTCACCCAATCCTCTGCATTCAGCTTTGGAGAGCCATCAAAACCCGCCAGTCGGCAGCGACTGTTGGATGACATGCCTGTACAAGTTAATCACAACTAGATGCATGATGTAGCTCAAGTCAGGGGATGCGCTAGCCTCTCACCCTTACATGGGTTATTCGCCGTGGCATGTCAATGCAAATGTTGGCGAAGTCCTCTCTCGCTCAAAGACAGAAGTATGTCAGCAACTGACGAAAGCTCAATGTTGACTTTCATTTTCTTGAGAATGGCGTCTGAAGGCTGTGTAATAGAAGGCAGGGTCCGGAGAACATGTGGTCATGCATACACGCCGGAATTTCTCGAAAAAATCCACTATCAAACCTACATCTGTGTCCGTATACAGTCTTGCATACTTGCCAAAATTTGGGTTGTTAAACTCTTGCAAAACATCAACAGCATGGTCACACTCTGCATTTAATATTGCATTTCCTGTAATGTTACTGGAGAAGTAAGTCATGGCAGGTAGTGTGGTTTTGTTGAATTTCTCCTTACAGTCCAGATACTCATGTGGAAATACCTTCTTCCCTGTCACGAGCTGAAACTTTGCGTCATTTGAATGTGCACCTCGGGTGATGTGCATACGCCCAGAGGCAATATTTCAACAAATTTCTAAAGTGGTGTCTGTATAAAGTCGAGGAAGTGGAGCTTTACTCTTGGAGTCATTCATTTGGCGAATGAGATATATTTCTCCGTTCGGAACTCTCAGGCAGGACACTGACATGATCATTATTCATACCGAAATTAGTCAAATGCTTGGTGATAAACTGCGCATCATAACCGCTTAGATTGTCGAGAAAGACAGGAATGTGTCGTGGTAGTTCGTACTTCAATTTGAATGTGTTATGTGCAGCACCATGGAATTTCCCAGTTAGGTGACAAGGTTCCTTACAAGGAGATTCCGCTTTGTAGTCTAATGGCCGCCTACAGATCTGACAGTCAACTGGATTGTTGTACAAATCATTTTCTCCTTTGACTTGGTCATGGGAATGTTGGTGCTGTAAAGCTTTTCAACCTCTCATGAAAATTTCTCATGCTCAGTGAGCAACCAAATTGCAGGATCGTCTCTGATGTATGATTTGTCATGGTTAAGAGTTGAATCATACGATCGTAGACCTTGATAAGCTAATGAAAACGGTAGCACTATGAAGGTTGTATGTGACGTTGTGGGGTTGCCTTTGTAACACGTCACAGGAGCGAGAAGGCATTCAAAATCAGCTTGAACTGTGAACGGGCTTTGCTCCTGGTGGTTGGCGTTCTTAAACTTTAAGTATTTGTTTTCCTTCGTAAGTATTATAACATGTAATAATTTCCTGAAGAAAAATCGACTTGGTGGTTTGCTAATACGTCGCTTGTGGAAAGGGAATTCAAACATTTAAGCAAGTATGCTGTAAGATCGCTGTTTCTTATGGTGTTATTGAATGAGTTAATATTTGTGAAGGAGAGTGATATATTTGAAGAATTGTGGTCGGAGAACCAGTTGTTAGGCAACAGTATTTGTGTCTACGATGGCAACATTAGAATCTCTTGACAGTCATAGTGGATAGCTGCGGTGCACAGCAGGCAGCGGTTTGTTAAGTATACAGTATATTGCATGGGCGCACATTCGGAGCTATGTGAGTTGTCGATTTGTTGAAAGGAGGAATGATGACTCAGAACAATGGTTGGGTAGCATATAGACATAAAAAAGGTTTTTAAATGAAGAACAAGGTATTATTTCATGAGGTAAAAAGTTTATTTTCATTTTTGTAGGCTAGTATTTTTGGTCCACTTCAATCTCGTCACAGTCAAGTTTTTGATCATTATTCTGTTGATTTATCTTTTGAGTTAATTTACTGTACCATGGAAATTTTTAGATTAAATGAATTTTCATATTAGAGTCTACAATTGTTTTCTTTGATTACTTCTTTCCTAACTGAAATTTCAGTACTTAAAGGTTGAGTCATGTGTTTCATTGGCATTCTGTGTCAAGATTGTTAACCCAACTTCCCTGGACCAACTGTAATTCGTTCGTAGCACTATTTTTTGTAGAAGTTGCGGAGTCCTGCTGCGTTGCTGTTTCTGTCAGTCCTTCATTTTGCAGGTGAGATTGATAATACGTAATTGTTTCGTTTCCTTTCCACAGTATAGGTTCTCTCGGTTTCTTTTTGTACTAGGACCATATTTCATTGCAGAAATTTTCGTGTGATTCAGGTTACATTCTTATACAGGTCGACATTACAGTTTGTTTTATGCAGTTAGTTTTTTTTTTTTCAAACAGTTCGCACTCACCAAGTCTACTGAGAGTGAAATTATTGATTTGCTTATTTATTTGCTTACGAATATTTTGTTTCACACAGAAACACGATTCTTTTCACTTTCATGTAAGTGATGTGGCTTTGAGCTCAGTAGTACATTTAGGTTGCCAGTTGACATTCCCAGGTTTGTATTCACGATTAAACTCTCACAAATAAAAGCTATTCACTTAAAATGTTTTTACAGTTGTGTTTACTCAGCAGGGTCTATAGGAGCTGAAATATGTCCATGATCCAACAATAATAATAATTTACTTTCTCCCCATTTTTCTCATCTGAGAATAACAGCATGCTCACATGCATCTTATGGTGACCTGCAAATTCCGAGAAATGGACGAAGCTTTACCGTGATCTGAGTTTCACTTATCTATGGTATAAACATGAATCAATATATAGGTATTCTGTGTCTCAAAAATAGGTATATCCTGGAGTTTATGGGATATTCGATACTCTCGACATTACAAGACCCACAAACACCAATATCCATGCTGCATCGAGATGTATGCTATGGATCATCCCTATAACTGTAATTGCTTTTGCAAACCAGCAGTGACCAAGCACAGGAACACTGTTCCTCATTTTTGACATTAATACATCCCCAGTGTCTAACACATCTTGAGGAAGCTTGATATAGCTGGGCTCACCATTGACTGGATAATGTACATGTGTATAGGTGTCGGGGTGTATTACTTGGCTGAGCACTTTACCTAAGCCTGTAACTTGCATCTCAGAAGATACTGCTGCCAACTACAGAAACACTATGACTAGTTGCTGGGTACTGTCAGTCTTCATTGCTCCAGTGTGAGCACCCAGGCTGATGTGAAGCAGGATAGCAAGCTGTATCATCAGCATCTTCTCCAGATGGTGGTGTGCTGTCACATTCTGGCTGAGGGGATGCAGACTGGCACACTGTACCAGGAGCGGCGACCCCTGTTCCAGATGGCTTTTTTGGTGATGGCGGTGTCATTTGTGGATGCCAGAGTGGAGCTATGAGGTTAGTGGGGGCGGCAGCCTCAGCGAAGGTGGCGGGTGCAGCTAGATGTGCAGCTGCAAGTCTTGTCATGCCAGGTGAGGCATGATGGATGGGACTCCATCGGGATTGTTTTACCACCTGCGTTTGACACACACCACAACATACTGTGATGGTATAGCTGTGAAAAGATGTGTGTGTGTGTGTGTGTGTGTGTGTGTGTGTGTGTGTGTTTGTGTGTGTGTGTGAGTGTGTGTATGAGAAAGAGAATAAATATATTCACACTCTACTGCTATGGAAAGTAATTACACAATTCCCACTCTCCCCAAGGCAATATCTTATCCCAGATGTCTGTATCATTTGGGACATACTCCACCCAGTCAGACATGTTGGACTGAGGTTCGTAACAACCCTACTTAAGCGCCATTCTGTGCACCCAGTCCAGGATGGGGGACTGGAGTTCAGTCAGCAGAACACTAGAAACAATAAGAACTGGATTCTTTTTTTCTAAATATACTATGAAACAAAACTTTTCTTGTACTTACATGATGGTCGCTAAGGAGGCTGTTCATTGTGATTCTTCTCGACCAGCCTATCAGTCTCATCAAGACCATGCACTGCAAAAAACAAAAAACAAAAATAAAAAAAAACGACTTCTGCTTCTAACATGGACTGGACCAGTCACTAGTGGCAGTACTGTGAACTTGAGCAGTCGGTCTTCAAAGTTTGAGGTGAACATATACCCACACGTGGTTGGAAAGGGGGGCAAGACCAATTTCAAGTGTTCTCATTTGAGTCCCATACAACAAGGCGAGCACCTCTGGTTCATTCAGTCAGGGGTTGTGGAATAGAGAAAAGCTCTCTCCCGCACTGTGGATTGATTGACCATTTCGAAAAACACAAACAGCTCCAGCACAGGCAATAGTCTCTATGAGTTGCAAATGTATCTGCAGTCCATCCCACTGCATCACCATTACTTGCTGAAAAGTATTCCCCTATGATAGTACATTATTACCTCCTTCCATTCACCATGTAGGAGGCTATGGGTGCAGTCCTTTGCTGTATACTTACAGGTAATACACCTACGAAAGTCCTCTCTGTCCAATACCAACATCTCATCGACTGACCACATTTCCTGTCAAAAACAAATAAATAAATAGATACCTTACATTCTTCCTCTCCAGTACAGATTGGCATTTTGCCCACCATTTTCCAAGCTGGGGTGATGGCAGTGGGAAGTGGAGGCAGCTGTAGGACAAGATGGTAATACACAAGTGAACACAGACAGTACATTGTGTCTTTCCACTCCAGCAGCTCAGCACAGACTGAGTCTCTTCTCACGAATTTCCAACTGGGGCAGGGGAGGGGAAGGCGGAGAGGGGAGAGGGAAAGTGGTGGATGGAGAGGGGAAGTGGGTGTAGGGGGGGTGGAGTGGGGGTCATGACATCATATGATATTGCTACATCCACCGTACAGGGAGAGGAGGTGGATGGACAACGGCCATTTTGAATAAATTTGACAACTTTGTAGAGTGGTATCATTTCCACCTTTTCCCACTACTATCATGCCCGTAATTAAAAGGCAACTGAGAGTCTAGAGATCATAACTGTGATCAGTTTTCTGTAAATTTGAGGTTATGAATTTTGTGTGGTTACTGCCTCATGTAGTTTACTGATAGCAAATTAAATGTAACCCACATATCACGTGGGTTTAGTACAACATATTTTACTTTCGTTCTGAGATGAAACGAATTCCGTGATGGAAAAAAATCATTTCCCAATTTCTCCTGACGAGACAGGAACAGAGCGTTAACTCATTTCAACAAGTGAGTTAGCAGCGAGGAAATCCGTTTCGTAATCGCATTAGAGGCTCATCCGAAGTTGTGCCCGATGGCAACCGCTAGCGGTTGAGCGGCAGAGGCGTTAAAGGGAGATGCGGAAGCCACGTCGTCTATAGCTTTCTGTACTCTGACACAGTTATGAAATTTGTAAAGGAACTGCATTTCCCACTGCTTGTAAGAGAAGTGATGCATTTAGGGAATATTCAGAATATCTGAAAAAAAAGTTCTTGTGCTTATTAGCCAGAGTCCATAACATAGTTAGTTATATTTTCCATAGTCATATTCACGATAACGGTTAATATGTAGGAGTGTCAATTGAACGAATAACTGAGGCGACAAAAATGATAGGCACATATACAGATGGCGGTAGTATCGCATACAGAGAGTACAAAACTGCTATGTATTGGCGGAACTGTCACTTGTAGTCAGCTGATTCACGTGAAAATGTTTCCGACGTGATTATGGACGCACGTCGTGAATTAACAGACTTGGAACGCGGAATGGTAGTTTGAGCTAGACGCATGGGAGATTCCATTTCGGAAATCGTTAGGGAATTTAATATTCCGAAATCCACAGTTTCAAGAGAATACCAAATTGCAGGCGTTGCCTCTCATCATGGACAACGCTGTAGCCGACAGCTTTCACTTAAGAACTGAGAGCAGTGGCGTTTGTCTATAGTTATCAGCGGTACCAGCCAAGCAACACTGCGTGAAATAACCGCAGAAATAGGTGTTGGAAGTACGATGAACGTATCTTTTAGGACAGCGCGGCTAAATCTGGCGTTAATGGGCTATTGCAGCAGACGACCGGCGCCACTGCCTTTGCCAACTTCATGACACCGCCCGCAGTGTCTCTCTTGGGCTCGTAAACATATCGGTTGGCCAGATCAGCTGTCCCGATTTCAATTGGTAAGAGCTGATGGTGGGGTTCAAGTGTAGTGCAGGCCCCATGAAGCCATGAGTCCAAGTTATCAACAAGACAAGCTGGTGGTGGCTCCATAATGGTGTGGGCTGTGATTACATGGAATGACGTGGGTCCTCTGGACCGACTGATTCGATTATTGACTGGAAATGTTTATGTTCGGCTACTTGGAGACCATCTGCAGTCACTCATGGGCTTGATACTACCAAAAAACGATGACATGTTACCGGGCACAATTGTTGGCGACTGGTTTTAAGAACATTCCGGACGATTCGAGCGAATGATTGGCTACCCACTGAACATTTATGGGACATAATCTGGAGGCCATTTCTTTCACGAAATCGTACACCGTCAACACTTTCGCAGTTATGGACGCCTATAGAGGCAGCATGGCTCAGTATTTCTGCAGGGGACTTCCTACAACTTGACTCCATGCCACTGTAATACATCGAGGAAAAGAGGGTCCGACACGATATTAGGAGGCATCCCTGTGAGTGTTGTTACTGGCAATATTAACCGGCGCTAGCTCTGATTTCGGGGGATCATCCTACATCTACATCTACATCCATACTCCGCATGCCACCTGACGGTGTGTGGTGGAGGGTACCTTGAATACCTCTATCGATTCTCCCTTCTATTCCAGTCTCGTATTCTTCGTGGAAAGAAAGATTGTCGGTATGCCTCTGTGTGGGCTCTAGCCTCTCTGATTTTATCCTCACGGTCTCTTCGCGAGATATACGCAGGAGGGAGAAATATACTGCTTGACTCCTCGGTGAAGGTATGTTCTCGAAACTTCAACAAAAGCCCGTACCGAGCTACTGAGCATCTGTGTTGCAGAGTCTGCCACTGGAGTCAATCTATCATCTCCGTAACGCATTCGCGATTACTAAACAATCCTGTAACGAAGCGCGCTGCTCGCCGTTGGATCCTCTCTATTTCTTCTATCAACCCTATCTGGTACGGATCCCACACCGGTGAGCAGTATTGAAGCAGTGGGCGATCAAGTGTACTGTAACCTACTTCCTATGTTTTCGGACTGAATTTCCCTAGGATTCTTCCAATGAATCTCAGTCTGGCATCTGCTTTACCGACGATTAATTTTATATGTTCATTCCATTTTAGATCACTCCTAATACCGACTTCCAGATAATTTATAGAATTAACTGCTTCCTTTTACTGACCTGCTATATTGTAGCTAAATGATAAAAAATCTTTCTTTCTATGTATTCGCAGCACTTTACACTTGTCTACATATTTGTGAAACAGTACAGCAGTTGACTAGTGCGGTTCCTTTGTACTACTCATTTAGTTCTGTTGACGAGTAGTGTCGCACATTTTGCGTTAAAGTCCTGTAGTCCCAGTCCACCCTCATTTAAGCTGGAGGTGCAGGTCTGCAGAGAAACTAGAAAGCTTTCACCTCTTCATATAAACCAATATATCAGTTGCTGTATAGCCCTCCTTGGCTTTTAATGATTTTAAATTGGTGTCCAAGGTATGGGTGAAGCAAGCGCTGCGTTGGAGAGGAGTGATGCAAAGAAAGCATGTTTTGTAACAAGTGGATACTTAACTCTCTTTTCTAAGAAGGTTTTGTAGATAGCACTGGCGATGCAGTGAGAATTGCTTGATGATTCTATGAAAAAAAGTTATTAGAAATAAGCAGTACCAGTTGTCTCGCTGACCCATAATTCGTAGTTCAAAAGAACATTTGCACATATTAAATGTCTTTTTACTTTCATAATTTCAAAAATGATAGCGTTCAAGGAGACTTCCACTTGTATCTGTTAGACATTTTATTTCCATGGGTAGAATGTCAAAGAGTTGTATAGCTGCATACGGATTCGGGCCTTGTGAACGGGGAATGCCGCGCTACCGGATCTCCACGTCCAGCTGATCGAGGATGCAACGTTGCGGTGGGGTAGTGTCGCACGGTCCATAGAAAATGGAGTGGCGCCCCATTTGTACATAAACCACTGTCGTTCTCTTTCTGGTAAGGTAACATTCTTTAATAACGCTGTTAATTCACTGAGCACAAACCTGCGATACATGACGCCTGTTAAACTGTTTGATAAAGAGTATGGCTCCATGAGTCCGAGACCAATTCCTGCCCATTCACTGATGCTGAAGCTAACTTAATATCTCGCCTCCACGACTGTTCAAGAATGGCACTTGCTCACGTGTACATGTTGTGGTAGTTTACTATGCTATCTAGTATGACGACCTAAATCATCGAATACAACACGTTATTCGTCACAAGTAACAAGTGCACGACACATATCTCAAAGGGTATTCGCATCCGGATATATAATTATAGAAACTTTTCTTCTGGCTTCGACCAACGCTACCTCCTGTAGGGATAAGCGACACTTTCATTAAATGTATCACACGTGTCCTATCGGGGTCAGATCTGGGGATCTTGCTGTCCACATGCGTGCCTCGACAGCAAGGAGACAGTCCATTGAGACACGAGCCGTGTGTGGTCGAGCATTGTCCTGATGGAAAATGGCATCACGATACTGTCGCACGAAAGGTAACATATGCAGAATGTCCTGACGTACCGTTGCACTGTCAGATTTCCATCAATCAGTTCCAGCCGTGGTCTGAAGTCATACCCGATGCACCCACGCTGCATGACGCCAGGGTTAACACTGCTGTGCCTATGGGAACAGTGGAAGATGGTACATTTCCTCAGGTCACCGACATACGATGGTCATCCGAGGCAATGCCGAACCGTGATTTATCGGTGAACACAATGCGACGACAATCATCAGCAGTCCATGTTTCCCGGGCACAAGACCTCTATAATCGCAGCCGTTATTCTATGGTCTTATGGGCAGCCAGTGCATAGAACGGTTAATTCCCTAGTCTAGCTGCCGGTAGTTTCCAGTCAACGCTACAATACGACACAGATTATTCTAGGTACTTAATTAGGTGTCCCTCCGACACTCAACATTCATTGTGCAATATTCAGTACTGAAAAATAGTATTGACCATCTGAGAGCAGAATTGACAGTTTGAGCAATATACTGAAGGAGATTGCTGAGCTTTAAAAGTATTGACGTTCCCTCGATATATTGCGCAGTTTATTGCTCCGTGTACGGGAGCTATCGTTCAGTACACAGCAGCCCCTGCTGAGACTTCGTGATATACGTCCATACAAACAACTGATGCAGTGACGCCATATGCCGTCAGGAAAGACAGATGAAAGAAATCATCTGTCGAAGTGCATTCAGGTGAGTAGTTTGAATACATATGTAATATTTATTCAACAATTAGCTGTGGAAACATTCGACAGAAGTGTTTAAGTGTAGGGAAATAGCGTTCCAATTGATCATTTGTTCGTTACAGAGGCCTGTCTTATTTACTGCAGAAATATATAACAGAACTACATAGCGTTTGTCTACAATACTTTTCTGGTTCATGGATCGCTTCCAGCATTGTAGAAAGTGGAATAAGACGAGTGTATTAGTTGTATCTTTTCTGTGTGCGTAAGATGCAACGAAGTTCATTAACTCGTTGAAAGATTCGTTATTTGTACTTAAAAAATCTACGGTAGCCATCTGGCTCTGCTGCAAGTTCTCTTAGCATGTTAGCACGACCATGTGTATAACGCCTTCGAAGGCACTTTTTCGCCCATCACCACTTCCTCTTTCTTCTCATTTTGTAGCAAGTAGCAACGCAATCATAATACGTGCGAGTTTCAAATCATCGACTGCCGCCGAGTTCGTTACGAAGGCAGAGCTTTAACTGCTGTGTTCCACACGTAATTATTGCACAATAACATTGTTCCGTTCTTTCCTTCACACTTTCACGCAGTTACACTAAAATTGAAACCACAGGAAACGAGGTTGGTAAATGCTAACGTATTGGATCAAATAAGCTGATACAGTTACAGTTAGTTTATTTAACAATGGGATTAAACTACAAATCCAACAATCAGTTTTAAGCTTTCTTAATGTTCCAGGAACACACTTCAGAAGAGCAATTTATATCCTATTAGCTTTTCCGCTCTGGTAAACACTCAGAATAATGAGGACACAAGCAATAAAATATGGAAATCAATTGCAATTATTACGCGCCTTTAAAGGCAATAAAAGAAAGAAACACAGTAATTGACTAACCGCCTTCACGGTGAGCAATGTGTTTAAATACAACTTTAAAAAACAGTTACAATTTGAAGCTCATCTTAGTCGGCAACTAAGATAAGCAAAATAAAAGAAGTAGCATTTCGCAATTAGCTGTGACAGCTGTCAGATTATATTAGCAAAACGAAAAAAATCAAAGTTTAACCGTACGCCTCAGGTGGCCAACTACGTTTCAAATGAGTTTTCAAAACTTAGAAAGCAGTTCTTGAACAGAAAACTTCAGGAAACAACACCCACCACTGGGCTGTCTTTCAAGATTTTAAATTTCTTACAATGTCAAGAATCCTGAACAGTAAGGTGCTGCCTGAATAACACAAAACTTTTTTAAACCTTTAATTATTACTTCGGCTAGTGCACAGAATTAAACCGGAACTTAAAAATACCCAAAGCAGATCAAAAATCTAGTCTTCAGACTGTAAAACAAAAATTAAGAATACACCAAAGAGAAATCGCCAAATGGCCGGCAGCATGAGGGGCCACAAGAATCAAAATATAAATACCAGGTAACGCCGAAGCTGCACATAACAAATCGAAAGCCAAGTCACGGTAAGTGTGAGCAGTACTTCTGTTAGTGCCACAGACCACACGCAATTTCATACACAGTGTAAACACAAACAAAATAAATTACATACGGACAATATCCGTTCGCCAGCCTAATGCATATATATTGACAAGCCAAACCACCACCAAATGTGAGGCACAAATTTAAAAAGGAAGTAACTGACCCGCTTATTAGAAGAGCAGAGGATAACCAATGCGCCCACATATGTAGGGACCACACAATGTTACAGCACATTGTATTTCTGTAATCAGGGTGGCGGAACCCTGCGTCAGCAGACAGTAATTTTCTAAAATTCCCCTCCTTCGTACCTAATAGCTATAAAACAGTTGCTTACCATAGTTTCCAGACTGTTCGTGGATGTAATTAAAACCACGAGAAGCCGCCAGTCCACCAGGTAAGGCAGCGTACTCAGGGACTGAAACTCCAACCCAGACTCGCCGCCCCTTAAGCAGAAAGTGGACACTTCCTTCCAACAGCGAGGCCATTCTGTTAATTATCAACATGTCCGCCTAGATACTCTGAGGACGCGCCAGCCAAATCAGCGCCTCGGCCATTACACGAAACCGTCAGTAAAATGTCGCCCACAAGTCACACTACTGCAGTCGACGCTCAACCAGCCTACTCGCCGTAGCTCACGTGCGAGCCTTTATCCCTATGAAGCAATACGTCGCTGTCCCATTGCTGAACGTCCGACCCGCTGTTACCAGGCAACGGGCCAAATACGTTTTGCCAGAGCAGCAGGAATCGATAAAGGTTCTTGGATGGTCCAAACATTAAAATCATACAAAGATATTTACATAGATAACGAAAAGCTTTATTTAAATTCAGTCTTTGTATCCTCTGCGCTTTTGGAAATCGTTTTACAAATTGTGATGATTATCGATTAATATCTTATACGCTAAACAAGATACGGCACTTCAGTTTAAATAAGTCTACTTGACGGTCACATAATTATATTAAAATCTCCATTCCTGTTGGTCTCACACTACCATTGTCGTTGTAAACAAAGGTCGCAGTTTCCAGTGCATATGAAGCCAAATGGTTGGTTGCAGCCAGATCACTCTGGTGACATACAAAAAGCTATAGGCGGAGCGTTCGGAAGCAGTTAGTTCCACAAGCCACAATCATTTCTCTCGTGCAGAAATCGCTTTTGCACATTGATTAACGTTATTGGCTGCATAATGTTGTTCAGAATAAAGGACCACAATGAATACGACCCACTAAAAAGTATTTCTCGAACTAGTGTCTCCATCTTTAACCAAAGCGTGCAACCCTCTAATAACAGTGCAGTAAGATGTATGTTTCTGCTTATGTCTATTATAAATGGTTTTTTGAAAGCCTGCGGTTGTGGGAAACACACTTTTCTGCTGCAACTCACGATTTTTACTTATTCATATTTTACACGACGCGTTTCGGGAGGTGATTCCAACTTTCAAGTGCGTTTTCTATGCCTACTATACCATTTTTATGGTGGCCGTGCGGTTAAAGGCGCTACAGTCTGGAACCGCAAGACCGCTACGGTCGCAGGTTCGAATTCTGCCTCGGGCATGGATGTTTGTGATGTCCTTAGGTTCGTTAGGTTTAACTGGTTCTAAGTTCTAGGGGACTAATGACCTCAGCAGTTGAGTCCCATAGTGCTCAGAGCCATTTGAACCATTTTTTTTAACCATTTTTATGTTTTCGATGTGCGACGTTCTGCTTTGTTTTTTTTTTATCTTAATATACAAAAAACGCGCAACATTACTTAAAAACAGCATGGTATACGGAGAAAACGCATTTGAAAATGCTACTCATTTCTCGAAACGCGTCGTATAAAATATTAATAAAAGAAAATCTTGACTGTTATTTATAGACAAACCAAAAATTTATGTAAATTAGCTTCTTAAACTGGAAGAATAAAAGCATGTGATCGTGAATTAAGACATCTTCCTGTTGACTTCAGATAACAGGTATTAACATGTTATGGTACCTATCTAGAGTGCGTTGTCTACTTTATACATCATTCCTAACTTATTTCCCTTCATTTATGTGATATGCCCACTTCAACTTTTGTTTACTCACTGCAGATACAGATATTTCACTGTCCCTTTTTTTCAAATTTGATTTTCACGTTCTCACGGTTCTCCGATATACCACATATGGAGGCAAAAAGTCTCCTTGGATGACTGTTGCTGTCTGCTTGCGACCCATAACTCGTTTCCATTTATTGGTCTGAGAACTGCCATTTTCCTTTTTTGTAACATTTCAACTTCATTTCTTTCTGGGTTATGTTTTCTATGTACCTGCTTAATGTTTCACATATGCTTCTGAACTTTTATAGCTTAAATATCAATTTTTATCATAGTCAGGGGTAGTACATACAATTTTCCATTTATTCCTACGGAATTTCCATAAAGTCTGTTATGCATTTATTACGTCAGTTAGATGTCACCTCTGTTTCATGAGAACCCAAGTCAAACTACGGTCAAAACCGAAAATGTCTTTGAAAAATTTTCTTAAAGTTTAATTGCAGCAGTTGCAAAATATCCTAGAGAAAAATACACCTTAAAAATATTTAGAGAAAATCAAATTTCTTCACATATACAAGAAACTCAACAAAATCGTCAGTAATAGCTTGTGGTACAATCAGTAGGCCTGATAAAAATTAAATGTTTAGCTTGTATGATTCCTTCTTCTCAACTTTTCCAGGGGAGTCTCGAAAGAATTTCCGTTGCCACTATGAATGATGTCATGGCGAAAGTGGCTCATGACAATTTGCTACCTGAAGTAAAGACTATACCGCTGGTGACTGGTGCACCATGATCTATACACCTGCACTTGTGAAAATGGTTAGTTAAGAGTTGCCAGGCTGACTGTGGCCTTCAGGAAGAGGTGACAGTGACAACTCCCACGCGCTACGCGAGTGACATTAGCCCTTTAGCTTCCTGGTCACTCACAGAGGTCTGCACTCTTAACGCTGTGTGCCCACGATCTTATCCTAGAGCAACTCCAGTAAACTGATAAGTATTTAGAGCTTTTAGCAAATTAGCACTATGGTACATCTAGATCAGATTTTTCATTAGCAATGACCAGTTCCATTGGTTTTGCCCCCTTTAACCACAGCTTCCTAGATATACAAGGCCCATCTACAGTGGCTATATCGGAATGTGACGTAACTAACAGTTGCCCAGTTCCTGGTTTCTTATGCAAAGCTTTAGTATGTGTGTGTACTGCGTTTAAGCCGGCCGAAGTGGCCGTGCGGTTAAAGGCGCTGCAGTCTGGAACCGCGAGACCGCTACGGTCGCAGGTTCGAATCCTGCCTCGGGCATGGATGTTCGTGATGTTCTTAGGTTAGTTAGGTTTAACTAGTTCTAAGTTCTAGGGGACTAATGAGCTCAGCAGTTGAGTCCCATAGTACTCAGAGCCATTTGAACCATTTTTGAACTGCGTTGAAAGTATTTGCCACTTTACTGTGTTATAATTCATATAGTATACGCCTTGTTCTTCTTGTTCAAACTACTGGCTACAAATCTCTGCGGTCCCCGCTGCGAGGGAAATTATAAATCTCAACAAAGAATGAAGGTGCACGTGTTACTATTTTCCAAATAAGAGGAGTTGACAAATTTCTCGATTGCTTCAACCTCCTGAAATGATTTTGTGCTTATGTATTACTCAAGTATAAGTAAACCATGATAAATATTTAATGTGTTATTTATCCCCATTGTTCCATAATTGTTATTTGCTTTTAGAAGCAGTTAGGTATATTGTACCAAGATCATGTTATCTTAATTCGACACCCTTTCCGACAAGATTACTACAAAGCTGGCTTATGGAACGTTTGTCATTAACTTAACTATTTTGAGAAAGATTTGGCGTTGTTCTGTTGCAGATTTTTTACAAATACTTCCAAGTGGTGAGTATTGTTTGGATAGCATTGGTTTAAACAGTAAATCTCGAACGACCATGGATAAAAGGATTTATGTCAACAGGCATTTCCTGGTTACCTTCAGAAAGCCACGAATGAAAGTCTTAATTCAGCTGATCAATACGAAAGTAAAAACAGAATTACAAGTATAGCCTATCTCAGTCAAAGGGAGGGCATAAAATCAACTTTTCTTCTTTGACGACCATCATCACCAAGACACCAGGATCTGTACCTCAGTTGTTCTGATTCTGTGAGTATTAATAAACAGTTGGAAATTCCGGTTTTTTATAAAAGAATTTTAGTAAATAACGTGCGGAACAGATACAAGTTTCCTATGAGAATAAATTATTTCCATCATATTGAAAGTACAGTGAAGTGCATCTAAAACTATACATCTCCAGCACCTAATAGAGATCATAGAAGGTATTTTAGATGTTCTTATTGGGAGATTCTACTTATTAAAGTGCTTTACAATTCTTAACGTCTCAAATACATACGGTGATTAACTTGCAGAGACTAAGATACAAACCAGAGGACTTGTTCTTTCCGCCGGCCTGTGTGACCGAGCGGTTCGAATCCAGCCTCGGGCATGGATGTGTGTGATGTCGTTAGGTTAGTTAAGCTTAAGTAATTCTCAGTCGTAGTGCCCAGAGCCATTTGAACCATTTTTTGAACTTGTTCTTTCCTCTTGTACAAATTATTTTCCCAGCTGCCTATAAGTTCATGGGACAATCTAGAAACTTGTTAATTCCCCATCAAAGCTCAACATCGGAGCTTCGTTCTGTATTTAATGTTGATCCAGAATAAGAAAGTTTTGACAGCAATTTGTTATTTTGCATAAAGTGCAAGATTCCCCACTTGCAGTCCATGATATGATCATAATATTAATGGTTAATGAGATCTACATTAAACAGCATCTTGTAATAAAGATGGATATATTTTTGGAAATGCTTTTGATTCTCATTAGTTAGCTACTACTGCTCACACATCTATGATAAGTGGCATAACGTCTCCATTAAAAGTTCTCATACATATTTTGTCTGTTCAGACTCTAGCTGCTCAACTATTGCACACAGTTTTGAAGAAGATAGTTCTGTGTCAGAGTTCCTAGGGTTCAAAGTGACAACAGTTTTGTAAATGAGATGGATGTGAAATATTTCTCATATAAATCAATATTGAGTGCTGTTTATCAACATCTTGCAGGTAACACAAGACTTCTCTTTCTTGTAGTTGACCCTGTCGCACATAGTGAAATATATTAGAAATAATTGGTTCAATCAGACAACTGGAGGACAATCTCTCATATTTCATCCAATTGTTGGAAGCTCAGAGTCTGTTTTGGAAGCTTCATTTTCGCAAATACAGGTACTGTATGATTTAGAATCTGATGTATTACTGCAACATCATTATAGGTTGTCACTGAATGTACTTTATCTTTTTTCTCTAGAAAATCAAAATGTGAAATTAGTATTTAAAATTTTCAATGGAAGCATTAAGGACATTGGGAGCATCTAATAACTTGACCATATATGTGGGTACAGCAAATTTAATCACTGAGTGAAAGGATCAGTAAGAACAATATTATTGTATATGTACAAGAAACAGCTCACATCACTTTCAGCACTTGACATCAAAATCGAGAAATCTCCAGCATACTCCTAAACAAGTAGGAGCCCTCTAACATAAGTACTGTTAAGTTGCTTGGTATATGGCTGAAAGAAAATCTTAACTGGAATACTGTGAGTGTGTGGGTTTTATTTTGTCAAGTTCCTCTGTGGATTGATCCAACAAGTACCCTTTGGCTTCTGCAAGAAACAATTTACACCTCACACTATTACAGAAGTCAGACAGACGCTCCTAATGTACCAACAAGAACTGCTTGAAAAACATTCAGCAACAAATATCTTCTGGAGTCTTCCGCTGTGAAGAAAAGACACAAAAATGTTCTATATTCTTACATAACTAACGGAATACTTGCATACTGGAGTATTGCTAGTTAGTGTAAGAACATTAAACGTACGAAAAATATTATTTATTGGAAAAAAAATTCTGAGAAATCAAGTGAAACTTTTTCTTATAAATTAATAAATTTCCAGGTTCTTTTTGGAACAGTAGATTGCCTCTTATGGATAGGAATGCTATTACTTTACAAAGTATGGAAAGGTTCTTTTTCCCCTTTTATTTAAGAATGTTATTTATTCAGCAGAATGGCTGAGGGGCGCACCTACTCAACTTGAATAACTTTTCTAGGTATGGTCAAGGCTGTTGCGTGAGAAATGTAATGGAGTGTACTGTTATGGAGGACAGATGGGGCTCGCATACACTGTAGTGCACAATACTGTGAGCTGTGATGACTGGTTCCTGCGTCATTCGATGCTGATAAATAACTCAAGTATCTCTTTCTTGAGCGACTCAGTATAGAGTATCACTCTGATTCACTAACAACAGAGGTGCTCTCCCAGTGAAGTACTGAGGAGAGACTTTGTTCCTCACTCTTTGCATACACGTACAAGTGCACTCGCTCTCATTACGTCTTCCTGCTCCAAGAGCGACAACGGAATGGCCTCTTTTTCTGGAAAAATTACAAGGGTATATCATTCGCTGTCTTCCCTCACTCCTCTGTCTTTTTGTGACAGAAATATTCCGCCAATCAGCGTTACTCTTTTAAATGGGAGAATGACGTTTCGTTTAAGTCGACCAATGTGGAAATATGTAGCATCTCCATTAGGCATGTACTGTCCTCCTGTGAGAACTTAACTACGCAGTCAGTCCGTCAAAAAATGCGTCTTCTGGATGCTCCCACACAATGTAGCGGAATCTGCTTTTAAGTCGAACATGGGGGTCGTTGTCCCTTCGCTCTGGAAAAAGCTGTCCTCTCTCTGGGCGGTCGCTCCGGCCGAATTAGGTGTGTGTTGACTCACCCCTCTGAAGGGATGACCCTCCCAGCGGGCTGGTTGCCTCTTTAGAGTGAAAATTCCTGTGGCTATCATGTTATGTACACCAGCCTCGTCTTTTTCAACCTCGGTGCGCACTTCCGATTTACTTATTAGATCTGCATATCGCTTACATAAATTCATACAAAATTGACTCCACCTTATCGAGTTTGGGTGCGAAAGAAGCGTCTTGATGTGCAGAATACGATTTTGAGGACGGAATATGTAGGAAATGAAGGTCAGGAGACCACGCCACCTTACAATACTCACTTCGGTTATATTTCAAATAAGCTGTCAGCTGTATGTTATTTTCTGTGGGTATCCAAAAAGTCAGTCACCAACTTATTTCTGCTGCAGCTATATTAATCTTGCTTTCACTCTGTGTTACATTACAGAATCATCTTTTGAGAAACTCACCCCACAATAGAGATATCTTTAGAATGCAAAGAAAGATAGATTGTATGATGTGAAAAGGAGGCATAACGAACCATGTAGGGAATGTAACAGGAGGCTCTGTGTCCTGTTTACATCTACACTATTATATCATTTGTCAACAGCTACTTACTTTATAATTTTTTTCTTATTTTGTCCGATGTCACGTGCATAAACTGTACAATTTCGTGAGTTCTTGATTCAATAAAACACAATACAATATAACTGAATTGAAGAGGGATCAAACGCACTAACCTCTAACTAATTCAAACACAAATGAGGGATTCATCCCCTTAAACCACATTTAGTCTTGACTAGTTAAATGGGAAGAGCTGGCAAAAGGTATAGGAAACCTGACAAAAAAAATTATCTGTTTTTAAGTCGTCTACACATTCCATTGTTATGATTACAAATTACCATGTGGGTGGACTTTCTTTAAAATACATTTTGCCTGGAAAAATTCTAACTGAACTTCGTGAGGACCAGTTTGAAAAGTACAGACAACTTGGATGTGTACAAAACAATCTGTCAAATTTTTGGAGTGGAGATAAAAATTACAGTTTTCTATGTTTTTAAGGATTTCTTCAAAATATGGAACAGATGGATCAATTTGAGTGTTTTTGAACTATTGAATTAATGTAATGCAGAACATACACAACTTTCTTATAACTTTGGTTATCTCTCTGTGTCAGATTCTGACATTAGTGGTGTCACCAGTTGCTGGCCATTAATAGCACATCTTGGTAGCACAATAAAATTGAAATGTGATGTACTCAACGATACTTTGTTTCTTTGCAAAGTCAAATATTATGAGGAGTCTTTCAAATTTATAAGAAACTGATTGTGAAGACTTGCTCTAGCCATGTCAATTCGTCATTAATGTTGTCATATACACCCATCAGTAGAATGAAAACCACTCCAAAGTTGCAAATTTTTTACCTTACAGGCACTCTGACTAGTTTCAGGCCGAACCCATTATCAAATCATCGTAACATAGTCGAAAATGACATTTCCGAAGATGTCAAAATTGAGCAGTGAACAGTAACAATGCAAAGTTATCTCTACCCATTGTAACTGGGTGCATCGCACTGAAACTAGTCAATGAGTGAATAAACAGTAAAAAATTTGCAACATTTGACTGGTTTTTCGTTCTACTGATTAACAGAAGTTGCTGACCCAAGTTACCCCAGCATGCTGGAAGTTCGGTTATGCAGCTGTGTCTAAGGTTTTTAATCCTGAATATGAAAAACACTTCCTGTGGGAATAAAATAGAAAACAACAAGCTACAAGTTTGATACTACATAACATGTCATCAAATTCTCAGAAGCTTGATCTATGTGGCAATCATACAACTGAAAACGTTCTGAAAAGAACTGTCTGGGTTGCAAAAAAGTAATTGTTAAGGAACTACTGTAATAAAAAAGAAAAATAACAGCCATGCAGTCTAAAGGTAGCTAGAAGAGAAAGTTCTAAATATTACTGAAAAAGAGTGGCAATTCTTTTTAATCTGACTCTTCCAATAGTGCTGCTACAGGCCTGACACCTGTCAAAAGTGTTGCTACAAACTGCTAACAAACTAGGGGAGGAAGGGTTGGTTTCCTTGATTCACTGTCTTGTATTTCTGTGTTTCAAATACTTCTCTGTGTGCTTTGCTTATTTTGCCTTTATTCATTCATTCATACTTTATCTTCCATAAGTTCCATTCTGCTGATAAAGTCAAGATGTATATTAACAGTCACAAGGAGCCAATGCAGGTTTCACCTGTAAAGTATACTAATAACAAATGATGACAGGAGAAAAGTCACTGCTGTTTTCAACAGCTAATTTTTGCTGAACATTTAAGTAACTTAACTCATCTTGGAGAACATTCTCATCTGCCTGTACTTTTAGCATTAGTATTACCTAGAAGTTGTATATGCATGTGGTGGTCCCAGTATTCTAATAAATGACTGTTGTGACTAGCAAGATACTCTTTAAGTTTGTTTTGAATATCTTCAGATTTCTGATTTTCTGCCAGATAACTACCACCAAAATATTACATTTTTTGTGATAGTATATTTGCAACTTTGTCTCTGTGTCCACTGCTATTATCTCTGGACTGTTTGAATGGAAACTTAGCTGTGTTATTGTAAAGATGTGATTTTGGAAAGAAATGTAGTTCGACCTCCTGTCAACCTTTGGTTCATGTAGCAAATTGTTTCTGAATAGCGTCTCTTGTGATAT
The DNA here is from genome assembly GCF_021461385.2 of Schistocerca piceifrons. NCBI lineage: Eukaryota > Metazoa > Arthropoda > Insecta > Orthoptera > Acrididae > Schistocerca > Schistocerca piceifrons. Next base: position 304,455,701 of record NC_060143.1, read on the forward strand.
AATCAAGACTTAGACATTACGAATTCTTCGATATGGTCGGGTACCTATAAATTCATTTCCTAAATTTATAGTTAATAGAAAAATATACGCACAAAAATTCTTGTTTCATAAACAACTATTCATATCTTATGTCTTTAAAATAAATTTTGGAGGTCTGAAATAAAAATCTGAAATTTAAATTCAACAAGTTTTGATAAATGCTCTGCTTAAAAGCAGTAGGGGAATACATGTATCAACGTCCAGTATGTTAAATCTATTATGATACATGTGGTATCTGTGGTTTCACTGCATAGCCTCAGATCTCTGCTTTCAGTGCGTGCAACAGCTACAGTCATTCGCCATTTAATGGCTGTGTTATGCACTACAGTATAAGGTGGACTCTCAGAAGGAAGCACAAAGAGAGTACTTGTCATTTGCGGACGTTTTATTCAACCAAGCAAATGTAACATTTTAATATAGTGGAAGTTTCGAGACTCGCCTGATTGATCCAAGAGCTTTCCGTCGTGTTGCTGCAGATGCCAATGTCTCCCGACCTGTCATCGATAGGTTGCCGACACGCCACAGGGAGAAAGGCGAGTTGGAAATGGTCGCCGACGCATTACTGCCCCACGCGAAGACCGATATCTGCTCATCTTTATGTTGCGGTGTCGTACGGGTACCACTAGAGCACTACAAGACGACCTCAGAAGGGCCACTTGAGCCGCTGTGTCTGATCAGACTATAGGGAACAAGTTCCCAGAAAGGACCTTAAGGGACCCAGACGTCCTGTTCGAGTAGCCCGCAAGACACAACAACATCTCGCAGCTCGCCGTCAGTACTACCGTTCCCATGTCAGCTGGTGGTTTCGTCACTCGCGGATCGTGTTATTCACAGACTAGTCCAGCTTTTCCATGACCAATTCGATAGCTATGTTCGTGTGTGGTGATGCCATGCAGAGTGGTAGCTGCCAAATGTTCTCCAGGAAATTGAGAGATTGGGCCCAGGATCTATGATGGTGTGGACAGGCATCTGTGTTGACAGCTATACGGAACTTTTCGTTTTTCATGATCCTCTTACTACCAGGCAGCAGTCGAACAGATCCTGTTGAACCATGTGGTGGCTACTGCATACATGGTGGCTCTGAATTCCTTCTGATACACAATACACAACAATGTCACTCCCCATGCGGTGGGCGCCACAAGGGGTGTCTTGTGAAGTCCGGACATTGAACCAATGGAGTGACCAGCAATGAGTCCCGAACTAAACCCCATAGTGCATATGTGAGACATGCTTGACAAACGTGTTCTTTGTCACACTGTTCCACCACAGGCTCTCCAATAACTCTCAAGGACTGTAATTGAAGAACGGGAATAGATACCACAGGGTGACCTTCGTAGACTTACATAGAGCACGAAATGTAGGTGTCAGGCAGAGGTAATCGCTCACGGAGGGCATGCACGTTATTGAAGCTTCCAAAGTCCAACGAAAAGCACACAGGATAAATTATTGTTTCCATTTTGTTTTAGACATCTGTTGGACATTTTACTTATTGTCTTGTAAGTGAACGAGAATGTGATGATTTTCTTTTTTTTGCGTTCATAGTTGATGAAAGATAAGGGTATAATTTGGTAACATTGTCAATTATTTCTCAGTGGAGTATACCGGACGTCCCAATTCATGTTGCCTTAATTGTTTTCAGCAATTTAGTTGACAGTTATTGTCTCTGACAACGAGGTAAACCTTTTTGCTTTAAACGTTACGTTTCTACTTCTTTGTGAACGCTTGGTGAGAAGCTGTGAAACAGTGGAGACATAACCTGTGTGTGATGCTGCAGAAAGCACACATTGCACTTGGAACTGATAACTCATGGAAGTGAATTAATATCAAATTTTGTTATTTCCATGTTTGAAGAGTTAAAATAGAATATACAATGTGCAGATATTTATTTCATTTCGTAGACATTATTTCATTTCGTAGATTCACCAGCCCGTCAGAATCCTTGCATCAGTGCTTGTTCTTCGTCCAAAGCTGTCCTGCGCCATAATCAAACCTCTATGAGAAGACAATGAAGCCAACTTCAAGATAATCAACTAAGTAAAAACTATATTTTAGTGCAATGCAACGCCATCTGCTGGACTAATGACAAATATCCGGTCCAAGTCATTGTCTAATCTGTACTGAATCGGTAAATTACAGATTGGAGCCAGTATTATGATTCAGGAAAACAATATTTTATCCGTTCTTTAATTGAATGTGACTAATGAATGTTCATTGTGGCTGCCATACGATTATCATAGTAAAACAAACCATTTACTATGGTGCTCACATCTCTTACATAAAAGACAGCTGGTTTTAGAAATAAATTGTCAGCCACTGTAGCACTGTGTCCTCCTTTTCTAATTGGGAATGTTGCTGTGGATAAGAAACCAAAGTTGGAAAGCAATGCCCTCGTCAGTACTTTCAGTACAACCAGTATCGTGCAGAATGAAGTCAGTACTGAAATGTTCACATAATACAATACTTTCCTAGTCATTTCTGCTAAATATTGTTAGTACTCAAATTGCCCGGCGAGGTACAAAAATATTTCTGTTTGAGGCCTGTAGACTGTCAGAACTAAAATAAGTATTCATTTACGATTTATAATTATGGCCTGGAACTTTATTCCACTTTTTGTGTATACAGCCAATCTTTCTTTCTTTATATTATGCCTACAGTAATGTGATGTTAACTACACTCCTGGAAATTGAAATAAGAACACCGTGAATTCATTGTCCCAGGAAGGGGAAACTTTATTGACACATTCCTGGGGTCAGATACATCACATGATCACACTGACAGAACCACAGGCACATAGACACAGGCAACAGAGCATGCACAATGTCGGCACTAGTACAGTGTATATCCACCTTTCGCAGCAATGCAGGCTGCTATTCTCCCATGGAGACGATCGTAGAGATGCTGGATGTAGTCCTGTGGAACGGCTTGCCATGCCATTTCCACCTGGCGCCTCAGTTGGACCAGCGTTCGTGCTGGACGTGCAGACCGCGTGAGACGACGCTTCATCCAGTCCCAAACATGCTCAATGGGGGACAGATCCGGAGATCTTGCTGGCCAGGGTAGTTGACTTACACCTTCTAGAGCACGTTGGGTGGCACGGGATACATGCGGACGTGCATTGTCCTGTTGGAACAGCAAGTTCCCTTGCCGGTCTAGGAATGGTAGAACGAGGGGTTCGATGACGGTTTGGATGTACCGTGCACTATTCAGTGTCCCCTCGACGATCACCAGTGGTGTACGGCCAGTGTAGGAGATCGCTCCCCACACCATGATGCCGGGTGTTGGCCCTGTGTGCCTCGGTCGTATGCAGTCCTGATTGTGGCGCTCACCTGCACGGCGCCAAACACGCATACGACCATCATTGGCACCAAGGCAGAAGCGACTCTCATCGCTGAAGACGACACGTCTCCATTCGTCCCTCCATTCACGCCTGTCGCGACACCAGTGGAGGCGGGCTGCACGATGTTGGGGCGTGAGCGGAAGACGGCCTAACGGTGTGCGGGACCGTAGCCCAGCTTCATGGAGACGGTTGCGAATGGTCCTCGCCAATACCCCAGGAGCAACAGTGTCCCTAATTTGCTGGGAAGTGGCGGTGCGGTCCCCTACGGCACTGCGTAGGATCCTACGGTCTTGGCGTGCATCCGTGCGTCGCTGCGGTCCGGTCCCAGGTCGACGGGCACGTGCACCTTCCGCCGACCACTGGCGACAACATCGATGTACTGTGGAGACCTCACGCCCCACGTGTTGAGCAATTCGGCGGTACGTCCACCCGGCCTCCCGCATGCCCACTATACGCCCTCGCTCAAAGTCCGTCAACTGCACATACGGTTCACGTCCACGCTGTCGCGGCATGCTACCAGTGTTAAAGACTGCGATGGAGCTCCGTATGCCACGGCAAACTGACTGACACTGACGGCGGCGGTGCACAAATGCTGCGCAGCTAGCGCCATTCGACGGCCAACACCGCGGTTCCTGGTGTGTCCGCTGTGCCGTGCGTGTGATCATTCCTTGTACAGCCCTCTCGCAGTGTCCGGAGCAAGTATGGTGGGTCTGACACACCGGTGTCAATGTGTTCTTTTTTCCATTTCCAGGAGTGTATTACTCATGTAGGTGCTTCTGTTCTATTTCTATACTTCTAAATGATGTTTTGTTACACAAAATATATCTGTGGAAATAACTTCTGATTTTTAAATTTCCGATGGTTATACGAGAAACACATATTACTTACCTTTCAAGAATGTTAAGTTTTGGTGAAAAAGTGCGAATGTATTTTGATAAGGCTTTTCCACAAACATAGAGTGTATCAAGTTTTAGTTCAGTTAAATTTGCATTGTATTTTCGCCGCAACTGCCTTCAATTAGCAACTGCGTTACAATGAAATAGGTATCAATTTTTGGGAATAGCTTATCATTTATCCCTGCAGTTTGAGCTCACGGCTGAGTGTGAAATATTGCTTTTTATATGACATACCCACATGAAGTAATCTGCTGTAGTTGATTAGTTATTTCCTGGTGTAGACTGATTGTGTATTAGTGACAAACTAAACTTTATGTCTGATGTCGAATGTTACTCTAGCGATTTTAACTACACTTGTGGTCCCAGAAATAAGATATTTACACTTAATTTTAATTATGTTCCGGCAAAAAGAAACACGTTTGTCTCTACGTTGAAACAATAATGCCAATATCTTGTAACACAACTACTGCCTGCGTTAGGTATCTGTCTGACTTCACTTTTTATATTGTCATAGGTCTTTTTCTGCGCTAAAGTATAGATTTTTATTGACTCTGTGACTCGAAATGTTTAGTATTCCTTATCATTCGTACTAGATTTTTGCTTTACCAGAATTCGTATGTCAAATAGCTATGGCATTACTTTGGTCAGTTATACAGATGCAGCTATTTTGATAAATGATTTTGAACTTCAACAAATTTCCTTAGAAAATTTTTTTAACTAATTGTGTGTTTTACAGATTAAGTAATATAACAAGGAGAATGTTATCAAGATAAGTGCCTCATGGTGAAATTAATAGTACACTCTGACAGTATTTTCAGTCCAGGAGATATAAAGGTGCATAACCTTTCATGTTTAGGGTACCTATTGGCCTAGGAAATCTGGGAAATAAAATATGTTTGTCGTGGTTTCTGATTTAATGAACACTGACTCAGGAAATGCTCCATTCCACCGAATAATGTGTGTTATACATCAGGTTTCGTGTGCAGTCAGCACGTTTTGAAGGACAAGTGGAGCGAAAAATTTATTAAAATAACCAGGGGAAATAAATTCTTAGAATCTGTAGGAAAACTGTTGCATGATTGCAAACGGGATGTATCTGTTACTTGTTCATACGACTGATTTTTTTACTCCAAGAACAAGTAAATAAAGGAGGCGAGAGAAAAAGAACGAATTATAGTTTCAGTTTGCTTTAAGACGTACAAATGCGTATTTACAGTAAATTGTCATAGTCAGTTTACATGCTCAGACAACATAGGGTGGTTTTGTTCAGTTGTTTTGCGTAATGGCGTAAACTGCTGCGTGGGGTAGCCGCCTGATTTAGGGCGTGTTGCTACGGTTCGCGCGGCTGCCCCCGTCGGAGGTTCGCGTCCTCCTTAGGGGATGCGTGTGTGCGTTGTTCTTACCATAAGTTAGTTCAAGTTAGATTAAGTAGTGTGTAAGCCTAGGTACTGATGACCTCATCAGTTTGGTCCCACAGAAACGTACCGCCACCAAGTGCATAAACTTTCCTACCTTGAATAGAACGCAATATAGGAGAAGAAAGCACAGACACAAGGCGGTTTCAGCTCTAAACTGAAACTTTCTGGCAGGTTAAAATTGATGCTGGACCGGGACTCGAAATGGGAACTATTGCCTTTCATGGGCGAGTGCTCTGCCTATATGAGCTACTTTTTTTCTTGTTTTTCATTTTGATCGTCATTATTTTCGGCACTTGGTCTGGGCGGACGTCATATGACACCTGTTCAAACTGACCGTTGAATATTTCATCTTAGTTTTTTCATTACAGAGGGCAGCCAGCGCTATGACTCAACACACCGACCGAAGACGGGCTATTGAACCACAACTCTCGACTCTCGACCCATCTTCACAGCTATATTCCCAACACACGACCCTTCGTCACAGCTATACGTTCGTCAGTATTCCATCTCCTACCTTTTCATATCCTCGTACAAGCAGCTACAGAGCGTAAAATTCATTCTCAGCACTAATTAAACTGAAGTCGACAGAGCTAGAGTGTTCGCCACAGCGCAGATCCAACGCAGATGCGGCCGTCAGTGTATGACGTCACCAAGGTGCGCGCTCAGGCCTGTAGAGTCAAGTAAGTTCGTGTTGCTCTGTCGCGAATGGTACTTCTCTGCACGAGAAATCTAATAATTATAGTAACAACCTGAGCCGTTGAAAATTTTTATTGATTACATGGGGAAACTTCAGAAAAATTAAGCCAACACACAAACTTACCTTAGTTCTCGATTACTGAAAACTCGTTCTCAGAGCAAAATCACACTCTGTGTAGGGTAATCCACTTATTCATGCAACAGACATCAAATTGGTATGAAATATGGTACATGCTGTTTTTTTTCTTTATTGGATTTCAATTCCTCCCCAGAGAGGGGGGGGGGGGGATGGCAGCAGCACAATACGCCGATCTGCAGCAGCCTACAGAAAGCTAAAAAACAGAATCAGGAGATATGAGAACAATAAAAGCAGGCGATAAAACGGTGGCTGTTGAAAACTGAAACATGGAGAAAAAGATACGAAGAAAATATAAAAACAAATGGTCGGTGATGCTGATAAAAACACATAGTAAATAGGCAGGAACAATTTAAAAAACGTGGCGACAGTCTGGTGTCTGTTCGCACGAGATAAGAAACACAACTAGCGACAGTATGGTGGCTGTTCGCAACACTGACAGGGGACGCACAACACTGAACACTGGCTTAAAACAGCACTATAGAGGCGACACGGTGGCAAATTGGGGGGGAGGGTGTTAGGACCCGGACCGATAAGGGGGAAAAGGGGGGGAAGGGAGAAAAAGGAAAAAGGAGGAAGCCAAATGGAGGGAGGGGACATAGTAAAGAGGGGCGGGGTACATGCTGGGCTGTGTAAATGATTGTCACTGAAATGCAACTGCTCGGAATAAATAGGAGTAACGTAACCTACTTTCTTTGCATAACAATAGATTGCTTACAAGGGTCTCCTCTGACCTGGAACGCTCGCAACCGTGCGAAACAATGCTTAGACTAACACTCGATCATAAAAACAACAGTGGGCTGTGTCATTTCCATGAAAAACTCTGCACTTGGCTGCTAGCGCCATCAGTCGGAGGCGTGTTGTAGCTGCACTAACAGATGCTCGAGTTGTGTGAGTGGCATTGCTGCAGTACGGATGTGTCTTTTGGAGTGGTCTCTTGCCGGTTCCCGTGTAAACTGTGTGCAGTGATATTATGAGAAGAACTAATCCCACGAATGCGGTACAAATATTAGGGAGAAAGTTGCGACGAGCTGAATATGAAAATGAAATCGGGTCGAGGATAGAGAGTTCGCGGATATATTGTATAACATAATAATTCAGAAATATTATGGGGATGACAGAGACCTGAATCTGAGGATGGTTGTTCATGTAGTACACGACAGTGATCTCCAGAACAACAGGATCAGTCCAGCCAAAGCAGTACGAACTGTCTGCCCAGAAACAGTCGAGGATCAGCGTATTACAAGATAATGCTAGAGAACATTTATAAAGACTATTACATCATTACTTCAATTCCTGTAACAAACTAATGAGGCACTATAAGTAGGTTAAAACTAAATCACATTGCAGATTAATTCTGAATTATGTGTCTAGTAAAAGGCGAACAGGAGCTTGTTTCAAAGGAAACAACTCTCGCAGCTAGAAACCACCAAAGAGCATGTAATATCACAGTTTGATAGAGCAAGGTGATGTGGATCAACAGCTCACAACTGGCATCTACAAATGTGGGCACTAGAGAAGTCTAAAATGTTGGCTTGGAGTATTTCAAATCTTCGATTTCTTTTATCGACAATCTTAGGACAGAATATCGCACTTCATGCAGGCATATTACTCCATTTTCCACAGGTAAGGACATAGAGGACTATAATAGGATACATCAGAAGACACGACAGTTTACAGAGGAAGTGAATATGCTCGTGACAGACCAGAATGTGGAGAAAGGAAATGTTTTCAGTGATGAGTGTTAATTCCAGTACGAAGTGTCTTCATTATCTACACGGTCTTACAGAGGAGGGAAAACTGCAGGTGGTGTGTTCCAGTGTGTACACAGCTCTACCCACAGTTACACAATTGATTTGGCTTTATCAGTGACAGGTAGACTAGCAAACAAGTTGTTCATCTGGTTTCAAGAGACGGAAGTCACTTCTGGCCTAAATACACTCCTGGAAATGGAAAAAAGAACACATTGACACCGGTGTGTCAGACCCACCATACTTGCTCCGGACACTGCGAGAGGGCTGTACAAGCAATGATCACACGCACGGCACAGCGGACACACCAGGAACCGCGGTGTTGGCCGTCGAATGGCGCTAGCTGCGCAGCATTTGTGCACCGCCGCCGTCAGTGTCAGCCAGTTTGCGTGGCATACGGAGCTCCATCGCAGTCTTTAACACTGGTAGCATGCCGCGACAGCGTGGACGTGAACCGTATGTGCAGTTGACGGACTTTGAGCGAGGGCGTATAGTGGGCATGCGGGAGACCGGGTGGACGTACCGCCGAATTGCTCAACACGTGGGGCGTGAGGTCTCCACAGTAAATCGATGTTGTCGCCAGTGGTCGGCGGAAGGTGGACGTGCCCGTCGACCTGGGACCAGACCGCAGCGACGCACAGATGCACGCCAAGACCGTAGGATCCTACGCAGTGCCGTAGGGGACCGCGCCGCCACTTCCCAGCAAATTAGGGACACTGTTGCTCCTGGGGTATCGGCGAGGACCATTCGCAACCGTCTCCATGAAGCTGGGCTACGGTCCCGCACACCGTTAGGCCGTCTTCCGCTCACGCCCCAACATCGTGCAGCCCGCCTCCAGTGGTGTCGCGACAGGCGTGAATGGAGGGACGAATGGAGACGTGTCGTCTTCAGCGATGAGAGTCGCTTCTGCCTTGTTGCCAATGATGGTCGTATGCGTGTTTGGCGCCGTGCAGGTGAGCGCCACAATCAGGACTGCATACGACCGAGGCACACAGGGCCAACACCCGGCATCATGGTGTGGGGAGCGATCTCCTACACTGGCCGTACACCACTGGTGATCGTCGAGGGGACACTGAATAGTGCACGGTACATCCAAACCGTCATCGAACCCCTCGTTCTACCATTCCTAGACCGGCAAGGGAACTTGCTGTTCCAACAGGACAATGCACGTCCGCATGTATCCCGTGCCACCCAACGTGTTCTAGAAGGTGTAAGTCAACTACCCTGGCCAGCAAGATCTCCGGATCTGTCCCCCATTGAGCATGTTTGGGACTGGATGAAGCGTCGTCTCACGCGGTCTGCACGTCCAGCACGAACGCTGGTCCAACTGAGGCGCCAGGTGGAAATGGCATGGCAAGCCGTTCCACAGGACTACATCCAGCATCTCTACGATCGTCTCCATGGGAGAATAGCAGCCTGCATTGCTGCGAAAGGTGGATATACACTGTACTAGTGCCAACATTGTGCATGCTCTGTTGCCTGTGTCTTTGTGCCTGTGGTTCTGTCAGTGTGATCATGTGATGTATCTGACCCCAGGAATGTGTCAATAAAGTTTCCCCTTCCTGGGACAATGAATTCACGGTGTTCTTATTTCAATTTCCAGGAGTGTATTTCAAAGAAACTTGAAACAACCTGCCCACGAAACATCGGTATGGAGGCAAGCAAAAGTGGAATGTGTTAAAGAACACATGAAACGTTTTCTAACTTCAGTCCTTGGCGAACACGTAACAAGTGAAAAGAGCCTACTGTTGTATTCTTACTGGCCATGTCACACAGACGCAAGTTTTTCCAACCAAAGATGTTATGATGAGGATATTGCCAACGAAAACAACATTATATTGCTAACCGCTTGGTGTTTATTTCTTTCGGTAATATAAGCTCTATATCAGAAGGACCACCGATTTTTTAACAGTACAGTGTGCCAAACCACAATCTAAGATACAGGATCGTCATTTCATCATCAAACTTCATTCTGTAATTTTGTTCACCGAAGTATACGCCTATGTTCTAAAATGCTTGGCGAAAGGCAGAGTGTATGACATTGACATATACGTATCATTTGAAAATGTAATTAGTGTTCCTTTTCATAATGGATTGCATGAATGAGAAAATGATTTTTAATGTAAATACGTGCGTTTAGTGCGGTGTACACATTGTTCTCTTCCACTTTGTTGTAACTACTTCGAAATTCCGCATCCGCACTATGAGGACTAATATAAACACTATGAGGTGTGTAGGATATATGTGTTTTGTACTATTATAATTACTTTAAGCAGAGGGTTTTTGTTACTGTTGATTGAAAACGTAATGATACATTGACGTCTTTGAATTACTATAATTTGCCTGCTGTGGTACATATATGTTTTTTCTTTTTTTTTTTTGGTCATCTCTATTAAGACATCATTTGTGGTAGGATGCAACATTTTGCATGGAAATGACACAGACCACTCTTTATATTATGATCGAGTATTATTCTAAGTATGGTTTCGTGCGGTTCAGAGCGTTTGAGGTCAAAGGTACCCATTGCTAGCGGTTTTCTCATTCATAAATTGCATCTGATTGTTGTTTGTTTTTGAGTAAATTGTGTAACCCATCGTGTAAATCGGAGAAACGTTTGCCACCATGTTTTTATATGTGCATCCTTCCGACTTAGGGTTTTTGGGACTTCGGCCGGCCGGGCGGTATGACCGAGTGTTTCTACGCTTCAGGCCGAAACAGCGCTGCTGCTACGGTCGCAGGTTCGAATCCTGCCTCGGGCATGGATGTGAGCGATGTCCTTAGGTTAGTTAGGTTTAAGTAGTTCTAAGTTCTAGGGGACTGATGACCCCCCCATGTTAAGTCCCATAGTGCTCAGAGCCATTTGAACCATTTTTTGGACTTCGGCCGTTCACTTATGAAATAAAATGGAACACCTACAACCGCCCTTACGATGTTATTGATTATATCACTACCACCTTGGGTGCTTGAGTGCACCATCTTCAGGTATCAACTGACGCTGAGAAGTTAAACTCCAATCGCATGCACGATTCATCAGGGGCCAATGGCCTCCACCTGACGACCGAAAACAGAGACGTTAGCGTGTATTGTCAGTGCTAGCTGAGAAGCAACAGTGCTTGGAATCACCGCAGAAATCAATGTGGGCCGTCCGACGAACGTATTAATTAGGACGGTGCGGCGAAATTTGGCGTTAATGGGCAGAAGACCGACGAGAGTGCCTTTGCCAACAGCGCGTCATCAACTGCAGCCCCTGTCTTTGGCTCGCGACCATATCGGTTGGACTCCAGACGACTGGATAACCGTGGCGTGGTTAGATGGATCTAGATTTCAGTTGGAAAGAGCTGATGGTAGAGTTCGAGTTTGATGCAGATTCCACGAATCCATGGACCCAAGTTGTCAACAAGGCGCTGTACAAGCAGGTGGTTGCCGCATTATAATGCGGGAACTGTTTACATGGGATGGACTGGGTCCTCTGGTCCAAATGAGCTGTTCATTGTGTTCATTGTGTTCTGCTAGTTGTAGACCATTTGGCGCCATTCACGGACTTCGTGTTTTCGAACAACGATAGAATTTTTATGGATAACAATTAACCATGTCACTTGACCACAACTGTTCGCAACTGGTTTGAAGGACATTCAGGCCAATTCGAGTGAATTGCTCGTATTTGGCCACCCTGATCGCCCAACATGAACTCCATCGAGCATTTATGGGACATAATTGAGAGGTCACTTCATGCACAAAATACTGCATCGCCAACACTGTTGCAGTTATGGAGCTGCTACAGAGGCAGCATGCTGGGCACTTCCAGCGACATGTTGAGTCCATGCCACGTCGAGCTGCTGTAATACAAATGGATGTCCGACACGATATTATGAGATATATCATGACTTCAGTGTATACCACAAAATTTGGCAATGAAAAATTATGTTGAGGCTTATCTGCTCAAATGTTTAAATACGGCTGCTTTATTGGGCAACAGAAAACTGAAGTACAATGCTCGTTCCTTAGTTCCAAATGGTTCAACAATATCGACAGGGGAGTGGAATTAATCGTTGTACTCTTATGTGCGATAACAGTACGATCCTCTTCCATTATTAAGGTTCATCTGGGTTGTAACTAATCTCGTGCTCATAGTTCTGTTGTATACATGTGTGTCTACAGGTTTATTTATAAGTATAGGATGGCTATAATGAAAGTGCAGTTAGTCACAGATGTCCAGTGTGCGCCGTGATTACCGTGTGGGGGAGAATCTTGCTGCAACCAAGTTACGCTGGAAGAAAATAAATTCCAATTTGGGCAAGAGATGCAATCTGACGTTGTGAAGGCAAGAAAGACGTACAGAATTGTTTCCATGTGTAGTGGATTAGGAACGGAACGAATGAGAAAGTTAGAATGTTGATTTTATTATTAATCGTTGCTTACACAATCTATTGAATATAAGCACCGAAAACATCTGCGAGATGCTGCATCCACAAAACGACGTGATAAAAAGTTTCTCGCAACAGTTTCGATGTAATTTGAGCAACGTGTTCCTGTACACTGGCCTTCAAATCAGGACCGAACGAGTCCCTGGTAAATGGGTTGCTTTAGATGTTTCCAGAGTCAAAAGCCACATGGTTTCAGATCAGGTGATCTTGTAGATCATCCGTCTGGAAAATTTCTGTAAATAACACGTTCGTGGAAGGTTGCCTTAAGCAGATCTTTCACTGGGCGAGTGACATGAGATGTTTCCCCATCCTACATGAAACTAGTGGTTTTCACATAGTAGTGTTCTTCCAAAGCAGAAATAACATGGTGCACATGGAGGTCTCCATAACGTGCAGACGTCACAGCACACTAGACTGGCCCTCTGAGTGTACTCTCATCAAATAAGAATGGGTCGAATGTAAAGTCGCTTGTGAATCCACACCACACAATTGCATACCGCGAGTGCAGTGGCACATGGTTTAACAGTGCCACAGATTGGGCAATTCTATGTATTCACTGCACATTGTGCGTAAATTGTGCCTCGTCTCTCCATCGAATATTGCCCGGCCACATGTCATCAACGTCGATCCCTGCTAGGAACCGTCGCCGAGCGGCTCTAGGCGCTACAGTCTGGAACCGCGCGACCGCTACGGTCGCAGGTTCGAGTCCTCGAGTCCTGCCTCGGGTATGGATGTGTGTGATGTCCTTAGGTTAGTTAGGTTTAAGTAGTTCTAAGTTCTAGGGGACTGATGACCTCAGAAATTAAGTCCCATAGTGCTCAGAGCCATTTTTTGCTAGGAACCGAAGAGCAAGTTCAGAACGTTGCTGCGTATCATGGAGTTTCAATTGATGCACCATTTGGATCTTGTACGGTTATCAGTGTAGTATAGATTGCAAAACATTCTGTACTGTTGACCATGGAATGGACAATTCTGGTGACACAGCACGAGCACTAGCCCTGCCCAGGACACGTGCTGCATGGTCAGTTACACTAACAGCAACTTCGTCAGTAACTTCCTCTGGGATAGGACGTCTTCCTGTTCCAGGTCCCACATCAAGCTCACCCCACTCTTAGAATTTCATTATCATCTTCTTTGAACCACTTAATGATATCATACCTCTCCTCAGCCATCTCAGCCAGCGATACTCTCTCAAAACAATGGTTCAAATGGCTCTGAGCACTATGGGACTTAACATCTGACGTCATCAGAACTTAGAACTACTTAAACCTAACTAACCTAAGGACATCACACACAGCCATGCCCGAGGCATTATTCGAACTTGCGACCGCAGCGGTCGCACGGTTCCAGACTGAAGCGCCTAGAAGCGCTCGGCCACACCGGTGGGCGATACTCTCTCAGGGCAGCGGTGTAATTGTCCCCTTCACATAAAACAGCTTTACTAAGAGCGCACGGTCGATAGCCGTACTGTTCACTCACGTTATGACTTGTAAAATGACAGCGTGGTTGTCACACAGTCATACAAACAGTGTACAGCAGCAGATTTGTACCTGGTGGCCGAAATTTTGAACTAATTTCTATCCAGCGTAAATCGGTTCAATGTTAACGCGTTAGAATATCTACCAAGTTTCGCTCCCATGCGGTAATTACAGCGCACAATAGTCCTCAGTGAGCAGCTGCACTTAACCACTCGGTACCTTAAGACATGCAGACAGTAGGCGAATAAAAGTGGATAGAGCAAGGTTATTTATTAAAAATTACTCCCGGAAGGTAAAAAAATGAATCGACTGTTGGCGGAGATGCCCAGTCTCTGACAGAAATGCGTCCAGTGCGGGAAGAGAGCAGTTGTGGAGTGTAATCATTAAGCATTCCAGTTCCCGTGCTCGATGATGTTAACATATCGAACGAATAACTTATTGTTTTGTAATTAAATCTGAAATAAATATTAAAAGTGCCTCGGTAATTTTTTGATGAGAAGTTGAATGACTATCAAGAAAAGACGATCATATCAGATATTAGTGCAGCCTGATATTGTGATTAGGCACTGCGATTGTAACATTGATTAATGGATTTTTACTGACAGACACACGACATCGGTTCTAAGACGCCTTACCACGGTCCGCGCGTCTCCCTCCGTTGGAAGTTCGAGTCCTCCCTCGGGCATGGGTGTGTGTGTTGTCCATAGCGTAAGTTAGTTTCAGTTAGATTAAGTAGTGTGTAAGCTTAGGGTCGGATGACCTCAGCAGTTCGGTCCCATAAGATCTTACCACATATTTCTAGTTTCCAGTTTTGCCACATCGCCTAATTTATTTCCTTACTTCACAAAATTTTGCACCTAAATAAGATAACATTGTTTTTCTTAAATTAAAGGCTTTGAGCGATATCACACGATATTGCAATGAGTAGTGTAGCAATCCCAGTGAACCCACTTGCTTTCGCTGTTGGGCATCGCTACGTTAGCACCTGAGATTTCCGGAGAGGAATTTTCCTGGGGAGAACGAAACATCTTCAGAAAACCTGAGATGAACAGACACCTCTTCCAACAATCAGTGAACCACTGAGTGCACTTGTTAGGATTTACCCTTGCAGTTCGTCCTCCATAAGCATTAGCATAGTCACAACCAGTACTCTGTCGCAACTTAAGAATTCCATTCCTTTCGCATGTTCAAGAATGTATGTTTAGTGTTTTTTTAAATTTTTATTACTGTCGTCGTTTCACTGTTCTAAGGTTCGCTTGAACACGTGGTTTCAACAGTGAGTCCACATATTCGTTTAGTCAGAGCGTCTTGACATCCGCTCCACGGCGTCGCTGTATTTCATTCACAACACATCCGCTGGGACTGCTGATCCAGGTGCGTCCTTGTCGCACAACTGCGCGTGGAATAACAAGTAGAGCTTGTAACGCGGAGAGGCCTGTCTATTGCCCACTGGTTTCTTCTATGTGCAGCATACTTGAAGTTTCCAGACCTGAGTGCGGGCTTCATAGACATCTAAGAAATTATCCAAAGCTGTTAACTGTTCAGTCAAGCTTTGCCGTTGATTTAGCTCATCTTTGGAGCGGTACTTTGTAATTATTGTGGATTACTTCAGAGCACTGACCACGCTGAAAACACCAAAAAATTACATTTCAGAAAATTATTACAGTATTTTTTTGGTGAATCAGAGCATTAGTGACATTGCCAGCGACGACACCATTTTTTAGTGTCGATAGTGATGGAATGCAGCAGTCACATTCAGCAGCACAACAGCAGTTTGTGGTGTCACCGCCAGACACCACACTTGCTAGGTGGTAGCGTTTAAATCGGCCGTGATCCGTAAGTATACGTCGGACCCGCGTGTCGCCACTATCAGTGATTGCAGACCGAGCGCCGCCACACGGCAGGTCTAGTCTAGGGAGACTCCCTAGCACTCGCCCCAGTTGTACAGCCGAGTTTGCTAGCGATGGTTCACGGTCTACAGATGCTCTCATTTACAGAGACAACAGTTAAGCATAGCCTTCAGCTACGTCATTTGCTACGACCTAGCAAGGCGCCATATTCAGTTACTATAAGTACTATCTTCAAGAATGTCTTCTGAACAGATAATATTGTGACTCATGTACCGTCAAGAGTGACGTTCATGATTAATGGATTAAAGTTAAGTATCTAACTAATTACGTCCGCTTTCTGAATTCTCATTCCTTGCCATGTTCCAGACCTCACGTCAGTATAGTTCTTCCCTACTCAGCCAGCCTGCGTGAGCTAAACGCGTGCATTTCGGCCTCCACTCGTAACACGGTGTTGGCTCGTCTGCTAACACAAAACAGTTCATCACTGGGAAATACAACTAGCAGGCAGGATGGATGGTCCAAACCGTGCGAAATGAGACGGATGCACAATTTTTGCAATCTGACTAAGTTTTGGAATTTTAGTATATGTGTAATCTGAAGAGCTAAGAAAGCAATAAAATACTGGCAGAGTGTGTTCGATGTGTTGATGGTACAATAGTCTTAGCAAATCCTGTAAGGGACATGGATTATGTGTAAAAATGTTCTTTGGACAGCCACGGACTGAAAATAAATACATACCAGAAACTGCAAACGTCAAGAAAAGCGAGTAAAAATTAAATTAAATGAGCGAATGGCATCGTTGGCCGCAAGGCCCCATCCGGCGAAATTCGACCGACAAATGCAGTCGACGCCACTTTGTGCAACTTGGTATGTATATTAACAGATAACAATAGAAATATAATAGATATTACTTAGTCAACATAAGAAGATCTGCCCATAGCATTCCTTCTTTTCTTTAGAGCTGTAACAAACAAAATAGGCTGAGTCCCGGGCAGACACGGCAGTCAATCCATTTTCCTACCACCCGAGAAAATTTGGGAGACACTGCGCTCTGAAAGAAAGTCTTGGCGTCGATGTTTCAGGACTTCATAAAATGCATTGTGTTTGTGATATCAGTTAAACTGGTCTGACAATACGAACAATATCAGAACCCTGCAAAAAGAACCACCGACATATTAAATATCGTGATTTCAACAAATCTGCTGCAGCCTCATCAACAAACATACAATCATGTTCCATTAATCGAAAATATTATCCCATGCGTCTGCGTTCTGGGATTCTGTCATCAATCAACCTGCTGAAACCAGAGTGTATACCACTAACTTGCTAGGGGACAGTGGCTACACTTGTAGTGGTGCTCGGAAAACGGCCACTTGATGCTGAAAGGAAACAGAGAAATCAATTGAGTCTTCGACCACTAACCGTCAAGGAAATCAGCATATTCAGTCATAAAGTCCGACGTAACCTCTGGTAGCATATGGAAGCTCCATGACTTGGTGACGTCTCTATGACATAATTCGGGCACCTTAAGTACCTCACGTGATAGCCTACTGAAATCTCCTCTTCTGACGATGACGACGGAGGAAGTCACCGAATTTTCGAGACTGACAGAACTAACGTGCCAAGAACTCCATGGAACACTTTCTCAAGCTTCTCCAAGAGTTTTTTAGGTCCTCAAATCTTCTTTCCTCAGCATCTAGCGGCGTTGTGTTATTGTCCTTTCGAGAGCTACCATTTCCTCTTAATGGATTTCAGTTGAAGTGGGTAAGTTAAATTTTGGTAGATCCATAAACAAAAATTTCTAAGCGATCGATGCCGAAGATGAAAAAAAAAAAACACGTATCTCGGATTTGTCAACAACATGGTACTATAGGCCAGATGTAATTGGTTCGGATAAGTCACAGAGTGGCTGCGACAACGATTGAATCACTCTCCTGGTAAATGAAATGAGGACAAATATCTGGTGACGGACATGACATATGCCTAATCAAGAGACCCTTGCCACTCACTAGTAGTCTGAAGCCGATTCTACAGAAGAATTCATGATTTTAATTATCTGGAGCTCATCGTTACAGAGGAACCACTTTGTGAGACAGATATCAAGCGATTTGTCATTAAAGTGGAATTACATCACAGATCTCTCTCTTACAACAGCATATGCACAGGGACGCTTTAAAGTGTAACGGCAAATGGTCTCGAAGAAAGCTCAAAAATAGACGCAGGCTTGCCAGTGTCCTTGATTGATTGACTGATTGATTGAGGGAGTTTATGCGACGAAACCTGGCCTTCTAATTCCTTAAACACCTCGATGAATCCTTCAAACCTCACGTTTTCTTTGAAGCCAGTGAGCTTAGGAAAAGAGACTACTTTTTTGTGAGAATTTTCTCTTTCGCTACGAACACAATGAGATTTTATTTTTAAATGCTTTCGTATCAGATGAGAAGTAAGTTGTTCCTCACTTCACGGTGTCTAACTGTGCGCCATGTGCCGTCATGTCCACTTGAAATATGGGGTCTACAATCGATTCCGGATATACCAATTTTCATTCTGCACTCCTATTTCATTCATAAATTTGACGACAGTGCGTTTTAAATCGAAAAATCGTTCCAGGCATGCCCCTTCAGACTGACACACACACACACACACACACACACACACACACACACACACGCACGCACACAGTGGCAACTATTTATTTACAGCTCGTGCAAAGTAGATACGTATTTCAAAATTTTATTGACTTTCAAAGTAGTCACCAGCATTGTGTATAACCCGTGTCCAGCTATGGGGAAGTCGTAGAATACTCATAGCAGTGCCATTTGTGTTGACAGTTTGAGCGGCATGTTCTGTTGCCTGACGAATTTGTAGCATTTCTGAAGCGAATACCGTGAAGCGTTTCCTTCAGTTTAGAAGTCGAGTTGAACTCACGAGGGCTTAAATCAAGGGAGTTCAGTAGGTGGTATAGCTCTTAGCAGCCCAATCAGTCGAACAAATCAGTAACAGCTCGCACTGTCCGTGCTTGAGCATTCTCCTGCAAAATAATGGTCAGGTCCTGCAGAAATTGTTACGACCAGCCTAGAATCCTTTACAAGTATGGAAATGGGTGCGATATAATGATTTCTTCATATGAGGAAACAGCAAGAAGTCACTGGGTGACAGGGCAGTGGAATAAGAGGGAGAGGAAAGGAAAAATTTGGTAGTGCAAAAAAAGCAGCACATGTCACTGTGGCCTTAACAGGATAAGTTTAAAACGTTGTCGTGGATCAAAAACACAGATGCTTGTGGTGATTCGTCTTTATTGTCTCCCGTAACCTCGTTAGATTTCTATAGTATGCTCTTGCGACGGCCTGCGCCTTACGAGCATAAAGTGTAGCACTGCACCATGGGAATCCGAGAAAAACAATGTGCATCACCTTGGCCAATTACGGATGGGACTTCGCATTGTCCGGCGACAGTGAAGCAAAATGTTTCCTCTGCTTCTTGTTCTCCTTTGTACCGGGGACACACAAACCATGCCCAACACGGCCATGGCTATTATGCGGCTGCATAGGCCATGTCACAACCGCAACATTTGACTGCTTTCTGATTTTGTTCAGCAGCTGTAGGCCGCGCTAACGACGATGCTCGTCATCCTTCGGTGGTTCACGGACATCGCGTCAGACATTGTTGTGACAGCTGTACAGTGTGTCAACGAGAGACCTGCACGTTATCCTCGGGTGCTTCCTCGCATGTTTCTGCGGTTGCTTGCCAGTGTATGCGCCGGCGCTGTAGAAAAGTGCAAGCGCCAAGGAGTGGAGCTATAACCTCATCGTAGACCTTTCAGAGAGGACGTCGGCATCCAGTGCCTCCTGTCGGAGAAACGGGCCATTGTCTTCGCAGGCGCGATGAAGGTAAAGCGCGGCCACACATCGTGGCCCTGCGTGCGCGCGCACATAGTGTTGTACACCGAATTTGTTTCTTGATTTCTATTTCCCGTTTGCGCTGACCCGTTGCTTTCGTTCGTCTGCGACTGACAATGCCTTGGTACCGCTATGACTTGCTAAGCTGAAATCCTGTATTTAATCAGGTCATCAGTTATATATATTTCGACTGCTTCTTTAATGATAGATTCCTAATATATAGAGGTGGATGAAAGGATCTTTGTCTCTCCGTAGTTCTTTGTCAAGACAGTGTTCAGCAACAGCCGACTTTTCTGGATGAATAAATCTAGTGTAATGTCTTTACGTCATTAGGATGACAAGACGTCCCAGTGTTGCCGAAATACTCCCGGTTTTCACTTAACGTTTTCATGTCTCGATAAAGTTATTCGGGACACACAATTGTACCAGTTGTAAGTAGGCTGTTTAGGTTTTTATATTGGTAACGCCACGTAGCGCTCTGTATGAAAATCACTGGCTGTGCTGTGTGCAGTCTGTGGCTGGTTAGCATTGTTGTCATATTCGCTATTGTAGTGTTGGGCAGTTGGCTGTTAACAGCGCGTAGCGTTGCGCAGTTGGAGGTGAGCCGCCAGCAGTGGTGGATGTGGGGAGAGAGATGACGGAGTTTTGAGAGCGGATGATCTGGACGTGTGTCCAACAGAGACAGTAAAACTGGATGCCATGAACTGATATATATATTATGACTTTTGAACACTATTAAGGTAAATACATTATTTGTTCTTTATCGAAATCTTTCATTTGCTAACTATGCCTATCAGTAGTTAGTGATTTCAGTAGTTAGAATCTTTTATTTCGCTGGCAGTATTGGCGCTCGCTGTATTGCAGTAGTTTGAGTAACGAAGATTTTTGTGAGGTAAGTGATTCATGAAAGGTATAGGTTATTGTTAGTCAGGGTCATTCTTTTGTAGGGATTATTAAAAATCAGATTGCGTTGCGCTAAAAATATTGTGTGTCAGCTTAGTGTTGATGAGAATAAGTAAAGAGAAAACTGTCTGATTACGTTGAGTTATGCTCAGCTGTTCGAAAATCAAATAACGTAAGAGTTTTTCTAGCACTGTCATTCATAATTTTTCAAAGGGGACGTTTCACAGTTTAAATCGAGAAAGAAAAGGCTTGCACTAATATTCCTCATTTAATTACACATTTCCGAAAAACAAGTTTCCTAGAAGTAAAACTCTTTTTTTGAGTCATCAGTCGTCTGACTGGTTTTATGTGAACCGCCATAAGTTCCTCTCCTTTGTCAACCTCTTCATCTCGGAGTAGCCCCTGCAACCTACGTCGCCTCTTATTTGCTGAATGTATTCCAGTCTCTCATTTCCTCGACAGTTTTTATGATGGAAGTCATTCCCTGATGTCTTAACTGATGTCCTACCATCCTCTCCCTTCTTCTTGTCGATGTTTTTCATATATTCCTTTATTGGCCGAATCTCCGGAGAACCTCCTCATTCCTTACCTCATCACTCCTCCTAGTTTTCAACAGTCTTCTGTAGCACCATATCTCAAACGCTTTAACTCTCTTCTTTTTCGATTTTCTCACATTTCATGTTTCATTACCGTACAATGCTATGCTCCAAACATTCATTTTCAGAAATTTCTTCCTCAAATTAAGGGCTATATTTGATATTAGCACACTTTTCTTGGCTAGGAATGTCCTTGTTGCCAATGCTAGTCTGCTTTTTATGTCCTTCTTGCTCCATTCGTCATCGGTTATTTTGGTGCCTAGGTAGCAGAATTCCTTAACTTTATCTACTTCGTGACCACCAGGCCTGATAAGTTTCTCTGTGTTGTGATTTCTTGTACTTCTTATTACTTTCGTCTTCCTTCGATTCATTCTCAATCCGCATTCTGTACTCATTAGACTGTTGATTCCTTTCAACAGATCCTGTAATTCTTCTTCACTTTCATAGAGGATAGCAATGTCATCAGCGAATCTTATCACTGATGTCCCTTTACCTTCAATTTTAATACCACACTTGAATCTTTCTTTTATCTCCGTCATTGCCTCGTCGATAAACAAATTGAACAATAGGGACGAAAGACTACGTTCCGTATTATATCCTTTTTAATCCGAGTACTTCGTTCTTGGCCTTCCACTTTTATTGTCCCCTCCTCGCTCTAGTACATAATGTATATTAACTGTCTTTCCCTATAGCTGACCTCTAACGGAAATGCAGCCATATCGAAGTTAATTTTGTGGACAATGTGAGCGAAGCTGCGTGTGTTGTAAGTATTTATTGAAGAGTGTTTGACATGTTTGCACGCTTGACCTGATAGTCTGCAGTGAACGAAATCTTAAATTTTAGTATCAAATGTATAATGTCTATCTGATTGCGGCAGTATTTAGTTGAATTTACGGCATTTAGATTTGTGTGGTCTGTTGTGCAACCGAAATTTAGCAGATTTTTTTACATTTATTTTTTTTAAATTTATTTTTCATTATTCATGTATATGACTTCACACTTTTTTGCTCAATTGTCATTTTTCGCACCCTACTGATATCTAGTCTAAATCGTGTTGCAATTGGTTTTGGTCATCTGATGACTTTATAGAACGGCAAATGGCAGCAACATCTAAGTACATAGTAAGTGACTAAACATTGCCAAAAATATACTAGAGTTGTTACGGTAAAAAGTGTACATTAGCCTTTTATATTTCTGAAGAAAAGAATTTTTTCATGCGTGATGTACCTATATGTTCGTTTCCAGTTCACAAAATGAAGATACATCCTTGCTATAGGTTTTTCAGCTGCTGCATCGTTATAGGTCTATTATCGATCTCAAAATATCACGATAATTGACAAGCAAGGTAAGCGTTAGTGTCGTAATGAAATTAAGTACAAACATAAAGTGTAGTAATGAAATTAGCTGCTGGCCGGGGTGGCCGTTCGGTTCTAGGCGCTACAGTCTGGAACCACGTGACCGCTACTGTCGCAGGTTCGAATCCTGCCTCGGGCATGGATGTGTGTGTTGTCCTTAGGTTAGTTAGGTTTAAGTAGTTGTAAGTTCTAGGGGACTGATGACCTTAGCAGTTAAGTCCCATAGTGCTCAGAGCCGTTTGATTTTGAAGTTAGCTATAAAGTATAAACGCAGGTGTCTCGATTGTTTGTCGTTGAAATGTGATCAGCCTATACGTCATATATTGGCCAGACGTGTCGCACTGTTAATGATAGAAGGCACAATAGATTAGGTCAGCCAGTAAAGTTTGCTGTTGCTAAACACTGTCTTGAGACGGGACGTAGCATGAACTATGAAGTGACAAAGATCCTTTCGTCAGCCTCCATGTACTGGGAATGCATCATTAAAGAAGAAGTCTAAATACGTATAACTAACGATCTGATTAGTAGAGACACAGGATTTCAACTTAGCAAGGCAGGGGAACCACACTGGCGGTATTAGGGGACAAACGAATCTAACGAGTCAATACAGGCGGGGAATCGGAGTGAGGACATTTAAGCTGGGCGCCAACACTCCACCCGCACGCTAGGGGCGGCAGTTGTCTCCGAAATAACCGGTTTCTGAAATAACCGATTTTCGGTTTTAGTATTGCTGTTATTTCCAACAATAAACGAATATATTGCCAGAGGTTGAAGAATTCTACGACTCCCTCTGACTTGTGTGTTATGGGTTTCAAGATGGGTAGAACCAAAATATCAAATAAAACAGGTAAATAAAAGAGAACTGAGTCCGTCCACTGTACAAAGATTTTCTCGAAAGTAATGGGAGCATGAATACTATAAAATATTCTCCAGTATTCTCCTACTGACTTTAATTTTTTAACCTCTGTTAAAAATCACGTTTTAATTGAAGGTCAACCACCATTTGGGCATTACGAATAGTGAATGCTAATGTGTGAAAACTAAGGTAGGAAACCTCTGTTTTTCGTGTGAAGTTGTCCGTTTCTAGAGGCTGCACGTAGGTAAAGGCATATTATGCAGACACAGGCGTCAGATCAACTAATTTCTGTTTTTATTGTAAAGTATGAGTGCACTATTAAATTTGTAATATATTACTGATGCCACCAATTCCTTTTTTATTATTTTTAGAAATAACAGGCAAATAATAAGTTCTTGCGTAAAATCTTAAACCATTCTTTTTCTTAAGCTATTTCGAATGAAAAAGCCTTTAGAATCAAATACATATATTTACATTTTAACAGGAATTTAAATACGATTGATTTTTTTTGCTGAAACCCAAAAATGCTCTTTTAAAAAATTTAAGTGAACAGTTTAGATAATGGGAAAAATATAACAATTACATAACAATAGTTAAAATTTCAATAATGAATTAGTCCAATGGCGAAAATTTATTGCCCAATCTACTCATAAATACTCGTTCTATAATGTGTTGATCTGTAAGGTGATTGCTTTCATGAGAAGCAATATCAAGCAAAGACGATATCAATCTTTCAGACGCCACAAACCGCCCTACCAAACTCGATTTTTTAAAAAAGTTTTATGTAACTCAAAAATTTTGGCAACACTGCTGTGGAAAATTGATAGATCGCTTATAATCGGGTTATCAGTGAAAAGAGAAAATATGTGTTATCACCGAGACCAAACAAATACCGAGAAATACCGAATATTCACAACTGAAACACCAGTACCGATTTTAAACGGTCGGTATTTCCCATGCGTACCGAGCGCGAGTACTGGGCCGCGTTTTTCCGGCGTCGCGCATGCGTAAACTGTGGCACGTTTCTCCGGCAGGGGGCTCTCGATGCAGCCCCACCGTTGGCGTCTGTGCTTTTCCATCGAGTTAGCGTATATTTTGGCGATCAACCGCAGCAACATGTCGCTACGGCCACTAATGAAGCGTTAGTGTTGACTGGACCACACGATGGGTATCGACCATCGTAAACCACCACTGTAATGTAGTTAGTCAATATTTGCCTGCGACCTGAACTTCCTCCGTCAAAGGGTGGTGTGGGACTTCAAGCCTCACCAACACACCTTCAACGTAGACTCCAGTGATGTCTTTGGAATGACATCATTGTCGAATGGAACAGTTTTACTATCCACCAAAACAGTAAAACTGTGAGCCACCGGTGAAGCTACATTTGAACTTCCCACAAAGAAAAGCAACATATCGAGAATATTTCACATGTCGACGAACACCGCTCAAGGCTCTGAGTTGTCTCTCACCCTCTTTAAAGTTTATGTTAATGATACGCAAGTCATCCATCCCTGGCACACTTTGCCGACTATGCGGAGCCCCATACGACCAGCCGCAACACCGACCGGCTCACTGCTCGTCTCCAGAGACAGGTGGACGCAACAGTCACCTGGTTTTGTTCAAACAAACTTGCCCTCAATGCCACCAAAACTACCGCGGTCTACTTCACGAAACGGCACCCTATTCTCCGCCACAACAACATTACTGGTGGCGTTCGAGAGTCACGGCCCCTGGATACAAATATCTAAGAGTCCGTGTGAATAACAAACTGCTTTTGCACCGACAAATGGGGTACGTCACTCTAAAGGGGCTGAAACTGGTAAAAAAATCGTCCTCACCCTTCAGCAGCACGTATTTGAACTCAGATAACAAGCTCTGACTGTATCGTATGGTTGTCCATTCTTCCCTCACCTACGGTTCCACAGCGTAGACCCTTCAGCACCTGCAGAACATGCTGCTTCGATGGATTTTCTATGCCCCGCCACTCACGTGGATTGTCACCTTTCACGAGCTGACAAACATGGTCCCTGTGTCGGTGATCATTCGTGAGAAGGTGAGGGGCCTGTACGACAAAGTGGACGCCTTCCGTAACATCGTCAATGGCTTGCAACACGTTAGCAGCGCAACTCCCCAACACTGGAACCGCCGTCGCGTTCCTCTTACCATGTTCGAGGGGTCGGTTTCGGACAAAGGCAAATCGTAGCACTGGTACAGCCACCAATAATGCAACAATTTTGATACAGTCATTCATCACGTGATATTCTTAGAGCGGCCACCACTATAACTATTAATGCAGGAATGACCCTTCGCACCGACAACACTGAACTCCCTCTGTAGAAGGGTGGTAAGTGACTTCAAGTCTCACAGTCACACCTTTAACGTTGAATACAATGATGTCCTTTCAGTGATGTTATTGTACTATAGGAAGTTTTTACTCCTACATGAAGACAGACCACTCTAAACCGGTGACGCTGTACCATAACCTCCCGCCGGCCGGGGTGGCCGAGCGGTCCTGGGAACTACAGTCTGGAACCGCGTGACCGCTACGGTCGCAGGTTCTAATCCTGCCTCGGGCATGGATGTGTGTGATGTCCTTAGGTTACTTAGGTTTAACTAGTTCTAAGTTTTAGGGGACAGATGACCTCAGAAATTAAGTCCCATAGTGCTCAGAGCCATTTGAACCGCAACCTCCCACAAAAAGCAACATGTCAGTAAGCACATGAAGATAACGTGCAGCTGTCACAACATTATCCACCGTGATGCCTGTGAATCACTGAAGCAGTTATTACATAGGAGAAACTCTCAAACAGCAGATCCTTGTCTTGTCCAAATGCCGCACAAGATGTATACTTTTCCACGTAATAGTCACCTTTCCGACTGTCAGCTCGACTGCAGTTCGCAGGTCTTCGAGCACCAGGGCCCCACTTCTCTTGGGAGACCTGGTTCTTCACAGAGTGACGGTTTGTACTTCGTACTCTGCCATTCAGAGTTTTAACCACTATTCCCACACAATACACAATACACTACAATCAGCTCAGCATGGATTCTTGCAGCGTTGTTTGCCTTCAAAGAGCAGGAAACGTATTATTGCATAGTACTCCATTTAGCGAGAGGACAGCGCCATTTTCATACGGCTCCTCTAGAGGTGTGCTGTGGTAGTGTATTGATGCGACTTCAATGTATGCCAGGACTAAAAACAACAGGGTTGAGAAAAATGCGAGTATTTTTTAAAAAATCAAACCAATGTGTAAAACTGGGTTTTATGGGTTTTATTGATTTTTTTGGGAGTTTTTGTATTGACGATTAAATAGTTCAGTTTTAATTCCTAACCGATTCTTACAACTACTTCCATTAGTACCTCTTTTCTTGCCATGCTAGCTCTGCATCCATTGAGAGAATATCCTCTACCTACGAGGCCGTGTGGTCAAAATTAAGAAATGATTTAGAAGAGAAAAGACCTGAGATATTACTGAGGATCTATAAATTGTATTTCACATTCATTAGTATTGCACATCAGCTTAAAGTTTTATTTATGGAAATGTAAAAGATATTTACATGTGATTCTTATATCAGAAATTTTTTTTAAACACGATACACATAAAATTAATACATGTAGCCTTCAATAAATATGATGACTCTTGCTAACTGTGTAGCATTTTGTACATTAATTAAATTTTCATAATTAAATGTAGTTGCTTTTGTTTCGTTTCTTTAAAAAATCGCATGGTTTTATTTTGGCTCAGATTAAACTACAACAAACTTGACAAACATGCACCTGAAAACAAACTGAAAACTACTTACGTAAATGTAATTTTTAGGTAATGATTAAAAGTTTGTGACTGCCTGTCGTACAGAAACGGAGTAGAATATCAGTGAAATTCTGGTAATCTTTACTAACGATGTTTTCTTCATACAGCTTCTCTTCTGGTGCAAATGATATTAAACAGTGAAAAGTTTGTGTTTGGGAGAAATTTTCATCTGACTCTAGAAAGAATTAAAATGGTATGGGTGATCTGAAAATCCGTTTGCACTTAGTGAATAAGAGTTTTTGTTGTTTCAAATGTTGCAAATGGCTCTGAGCACTATGGGACTTAACTTCTGAGGTCATCAGTCCCCTATAACTTAGAACTACTTAAACCTAAGTAACCTAAGGACATCACATACATGCATGCACGAGGCAGGATTCGAACCTGAGACCGTAGCGGTCGCGCGGTTCCAGACTGTAGCGCCTAGAACCGCTCGGCCACACTGCCGGCTTTTGTAGTTTCCGTACTCGTTTAGCCACTAGGTATTGTGATGCTTTATATTTGCGTATTTTAAATAAGTATTTTTAATTTACTTGCAATATTTTTGTCACTGTCTGGCTTTGTATAAGGGACGATCAAAAAGTTTTCGTTTGAGAGTGTTGCTACAGTGTATACGCAACGTAGTGCCACTCCGATGCAGGTACATATACAGCGACATGTGAGCAAGGGATTGTCGTGGCATTCGTGTCTATCCGAAATTCGTGCGGTAAATACGGGAACGTGAACTACGGTGACATTTCCAAACGCGTCCAAACAGGACCAACGTGTTCTTATTCTTTTCTTGGCTGCCGAAGGACAAACACCGGTAGACATCCATCGGAGATTGAAAATGTGTATGTGGCAGCACGTCTGTCGGAGACAACTGTGACATGGTGGAGGGGGAGGGGGAGGGGGGTGCTGCTGATTTATGAAACGCATGTCCCTATATCGCAAGTATCCTAAGTTACGCGACATCTGAGATGGCGCTTAACTTAGGAGACAGTCGTTCTTCCGCGTTATAGTTCTTTGCTCGTATCATGCGATTATCACGCGTTCGGTTCTTTAAAAAAGGCCTTGATGGTTCGACGACTCCTGTCGGACTAGAATGTGCAGCTGGCAATTCCTCACGCAGCAGGACGTGGTGTTAATCTTCAACTTGGTGCGGTTGTGGGATGATTAACTTAATGCTCACGGCGATTTTACCTGACTGACGTGCCGATCCTGGAGTGTACGGCCTTCTGACTATTCTGCGTAATCATATTCGGTAAGCTCACATATAGGACTCTTTAGAATATTTAGTAGATACAAGGATGTACATTTTAATTAATTGCAATAGAAGAAAAATACAAAGTATTTTGCTTTAGGATAGTTCAGTACTGATGTTCTTGTAGTCTTCAGCCTGGCTTCGTGCAGGTATACACGCTAGTGTATACTGTGCAATCCCATACATTTGTGTGTAACTACTGCGACACATATCCATTTGAATCTGCTTATTGTAGCAGAGTTTTGGACCCCCTCTACAGTTCTTATAACCCACAAGTATGAATTGCGGACTGGTGGCTGGGGTGTTCGAAAACCAGAGTATCACTGTGGAGGCGATAGCTGAAATAGTGGAAACCTATCATTGATCAGTTTTCAACTTCTTACACGACATTTTGGACATGGGAAAAGTTGTCGTATGTACGAATCCGCAACTGCCCATATGGTTTTAACTAATTCGCTGAAGTGAGACAGAAATGGGAATCTTCAAACTGTGTCAGGGCAAACGAGATGATGTACTTAGCCGCCTGCTCGCTAGACTCCGAGACAAAGGGCAAAGCAAGAACTAGAAGTATGAGGAATCATCACCACCATAAGAACTGAAGACCTAACTAGCACGGGCGAAGGCGAGATTGAGTGTTTCTTTGGGACTGTCCTCTCGTGGTGCTAACGGATTCGGCTTATGAAGGGTAAACCCTCACAGGAGCGTATTACCAAAATCTCCTGACGTGGTTACAGGAGCCTGTCAAGACGAAAAGGTTTCAGAACCTGTCCAAAGTAGTGTTTGTCCTCCACAACAACGCCCCAGCTAGTTCTCCATACCACCATGGCCAGCTCTAAGGGGATAAACCATGCTGACCACTAGCGTGGCAGGTTTCTTGGGGCGTCAAAATATTAAATTTCAATGTGGTTCCAAAAGGATGAAGCAAACACAACAATGAAAGATCTGTGTAAATGAATAAGTGTGATAAAAAGTTGGAAATCATTCATAAAATTTACAGTCTTTCTGCAAATTATCTATGGTATTCTGAAACAGATGATAAATGTGTGGGAGTTGGTCACATTGCTTGTGTCTTTCAAAATACACTACTGGCCATTAAAACTGCTACACCTAGAAGAAATGCAGATGATAAACGGGTAATCATTGGACAAATATATTATACTAGAACTGACATGTAATTACATTTTCACGGAATTTGGGTGTATAGATCCTGAGGAATCAGTACCCAGAACAACCACCTCTGGCCGTAATAACGGCCTTGAACGCCTGGGCATTGAGTCAAACAGAGTTTCGATGGCGTGTACAGGTACAGCTGCCCATGCAGCTTCAACACGATGTCACAGCTCATCAAGAGTAGTAACTGGCGTATTGTGACGAGCTAGTTGCTCGGCCAACATTGACCAGACGTTTTCAATTGGTGAGAGATGTGGAGAATGTGCAGCATTCGAACATTTTCTGTATCCGAAAAGGCACGAACAGGACCTGCAACATGCGGTCGTGCATTATCCTGGGGAAATGTAGGGTTTCGCAGGAATCGAATGAAGGGTAGAGCCAGGGTCGTAAAACATCTGAAATGTAACGTCCACTTTTCAAAGTGCCGTCAATGCGAACAAGAGGTGACCGAGACGTGTAACCAATGGCACCGAATACCATCACGCCGGGTGACACGCCAGTATGGCGATGACGAATACACGCCTCTAAACTGCGTTCACTGCGATGTCGCCAAACACGGATGCGACCATCATGATGCTGTAAACAGAACCCGGATTCATCCGAAAAAATGACCTTTTGCCATTCGTGCACCCAGGTTCGTCGTTGAGTACACCATCGCAGGCGCTCCTGTCTGTGATGCAGCGTCAAGTGTAACTGCAGGCGTGGTCTCCGAGCTGACAGTCCATGCTGCTGAAAACGTCGTCGAACTGTTCGTGCAGGTGATTGTTGTCTTGTAAATTTCCCCATCTGTTGACTCAGGGATCGAGACGTGGCTGCACGATCCGTTACAGCCATGCGGATAAGATGCCTGTCATCTCGACTGCTAGTGATACGAGGCCGTTGGGATCCAGCACGGTGTTCCGTAATACCCTCCTGAACCCACCGATTCCATGTTCTGCTAACAGTCATTGGATCTCGATCAATGCGAGCAGCAATGTCGCGATACGATAAACCGCAATCGCGATAGGCTATAATCCGACCTTTATCAAAGTCGGAAACGTGATGATACGCATTTCTTCTCCTTACACGAGGCATCGCAAAAACGTTTCACCAGGCAATGCCGGTCATCTGCTGTTTGTGTATGAGAAATCGGTTGGAAACTTTCCTCGTGTCAGCACGTTGTGGGTGTCGTCACCGGTACCAACCTTGTGTGAATGCTCTGAAAAGTTGATCATTTGCATATCACAGCATGTTCTTCCTATCGGTTAAATTTCGCGCCTGTAGCACGACATCTTCGTGGTGTAGCAATTTTAATGGCCAGTAGTGTAGCAAAGCTTGCTAGTGGCAGTGTTCCAATTCAGTTTCTACCATCAGCTTGAAAGCCCGTACAGAAGCGGAAAACTTTATAATCTGTTATATATGTGTAAAACAGTGTATATGTGTGTACGTCTGGGATCTCTTCCAACTCCTTGATCGATTTCAACCAAATTTGGCACAGAAATAGCAGGCGTCATGAGCATCACCACTGTAGTATTTATAACCTGCTTGCTCCAATGGGAACGGAGATACGTGCAAAAACTTGTTTTTTTATAGCTTCTGGCTTATAGGCTGTCCTGCAAAACAGGAGTTTTGTGTGGGAACAGTATCAGCCTACCAAATCAATCTGCTTTGCAGGGCAGCCTACATGTCATATACAGAAAACAGTTTTACAGCAGCCAACATGTAATCTGCCCTACAAGACAGGCATGTTGTGTTGTAGTAGTATTGGCCTGCTTTATTTAAATGTATTCCCGATGAGCATAGCTAGGGACAGATAGATATTGAAAGGAGAGAGGATAAAGAGCAAAGGGAGGAGGGGGAGATACATGAGACTGGTGGAAGGTGTACAGAAGTAGTGGGCAGGTGGAAAAGGAAGAGGGGGTGGTGGAGATGGAAAGAAAGAGGGGGGAGGAGGATATGGTCAGAGGGATGGGGAGGAATATATGGTCAGAGAGAGGGTGTGGAGAAATTGGACAGTGGAGGAAATGGACAAAGAGAAGCAGAGGAGAAGAGGAAGAGACAGAGAAAGTGGGGAGGATGAGATTGGCACACACGGGTGGAAGGATGACGTCGACAGACAAAGGGATAAAGAGGTGGACACAGAAAAGGGGATCAGGAGGAGGAGGTGTGTTCAATATATTTCTTGAACACACATGTGGTCAAAAGGCCAGCAAGAAAATGCAGATAAATGTCAACATATGGTGGCTAACAGTTACTATGCGGCAACCATAATTACCTACAGCAGTATTGCTGAGAAAAGCACTTTGTTCATTTATTGAAGTAGGTACGCCCACATTGGAGAACTAAAATCAAACATAATACAACAGAGTCTACAATGATTAAGTTTAGGCCTTAGCAGTCAGCAGTTTCTTTGTTTCCCAAAATTTCTTCACTCTTTGTGATCTGGCTTCTCGTTCTTCTGCAGATATGACATACTTCTTCCGTTCCGATGGTATGAATGTCAGCTGTGTGTATTTGTTCTTCAGGAGCAGTTTCTCTTCTCTGTGTTGAATTTGGTGTGTGGTGATATTCAGTTCATCCAGATCACTTTGTACTTTTTTAAACCAGATGTTTTTGGTTTTACTGTTCCAGAAGTAGTCAAGAAGTTGCTTCAGGATTCTCATATTTGGTAGGAGATATATGTGGCAGAAAAATGCAATCGTTCTTTTCCGCATTGTATCAATAATGGAGTCACTTTCTTTATACACTGCTGAATTGGGCCAAAGTTTCCACTGCCCATTAACTTTATGTTTTTTTACTGATAATTGTTTGGAGTATTCTTCTATCAACTTTCTGCAATTTGTCAGTCGTTGCTTATGTATTTAGTCTGAACAGTGTTTCACCTGCATATGTTGTTTCCGGTTTAATGATGGAGGAGTAATGTCGAAATTTAGCATTTATTGAGAGAGATCGTTTTATGTAGGTTGGCCGTGTGGTTCTCTGCGCTCGCTGTAGTTTTAGTGCTCTACTATCCATTGATGCTCTTTCGATAGCATCCAGGTAAAGATCTCAGCAAGATATTTAAACTTTTTTGCGACTTTAATTTTTTGATCATTATGAAGTATGATATCGCAGGTAACAACTGGAAAGCTGGGCATCATTTCTGTTTTCTCAAACGAAATTTACAATCCAACCTTTCCCACTAATCGTTCTAGTTGCTCTTTCTGAACCCTTGCTTGATCAATATTGTTTGCTAACAACGCCAAATCATCTGCAAGTGCAAGGCAGTTAAGTCGAATCTTTATTCCAATCGTAACAGATGGTAGGCATATCTTGTTCCATTCACGCACGATTTTCTCCAGCACACAATTGAACAATAATTTAGACAGTCCATCGCCTTGTCGAAGGCCAATATGAATCTCAAAAGTTTGAGAGAATTGATTTCTGAACCTTACACTAGCTTTGGCATTTCGATGGGTGACTGCAACGAGGTTGAGAAGTTTCTGACATAAACCAAAGGACTTGGTAATGAATAGAAAATAAGTAAAATATGCCATAGTCGTTTGATACATGAACTGTATTCGCAGTTGGTTATATGTACTTTTTCAGTTGCATACCTGAATGACAGTATAATCTGTGCCAGACTGGAGTCTCGGACTTCCCGCTTTATGCGTGCAGTCACCTCAACCGCTGTTGTTGCCTGGGCACACGACTCATGGCCAGACCTAAGCTCCCACATGTCATCGTTCAAGCGTCACAACCTGAACTCGTACACATTATGCAGTTTACGTATAGGAGGAGGACATTTTAACTGAAAGTCTCTGCCTGGTATCTGAGGACAAATACTGTATTGCAGTACCAGTGTTGTTAAGTACGATGCAATGTTCCTTCAGACATGCATGGACCAAAAATAGAAATGGACCTATACATCTGTGTAAAAATAATGGAGAATAACTGTTTGGTACCGTTTCGGAATGGTTCTTTTTTGGGCTTAGTCGACTTTACTTGTGAAGAACGGCCGTACAATTGGCGGAGAAGATTAGCTTCGTACATACTTTCAAAGACGTAACTCTTGGACAATTCGATTCCTTAGAAGTCACAAAATGAAAGTATTGAAAAGGAAGCTAGCCGTTACATCGTACAGCGGGATATTTGGATTAAGTGTTTCATATTTATTTTGGGTTGTTGTACTATGGTTCCAGTACAAGTAACCTTTTTCAAAACTAATAGATAATAATTTGAATAATTGTTCCTTTAGCAAATTTTTATTATCCTTTGTGCAATTAAAATATATTTGGTAATTAAAAATATGAGTTATTCACAACGGGCTTTAAATGATAATTTCTAACAATATTTAATTGAAAATCCAAATAGGGGTTTGGATTTCGACATTTTCTACTACTAATGTTTTAATCCAATACAGTAATTTTAAGAGTGCCTCTAATGGCTGCCTTCATTAGCGTAGGATATCTTCACTTTCTTTTGCTCCCGTTCTGTTGTGGTACCGTTGGTGTGTGACGTCTGTGGTCAGAAATTTCGTTGTTCATGTATGTGAAGTTTAAGTAATATGTGAAACTTACTTATTACTTCCGTTCCCTATCTCAAATGTTTCACTTATTTCTAATTTAACTAATTATTATTTTTTCTCCAGTTCAGTGCTTGTTGTACGATTTCTTTCCCTCTCTCACGTCTATGACGACGGATTTCCTGTGTCACTTTACTGCATTCTGCTGCGACTTGCGTAAGGGTTTAGTATTTGCGTGGATAGTGGTATTTGCGTTGTTCATTTTCATGTCTTGCTATATAGAGTTGCTCTATGATGTTTATGCCATTTCAAGTGCTGAGAAAACGCTGAATGTTCGTTTTGCAACTTGTGTTTCCTCGTTTTGTGTTTCCGCCAGAGTAATTACATAACAAGATGCTCTGACAAGCGGGGTGCGAGAGCACACGGCGCGGTTATTAACGGCTGCAGCAGCTGGCGAAGTAAGCTGGCAGACGTTGCAGTTTCGTACAACCATGCGCCTTCATGCAGTGGATGTTGAAACTGGCAACACGGGAACGGTACTCAGCCGTGTGATCAGTGTGTAGTCAAAAATTGCAATGATTTTTCCGCGTTTGTGTAATACTGGCTGCTGTCTATGCAAAATATGTAGTATTTGCATCCTCTGACAAATATTGATCTTTGTTTGTGTCTTCAGTCTTTATTGGTTTGACGCGCCCACCACGAATTATTCTTCTGCGCCTACTCTTCATCTCAGAGTAGTACTTGCAGTCAGCCTCAATTATTTGTTAAATGTATAGCAATCGCTGTCGTCCCCTACAATTTTTACCCCATGCAGCTCAATCGAGTACGATGGGAATTCTTCCCCGATACTTTAACACGTGTCCCACAATCCTGGCACTAATTCTTCTCTATATTTTTCACATGTTGCTCTCCTCGCTAATTCTGCGCAGAGCTCATTTCCTATCCCATTACTGCACCTAATATTCAACGTCCTATGATAGCATCACATATCAATTTGACGATAAACATAACAGTTACTGGTCAGATATGTCATAAAATTCGTAATAACCTGTCCTAGGACACAAACAACTACAAAACTTATCAAAGCAAAGATGTTGAACATACTCGTTTTATTCACTAACAGAAGTACACCCCAAGCGTAAAAAAGCGTAAAAAAGCTGTATTAATGAAACTTGTCGTATATGAAGAGGGGACAAAGTACACCAATGGTATTCTTTCGTTTTTGCCCAATTTTACTTTCAAGAGAGATTTATAAGAGAGATTTATAACATAAATTAAGGAAGCTTTCAAGTGACGAAAAACATGTGTAATAAAGCTGGTTTCTGAAAAGCCACTTTCGGAAAATGACATGTACACAGCGTGCTGTCAGAGCGTTTGCAACATACCTAATTAAAATTCATAAAAATTCATTATTACTCTAAATATTCATTTTATTTCTTTTTGTTTTATGTGTTGTATTGTAATTACGTTTTAAATGGTTAAGTAGGCTCTGAGCACTATGGGACTTAACATCTATGGTCATGAGTCCCCTAGAACTTAGAACTACTTAAACCTAACTAACGTAAGGACATCACACAACACCCAGTCATCACGAGGCAGAGAAAATCCCAGACCCCGCCGGGAATCGAACCCGGGAACCCGGGCGCCGGAAGCGAGAACGCTACCGCACGACCACGAGCTGCGGACTTACGTTTTAAATACATGTTCCTTTTTATTTTAGGTTTGCGTTCACTTAAGTGTGTTTTATTAACTGAAAATAATAAGTAAGAAATTATTATGATCCTCAATCGTTAAGATAATGATAATCTCTAAAGAATTTCTTGAAGCATAAAGTTTCCTGTAAGCCGTATAAATAAAATGAAAGAATTTTCTTCATATATTCCGCACGAGGGACAACACAACGTAAGACAAAATTCAGGAGGATTCACAAATTGCGGCGGTCGATCCCCTAAAAATCTTGATTTCAATACACTGGGAAACCTTGACGAAGAGAATTGGTTATGTAGCAGTGACTGCCGCTTGGTTACATTGTTTCTCAAGTGAAGATTAACATCATAATCATTCATTAGAACTATATCTGAAAATAATTTCACGAAGTTTCTTCAACATCGAAAGCCGTATATGTCCCACTGCTGTACGTGCTCCGCCGAGTCTTCTTAGGATCACCAGATGAGCAAGTTCTTTTGCCTGAGGCACGATGCTCAAAACGGCTTTTCCACATTGACCACCCAAAGAATCTAACAATAATTCAGATTCTTCTACCGTACTAGGAAAGGAAACGTCTGTAAAATATCTTTTGAAGTTGTCAGTCGTTCCTTTATAATATATCGATGCCGCCACAAGATTATTTTGGACTTCAAAAAGAGATTCTCCAATTGTCGGCCCTAACTCTCCATTATTATGTATGTTTCGTTGAAAAGGGGGAAGGGGTCTGAGCCTCGTTCCTGAGGACAAGAAACTTGCGCAGCTTGTGGTCCTAAAATGCTCGACAGGACAGGTAGAGCCATTGGACGTATACATCTTTCGATGACGGAGAAACTTCGCGAGATTTTCAGTCTAGTTCTGATGAGAAACAATGTAATAAAGCTGTCATCAGTATTGTATCGTATTGTATTGTTAAACTGGGGTCCTAGAAACGACGAAGAGGCTCCGTCCCCGCCACAGCCACAGTGGTCCACAACCCCACGACGACGACTACCGCAGTCCACCCCTTCACTGCCCCACACCGAACAACTCTTTCAGGGTTATTGTGCGTTTCGCCCGCCCCCCTCCCCCCCCAGGGAACGTCTCACACCAGACGAGTGTAATCCCTATGTTTGCGTGGTAGAGTAATTGTGGTTACGCGTACGTGGAGAGCTTGTTTGCGCAGCAATCGCCAGCATAGTGGAATAAGGGAACCAGCCCGTATTCGCCGAGGCAGATGGAAAACCGCCTAAAAACCTTGCACAGACTAGCCGGCTCATCGGACCTCGACACAAGTCCGACGGGCGGATTCGTGCCAGGGACCAGGCGCTCCTTCCCGGCGAGAAAGCCGTGCTTCAGACCTCTCGGCTAACCAGGTGGGCTGCGATCAGTAGTGTGTAATCAAACTCTTCGCGAGAATTTTCAATTATACTCAAATATACCTCGTAGAAAACAGAATATTCAGAGGATTGTCCGCCATAATTTGCGAATCCTACTGAAATTTATTTTACATTTTATGGATTATGTGAAGAAATTTCGTTTATTTTAAGTGGATGATGTAAAAGAAACGTTGTTTTAAGCATTTTTTTACACACAATCATTATTATAATGATTTAGTATCTTAATGAGTTACTTATGATTTTCAATAAGCAAAAAAACCTATTTTAATTTAAGTTTTAAAGAAAGTTTTCATTTTTGAAAATTAATTAAAAGTGGTGGCGCATTTTGAAAAATTTTAAATTATAAGAAAAGTTTGTTATACAATCTTCAAGAACGTTAATAGCATTTCAATATTTATGCAAAACAAATTTTTTTATCATGGTTTTGTAGATATTCCCACTAAAACTAATATGCCAAATTACCTTTCAGTGTATGTTTTCCACTAAATAGCGAAATAGGTCAAAAAGGAAAAACTACTTACTGCTCTGTTTTGACCCCCGGTTCATACTCTCCGAGTTTAATCAAGATTATTTATCTACACCCAGGAATGTTCACTTGTAACAGTGGCCAGTTCTCTGATTATACTGTGCAACAATAGAAATGTAAATCGAATGAAAACAGACAATTACTATCAATTCTAAAGTGCTGATCGCGAATATCACAAAGACAATACAAAATTAGCTCTAATTTTCATTTTACACTGTTTTATTATGGTGAGATAATTATATACGGATTTTTATGTTAAGTTTAAAATCAAATATTATAATGATTTGTCAGAGACATAATAACTAGTAACAATGGATTATATTATTGTCCCTGGTCTTACTTGTGTGCAATATTTTGGATTATATAAACATTTTGATACCAATTTTAGTGATCTTTTTGTCTCCCACCTCCTCAACTTCATTGACTTTATTGATTGATGCATGTAATAATTTTGGCACATTTGTTGCCAGGTTAACTACCAGTTGTTCAAGTTGACTGCTATTGAAATAAACAGAAATGCCATTAGTTTGTGTTAACAGTGCTGGCACATTTTGCTATGTGTGTGGAGAAGGGAAATTTGCTTCACAACAACAGCAAATAACTCCATTGATGAAAAAAGCTTACAGTTGTTATTTTGGGTGCAAAAAAGGTGATCAGGATAAACTGTGGGCTCCACATGTGATCTGCAACACTTATGCCAGCAACCACAGGAATGGGATGCATGGGAAAGGACGTTTGATGCCCTTTGGAGTGCCCATGATCTGCTACTTCTGTATGGTTTCTCCTATCAAGAAGGGAATATTTAAGAAGAAAAATCGGGCAGTGATCTATCCTAACATTCCGTCTGACATACGTCCAGTACTACGTGGGGAAGGATACCCAATACCTGAATCACCGACAGAGTACGAAACTACTTCTGATGGGGATTCTGAATGTCCTGAACCATGTACACCACACGATCAAGAGTTTCTTCCAAATATATCATCAACTGATGATCCACAAAAATTGTCTCAAAATGAGTTAAGTGATCTCATTAGAAATTTGGAGCTCTCTAAAGCTAACGCTGAGATTTTAGCATCAAGATTGCAGCAGCGCAATTTTCTGGAAAGCAATGTAAATGTTTCATTCTACCGCAGAAAAGAGCAACAATTCTCTCCTTTTTTTAACCTGCAAGATGATCTTGTGTCATGTGTAGACATAAATGGTCTAATGAAGGTTCTCAGAATTAATTACAACCCTGATGAGTGGAGAGTGTTTACTGATTCGTCAAAATTGAGTTTAAAAGCAGTGCTTTTACATATTGGTAATGAGCTTCCTTCGATGCCTGTTGGGAATAGTGTGAATATGAAACAGTTATACTAAAACATGAAAATTTTACTAGAAGCCATCAAGTATAATGACTCTCAATGGCAGATTTGTGGTTGTACTGCCGTTGGGTATGCAATTAGGTTATACTACATATTGCTGCTTTCTCTGTGAATGGCATAGCTGAGCTCGTGCATCTCATTACAGTAAACATGAATGGCCCGCCAGAAAATCTCTTCAATCAGTTAGCACGCAGCTGCACTGGCTGGCCGACCACCCACGTACCAAAACAGATTGGTCAGTTTAGCCATTCTCCCATTTGTAAGAGTAACGCTGATTGGTGGACTATTTGTGACACAATGAGCCGGAGGAGTGAGGGAAAGACAGCGGATGATACACTCTTTCGCTTTTTGCGTGGAGGGAAGTCGTTCCGGTGACGCTCTTATAGCGGGAACACATAGTGGGAGCGAGTGCGTTCATGCGTGTACGCAGAGAGCAAGGAACAAAGTCTCTACTCAGTACTGCACTGAAAGAGCACCTCTGCCGGTAGCGAATGAAAGTGATAATCTATATTGAGTCGCTCACGATTAAGCTTTTGTTCACTGTGTTGGCCACAACACTTAATGTGCAGTTTGAACACAGAAGTTAGCGCCTGCGAGCGAACATTGAGTGTCATTGCAGTGGACTGGTTATCT
This sequence comes from Schistocerca piceifrons, assembly GCF_021461385.2. Classification (NCBI taxonomy): domain Eukaryota; kingdom Metazoa; phylum Arthropoda; class Insecta; order Orthoptera; family Acrididae; genus Schistocerca; species Schistocerca piceifrons. The sequence goes on from NC_060143.1 coordinate 304,495,646, forward strand.
GACCGGTGTACCACGCCAATAGTTACACTAGGGACAGATAGGAGTCCTTGACTTCATTAAGGCGTAGTGAGAGTCCGATTGGTGAAGGTCAATCAAGATATAAAGAGATAGTTTTGTTATTTTTCAGTGGCGAGCGACGCAGGCAGCAGTCGTCGCAGCTCACAGCATTGTGCGCTACAGCGTAAGCGATCCCCATCTTTCCTCCATTCGAAATAACATACTTCATTCACGTCACTCCATTACGTTTCTCACGCGACAGCCTCGACCGTACTTAAAAAAATTCAATCAGATAATTATTCAAGTTTAGTAGGCGCGCCTCTCAGCCATTCTGCCGACTAAATAACATTCTTTAAGAAGAGGGATAAAAGAGCTTTCCCACACTTTGTATATAAATGTCATTAACAGGATTCCTGTCTATTCCGAAAAGAACCCGGAAATTTGTATATCAGTTTATAAATAAAAGTTTCACTTGATTTTCTTAAATTTTGCAATAAATAATATTTTCCGTTCGTTTAATGATTTTCTTACAATAACTAGCAATACGCCAATACCCAAGTATCCCACTAGTTACGTAAGAGAACAGAATATTTTTGTGTCTTTTCCTTACAGCGGACGACTCCAGAAGATATTTATTGCTGAAAGTTTTTCAGGCATTTCTTTTTGGTAAGTTAAGAGCGTCTGTCTGACTTCTGTAGTAGAGTGGGGTGGAAATTCCTTCTTGCAGGAGCCAAAGGGTACTTGTCAGATCAATCCGTTACGCAACTCGTCAACATAACACCCACACACTGACAAGTGTTACTTTTTTTTACTTTGGGGTAAAAGGCATAACAAAAGAGAGTGTAAGCATTCCTAAGAATGGACTGGAAAGCATAAAGGGCTGTAGTGCACGGAAGAGAGCGGAGTACGCATTTAAGGGCAAAACATGTCTTTGAAGGTGGAATCATGTAAACGATTGTACTATCATTTCACGCCTGCTGTAATTTATGTATCATGATTAAGAAGATACAAACGTCGTGCAGTCTAAAATTGGCCTAGAACCAGGATCAAACATTCGATATCGAGTATACTAACGCCAAATTCAATCCACTGCGCTGTGACGGAAGAACATCTAGAGAATATTGAATGGAGATACTTGTCGTGTAGGTGTTTACGGTGTTGCCAAACCTTCTCTTCTTAAATAAATTTTCTACTGAAAACATTCACGGGTCGAAATTTTGTTACAGACATTTTCTTAGTATCCAAGGATTCTATGGTGCCCAAGTGCGCGTATGGCCTGAAATTTGCGATAGTGCCTATAGCTCACTTTGTAGGAAAAGGCACTACAACGAACAGTACTATTCCCTTAGTACTAGTCTACAGAAACTGCGTGGTATCGTAGTGTTTGAGTAATGATAAGAGTACTATGCTGTTATTCTCTTCATCTAGTGACGGACCCTAGTCACTGCTGCGAACTGGTAGAATAAACGAACACGTGTGAAATATTTACAGAAACGCGATATCTGTCAGCATCAGGACAGACAAGAGGTTAACATCTAGAAATTATTTGAAATTTTAGCTCTCAAAATGTCGTTACGGCTGTGACATATGGCCACGATCATAGTTTGCTCACTAATTCAAATCGGCGCTATTGGAACGGCGGAAACCAATCACGTCTTGATATATGCACTACTCTGTACTGATGTGAGTGCAGTTCTTTCAGCTGTTACTTTCACCTGAAGGATTACGCTTAAAGGAACTGTTCAAAAGTTTTCGAATGAAAGAAATTATCCCCCTTTTCTTCTTCTTATTAAGGTACCTGTGACTTCTATACCATTAGATCGAGCCTGAAAAATGTACATTGTGAGAATAGCGAGGTGAATTTTTAAATCTCGGACTTAAGTAAGGGAAATTCAGAAAACGAGGATCATTCATGTGTCCTGATTTAATGGTAAGGTAAATATTCGAAAATATAAACGAATTAAGAAAGAAATTACCTCAGTGTTCATTGATCTTACAAAAACAATGAGTAATGTTGAGAGGTAAGACTTGTGAACTAGTCTGAAGAATAGCAGCAGCCTATTTCTATAAGCAAAACTGCGGAAAAGGGGTTTGTACAAAAATAAAAGAATAGATAAAAATTCTATTTTGTGCATCCAGGCAAAATATGTCCGAACAGGCAGTAAGGACTGACAAGTGGGCAGAGTTACATACATCATTTTTAACACTTTTACAAACAATGAGATTCATAAATTATAAAGTATTTCATTCCAGCGAGTCAAATACATACATACACTGTGTTAAACCATCATGCTTAAATGAAGTCGTATCGTGGTATACATTATGTCAGCGAATGGAAAAATTACTTAGAGATAAATTGCGCAAGCAATGAAACATGAAATATTCCGAAAGAAAGGAAAAGTCAGAGTTTTTATTGTGGCAGTTACTAAAAAACAGGTAATAAAGTGATAAAAAACGACTTTTAATTACATACATACATACAATGTTCGTGAACCTGTCGAAAACGTGAAAAACGTTAAGTACCAACCAGTTTCGTGCCGTAAATTATCAATCTTATTTTTCAGTGTATACGATTATTTTAACCCGGAAAAGGTTTTTAAACACTTAAAAATAATTAATATTTCTGCTTGTAGTAACTGTAATTTCGCATTATTGAAGTCAAGCAAAAAATTCGCTACCTCTGGTCTGTTGTGTATGCTAGTGAATGCAGTTTATTTGTTGTCTTTCCTTTTGGAGAAACAGTTACCGGATTTCCGTTAGCCATATTCAAGAGATGAAAGGCATGTATGATAAAAGTAAACAGATGAATTGATAGTAAAGCTATCGCCCCTGTCTCTATGCACACAGAGATTACAGATTTGTGGGATATAAAATAAAATCTCCACCCTCGCCGAGTAGCGTTTTAGCGTCGTATTTGTTTTGTAGGCGCTATTGGTTCCTGATTATGTAATGCGAGGCAAAAGCACAGTGGGGTATCGGATTTCGTTTACTAGTTTTACGTTCGACAGGTGGTATAAAGCATTCCACATATTTCCAACCTGCAAAATGTTTATTGTCAGAGATAATTTCTCTTGCTAGTATCATCATTTTTCAGGACTATTTAAATATGATGTAGGCAATATTCCACTGAACTACTAATTTCAAGCAGGAATTCACTGTGAAAATATATTTTGGTGGAAGTCTCTACATTAGCCCCACCTGCCACATTATGTCACAAATCTCAGGCCGCTACAATGTAATTCCGTGCTTTCAAGCTTTTAAGTAGGGCATTTCTTTGCTCAGTTATTAGGCCTAGCCGGAGTCTAGTAGAAGGAAATCTAGTTCAGCCAGATATAATTAAAATACATCGCTACAAATAAACAACTTCAACAGATTACTCACTGAACCTGGCATAATACACTGAAACTTTCGGGTCAGAAAATACCACACGCAATAATAAAAATATTACACTTAGCGAAAGAATAACTTACTGGTAGTTTTCGTTCCCTGCCTTTCAAAACCTAATCAGAGTGACTCCTTTGTGTGTACAAGACAGTCTAATTACAGGAAGAAAACTCAAATAAAGCAGTGTGGATTTTCCTGGATAAAGGTAGGGATTAGACATGCTATTCTGTAACCTTGGATCAGCACCATCGTAAAATGACGTATAATTTGAAACACAATGCAACTCATTTCTTTAAAACTAATACGACGTGACCCGTTTCCTAGTATTAGTACTTTCTACTTGAAACTTCCTGGCAGGTTAAAACTGTGTGCCAGACCAAAACTCGAACATGGGACCTTTGCCTTTCGCGGGCACGTGCTCGACTGGCTGAGCTACCCAAGCACAACTCATGACCCGTCTCACCGCTTTGCTTCCGCCAGTACCTCGTCTCTTACCTTCCAAACTTCACAGAAGCTCTCCTGCGAACCTTGCAGAACCAGCACTCCTGGAAGAAAGGATATTGCGGAGACATGGCTTAGCCGCAGCCTGGAGGATGTTTCCAGAACGAGATTTTCACTCTGCAGCGGAGTGTGATCTGATATGAAACTTCCTTCCAGATTAAAACTGTGTGCTATACCGAGAATCAAACTCTGGACCTTTGTCTTTCCCGGACTAGTGCTCTACCGACCTTTTCTTTGCATTTTGTTCGTTGTATTTGGCCGTACCGGACGTCCATGACACCGGTTGAAGTTTTTTTGTTGATCCATTTACTCAGTTGTTTTTTTTTTTTTTATTACAGAGACTAGCAAAGTCTCTAACCGAACACGCTGAGCTACCGTGCCGGCAACCGACTGAACTACCCACGCACGACTCACGACCCATCCTCATTTTCTGTTTCGTTAACTCTTAGTCGCCTCCGTAGACAAAATAGCGGCATACTGCCATAAGAGTGCCTTAACTTTTTAGTGCCATCGTTAATGACAGTGGCTCTATGACAAAGTGGATAGGTTTCATACCACAAATCCAAATATTGGTCTTCATACCTTGGTCAGTGCTAGGACATTATTCTGTCACTTCTTGCTTGTCTCACGTCTTGGAGTGATAGGTTCATGTGGAAAAATGCCTAGTAGCAAGTGTTTCGAAGATCTCCCTATAACGGGCTGGGCAAGTGACCTCAAAGGACGGAGGAATTTAAAGACATATGATTTGTAACAGCATCATGCCTAATGAGAGAACGTAGTGCTCAAAGTAAACTTCGGGCTAGTGTCAGTTTTACACTCCTGGAAATGGAAAAAGAACACATTGACACCGGTGTGTCAGACCCACCATACTTGCTCCGGACACTGCGAGAGGGCTGTACAAGCAATGATCACACGCACGGCACAGCGGACACACCAGGAACCGCGGTGTTGGCCGTCGAATGGCGCTAGCTGCGCAGCATTTGTGCACCGCCGCCGTCAGTGTCAGCCAGTTTGCCGTGGCATACGGAGCTCCATCGCAGTCTTTAACACTGGTAGCTTGCCGCGACAGCGTGGACGTGAACCGTATGTGCAGTTGACGGACTTTGAGCGAGGGCGTATAGTGGGCATGCGGGAGGCCGGGTGGACGTACCGCCGAATTGTTCAACACGTGGGGCGTGAGGTCTCCACAGTACATCGATGTTGTCGCCAGTGGTCGGCGGAAGGTGCACGTGCCCGTCGACCTGGGACCGGACCGCAGCGACGCACGGATGCACGCCAAGACCGTAGGATCCTACGCAGTGCCGTAGGGGACCGCACCGCCACTTCCCAGCAAATTAGGGACACTGTTGCTCCTGGGGTATCGGCGAGGACGATTCGCAACTGTCTCCATGAAGCTGGGCTACGGTCCCGCACACCGTTAGGCCGTCTCCCGCTCACGCCCCAACATCGTGCAGCCCGCCTCCAGTGGTGTCGCGACAGGCGTGAATGGAGGGACCAATGGAGACGTGTCGTCTTCAGCGATGAGAGTCGCTTCTGCCTTGGTGCCAATGATGGTCGTATGCGTGTTTGGCGCCGTGCAGGTGAGCGCCACAATCAGGACTGCATACGACCGAGGCACACAGGGCCAACACCCGGCATCATGGTGTGGGGAGCGATCTCCTACACTGGCCGTACACCACTGGTGATCGTCGAGGGGACACTGAATAGTGCACGGTACATCCAAACCGTCATCGAACCCATCGTTCTACCATTCCTAGACCGGCAAGGGAACTTGCTGTTCCAACAGGACAATGCACGTCCGCATGTATCCCGTGCCACACAACGTGCTCTAGATGGTGTAAGTCAACTACCCTGGCCAGCAAGATCTCCGGATCTGTCCCCCATTGAGCATGTTTGGGACTGGATGAAGCGTCGTCTCACGCGGTCTGCACGTCCAGCACGAACGCTGGTCCAACTGAGGCGCCAGGTGGAAATGGCATGGCAAGCCGTTCCACAGGACTACATCCAGCATCTCTACGATCGTCTCCATGGGAGAATAGCAGCCTGCATTGCTGCGAAAGGTGGATATACACTGTACTAGTGCCGACATTGTGCATGCTCTGTTGCCTGTGTCTATGTGCCTGTGGTTCTGTCAGTATGATCATGTGATGTATCTGACCCCAGGGATGTGTCAATAAAGTTTCCCCTTCCTGGGACAATGAATTCACGGTGTTCTTATTTCAATTTCCAGGAGTGTATATGTACATTTACATCTACATATGCGTCCCCACGTACATTTATACTCCTCAAATCATTGCTGTACAAGAAGTACTACCCGTATTGCTAAACGGCCAAAATCGTCACACATCATCGAGTCCTGGTTGGCGGAGGGTTATTTAAAAGCTTCCAAGGAGAACAAAAATCTGATTTTCAATATTTCGTATCATTATTGATAGAATTTGAAAACATATTAATAGGTAAAATTTTACGTTAAAAGTTAAAAGAGGTGCCCGGTAGCGAGAAGTAGGATTATGGGATTTCTAGGACATGTTACATTCACCAGTGTTGCTCAACCAAAAAAGGATATGGAATTTTACGTAAAGGATAGATACCTGACTATAATAAATGAAAACCACTAGTTTGCTTTTGATCTACAGTATTACTTTTATTGTGTTAACTGTGGAAAACAAGTTACACATCCGTATTGAAGTAGAAACGCACAGTAAATCACCATCTTTGACAGTGTGGTGGTAATACAATGTAAGAAGTAAAAAGTTGGACAGCAAATAAATGTAAACTGAGTATACAGGAAAAAATTGGAACAGCAAACCTACATAACAGTTTATGTTAATAGTGGAAAACAATAGCAATAAAAGGAAGAAAGAATTAACAGTGTAACTACAGAATATATAAGAAACCCAAGCAATATTAGTAAAATAAACAGAAATGGGTAAATGCAAGAAAATAGAGGATCGTAGGGGAATATATAGTAAATGCCACCTTTGGGGGTGTCATGGCACTGCATTTTAAAAAGTAAAACGTTGAACTGTAAACAAATAGAAAAGGAGCAAACAGGAAAGACATTAACACTGTTTTCAAAACTGTGCCTATGTACTCGTAACAATTTGCATTAAATAAATGAACCCACTTAAAAAAGCAGTGCATGATGAGGCAACTACAAGAGGTGTTAAACATAGAAAGTAATACAGGTATCAGTTCAAAGAGAGACTTAACAATTGTAACTAAAGTCTGTATGGATTACATACATAAATCAATAAAATAAAATAACTCAATGAATACAGAAAAATGGGAGAGTGTGTAGGAACAGATAGTGAGGAAAATAATGAAAAACAGATAGGATTATGTAAAGTTTAGGAGAGGGAATGTGTTAAGCTGCGCCTGGCTGATTAAGATTAGATCTGGACTGTGAGCTAGATTTTTGTTGATTTCCAGGGCTTCCAGCAGATTAAGTTTTTGGACTTTGTTTGCTAATTGAAGAACATGGGCTGATAGTTGAGACCATCACTCAGTATATGAGCAACAAATGCGGAGTCAGAATTCTGCAACCTACAGCTGCGTTCATGTTCAGGCAGCCTAGTTGCTATGTCTCTGACTGACTGAGCAATGTAAAATTTCTCACAATCAGAACAGGTAATTTTGTATACCACACTGTTTGCTAATAACTGGATCTCATCTTTGGTATTGAAAATGCACTGGGCTGTGGCGTTCTTAGCATAGTAGGAAAGCGAATACTTGCAAGGTTTCAGTGTTTTTGCTTCACTCCGTAATACCTCTCCTATAAATACTAATGTAGACTGCTTCTTGAAAACAGTGGAAGGGACAGCAGATGGAACGTAGAGGAGGGATATAATTTTCAGTTTTTGTTTCCTATGTAAGATGTGATCAATCAGGATTGGATTGTAGCGATTAGTTGAGGCAATAAATTTTATTGTATCTAGCTGTGCTTTAAAATCATCTGTGAACATGAGGACGGATATGAGACGGTGTACCATTGAGTGGAAAGCTGCATGTTTGTGAGCTATGTGGTGTTGTAAGCAAGAAGGTATTACTGTGACTGTAGTTGTAGTTGTCTCAAACAGTGCGTTATCATGAAACTGCAACACTCCTTCTCGCAGCTTTCCCGGACGTTTCGCCTTAATTCCACGCCAGAATTGTGTCCAGCGTTTCGATTACTATTCCCCAGAGATGCAGACACCAGGTTACTTGAAATCAATAAGCAATGGGCCTCAGTAGTCAAAGAACAGGATGCGAATCAACTTTGCAGCAGCACCACAGAACTTGGCGCACCATTCTAATACGGTAGTTTTCCACACACATGCAGCCCAACACACATTCTTCATTTTCCGATGTGTGTCTAACAGTGTTGTCCTTTGACCGCCAAGAACAGAATAATACCACGTTGGTCCTGTTTGGACGCATTTGATAGTAACATCGTCATAGTTTACCGCACATTAGTCGGAAAGACATGAATGCCACTGTAATCCACTGCCTACACGTCGGTGCTTATATACCCACATCTGAGTCGCGCCACTTTGAATACACATTGCAGCAACACCCTCAAACGGAAAAATTTTGATTGCGTCCTACAACTCACGGCCCAGACTATATTTATCCAGTATTTGAGAATCAAAGCATTCGCAACTTCCATTAAAATTTACACATAATTTCAACCGTTTTCGAAACTTTTTCTCACCCCCTCACAAAATAAGAAAGGGAAAAAATTACAGCTTATTGCATCTTTGATGTTCATGTAGCAAAACTTTAGTATCCGGAAGTATGAGATGAAGCTAGAGGGGGGGAGTAGGAAATGGACAAAGGGGGAAGGAGCAGATGGACAGAGAAAGGGGAGGGGGGAGAGAACATGGGCAGAGAGAGGGGGGAGGAAGAGGATATGGACGGAGACATGTTTGAGGAGATGGACAGAGAGAGGGCCAGGAGAGAGAAGACAGATGGAGGAGGTGGGTAGTGAGAGGGGGTGGAGGCGAAGGACAGAGATGGAGGAGGAGATGGATGGAAAGAGAGGGAAGGAGTAGAAGGAATAATACATATCCGGGCAATGTCGGGTGCTGAGCTAGTTAAGAATACACGAAAGATCTGTTCACTTTCGTTGCTGGCATTCACAGTAGCTGTAATTACACGGCTGACGTGTTACTGTTATAATGGAGATTTTTTTGTGGTAAGTAAAACCGTTTCACCTGAGATCACGCTCTCTGCACTCTAAGGAACTCTACAGCAGATTTTTCTTAAGTAGCCTATGTGACAGGTCGCGTGCACTATATTCACATTTCAATAACCACATTTTATTGACATTATATTCCTTATATGTACTTTATTAACATCCTTGACGTTCTACGCATATGGCACTGCAGACATAAATTGCAAACCATCTGAGATACAGCAACGAAAGAATTACTAACGTAAATGTCTCTACAGGGTGAAAAGTATTTAAACCGACAAACTGTGGGAGGTTGCAGGGGACATCGAAACAAATATTTTTCCCTAATGTCATTTTCTCCTATGAGGATTATTTAAACCGGTGGAGGCCGTATTACGCTCTTCAGTTGTAGGCAACTGCTGTCCACCAGTGTAGTAGTGCATTGTCTCTGTTTACTAATCGAGCGATACACCTGGAGTAAGTTCACTGATATGGTTCCTGCGTACTACGTAGCGCACCCCAGCGGACGAGCTGCACAGCGGGTTTATCAATAACAATATTCTAATCGCCGTATCCCACATCATACGAACTTTGCTGCTGTGTACCAACGTCTGCGTGAGACCGCGTCATTTAGCAGATTACCTGAACAGGGACGCCGTCGCACGGTAAGAACGCTGCAATTTGAGGAAGCTGTCTTGCAGCATGTGGAGCGGTATCCTTCAATCAGCACTCGTGCAACTGCACGTAACATGGGGACGAACCAGACAAATGTAAGAACAGTCTTTCGAGAGCAATTGTTACGTCCATTTCACTTACAGCCTGTCCACAACCCGGAACCAGTTGATTATCCACCCAGAGCAGTTTTCGCAGTGGTACCTGGAACAGTGTGAAATGCATCCTACATTTCCATCCTCTGTGTTGTTTACCGATGAAGCAACGTTCGGGCGTGATTTCAACATGCACAATTCACACGTTTGGAGTGAGGATAACCCACATGCCACAGTGACTGGCGCTTACCAAGTGCGGTTCTTCGTTAATGTGTGGGTCGGTGTTGTTGCGGACTGTTTAATTGGGCCGTATCTACTACCTAGGCCATTAAATGGCAGGCACTGTTACAGTTTTCTCGCTGTTACAATTTTCTCGCCGGAGCATTGCCAGAATTGTTGGAAGACCGACGGTTTCCAGAAACGTGGATTGGCAGAGGTGGTCCTATACCATGGCCTGCTCGATCCCCAGATATGTCCCCTCTGGACCTTTTTGTATGGGGAGAGATGTGGAACCTTGTTTACGTAACTCCTGTTGTATCAGAAGAGGATCTGGCTGCCCGGATAGTTGCAGCAGCAGGAACAATTCAGGATACTCCTACGGTTTTTGCCCTAGTCAGACAGAACATGATCCGACGGTGTAACCTTTGTTTACGTGTCAATGCCAGAATTGCCAGAATTGTTGGAAGACCGACGGTTTCCAGAAACGTGGATTGGCAGAGGTGGTCCTGTACCATGGCCTGCTCGATCCCCAGATATGTCTCCTCTGGACTTTTTTGTATGGGGAGAGATGTGGAACCTTGTTTACGTAACTCCTGTTGTATCAGAAGAGGATCTGGCTGCCCGGATAGTTGCAGCAGCAGGAACAATTCAGGATACTCCTACGGTTTTTGCCCTAGTCAGACAGAACATGATCCGACGGTGTAACCTTTGTTTACGTGTCAATGGAGGCATTTTTGAAAATCTACTGTAATTGAAATTGGGTTGTGTTAATGTGTTGTCTCTCAGTCATAAAAAAATGGAAAAGTGTTTGTTGGTTTAACTAATTTGCCGTCAGAGAAATCTTCCTCTACCGGTTTAAATACTCCTCATAGGAAAAAATGACATTAGGAAAAAATATTTGTTTTGATGTCCTCTACAACCTCCCAAAGTTTGTCAGTTTAAATACTTTTCATCCTGTAGTTGCTCTAGTTGGGAATGACCAAGATGTAAATGCTAGTCTCTCTTCATTTTACTTTGGTTGTATTACGCTCAAGAATTATGACGATTTTGGGGAACGAAAATCCCCTCTTTAAAAAGAAACATGAATTCCGCAAACAGAGATCTTGCGAAACTCAGCTCGCTCTGTTTCTCCATGAGATCAATAGCGCTGTAGGCAACGGTTCTCAGCTACATGCCGTGTTCCAAGAGTTCACAAAGGTATTTGGCATTATCATGCAGTACCGTGTAGTGAAAAAAATACGAGAATATCGAGTGTCGAACCAGCTTTATAATTGGATTCAAGACTTCCTTGCAGATAAAACTCAAGACTTCGCTCTTAACGGGACAAAATCGACAGTCGTAACGGCAATTTCCGGAATACTCTTAGGAGTTGTGACAGGACCGTTATTGTTTGGTTCAAATGGCTCTGAGCACTATGGGACTTAACAGCTGTGGTCATCAGTCCCCTAGAACTTAGAACTACTTAAACCTAACTAACCTAAGGACATCACACACATCCATGCCCGAGGCAGGATTCGAACCTGCGACCGTAGCAGTCGCGCGGTTCCGGGCTGCGCGCGTAGAACCACGAGACCACCGCGGCCGGCCGTTATTGTTTGCAATGTAAGCAAGTGACCTAATAGAAAGCGTCAGATGATCTGTCCGCAGATGATGCTGTTCTCTGTAGGAAAGTAGCGACGCCAAAAAACTATGTAGATTTGCAGAATGGTGGAGGTTCTGGCAGTTAACCCATAAAGTAAATAAATGTAACACATTGCGCATACGTGGAAATCCACTACTGTACAACTACGCTATTGATGACAAATTGCTGGAAACAGTATCTACCGTAAAATATGGAGGCTAACTACGCAGAGCGACCTTCAGTAGAATTAACACTGAAAACAAATAGTAGAAAAATCAGATGACAGATTGAGGATCAGAGAAAGAATCTTAAGGAAACATGGCACCTGGGGTCCATCATGTAGAGGTGTACTATTGAAATTTCGAGTGAGCGTTTCCAAGGAAGAGTAGGACAACTTATTACTTCCTCCCAAATCCATCTCTCGAAATGGCCACTACAAGAAAATTCGAGAAATTAGTGTCTTATTGACTATCATTCTCCCCACCCACCATTTGCAAGCGGAAGAGGGGAGGATCCGTTGCTGGTGTCAGAAGTACCCTCCGCCACTCTCCCTCACATGGCTTGCGCAGTATGTTGTAGGTGTAGATGTTGATAAACAGTGTTATTGTTTTTAACTTCATCCTCAATTGTCATGAGAATCCAGCGAAAAGCGTCAACCGACGTTCGTGCAAATTTTGGAATAATGTTAAGGAAAGTTGCAGCAGTGTTCGGTGTTAAGTGCACTACCTCCACGCATTTCACGCTTACGTACGAATTCAGACACTTAAATTCTTATTTTCTCACCCCATTTTGGTTACTTCCTCAAAAATTGCCCCCGCCACGCAAAGTAATCCTCACTGAATATTAGAGATTTGCATCTTGTCTCTAACCATACAGTGCTTTATCCTGTGCCCCGACTATTATCACCAAACAATAGTAACTCATTGCCCATTGGCTATGTTCATTCTCTCAAGGTTCTCTTCTGTTCTTCCCTGCGCAAACGCTTGTTTACAGATGCAAGCGAATGGCATTGAACACTGGCAAATTGTCTGCGACTGTTCATTCGCTTGCCATTCCCTTCGAGTCGCTCCGGTGTAAGCCAGACTTTAATGACTACCGATAATTTCTTTCCTAAATAGAATTTAGTGTGTATGTGACTAACTAGTGAGGGAAGGTTTGATCTATATTTTTGAAGACTTACGTTTTGATTCAGCAATTACAGTATAGTGGATGGGATGAGGGCTGGCCAGGTTATTGCGACACTCGGCATACCTCGACGGGACGCCAGCGCGTCTGCCCCTTGTTCCATAAATACAGCCGCAGCCTCGCGCAATGCTCCCACCAGTAGGGGAGCAGAGGTGGACCGTGACAGTGTAAGTAGGCTGTTTAGGTTTTCTTATTGGTAACGCCACGTAGCGCTCTGTATGAAAATCACTGGCTGTGCTGTGTGCAGTCTGTGGCTGGTTTGCACTGTTTTCTGCCATTGTAATGTTGGGCAGCTGGATGTGAACAGCGCGTAGCGTTGCGGAGTTGGAGGTGAGCCGCCAGCAGTGGTGGATGTGGGGAGAGAAATGGCGGAGTTTTGAAATTTGTAAGACTGGATGGCATGAACTGCTATATATATTATGACTATTAAGGTAAATGCATTGTTTGTTCTGTATTAAAATCTTTCATTTGCTAACTATACCTAACAGTAGTTAGTGCCTTCCGTAGTTTGAATCTTTTATTTAGCTGGCAGTAGTGGCGCTCGCTGTATTGCGGTAGTTAGAGTAACGAAGATTTTTGTGAGGTAAGTGATTTGTGAAAGGTATAGGTTAATGTTAGTCAGGGCCATTCTTTTGTAGGGATTTTTGAAAGTCAGATTGCGTTGCGCTAAAAATATTGTGTGTCAGTTTAAGCACAGTCATGTATAATTGTTGTAAGGGGACGTTTCAACAGCACAATCACGAGGCATCCCCTGACGCAAGCAGATAGGCAATGACCGTACCATCCACCTAAAGACTGTGTAGATGGCAACCAACAGTAAACATGCAGCGGTATAGTGGATGCGCACACCTGAAAACTGCAGTAGAGACTATTATTCAGCAGCAAAAGCGAAGTCAACTTTTAATTCTGCGTTATGCTTTAAAGAGTTTAAAGTTCTTCTTTTCCCCTTTCTCCAAGTGTTAGGCGTTTGCCTCCTATGTCATCTTGTGAATTGTCTCTGTTGTCAGTGGTTAGTGAAAAGTTTAAAAGAAGAAGAATTTAATAAGAGTGAAGAACAGGAGTGATGTTAGATAAAATGAATGACTACAGGAGGTAGAAGAGATTACAGAAAACTTAACAATGAAATGAAAATGTTAACTGACCAGGCTAGAGAAGATTGGGTGAAGAAACACTGTGAAGTAATAGAAGAAACGAAAAAGAAAGAAAAATTAGAGGAAATATACAAACAGTAAAATCCTTAACAAGAAAAGAAGAAAGGAAAATAACGAGTAAGTCAAGCAACAGCTGACCGAGACACATGCAGCATCAGGGAAGTAACCGCTTCTAACCAGGAGCGAACTGCATCTGTGTGCTTTGGTAGTTTACTTTCTTGAGTTTCTGCATGTTAGTTTTGAAACGTCCCCTTTGAAAAATTAAGAATGACAGTGCTAGAAAGACTCTTAACTCAGACAGTTTTCTCTTTACTTTTTCTGATCAACACTAATCTGACACGCAATATTTTTAGCGTAACGCAATCTGACTTTCAATAATCCCTACAAAAGAATGGCCCTCATTAACAATAACCTATACCTTTGATGAATCACTTACCTCATAAAAATCTTCGTTACTCGAACTACTGCAATACAGCGAGCGCCAATACTGCCAGCTAAATAAAAGATTCTAACTACTGAAGGCACTAACTACTGATAGGCATAGTTAGCAAATGAAAGATTTTTGATAGAGAACAAACAATGTATTTACTTTAATAATGTTCAAAAGTCATTTTATATATATATATATATATTTGTGACATCAAATTAAACAAATTTCCTTTTTCTGATGGACACACGTCCAGATCGTGCTCTCATAGGAACCCCTCAAAACTCTGGCATCTCTCTCCCCACATCCACCACTGCTGGCGGCTCACCTCCAACTGCCCAATGCTACGCGCTGTTGACATCCAAATGCCCAACACTACTCTGGCGAATGTTCCAACGATGAACCCAACCAGCCACAGACTGCACACAGCACTCTCAGCGATTTTTACACAGGGCACTACTTGGCGTTACCAACATAAAAACCTAAACAGCATACTTACAGTTTAATATCTGCTAGACACAGTTCTGGCGATTTCGTTTGTGTCGGAAAGTAAACCGATTTTATGACCCATTAAAAGTTCTTAATCAAGAGCGATTTATTCAGTCTTGCCTAAGTGCTTCGATAGATCAGTTTTTGAATATCTACATGTTACTCTAATTTATTAGACAGAGTTCTTGCGCTTTCTTCAGTGTCTATACTATACTAAATAGAGTGAGAGCTACACTACACAGACAAATAATTGTCTGTGTAGTGTAGGTCTCACTGTATTTAGTACGCATAGGGACTGTGACTGCTGTGTGCAGATGCAAGCCGCGTTGGTGACACTTCGCTCCCAGCTCTACGCTGTTATGACTTCTGTTACACAGCTTGAAGCTGCAGTGGATGGCCATCACTGTCCTGGGCCGGCCGTGCGGATCCAACGAACGTCGAACACGCGCGAGTCCACCGATAGGTCCGCACTAGTGGCCAGCCCAGTTACTATTCGCACTGATCTAGACTCCTCACCCGTGATCGAGGGGGAGGTCTCCTTCAGCGAACGACTTACCAAGGGGCTGCACGTAAGGGCTCCCCGGTTAATCTGGCAAACAGGTCCCTGGTGCTGTTTGCGGCTTCACTGTCCCTCAGCAAGATGCAGTCGCTTGTCCTGTTTCAGAGGAAACCTCTCTGCGTGCAAGATCCGGCAATATCAGTGGGTGAGATTATTGGTAGTCGGCAGCTCCAATGTTAGGCGTGTTATGGAGCACCTTATAGACGTGGCTGCCAAGGAGCGTGAGAAAACCAACGTGCGCTCCGTGTGCGTACAGGGTGGAGTCATTCCAGACGTGGAGTGGGTCCTTCCAGATGCCATGAAGAGCACAGGGTTCAGCCAACTGCAGGTAATGGCACACCTCTGTAGCAGTGATGTGTGGCTCAGTGACCTGGTGAAAGTCTTTCTATTGGACTCGACTTTGGGGGCTTGGGTGGCCCTAACGTACCAAATTATCCAACTGAGGAAAGGAGACGAACAGTTTAACGAGGAAGCCGAACCACGTGTTGTTTCTGGTGACTCCTCATATCGTTGAGGGGTAAAGGCTAGGTTAAAACGAAGACTGAAAAGTCGGTGCTCCTACCAAGATTCGATCCCGCGAGCTCTTGGTTTCCTGGCACGTACTTTAAACCACTTTTATTTCACTTGGGATTTAAGGAATCAGGTCGTGGGTTGATGGAGATAGGGTGGACAGGAGTAGCAACTCGAGGGCTGGTCAGAATGTCTCCTCCCTCCTGTTCCTGGGGAAGTGGTCCAAGGTATGAGATGGACTTTTTTGCGATTTACAGGTGCTAACACAAAGAAACTAAAGGTGCCATTCGACACATCCAAATGGAAAATGGCTCCCAACGCCGTCTAGATTAAACGAATTCACTAACAAAAGTAATGAGGCTGTGCAACGTCACACTTGCCCAGTTGGCTTGCCACCAGGTTGGCTTCTCGCTAATGTAAAAATGCCGTATAGTCTCCTGAGTACATCGCGCACGAACGTAAGCTCTGAATCGTAATCTATCTCCTCACTTCGTTTGTCGCACACAGAACACCCCAGCTTACCTAATGGTCCGTGAATAACGAACCCAAGTACATGTTCTATATCTTATGTTTCGCCACGAGGTCATGCGGTACTCTTGCAATATGTACAAGAGGTATAAGACATCATTTTCACCAGTGCGAAACAGATAATTCGTCACCATCCTGTTTATCCAGTTCACGGCGTTTGTCTCGACGTTGGAAAGGTAAATATGGTCTGCGGAGAGTAGGTCATCAGCTTTGATTATGTGTGGATCATACGCAATAAGAGGGACAGCATTTTCTTCGTGACAAGCCAACACTGGATTTCCTGCCACAAACCAAATGACGACCGTGCTTTGGTGGCATATCAGTGAGTCGAGCAGGTGAATAGAGTGCAGTTGTTGATGATTCAGGAATTCACCGTTCACCACGACATACCACGACGCATGTAGAAAGAGAGGGGAAATGAACTGTACTCCAGATTCTCTGCCATTTTATTGTTGGATACGTTTGTTCGATCACATTGTGAGGGTGTTGTTGAAGGAAACTTCGATAAAGATCTTCCGCTGTGGTCAGCCTGATCTCAAGCAATTTGTCATAAATGTAACTGTAGTCGACAATGAAGTCCCGAAGGTGTGCGAGCGGTGCTGTAATGTGGCCAATGTTGACTGGTGAACAGGGAGAATGGGAGGTCACCCGTTAAGGTGACGTGCTCGGTTCTCCGTAAGCGTTGCATCGTACTATGAAATATTGCATGCACACTATTCCTCACGTTTACGAGTCCGGTGCCTCCTCCTCTCGGTGGCAGCTTCAAGGTATTGTACCAGATTTTAAAGAAGAGGTCATCATTCCTAAATGTCCGGAAGCCGACTGCAACTTTGACGCGATCCTGATGCGCAACGGAAATATCTATGCGAACTGGTCTATTTTTGGTGCCAAGTGGACAATGACGTACTGTACGCTCTGGGACATATCTGTTGCATGCAGTACATATTGTTGAACTAATGCACGAACCTGCCGCAGTAGCCGTCGATAATAATCTGCAGCTGTATGTCATATGTATCCGTGGAAAACCACTTCCAAACACTTGAGAATGGGGAGCTTGGCAACGGACACTGCTGCTTCCAGTGGCAGCCCTCTGTCCACTTCCATACATCAGGTCTTTCGTTGGTTGGTGACACAACTTACCACCATTCCATACCGCTGAAGCCGCAGTTCTTACAAAAAAAGAATGGCTCTGAGCACTATGGGACTCAACATCTGAGGTCATCAGTCCCCTAGAACTTAGAACTACTTAAACCTAACTAACCTAAGGACATCACACACATCCACGCCCGAGGCAGGATTCGAACCTGCGACCGTAGCGGTCGCGCGGTTCCAGACTGTAGCGCCTAGAGCCGCTCGGCCACACCGGCTGGCTCAGTTCCTACAGTATTGTGTCTTGTACGTGAGGATATGTACGCCCTCTGTCTTCAATTGCCTGCCAGTAAAAGTTTTTGTAAGATTCAATGTTATCGCCATTTGTAGATGATCGTGTGGTCCTATCCGGTAGGGAAATAAAAAACTTAATTTGGTACTGAGATGTCTCAAGGATAGCAAGCTATCTACGTAGGATATGTGATTTGAGTGGAATGCAGGAGACCGTCTTGTTCTCTTAGTGTACACTGAACCAACGACTACTCACCAATAGTTTCACTACCATGTACAGAAGAAGTCGGTCATGAACATATTAATACACACACAGCGAAGATTATTTTTGACGACAGCCATCTACAGCCTGAAAGGCAGCACTTAAGATGAATGTGCAGAGAAGGTGGTTATAGCAAGGGCGATAATGCAAACGATAAAAGCTGCCACCGAGTAAGGACGCCTCGTGAATCGGCGGGAGAGGCCGAGCCGGCTACTTTCCGGCCATACTGTGGAGATAAGATTAGCAAGGTAGGACGTGTGCTGCGGAGACATGGACTGAGACCAGAGTTCCATTCCGCCTAAAAGACACAAGCTTTGTTACACGCAATTACAAACGATGTAGCTCTTCGAGTGCCCAGTGTGTATGGTGTCCCCTGCAAATGCTGCAGCATCTTTATAGGTGAAACTATTCGCATTGTTGCTGAGTGTTTTTCTGAGCACAAACGACACATTAAATAAAGGGAGCAGACATAAAATACGTTTTGAAAGGACAAGAGTCTTAGGTCATTTGTTGTTATCTACATATACATCTACATCTACATTGATACACCGCAAGCCACCCAACGGTGTGTGGCGGAGGGCACTTTACGTGCCACTGTCATTACCTCCCTTTCCTGTTCCAGTCGCGTATCGTTCGCGGGAAGAACGACTGTCTGAAAGCCTCCGTGCGCGCTCGAATCTCTCTAATTTTACATTCGTGATCTCCTGGGGAGGTATAAGTAGGGGGAAGCAATATATTCGATACCTCATCCAGAAACGCACCCTCTCGAAACCTGGCGAGCAAGCTACACCGCGATGCAGAGCGCCTCTCTTGCAGAGTCTGCCACTTGAGTTTGTTAAACATCTCCGTAACGCTATCACGGTTACCAAATAACCCTGTGACGAAAGGCGCCGCTCTTCTTTGGATCTTCTCTATCTCCTCCGTCAGACCGATCTGGTACGGATCCCACACTGATGAGCAATACTCAAGTATAGGTCGAACGAGTGTTTTGTAAGCCACCTCCTTTGTTGATGGACTACATTTTCTAAGCACTCTCCCAATGAATCTCAACCTGGTACCCGCCTTACCAACAATTAGTTTTATATGATCATTCCACTTCAAATCGTTCCGCACGCATACTCCCAGATATTTTACAGAAGTAACTGCTACCAGTGTTTGTTCCGCTATCATATAATCATACAATAAAGGATCCTTCTTTCTATGTATTCGCTATACCTTACACTTGTCTATGTTAAGGGTCAGTTGCCACTCCCTGCACCAAGTGCCTATCCGCTGCAGATCTTCCTGCATTTCGCTACAATTTTCTAATGCTGCAACTTCTCTGTATACTACAGCATCATCCGCGAAAAGCCGCATGGAACTTCCGACACTATCTACTAGGTCATTTATATATATTGTGAAAAGCAATGGTCCCATAACACTCCCCTGTGGCACGTCAGAGGTCACTTTAACGTCTGTAGACGTCTCTCCATTGATAACAACATGCTGTGTTCTGTTTGCTAAAAACTCTTCAATCCAGCCGCACAGCTGGTCTGATATTCCGTAGGCTCTTACTTTGTTTATCAGGCGACAGTGCGGAACTGTATCGAACGCCTTCCGGAAGTCAAGAAAAATAGCATCTACCTGGGAGCCTATATCTAATATTTTCTGGGTCTCATGAACAAATAAGGCGAGTTGGGTCTCACACGATCGCTGCTTCCGGAATCCATGTTGATTCCTACATAGTAGATTCTGGGTTTCCAGAAATGACATGATACGCGAGCAAAAAACATGTTCTAAAATTCTACAAGAGATCGACGTAAGAGATATAGGTCTATAGTTTTGCGCATCTGCTCGTCGACCCTTCTTGAAGACTGGGACTATCTGTGCTCTTTTCCAATCATTTGGAACCCTCCGTTCCTCTAGAGACTTGCGGTACACGGCTGTTAGAAGGGGGGCAAGTTCTTTCGCGTACTCTGTGTAGAATCGAATTGGTATCCCGTCAGGTCCAGTGGACTTTCCTCTATTGAGTGATTCCAGTTGCTTTTCTATTCCTTGGACACTTATTTCGATGTCAGCCATTTTTTCGTTTGTGCGAGGATTTAGAGAAGGAACTGCAGTGCGGTCTTCCTCTGTGAAACAGCTTTGGAAAAAGGTGTTTAGTATTTCAGCTTTACGCGTGTCATCCTCTGTTTCAATGCCATCATCATCCCGTAGTGTCTGGATATGCTGTTTCGAGCCACTTACTGATTTAACGTAAGACCAGAACTTCCTAGGATTTTCAGTCAAGGCGGTACATAGAATTTCACTTTCGAATTCAATGAACGCTTCACGCATAGCCCTCCTTACGCTAACTTTGACATCGTTTAGCTTCTGTTTGTCTGAGAGGTTTTGGCTGCGTTTAAACTTGGAGTGGAGTTCTCTTTGCTTTCGCAGTAGTTTCCTAACTTTGTTGTTGTACCACGGTGGGTTTTTCCCGTCCCTCACAGTTTTACTCGGCACGTACCTGTCTAACACGCATTTTACGATTGCCTTGAACTTTTTCCATAAACACTCAACATTGTCAGTGTCGGAACAGCAATTTTCGTTTTGATCTGTTAGGTAGTCTGAAATCTGCCTTCTATTACTCTTGCTAAACAGATAAACCTTCCTCCCTTTTTTTATATTCCTATTAACGTCCATATTCAGGGATGCTGCAACGGCCTTATGATCACTGATTCCCTGTTCCGTACATACAGAGTCGAAAAGTTCGGGTCTGTTTGTTATCAGTAGGTCCAAGATGTTATCTCCACGAGTCGGTTCTCTGTTTAATTGCTCGAGGTAATTTTCGGATAGTGCACTCAGTATAATGTCACTCGATGCTCTGTCCCTACCACCCGTCCTAAACATCTGAGTGTCCCAGTCTATATCTGGTAAATTGAAATCTCCACCTAAGACTATAACATGCTGAGAAAATTTATGTGAAATGTATTCCAAATTTTCTCTCAGTTGTTCTGCCACTAATGCTGCTGAGTCGGAGGTCGGTAAAAGGAGCCAATTAATAACCTAGTTCGGTTGTTTAGTGTAACCTCCACCCATAATAATTCACAGGAACTATCCACTTCTACTTCACTACAGGATAAACTACTACTAACAGCGACGAACACTCCTCCACCGGTTGCATGCAATCTATCCTTTCTAAACACCGTCTGTACCTTTGTAAAAATTTCGGCAGAATTTATCTCTGGCTTAAGCCAGCTTTCTGTACCTATAACGATTTCAGCTTCGGTGCTTTCTATCAGCGCTTGAAGTTCCGGTACTTTACCAACGCAGCTTCGACAGTTGACAATTGCAATACCGATTGCTGCTTGGTCCCCGCATGTCCTGACTTTGCCCCGCACCCGTTGGACTACTGAGTATCTGGCGATAACCGTCAAGACTAGAATAAGTCGAAGCAATTTTTACAGTGACCAGGGGTGAGCAGAAGTGGATGGGGGCGGGCTCTGGATATCGAACGAAAGCGAAGACAGACGATTGAAACAAGTAGGGAGGTTGCAGCGATAATTTCAAAGTGGTGCCGGCCCTCGCGTCACCTGACACCACTCGCTCCCGTGCGGGGCTCTCGAGAAATACAGACCCACAACGAATTTGGGACTTCACACTAGTTGCCGTGTCTGGCATACATCGCAAAGGCACGGTTACGTCCGGATCCTGGCGGAAAATCTGTACGAGAATGAAAACTTACCTAGTAAACTCCTTAGCGTTGTCATATGTTATTGAGAGTTAAACTACATTTAAACGCGCAGCTACGAAATAGTAATTCGGTCTCTGCCGGGACGGTGGTTGTAAGTAGTAAGACCTTTAATGCCACTTATTGTGACGCACACCATACGGCCCGTATATCTAGTTGGCCCCTGTCCCGTGGCCAGTTGGAACTGCTACCAGCTGCTCAAATCGCATGCGCTAATTCGGACCACTCCGGAATGTTCCGGACGCTGCTGTCATGCCTGCAGAAGCGGAACTCGGCGCTAGTGGTTTTTTACTACTGATGATGATAGTGGAGGCAGTCATCGAATGCAAGAGTGTTATTGGAAATGACGCTGCTGATAAACCGAGAAGTTTTATTCACTTTGGCAAACGAGATTCTAGACTGAATAGTCCCACCAGACAAACTGTGTGCTGACCCGGGCATCGAATGCAGAATCTTTCCATTAATCGTCAATTTATCCAGGTAATACCTGCGTACTGTCCTCACAGCTTTACTTCCACCTGCCTTGATAGCTCTGTCGATAAGTGCGTTGCTCGCTGAAAGGAAGGTCGTGGGTTTATGTGTCTATGTGACATGCATTTTAATCTGCCTGAATGTTTCAAAACAGCGAGCACTTAGCTGCAAAATTTTAGATTATTTGTGAAAATTATGCTCAGTAGGCTGTGGCTGAGCCATTTCTCCGCAAGGGGAGCGATATCTCTCTGGGTATGCAGGAGAACTTCTATGAAGTTTTTGAGGAAGGAGAAGATGTAGTAGCAGCAATGAAACTGTGAAAACAAGTTGTGAGTCGCTCATAGATAGCTGAGTCGGCAAGTTTCCATGCACACGAGCGAATTATTACAGCGTTTTCTAACAGTAATGTGAAACAATGGAGCCACGCACACTGTGGCAGTGAAGCTATGAACTCTTCAACACTGCAACGATATCTCCGATCGCCGCGTGATTTCCCTAAACCACTTGGCAAATTTTGGGATGGTTCCTTTGAAAGGAGACGGCCGATTTCCTTTCCCATCCTTAACCAATCCTAGTTTGCGATCGATTTCTGATGACTTCATTGTCGAAGGCATATTAAATCCTGATTTTCCTTCATTCCGATTACCGTGATGCAACAGTCATTATGGAAGAATTAGACAGTTCACACTTGTTCGCAACGCTAGCAGCAGCTACCGTCAGCTTGCCACGGATGCAGCTACTTCGGACGTAGAACTGTTTATTTAAGAGGCGAAGAAATGTCCTGAAATAGGGGATATACCTCGCAAAGAATACCATGATAATCACTTGGTTTCAATTGTAGTGGTGGGAGTTTTGCTCGAATATCGCCATTCAAAACTTGAAACATTACTAACTAGCACAAGCGGGCACTTTCTTCTGAATGAATATATCTTTAATCACTAATAAGAGCTCAAAATATATTCTGTTATATGAGCCGAACCTATACTGTTTAACAGCTGTTATATCAGCCGGTTCTGAACTTTATAGCAGTCATACTGCCTGCTTTCTTCTGTCTATGTCCAGACTTGTTGCCTTCCACTCCACACTGCCCAACACAATTAAAGGATCACCATTTCGAAACCACGTAATTGTGTGCCGTTGCAACGCAGAAGTTTGAAATTGGCTCAACGCCCCTTGAACTTTCCTCCGTAAAGTTTTAAAAGCGGGGCGCACTGCATCGTCACCCTCGGGCTCGGCGGCGTTTCAAACGGCAAGGTGTCGACACACGCGAAATAAGGCCAGAGCCCAGAACTCCATGTGGGGTATAAGGTAAGTTAATAGTTTAACATCGACACCAAATTACACCACAGCTCTGCCCAACGCCACCGTGGAGGTGTCACACGATGGGAAGGTCGTCCCACTCCCTCTTATCCACGCTTCACCCCTCCTGTTGATATGTCTGCGATGGAAGTTAGAACCACGACTCCCAGAGTTGAAAACACATGTTTTTCTTGTGGGTAGCCGATGTAATGTAATAAAATAAAATAAAATTATTTGTTTTGTGACTATTAGTGTAATGTAATAAAATAAAATATGAGCCGTGACTTATACAACAAATAAACTCACATTAATGCAATGGCTTAGCATAAAAGAGAAATAACTAATGTAGAAATATTATTAACAGTGTAATATGTTGTTTAATTTAGCCCGACGTGTATAAGCACTCAGTAAACTAGCTCAGTTCTCAGGTAGTTACGTAATCGTCGATAATTAATTGTCCTTTTCTTATTTCTCAACACCAGAGATATTATTCCAGGTTCGTCAGAAGTCGTGTGCTTATTGAACCAGAGAATATTTGCCAAGTTTGTTCTATGAACAATACTATAATACGTAACTTACCGAGGTTTCGTCTCGATTCCCGAATATAAGATAACAAGAGTAGCATCTACAAATGAAATCCTATAATGGAACTGGAATACTGTGACCAGACCTTTTCTGCCTGGGATGCTATCTCGTTATATAAAGAAAATCTGCAAGTAAAATTGTTTAATTATTAGTAGCTGCCTCCGGTCTCGTGGGATCTGAAATAAAGTTAATTGTCCTAACCGTCGGCACGTCTCGTAGTTGAGCTAAAAGAAGAATCTTAAAAATTTTTCCAAGATGACGCCTAACAATGAAAATACTTTGTTAAGGCCCATATCTACTTAAGGCAGTCTAGTTATCAGACTAACCATAGATTGACCACATACACAAAATTCTTTTGACAAAATAACTATTACATTTTCCGGGTTTTAAGTACAATTACATTATCAACTGGTAAACATGAGCTTTACATAAGAACGTCCTCTTAGGTCCGAATCCATGCAGATTAGATAAGCGAAAGACAAAGAAAAGATAGTTCATGCATAGAAGCCCAAGGAATAACATGTCCATTGTGGTTCTATCTCTTCTTCTTTGGCGCACTTGTCGATTATTTATAAAATGTATCGTAATATTTAGTTTACAATTTTTTTAAACCCAAGTCCACCCAGGAGAAACAGTACACCGAGAAATTGTTTCAGACACACTGTCCCCCAGAATCGAGACGAAAAGATATCTGGTGGGTGTCATAAATGGCGTCAATAAAACTATCCCTTCCCTTGGTTGTCGATTACCACACATGTGCCGGCCGGCGTGGCCGAGCGGTTCTAGGCGCTACAATCTGGAACCACGCGACTGCTACGGTCGCAGGTTCGAATCCTGCCTCGGGCATGGATGTGTGTGATGTCATTAGGTTAGTTAGGTTTGAGTAGTTCTAAGTTCTACGGGACTGATGACCTCAGAAGTTAAGTCCCATAGTGCTCAGAGCCATTTGAACCATTTGAACCACACATGTCGCGGGCGATAACAACAGTTCACAGTGCGATATGCAATGACATCCTTTACAACCTCTGATACTGCTGACACCCCTTCGATGATTAAGTCCAACTCTAAGGACACCCTGGGACTGCAACCCCACTGAACGCAGTCCGTGTGCAGAATAGCGTGACTGCAGTTTTTGCTCTGGATGCAGGATGGAGCCACTGTGGACCTTCCAAAACCATTCGAGGTAATGTGAAGGTGATTTGATGCTTCAAAGAGTATTTATCCTTCTTCAGCCCTCCTGTGGCATGATGCAGTCAGTTTAGGGCGAGGGTGTGGGGGCAGGGGGGAGGAAGGGGGGTCGACATTGACATATGCATCAATAAATTGGGGAAGTGTCTCTCTAAGACTCCCCTGTGCACCAACACTCCCTGTGAGACCCGCACGCCTTCATTGTTGGGCACCGTTCATCGTTTCTTGGGAGCCGGCGTGTCTTGCACCTCTTTCGTCATCCTTCAGATACATCATGTAGTCCTCAGTTGCTAGACCAGCGACGTAGCGCCACTCAGCTGAGGAGTGTCGAAATGGTTTCCAGTAGCGCCTAGGAATCACTGAATGCCGGTCTTTGCGCAGTGCCATTTTTAAATTTTACAACGAAGGTGCGCAAGTGGCACCGAATATCTAGTTGAACTGGGATACTTTAGACGGCCCCTGACCCGTTTTACTCACATATGTGTCAGAGTCGCCGCAGTCCATGCCCCCCCCCCCTCACCGCCCCTCCCCCACCCCCCCCCTCCCCGCCACCCGGATTAGGGCACAGGAGGATGCGACAAGCACGCGGTCTGAAATAGCATAAACACCATTTGCTGTTTCAGATCAGTTTAGAATTTTGTCTAATGGTCTCCAGTCGTTCCATCCCCTAAACCATGGAAAAAATTGTGGTCGTACTAGACTCCAAACGGGTCAGATCACGTTCAATGGGGTTGCAAGCTCACAAGCCCACATGCCTTAGAGAAGAGTTGAATCGTCCTGAAGGGGGGCGGAGACGTCACCAGTGTCGGAGGTTGTCAAGAACGTCGTCTTGTTGCTCATCACACTGCGAACTGTCGTTTTTGACCGTGAAATGTATGGGAATTAAAGCTCTAAGGGAATAAGTAGTGTCATTGACGCCCTTTATGCCAGCACCTAAGGTCTTTTCGCAACAATTGCGAACAGCGGTGTGTGAAATGATTTCCTTGT
This sequence comes from Schistocerca piceifrons, assembly GCF_021461385.2. Classification (NCBI taxonomy): domain Eukaryota; kingdom Metazoa; phylum Arthropoda; class Insecta; order Orthoptera; family Acrididae; genus Schistocerca; species Schistocerca piceifrons. Next base: position 304,522,020 of record NC_060143.1, read on the forward strand.
CCGCTCTCGAGAAAAATGCGTGATTTCAACACTGGTTGTCACAGTTCTGACCTCCATCACACAGGTGTTAAGAAAAGGGTGAGATGGGGGTAATGAGACGTCCCTGGGTGCCATGTTTATGCATTACTACAGAGAAATGTTGTAGGCACGTTTGAGAGAAATTTCAAAATTCTACGTCGCATTGGGGGATAACTACAGGGTTTCTGAAAAGGGACGCTTCAGTTTTGTTGCTCAGTGTAGGGGTGCTGTGCGATTAATGGTGTCACGTTGCCGTGTCTGTACTGAATCGATTTCTGACGCAGAGTGCTTGCTGCGAGCACACAAGGCTGTTACGTGCTTGTGTGCGTCAAGCGTTAGAGCATATGACAGTGTAGTTACACAGGTTTCTCTTATTCTTCACTAAAATATAAATTTCACATGTAAGGAGAGGAAGACGAAGTTTTAAACTGTTGTTGAGTGGTGGAAGTAGAGTGACAAGTGGGAAAAATTCTATTGTTAATAATTTTGGAAAAAAAAATAGTTTCATGTTCACTGCCGAGAGCGTCCGAAGTGCCACACAGCTTCGCGTTCTGAGTTTCCAGTATGCGAGAGACCGATGTGAATATGGCGGAGGTTCGTAATGTCAGTCTAAGCGACGCGGGATCCACAACCCACCTTTGTCTCGTAAGAAAACACGACACTGTAAGAGAGTCGCATTGTGTTCGTTCCGAACTGACCAGTTTCTATTTACGTCAGAGCTATTTCAATTATCATTAATAATTGTAAAGACTGTTAAGAAGTCATTTTTCGAAACAAATATTATTTTAAGAGTACACTAACTGATCAAAAGTTTCGAGACACTCATTACTGGAGTTGACAGTGACACAGGTATATCCACCATCTTTATCAGGGTTTGCGCTCTGCTGGGGACACTTGGTATGGTGTGTTTTAATGTCTTGTGAGGGATGGCAGGCCATTCTTCCTCAGCAGTCCAAAGCAGAGACGGTGGGGTCTGTAGCGAAGTCGACGTTCTAACTCATCCCAAAGGCTACCCATTGGGCTTAGACCGGGGTTTGAGGAAGGCCATTCCATTTCCGGAACGTTAGTGTCTGCCTCACAGACGTTTTTTGACAGTGTGAATTGTCATGGTGGTACAATCATCGTCTACGGACTGTTGTTGCACTGCACGCCATACACAATGCTGTAAAATGTGTTCATATTCCTGGGCATTTAGGATTTTCTTAAGCACAATGAAGGGCCTGAAACGCCCGGTAAACCCGCAGGGTACAACAGGTGGTTAGGGTTGTGGAAAGGGCCAAATAAGATGGCGGTCAGTTTCACTTCAAAATTGTAATTTATTGTAATTTAATAGCACATTTAAACCAAAACCGCACATAGCCACACCTTTACAACTACGAGTTTCAAAATCCAATTCTTTCACGGTTGAAGGCCTCCAAACAAGAAATCTTAAAAATCAACAAAATAAATTTCAAGTGGCTAAAGACAAGCAGTTAAAATTGCATATATATATATATATATATATATATATATATATATATATATATATTCACAGCTAGGCTGAAAGCCTCAAGGCAATATTGGATAGAACAAACATAAAGAATGTGCAATACAAACGGCTAAAGGCCACAATTAAATTTTAAAATACCATAATCTTTTAACGCAGAAGGCCGCAATGTTTTCGCGTAAGGGGCAATTTTAAGAATAAGGCTTTAAGCGGCAGAAGGCCCACAATTGACTTTCCAAAAATTCAAAAATACTTTAAACCTTAAAGTTTTAAGTGGCCAGAGGCACACGAAATGAAAAAGCAACGCAACGACCATAACTAAATTTAGGAATAAGGTTTCAAGCGGCTGAAGACCCACAATTGATTTTCCAAAAATTCAAAATACCTTAAACCTTTAAGTTTCAAGTGGCTGACAGCGCACTAAATGAAAAGATAGCACAAGAAAAGTAACTTTCGGCAAAATATCCACTTGCCAGAATTAAACTTACTTATACAGGCTGAAGGCCCTTGATTTATATGAAACATAATGAAAAACATTTTTTTTAAAGCATTGGCTATAATAGATTACCAACAGACAATTAAACACCCATAAAAAGGTCTGCATCTACATCTACATCCATACTCCGCAAGCCACCTGATGGTGTGTGGCGGAGGGTACCTGGAGTACCACTATCGGTTCTCCCTTCTGTTCCAGTCTCGTAGTGTTCGTGGAAAGAAGGATTGTCGGTATGCCTCTGTGTGGGCTCTAATCTCTCTGATTTTATCCTCGTGGTCTTTTCGCGAGATATACGTAGGAGGGAGCAATATACTGCTTGACTGCTCGGTGAAGGTATGTTCTCGAAACTTCAACAAAAGCCCCTACCGAGCTAGTGACCGTCTCTCCTGCGGAGTATTCCACTGGAGTGTATCTATCATCTCCGTAACGCTTTCGCGATTACTAAATTATCCTGTAACGAAGCGCGCTGCTCTCCGTTGGATCTTCTCTATCTCTTCTGTCAAGCCTATCTGGTTTGGATCCCACACTGCTGAGCAGTATTCAAGCAGTGAGCAAACGAGCGTACTGTAACCTACTTCATTTGTTTTCGGATTGCATTTCCTTAGGATTCTTCCAATGAATCTCAGTCTGGCATCTGCTTTACTAACGATCAACTTTATATGATCATTCCATTTTAAATCACTCCTAATGCGTACTCCCAGATAATTTATGGAATTAACTGCTTCCAGTTGCTGACCTGCTATATTGTAGCTAAATGATAAGAGATCTTTCTTTCTACGTATTCGCAGCACATCACACTTGTCTACATTGAGACTCAATTACCATTCCCTGCACCATGCGTCAATTCGCTGCAGATCATCCTGCATTTCAGTACAATTTTCCATTGTTACAACCTCTCAATATACCACAGCATCATCCGCAAAAAGCGTCAGTGAACTTCCGATGTCATCCACAAGGTCATTTATGTAAATTGTGAATAGCAACGGTCCTATGACACTCCCCTAAGGAACACCTGAAATTACTCTTACTTCGAAAGACTTCTCTCCATTGAGAATGACATGCTGCGTTCTGTTATCTAGGAACTCTTCAATCCAATCACACAATTGGTCTGATAGTCCCTATGCTCTTACTTTGTTCATTAAACGACTGTGGGGAACTGTATCGAACGCCTTGCGGAAGTCAAGAAACACGGCATCTACCTGAGAACCCGTGTCTATGGCCCTCGGAGTCTCGTGGACGAATAGCGCGAACAGGGTTTCACACGATCGTCTTTTTCGAAACACATGCTGATTCTTACAGAGTAGATTTCTAGTCTCCAGAAAAGTCGTTATACTCAAACATAATACGTGTTCCAAAATTCTACAACTGATCGACGTTAGAGATATAGGTCTATACTTCTGCACATCTGTTCGACATCCTTTCTTGAAAACGGGGATGGCCTTTGCCCTTTCCAATCCTTTGGAACGCTACGCTCTTCTAGAGATCTACGGTACACCGCTGCAAGAAGGGGGGCAAGTTCCTTCGCGTACTCTGTGTAAAATCGAACTGGTATCCCATCAGGTACAGCGGCCTTTCCTCTTTTGAGTGATTTTAATTGTTTCTCTGTCCCTCTGTCGTCTATTTCGATATCTACCATTTTGTCATCCGTGCGACAGTCTAGAGAAGGAACTAATGTGCAGTCTTCCTCTGTGAAACAGCTTTGGAAAAAGACATTTAGTATTTCGGCCTTTAGTCTGTCATCCTCTGTTTCAGTACCATTTTGGTCACAGAGTGTCTGGACATTTTGTTTTGATCCACCTACCGCTTTGACATAAGACCAAAATTTCTTACTATCTTCGGCCAAGTCAGTACATAGAACTTTACTTTCGAATTCATTGAACGCCTCTCGCGTAGCCCTCCTCACACTACATTTCGTTTTGCGTAATTTTTGTTTGTCTGCAAGGCTTTGGCTATGTTTATGTTTGCTGTGTGGTTCCCTTTGCTTCCGCAGCAGTTTTCTGACTCGGTTGTTGTACCACGGTGGCACTTTTCCATCTCTTGCGATCTTGCTTGGTACATACTCATCTAACGCGTGTTGTACGATGGTTTTGAAGTTTGTCCACTGATCCTCAACACTATCTGCACTTGAGACAAAACTTTTGTGTTGAGCCATCAGGTACTCTGAAATCTGCTTTTTGTCACTTTTGCTAAACAGAAAAATCTTCCTACCTTTTTTAATATTTCTATTTACGGCTGAAATCATCGATGCAGTAACCGCTTTATGATCGCTGATTCCCTGTTCTGCGTTAACTGTTTCAAATAGTTCGGGTCTGTTTGTCACCAGAAGGTCTAATATGTTATCGCCACGAGTCGGTTCTCTGTTTAACTGCTCAAGGTAATTTTCAGATAAAGCACTTAAAAAAATTTCACTGGATTCTTTGTCCGTGCCACCAGTTATGAATGTTTGAGTCTCTCAGTCTATATGTGGCAAATTGAAATCTCCACCCAGAACTATAACATGGTGGGGAAATCTACTCGAAATATTTTCCAAATTATCGTTCAGGTGCTCAGCCACAACAGCTGCTGAGCCAGGGGGCCTATAGAGACATCCAATTACCATGTCTGAGCCTGCTTTAACCGTGACCTTCACACAAATTATTTCACATTTCGGATCTCCGTCAATTTCCTTCGATACTATTGCACTTCTTATCGCTATAAACACGCCTCCCCCTTCACTATCCAGCCTGTCTCTGCGGTATACATTCCAATCTGAGTTTAGAATTTCATTACTGTTTACATCTGGTTTCAGCAACCTTTCTGTCCCTAGTACTATGTGGGCATTGTGACTGTTTATTAATGAGAGCAGTTCTGGGACCTAACTATAGACGCTCCTGCAGTTTACTATTACCACATTAATATTGTCATTCCCTGTTGCGTTTTGCTTACTACTACCTCGTCGCGTCTCAGGAGGCGTCTTGTCGGGCCTAGGGAGGGAATTCTCTAACCTAAAAAACCCACATGTGCGCTCCGCACGTACTCCGCTACCCTTGTAGCCGCTTCCTGCGTGTAGTGCACACCTGACCTATTCAGGGGGACCCTACATTTCTCCACCCGATAGCAGAGGTCGAGAAATTTGCACCCCAGATCTCCGCAGAAGCGTCTAAGCCTCTGGTTTAAGCCTTCCACTCGGCTCCAAACCAGAGGACTGCGATCGGTTCTGGGAACGATACTACAAACAGTTAGCTCAGATTCCATCCCGCGAGCGAGGCTTTCCGCCTTCACCAACTCCGCCAACCGCCTGTATGAACTGAGGATGACCTCTGAACCCAGACGGCAGGAGTCATTGGTGCCGACGTGAGCAACAATTTGCAGTCGGGTGCACCCAGTGCTCTCTATCGCCGCCGGCAGGGCCTCCTCCACATCTCGGATGAGACCCCCCGGCAAGCAGACAGAGTGAACACTGGCCTTCTTCCCCGACCTTTCCGCTATTTCCCTAAGGGGCTCCATCACCTGCCTAACGTTGGAGCTCCCAATCACTAATAAACCCCTTCCTCCTTTTGCCTGCTCGGACCTTGCCGAAGGAGCGGCCACATGTCCACTCACAGGCAGAGCAGGCGATGCCACAGGGCCAGCCTCCACATTGACCCTCCGCCTCTTGGGACGCGAACGCCGCTGAACCCGCCACTCCCCTTGGGGAGAGGGTGGCCCAACCGCGCCCGGTACCCGCGAAGATGTCTCGACAGCAGGGACAGTGGGTGAAGCATGTAACACCTGGGGTGTACCATGCAACGCACCAGACTGCCCACTGCCGCTACCCTCCGAGGCAGCAGCCTGAAGACGGCTGACCGCGGCCATCAACACGTTCAACTGTTCGCGAACAGAGGCCAGCTCCTCCTGCGTCCGTACACAGCAGTCACACATCCTATCCATCATAAGAAATCAATTTACTGTAGAGAGTTAATCAACTTTTAACTAGACTGCTAATTCACTAAAGGCGGCTGATAGTTGACTAAACTGTGGTTACTAGACACTTCTTGTAGAAAACAATGAAAATAGCACTACCTGTATCTGGACTGTTTCAAAACAAACACTAGCACTACTGGCACTATGGCTGACTAAAGGGACTCTCTCTGACTGTATTGAAAACAAACGCGTAATCTATGGAACACAATTACTAGCACTCGACAATTAAAGCTTCCTAAAAGCAAAAACACACGGAAGAAGAAGTGACAAGTAAGAAAAATACAGTTAATACTTAAATTAACGTAGATCGCTGCACAGCAGACATGAAGCAGACGGCAGTTACGACGACACTCAGACAACGGTACTCAGACGCCCCCAGGAAGGGGGGGGGGGGGGGGGCATATGGGCCTGCCCTCGAAACATTAACGTTCACTTAGGTAGCACAGGTGGTGGGCCCAACTACATTTGATCCGTCAGTAACCCAACTAAGACACAGTCACGGACCGACCGACCAAACAACTTACTAGCCACCAATTGTTACATGAAAACTCAAAGACCAGACTGTTACAAACGTTATTATCCACAGTGAAGTATGTATTAAACTGTCAAAACTTCACACCGTGTTGGACAGCGACAACAGGTAAGGAAAGGACGCTGCCTGAAATTATGTTAGTGGCGAGGGCAGGTAACTGGAACACTAACGGCCACAAGGCAGAAAATTGCGCTGGTGCACTTGAATTTGAAATAAGGTAATATAGTTAACTCCACCAAAAAATGAACACTGCCTGAATTTACGTCAGTGGCCCGGGCAGGTAACCAGAACACTAACGGCCACAAGGCAGAAAATTCCGCTGGTGCACTTGCATTGTAGTGAACCAATATATTTAATTCCATTCGATTTCACTACCACTACAACCACTCGGTGTTGCTCACAGGAAAAGCTCCCCAACAGCGAACAACCGAAACGAACGACACAACATGAACGGACGTGGCTTGGGTACTTAAAACACCATTCAACTTTGGGGTCCTGGGTCAGTGAGCGATCGAACGGCTCCACACACGCTCCGACACTGTGCAGGGACCGCCAGAGGACCCAGCCGGTTGCACCACATGGAGATATCCTCCCTGGTCCGTACCAACCGACCGACTGCCGGCACATACCCTAGCCGGAAATTATATGCACTAGACCAAATATGGTACACGGTGCAAATATCGATACACATCGCTGCTGCCACACAAAGAAGGAGGAAGAACCACGGCATAACCGCAACAACGGCGGGAAACCGAACGCAGATAGACAGCCAAGTTCAAGCAAATGCATAGTTCGGAGTGAGCGCGGCGCAGGGTTCACACTCTAACCACAAAAAATACACCCATCCCAGAGCGTCACTTCCTTTATACTTCACAGTTGGCATTACACACGACGGCTGGTAATGTTATCCAGGCATCCACCAAACCCGGACCCTTCCATCGGAAGGCAGAGGGTATAGTGTGGTTCATCACGCCATATTACTCGTTCCTAGTCGCCCACAATCCAGCGGCGTCGCTGTTTACACCACGCGAAGCGTCGCTCAGCACTGACTACAGAAATGTGTGCCGTATGAGGAGATGCCCGTCAATTGTACCTATTGTTACAAAGTTCCTACGCACAGACATAGTGTTAGATGGACTGCAGGTAGCACTTTGGAACTCTCCGGTGGTTCCTCCCGCTGATTCCATGCGTTCCTTTCTTTCGCAATGTTCGATGGTCCACGTCCGTCAGTATTTGGGATCTATCGGTCGTGGTTTAGCTGTTGTTAATAAGCGTTGCACTTGGCAGTTCACAGTCACATCACCATCTGCGACGTGAACCTATTTGGAAGTGTTGAAATGTCCCTGATGGATCTGTTGCTCAGGTCCGACCCAATAGTTTCTCTACATTGGAAGTCACTGAGCTCTCCTGTTACAGTTTCTCTACAGACAACGCAATAATTCCCTCTTCTTTTATACAGGTAGTTCCTCCTCTCGTGACATCTGGTGCTCAATTCCGCATTACATAGGAATGGCTACGTACTTTGATAAGATAGTGTGCATAGCCATTTTAGATCAGTGATCAGTGGTTTATTTTACGTAATGAACTGATACAAAAATATTCTCAGTTTATTGTCAGTAGTTGAGCACAGTATGCATAGCGACTTCAGTTCAGTGATCAGTGGTTTATTTTACATAGTGAACAGATAAGAAAGTATCCTCATTTTATTTTCAATACCTGAGCACAGTGTGCAGTTTCCGTTTTGAATCGCTGCATGAAGCTAAGAAAATAACTAATCTTTGTTTTAAAATTTACGATCTTTGGTTCTATGTGAGACGCCTGTAGCTGTGGAATATGTTTAATGCAATTATAAAATGGTTCAAATGGCTCTGAGCACTATGGGACTTAACTTCCGTGGTCATCAGTCCCCTAGAACTTAGAACTACTTAAACCTAACTAACCTAAGGACATCACACACATCCATGCCCGAGGCAGGATTCGAACCTGCGACCGTAGCAATCGCGCGGTTCCGGACTGAGCGCCTTAACCGCGAGACCACCGCGGCCGGCAATGCAATTATACGCTAAACGTAAGCAGTCAGTTGTCATTTTCGTGCTGGTATCGTAAATTTACGAGAAGATTTTTATTTTAGGCTCGTTATTGCGGTGGTTCGCCCGAGACAAAATTGTAAGAACTAAATCGTTTCTGAAGTTTAGCACTTGCTACTGAATAATAATTAAATTCGCATGTCGTTTTCTATGAAAAGTAGCTGCCACGAGTAATGCCCATGAGAAGCAAGGTACTGGTTTAAAATCCTTGTCTGGCTCCCATCTTTAATCTTGACGAAGTTTCAAGGACGAGACTGTTTACAAGTTACTCCGCAGCTGTGAAGCACGAACAAAGTCCTCTTGATGGCGCAAGCAGGGCCTTCGTCCGGCGCCAAACCTTGACCGCTAGCGCCAGCGCCTTGCTACTGCGCTCTCCCGACCGTCACAGCTGGCAGCGCACGAAGCCCACACCCAACGTCTGAGCGCTCTCGTGCTCGCCCCAGCCTAGTGGTTGCCGTCTTCTCTAGCAGCGCTCTCGGCTTCGACGCCGCAGGCGTCTGTGTGGGCAGCCGATTCTCAGGAACGCTGCCAGCACCGGTGTTTTTAGTGCCCTGTGAAAGGAACCCTCACATCGAAGTAAAGAAATAAAATTTTGCAATCACCCTGTAGTGAAAGGAGTATACTGCGGCACACTTCTATGTGGCAACAGAATAAGATAAGAATATTAATAAATTAAAATGCATCTAGTATTCTATAAACGATGAGTGACTCTGATGGATCTCGATAATGCGGATCGCTGACTGCGCGCGACCGCAGAGCCAAAGGTACTGTTCTGCTTCGTTGGAGTGAGAGAGCGCTTGGCGCACAGTTGTAGGTATCTGTCTGTATGGGAGAGACGTAATTTAGGTACGTATTGTTGAACATGGAAGCAGAAGTCTTCAGGCAAATGAGGTAAAGACGTTCAATAATTATGACTTTTGTTTCTGCCAGCGCGTTAGTATAGACGAGTTGGCTGACAATTTGTAATTGTTGAGTAACCTCAGAATGTACGTAAACGATTTTGATATACTCCTAAAGGCTAGTTAGATATTTCATTTTTGTAATGCTTTTAAAATTTGTTAACAGAGCTAGACCTATGTATGATTTGATGATATGCATTTATGTTGGATTAATGAAGTTAGATAATACTTGCTGTTTAAATCTCATTGTTTGTGAATGATTTGTGAGTAATGTAACTTCAATTGCCATATGTTTTTGAAAACCAAACTTAACTTGTAATACAATTTTGCTACAAAAACTGAGTGACCGAGACGTTTAACCAATGGCACCCCATACCATTACGCCGGGTGATACACCAGTATAGCGATGACGAATGTGCTTCCAATGTACGTTCACCGCGATGTCGCCAAACACGGATACGACCATCATGATGCTGTGAACAGAACCTGGATTCATTCGAAAAAATGACATTTTGCCATTCTTGCACCCAGATTCGCCGTTGAGTACACCATCGCAGGCGCTCCTGTCTGTCGTGCAGCGTCAAGAGTAACCGCAGCCATGGTCTCCGAGCTGATAGTCCATGCTGCTGCACACGTCGTCGAACTGTTCGTGAAGACGGTTGTTGTTCTGCAAACGTCCCCATCTGTTGACTCAGGTATCGAGACGTGGCTGCACGATCCGTTGCAGCCATGCGGATAAGATGCCTGTCATCTCGACTGCTAGTGATACGAGGCCGTTGGGCTCCAGCACGGCGTTCCGTATTACCCCTCATGAACTCACCGATTCCATATTCTGCTAACAGTCATTGGATCTCGACCAACGCGAACAGCAATGTGGCGATACGATAAACCGTAATCGCGATAGGCTACAATCCGACCTTTATCAAAGTCGAAAACGTGATGGTACGCATTTCTCCTCCTTAAACGAGGCATCAAAACAACGTTTCACCAGGCAACACCGGTCAACTGCTGCCTGTGTATGAGAAATCGGTTGGAAACTTTCCGCATGTCAGCACGTTGTAAGTGTCACCACCGGCGCCAACCTTGTGTGAATGCTCTGAAAAGCTAATCATTTGCATATCACAGCTTCTTCTTCCTGTCGGTTAAATTTCGCGTCTGTAGCACGTCATGTTCGTGGTGTAGCAATTTTAATGGCCAGTAGTGTAATAAAAATCATCGTATCCCACCGATTCGTCCTTCCTGCCGCACCCGAAAGTACAGAGTGACCGGATGATAGACATCCTTAACATGTAAGCAATGGCTTTTTGCGTAATTTTAGCGATGTCTGGTTTGTGATCTGTAGTGTACATGTTCCATGGCGATAGCAGTGTGTACATACCGTGTGTAAAGTTCTTGTTTCATGTCTGACTGTGATGGTAGTAGATGCTTGCACTTTGAGCTTGAAATAACTGATTTTGGTCCAGAGTCTGAATAATACATGCTTCAGTCTGACTGTAGAGACTTGTTACAAAATATCAGTGGTGTTATTTAGATTTTTTAACTCCCGTCCCCTTTTAAAACTGGAGTTACTTTCTTTTGGACTGGTGGCAGTGTAATATATGCTCATTTCAGTCTGTAGACACAATACAAAATCGGGCCTTTTTCACTAGGACATGATGGCTGATCGTTTCACCATAGTGTACAGAACATGAATGACGAGGCTCTCACAATTGGCCTGGAGGGAACAGGCGAGGAAAAGGAAGGAGGGACCATACAAGGCCTAGAGAAGTGGGGTGAGTTTGGAAACCATGCCAGCTGTTTTCATTTCCTCCGCTAACACGGCAATGCCCTTTTCAGTTTGGTGTCATTTTTAAATCACAGAAGTGGCCTACAGAACTGGGAGAGGTGGGAGGCGGAAGGAAATCTGGTAACGATGCTCAGGGAGCTCATGTGAAACAGAGATCATGCAACAGTGCAGTATAAGCTTGTTGTCTCTTTGTCCACCACTGTGGACTACAATTACTATCAATTACACAAAATATAATGGGGATAAAAACACATATCCATTTCTCTCTTAAATAGATTTAACAGTATAAAACAATGGAATTAAACTAATGCGGCAGAATAGCTTATTTATTTGTTTACTGATCAACCTAAATCTCCTGAACTGTCAATTTTAGTTTCTATTGCTGTTATATTAATGAATTTTAAGTTACCAGAATGAGATTTTCACTCTGCAGCACTTGCCCGCGAAAGGCAAAGGTCCCGAGTTCGAGTCTCGTTCCGACACACAGTTTTAATCTGCCAGGAAGTTTCAATTTTAAGTTAGTATTTTCTATGTGCAACCGATTAAAAGCAGGATTTGTTTTGCCAGATGCGTTTCGTCTCACTTCATTAATGCGCCTAAATACATATTTATTTTCATTTGTATGCAGCACTTGCAACTCAAGTATTCTGGCTTTTGACATTTAAGTTAAAATAGTTCTGACCTAGGCACATTTTGCTCAAAATTGTTCAAATGGCTATGAGCGCTATGGGGCTTAACATCTGAGGTCATCAGTCGCCTAGAACGCAGAACTACTTAAACCTAACTAACCTGTTGACATCACACACATCTGTGCCCGAGGTAGGATTCGAACCTGCGATCGTAGCTGCAGTGCGGCTCCGAACAGAAGCGCGTAGAACTGATCGCCGACAGTGGCCGCCCCATATTTTGCTCATTATATATTTTAATTACTATTTACTATTTTACTATATTTTATTTACTATTCATATTCGTATAGGTGTGCTCTTGCTGCACTGCAGGTGACCATAGCCCTCAGGAAATACATCCCTTTAATTGGCTACACTAAAATTATGTGTCCTTGATTTCACACACACACACACACACATGAAAATGATCTGATTGACCAGTCAATGGTGTAGCGGCAGGGGATGGGGAGTGGGTAATTAAAGCATACCAGAAACTGAGGTCTTTAGGAATAACATAGATACTGTACAATACAATTTTAAATCGTACGAAGTTACAGACTACAGTATTTACATTCAAATGTGTGTGAATTCCTAAGGGACCAAACTGCTGAGATCATCGATTCCTAGACTTAAGCACTACTTAAATTAACTTATGCTAAGAACAACACACATACACACCCATGTCTGAGGGAGGGCTCGAACCTCCGGCGGGAGGGGCCGCGCAGTCCGTGATATGGCGCCTCTAACCGCGCGTCCACTCCGCGCGGCCCAGTATTTATGTTAGGTATTCGTTAACAAAAAGAGAAGTCATTGCACAATATAAACGTATCACACCATTCGAAAGTCGTAGCACATCTCTCATAAAATTTATAATTATGAAATTTGACCTTTGGAGAATGAGAGAAAATAGTGAAACTTCCGCCAGCTGTACCGCACACTAGGCTGCTTAAAATGCGTGTACCAGCCTAACAAGCATGTCCGGAGTCCAGTAATACTCAAAGACCTTCCACAAAATAGGGCAAAGATATATGCCCGGGGTTTTGGTGCCAGCGATCGTACTGAATACTCTCCTCCATACAAATACATAGGCCTCCGGGGCCAGTACCAATCTCATTAAAATCCTTTTGGGTATATTGCCGTGTTATCTTATAAAATGCTTACAATACTAATTCCATAAGAAAAGTTGCTGCAATGTAGCCGATACGTGGGTTGTATCTTAACGTTTTAAGTATTTTATGAGATGACACGACATAACACCAAGAAATATTTTAATGAGGCTCTCTTGCATAACACAGAACATGACTTTGTGGTCAGGCAATTACAGGTGACACAAACTAGAAATAGGAGCGTGCATGCCGATGTGGACACTTTGCAATACCTTTGGTCCCTTTCTCCTATCTTTTTGATAAATAAATTTAGAACTTCGTGTAGTGTCTCATCAGCATACTAAGGAAGTGGGAGACCGAATCCGCAAAACTTACATGCAAAAAGCTAGTACTGCAATATCAACGCATGTAGGCTTTGCACATACTATCCTCAAAACCCCAACAATAGTTCCTGCGATTAGCCCTCACAAACAGACAGGAAACCGCGATGGTGGGATTTACTTTATGATGTGAACAGATTCCAATCAAGCTTTCTGGAGTTATGTCGGCTCTTCAACGCTTTCCCCACCAGATACCACCTCCTCTGGCTAACGAGCTTGTAGCTCGTATCATTGTTACGAGATTTCACTGTTAAGCCAATTAAATACGGAACAGGTAACGATACATATATTACATACTCTTCATTGCTAAAACAATAAATTACATACACAAACCTTTCACTTGAATCAATCTGTATATTAGTGAAAACTGCGTCAAACACACTACACTGTTTCATGAGAGTAGCTGTAATATAGGCCTAGAGACAGAAAAATGCGGAGAGGGACTTTAATTTATATGTAGAGACATTTCTTATTGGCTAAGCTACGAGGCAGTGAGTATCTGAGGAATGTATTACAATAAGTCTACAATTGTTCTTGGAATCGTGGGGCAATCCCAACTTTAACAATTGCTGTATTATCTTATCAAAGCGATCGAGTACCGTTCGCCAGTCTGTTATTGCTGATCACCTGGTCGCCAAAGAACTGAAGTGCTTTGCGGAAAAGGCTCTACGAAATTCATGTGGCTGAGTTTTCGTGAAAAACTTGCCGTCTTCTTCACCTTCTTTTTCTTTTAAAAAAGGCCGGAATACTCAGTTTCTTTTTTCTACTGTGTCGGCCACACAGTGTCTCCTCCTTCTAAATGTGCACAGTCAGGAGAAACGACTTTTTCTATCACGGGCTAACAGAGAGATGAACGGCGCAGTGACACCTGGTTTTGAGTGACGGGCCCCTAAACATTCTGCTTAGCGTTGCAGAGACTCCTGTGTAGTTGGACACATCCCTGGTGTGTGAAATTTGCCCTATATTCCCGCCTATGACGACGAACTCTACGCTTCCTTTCATTCGATATTTTCTTAGGTAGCTCGCTCTAGACAGCTTACCGGTCCTAGTGTATTTTCTGTTGCTGCTGCTGATTTAAAATAAGGCGCTGAGAGTGTTAAGAACTTCGGAAAAAAATTAGGATACGATTTAGAAACAGTTGTTTAGTAACTGCCATCGGTTCAAAATAAATCTCTGTAGTACACAGCTTACGAATCTAATGAGCCACTACTTTCTTCTGGCTTACGTAGATGAGAGACTACACAAAGCGTTGATTGCTAGGTCGTTATCAATCCATGTATATTTTAGCCTCGTACACATGAAGTCACCTCCTGGCATAAGAATCAGTAATTGCCTCTTACTGCACGTCTTCTGTTTGGGCTGAATTGTTAAAGAACGAAGGTTTTTGTAAATTTTTCTCATCATCTCCCATTACGGTAACTTTATTACAACAACTGTCGTAAACAAAGTCTGTGATGTTGATAGAAACACCGAAATCAGTTTTTTATAGACAACTGGTGAGGTACAGTATTTTGACTGGTTTGATACGGTCCCTCACGATTTCCGTTCCTGTGCCAAACTCTTCACATGAGGGCTCAGAATATAGTTTACGCCCAACGCCTTCAATTATATGTTGGTTACATTCCAACCTCTTTCTTATCCAACAATTTCTTCCGTCTACTGTTCGTTCCAGCATCGTGTAAGTCATTCTCTGATGTCTTAGCACCTGATGTAAAGATTGACGCTAATCTCATTGTTGCTGCTCGTCAGTTCTTCCACCTGTCTTTGGTTTGCTCACAGTCCATATTCTGTGCACCATAAACTGTTCGTTCCATTTGTCAGATCCTGTATTCTTTCTCATTTTTATTCAGGCCGGACATTAGAGGAGAAAGACTGTATACCACCCTTACACCCCATTCCCAACCACTTCCCCATTTACTCTCTCATTCTTATTGTTCCATCTTGCGTATTGTACATATTGTTTATTTCTCGTCTTTCCCTATAGCGTATACCCATCTTTCAGAGAGTTCTAAACACCTGGCTCCGCTTTATGTTGTCAAACGCTTTTTGTAGGGCAACAGATGCTATTAAATTTCTTATGTCTAGTTTCCATTATCAAAACTTCGTGACCATGGCAGGTCAGCGTGTTTGGTCAGTAGTCTGCCCACGTTCTCTAATAAAAAGGCTGAGTGAAGTTTCCATCGATGGAATCTGAGAGATGATATGCTACGTCCGCGACGAGCTGCTGGAGAAAAACGACGAAGAAGCAGACAGAATCAAACAGAAGGGATGAGAAACGCTGCCTGGAGATCGCGGGGTCCTGGCTTCAATTCCGGGCGGGATCGAAGATTTTCTTCGCTCGGGGACTCGATGGCTGTGCTGTCCTAGCAATTTGATCTCATCTTCATCACAAAGATTTGCATATCGCCGTCAAATAAAAATATTTGTACCAAACTGCTAAACAACTCCACAGGGAACCTCCAGGCCCGTAATGCCATACGATCATTTCGTTTCATCTTCAAGACTAAAATCAGAACTGCCTCTCAGACGTTTTACCAGTTCTTAAGTGAAACCCATCGTCACCTGACAGATCTTCAATTTTATTTTCTACTTTTTAACTTTTACTCTGCTCGGTAGCTTGGATCCTAGAGCTATCAAGAAGTCTGATGGTATGTCTCCAGTCTCATACAAGCTATGCTTAAACTTGAACAAACGTTAGGAAGTAATTTTTCCCGTTCTCTCTGCCGTGTTTTACTGCAAGTTTTTCTGGTTCTTTCACAGCGACTCTAATACTGGATCTCCCCAAAATCGACTCTCATTTCGTCTTTCTTCACGTTATCGACATTTTCTTTCTCTCTGAAAATTATTTTGATTTTTCTGTATTCTGAATCTATCGTTCTGATGATCATTTATGTCTGATATTTTACCTGTAGCCACTTGTTTACTCGCATTTCCTATTAATTTCATTTCAGAACCACTGTATTCCAGCATTCCTATCTTCACTGAAAATTTTCTGTATTTTCACATTTCGTGGATGAACTAGAGGATATCACCTGTCACCAAAATGAAGGTGATCCACTTCAGGCGCATCAGTGTCAAGTGTTGACGCTGCAGACGGTGGTTAAAGAATGTCCCAAACCATAAGAGAATATAAAAGCACTTGAATCTGTGAAAGAGTAACGGTTTTTGAGATGCATATTTTATATATAGCTTATGTACAGTTTTAAACTACTTTGTGAATATTGTACGCGGGTTTGTACCTTGTTTTTCGTAACAAAATACCAATAACTGAGCTGTTAAATGTGTGAAATGTAAAACCGATATACATAAAAAAAACCTATTGAAAAAGTAGATCCGCTTGTGGAACTCCAGTCGCTAGCTATTTCTTTCTACCTCGATCTGTCAAAATGTAATTGTTTACCACATACAATCACATCTGCATTGCACGTATCTTTTCTATAAGAAGGGAAGCATTTGCACTTCATTAAAAGTGTTCAATGTGTAGCTCAATACTTTCAACCCATAGTAATTTCAGAATAATTTGTGAAAGCTATGATGATGTTTAAAGAAACTGATTACATTGTACCTAAATGCAGTTATGTATCTCACAAATATTAGACGGGGTCCGTATACTTTTGAAAATTTTTATCGAGGTCCAGAAGAATAACCTCGTATTTCTCACAAATTTTTTACTTGAATTTTGACTCATAAAAAATATGAATCACAATAATTGGCACATTTTTATTCAGAAATCCAGAAAAAAGGCTCATATTCATTACTAACTTTTTATTTTGGTTTCCACTGTCAAACTAATGAGAAATGTAATAGATAGGCCTATCTGTATTAAATAATCCAGAAACATTCTTATATTTTAATTTTTTTATTTTATTTTCATTCACAAAAATATGACATACAATAGATAGACATAATTATATTGAAAAATCCAGAAAAAACCTATATTCAGCACTATTTTTTATTTAAGTTTCACGACAAAATATGAAATTTCACCAATATATATGAGCCAAACACAGTAGGCAGGTATTTGGCTAATTTTCCAATTTTCTTATATTTTGGAACATTTTTACTCCAAAATTCTTCATCGGATGCAGTTTTATACGTTTCCAAGAAAATATCTTCCTGCAAGTCTATTACCTCCATCTTGCGTAAAGGTTTTGAACAGTAGAACATCTTCGCAGCCACATCCTTCCATTCTGCCACTGGAGAAACTTCAAAAGGCGATTTTAAAAATCGCGATAGTTTCTCTGTTTCTGAAACGTCCTGCAATCTTGCTGCAAATTCCTTATTAATATGTGAAATAAAATTTGAGAATACTGAAATGTATATTTCAGAATTGTTTTAATCACAAAAGTTCTTGAAAACTGAAAAAATTCTTGACTTGCAATGTGTTTTTCAAAGATATTCAGTTTGCGACGGAAGGAAGGCACATTATCTATGAGATCGCACATTAATTTCCCATTTCCTTTTAGCACGGTGTTGAGCGGATTTACATATTTCACAATGCCTTTCAAGAAAATCACAGCTAGCGTGCAGCGTTCATTTCCTAGGAACTCCAAATGGTTTCTTGCTACTTGTGAATCCAAGTTTCCTAAGAAGGATGTTACTTCTATTTTTATTTGCCTAAATCGTTCAGTCACTTCACCTTTATTTAGCCAGCGAACATTGTTGTACTGGAGTAAGTCGGACTGCACCGAATCACACACAGAAAAAACTCTTTCAACTGTATGTGCTGAAGAGCAGAACGAGACCCTATAAAATTAATCAACGTGTCCATTACCTCTTGCACTCACACTGTTTTCCACAAAGGGCTGCCTGTTGAATTACGCACTGATAAGAAAGTAGCCCAGCATTCTTATCTTTGATTCTCTTTAACAGTCCTCTTTCTTTGCCGATAATCGCAATGGCCCCATCAGTTGAAAGAGACATCATTTTATTGTAACTAATATTTGATTTTGTCATGAAGACATCAAAAAACTTGAATAAATCTTCTCCGTGAGTCTTGTCTTTCAACAGTAATATTGTTAGCAATTCTTCCGTAAATTTTACATTTTCAAAATCCAAAAATCGTACGAAAATGGACATTTGTTCTTCATCAACAACAGGACATTGTTCATCTAGTGCTATGGCGTAGCAAGGCACCTTCTGCAGAAGTTCGAGCGAACTATTTTTATTGTCAGCAGTCAACAATGGTTCAAATGGCTCTGAGCACTATGGGACGTAACATCTGAGATCGTCAGTCCCCTAGAACTTAGAACTACTTAACCCCAAATAACCTAAGGGCATCACACACATCCATGCCCGAGGCAAGATTCGAACCTGCGACCGCAGCGGTCGCGCGGTTCCAAACTGAAGCGCCTAGAACCGCTCGGCCACTCCAGCCGGCAGCAGTCAACATTTCGGTTCTTCTTGTGTTACTTCTCGCCGACAATGGAATTTTGCAAGAATGTCCTTTTTCTCTTCAAAAAGTGTCACGGCCACTACCAGCATACATTTTTTTTACTATCTCAGAGTCTGCAAATGGTTTCTGGTGTTTATTAAGCGTCTAACAACAGAAGCATCGTTGCATCTGCAGAGTTTTCTTTCTCGCTCAGAGGGCGGACTAGGAAGACCGTGCTAGAGCGGACTAGGAAGGCCGTGCTTTTTATGTAAGAAGATAAGCTATCTCGTGCTCTTTGACGAGCTTCACTAACATAATGAAAATTTTTATGGAACTGCTGATGAGTTGTTCCGTAGTGTCGCTTTAAATTGGCACTTTTAACAAGAGCGACAGGTCCGTTGCATATGAGGCAAACTGAAACAGCTCAATGCTTATCAGGCACCGTAAAACGTTCAATCGAATCAGTCAAAAACTTCCTATTTTCACTACCAACTTCACGATTTTAGGGCCCACATCCATGCCTAAGAAACGTTATAAGCTCCATACGGGATCTACTGATGAAGTGGCGATAAAATTGGTGTACTTTATTTAGATTCGTTCTTTATAAAAACACCAGGGCTCGACACACAGCACGTGCAGACTCACCGCACAGGAGCTACTTCCGTGGCAAGGTATATACTGCTGTACGACAAAGGAGCCGCACCGCAAAGGAGGCGCTTCGTTGTCAACGATCGCCGATATCGAGTGAAGTCGTTCGAAGTTTCATAATGTAGCTTTAAGCTATCATTCGAGTTACGAGCACAAAAAATGATATTTAAATGAATATGCCTTCTCCGCTTTAATAGAGATTTCAGAGCGGGAGTTTTGCTAAGTTGGAAAGCGAAGGGAACGCTCGCTGAGCTGGGTCGCATGCAGCGCAACCATGGCCCAATAATCAATGAGACAATAAGCAGGCAGCATAATATACAAGCTTAAACAGCCAAAACCCCACGAAGAAGATAATAGCACCGCTGCAAATATAACATCAAACGTAAAGCAAATATGGCATTAGTGAGAGAAAGGATTCGTTTCAGTCGGCGTGAACTGGATTCCGTATCGAAGGACATGTATTAATTTCATTTAGAATTGGCAGCAAGACTGTCAACGTTGTCTTGGGACTTGGTGGATGGTTTGACATGGGCCAAAGCAAACTGGAGACATGACAAAGCTACGACGATGCAAATAGCGAAGTTCGACCGACTTTCGACACAGATGTTGGAGGAAGTTCCTACTCGACTATCCGTTATTAACTTTACGGGGAAACCTATAGATGACACGACTATGTCTGTGTTAGCAAGTCACAATTTTGCTCCTACACCTGTTTCACCACCACTACTTGTCTTCGTCAGTCCCAACGAAGAAGCTGTGCGTCGTCTTGCTACAGATGAAGCTGAGGAAGTGCGCCGGGAGTCTGGTGTGTGTTCGCAAGAGCTACACCGCCGAAGAGCAACATCTCGCCTATGGAGAGGGCAGCCCTCCTGAACTTGCGAACAGACCCGGATACAGTAGTACTTAAATCGGTCAAAGGCAATGCTACTGTTTTAATGCTACGAGGGGACTATGTTAATATGATTAATGTTTCATTAAGCGACTCAACATATCGCAAAATAGATAAGGATCCTACTACCCGAGTGGTGAGGGAAACAGCAGAACTTCTAGCAGTTCCTTACCAAAGGAGGTAATTAAGAAACAAAAACCAAATAGTTCAGTTCCACCTGGCCTACGTGGATTGCCGAAGATCCACGAGGATAACGTGCCATTACGTGCAATTGTGAGTAATATTGGAGCAGCCAGTTACGACGTAGCAAAGTATTTGGTGTCTTTTCTGAGACCAAAGGTAGGAAAGTGTCCACATCACATAAAGAATTCTAGTGATTTTATCAGTAGACTTAAGTTATTGCAGCTGCAAAGTTATGACTTGTTGGTTAGTTTTGACGTAGTTTCACTTTTTACAAATGTACCTCTAGTGGACTCACTACATCTCATTGGCAATAGGTTTGGAGCTGACATTACAGATCTGTTTGAGCACACTCTCTCCTCTACATATTTTTTACTTAACAACGAGTTTTGTGAGCAATCAGACGGTGTCTCCATGGGGAGTACTTTATCTCCCCTGGTGGGCAATCTTTTTATGGAAGATTTTGAGGAGTGAGCACTCGCCTCAGCCACTTTTAGCCCAACAGTATTTTAGCGATATGTTGATGATAGTTTTATAGTTTGGGCTCATGGTTTGGATCGTCTGCGAGAGTACCTACAACATCTGAACTCCATACACGAAAATACAAAATTTACTATGGAGTTAGAGAAGACGTATTGGTGCGACGTAAGAACGATGGCACACTTGGTCATTCGGTATGTCGAAAGCCCACTCACACAGACCTTTACTTGCAAGCCGCTGGTTGCCACCATCCGGCACAAACGATGGGTGTTTTGAAGACATTGATTCACTGAGCCGCGCGACCGCTACGGTCGCAGGTTCGAATCCTGTCTCGGGCATGGATGTGTGTGTCGTCCTTAGGTTAGTTAGGTTTAAGTAGGTCTAAGTTCTAGGGGACTGATGACCTCAGATGTAGTTCTAAGTTCTAGGGGACTGATGACCTCAGATGTTAAGTCCCATAGTGCTCAGAACCATTTGAACCACGTTTTCTCTGACACCGTTAGTTTGCAAATGGAACTGGAGCACCTGCAGACTGTATTTCTGAAGAATGGATACTCGTCCCAGCAAGTGGAGAGAGCGCTGAAGACCTGTAAACGACGGAACAAAGAAGAGGAAGAGACTTTTAAAACGACTGCCTATTTACCATACATTGGTAATATTTAAGCGCAAATAGGCAGAGTAATAAGAAAATATAAAGTGAAAGCAACCTTTCGCTCTCCTGCAAAAATTTCGTCGCTGTTGGGATTTGTCAAAGACGACCTAGAGCTGCCCAAGGCAGGTGTTTACAGGATTCCGTGTGAACGCGGCAAATCGCATATAGGGCAAACGACGCGTACTGTGCAGGATCGCATTGTAGAACATCGGCGGCATACTCGCCTTCCTCATCCTTGTAGGTCTGCCATCGCCGAACACGGTATTTCCACTGGTCATGCCATGAATTACAATGAGACAAAAATTGTGGCCCATACGTCTAACTGTTGGAGTTCTGTTATTAATGAATCAGTTATTAATGAATCATCTCTGCTTGCTCGTCATCAGTTGGCGCATGAACAACTCCGATCTTTCTGTCCTGTGTCGGTGCTGGTGACGAGAAATTGTGCCTTTATTCTAACATAAGGAACAGAATGGAATGGTCGAGCCAAAACAAAGCTGGAGATCCACGTACAAAGACCTAGGCACATTCACAGATGATAATGTTAAGCATCTGATGGAACAGCGACGAAGCGGTGCGCTACCAATTGGTTCCCCGAGGTGTTACCATCACCGTTGACGTATGTCGTCGGCAACTGAGGCGTCTTACAGATGCAGTCCCACTACAACGACAAGAAGACTCTGTGAAGTGATGCTAATCCACGATGACGCACGCCCGTACTCTGCTAGACTGAAAGAAAAGACTACCCAGGAGTTGGGTTGGGAAGTCATTGCGCCACCTGACCTTGTGCCCCCAGATTTTCCCCTTTTCGCTCTCTATCGCACAACCTGCAAGGAACTTCCTTTACGGATGAAAATACGCTCCACACATGATTCAACAAGTTCTTCGCATCAAAACGACGCGTTTTCTATAGTCGCGGAAACGACAATTTATACCAGCATTGGCATGGTTCAAATGGCTCTAAGCACTATGGGACTTAACATCTGAGGTCATCAGTCCCATAGAATTAGAACTACTTAAACCTAACTAACCTAAGGATATCACACACATCCGTGCACGAGGCAGGATTCGAACTTCCGACCGTAGCGGTCGTGCGGTTCCAGACTGAAGCGCCTAGAACCGCTCGGCCACTGCGGCCGGCCCAGTATTGGTAGACTGTTGTAAATTATTGATGACTTAAGTGTCTGTTGTGTGTGTCCGTTGTGTTTGTCAAACTTATGGCAAAGCACTTTTGTGCACCAACCTAGTACACAGCGTGGACAAAAAAATGGAAACATCTAAAACACAACACATTACCATACCTAATGGGGGATAGGAAACTCGTTGGTGTTCACAACAGCTCCCAGTCGTCTCGGAATGGATAAACAAATGTCCCGAATGATTTTTCATGGATTATTGTAGCATTCTTCTTACAAAGTAGTAGCAAGTTCAGGTAACCATAGGGAGGTGGGTAGCGATCACCCATTTTTCTCTCCAAAGTAGACCACAAAAGCACAACACTATTGAAATCAGAGGATTGTGGTAGCCAGTTAGAATGGGAGAATTTATCCTTGTTCTTACAAAAGAAATGTGAAAAGGGGCCTTGTCGTCTTGGAATACAGCATCATCACTGGGGAACAATCATTATACTGTGGGGTGGACCTAATGAGCCAAAATGGTCATATACTCCTTGGCAGTAATGCACCCTTACAGTGCAACCCCAGGGTAGTCATAGGGCCCACAAAGTACCACGATATGGCTGCCTAAATCATTACCAAGTCACTGCCATGTTTCACCTATGGGACGTCAACTCGACCAGAAGTAGGAAACAGCGTGAAGCAAGACTCTTCCGACCAAAGAAGTTCCTTCCATTGCTCCCAAGTCTAGGTTTTTATGGCTTGGGTGCCACTTTTTCCTATTACGGGCATTTGCATCACTGATTCGTGAATTTGGAATTCAAGCCCGCTTTGGAATTATGGAGTTCCGTCTGTGTTGATCTGGTGCTGACAGGGTTCAAGAGAGCAACATTAATTTCTGCAGTGACTTTTGAAGCTGTCATTCCCTTATTTTCGTCATAATCCTCTTCCACTACCGTTCGTTTTGAAAACTCGACACACACTCATCCGCGCTATGTTTTGGGGGATGATATGTTTCAGCTTTCTCTGAAAGTGGTTTAAATATTCGATACGGTGCCGCAATACTTCAGCTACCATAGTTACGTAAGGACCCGCCATACGGACACCAACAAGTTTACCACGCTCGAATTCATTAGTTCAGACATACTGCAGTCACAACTACACAGAACGCTGTTCAGGCCACGACTGACCCTTGCAACGTATTGAGGACAGTACGTAGGTGCCATTCGTGGTCAAAGAGAACATAGCAACCAGCAAGCTTGGCTAGTAACAGCATTATGCCATGAGTGACACTGATCTGGGCTTCCATGGGACGTGTAGTAGAGTATGAGTGCTGTGAACTATGTGAACATTACTTCGGACCACCTACATCCATTCATTGTAAGGTGACCCCACGAGCAGATTTAGACTCGGATCACACTTTAGTAGTAATGAAAAGTTTAAGAGACTAGTCAGAGAAATCAATACGCAAAGAAGTGGGACATGGAAGTACTGTGGAATGAAGAGGTACTCTTCAAATTTTCTAAGGCTGTATATACTGCGATAATTAATAGCTCAGTATGCTGTTCACTTGAAGAGGATTGGACATCTCTAAAAATGGCAACCGCAGAACTTGGAACAATAAACATTGGTACAAACAAGGTAACTGCAAAAAAGCAGGGGTAAAAGAAGAAAAACTCGAAGTGATCGGTGAAGGAAGTACAAAAACGCTAAAAGAAATTCAGGAATACAGAAATACAAGTCATTTATGAACTAAATGAATGGGAAGTGCAGAGAAACTAAGGCGAAGTGGCTGCATGAAAAATGTGAAGAAATCGGAAAGAGTGCCATAACATTAAGACTGCAACGGGAATTCTACTGTTAAATACAGAGGAGACCACGGATAGATGGAAAGAGTACACTGGAGGCCTCTATGAGGGGAAGACTTGTCTGGTGTGATTGAAGAACAAACAGGAGCCGATAGCGAAGACACAGGAGATCCAGTATTAGAATCAGTATTTAAAAGGGCGTTGGAAGACTTAATATCTAATAAGGTAGAAAGGATAGCTAACATTCCATCACAATTTCTAAAAGGATTGGAGGAAGCGGCAACAAGACGACTATTCACTTCGGTGTTGCGAGGGTTCGTTTATATTTTAAGTTACTTCGTTGTGATCTTCAGATCGGAACAGTCCGAGCACTGTCGATTTATTAAATATTCTTTTTATCTGTAGAAGGATTTAATTTTTACTAAAAACGAGGACTTGACAACACTGATCTTTTAAAGCGTTTATTGTGCCATTAAATACTAAACGTATTAGATGATAAGTAACTTGTTACAAAAGACCTTCTACGTAACGAATGACAAGCGTTTTTTCAATACACACATATAGACATTATTGATGTAAACTTCTGATCATGGGTATTCATTGACAGCATGGTTGGTGCAGAAGACTCTTTGCCGCCCATGATTTCTTTGCCCGTTGAGACTCCAAGTACGTCTTCAGCTCTCTTGGAACGGCAGGAAGACCAGTCGTAAAACCTCATGCAAATAATAAAATATGCAAAACAGGACTTATCTCGTAACAAATTTTCTAATGTAAAAATTAAAACCTTACGTCCTGAACGATTATTCTGGATAAAAACTGCATATAATTATACTAACGAAGCTTGTTCATTTACACTGAAAGGCCAAAGAAACTAGTATAGGCATGCGCATTCAAATACAGAGATATGTGAACAGGCAATATACGGCGCTGCCTTCGGCAACGATTATATGAAACAACAAGTATCTGGCGCAGGTGTTAATCGGTTACTGCTGCTACAATGGCAGGTTATCAAGATTTAAATGACTTTAAACGTTGTGTTATAATCGGCGCATGAACGATGGGACATAGCATCTCTGAGGTAGCGATGAAATGGGGATTTTACTGTATGACTATTTCACGAGTGTACCGTGAATATCAGGAGTCCGGTGAAACATCAAATCTCCGACATTGCTGCGGCAGGAGAAAGATTCTGCAAAAACGGGACCGACTACGACTGAAGAGAATTGTTCAACGTGACAGAAGTGCAACCCTTCCGCAGTCAGCGTGCAAACCATTCAACAAAACATCATCTATATGGGCTTTCGGAGCCGAAGATCCACTCGTGTACCCTTGATGACTGCACGACACAAAGCCTTACGCTTCTCCTGGCCCCGTCAACACCGTCATTAGACTGTTGATGACTGGATACATGTTGCCTGGTCGGACGAGTTTCGTTTCAAATTGTATCTAGCCGATGGACGTGTACGGGCATGGAGACAACCTCATGAATCCACGAACCCTGCATGTCAGCAAGGGACTGCTGAAGCTGGTGTAGGCTCTGTAATGGCAATTCCAGGAGGACAGTGTGATACCCCATACGTCCAGGAACACTATTCTGAGTTTAAACACTTCCGCTGGCCGCCAGACTCCCCAGACATGAACTCTTAAGGATTTATGGACAGCTCTGCAGGATTCATGGTGTCAGTTCTCTCCAGGACTAGTTCAGACAGTAGTCGAGTCCATACCACGTCGAGTTGCGGTACTTCTGCGTGCTGTCGGCGGCCCTACACGATATAAGCAGGTTTACCAGTTCCTTTGGCTCTTCAGTGTATAATCAAAATTAGCACGAGATCTCATTTACATTCAGCTGAATTATTTGTTTCCAACCTTTGTCAGCAAAATATCTGGAAAATCTCATAACCTCACAGTGTGTAGAATGTTTGAGCCTCACTAGATACTCCCCGCCTTTCGGAAAAATGTCCACTCAATTCCAAAGACTGCAAGAGCTCACAAGTGCGAGAATTATCACACAATCAGCTTAACAGCCAATACATCGAAGGTGCTGACAAGAACAATATACAGACGAACATAAAAGAAAATTGAGGATCTATTAGATGACGATCAGTTCGGCCTTAGGAAAGGTAAAGGCACCAGAGAGACAGTTCTGACGTTGCGGTTGATAATGGAAACAAGGCTAAATAAAAATCAAGACACGTTCATAGGATTTTTTGACCTGGAAAAAGCGTTAGAACATGTCAAATGGTATAAGTTGTTCGAAATTCTGAGAAAAATTGGAGTAAGCTATAGGGGAGATGAGTAATACACAATATGTACAAGAGCCGAGGGAATAATAAGAGTAGAAGATCAAGAACGAGGGCGGATTAAAAAGGTTGTAAGACAAGGATGTCGTCGTTCGCCCCTACTAATCACTCCGTACATCCAAAAGCAGTGGTAGAAATAAAAGAAAGGTTCAAGAGTGGAATTGAAATTCAAGGTGAAAGGATATTAGTAATAAGATTCGCTGACGACATTGTTCTCCTCTGTGGAAGTGAAGAAGAATTAAATGATCTGCAGAATGGAATGAACAGGCTAATGAGTACAGAATGTGGCTTGAGAGTAAATCGAAGAAAGACGAAAGTAATGAGATGTAGCAGAAATGCGAACAGCGAGGAACTTAACATCAGGATCACGAAGTAGATGAAGTTACGGAAATCTGCTATCTAGGTAGCAAAAAGTGTCTGACGGATGGAGCAAGAAGAGCACAGAAAGCAGACTATCACTTGCAAAATGAACATTCCTGACCAAAGAGAAGTGTACTGGTATCAAACATAGCTTCAATTTGAGGAGAACATTTCTGAAAATGCACGTTTGGAGTACAGAACCGTATGGTAATGAAAGATGGACTGTGGAAAAACCGGAAAGGAAGAGAGTCGAAGCGTTTCAGATGTGGTGCTACAGACGCGTATTGAAAAAGGTGGACTGATAAGGTAAGGCATGAGGAGGTTCTACGCAGAATCACAGAGGAAAGGAATATATGAAAACACTGACAAGAAGAATGGAGAAGATGATAGGACATCTCTTAAGAAGTCAGGAAATAACTTCCATGAATGTAGAGCGAGCTGTAAAGGCTAAAAACTGTAAAGGAATACACCCATAAAATAATTGAGGGCGTTGGTTGCAAGTACTACTCTGAGTTGAAGAGGTTAGCACAGGAGAGGGATTCGTGGAGAGTCGCATGAAACAAGTGAGAAAAAAAAATTATCTGACGTTCATGGCATCATCTAGTAGGATAATTGTCCTTGTCATAACGCTGGAATCGTACTACAGCGGTTCGAGGAGGATGACATTGAACTCTCGTTGACGTGTTGACCAACAAATTCGTCTGATCTGAATCCAATGGAACACATGTGGGATACGATCAGGCGCCAGCTTCGTGCCCACAAACCGCAGGAAGTGTGTGACCTGTGTGCTGACATCTGGTGCCACATACCGCCGGAAACAGACCACGGACTTGTCAGGTTTTTTCCATATGGAATCACAGCTCCACTGTGCTCCAAAGGTGGAGCAACACGCTATTAAACAGCTGACAAAAAAATGGCATCTGAGGTCATCAGTCCCCTAGACTTAGAACTACTTAAACCTAAATAATCGAAAGACTTCACACACATCCATGCCCGAGGTAGGATTCGAACCTGCGACCTTAGCAGCAGCACGGTTCCGGACTGAAGCTCCTAGAACAGCTCAGCCACAGCGGCCGGCAAACAGCTAAAATTTCGCTTTAAAAGAGCATTTAGTTCAGTGTCACTATCGACTGTAATCATGATAAGATAGCTGAGCAACTGATAGCTACTCTACGGCAAAATGAACATTAGGCGTTTTTCTTCAGGTAAACAAAGTGGATGATAGGCTTCAAACGGCAGCGAGGAGTGGCCTTGCGGTTTGAGCCGCCATGTCACGGACTGCGCGGCCCCTTCCACCGGATGTTAGAGTCCTCCCTCGGCCATGGGTGTATGTGTTAAACTTAGCATAAGTTGGTGTAAGTCATGTGTAAGTCTAGGAACCGATGACCTCAGCAGTTTGGTCCCTTAGGAATTCACACACATTTGGGAAAAAAAAGCTTCAAACGTTGAGCGGTAATTTTGTTTGTCAATACTCCCTGTTCTCCCTGACATCTTTGACAAAATTTGATCACAGTGTGATAGGTGCAAAAAAGTATTGCAACAAAACGACCTATCAAATTATTGTGCTATTCACGGCAACGGCACTGATGTACACTACTGGACATTAAAATTGCTACACCAAGAAGAAATGCAGATGATAAACGGGTATTCGTTGCACAAATATATTATACTAGAACTGACATGTGATTACATTTTCACGCAATTTGGGTGCATAGATCCTGAGAAATCAGTACCCAGAACAAACACCTGTGGCCGTAATAACGGCCTTGATACGCCTGGACATTGAGTCAAACAGAGTTTGGATGACGTGTACAGGTACATCTGCCCATGCAGCTTCAACACGATACCACAGTTCATCAAGAGTAGTGACTGGCGTATTGTTACGAGCCAGTTGCTCGGTCACCATTGACCAGACGTTTTCAATTGGTGAGAGATCTGGAGAACGTGCTGGCCAGGGCAGCAGCCGAACATTTTCTGTATCCAGAAAAGTCCGTACAGGACCTGGAACATGCGGTCGTGCATTATCCTGCTGAAATGTAGTGTTTCTCAGGGATCGAATGAAGGGTGGAGCCACGGGTCGTAACACATCTGAAATGTAACGTCCACTGTTCAAAGTGCCGTCAATGCGAACAAGAGGTGACCGAGACGTGTAACCAATGGCACCCCATACCATCATGCCAGGTGACACGCCAGTATGGCGATGACGAATACACACTTCCAATGTGCGTTCACCGCGATGTCGCCAAACACGGATGCGACCATCATGATGCTGTAAACAGAACTTGGATTCATTCGAAAAAAATGACGTTTTGCCATTCGTGCACCCAGGTTCGTCTTTGAGTACACCATCGCAGGCGCTCCTGTCTGTGATGCAGCGTCAAGGGTAACCGCAGCCATGGTCTCCGAGCTGATAGTCCGTGCAGCTGTAAACGGCGTCGAACTGTTCATGCAGATGGTTGTTGTCTTGCAAACGTCCCCATCTGTTGACTCAGGGACTATGCAGTTCCGAAAGTGCCTCCCGACGCCATTTTCCAGCAGGATGATGCCTCCCTCCATTATCATGTGGATGTTTCATTTGAGTTAGCTCTTGCTCTTCCGATCTGACTCCGTTGGATTTCAGTGCATGGGGGATTAATTTACCAAGGACAATGTTCACAGAACAAGCGTTCGAGATCTGGTAGATTAGAGACAACAGATGTACTCTGCAATAAAGGCTATAACACCGCTCATTCTTATGAACACGTGGCGAGAAGTGGAATACCATTTCGATATCTATCGAGCTATTGACTGAGTCCACATTTATCTGTTCCGACATGCGTAAAATTGTAAGATCTCCTGTGTCTAACGTTGGACAAATGAAGTTATAAATCTTAATAGGTACTGGAATGCAAACAAATGCTTTTTTATACCTCTAGCCCAGACACCCTGTATTTTGATATGATTCGATTTAGATTCATTATGGGACATAACTAACAAAATAATTCATTTTGGTTTTTTTCAAGTACGTAAGACCAATACTTTTAACAAAAGGTTCATTGTTATAGTGATCATTTTGAAAGAAAAGAAGGACAAATAGATATATACTATTCAAAATAACAATTTTTTTAGTACTGCACTCTTGTATTATACTATACATTGCATTTGTAATGAGAAACAGGCGGATATGCCAAATTTCAAGAATTTTATATGGGATACTTAAAATTGCGATATTTTACTCAAAGTTTAGATTTCTGGTACGCGATTAAGAATATGTAGTTAGCTTCGTGGAATGTATGTCATTACAGAAAATTGATGGAAAAGTTAATGTAAATGAACTTGTGAAATCTAAAAAGATGGATATCGAATCTGTAATTAATTTAAATATTAATATCTTTCGTGTCGAAACATTAAATTCTAACATCAAAGAAAGTAATATTTGCCCAAAACTGAAACGTTAACTGAAAAGTAGTGTGATTATAAAAATTAACTTTCGAGAATATTCTAGCGCCAGGCAGTAAATTATAAATAAACGTAAATTACGTCAACAGCACAGTTATTTTTTTTGTGGAGATGTAAACATCTTTCAAAGGTTAATAGTTTTGCAAAAGATTGTTGTTTACAATGTATACAGACAATCAGCAGTTGTCAAGATTTCATTTTGGAAGAAAATAGATAGCAAGGGAATGTACAAAGAAGTGTTTCAATCGTAAATGTGAAAAAAATGTCCCACAAAGATGACAATGGCAATATGTATGTACAGCTATTCTGCCAGACCACGAGAAAAAATGTGTAACTTTATTAAAGTTTTAAGATTCCATCCCAGAGACGATTATATTGCACAACAGTTATATAGTAAACCGGATGTGCACTAATAATGAATCATATAGCACGTTCCAGTTTTTACCAATAATTAGTTAAGATGTACTTTATGTATCTAATTTAAGAAGTAAACTTACAGAGTGAATGAACAATTAACGAAGGCAGGAAACTACAAATCGAGAATGTGTACTACAGCTTATGCGATCCGAGAGAAGACCAGCCGCGTTGGGCAGCGTTCGCCCTGTGGGCACCCAACAAGCGCGCCCGTGTGCGGGGCTTCTCAGGATGACTGCGATAATTTCATCTGCCAGTTGCGCCTGCCTTCGCTGCGGCGGCGCGGATCATTCCGGAGTAATCCAGCCCCGGGGACGTCACGTTGCGCGGCGGAAATGCTTGTCGCTCTTACCCGAGTCTCTTGTCACATCATTTCGTTGTTGTCCGTCAGTGTGTTCAGCGCAACTAACTGTATTATCTCCTGTAATATACTGTATGGCAAAGTTCCCAGTTATATTGCATAAGCTTCCCAAACTGCTACTTTCGGTCACTAGGCATGTATCTTCAATATGAGGAATATCATTATGAGTTCGCTAAATGTTATATAGTCAAAAGCATTCGAGAACAGCAGTAGAACGGTTGAATTGCTTGGAATGAGATTTGCGTATACCTTCGAAGCATGACTAACAGATTGTGCACCTTTACAGCATTCCTTAGCTACAATCTTGTAATGACTGGGAAAATTTGGAAATTTATGGTTAAGTTCCTGTGGGGACCAAGCTGGTGAGGTTATCGATCCCTATGCTGGCACACAACTTACTTACGGTAAGGACAACACTCACACCCACGACCGTGGCAGGACTCGAACCTCCGACAGTAGGAGCCCCGCGAACTGAGGCATGGCGCCTCAGACCACGCAGCTACTCCGCGCGACCATAGATTGGGCTTCTCTGGTTAGCAAGTCAGACTGTGAACAAGAGCACTGCATGGCAGTTAATCGCGAGCGCCGTACAACTGTAAAAGAGTGTGAGTGATCAGTCGCTGTATAGCAAGTGCTGTTCCTATGGAAGAAAAAAGCTGGCACACACTTTTAGTGGATATTAAGGTGGGGTGTGGTAACCACTTCGCCTTTATGACAGTTTGAACTCTTTTGTGGACATCTTCAGTATGGTGTTTCAATGTCTCAGGGGGAATGGTGGCGCATTACTTCTCAAGAGTCGAGCCCAGAGAAGGTAGTGACGTTCGATGCTGTGGGCTAGGGTGAAGTCGACATTGTGACTCAGCCCAAGAGTGTGCTATTGGGTTCAGGTCGGGATTGAGGGCAGGTCTGTCCATTTCAGGAACGTCATTGTCCACATACCATTGCCTCATAGTTGCTGCTTTATGACAGGGTGCATTGTCATGCTGATACAACAATCATTGTCTCCGAGCAGTTCTTCTACTTTACGCGGTGCACAATGCGGCAAGGCTTGTTCACGTCTATCGCGGTTACCGATTACTAATGAACAATGAAGGTACCACACCTTAAACTTAAAGAGACTATTTTTAAACAGTCAAACAGTGCTGATATGGTTACTACAAAAAATACATGAGTCACAGGTTTTGTGGCGATTGATTTATTTAATGACGCGTTTCGATATAATCGCCAGACAATCTGGAAAAGTAACTAAACCTCAGATAGAACGGCGGAGACTGATTGATTGTTGAAAAAGTTGTTACACAAATACACTCCTGGAAATGGAAAAAAGAACATATTGACACCGGTGTGTCAGACCCACCATACTTGCTCCGGACACTGCGAGAGGGCTGTACAAGCAATGATCACACGCACGGCACAGCGGACACACCAGGAACCGCGGTGTTGGCCGTCGAATGGCGCTAGCTGCGCAGCATTTGTGCACCGCCGCCGTCAGTGTCAGCCAGTTTGCCGTGGCATACGGAGCTCCATCGCAGACTTTAACACTGGTAGCATGCCGCGACAGCGTGGACGTGAACCGTATGTGCAGTTGACGGACTTTGAGCGAGGGCGTATAGTGGGCATGCGGGAGGCCGGGTGGACGTACCGCCGAATTGCTCAACACGTGGGGCGTGAGGTCTCCACAGTACATCGATGTTGTCGCCAGTGGTCGGCGGAAGGTGCACGTGCCCGTCGACCTGGGACCGGACCGCAGCGACGCACGGATGCACGCCAAGACCGTAGGATCCTACGCAGTGCCGTAGGGGACCGCACCGCCACTTCCCAGCAAATTAGGGACACTGTTGCTCCTGGGGTATCGGCGAGGACCATTCGCAACCGTCTCCATGAAGCTGGGCTACGGTCCCGCACACCGTTAGGCCGTCTTCCGCTCACGCCCCAACATCGTGCAGCCCGCCTCCAGTGGTGTCGCGACAGGCGTGAATGGAGGGACGAATGGAGACGTGTCGTCTTCAGCGATGAGAGTCGCTTCTGCCTCGGTGCCAATGATGGTCGTATGCGTGTTTGGCGCCGTGCAGGTGAGCGCCACAATCAGGACTGCATACGACCGAGGCACACAGGGCCAACACCCGGCATCATTGTGTGGGGAGCGATCACCTACACTGGCCGTACACCACTGGTGATCGTCGAGGGGACACTGAATAGTGCATGGTACATCCAAACCGTCATCGAAGCCATCGTTCTACCATTCCTAGACCGGCAAGGGAACTTGCTGTTCCAACAGGACAATGCACGTCCGCATGTATCCCGTGCCACCCAACGTGCTCTAGAACGTGTAAGTCAACTACCCTGGCCAGCAAGATCTCCGGATCTGTCCCCCATTGAGTATGTTTGGGACTAGATGAAGCGTCGTCTCACGCGGTCTGCACGTCCAGCACGAACGCTGGTCCAACTGAGGCGCCAGGTGGAAATGGCATGGCAAGCCGTTCCACAGGACTACATCCAGCATCTCTACGATCGTCTCCATGGGAGAATAGCAGCCTGCATTGCTGCGAAAGGTGGATATACACTGTACTAGTGCCGACATTGTGCATGCTCTGTTGCCTGTGTCTATGTGCCTGTGGTTCTGTCAGTGTGATCATGTGATGTATCTGACCCCAGGAATGTGTCAATAAAGTTTCCCCTTCCTGGGACAATGAATTCACGGTGTTCTTATTTCAATTTCCAGGGGTGTATTTTAGAAACTGGCACAAATGTTATACAAGAGTACATACAAATATGAACAGGACCCACATGCGTGAAACATGGAGTCACGTGACTTAGACACACGCCAAGATGACTCTGGCCAGTTAAGGCGACCTGTGCCAAATAAACAGACAAAGTAGCCGCTAGGTGACATCAGTTGTGTGGTGTTAGCAGTACTTCTTGGCTTATAAGCTACAAATGATGCAAAATAGGATGTCGTAACCACGCAGGGCTTTAATGCAGGATACAAAATTTTCAAAAACAAAGGCTAAAGAGTATCATTAACGTTAGTGTATAGTCCAATGAGAGTGCGAAGGGGGGAGAGCAATGGCTGGTACCAGGAAGGGGGAGAGAGATGGGGGTGGGATCATCTATAGGTATTTGCTGCATACATAATTCTTCATATTAGCCGCTCTACCAATACGAGCATCTCACGCACCTACGGGCCTGTCAGGCGTTCCCGAATTTGTTATCCTCAGTGATTTGTTACCTTAGTTTTAACAATTTGTGGTTTATCCGTTCGCTTATACTTTTAAGTGCTATAATTACAATATTTTATTCCTTCTCATACGTTCGAAATAAACACTAAAAAAACTTTTTATTACTTTTGGATGCATTTTACGAGAATTCTGACAATGCTTGTCCATTTGACTTTATTAATGTCCGTATTTACACATGTAAGCCTGTTAATGTTACGCTGGTATCTATGACATAAGAAAGTTTCATTAGCTCGGTTAATTTTTAATGATATTTTCATTGGTTTTTGATGACTTCATCCTCTCCCTCCTGACTATACACGCCTCCCGTTCGGCAGTCTGGCACTCTCTTACCCTATTTTTAGCAGTCAAAACATGTTCAAATATGTGTGAAATCTTATGGGACTTAACTGCTAAGGTCATCAGTCCCTAATCTTACACACTATTTAACCTAAATTATCCTAAGGACAAACACACACACCCATGCCCGAGGGAGGACTCGAACCTCCGCCGGGACCAGCCGCACAGTCCATGATTGCAGCGCCCGAGACCGCTCGGCTAATCTCACGCGGCTTTGGCCGCCCTAAGCTCTGTTACATTAAGTGGTTGTCCCATTTATACACGTATCTTTTGTTTGTTAGACCCTAAGATGTCATGTTATCGATCTTCTAATTTTATTATGTATTTTTATGCGAATGTTGCCTTTCTACCGCAACTAATAATCTTCCGCAACCTATTTATATTTCACGCTCCCCCACCCCCTCCCTTCCTGTTACCTTCCATTGATTCGATCCCCCTCCCCTTTCCCATTCAGTTATACACAAGGTGTTATGTTAACGATATTCTCTTGGCTCCGTTTCCCAAAAAAAAAAAAAAAAAAAAAAAAAAAAAAAGCGTCTTTTATTAAAGCTCTACAAGGCTACGCCTTCCTAATTTCTATATCTTTAAGTTAAATGTCAAATTGTACAGCTTATGCCAGACAACTGATGCCATCTAATGGCAGTTTGCCAATTACGCGGCACAGGTCGCCTTAACTAGCCAGGGTCATCTTAGCATATGTCTAAGATACATGACTCCATGCTTCTCGCATGTGCTCCGTTTTCATATTTTGGTATGTACTATTATATAACTTACGTTTCAGTTCGTCGAGTATTTATGCAGTAACTTTTTCAATTATCAAACTGTCTCCACTTTATCGTTTGAGTTTTTGTAAGTTTTGCAGATTATCATATTAAACAAATCAGTCACCACAAAAGCTGCGACTCCTGTATACTTTTTGTAGTGTCCATATTAGCACTGTTTCAACGATTAAAAACATTCAAGTCCGCAGCTCGTGGTCGTGCGGTAGCGTTCTCGCTTCCCACGCCCGGGTTCCCGGGTTCGATTCCCGGCGGGGTCAGGGATTTTCTCTGCCTCGTGATGACTGGGTGTTGTGTGATGTCCTTAGGTTAGTTAGGTTTAAGTAGTTCTAAGTTCTAGGGGACTGATGACCATAGATGTTAAGTCCCATAGTGCTCAGAGCCATTTGAACCAACCAAAAACATTCAAAATGAGTGCGTACCTTTTACATGACTTTTGTTACAGTTAATAAAACCACATGCCGTAACACCACCTTCTCCGTATTTCACTACTGGCACTACACATGATGGTTGGTAATGTTTGAAAGGTGGCTACACTGAGTCACAGCGCCAGAGATTGCGCCAAAGAGTATTATTCAGCCGCCTCCACTGGCAGCGCTTGTTGAGATGTGGTAGTAGGCAGTGCTTGTCGTGAAGTCGTAGTGGAGAGTGCTTATTGAGAAGTAGCAGTAGGCAGTGTTTGTTGAGATGTGGTAGTGGGAAGTGCTTATTGAGAAGTAGCAGTAGGCAGTGCTTGTTGAGATGTAGCAGTGGTGAGTCGTTGTTGAGAAGTTCCCATGGAGAGTGCTTGTTCAGATGTTGTTATATTGTTTTGATGGGCTAGACTCCAGAGATTGTTGGATTGGGGATGCTGTAATGATCAGAGTGTGCTTTTCGTCAATATATATGAAGGTAAAAAATTCCTTTTTTTTATTATTTCAATGTCTTAAACAATAATGCCTCTTGGTCACAGGTTCAGTCAACAAAGCATCTGGCTCGTGTTCTTGTATTAGACTGTATTTATGGTTTCTATGTGCAATTATAGTATTACTGGTTTTATTTAATTAATTCAGTGTATATGGTATTTAAAATACCTTGTCTTATTCAGGAAGAACCGTGCCAGATGTGTACGTTGAATCACACTTTCACACACAGAACAGTTACATTTGTGTTTTTGTTTGGTAGCTTTATAGTTGCTGGGGACTTAATTAATTAATTGTGTTAACGGAAATTTCCTTTCATTCTTGGTTGTTATTTTAAGCAGTCAGATTGCGTACTAATACCAGTCAGGGCCAACCGTTTGCGAGACTTCGTAATCGGACAGACAGCTACTGAAAATTAAAATTATCTGCATTCAATTTAATAAAGCCCCCATGCATGTTCTCCAAGTATTCGCCAAACGCAAACCCTTCTATGAGACTGCCACACGCCATAGCGTGTTTCATCACTCCAAATGATTCGTTTCCACTTATCCACTGTCCAGTGGCGTCACCTCAAGCGTTGCTCAGCTTTGACTAGAGGGATGTCTGGCTGCTGAACAGCTGCTCCACCATCCTACGCCATTGTTTTTAACTCCCTATGCACAGTCACTGCGGTAGCTCATCTGCATGTAGCAGTTTGGAACTCCAAATTGTTTCTCACCGCTCATTTCATGCAATTTTTTACGGTAACTCTCCCGATGGTTCCTATCCGTTTGGTATATGAGGTCTGCCTGGCCTTGGTTTAGATGTGGTCCGTCCTTTTCATTTCCACGTCACAGTGACGTCACCAGCAGTAGACTTCGGCAGCTATGGAAGAACTGAAATGTCCTTGATGGATTTGTTACCCGATGACATCCAATGACTAGTCCATATTCGAAGTCGCTGAGCTCTCCTGATCAGCTCATTTGCTTCCCTACTGGCAACAGAATCTGGGGTGTTTATAGAATAATTATGCAGATGTAACCTTTAATTGCAAAGAAGGTAAGTACCTTACAGAAATGTTTGATACGGCACTGAATGAAGTATATCTTCAAGTTTTATATCCAAATGTTCACTGTGCCTATCTTTTGCAACGCGACAAATGTCCCATCTGTAATCCGTTTGCTGCCAAATCCCATAAAGCGAGTCTTAACGTATGCTGCCAGCTGCTTGTGTTTTCCGTTGTCGCAGCTCGTCGGAGTTTCCCGAAAACGGAGGAACAAACACTGCGTTTAATGTAACCCCGCACACAGAAGTCCATTGAGGTTAAATCAGGTAATCATGATGGCCAGGATATTCTTCTGCGACGTCCAATCCTAGTTGGGACAATATTACAGAGATACGCGAAAATTTCACGACAGTAATGTGATAGCACGCCATCTTGCGAGACAATAAATTATGTACCCATATCCTGTAGTAATTGACACATTACATAATTTTCAAGCGTATCTAGGTGCGATATGCCAGCTACAGTTGACTAGTCGAAAAAGAAAGGATCTACAGTGCAAAAAAAGAAAGAAATTACCCATTCATCTTCGATTACGTGACGTGGTTTCTGCTGATCCCATATCCGAACATTATGCCGATTCACTTTACCGCACAGGTATGGACGGTGAATTCATCACTGA
The DNA here is from genome assembly GCF_021461385.2 of Schistocerca piceifrons. Taxonomy (NCBI): domain Eukaryota; kingdom Metazoa; phylum Arthropoda; class Insecta; order Orthoptera; family Acrididae; genus Schistocerca; species Schistocerca piceifrons. The sequence goes on from NC_060143.1 coordinate 304,560,356, forward strand.
ACACAATTTCATTAAGAAAATCATCTTCAGAGTGCATTTTGTTAAACATTTCTACATGAAATTCTACTAGTTTTTCTTTGTTACTTTCTCTTAAAGCTTGCAACATTTCCAATTTGTAGGGTTTGAATGACAGGTGTGTGTTACCTTCCACAGTGTAACACTAGACATATTCAATTCTAAAGTGGTATGTCTCGTTGATTTACCCGGACTACAAATGTAAGACACAGAACTTATTCCGTTTTTGCATCAGAGAGTGCTGGTCGACCATGACCCGGAGTTCTATGTGTTACACAGCCAGTTTTGGCGACCTATTAATAATAGTTGGTCTTCGAGGTGATGGTTTCCGATATTTAGTCCGGAATTGTCTCTGAACTTCAGCAGTGGATTTGGATTCAGGAAAACATAAACAACACTCTTCACTCTCTGCGCCGTTAAATGACTGCAAGATGACTGTTGGAATAACTCATTCGCGCATGGCAACTAGCGGGAACGTCGAGAGCTAACAGTCTTAGCAGGCAAAATAAAAACTGAAGATATACTATATTCAATACTGTATCAAACATTTTTGTAAGTTATTTAGCATTTCACAATTAAGGGTTACTTTCATACAACTAATTTATAACAACCGTGTACTTTCCACCGCCTTTACACTTATGGGTCCGCCTATCTTAACATCTATTAATCAATTCTGCATTACATTGGACTGTCTGGATACACTTGAACCTATAGCGTATTGTCTGATGTCATCAGTTACAAATATACTTTTCTTCTCTTAAGTAAACTGATCTAAAAGAGATTACCGACTTTTCTACATCTCTATCTCTACATCTCCATCTCTACATCTATGTCTGGAAAGCAATGTAAGATGCGTGGCTGAAACCTGGTTGATAGGTACTCGAAGAGCGCACAGAATAATGTTACGATTGTGGATGGGGCCATAAACAGTTACTGTGAGTTGCACAATTCTTTATTTTTCTAAGAACCACTTATTTACACATTGATTTAAAAGATCACAATTAGAAAATACGGCTAAAGGCCTAGTTAAAGAAAACTTGAGATGCCTTCTGGGCTGAAGGCCCAAAACCACACCAAAAAATAGAACAGCTGAAGGCGTGGCTTAGAAATCAAAAGCAATTAAAAATAGAAGGTAAAAAAATTAAAAATCATGCAATTGAAACAATTAGTGGCTGAAGGTCTACACTACACGTCTGAAGGACAACTATAATTAAAACACATTAATAAACATTTTTCTAACTAAGAAATTTCTTTTTAAAGTTACAACAGAATGGCCGAAAGCCTAAATAAATAAATATTAACTTATTGCATGGCTCAAGGCCACAAACAAATTTGAAACAATGGCTGAAGGCCTGAAGAACAAGTCAGACAAACAATTTAAAATAAACCCTTTCCTTCTCATAAAAAAAATTTCCTTTAAAGAATACACATGGCTGAAGGCCTTATTAAAAGGGCTTCACGTAAATCCTCGGCTGAAGGCCACACGTAACACATCGAATAACTAATGGCTTAGGGCCTGGATTGCAGACAATTTCAGATAGAACCAATTTTAAGGAATTTGAAGAGTTGAAGTTAAATAATCGGATAGCTACCCAATCTAGGACGACCCGAGGACCAAACAACAATTTAACCAATTCACTTCCACCTGGCCAATGGCACAACGATGGAAAATATCGGCTGAGGACGAGGATACAAACATCACTACATCTTCAGAAATTGGTTCAAAATGGTTCAAATGGCTCTGAGAACTATGCGACTTAACTTCTGAGGTCATCAGTCGCCTAGAACTTAGAACTAATTAAACCTAACTAACCTAAGGACATCACACACATCCATGCCCGAGGCAGAATTCGAACCTGCGACCGTAGCGGTCGCTCGGCTCCAGACTGTAGCGCCTAGAACCGCACGGCCACTCCGGACGACCTTCAGAAATTGGCGTCTAAAAGCAGCGAAGGGAACAATAACAACTCTAAGCAAAATATGAACCAAACAACTTAAAAGGCTGTCGAACTACATGCTATGCTGGATAGCATCAACATGATGAGGAAAGACACACTGCCAGAAAACTAAGCCAACTACCAGGGCAGGTAACTGGGGTGTTAACAGTCATAGAGCTGAAAATATCGCTGGTGCACTTCGCTGGCAAGTAACAGTCAATTTAATAATTAATCACAACATAGGAAGATGGCTGCAAGATTTCGCCGACTACAACACATCATAGGTTGCTGCTAGCCTAAACGGCCCAGGGAGCAACAACCCGCAAATGAACGAAGAGATGTCGCAATAGATGAGGTTTCCTAACATGTTACCGATCACTCAACTTCAGCTTCCAGGTTCGGTGAGCAACGAACTTTGTCGCTCTCGCAGCTGGCGCCTCACGATCCGACAGCGCGTGCATGCCTCCAGTGGTCCCGGCCTGTCCGCATGCCGTGTAGACTTCGTTGCTGCTCCGTCCCAACCGACTGACTGCCTGCAGCACACAGACAGCATTAGAATAGCTGCTCAGTCAAAACCACACAAGCTACACAAGGTTCCACAAAACACTTCCACAAACAACTCGAACAATACTAAAACCAGTGACTGTGGAACAACAAGGACGAATCACAAGTCGACACACACAGAGAACCCAGAAGCGGTCACCAACCAAATATACGTCTTCCAATGAGACGAACGACCGAGCAACCAACCAAGGTCGTCCCCACTCAATTCATGTGTATCGGCAATGGACGGGCGAGTTTTGGCTGTCTGGACCTCACTGCTGCTCCGTCCCGACTCAACTCCCGACACACGACGACTCGGAAACACTAGCGGTCGCTCCGAGGACAGTAAAACAGTGCTCTTATGAATAAGCGCTGCTGCTGCCACTCACGGACAGGCAAGCCAGAAAATTAGTGACGCCAGTAAATCGAATAAGAAACAGGAGCGCAGTACCACAAAGACAAGATGTCAAGCAATAAACGATATGAACACGAGCCTCCCATGGCTCAGTGGCATGGGGTACATCCGATAATATGACTTACTACAATTTCCATCCATTCTGTTCTATTCTGATATGGATCGTTGGGAGAGTTGTGGCATTTATGCTCCATTTCAGCACATATCTAGTTATATTTTATCACACAGTTCCTAATGACTCGCGCTGCAGCGAAATATATAAAAGTCAGAGTAAGTCAAGATACTATGAAGACAGGACAGCCAGACAATGTACAAGATTCCATAACAATGAACTTAATGATAATATTGTGACTGGTAATTCAAAAGCTACAAGTACCTTTAACAATGACTTTCTAAATGAATCAGCAAAAACAGCATAAACATCAAGCAACTAGAAGGAGCGCCAAAACTCATCGCTGAAATTAACGGAATTCTAAAAGCTCTAAAAACAAAAACTTATGTGCTATTAATGGAATTTCATAGAGAAATTGGGGTCTAAAAGCAGCGAAGGGAACAATAACAACTCTAAGCAAAATATGAACCAAACAACTTAAAAGGCTGTCGAACTACATGCTATGCTGGATAGCATCAACATGATGAGGAAAGGCACACTGCCAGAAAACTAAGCCAACTACCAGGGCAGGTAGCTGGGGTGTTAACAGTCATAGAGCTTAAAAAGTAACGTCGCTAGCGATGTATGCAGTGCGTCACTAGGAGAGAGAAGTTTTACAAAAATGGCTCAAATGGCTCTGAGCACTATGTGACTTAACATCTGAGGTCATCAGTCCCCTAGAACTTAGAACTACTTAAACCTAACTAACCTAAGGATATCACACACATCCATGCCCGAGGCAGGATTCGAACCTGCGACCGTAGCGGTCGCGCGGTTCCAGACTGAAGCGCCTAGAACCGCTCGGTCACAGCTACCGGCCAGAATTTTTACAAGCAGGTTAAAACATGTGATTCTTAAACCTCTTTATGAGAAAACTGACAAGACAGGCTCAAATAATTATCATCCACTATTCTTACTGACATATTTTGCCAAAATACTCTAAAAAGTAACCTAGTCACGAAGATTCCTACACTTATGTGGAAACAATTTATTTAGCAAATCATAATATGGATTCCAGAAGGGTTCCCGACTGAGAAGGCTATTTATACATTCACTCACCATTTATTACAAGCCTTAAATAATGAAATATCGTGGGTTGGTACTTTTTGTGGTCTTTCTAAGGTATTTGACTGTGTAGATCATATTACACTCTTAGGAAAATTCAAGTTTTACGGAACTGATGATTATAGACGACTTTGAATCATACTTAACAAATAGAATACATAAGGCTGTGCTGAATAATTTGAACAATATCGGAAGCCTACAAAGTCCTAGTGACTGGCAAGTAATCACAAATGGAGTCCTACAGGGTTCGAGAACAGTATGTGGTGTTCATCCATGAACGTCACCTAGGTACGTATTGACACTAAAATAAGCTACACTTTTTATCCAGATTTCATGTTCCTAATGTCAGCTCGCGGTTTGCATCCGCTACCTTGAATTTTTACAAAAGTAATTGCAGTACAAAAATGAAGCTCATTTGCAGCAATACAACTAGAGTCCGTAGCCGAAACGGGCGACAAGGCATTTTATTAACCAGCAAAGAAAACTTTTATGGTTTTTTATTTGCGTTAGTAGTGTGTAGGTCTATGAGTACTGTTTCTTTGGCTTATAATTCAGTTTCAGATGGATATTGGTAAGAAAGCCTAATTTATGACGGTATGAACGACCATTTAGAATGAAAATCGTCATCAAGCCAAGAAATTTCAGCGTAGTTACGATGCAAGCTTCAAACTTACAGTTGTGTTGATACAACACATAGGCAACCAACAGAGAGGTCGGAATAAAATACTGACTGGACTAACCTAGTGTGTGACGTTGGGTTGCTAAAGAGGAAAACGACAAAATCGTTCAAGGGACAGAAATGTGACAAGTATCCGGAACTTAAGGTTCTTTCCTATGCGCAAGACAAGAGGATAGATGAGATGCCTATCCTACGACAATTTATCATCCTGGAAATCGCAAAAGTCTTAAACGAGCCACACTGAGAATTTCGCACGAGTATTAGTTGGTGTCGTCGCTTTATGCGGAGAAATAGTCTCACTCTCCGACGAAATGCTACGCTAGTATAGAAAATGCAAGCAGATTTCGAGGAGAACATAATTAACTTCCAGTGTTACGTCATCCATTTGCGAAAGTGTCGCTTATATAATATTCATCAGTGTGGCAATGCTCACAGAACACCAGTATTTTTCGACATGACGAACAGAACGACAGTAGACATGAAAGAGGCAAAAAGTATCTCATTAAGAAGCACTTGGAATGAAAAAAAATTAATAACTATAATGTTAGCTGTTACAGCCGACGGGGAAGTTATCCCCTTATATCGTTTTGAAGAGAAAAGCCGTGCTCAAAGAAAACTTTACTATCGCTGGCAAGAAAAGGGCTAGATGACAACGCAACTGATGGGTGATTAGTTTTCTATCGAATGGAATCGCTGACCTGGGGCACTGCTTGGTAAGCGAGCCGGATGCTTTAACGAGACATCTAACTGCTGAAGTAAAAGATAAACTTGCTGCACAAAAGTCAGAGCTTGTCGTAATACTTAGAGGAAAGACTTCATAAGCACGTGTAAAAGATGTGGCCATAAAAAAACCGTTCGAGGACAACTTCCGAAAAATGTATTCAGACAGGATCCTAGAAGAATACATTGTCCTTACACTGTTAGGTAAGACGAAGAAGCCACCAGTCGCCATTTTGTGCAAGTGGATTCTTGCTTCATGGTCCTTATCATCATCAGAGTCCATTATCAAGGGGTTCAAGAAATGATGCATACCGAATGCACTGGATGGCAGCGAGGATGACGTACTGTGGAAAGAGAATGAGGAAAATGATAGGAGTGAGAGTGTATAAGTGAATACTGCTACTGATCATGATGAGAGTAAGAAAAAATTTGTTGCCTATGTGTTGTATCAAATGTTAGAACAAATGTTTATGGTACATATCCACGTCTTACATTTCAGTACATTTTTTTTTTTGTTTGTAATTTTTCTCCTCTCAGTCAGTTATTTTCGCGGAAGATTTTTTCCTGGAATTACTTTCGGGCCAATATGGTGGCTCTTCGAGGAGCTAGGCATTTTAACTGCGCCGTCACAATATTCGGTAGTGAAACTAGTCATAAATAATCCATCACAAATTCAGAAGCACAATGACCTCCACACTACAGCTAAAAATGTCCTTCGTTACCCATTATTAAAGCCGTCACTGACTCTGAAAGAAGTTTAATGTACAGCAACTCAATTTCTTGATTATATCATAAAATGTCTGACAGATAGCGAAGGAAATTTTAAATCTAATCTAAAATCATTTCTTCTGGAGACCTCCTCTTAATACAGTCACGAATTTTCACTTAAAAACTACCAGGCAGTAAAACAAAAGGCAACTTATTTCTAAATGTTGTTGCATGAGTACGATTAAAGTAATAATGTGTCCATTACCGTTAACAGTCATAATTTATACATAGCTTGTAAACTGAGTAGCTCCGCACTATTCCTATAAAAGAATTGTTGGAATAACGTGTGGACCCTGTAACTATCTAACAAGCAGGCGAGATCAATATAGCACCACATTTTACAAACGAATGATGACCGGAGAGCATGGAAACGAGGATGACTCGTGCGGAATCGTACACAGAGAAAGCTGTGATTCGCCCGTCAGCATTGGCGGAAAGCGCGTAGGTTTCATTGTTTACATTTACTATTTAAATGTTTGTCTAGAGTTCCAGCAAGTATGATGACCTTATCCACACGGCTGGCTTTTAATTGTACTTTCAATTATTCTAATTCAACGCCCCAAAATTAGTTAAATGTTTCATTTCATATACCATTGGTGGACTGAAATGACTAATCTTGAGGGCGCCCTGAACGAGCAGGTGGGTAATTGAACGCTAGTTCCTGTATGCTGTCTAGAACGGGCTTTCAGAGAGGCAATACGTGTGTCTGATCAATGTAGCTTATCAAGCAGTTCGTAACAAGCTCAGTGCTGACAACGTGTGTGCATTACACATTCCAGTATCATGTAGTTAAAAGTAAACTTAAGTTTAAACCAGCATTGGAACACGTTTATAAGTACAGTCCGCGACAAGCAGTCTGAAAGGCAACACGTTTGTGCTGAGGGACGAATGTTATACATGGCTAAAAGCTCTTGTGATGATTGTTGTGACATATTATCACTGTCCTCAATAAGTGATAATTGTGTACCGTGATCTCTTGTGCATACTTGGATGCTAGACTGACTCTTGAAACTTAAGAGTATTTCTCGTTTCGTGATTTCGAGACGCAAAAAATTATGTGATTCTGGTGCCATCCCAATATTCTGAACTTCCATTATCGTAATAGTGAATACTCCAAAGATCTAATAAATGCAAGATATAATGTGCGGTCGACAGAGAAGAAATCCAGTGGGGACAATGTTAGCGTTTTTCTCAAGAATTCGCAAAGAACAACTTGCTCAATTAGCATGTCCGACACAGCAATGTGTCACAGCAGGAACATTCTATCCTGTACCTACTGTAAGTAGTGTAATCTTGTCTATGCCGCCCTGAGAGGTTGCGCTCCTGAATCTGAATTGGTAAGACAATGCGCTGCCGTTGCTTAATAAGGTTTCAGTTTCAGTATGTACACAGCTCTGCGAGCAGAAGCTACTGATACACAAGTCAGAAGTGCTAAATGGAGGAATGATTACCCCGGTCCTCTTTCCAAGGCTGTCCTTAAGACGCAACGTTCAGCTAGCAAACAACACACCACCTTCCACAGCAGTTGGAGCAACGAGCCTAAGCGTTTCAGGTGATTGGAGCCTTTTTCACAGGTAATGGTTCCATGCACCGTTGGACGCTGTTCTTCCATCATGTAATACACACTAAGTGCAACTATCAAGCGTCAAATAAAATTACGCATGAACATCTAAAGGCATAGCTACAAACTTGAGAACGCAGTTATATGCAAAGAAATAAAGTGAAGTTAATGAATCGATGGTGATAAAATGGATAAAGATGCAGTGATCTGAAATGATGTGAGTGAAATCTGTTCAGATATGATGACCTTGCAGTGGAATACAGATTTAATGAACAGTTAAATCGCTTTGAGTGTTTACACTAAGCTTCTAATTCTGGATAAAACACCGTCGGTACTGTCACGTTCTAGGCTCTCATAAATAACAAATAACACGACACTGCAGAAGTTCAATGAAGTCCGATGCTTAAGCGTTGGTACTGCAGGCTTTAAAATTAGATTTCCTAACATAATTTTTTTGAGAATGTTACGTCCTACTCAGTTTCAACAAAAGGTAAAATAGTTGAAAAACGTCATGACCCATAGGCAAGGGCTGCTGACAAAATTTCTTTATCCTACACCCAGTTTCGCTCTACAGACCCAGTCAAGCGTCCAATATATCAGTGGAAAGAACATTGCAAAATGAACTGTAATTATACGTCTAAATGGTATACATGTTAACGAAATCTCGCATAATGTCGAACACTCTCATAAAATATTTGTAACAACTTACAAGACGATTCAAAATCAATCGCATGAAATAACATAAAATCCAGGATTCGGCAGCTGAAATAGAAATATGACAAAGTAATGTAACAGACTGTATCAATACATATCACGAAATTCTTAATACATTTATACAGTGTTACCTGTTATCGAACAGTGGTATAAATTACTACATTGTCAATAGTACAAAATGTACCAGATACTGCTCTCCTTCGTGTTATATTAACAGTCAGCTTACGACGTTAAGAGAGAGGTTCCTCTGCGTACTGCCGGCTGCACACCTGATTACAATTTGCATGTCGCACCAAAGATGATCCAGAGGAATGCCTACATCGATATCTACATTACGACTACAGTAACGAGTATCTTTACGTTACAGATGTTGCGTATCATATGTTACTATGAGCATATGTGACAGTCATAAGAGTTTAACATTCTATACATTGTAATCAACAGTATACTATGTGTGTTGTAAGACCATTAGTGTTGACAGTAATAAAATGATAATGAGCAGTGATTTATGTTTACACATTTACGCCTGTGTGGAATAAGCCACAACTGGGTACGTGTGGTTATAGTGTCACTCCTCCTTGTCAGTCCTATCTGAAGTTAATAATGTTAACTCTCGTAATAACGTTAGCAAACTTGGCTATCGGATTTCTTAATGGAATGTCAGTTCTAATTAGTGTAAACAACCAGATAATTGAATCTAGTTGTTAATCATGAGCACCATATCAGAAACTGAGAACATGGAGAAAATGGAAACAGAGCCGAAGGCTCATTAATTAAATTATATCTGAGTAGCTGAAATCTGTTGGAATAATACACTCCTGGAAATTGAAATAAGAACACCGTGAATTCATTGTCCCAGTAAGAGGAAACTTTATTGACACATTCCTGGGGTCAGATACATCACATGATCACACTGACCGAACCACAGGGACATAGACACAGGCAACAGAGCATGCACAATGTCGGCACTAGTACAGTGTATATCCACCTTTCGCAGCAATGCAGGCTGCTGTTCTCCCATGGAGACGATCGTAGAGATGCTGGATGTAGTCCTGTGGAACGGCTTGCCATGCCATTTCCACCTGGCGCCTCAGTTGGACCAGCGTTCGTGCTGGACGTGCAGACCGCGTGAGACGACGCTTCATCCAGTCCCAAACATGCTCAATGGGGGACAGATCCGGAGATCTTGCTGGCCAGGGTAGTTGACTTACACCTTCTAGAGCACGTTGGGTGGCACGGGATACATGCGGACGTGCATTGTCCTGTTGGAACAGCAAGTTCCCTTGCCGGTCTAGGAATGGTAGAACGATGGGTTCGATGACGGTTTGGATGTACCGTGCACTATTCAGTGTCCCCTCGACGATCACCAGTGGTGTACGGCCAGTGTAGGAGATCGCTCCCCACACCATGATGCCGGGTGTTGGCCCTGTGTGCCTCGGTCGTATGCAGTCCTGATTGTGGCGCTCACCTGCACGGCGCCAAACACACATACGACCATCATTGGCACCAAGGCAGAAGCGACTCTCATCGCTGAAGACGACACGTCTCCATTCGTCCCTCCATTCACGCCTGTCGCGACACCACTGGAGGCGGGCTGCACGATGTTGGGGCGTGAGCGGAAGACGGCCTAATGGTGTGCGGGACCGTAGCCCAGCTTCATGGAGACGGTTGCGAATGGTCCTCGCCGATACCCCAGGAGCAACAGTGTCCCTAATTTGCTGGGAAGTGGCGGTGCGGTCCCCTACGGCACTGCGTAGGATCCTACGGTCTTGGCGTGCATCCGTGCGTCGCTGCGGTCCGGTCCCAGGTCGACGGGCACGTGCACCTTCCGCCGACCACTGGCGACAACATCGATGTACTGTGGAGACCTCACGCCCCACGTGTTGAGCAATTCGGCGGTACGTCCACCCGGCCTCCCGCATGCCCACTATACGCCCTCGCTCAAAGTCCGTCAACTGCACATACGGTTCACGTCCACGCTGTCGCGGCATGCTACCATTGTTAAAGACTGCGATGGAGCACCGTATGCCACGGCAAACTGGCTGACACTGACGGCGGCGGTGCACAAATGCTGCGCAGCTAGCGCCATTCGACGGCCAACACCGCGGTTCCTGGTGTGTCCGCCGTGCCGTGCGTGTGATCATTGCTTGTACAGCCCTCTCGCAGTGTCCGGAGCAAGTATGGTGGGTCTGACACACCGGTGTCAATGTGTTCTTTTTTCCATTTCCAGGAGTGTATATCAGAGGTGGCATAAAGTTCAGTCATTTGGATAAAATTTCTGGTTTACTTCATGTTACTAGAACAGAACAAGCACGTAAGATAACACTTTTACTGTCTCAGAATTCAAAACATCATACCTGAACAACTAAAAATCGTCAATCATGAAGTGCAAGTCGACAAGAATAACTCAGGAAGTGGTGAAGAAGTGGGTTCTCAAGCCGTTTGACGTTCCATTTTGTAACACACGAAGAACCAGCGACTGGATGTAATTTAGCAGCATGGAATCTCTACCTTCGCAACTGATGTATCATCTCTGGATGCCAGCCGCTCAAAGCAAACATATCGCTGCCGCGCCAGGCGCCCTCTCATACGTATCTTAAATATATTTCAAAACAGCATGCACGAAATATATTATATCGCCCCCAACGGTGAGAGACTTAGGTTACTGACAACAGGTAATGACCGAGCCCTTCCACATAGTAATTTTTCGTTTTATTTACGATATTTAACACATTTCATTCTTTCAAGTGGTTGTGAATGCATTTTGTTATTAATACCACTTTATTTTTAAAGTTTATATTAACAAGAGATAAATATAACATACTGGTGGAGCATTTTTCTTTCTGAAATATTCAGATATTTGGACGGTGGTTTGGAAACTCTCCACAACGCTGCCAAACTCATCTAGTTTCCTTATGTTGTAAGTGCATTTTATTTAAAAATCATCCAGTGTTATGCTATCCGCCATAAGAATACGATATACACCGTTTGATGTCTAGTTTTCTGTGAGAGGTCGTTGATCAGAATGTCTTACTGTCAGTTTAGAATCTGACACAGACCTCGAAGTCGTGGCAGAAAACGAGATGTTTGGCAGTGTACAAAAGCGTGTTACAAACCAGTGTTTGAATCACGACCAGAGGGAGCGTCTCATACGATAATTTTCTTAGAGTGTAGGTGATGAAAGTTTAAAGTGGTCTCTGTGGTGTTTCTATATTTAATACACTACTGGCACATTAAAATTGCTACACCACGAAGATGACGTGCTACAGGCGCGAAATTTAGCCGACAGGAAGAAGATGCTGTGATATGCAAATGATTAGCTTTCCAGACCATTCAAACAGGGTTGGCGCCGGTGACGACACCAACAACGTACTGACATGAGGAAAGTTTCGAACCGATTTGTCACACACAAACCGTAGTTGAGCGTCACGTTGTTGTGATGCCTCGTGTAAGGAGGAGAAATGCGTACCATCACGTTTCCGACTTTGATAAAGGTCGGATTGTAGCCTATCGCGATTGCGGTTTATCGTATCGCGACATTGCTGCTCGCGTTGGTCGAGATCCAATGACTCTTAGCAGAATATGGAATCGGTTGGTTCAGGAGTGTAATCCGGAACGCCGTGCTGGATCCCAACGGCTTCGTATCACTAGCAGTCGAGATGACAGGCATCTTATGCGCATGGCTGTAACGGATCGTGCAGCCACGTCTCGATCCCTGAGTCAACAGATGGGGACGTTTGCAAGACAACAACCATCTGCACCAACACTTCGACGACGTTTGCAGCAGCATGGACTATCACCTCGAAGACCATGGCTGCGGTTACCCTTGACTCTGCATCACAGACAGGACGCCTGCGAAGGAGTACTCAAAGACGAACCTGAGGGCACGAATGGCAAAACGTAATTTTTTCGGACGAATCCAGGTTCTGTTTACAGCATCATGATGGTCGCATCCGTGTTTGGAGACATCGCGGTGAACGCACATTGGAAGCGTGTGTTCGTCATCGCCATACTGACGTATCACCCGGCGTGATGGTATGGGGTGCCATTGATTATACGTCTCGGTCACCTCTTGTTCGCATTGATGGCACTTTGAACAGTGGACGTTACATTTCAGATGTGTTACGACCCGTGGCTCTACCCTTCATTCGATCTCTGCGAAACCCAACATTTCAGCACTGATAATGCTCGACCGCATGTTGCAGGTCCTGTACGGGCCTTTCTGGATACAGAAAATGTTCGACTGCTGCCCTGGCCAGCACATTCTCCAGATCTCTCACCAATTGAAAACATCTGGTCAATGGTGGCCGAGCAACTGGCTCGTCACAATACGCCAGTCACTACTCTTGATGAACTGTGGTATCGTGTTGAAGCTGCGTGGGCAGCTGTACCTGTACACGTCATCCAAACTCTGACTCAATGCCCAGGCGTATCAAGGCCGTTATTACAGCCAGAGGTGTTTGTTCTGGGTACTGATTCCTCAGGGTCTATGCACCCAAGTTGCGTGAAAATGTAATCACATGTCAGTTCTAGTGTAATATATTTGTCCAATGAATACCCGTTTATCATCTGCATTTCTTCTTGGTGTAGCATTTTTAATGGCCAGTAGTGTATGATCGTGTACACAGAGGCAGCTGCAGTTTGAGGTGTCGGTGAACCGTTAGGAATGCCTGGATGGCTGCATGCTACGCTATTCTGGGGAAGTATTGTGAAATCTCTTTCTTGGCGCTGGAGGCCCACCGTAGCTATACGTCACTGCGCCCTCATCGACGCGTAGGTGACTTGTAAATAGGATGAGCTTTTATAGTTCGTTATTTTTCTTTGTTAGGGTGCGTATCACATTGTGCGCATTTCCACCGAATGCTGAAAACACGGTCCTGTTGCAATAACGCCGGCCTGAGTGGCCGTGCGGTTCTGGGCGCTACAGTCTGGAGCCGAGCGACCGCTACGGTCGCAGGTTCGAAGCCTGCCTCGGGCATGGATGTGTGTGATGTCCTTAGGTTAGTTAGGTTTAATTAGTTCTAAGTTCTAGGCGACTGATGACGTCAGAAGTTAATTCGCCTGATGCTCAGAACCATTTGAACCATTTGTTGCAGTAACTCAGCTCGATCTGTTTCTACACAGGTTGCAGAAGGTGTTGGATATGTCTTTCTGCAACTTAAATTGGAACTAGCACTTGTGGAAAGGTGCAGAAATGGGTGCGACTGCAAGATATGTAGGGTGTGATTAAAACGAGGTTGTAATTTTACTGTAGCGGACAGGTTCGAAGAGGTGACTCGTTTAGAGATATGAGACTGCGGAAACATGACTGACTTGTGGGTGTTAGTTTATGCAAGTATGTGTTCGAATGGGCGTAATTTATAATATATAGTGTAAGGCTAGAGATCTGAGCAGTTAGTGTATATTTTTCTTCTTAGGACCTCAATTATCACATCATCTACTACTGTCTGTCATCACCTATAACTCAGCTGAAATATCGCTGAAACGTCTGATATGATCTCGAGACAGAATGCGTTGCAAAAACTAATGAATTATGTAGTTGGGTGCGGTGTGATGGAGTCGCAAATAGCGCTTGCATTTCACCTTTCTCAGCCGAATGACTTTCAAAGTTCATTGAGTTTATCGCGAGGTTGCATCGTTAGCTGTTAATACACACATTTCTACGATCAAGGTCACGGTATTTGTCCAGAAAACACCACCTCATTCAGAGGTAATGTCGTGTCTCGATTCGTAAAGCGGTTATATGTTTTAACATGGGTACTTGGGTGCACCTGTAGAACGGAGAGCGCTTGTGAGAGTAACATGCAGTAGTTGTTGGGATCGAGATTTTTTCTTTAACATCTGCTCGATTACGTCTGTGACACGGTGGTATGACTCACAGGAAGAACGTAAGAGACATGCACACACATCATTGATTTTCGGTCAGTATTATTTGGTGTCGTATGCATGCAGATATTGACGAGGTAATATGATACTTAGTGCTGGGTGTGAGATATGTTCGCATTTGAGCATCAGGTTTATAAAGTATATGTGTTTGTGTAAAGGAAATGTCTATGTACTGTTGTAGCGAGGGTATAGATTTGACTTGGAGTACTCTAATAGCGAAGGGGAGAGTATGTCTAGTCGTAAGGAAGGTACAGGTACAAGGTCCGGCAGAAAAACCTCCCCTTTAAGGAAAGCTAATAAAAACAAAACCAAATAAGGTAGAACAATTTTATTTATACTAAATAAAAGTACATATTATGCCATTTTAGAAAATACTCTTATGGTCTTACTTTTTAAATAAAACATCCCTTAAATGGCTTCCTGCACTGTCGACACACTGTTTGAGCCTTTCCCTGAAGTTATTCATTACTCTTTGAGTCATTTCAGGTGGAATAGCTTCAACCTCTTGTGTAATTGCTTCTTTCAGGGCTCGTAAATATTGTGGACGTTGTTCATAAACTTTTGCTTTTAAATAGCCCCAAAGAAAGAAATCACAGGGCGTTAAGTCCGGCGATCGTGGGGGCCAGCCAATGTCTCCACGCAACGAGATCACATGTCCAGGAAACATTTCCTTCACCAATGCCAGTGACTGCCGCGCTGTGTGGGCAGTAGCACCATCTTGCTGGAACCACACGTTCTCTATTTCACCAAAAAGCTCCCTTAGTTGCGGTTGGAGAAAGTTGCAGAGCATGGCACAATAGCGTTCACTGTTGACGGTTAAATTCCTGTCATTTTCTTCGAAAAAGTAAGGACCGATCACTCCGGAATTGTAAACAGCACACCATACTGTTACTTTAGGGCTATGAAGTGGTCGTTGATGAAGTTCTTGGGGATTGTGTTCACACCAGTACCTGCAATTTTGGCTGTTCACTGTTCCGGCAAGGTGAAAGTGTGCTTCATCAGAAAAAATCACAATATCGTTGGGACGAATGTTCCGAAGAAGGTCTTGGCACAAACTTACACGGACACCACAGTCTCGTTCACTCAGTTCCTGCGTAGTTACAATTTTGTAAGGATGCATTTTAAGATCTCGATGCAAGATTCTTCTCACACTTCGATCAGATATCCGTAATGCTGCCGCATGCTTTTTAGCGGATCGTCGAGGAGATTGTTGAACTGAAGCTCTAACTGTATCAACATTTCCGGGGCCTGTTGCAGTCCGTGGTCGTCCAGGTGGTTTCCTTTTTAATGCGGAACCTGTCTCACGAAAGTTAGCAACCCAAGAGTAAATTGTTTTCTTATCGGGAGCAGGGTCCCGTCGTCCGAGCGCAAAGCGAACGCGAAAAGCACGTTGAGTATTAATAGGCGATTCGCCATTTTGAATAAAATCTTCCACTACGAAGGCACGATGTTCACCAGACCACGCCATGGCGTACACTGAAAACGGCACGTAGGCAGCTACTTAACGACGCGCCCCCCACCACTCTGCTCCTTCTACTGTCCGCTGCACGTTACTTTGTAATTGGGGAGTTTTTTATGCCGGACCCTGTATTTCCAGAGCCACAGCAGTCATCAGAGTGTATTTCAGATACTTCGGCCATTGCCGAATACCGTTCAGTTGAGACCACCATCGTAAGATTAAATTGTAAGTATTATGATAGAAGATATATGTGAGGGGTTTCCTAGAATGTGTCCATGTATGCAAAGTCTGTGGTGGTATTGATTCGCGTTCCCATGTTAATGGTAGCAGTCTTCGGAATGCAGAGGCTTGTTGGAGTGTAGTAATGTATCAGAGTTAACTTTACCATTTTCTAGACGACCGAATGCCGAACTAATGCTTAGTATGTGCTGGGCAGCTTTCGTGATAAAGTGTAACTTTGAGAAGATGGTGCGTTTGCGGGGAAGCGTTATTCCCTCCCATGTAAATTGTTCGGTCGACTGCTTCTGCACATTTGGTGCCTTCATTTAGTTGAGGGAATATCGATTGTGGTGTGTTGGACACACGTTTGGCTGTTCTCTAGACGTGAGAAAGACCCTAGTTGGTTTGAAAATAATATTGATCATCTGGAATCTATTACATCACCGACTTCGGTATTCGAGAGTGCAAATATCAGTTTACTTGTTTCTAGTAAGTCAATGGTTTACAGCATGCTGCACCTCGCTAAAGTTTGATGTTTGTGGAGATATAATTTACAGTTTATGTCTTCTGCATAGTGTTGCGTTAGCGATTGGGAGGCTACTGCTGTGTGCTTGATATCGAGAAGTATGGCGAAAATTGTATAGTAATATGGCGAAAATACGGGTGTTCTTGTAATCGACGAGTCTGGAGACGTCTGTAGAAATGCGAGCAAGAAAGCAAAAACAGTAACGCGTTTGTGCCAATGGGAAACGAACCTACCTTTGCCCATCAGTTCTCACTGATGTAAAGGGGATGATTTGGTATGGTGGAGGATATGAATGGCATATTTACTAGATCGAGACGGTACTCAGTGATATATTCCCTGGTTGGAGATCGGTTTGACATTCCAATATTTTTGCCATTATCGTACGTATTTGATGACCTGTAGACAACTTTCCAATGTTTAGTTGTCGGCCGGTGCGAAATGGTGATCTGTGTGAAACAGTTTATCACCACTGAGAGTAGCGTCTGTAGAAAGAAAGAACAGGAGGGGGGGGGGGGGGGGGAGGGGGGTATAGATTGAAGGAACTGTCGGTGCAATTTAGCAATCTTTGCAAAATAACGGCAGAAAGACACAGAAAGAAAAGGTGGATGCTGCTTCGATACGGACTGCATTAGTAATTCGACTGGGAAATTCGATAAGAGCCAATGAGAATGCTCCATTGATTGTGGGGGGATATAGGAGCAGCGAGAACATTTGCGTATGTTGAGAGCAGGAAGGCTATCACGTTATGTCTGGGGGGAAGACTAGATTAGGCGATATTCTGATAAACAAGTAATGTTAGTATAGGAATTTTCGGACATACAACCTGAGACAAAAAGAAAGAGAGCATTAACTAATTCCGGGGCACTATAAAATTACAGATAGCTGGACTTGGCTGATATTTTTTCTCTCACAAAGCCATGTGACGTAAGAACAACATTGAGAATGTTTTAGATAGCGATGTGTCAGTCTCGCTGGGGCGGGTATGTGCAGTTGAACGCGTGTGTCAACATGCTCTGTGCTATTCTGCCTTCAATGGTAAATACAACTGGCGCTTGGAGATGCCTCGAATATGAGACTGGCATGAACGTGTTTTGGAATGCTATGATAGTATAACCGTGACTATATAGAGGCAGGCAAATTTCACCGTTCAATGACGCTGGCTCAGGGACTGTGACAGAGTGCGCAGGACCCGAACAGCAGCTGCCTCACTTCACAGTGGTTGTGGCTCGTGTGGCCCTAAATGGAGGGCTGTGAGTGCTTTGACCGATGGCCGTATCGACCGTACGTGCGATCGCATCATCATCGGTGTCTATCGGACAGGAATTTCTCAGGTGTTATGTATGAATGGGGGTGCCACCACCTCATGCTTGCGAAAGCCGAGCAGAGGCCTGTATGCGGTTTGGCATCTGACTGATGCATCACTTATCGATACCTGCTGTGCACTCTACTGTACAGGGGGCGGTGGACTGTGCTTGCACGTGTTGATTGCATTAATTTGCAAGCGGCTCTGTAGGCCGTGCTATGTGCTATTTGGACAGTTTACTAGTACTGAGCGCGTCTACACATCAGCGTAAAGGATTATTTAGCAGCAGTTTGCTATTGTGTACGGAAATTACGAGTTGGTTTCGTGTCTGTGGGCTGTGCAACATGGCCCCAGGCACATCAGGGTTGATTTTTTGTATCAGTGTGATAGATATACTCTATCGTTAAATAAGTTGTTTCAAAATAAATAGAGTGCAGTCAATCCTTACCCTCCCCAGCATCCCAGAGCAGTCTGTGTCATCTTGCCACCATTTTCCCTAACCATTTTGGATTACATCAGGAAATGCATGACAGAATCCTCTGCTGGTGGTACTGAGTACTAGAGCTCGTGGAGAACACACTGTTTGACGCCATCATGGATAACTGTACTTGCGTCATCAGCTGGTGTCATGGTGGCGTCCTCTGGCGGCGACGAAATGTACTAAGCCAGTTGGGGTCTGGAGCTCGTGGTGAAGCCACTAGCTGGGGCCTTCTTAGATTATGGTACTTGCATTATCACCTGACGTCACTACAGCGTCCTCTATGGCATCGATATGAACTAAGTCAGTTGGGCTATAGACTCAGCGGCAAATACACTTGGTGGTGGCGCTGCCTCTAGTTGTTTGAATAAAGACTGGTATATGATTTAGACAGTTGACGATTAGCAAGCAGAGTCTTTTAGATGGATTATTATTTTGACAATTTAGGATTTTTTTGGCTATCTGGATGTAAATTTATTGCATTATTTACGAGTGGTTCACATGTCTGTAGGCTGTGCAGTGCGTTATTTTTGACGGTTTACAATTAGCAAGCGTGTGTGCAGAGCCTTATACATGAGTTATGTGGGTGTAGTTTGCAGGTTTGTATGCTGTTGGGCATGTCAGAGCATGTGTTCTGTGATACATGTACTCCATCCTTAAATGAATTGCTCCCAAAGAAATAAAGTACACTCCTTCCTCTCTCCATCAGCCTAGTGCAGGCTGAGTCCTTTTGCCAGCAACCCCCCATAAGGGGTTGAGCCGTGGAGGCTTAGGTTATTGGTGGTGAGCTTCGTTTGCAACACTTTTCCGAGGTTGGTGGCGAAAGCCCAAGTGACTTTCCTTTACTGCCAGAATTCAAACTTGGCGCCAGTTCCTAGGAAGAGGTGGCGTCCTCGACCTTGAAAAGTAGTTGAAACTAGGTAGTTGAAAGTATAGTGAGCGCCTTTTCTTACCTATATGAGAGAGAAGGCATTGCAGCATATCTGTTTCTTTCTCTCTCTCTCTCTCTCTCTCTCTCCCTCTCAGCGCTTGACTACAGGTGGGGTGAGCGACAATCTTGGATTACATAATGGGAGCATGCTCTAGCTGTGTCCTGGACCATGCAGATTGAATAATGGTAATAGTTTAGTTAGAATATTTACAGAAGACTATGTCTGGCGCGAGTATGACAGCTGTGACATTAGCAGTCTTGAGCTCGGGGGCAGCTTGCACAGTGAGAGGCAGAGAGCTGACGATCTTGAGTCATCACCAGACGTCGCTGCGCCGATGGGAACTACGCCAACACCATGTGGTCGATACACTGCGTGCAGCCATCTTGAATAATGGTACTTTGAAATGACCTGACATGACGGTGGCGCACTCTGGTGGCAGCGATATGAAGTGGATTCTGGACCTCGTGGTGGTGGACAGAGTTGGTGCAGCCATCTTGAATAACGGTACATGAGTCATGATCTTGCGTCATGATGGCGCTCCCTGGTGACAGCCAGCTGGTCTCCAGACTCAGTGGCGAACACACCTGCTTGAAATTGGTTAAATAATAAGATAATTTTTTCCAGCCATTTTCCCTACTTAGTAGAGATAACCTGGGTGTCAAACGTTATCCTGCTAGTATTTAAACTTCGCGCCATTTTCTTTGGGGATGGGTTAGCTTGGTGAAGGTAGCCAATTGACCTTCTTCCCGCCAAAATCACCCATCTTGAATGACTTCATGCACTGTTGCCAAGTCTACATGCCACCTCTACTAAGGTCTACTATAGGGTTCATTTCATACAAGAAATCAATACCTATTATGCAGTCAGTGATTAAGATCTTGACAATGAGGAACTTTCCTATCATTGCCACATTACATGCAATTAGAGGAACCTGGTTCTGCCATTTAATTATTGAAGATCGTTCGCCCATAGCTCATACGATCCTACAATCATTGATTGACAAAGTCAGCAGTTTAATTGTCTGACATAATGTTCCAAACAAGCTTAGGCAAATTACATTTGCCGTAGCATCTGCATCTGTTGTCACTATGGCAGTTATCTCTCCAACTACGACATGTATAGCCGACTATGGCACAGTTTGTGATTGGGTCTGATAGTTTGTGTTGTCAGAAATAAATTCTTCCAGATATCATTACCATTCTCATATCTTATTAACTTATCTTTTCCTGTCTGTCTCCTTCTCACTCCATGCTTGACTATTCAGGGCTAAACAGGGTAGAAGTTAAGTTTCCTGAACAAGTTACATGAAGTTGGTTGTCATCTGCATTACCATTTCCATTCAAACTATCATTGCTGCAATTACTGTTATTCACCCAATTAAGGTTTTGAGGTACAAACTGGTTCATACTGCCACTGTGGAGCCCCATGTCTGTTTGCATATCCAGGGAGAAATGTATAATCTTGGTTCGTCTGTTTTTTATGGTTGTAATGGTTTAGGTTGTGATTTGGATTGTTATTGTGGTTGTTATGGGGTCTTCCATTTCCATTCACTACTGTTCTATTGATTATTATAATTTTTTGCACAGTTTCTGTTCCCTTTATGATTATTGTTCTGTAGATTAGTAACATTGTTATTTCCTTTCTGATAAAACACTTTCGTTTTTTCCTTAATAATGTCAATGGAATCTTATACTGAGACGAATTATTATTTGATTCAGATACATCAAATAACTTTTTCCAAATATGTATGACATGTTATGCTATTAAAATTCTTCTCACATCTCATTGTGATATGGTATTATCCAAATATCGTATTTTATTCAAGTATTTCTCAAAATAGTTTCTTAAATTTTTTGATGTGTGTGGAAAGGCTTTCCTGCAAAATTTTTTCCTGTATGCATGCTGGCTAATATTTAGATGCAAAAAAATATTAGAAATCATCTTAGCCTGAGAAGTGTTCAGCAACGTCCGTTGCCCATCAATCTCCATCCTCTTATAAGTATAAAACTTGTCATAAATGCAATCTTCTTTGAGCCCATACACAAATATGGTATAGTTCCTTGGAATCGTTTTAAGAACATGATCTGATGCCAATATTTCTTACCCAGAATAAAACCTTGAAATTGGTGATGCATCATTAGATTTGCTCCTAAAATCATATTAGCAAACAATGGCACCACCCTTGCACCATGTGTTACATTCGTTAACGAATCTTAATTTTCTGTAGGCCTACATCAGTTCTGCGTAAAAGTTTCTTTCGGAATCCACTCATGATACCTCATCCTGTACAATCTCTTTCACCTCCGCTAGTTTTTTTCCCCTGAGTT
Source organism: Schistocerca piceifrons (assembly GCF_021461385.2). Classification (NCBI taxonomy): domain Eukaryota; kingdom Metazoa; phylum Arthropoda; class Insecta; order Orthoptera; family Acrididae; genus Schistocerca; species Schistocerca piceifrons. The sequence continues at coordinate 304,582,054 of NC_060143.1, forward strand.
GTTCACTGAGTACTTTCCGCCAGTGTGAATGCTCCTGGGTACACTTTTCATCAGCTTTCAGTAATTAACTTCCCACTGAAATATCCATGTTGCTTTTTATGTCATGAATATCTGTGGAGATTTGTCCTATTAATTACTGTAGTTTTTTCTAGTAATTGCGTAAAATGTGTGTCTTTTTCTGCAGACCAAGCACTTAATTTGTCTGCCAGCATTTTACACTGCAAATCCATTTGCTTGTTATTCGCACGATTTTGTCCAAAAGTGAGTTCTTCCGTTTCTCTTGTTAGACGATCAACTGTGTTCGACAATTTGCTCAGCTTTTTCCGAACAGCCCCTAATCCTGAACCATGTTCCTATACAGATTCTGGGAAACTAGAATATGCCTGCTTTAATACAGTAAGTCTATTAGTCAATTTTTTTGTAAGTTTTTACTGTCTCCTTATGATCTCATTAACTTCAGCTACGATATCATCCTTCTATTGAGCCATTGCATCTTACTTTTGAGCCAGAACACTCTGCTGATTCAGACGTTTGTTAATCTCAGTTACACTAGAGTTTTGCTGAGTCACAAGTTGGTTCTGCTTTGAGCCATAACACTTTGGTGATTCGTAAGTTCATTTTGCTTTTGTGCAACAGCAATTTGCTGATTCGTGATAGCATCTAACTTTTACAATAAAACACTTAAAATTTCCTGCAGTGTACTAATTGTTGCTAAATTTACTCTAGATCCTGATGTTTCCTCAACTAATTGATCTGTTCTGGATTCTAAATTAGTCATAGGGAGAGCATTTTTACCATCACTAATTCACAAACAGTACTAAACTCACCTTCCTTTGATAAAAAAAACTAGTAATGCTCGATACAGAAAACTCCACTTGAAAGGTATAACTGTATTTTCGAACTCCATCAATGTTGGATCTCCGTAGTTGTCTGTGGATTTTACGAAATCGTTCTATTTTCCACTCCAGATCTGATTACATCAGTTGGATGAGACAGGAAACTAATTGGTGTTAGAATACAAATAATTAATGACATAATAAGGTTTTAAAAACCATTTTCAAACGTGCGTCAGATTTATTGTGTTATTCCACCTCGTCAGTCCTGCCTGGTACTAGTAATGTTAAACTTATAATAATGTTAGCAAGTTGAATTTCATAATGTTTGAATTTCGTAAAGAAATGCAGGCTCTAATCTTTGTCGTGAAAAACAATCAGATAATTGAATTTCGTTGTTAATCACGTGCACCAGGTAAGGGCATGAAGCTGATTTACATCATAAATATAAATTCAAACAGAGCGGAGGGCTCATAATTAAATTATATTTGAATAATTGAAGGCTGCTTTGCTAATTTTCTTATATCACAGAAGGTGATATAAAGTTCTGTGTTTTGGATAAAGGTCAGGGTTCATTTTACATTACTAAAGAAGAACATGGACGTATTATTGTCTCTTCAGAATGTAATACCTGAATAACTAACAATCGTCAAGTGACAGTCGGGAGAATAAGTCACGAAGTGGACTCTCAACCATTTTACATTTCATTTTATAGCATATAAAGAACTGCGAGTGGATGTCATTAGCAGCAATGAATCCCTACACTGACAATTAAAATTGCTTCTCTGGATGACAGCTGCTCAAAGCAAAGGTATCGCTGCTGCGGCAAGTGCGCCTCATAGGTATTTTAACACATTTCAAAACAGAAAATATGTATTACATAACAGCGAATCACCACATTTTGCAAATATTTATTAGCTGTGGGGCACCACGTTCTTAAAAAATACAAAGTACAGTAGTTTAGTGCATCAGTGAATAAAGCGGAAGCATGGAAATTAATCGTTGCGTATTGAATTTCTAGATGTTCACTACTTGGCAAAATGAGTTTCAGTGGATTTAATAAAGGTTTAACGGGCCCTGTTATATTACTCGCACCCCTCAGTATAAACAGTTTATAAAATACAAAAAAAAAAATACAATCGCATTTTACCTACATGAAATTTCGGATTCACGTCTAACCTTTCTTGGCATCGTATTAAGGATTGCATCACTCGAAATTCGTTCAAACAAAAGTCTCAGGCTTTTTCGTGATTCTCTTGCAGAAGTGAATGTACCCTGAGAGTACGAAAAGTAATGACTTTATTTGCTTGTGTGATGCAGTCACTTGTGGGCAGCTGGGGACAGCAATACACAGAAAGCTTTTTAAATCCAAGCGAAATGTCGCGGCTTTTTTGTTGGCTGTCGCACAATGGAAGTGGCGTGTTTGCATGTTAGCGCTGCTAAAGTGACGGTACGGCTGGCAAGCATGCTATGTACACACGCGCCGTTCTGCCGCGTTCTCGGATGTCAATAGCGTTCCACCCACCTGACTTCGCTTAGCTTGCTCCAGAATAGACTAGCATTTATCACGCGCAGAACACAATAGCAACGATAAAGGTCTCTCTACCTAAGGAAGAACGCTTGTCACGCTATTGTCGGCTGTCGCAACATTTTAAGCAATTACTCTAATTGGCAGTCATATATTGTACGTATTTCAGCGTTTCCTACCTTTTACATTTGTGGCTGTTATCGGAAGACCATGTAAGTGAAGCTTGACCATGTCTAGGAAGTTATCACTGGATTTCAGGAATGAAACTCATATTGCTATCTACAGAGTGTTTCCGTAAGAGCCTTCAAAAATTTGACAGGACATTCAGTACGCTAAACTGAGCAATTTGAGGTAGGGAACCTGGGACCGGAGATAGTAGGAATACAGAAATCATATTACTGTGTGCATTTTTATTTACATTAGTTGCAGTTATCTGCAAATACCATCATTGATACAATGAACGTACTGTTTGTACTGTATCTCACAAAATGCGCTGAAACGTACGGCCATAAACCTCAATGCAAGCATGCCATCGACGAACAAGATTTTCACGCACCCTGAGAAATGTCCCGGGTGTGTTTCGAATCACACCACAGGCAGCTAAAATTCTGGCAACTAAATACATCTTTGTATCCACTGGGGTCTCGTACACAAGTGACTTTAGATATCCCCATAGGAAATAATCAAGGGGAAGCAGGTCAGGTGACCTCGCAGACCATGGAATAGGACCTCTCCTTCCAATCCAGTGACCAGGAAATACAGCCTTGAGATGTCAGCAATGACATCAACACTGGAGTGAAGCGGTAAATCTTCATATTATATCTACATCATGTCACGAACAGCCAAAAATATGTTCTCCAACAACTCAGCTCTTTGCTCGAACAACAAGTACAGGTCGTCATTCAGACGGTCAGGTAGAAGATAGGACTTAATGAAATTTTCTCCTTGTAGGAAATAAATAATGTACAAGTAAATAAACAGTTCAGTACATGTAATCTTGCACACATGATAGTGGTAAAGTGGTAAATAAGTTGGAAAACGTTAATGCTAGACAAAGTGGTAGACAAATTTGTATTGTATTGTATGTTAACTGGGAGTCTAGAAAAGACGGAGAGGCTCCGTTCTCGCCGCAGCCGTTGTGGTCCACAACCCCACGACGACTATCACAGTCCACTTCAGCCCTCCGCCACCCCACACCGAACCACTCTTTCAGGGTTATTGTGCGGTTCGGCTCCCGGTGGAGCGCCCCCCCCCCCCCCCCCACCGCCCCACGACCCGGGAACGTCTTATACCAGACGCGAGTAACCCCTATGTTTGCTTCGTAGAGTAATGGTGGTTGGTGTACGCGTACGTGGAGAACTTCTTTGCACATCAATCGCCGATATAGTGTAGCTGAGGCGGAATAAGGGGAACCAGCTCGCATTCGCCGAGGCAGATGTAAAACCGCCTAAAAACCATCCACAGACTGGCCAGCTCATCGGACCTCGTCACAAGTCCGCCGGGCGGATTCGTGCCGGGGACCAGGCGCTCCTTCCCACTCCGGAAAGCCGTGCGTCAGACCGCACGGCTAACCGTGCGGGTGGTAGACAAGTTTACTTCCATATCTACTTGAGCTAGTTTCTCCAATCCCATGTTCCCTACTTCAGACTGTTAAGTGGAGCACTGTCTGTCCCCTGTTACATCTTTGCACGCTCCTACGGAAACACTCGGTATACAAAAAAAGGTTCAAATGAATCTGAGCACTACGGGACTTAACATCTGATGTCATCAGTCCCTTAGACTTAGAACTACTTAAACGTAACCAACCTAAGGACATCACACACATCCATGCCCGAGGCAGGATTCTAACCTGCGACCGTTGTAGTCGCGCGGTTCCGGACTGAAGCGCCTATAACCGCTCGGCCACAGCCGCCGGCACTCTGTATACTCTCTGTATACATTAACTGACAATGTTTTCCAAGATTTAAGTAACAGAACTAAACCCGTCTCCGTTAATCAAAAGAAACGTATTTTGTACTAAATTTTTAGAGTTTCATTTGCATGCGTTTGATTCTGGAGGAAACCAGCGGCAAAATGCTCCTGGTGGAGCACAAAAAGACGAAAATGCGCCTGTTTAAAAGACTCTGACTAAAACATGGGGTAACTGCTGCGTCACTCTACTTTCCTCAGCAACTTAAAACTTTTCCAAAAAATTTTTGACTTCAGAACATATTCACGCTCTTTTCAATATGTAACGCTCCTCTCATTCTTACAAACTCACTCATAACCCCTACTCCAGTCACTCATAACCTTCCATTTGCCCATTCTCACTCACTTATTCAACCCGACTGATTGTCATTATCTCCTTCTGTCTCCGTACCTGTCACTGTGTTTTGTCTCACAGCCACAGTCTCCTTCGTTCTGTCCTACTAATACTGTCTCCTCTCACTCCGTCTTCTTGCTCTCTCATTCATTCATTCCCATTGCTGCTGCCTCTTCCCACTGGCGGGACTCTCCATCACTTTCCCGTTGACTATTGTCGTAGACTCCGTCTTTCACTATCACTCGCTCTCATCCATTTCCACCTTCTCCTTCTCTTTATTCCTCTGTCACCGGCACTTCACTCTTTTCCTAGCACTGTTCTGTCACTGTTACCTATGTTTCACCGCCAATATGTCTCCCTCTTTCTCAAAAATGGTTCAAATGGCTCTGAGCACTATGGGACTTAACATCTGAGGTCATCAGTCCCCTAAAGCTTAGAACTACGTAAACCTAACTAACCTGAGGACATCACACACATCCATGCCCGAGGCAAGATTCGAACCTGCGACCGTAGCGGTCGCGCAGTTCCAGACTGAAGTGCCTAGAACTGCTCGGCCACACCGGCCGGCCTCTTTCTCTCACGCACCATCTTCCAGTATTTATTACTTTTCCGTCTGTTTCTCATTGCCATGTTTCCTTCTCTATCAGAATGAAAAAAAGCATTTGTGTTCACATGGCAAAATTTTTGGGAAACTTTGAAAAGGTGGTGAGTAAGATAGTATGAGGCAGCTAGTATCCCACTTTTAAGTGGGAGCCTTTTAAACAGGAGCAAATACGCCTTTTCTGTGCTCCGATATGAGGGTTTCTCCACTGGTTCTTTTTCCCTGCTACAGCAGGACATGTCACTCATATGGAAAGAACCATATTGGTCAGTAAAACTCCGATAGTTTACTTTACGTCAAACTGAAATAACGCACAACTGATTTAACACCTCACATCGGATTTATGACCACAAAAATTTTGCATGTTGTTCAGTACTACAACATGAAGTTTCCAGAACTTTCCTAATGATAACAGACACACTTTGTAGCATATTTCTCCATGCTATGTCATTTTATAAACTATGTTGCCCCCTCACACCGATTTTTACGTGAGTAGTTTACGTGGACAAGTAGAGTAACTTTAAACCTCTGTATCTCGGAAACAGATCGAGAAAATTTTCAAAGCTTTTCGAGTTAGGGATCTTAGGAACATATAGTAAAAATTACAATCATTTGCTGTATTTGCTGCGCATAGCCGTCTTGGAATCTGCGGCTCGGGTTTGGTACGCCAATTTCTCGATAAAGGATAAATATTTCTGAAAATGAAAGGATGGCACTCCTAGATAAATGCCTAGAGAATATACCGTTAAAATTTGAGCAATTTGTTGCTGTTAGTTATTCAGATATCTGCTGCTGACTTTGAAAAAAAGTAGGGTATACAAATGGTCATTAGCCCAAGGGCTATGCAAAACACTTACCCCTACCTTTATGCCATCAATAGACCACAGGAAAATCGCGTTTTTATGGGCGGCGTTTTGGAGCGTATTGATAACACATGCTTTCACATGCGTACGGATTACATGGTATACTTATAAATGTATATACAGATTTGTTGTTACTACGTGTTCTATACTTAAAAAGTTAACGTCATCATATGGTTTAAATAATTATAGGAGAACAGGGAATAAATAAGAAGCTATTAACAACATATGTGGTGAAACATATCTAATATATGCAGTAACTGTAATTAATCAAGCTGAACATAAGAACGATAAAAAGGAAATAACGCAAAAAAATTTTGATATTCAGTTTGTAACTTTCTTTAATAAAAAATAAACATTTTAAGATTACGTTGATTGAATGTGTGAGCTGTGGAATGGGTACTGAACTCAAATTATGTAGCGTGTTAGCAAAACTTTATACGAATTGATTGGGCAGTGCAACTCCCAATACCAATAAAGAAATACAGTCACTGCAAAATACATTCAGCCACTTAGGCACTGAATCCTCTGGTCGTCTTCAAAACTGATAACTCTGGCCCCTGCGCACATAACAAATAAAATTAATTGCCTTACGTCTAGAGCAGCAACAGAGTAACGCGATATGTTCTGGTCTCTCATGAAAAACAAAAATGTGCTAGCAACAGGCTCAGCCGTGTGCAGTGCTGGCTGCAATACTTCGAAATGCACATGAAACTGTTTTGGCTGATAAATGAAAACGTTTATGAATATCCAATGACCTGGAGAGGGAGGTGGTACTGATTTTAGCAAAATTATATGGCACGTTAAGTTTGGCTTTGCAAAAACATGTCACAATTAAAGTTACATTACTCACAATTGATTTACAAACAATGAGATTTGAACAGAAAGTATTTTCTAACCTCATTAAACCAGTATAAATGCTAATCATCAAATTACATATAGATCTGCTAACAGATCTTATAAGCATTACAAAAATGAAATATCTAAATAGACTTTTTACCAAAACAGTTTACGTGCATTCTGAGGTTACTCAATAATTACAAATTATCAGCCAGCTCATCATCTATACTAACAAACTGGCAAAAACAGAAATCATAATTATTTAACAATCTTACCTTGCTTGCATGAAGACTTCTTACTACAACAATATGGACACACCTACATTAATCTAACACTTGGTGGCTTCACACAGCACACCACAAAAACTGCCTACTCCATCGTTTTTCCCTCAAAGACAGATACCTTCAACTGTGCGCCAAGCGCTCTCCTACTTCAACACTACAATAACGTCAGACCAGAAGCAGTATCTCTGGGTTTGCAGTCTTATACAAATGTGCCTCAGTATACACCTTTCACAACGCTCCAGCGGAGTACAACAAATTTGACACATATTTGGAAGTACCTAGAACAATAAATGTGCGACAAATTTATCTAACTGTATAACATCATTAAACTCGAAAGAATTGATAGTGCGCAGGTGCACCAGCACAAATCATAATCTGATTATATTATGAGTAACTTACCTGACAATAAAGGTTGCTAACACGTAAATCAAAATCAGTATACAATCCCAATCGTCAAGATAATGGTATAGGATTGGGCAAGGGAAAGGAAGAGTCATGGCTGAAGCCTATGAGCATGTTGAAGTGACTGCATCATAAAGTCCATTTCTTTTTGTATTGCGCAGGTTAAACAACTTAGTAGTGACCAACGTGGATTGCATTCAGTGCAACAAGACATCTGAACTCCGTGTTATGTTCCTCAGTCTGGTGCAGAGATACAATAGGTACTTAGCAACAGATTATCAACATCCGTAGTTGGCAATTATCATAATACCAGTAACGTGGTGACCGGCGTCATCACTGCTGTTCATGGTGGAGATTCTTCTCAGATCCAAAGATATATATAGTCGCTTATGTTGAAGTATAAATACCAGCAGTAAATTGCTCCAATATCATTAACAGTGGTAGAAGACTGGATAATGAAAGGTACAAAAAAGTAGCAAACGTAACGTAGAGGATCATGACCATTTCTACCTATGTCAACATCAGTAATGTATCTGATTAGAAAAAGTTCAGTATCCTAATGAAATTATAGATTGGAAGAAGTAACAGTGCTATATATCAAAATGAATAGGTAAAACTGAAAGTGAACTTTGAATAAGGCAACATCAATAAGTGTGGTATCAGGCTGCCAATTAAACATAGAATAACCAAACATTACACACAACATCACTGGTTCATAGCATTATACTGTGACTCTCTGTAGCCTTGTACATGCAACAATGAGACGTAATTATGGAAGAAAACCTAACATTGAAATCAAGAACTGAATGGCTTCAAGTGGCCTAGCACATGAAATACATGCAAGTCTTAATATCTAAAACTGTTGAATAGAAAATATCAATCAGAGGCTACAAATGGCCTGTTTACATACATAAATGCTAATATTAATAGCTATAAAATGAGTGGGGCTCCAAGTGGCCTTTATTCATGAACTAAATGACTGTGGCTCGAGGTGGCCTAGTTTTACATAGCATAAACATCGTATCTGAGAAAGTATTATAACATATCATTTGCCGTACTGTTGATCGTCTGCACAAAGTCGTAGTCAAATTCATCAAGCGTACTGTTACTACAGAAATACACTCCTGGAAATGGAAAAAAGAACACATTGACACCGGTGTGTCAGACCCACCATACTTGCTCCGGACACTGCGAGAGGGCTGTACAAGCAATGATCACACGCACGGCACAGCGGACACACCAGGAACCGCGGTGTTGGCCGTCGAATGGCGCTAGCTGCGCAGCATTTGTGCACCGCCGCCGTCAGTGTCAGCCAGTTTGCCGTGGCATACGGAGCTCCATCGCAGTCTTTAACACTGGTAGCATGCCGCGACAGCGTGGACGTGAACCGTATGTGCAGTTGACGGACTTTGAGCGAGGGCGTATAGTGGGCATGCGGGAGGCCGGGTGGACGTACCGCCGAATTGCTCAACACGTGGGGCGTGAGGTCTCCACAGTACATCGATGTTGTCGCCAGTGGTCGGCGGAAGGTGCACGTGCCCGTCGACCTGGGACCGGACCGCAGCGACGCACGGATGCACGCCAAGACCGTAGGATCCTACGCAGTGCCGTAGGGGACCGCACCGCCACTTCCCAGCAAATTAGGGACACTGTTGCTCCTGGGGTATCGGCGAGCACCATTCGCAACCGTCTCCATGAAGCTGGGCTACGGTCCCGCACACCGTTAGGCCGTCTTCCGCTCACGCCCCAACATCGTGCAGCCCGCCTCCAGTGGTGTCGCGACAGGCGTGAATGGAGGGACGAATGGAGACGTGTCGTCTTCAGCGATGAGAGTCGCTTCTGCCTTGGTGCCAATGATGGTCGTATGTGTGTTTGGCGCCGTGCAGGTGAGCGCCACAATCAGGACTGCATACGACCGAGGCACACAGGGCCAACACCCGGCATCATGGTGTGGGGAGCGATCTCCTACACTGGCCGTACACCACTGGTGATCGTCGAGGGGACACTGAATAGTGCACGGTACGTCCAAACCGTCATCGAAGCCATCGTTCTACCATTCCTAGACCGGCAAGGGAACTTGCTGTTCCAACAGGACAATGCACGTCCGCATGTATCCCGTGCCACCCAACGTGCTCTAGAAGGTGTAAGTCAACTACCCTGGCCAGCAAGATCTCCGGATCTGTCCCCCATTGAGCATGTTTGGGACTGGATGAAGCGTCGTCTCACGCGGTCTGCACGTCCAGCACGAACGCTGGTCCAACTGAGGCGCCAGGTGGAAATGGCATGGCAAGCCGTTCCACAGGACTACATCCAGCATCTCTACGATCGTCTCCATGGGAGAATAGCAGCCTGCATTGATGTGAAAGGTGGATATACACTGTACTAGCGCCGACATTGTGCATGCTCTGTTGCCTGTGTCTATGTGCCTGTGGTTCTGTCAGTGTGATCATGTGATGTATCTGACCCCAGGAATGTGTCAATAAAGTTTCCCCTTCCTGGGACAATGAATTCACGGTGTTCTTATTTCAATTTCCAGGAGTGTACATGTCCGTAAAGAACGTTGTACGCCAATTAGTGTTCTTGGATGCTGAAATGACCTCTACTCTGTTAATGTCTTGCTCCTCAGCTGAAGTTGTATTATGAAATATGATGCCTTTTTGCAAGATGATATACACTAAAAGGATGAAATAATGTTTTTATGACGTCGCTCGACTTCTAGACTGGGACGACCTGCGACTCTTTCATGGTCGCATCCGTCTTGCTTTGCATTAATTCAACTGTCGTAGAATACCTATATTTTGCATGCGGCGGTTATCAGGTGAAATCAAGACAAGAAGGATACGGTCATAAAAGATGCGAATACCGTCACACATTCACACACACACACACACGTTAATAAAACCGACAAACTGCAGGGACGGATTCCTGACTGAAAATAGAAGAAAAAATGTCCTATTAACATGTGTCCGGAAATGGACGGCGTGCGTACACCGACAACAAATCGTCCCGGAATTCGGTACAGAGCTGCATCGGATCCACGTCATAACAGATGTTCAAATGGCCTCCGTGGGATGCAAAGCACGCTTTCACACGTCAGATCATGGATTGCTGGTGACAGAAATGCCATAACTGTGATGGCTTGGTTCAAAAACCATCGACAAAATCCTTCCCGTAGAGGGAAGTCCGCTGCTGATAGTGCTTGCACTCGCTGCAGGTGATAGGGATAATAGCGGTTGTCATGCAGGACACACATAATCTTATCAGGTTACCTTCCATTCAGAAGGTTGTTGCACGCAACGACTTTTATATTGACTTGTAAATAATAGACTTCAGCTATCAGTCGTCCTTTCTAAATTTTATTGGCAGATCTCGATTTCAGCTAGAAACTAGTCATTCCCAATGCACTATCATTTTTGATCAATGCATGCATCGCCCGTTGGTCGGGCTTCATCCCCGGTTCATTGGATTGCATGCATCGCCCGTTGGTCGGGCTTCATCCCCGGTTCATTGGATTGCATGCATTAATCAAAAATGATAGTGCATTGGGAATGACTAGTTTCTAGCTGAAATCGAGATCTGCCAATAAAATTTAGAAAGGACGACTGATAGCTGAAATCCATTATCAACAACACATAATCTCACTTAGGTTTACACCATGGTGGCGGGCCACTTGCCTGGAGCTTGTATTGGGGTTTGTCTTCACATGTTGTAGACCTCGGTGCTCCAAATCTGGTGTACGCGAAGTCCGCCGCCCCTCCCTCTTCCCTTGTACTTAGCCATGATCACACTAAAGCCCAAAAAGGGCTTGAAGTGTTGGTGTCTGTGACGGTTCTTGTTTTGGTGTAGCCGTGCTGCCTCTCGACATTTTCATCTGACTGGCTGTGCACAAACACCATCTCGGCTTATTCCTGACATGAATACAGGAGTATTCTGCTGCTTATAGTATGCTGCGTCAAGCACACAGCCTGCAACACACAAGGAACATAACGCACGTATTCGGCGGAACTTTCATTCGTCAGCGACCTCTATCATGGCAACGACGCATTTCCGGACGCATGGTCCTAGGACCTTCTTATTCTCGATTTCCAGTCAGGAATCCTTCCTGCAGTTCGTAAGTTTTAGTAATGGTTGGTTCGTTGGTTTGGTGGTTTGGGTGAGGGAACCAAGCAGTGAGGTCATCGGTGCCATCGGATAAGGGAAAGATGGAAGGAAATCGGCCGTGCCCTTTCAAAGGGACCATCCTAGAATTTGGATGAAACGATTTATGGAAATCAAGGAAAACCTAAATCCGGATAGCCGGAAGCGGGTTTCAACCACCGTCCTCCCGAATGCTAACCACTGCGCCATCTCGCTCGGTTTTTATTAGTGTTCACCGCATATTATATATATATGCAGTAAGGATTTCTTACTGACTGGGAGGAACTATTTATTGAAGTTGTGCGAAGTACAACAATGATCCTCAGTTGTTTCTAACAAATAATGGAACTCTTAAATGATGTGTTTCCGCATTTAGCGTCTCTCAACTTTAACAAGAGGACTACATGTTCATTGATTGGCGGCTCCATGGCGTGTTTGTGCACCACGACCAAATAGTGGATAGAATTGGAAGGAAAATCAGCATTGGCCATATTTTGTTGTTTTATTGTCAGCAAAATCGATTTTCGGTCACTTACTGACAATCGTCAGTGCTAGAAGTTAAAAATTTTCACATAACGATCAGAGAGTATAAAACCGAAAATCACAACTACATCTGCGTATGGACATAACAGTTGGTAGGAACATACCTGTAATGTACAATTAAAATTGGTAGGCACTGGTATCAAGCTATAACCTCAAGCTTAGAGCGATCACATAAACTGAGGCCGCTGTTTACATGCACCTGTACAGCAGACCTCTGTGTGACAGCTCTTGGAACGCCCTCTATGTGACATGTGTCACATGAAGACTTAATATTACTGGTTTTGCAAGATATTAACACCAAATTTGTGACTATGAAGTAATTCAAATTTAAAATGTATGTAAAACACATAACAGACGAAGGGGGAAGGAAACATCTAAAATACACAGGCGTATTGTTTTTTAAAAAACAAAATTACAAAACATAAGACAGATCGATAATGAGTTGTGAAAGTGCAGGACAAATAAAAGAGAAAAAGAAAAGGAAAAAGAATAACATATGAATAACATGAAATGAGGTATAACACAATTTTTTTAAAAAACATAGTACCCACCATCTGGCGTGGGAAGTTAGAAGTACAACGTTCGTGATTTACGTAAACTGTTACGTTAAGACTAAGGAGTCAAATATATAAAAATAGTAGTAGTACGAAAATGCCATTACGTAATAATTAAAATGCCGAGAAACACAATATTCATTATAAAAAAGTTTTGAAGGTGTTGACAAACAATTTCGTTATCATATTTAACCGACATGATGATGTACATCTCGTTTGTCCCTTTGGACAAGCTAACATTATTATATAAATGGTTATACGCTTCCGCATCCTACACCTTCTTCCCCTCCGCCGGTGTGCCCCAAGGTTCCGTCCTCTCCCCTCTTCTGTACCTTTTGCATATGGCAGACATGCCGCCGCGTTCACCCCCCCCATCCACCTTCTCCAGTACGCCGATGACACCGCCTTCCTTGCCCTCCCCCCAACCTGCAGCAATCACAACACCTTCTCCAGTCCCATCTCAACTGATTCAGCACTTGGCGCAACCAGTGGTTGCTTAAGGTCAATCCTTCCAAAACCCAGGTGATCATTCCGCCTCCTCAACTTCTATGTCACCGTCTATGGCCGTCCTATTGCCCTCATCCTTAAGTATCTTGGCGTCACTCTTGACCGTTGCCTCTCCTGGACCCCCCACCTCCGGTCAATCCAAGCCAAGGCACGCTCCCGACTAGGTCTCCTCAAGTTCCTTCCTGGCCGTACATGGGGTCCAGACCCCTCCACCATCCTCCACACCTATAAATCCCTCATACGCCCTATCCTGTGCTACACCCACCCTGCCTGGATCTCCGCTTCTCCTACCTTTTACAAATCCCTTCAGATCCTTGAACGCCATGATCTTCACCTCACCTACCGCATCGGTCAGCCCTCCCCCACACGGATCCTGTACAACCTTATTCCGTTCTCCCGCCTCCTCCTTTTCCTCGAACAGATACTGATCTTCTACACCTCCTGTAAATTCGATCCTCCTCACCCACTGGTCTCTCCCATCCTCTCCCGCCCCTGTCCACTGCCGCGCCTGTATATCCACGTCCCACCTGCCCACCATCTCTCCACTCTCCATACCAAGGTGGCTTCCTCCAGATCCCCCTCCCTGATGATGCCCTCATCCCCTCCATCTACCGCTCCTACCAACTTTGATCCTCCCTCCATCTTCCTGTGTTTGTTCCTATGGGCACCCTCTCTCCCTTCTTTCCCCCTTCCCACCCTTCTTCCTTTCTCCCCACTCCTCCCCCGGGCTTCTCCTACCCCCATACCTTCAATCCTCCTACCATCTCCTCTGCCACTGGCATCTTTGCTCTTCCCTCTCATTCCCCCACCCCCTGCTTCCCCTCTTGGCAGGTCCGCGGACTCGCACACGTTAAGTAGACATTCGCGCGACAGAGATCATCGCCATCAGTTTCTCGTGTGTGTGCCATCGTGTTTGTGGTTTAGTGTTCTTCGCTGTCACTCTCCTACGTTCACCTGTACCATCTAAGTCCTCAGTGTTTGTGCGCAATGCCGACAGTTTTTAGTGTTTTTTCGTCAAGTGTGAACAGCTTTGTGTTATTTGTTACTGTGTCTACTTTTTTTGCCCCCCACTTTGTTCTGTATCTTCTGTGTTTCCTTTGTATTTTCTTTGTAAAACGTGTGGCTGAATAGCAACGTAGTATGCTTCTGCCAGCCCACTTTATGTGACGTGTAAGGTGTCAGGCAAATCCAACACCTTCCATGAAAACCCTGACATTATAAGCAAATCCAGTAGTATGTCACATAGCTCTGGATAAATCGTGACATTAAATTAACCAAAGTAATACGAGTAACGAGTGAGTAAATGGAATACCACAGATTAACACAAGAATGCCTAAATGCATGTCATACCTTCCCACCATGAGACAGATGCAGTTCCGAGGGGAGAAAAGAGAACAGAAGCCGAGAGCAGAACCGTGTTAAGCTGGAAGGCCCTACGATAAGGGACGGACGGACACCCACGTCTCCAGCTAACCGCTAGGACCACACCACTCGCAAGTTTTAGCGTGAGGCTTTTTCGCGTCTCTGTTACGTCAGGACAACCCCCAGCCCATATTAAAAGATAGAGCCCTCCAGGAGAACAGTATAGATCTTACGATAACACTAGAAGGACCACACCACCCGCAAGTTTTAGCGTGAGACTTTTACGCGTCTCTGTTACGTCAGGACCACCCCCAGCCCATGTTAAAAGATAGAGCCCTCCAGAAGAACAGTATAAATCTTACGACAACGCTAAAAGGACCACACCAGCTGCAAGTTCTAGCGTGAGACTTTTTCACGTCTCTGTTACGTTGCAAACTTTAAAAACATTTCCCCACAACGAAAAATATAACGTTTCTCATTGGATAGACAGAATTTTTGTAGGCGGAGCTTAAGGTTAACATTGAGACCCTGATTGGTCAGATGAAAACACAGACAGATAGTTTTTTTATACCAACTTCGGTAAATTGTGGTAAGGAGAAGTTAGGAGAGAGTTGCTTCCGAGACAGAGAGGTGAGTGGAGCTGTGCTGTCCGCCGCCCCCTGACGAACACCGACAAGGTAATGAACGCACGTGATGCCGCATAACAGCGCATAAAGCTTCACTCAGAACTCCAGAATTCTCATCTGTTACACCCCCTTTTTGCGTAATACTAGTGTCGATCGTCAATTAAAGCTCATGGTGCCACTTGAAGCAAAAATCTGAAATGCGATGATTTTTCTGTTATATAGTTATTGAAAAGCCACATCAGCCACTGTAATTTACGACAAGTTAGATAAGTAATTAAAGATAATTGAGGGCCACTGTAGACCATTTTGATAGTTTTCTCTTTTGTGAAACTTAATTTAAACTTAGATTATAGATGTGATATGGCATAGCCCATCCTTCGATCCATTGTAGAACTTGGAAACCCACTCAGGGAATATTCGTTCACATTTTTGTTGAACGCAGTTGGTTTTTACCATCCTGTATTAAAACATTTCCTTTTATCAATAGCGCAATTTATAAACAATTTTTTGTGAGTAGAATAAAATTTCCAATGGTAAACCTAACTGCTTTTTCGACGTTATTTTACCAGCTAACTAAAAATAGGAAAGCCTTGACCCCTTCCACTAAATTTAGTTAGTATTAATATTCTTTTACAGGGAGTGCAGTGGAGCTGACGCTGAAATCATTAAGTATTTGGTTGTATCATCACTAGTCTCACTGAACTCTTCTGAATTCTACATGTCATGTGTGGTCTGGCGTCTCCTTGCCAGCAACAGGTCCCAGGTTCAAACCAGTCAATTCCCTAAAAACACCCTCAGAGCGTCGATGCGGGAAAGTGGTAGGGAGACACGATATAGAACAAACAGACACCACACAGAATGTTAGAAAGGTGTTTAAATAACAATAAAGAAAAAAAACCGCTTCCGCATAAGCACTGGGTCAGAACCCATACGTACATGACATCAAGTCGACATCTCTTAGGCGATGACACAAAGTGATTTGAACCTGTTTTCACATTTACATAATTATTTTTCGTGTATGTTAACAATTCCTTTTCTGTTCGAATAAATGCTGGATATCGTGCATAACCTGTTTTTAATTTCTCTACAGTATTATGTGCATTTCTGGAATAAGTGGCACTATTATCTGTCCTTCCTAATGATGGTTTCTCGATGCATGATGTATACTACTTGTTCACACCTTGTACTTTAAATTCATTTCAATAACACAATTAGAATTATAGGAATTTTTAAGTCTGCTTTTATTTCATATGGGTCCCACTGCTACTATAAGTTGTGTAAAATCAAATTATTTTTATTAATATTCCGAACCGGTTGCTTGGCAATTTTATTACTGTTTTATCAACCTGTGAATGTATGTATGGGTTCCTACCCAGTGCTGATGTTGAAGCGTACAACCAGAGTTATAAAAAAAAATGTTAGCTTGTCCAAATGGGACGAATGATATGTACATCATCGCGTCGTTAAATATAATAACAAAATTGTTCGTCTACACCCTCAAAATTTTTGTTGTTGTTATAATGAATATTGTTTCATGGTATGTGAATTGTTACTTAGTGGAACTTTTCGTACTATTACTATTTCTTATATATTTGAATTCTCAGTTTTAACGTAATATTTTACTTAAATCAGGAACGAAATACTTCTAATTTTCGATGCCAAATTGTAGGTGCTATGTTTTACATTGAGCAACCATGTATGTTTGATGTCATGTATGTATGGGTTCTGACCTAGTGCTTATGCGGAAGGGTATAACCATTGTTATAATAATGTTAGCTTGTCCAAAGGGACAAACGAGATGTATATCATCATGTCGGTTAAGTATAATAACGAAATTGTTTGTCTACACCTTCAAAACTTTTTTATAATGAATATTGTGTTTCTCGGCATTTTAATTATTACGTAATGGCATTTTCGTACTACTACTATTTTTATATATTTGACTCCTTAGTCTTAACGTAACAGTTTACGTAAATCACGAACGTTGTACTTCTAACTTCCCACGCCAGATGGTGGGTACTATGTTTTTTAAAAAATTGTGTTATACCTCATTTCATGTTATTCATATGTTATTCTTTTTCCTTTTCTTTTTCTCTTTTATTTGTCCTGCACTTTCACAACTCATTATCGATCTGTCTTATGTTTTGTAATTTTGTTTTTTAAAAAACAATACGCCAGTGTATTTTAGATGTTTCCTTCCCCCTTCGTCTGTTATGTGTTTTACATACATTTTAAATTTGAATTACTTCATAGTCACAAATTTGGTGTTAATATCTTGCAAAACCAGTAATATTAAGTCTTCATGTGACACATGTCACATAGAGGGCGTTCCAAGAGCTGTCACACAGAGGTCTACTGTACAGGTGCATGTAAACAGCGGCCTCAGTTTATGTGATCGCTCTAAGCTTGTGGTAATAGCTTGATACCAGTGCCTACCAATTTTAATTGTACATTACAGGTATGTTCCTACCAACTATTGTGTTCATATACAGATGTAGTTGTAATTTTCGGTTTTATACTCTCTGATCGTTATGTGAAAATTTTTAACTTCTAGCACTGGGGATGGTCAATAAGTGACCGAAAATCGATTTTGCTGACAATAAAACAACAAATTACGGCCAATGCTGATTTTCCTTCCAATTCTAGCTAGATATTCAGTTCTGCGCATGAAGGATAGAAACATTATACTGATAAATTTAAAGCATGAACAAGCGTTAGTAAACAAGCAAAACCGCGGTCCGAATCTTGGAGATGCATAAATTTCACAGCCGGCATTTGGCCACCGAGGGGAGGAAGCCTGGTGGCCTAAAATTTCTGATAACTGTCTTTGCGCCAGTGCCATGGCTTCAGTTCCAAACCTCTCCGGAGTGTCTGGCGAAATGGGGGCATGTGACACACTTTATAGTGATCCATTCATCGGATGGGGCACATTAAATTCAGCGGTCTAGTTGGTGCTATTGATGAGGAATACGCTGTGTGCTTGGTTCTCTGTTTCTCTCTTCCCCTCATCCATACCAACACAGACTCAAAGCCGCTTTCCACATGTAGTCACTATAATCATCCACACAACACATATTCTTACTTGACGCTTGCTAAAAGTTCGGTGGAAGACAACGGAATTTACCTCAAGTAGTGCCTTGCTTAGAATGGCAAGCACGAGTTTCTTCATCTTTCTCCTTACATTCATTCTTTGAGTACGGGAGTACTTTGATTGTTAAATGGTAGGCGTCCGTGACTCGTCAAAAGTGAGGGTGACAACTTATATTTTGGAATGGGGTGGGGCAAGAAATAACAGATAGTGAACTCTCACTTCACCCCATCCTTCCCCCCTCTTCCAACCCCTCCCTCAGAACGATGGAGCGACGCCTTTTCCTCTAACGCAAAGCAACGGGATGAAGACCGGCCAGGCGCATAATGAAAACTATCGTGTAACTTCACTTTTAATTATGTTTAAATTGATCTCTTATGACTCGCCTTTTGTCGCCAGTATCGTACCAACCCAAAGAGAGCTGAAGGTATAACGAAAACTTACAAAAATGTCGTACTGAAATTCAGTGCGTTATTAAGACAGTCGCCGCCGTGATCTGATAGGGAAAAGACTGCGTATCGGATGTGATAATTGTGTTTCACTGCCATGAATTTAGGGCGCTGCGAGCGCTTAACTCTGATTACAGCTGCAGCATATGTTTGGAGTTTTATTGTCCCATTAGCTTTCCTTGATGCCCTGCCTCCACTGTTAAGATATCCCATATTCGGCCTTTAGAGGTGATGGCGGACATGTTCTGCAGCGTCTGCCTGCTGAATGGGTGCTCTTACACTCTGAATGTGCCTTCCTACTCCACATTGTTCTGTCATCACGATGAAGGCACCCTGTCAATATGACGTCATTCTGCCGCATCGATGCGAGGCAGTTCATTACTCAAATGGTTCAAATGGCTCCGAGCACTATGGGACTTCACCTGAGGTCATCAGTCCCCTAGAACTTATAACTACTGAAACCTAACTAACCTAAGGACTTCACACACATCCATGACCGAGGTAGGATTCGAACCTGCGACCGCAGCGGTCGCGTGGTTCCAGACTGAAGCGCCTAGAACCCCTCGGCCACACCAGCTGGCAGTTCATTACTCAAGACGGACGCTGAGTGAATTGTGGTGCACCACAGACCATAGATGACAGGGTAGAGCGACGGTTGCAGTGATGTGTACGGCGTAACAGACGTGCAACTAATGAGCAACTGACCACCCAAACGTACCAACGGGTTACCAGCAGAGTCGCCTCGACGACCGTTCAGCGAAGGTTGCTGCGTATGGGCATCAGCAGCAGACGCCTGGTTCATGGCCTCATGCTGACTGCTGCTCATCGGCGACTATGTCTGCAATTTGTACGACAGTACCGCAACTGAACGTCCGTTTAGAGGCGACAGATTGTCTTTTCAGATGAATCAAGTTTTATGCTCCATCGGCGTGAAACGTCTGAAAGCGACCACCTTGCAAGAATCGTTGGAAAAATCCAGGCAGGAGGAGGGGACATTATGGTCTGGGAAATATTTTTGTGGCATTGCCTGGGTGACCTCGTCATTCTGAAAGGTCCAATGGATCAACACAAGTATGCATCTAACCCTGGGAACCATCTCCGCCCACAAATGCAGTTTGCTTTTCATAGGCAGGATGAAATCTGCAGCAGTGCTTTTCCATAGAGCACCAGGGTGCAACTTCCTGGCACATTAAAACTGTGTGCCGCACCGACACTCGAACTCAGGACCTTTGCCTTTCGCGGGCAAGTGGTCTAGTGACTGAGCGACCCAAGCACGACTCACAACCCGTCCTCACATCTTCATTTCTGTCAGTACCTCGTCTCCAACTTTCCAAACTTCAGAGAAGTTTTCCTTTAGCAGGAGAGTTTCTATGAAGTTTGAAAGGTAGGTGACGAGATACTGACAGAAATGAAGCTGTGAGGACGGCGTCGTGAGTCGTGCTTGGGTCTCAGCCGCGAAAGGCTAGGTCCCGAGTTCGTGTCCCAGGTCCGTGTCTCGGTCCAGCACACAGTTTCATTCAGTCAGAAAGTTTCATATAAGCGCACACTCGGCTGCAGAGTGAAAATTTCATTCTGGAAGCATCAGTATGAGTTTTACTCTCTCGGCCACCAAACTCTGGATTAAAACCCGACTGAGAATCTGTGGGACCATCTAGACCGGGCTGATCTCTCCATTGTTCCTCAACGGAGAAACCTAGCGCAGTTGGCCACGGCACTGCACTCGGCATGATTTCGTATTCTTGTCGTTAACTTCCAGAACTTTCGTGACTCTCTTCATGCACGTCCCACACCGGTCCGCGCTGCAAAAGATAGTTATTCAGGCTCCTGACAAATGGTTACATTAATATGACTGGACAGTGTAGATTTAAGTGGTAGGAAGTCGTTTCTGAAAGTATTTGTTTGGAGTGAAACCATATTCGGAATCGAAACGTGGACGATGAACAGTTTACAGAAGAACAGAATAGAAGCTTTTTAAATGGTGGCACTGCAGAAGAACAGCTACGATTTGATGGGTAGATAGGGTTACTAAAGAGGAGGTACTAAATAGAATTATGAAGAAAAGAAATTTGTGGGACAACCTCATTAAAAGAAGCGATCAGTTCATAAAACACGTTCTGAGACATCAAGGGATCATCAGTTTAGTAGCGGAGTGAAGTGTGAGTGATAAAATTCGTAGAGGGAGACCAAAGGAGGTGAATAAGGTAAGCAGATTCCACCTTGCACGGGATGGAGTAAAGTGGAGATGTACTGGTTGTCCAGGGGAGAGCAATATTTATTCATAGAAGTAGTACTATGAATTAAGACTTTTATGATTCTTGAAAGACAAAATGACAAAAAAATTATAGAAAAAACATTTATCAGTCAACGTAATTGTAGTTAAAAGCAACATCGATATATTGTGCATACTATTCTTGTTAAAATATTAATAGCTGTGAAACAGTAGAATGATTTTATGTGATTACTTACTGTGGTCTTGATCTTGGATGAGGATAGACGTGAGAGGCATTACAAGTGTACTTACGTTGCATTTTGGTTGAATATATGTGTTTATTTGCTCTTAAAAACTTTACTTACGGATCTTACGCATCTCTACATGTCAGGATACTAATGACTTGTTTTTTCAGAATATCAGAACTCGCAATACAGTGCGAGCCTATGTTGCCGCATAAAGGCTATGTTTTATCTCGACTACGTAAATTCACGGAAATTAACTTACTCCGAAATGATCACTGGTAAATACGCTACACAATAATATTTCTCTACGCGAACCCATCACATTAAGGCAGTATTAATTTCAATGAAATTGCAATGCAGAAAGAATATGAGATGTTTTGTTAACAGACGAGGTAGTACGGCTCTTCACACTACTCTTTACGTGATTCACGTTGCGGGCATTAAACTTTCAAATAATATTTCCATGAAAAAGACTGTGTAACTTGCCTGTGATAAATTGTGCTGTCACTTTAGTGCGTGTGGCGTCATTTGATATGCATCTATACTTATTTGTGCTTACAAACCATACAGTTTAATGAACTGCACATGTACACACAATTAAAGCACACCACTTGACGTACAGAACAGAACAACATACATCATAGAAACAACACACCGGCTCCCAACGTAGGGCCATAAATAACTGTGTGGTTAGGTTATACTATATTTGCACCTTATTGCAATATGCATTGTTTTTTTCTTTCATTTACCACGTCGCCTACAACAACGAGATAGAATCTAATTGGAAAGGATTCTACAAGAGAGAGGAGGCATTGCTAATTCAGATTCTGAGAAAATTTGCAATACGATAGGACATTCAAAGTAAGCAGACGCTTCTATGTCCACCACGCTTCAAGGATACATGTAACCAATGTCTTGGGGGCATGCAATAAGTGATTTGTGTTTGTGTATTTTTCTAAAAGTATTTATTGTTGCTGCACATACTGCAGTACTGTGGGATAATACTTTCCATCACACATTTCTTTCACTAGATTATTAGAGAGTAGGTTTAGTAAAGGGGGAATTTTTTTTATCCAGTTTACTCCAACATTTATAGCGTCAGACTATTTTTGGTGTTTTGTGTGTTATATTTATGTATATCTAGTGTGCGCTTTGTACTTAGTCATCAAAGACGGGTAGCCCAAAGAAGAAAAATGCAGCGGAAGGTGACCGTATTACAGATTCAGAAGAGACTCAGAGTATCAGGGAGTTACCGTTCACCGATACAGATGATATTAACTTTGAATTCAAAGCTTTAGAAAGTGAAAAGTTTGAATTAGAGATCTCGATGTCTGATTCTAATCTGGAGACGTTCGAAGGAAATTACTTTTTCTCTACTTTAATCCATTGTGTAAAGGAAATGCTAGCTGATAAGGGGCTAAAACGCGAGGAGAAAGAGAGGGCGAAAGAAAAGGGAAGAGAGGAGAAGGAAAGAGTTAAGGAACTGAAACGTGAAGAAGAAGAAAGGCTAAGAGAAACCGAAAGAGACAAGAAGTTAGCAGAACAGGTCGGTAAGTTCCTCGATAGGCGAGATAAGCGGATCGTTGACAGTATTCAAGATGAAATAAATAAAATGCGTTTCCAGGTCGAAGAACCTGTTACAGAACACAAAGATTTCCCTAAGAAAATAAGTGAACTAGGCTCATGAGTGAATACAGTAAGCAGATTCAGTGTCTAGTGTGAGGGACGTGCATCAAGCGCTAAAAGAGCAGATTAAAAAGATTACGATGGCTATAGACGGTTTCATATCAACCTAGAAAAATTGAAGCTGAAGTAGCCGCGACTATGCAGCATATGAATGTTGCAGCGAGTTGCGAGGGAGACGAACGTAGAACACGACTGTAACAGGATGCTGTTATTTATAGCGCTGGAGCGACAGAACCAACATTGGTACACATAAAACATAATGATCCTGTAATAAAACGCACCTGGACATATTTATTAAGAGCTTCCGGAATGTACTGCCTGCGTCGTGGATTGAAAGACAATATATCCAGTTCGTGATCTCATTTATAACTGGTGACGCATCTCTGTAGGCGATGGAGATCGTTGATAGCTACCAAACATTTTTCGAATGTGAGAAGGCAATCTTGGGTCGCTTCTGGTCGAAGAAAACAAGTTTATAATCCTGAGCCGTACAACCCAAAGCAGTGAAACCTCCGCAAGTACTTTGAAAAGCTATTAAACAAAGACTGTATTGGGATGAAGCCATGCCTTCGTGCGACTTGTTAAGAATTTTGAAAGGCAGATTACCTATCGCTATACGCGATAAACTACTCCACGACCTTGAGACAGTCCTGGAATTGTTTATGGCCACAGTTAACTCGCTCGATCTTATCCAAGAGGATGCGAACCAGAGTGAAGCAACGAACTGTGGTCAAAACCACTACATAAAAACAAAAATCTGAATGACAACATTCCACAGAAGAACGATCAAAATAGAAGTAATGATTACTGTACGTGGATTAACAGTAATCAATCAAATGGGCATGTAAATCAGCGTGACTAAGAAAACAAACATAACGACCGATCGAACAGCAATCAGTTTCGCAATGTAAACCGTAATATCAACAGAAAAAGGCGGAATGAAAACGGTTATAATGCCCAATTCCAACCTAAAAACACGCGTGAGATGCGGTACCCTGGACAACGAGCAGATCCCATAAACTGGCAGTCGAATTCATCACGGGATAGAAACCATCCCGTAAGTAATGTCAATTTAATACAAATGTCAGCTTCTAACACTAACAGTGGACATTGCTACGAAACGAGATGCTGCCGCACATGCAGCAGCAATCGCATACGTTAGTTGTTGACGAATCCCAGCCCAGAACGTCCTAAAACTCCACACTACCCATGTGAGTTCTCTGCATGCTGACGTAGGGACATAAAGGGGGGAAGGGAGCAATTGTCAACTAAAAGTATCCATGCTCAGGTACAACGAGAGATTGGAATGCCCGTGAACATCATTATCGATACTGGTGCAAGTGTATCCCTGATGGATTATGACTTATTCAGGTGCATAAACAAGGTACATAAGTTACCGCCATTGCCGGTGCAGAACTGAAAAGTTGTCGGAGCCATACGTGGTCGAATGCGACGAATCCAGAATCACGTGCAGCCTTAGTTGTAAGGAATTTGGTGCTTCCCTGATGTAAATTTTTGAGAGAGAGGGATGTAAAAATACCTCGATTCACTGAGAAATGATGGCAGTATTGTAGAACTGGCAGTGATAAAGACAACCTTCCTGGACGGACAGTATCGTAGGGGGTTAAAGGTTACTTACGACTGACCGAAGTTATTGCACATCGCCTGCGAGTTTATACGGAAAGACTACCCATTTTTATATAAGAACGGCGAGAATGAGGTAGACATCATAAAAAAGGAATCGATACTAAGGTCACCGAGACGAATTATCTCGACGAAAATCAGCTGCACCATCTCGGACGGCTGCTAAAATATTATGCAGCGAAATTCTCGGAGAAACCGGGCATAATAAAAGGAGACCGCATGAGACATGTTGCCGAACTACCAGCTCTGTCGTTTGAAACAAGGAATAGGTTGCATCCACAACGGATGATACACTACGTGATCAAAAGTATCCGGATACGTGGCTGAAAATGATTTACAAGTTCGTGACGCCATCCATCGGTTATGCGGGAGTTCAGTATGGTGTTGGCCCACTCTTACCCTTGATGACCGCTTCCACTCTCGCATTCATACGTTCAATCAGGCGCTGGAAGGTTCCTTGGGGAATGGCAGCCCATTCTTCAGGGAGTGCTGCACTGAGGAAACGTATCGATGTGGCTCGCTCAGGCGTGGCACGATGTTGGCGTTCCAAAACATCCCAAAAGTGTTCCATAGGATCCAGGTCAGGACTTTGTGTAGGGATGTTATTGTCGTGTAACCACTCCGCCACAGGCCGTGCCTTATGAACAGGTGCTTGATCGTATTGAAAGATGCAGTTGCCATCCTCGAATTGCTCGTCAACAGTGGGAAGCAAGAAGGTGCTTAAAACATCAACGTAGGCCTATGCTGTAATAGTGCCATGCAAATCAACAAGGGGTGCAAGCCCCTCCCTAAAAAACACGACCACACCATAACAACATCGCCTCCGAATTTTACTGTTGGTAGTACACGCGCTGGCAGATGACGTTCACCGGGCATTCGCCATACCAACACCCTGCCATCGGATCGCCACATTATGTACCCTGATTCGTCACTTCGCACAACATTTTTCCACTGTTCAGTCGTCCAATGTTTACGACCAAGCGAGGCTTCGTTTGGCATTTACCGGCGTGCTGTGTGGCTTATGAGCAGACGGTCGACCTTGAAACCCAAGTTTTCTCACTTTCCATCTAACTGTCATAGTACTTGGATCCTGATGCAGTTTCGAATTCGTGTGTGATGATTTGGATAGATGTCTGCCTATTAGACATTACGACCCTCAGGTTTCTGTCAGCCAACAGACGAGGTCGGCCAGTGCGGTTTTGTGCTGTACGTGTTCCTTCACGTTTCCACTTCACTATCACACCGGAAACAATGGACCTAGGGATGTTTAGGAGTGTGGAAATCTCGGGTACAGACGTGTGACACAAGTGACACCCAATCACCTGACCACCTTCGAAGTCCGTGAGTTCCGCAGAGCACCCCATTCTGCTCTCAATCAGGTCGCTGATATGGAGTACCTGGCAGTCGGTGGCAGCATAATGCACCTATTATGAAAAACGTATGTTTTTGGGGGTGTCCGAATACTTTTGATCACACAGTGTAGCAGCCCGTTGTTAGCAGTCCCCAAGTTTAGCGCTCAGTAAGCAACTATCCCATTCTCCGGGGACACTGTTTCCTCCTATGATTTCGACTGACTAACCACACCGTTGTGATTTTCACTTTCCTCCAGGATGGGACTTGTGCTGGTTATCGACATTTCTACCCTTTTTGCTTATTTTATTAACTGTTAATTCATGCGTGAGAGATTTGTGCACTTTGTAGCGAGGCTTGGGGGGATGCTGCCGTGTTCTGTGTGTGATAGTATTCTGTAAAATGAAGTAGTATTAATGAATGTAAAACCACAAGAATTAGTCCAGAATCACCAAATGGTCAAGTTTTCGGCATTAGGGGATGCTACATTACTTCTGACGTGATCATAAGTGCCGAAAACTCAAAGCATTGCGAATGAAAAAACGTAACGTGTAGATGTAACTCACATTGTGTGTATAGGCTCATGAACTGCAGAAATTTATATAGTGCTTCCTTTTCATCATTTTCAATCTACGGACTGAAAGATGTGAATGACATTGTAAGTGTGGATTTGTGAATATAAATTGTGCTTTAAGTGCAAGAACGCTCTAGTCGAGTGATAAACTGTGTGTGACGAAAACAGGCAAGAACTGCGGAATCACAGAAATCAATTGACTGGTAAAATTATCAGTGATTTCAATTATTCTGTTAAATATTTAGATAAGTTATGCTTCACCTCACGCTCTATACCTCTAGAACTGTGCATTACGAAAAAGAGACGAATTGAGCGAGTGGAAACCAGCTGTGTTTACTCGCGAGATGGATAGTGTCAGTTCAAAATATCGCATCAAAACGCTGCAACGCCAGGTGCACCAATCAAGAAAACTAAAAGCACTACAACATGATCCCGATAAGCCTATTACGAACTCTCTCCACAGTGTCTACAGACAAGGCGATATGTTAGAAGTGCTATGCCAAAATGAAAAGTGATGCTTTGTGTAGGTTCTTCTTAACACTGAGTTCCTACGACTCAAACGTGTACGAAACCTGGACTGAAATACATCTTATTATTACATGCGAGAACATTTATTCACACACAAGAATAACTGTGGAATCAATGCAGACTATCAAAAGTTCTTTACAACTGAACCACCAATCCTGATAAGATATTAATACTGTCTTCGGTGCTGTTTCATGTAGTCTTGGTAACAATAACGGCAACAAATGGAGCGTGCAGAATCAGACCAGCTGATCGCCTCTGGGGGCCGAGCTGTTCGCAACAGCTGATTGCCGAGGGGGTGTGTACCTGACCTCGAGCCGTCTACCCGCACCGGCCAACCATACGTCGAACCATGGACTTCTGTTCCAATGCACCGTACTCACACTGCAACCACAAACTAACGAAAAATTGTTTACGTATTCGCGAACTAAGATTTTAAAAATATCGTACCTCCCAAACATCAGCATGAACTGTATTATAAACCTTTTTTGGCAAAGACTTTTGAATTCATGCATGTTCCTGATACACAAAAGACAATATTGCAAACCAATGTTGTAACGTTCTTTGTATAACAAATATGTTTTTGTAAATATCATAATCATAACGCAATACTTTTGGTTTCTTACCTCATTCTTAATAACTGCAGTAGCGTAACCTGTAAAGGACTTAGTAATTGTTATGTAAAATTGAATCATTCACAGTCTGATGGCTCTGAGAATGGTTTTCAGTAGTACCCAGTTTTTATTGTTGCCTGTAACCCGATTGGGGAAGTCAGTGAATATGTTTCTGTGGAATATAAATTTGCCAAAATCATTTCGATAACTGTAATGTATAAGGGAGCCAAAAGTCAAGAATATAGCGCTCATATAAACGCAAATAAACGTTATGAAAAGGAGATCATACAAATTGTAACAATAAACTCAAACTAATGTAACGTGTCTCTTTCACAAGTGCGAATAAGGTGATCAGCTGTGACAGTGCAGAGGTAGCACAGGTGGAATTACTGTCCACAGAAATGATGTGCATTTGTGGGACAGTAATCCCAGGGGGCCATTCTACTTGTTGCCCTTGGGAGAACATATTCATATGGAATTACAAACAGTGCTATGAATTGAGAATGTTATGATTCCAAGACATACGAAGAAATGTACAAAAATTACCTTTATCAGTCAACGTAATTGTACTTAATAACAAAATTGATTTATTATGTATGTTATTCTTTGTTCTATGCTAAAAATATTAATAGCTGTGAAACAGTCGAATGATTTTATGTAATTACCTACTCTGGTCTTGATCTTGGTTGAGGACAGACGTGCGAGGCATTGTAAGTGTACTTACGTTGCATTTTGGTTGTATATATGCCCTTATTTGCTCTTAAAAACTTTACTTATGTATGTTTCGCATCCCTACATGTTCGGAAACTAATGAGTTATTTTTTCAGAATATCAGAATGTGCAGTACAGCGTGGGCCTATGAATGATGGCTGTCGCTCATTTGCATGGCCGCAAAGTCTTATTTGATTGTTGACAATACTGAAATGCACAGAGCCTCAGAAATAACTTACAAAGTTTGCATTTTAATTATATTATTTAACTTCAGTCTCATTTTAATTTATCTGCAAATATTAACAGTAGTTTTCGTTACATTCTTGTGGTTGCCGCAAAACGGCTATCTTTTATCTCAGCTATGTAAATTCACAGAAATTAATTTACTCCGAAATGATCGGTGATAAATATACCACACAATAATATTTCTCTACGCGAACATATGACATTTAAGTAATATTAATTTCAATGAAATTACAGTGCAAAAAGAACCTGAGATGTTTTGTTAACAGACGACCTAGTACAGTGCTTCACACCGCTCTTTACGTGTTTCATATTCCGGGCATCAAATCTTCAAATAATATTTCCATAAGAAAAAATGGTTCAAATGGCTCTGAGCACTATGCGACTTAACTTCTGAGGTCATGAGTCGCCTAGAACGTAGAACTAATTAAACCTAAGGACATCACACACATCCATGCCCGAGGCAGAATTCGAACCTGCGAACGGAGCGGTCGCTCTGCTCTAGACTGTAGCGCCTAGAAATGCACGGCCACTCCGGCCAGCCCATAAGAAAGGTTGTGTAATTCGCCCGTGATAGTTTGTGTAGTCACTTTAAATTGCGTGGCGTCATTTGATGTGTAAATATACGATTATGAGCCTGTAAGTTATACAGTTTACTGTACTGCACATGTACACACACTTAAAGCACACCGCTTGACGTACAGAACAGAACAACAACATACATAATAAAAACAGCACAGAAAGCTGCATCAACCAGTCTTCGGGCTGAAGACCGTAACAACAGAGGCAGAGCACATGCTCGGAATGATTCAAGAATGGGAAAGGAAACCAAAGAAACCATCCCTGCATTTTCCTGAAGTGATTTATTGAAATTATGGAAAGCAAAAATGTGGTTTATCAGACTTGGATTTGAAATGTTGTCCTCCCAAATGTGAGTCCAGTGTGCTTCCTATTGGGACCGCCTCTGCCCCACTCTCATCCTGCTGAGTCACAAGCTGGCAGACTGATAGCAGTTTGCAAAATGGTGACTAATCAACACGAAAGCTGTTGAGTCCTTGTCGCCCAGTATGGGGTCTTGCCCACTCGTCTCGTAAATGGAGCCTAAGGGATGCTGCGTTCTCGGAATGCTATACATCAGTTCAAGCATATAACATTAGTAGTTTTATTTCAATAAACCAGATTGGCAATACTTATCTTGAATGTACAAAGGTGTCGCAAGCGATGGGCGACAAGCAACATAAATCAGAGTCCCTGCTATATACAAGCAATGGATATGGATCACTACAATCTGATGTCGTAGCACTCTCTGCTAGGCCGCGCTAATACTCTGCGAATCCTGTCCACTAATGTCCGTATACTGAACCGATCTGGGCGGCCGAGGATGGCAGGTGCGGCGCTTATATATACTTCGCATTGAGGGCGCTACTATTGTGGTGCGGTCCTATTCGGCGCACAATTGGCAGATGTTGTTTCACTGGCATATCTGGTCTTGTGGTCTTCGTCTTCGTTCCAGCGTTTGTGGTTACTTCAGAAGAAAGGCATTTGGTGTGCTGCAATATGAGAAGACTGAATCCGTGACCACTGAGCAGCTTAAGTTACGAAGACAGTACACCTACAGCCAATAACAGACAAGAGCGTTTTGCAGTGGTATCGACAGCAGTTCAAGGATACGGGTTGCCTCTGTAAAGGGAAAAGTTCGGGATGATGAAGTGTTACAACTGAAACAGTGGAAAGTGTCCGAGAGGCGTAGCTCAAAGAAATTTACACTTTGTGCAAAACACGAAATCAGCATTGCTTAGCCAAGTGTTTGGAAGAATCTGCACAAGCGATTTCATGAGAAACAATATTGCATACAGCTGCTGCAATGTATACGGCCAAGCTAACGTTCGATCACATAGGAATATTGAGATTTTTCCAAGAAGCAATGGAAGCTGAATTTACCCCCGCCCCCTCCAGCCACGATTCGTGGTCAGTGATGATTCCATGTTCCACATAATACGATGCCACAGTGCCTGAGTTATTCTGCATTACGATGCAAAGTTCCGTTGTACACGCATGCATGTCCAAAGGAACCTTGCATAGTAATTCAAAACAACTCAGGCACTCCAATAATGCATTATCCGCCGACAGTAGGCAAGCGACTTTCAAGTAAAACGTCTCACCTGCACTAGATTAAGTCTGGATCTGGGCTTGAGGCATGCACGGATAGCCAAATGGTAAGGCGACCGCTCGCGATAAACGGGAAATCCTGGTTTGAGTCCCGGTCCAGCACAAATTTTCATTGATGATGGTTGTCCACATTTGCAGTTGCGAATACATTTAATGTATTCCAGTTAATAGTTCAAGTCAATCATCACAATGTCCGTATATGGGGCATGGCAAATCCAAATGTTTTAGTGGAGACTGAAAATATATTCTCCATAGCTGACCGCCTTGTGCGATGTTCCACGTAAATAAGTGCACTGGCATCTTTCCTGCGCAAACACTGACTGTTAAAATACACCTGCACATGTTTGCAAGAGTGGTTGTTTCCTAAACTGAGAGGTATCTCAAATATCATATTCCTACAAAACGGAGCTCCGCCTCATTGGCGTAGAGTAACTCGTCGCCATAAGAACCGGTATGTTAGGCACTGTACTCAGGATGATTTGGCACTGTTCAGGTGGCTCTCAAGGTCTCCCGACTGTATAGTGTGTGATTTTCTTATTCTTTGGCTATACGTGGAAGGCAGTGCTTGTGTAACGTCTCTGCCGATTGCGTAACTGATGCGCTGGTGAACATTGACAGGGACATGGTCGGAAGTACATTTGTCGAACATCCATACTGCACAAATTTTTGTCGTGCAGGACGAGGAGAACACGTAGAACATTTGTAATGAGGTATAAGAAACTTTAAATTGAAATTCTTCATGCAATTCGTACAATTTTGTATGTAATTCTATTCTGAAATTCATTCATCCAAATTCAGATGACTCATTTGTAATCACCCTATTTTACCATCTCAGCTCCAACCCGGGCTCATCGCTCCTTTAATACGACACTGTTAAGAACTTGAATGAACTCCATTGTCAGCATTGCTGATTTTTGTCGTTAGAAGAGTGTACGGATTAAGCAAATGCTGTCCGCACCTGTACCGCATCCGCGTATATTAAAATTCAAATTTAACCAGATCGATACGCTGGTGCCCTGAAGGTAGGCCCACGTCTGGAGTGAATTTTCCTATTCTGAAGTCGGACTCGTAATATATTACATTTCATTGACTAAGAATGTAGAAACTGTTGCAACATTTTAATAAAATGAAATGTCGTGTGGCTAAGGTCTACCGTCGGGTAGATCGGTTGCCTGGTGCAAGTGTTTTGAGTTGGCGCCAATTCGGCGACTTGCGCGTCGATCGGGATGAGATGATGATTAGGACAACACAACACCCAGTCCCTGAACGGGGAAAATCTCCGACCCAGCCGGGAATCGAATCCGGGCCCCTTTGCACGGCATTCCGTAGCGCTGACCACTTTTTTCCCCTCTCTCCGAATGAGCCTTTTTTACACTGAAATAGCAGTGTATTCCTTCAAAAAACGAAAATCTTCACTCAGCTTTTCTTCAAAGCACTTATTGAAGGCATTTAAAATAAAACAAAAGAAGTCATTTCGACAAGAACAAATGGGTTAAATCAGAAAAACATATGTGAAGGAATGGGGGGTTAATTTTAACTTGCCACTTTCTTTCCTCCGTCATTTCTACATCGTGGAACATCTAAATTCAAACAAGAGTGTCCACAAAAAAAAGGGGGAATGTCAACTCATACAACGCCTTGTCGATGAAAAACGAGATACAGCATATTAGAAAAGAGTTCACTATAACGGGGCATCCTGAGCTACGTCCAATGGGCTGTGGCCATATATTGGGAAAAGTCACACGGATCTGCGTCATATCCACTCACCATCACGTAGTGGACATAATGTCCAACAAGCCACATGATGGCATTGCTCTTCGATCGGCGAAAGAAAGTTGAATCGGGACGCACTAGAATCTCCCCCGAGATAGCCGCCTCCGACGTCCTGAGGAGAAAAGCCAGTTGTTGGCGAATCCACCTCCAATGGCCATGACCACAGAAGATCAGCCGATGATATAATGTATCAGTTTAATGGAAACGATGGCAACGATCCGTCACACAGAGACCAATACGAAAAAGTCGCACGTTGGTAGGTACAATATCATGAACAACTTGCTGCCACGAGGATGCCACTTCCATCGGAAAAATCAGGAGGCTAATGTTAAACCGAACAATTTTGCAATTCGTTTCTGGCGACAGGGCCTCCACAGAGGGAACACAATGATGAATTGGCCAGTGGCTTAACAGCATTTTTAGTGAGAGATTCACTTAGAAAATGATATTTACTCCTAAGTACCTGACCTCAAGAAAAAATTCCTTAACGTGCCGTAGTTTATAACTAACCTACTAATATATGCTGGAGGTGTAAAACTTGCCGGTCTCATACAGTCATAAAGACGAGCTGTAAGTGACTGGGGGGGGGGGGGGGGGGGTTCGTTGACATGTTAAAACGGTGCGACGGATGAATAAGGCAGAAGCCTTAACCCGAATGTCGGGGAGGCCCAAACCTCCCAGCAGACGGGGGCGCGCCATGACCCCATAACGCACGCGAAATATGGAGTTGGGCCAGAGAAACGTTGCAACTTGTGGTACATCATCGCAGGTAGTGGAAATCTGTGTGCAATAATATAAGCCTTATTTAACACATTCGTTTCCATGGCCTGGACCTTATGAAGAAGTGAGAGGCAGCGACGCTCGTGTTCAATGACTGCTCCCTGAATCTTATCCGTGACAGACTTCCAGTTTATCGTAGCCTTCTTTAGCGGACAATTGTCAATAATAACACCTAACCATCGATATCGGGTGAACCTCAAAGCCCATGAAATTTCAACAGCGTCAAATCCCTGGAAACTGGGTAAGCGACATTTCTGGTCACTAACCCGCGCGCCCGTAAGACGACAAAAGGTATCGAAAACTTCCTTCAGCATTGGTATATCATTATGGGTACGGAGAATAACTATAACGTCATCAGCATATGGACGAACGGTAAACCTTTCTCCCATCAACGACCAACCACCCAAACGAGCAGCTTTAGTTCGCAATAAGGGTTCTAGAAACAGCACGTTGAGCAACACAGATAATGGATTCCCTTGAAGGATGCCCTGACACACCGCGATTGAGGAAGTAAGATGGCCATTTACGTCAATGGACGCCCGAAGACCAGTGATTAGAGAGCTAAACACCCGTCATGCAGCATCGTTAAAACCAACAGTCGTCAACACTCGCATCAGAAATACATGATTAACGCGGTCGAACGCTTGGTGAAAATCAATGAAAAGCAAAGCGCTTGGCACTGGAACGGTGGAAGCAATCGAAATTATATCACGACATTCAGCAACGGGAGTCAGGAGAGTACGACCCGAAAGACAACTTTGATGGCTCGCGATAATGGTAGCCAACAATATCGATAGTCGGCTATTACCATTCGCGCCACTATTTTATAATCGTAGTGGAAGAGGGATATCGGGCGGATCTGATCATCACGCAAACGTCCAGGCCTTTTGGTTTAAAAATGGTTTAAATGGCTCTCAGCCCTATGGGACTTAACATCTGAGGTCATCAGTCCCCTAGACTTAGAACTACTTAAACCTAACCAACCTAAGGACATCACACACATCCATGCCCGAGGCAGGATTAGAACCTGCGACCGTAGCGGTCCCTCGGTTCCAGACTGAAGCGTCTAGAACCACTCGGCCACACGGCGTTTTGGGGATCAGGACAATTTTAGCAACCTTAAAGCTGGGCGGGAAAAGGCCTCCGCGGAGTACTTCATTGACCACGTAAGTTATTGTATCTCCTATCAGGGGCCAAAATCGAATATAAAATTCTTTAAAAGGCCATCGGGGCAAGGCGGTTTGTGGGAGGGAAACGAGCCACAATATCAATTACATCTTCGCGATGGAATACAGAGAAAAGCTCTTCTTGGAGAGCTGGCGTAACAACACTATCAAGGAGGGAGGTGAAATCAACAGACGGTGGAACGTCTGAATCCGCTTCAGTATAAAGTTCGGAATAGTACTGGTAAAGTTCACGCATAATATCAGATTGGGA
Organism: Schistocerca piceifrons; assembly: GCF_021461385.2. Taxonomy (NCBI): domain Eukaryota; kingdom Metazoa; phylum Arthropoda; class Insecta; order Orthoptera; family Acrididae; genus Schistocerca; species Schistocerca piceifrons. Next base: position 304,616,930 of record NC_060143.1, read on the forward strand.
GGACCACTCACGCCCATCTAGAGAACGAATGGTAGAAAGACACGTCCTTTGAGATCACTCGTGAAGCCGGAGAAGGTGATAGATAGAGGTCAACTCAGCCTGAACGATTAAACGAGGCTGGGAACGCAGTGGGACACCATGCATTTGCCTATGTTTGAGTAGTAGAAGTTTCGCCTTCACACGGTGGACGTCGACGACCCTTAAGGGAGCATCACGAGTATTAGCGTAAAGATCGCGAAGGACAGTATAATAAAATTCCGTAGTGCGCCGTATTTCAGCCGCTTTTTCAGCGCTAAAATGCTTGAGTGTATTTCGAATCCGGGGTTTAGCAAAGGTAACCCACCATTCTAGAAGTGAGGAATAACGTGCCTGGGACTGGGTTATCCGAGGCCATACGTCTGCGATGATACCTTCCAGAGAGGGGTCCGTGGGTTATAAAGTGTTTAGCTTCCATGAAGGGCACGAAAGATCGACCCGCTGCTTGGCGTGGTTAAAAGTCATTGAAACAGCGCAATGATCAATAAAACTGGCAGGAATTACGTCAGTCGATAGAAGCTGACGACGTATGGGGGCAGATAAATAAAAGCGGTCCAATCGGCTACTTGAAGTAGCTGTAAAAAAAGTAAACCGCACCAATGTAGGATATCTGCAAACACAAGCATCCTGGAGATGCAAGGACGTCACCATATCATTAAGTTCACGACAAAATGTATAACTGGGGGATCTACACGACGTAAGACGCAGTTAAAATGCCACCCCCCCCCCCCCCCCCACTAAATCTTGCATTGGTTCCGTCGGAGTAAATAAACAACTTCTTCCTTATAAGCCGGCCTCGGTGGCCGAGCGGTTCTAGGCTCTTCAGTCCGGAACCGCACGACTGCTACGGTCACAGGTTCGAATCCTGCCTCGGGCATGGATGTGTGTGATGTCTTTAGTTTAGTTAGGTTTAAGTTCTAGGGGACTGATGACCTCAGAAGTTAAGTCCCATAGTGCTCAGAGCCATTTGAACCAATTGAATCAACACACATTTCAACATCAACAGAAGCAGCTACATCATCTCTGGTAATCCTAGAATAACAATTAACGTCGGTAGACGACTCATTACCGCCAGAAGGTGCACCCTCTGTCAACGCCGTATCAGAAGAACGAGACTGGAGTGGGGCGTCCTCGAAATCTGTATCCTCCTCAGTCCGCTGGCGTTTGACTTGCTGTGCAGGAGCCGTCGACCCCTCATGGACAGAGGCCGCACTGGTACGCGTCGGTAAGGTGGAAATTCGCGAGGAGTAGGGGGTAATGTTGCCCCTACATCGCTTAAAGCTAGAGACTGACTGACAGCTAACTGCGAAGATACTATGTCTTCTAACGTTGAAGGAAGACGTTTTTGGTAAGACGACGGCAGAACAGTAGACTGGCACGGACGATCAGATCTGAGACGACAGAGAAAACACGTTCCTTCTTGCCCCGCATACGTAACATGGATTCGCTAATCACAAACAGTTAAGTGGGAAGGAATATTCTTTTTAACGCACATGTCCGCAGTCCGGATACCATTATAACACTGGAAGCGATGTTGTTGAAATGGTTCAAATGGCTCTGAGCGTTATTCGACTTAACTTCTGAGGTCATCAGTCCCCTAGAACTTAGAACTACTTAAACCTAACTAACCTAAGGACATCATACAGATCCATGCCCGAGGCAGGATTCGAACCTGCGACCGTAGCGGTCGCGCGGTTCCAGACTGTAGCGCCTAGAACCGCTCGGCCACCCCGGCCGGCGAAGCGATGTTGTGCTGACAAGCGTTCTCATCGGATATGATGTATTACTCCAAACGGAAGCAACGCTGTTTTAAGAAATGAATCGTCCACTTCAGGAGGAAGGTTATAAATTCTAACCGGAGTATAGTCGAGTGCCGCATTGTCAGGGAGGACTTGACTAACGGAACCTTTGCGATGTGTAAACAACACTTTAGAACCAACCAGAGAGAGAAGCCGTTCTACTTGAATGGGATCATAAAACTACACAAAGAATGCATACAAATCAGAATCAAAGTAAGTAGTGTCTACCTGATCAGGTGTAACTCGGATAACATCAGCCAACCAATCGCGAATTTCTAAGGAGCCAAGTTGAACACGACGTGTACTCTTGTCAAAACTGAAACGAACAGTAGCTCGACAAACAGATTTAGGGGACTCGACAAACACCATTGCGCGGGCCGAAAACACCGCCACCAAGAGGAAAACGACAACAAACTCAGCTACGCAACTACGATGTGACTCCGGCCGTTACACCAACAAGACTGACTAACTTCGACACAAGCGACGCTGCGGCACTGGCGGAAGTTAACTACGACCTGCTTTCTCGACGCGCAAGACGACACTGGCTTTCCCTGAAGGGGAAAATCTCTGACCTAGCCGGGAATCGAACCCAGGCCCCTTTGCACGGCATTCCGTCGCGCTGACCTCTCAGCTATCGGTACGGACAACATTTTCATACAACACAGCCTGTCACATTCTTGATAACTTTGGTGAGTTTCAGTCTTGTGTCGCATTTACAGTGACCGATTTCGCAAATTTTCAGCCCAATATTTCTGCTACAATGGAAAGTTAAATAAAGACGTTAAGATATAAAGTTAGCTGCGATGGGCTTCAGTGAGAAGAATGAGTAATACAACACATTGTTTTCTAAAAGGAACCTGGTTTTATTAAGGATCCAAATACACCATATTACTCCCCACACTTTTAGCTACAAAACCCAATTTTTCAACATATTTTCCGTTCAATAGGACGGCTTTATGCCACCTTACTGGGAGGGCTGTACGCTCGCAAGGTACCAGTGATTGACGCCGGAGCCAATATCTTGCTGCATCAATAAGCTCTTCGAACATCAACGTATTGCCTTCCGTGGAGTGCCTCCTTTACTGAGATGGTCGTTCGTTGTTCTTTACAATGAGGTGAAGAAAATCATGGAATAGCGATATGCACATATGCAGATGGCAGTAATATCAGCAGCAAAGGTATAAAAGTCAGTGCGCTAGCGTAGTTGTCATTTGTACTCAGAAAATTTATGTGAAAAAGTTTCTGACATGATTGTTGCCTCACGACGGGAATTAACAGACTTTGAACGTGGAATGGCAGTTGGAGCCAGCCAACTGGCATTCCGCGTTCAAAGTCTGTTAATTCCCGTCCTGAGGCAACAATCACATCAGAAACATGGAATGTTCCGGTTCGGATAAAGTTAAGAAATTTAATATTCTGAGATCCATGGTGTCAAGACTGTGCCAAGAATATAAAATTTCAAGCATTACCTCTCAGCCACAGACAAAGCAGAGGCTCGACGGCCTTCGCTTACCGATCAAGAGCAGCGGCGTTTGCGTGGAGTTGTTAGTGCTAACAGACAAGCAACACTGCGTGAAATAAACGCAGAAGTCAATGTGGGACGTACGACGGACGTATCCGCTAGGACAGGGCGGTGAAATTTGGCTTTAATGGGCTGTGAGAGCAGTCTTTGCCAACAGCGCGACAACGCCTGCAGCGCCTCTCCTGGCTCGTGACCATATCGGTTGGACGCTAGACAACTGGAAAACCGTGGTCTGGTCAGATGAGTCACGATTTCAGCTGGTAAGAGATATTAGTATCGTTCGTGTACCGCTGACCGCACAAAGCCATGGACCTAAGTTGTTACAAGGCACTGGGCAAGATGATGGTGGTTCCATAACAGGGTGGGCTGTGTTTACTTGGAATGGACTGGGTCCTCTGGTCCAGCTGAACGAATCATAAACTCGAAATTGTTATGTTCGGCTAGTTGGAGACCATTTGCAGCCATTCACGAATTCACGTTCCCAAACAACGATGGAATTTTTATGGATGACAATGCACCATGTCACGGCGCCACTGTTGTTCGTGATTGTTTTGAAGAACAAGCTGACATTTCGAGCTAATGATTTGGCCACTCATCGAACATTTTATGGGACGTAATCGAGAGATCAGTTCGAGCACAAAATCCTGCAGTGGCAATACTTTCGCAATGATAGACGGTTGTAGAGGCAGCATAGATCAACATTTCTGCAGAAGACTTCCGAGAACTTGCTGAGTCCATGCCACGTCGAGTTGCTTCGCTACACCGGGATAAAAGGTGTCGGACACGATATTAGGAGGTATTCCATAACTTTTGTCACCTCAGTGTATTGAGTATTCTCAAGACGTTGAACGGGCAAAAGAACAAATAGCGTTCCCTATGTTATACACGACAGCGGAATATATCGTAGAAAGCCAGAAAATTCACTATCAAATAAATGCGGCACATATACGCAAAGCCAGATACAATCTCATTACAATCCAGAACGAAGCTGGATGAATGCACACGTTTCACTGTCACAAGATTAAGCGTCTATACTCACTGCCAGGTCGGCACGTCGTCCTCATGACAGAAGGAAGAAGAGTGTATGTGTGCGTGCCCGGCAGGCGGCCACGTGAAAACGAATCCTCCCGCCTGAATTCCCTTCTGTTTGCTTCCATCAAAGCTTGCACGACCCATCAAGACCCGAAGTTGCACATTCCAGCTAGAGATGTACTACTGAAGAAGACTGTTAGGTGACTGCAGAAAATGCCTATCGTCGTGTGCATGTACACGCAGCACGGAACGTGTTTCGCGCAACAGCAGGCGCCCTTAAAACATTCAAGAAGGCCTGTAGAGACAGTGGATAATTAGCGTTCACCTGTGGCCTTCATTGCTGTGCACTTTATACTTGATAGTAAGGCTGAAAGAAAGCGGTACTGTCCTGTACCTGATAACAAGTATACACGCAATATACTATCATGGTAGTGACCTCTTTGTTATCAAACCTCTCACATTTTCTAGTGCGGATCACCTTGTACTAACTCTTGGAGATAATACAGGTAGTTTATGTTCAGATAAAAGATTTGGTTTAACGAAAAAAGGAATCAAAGTTGCAGGTATAGATGACATGTGGAGAACTAGTGTGAAATAGATCTACAAAACAGGTTATTAAAGCGCAATAGGATAAAAATATGTGCACATTATTCGCATGCGATAAAATAAATTCTCGAAACACAATTAACTAAACGCCCCCTTGTTCATCACATGTCACACATTGTTCACCACAAGGTGAAGGGTTCAGGAATAATAAAAATCTCTAACGAATACTCATGAATTGTATTTTCATTTAGATTGCGCATTCAAGAAATAGAATTAATAACGGAAATTACACAGTATATAATGTACATATGTTATTATAAGGCGTCCCTTTAGACCCAATCACACTTTACACATACTCATCACAAAGACCTTGGATTCCCACACTTAACAAAAGAAAAATGCCTTGAATCTGACTCAAATAACCAGAACTACCCATATCATAGGAGAGAGCATTCTTATCTAGAAACAGACGTACAGATTCTGATCTCATTCGTTCCTACCTGATAATACATAGGACATGGAGCTCTCCAGCCACCACGTGGTACTCAAAGACTCGAATTAAGCAAGAATTTCCCTACATCCCCAGAATGATCCTGGCACACCACTCTTTTAGCATAGCAAATTTCCGAGTATTCACGAAATAAATGTCGAGAAGCGACCACGAGAACAACAAGTGAACTTACACAAAAGAATATGCAAGAAATTATAACCAGCGTCTTGGCACGCTAATTTTAGTAATATTACAAGTGCAAGGACACATAAAACAATGAAAGGCAAAGCATTTATGAAATAAACGAGCAAGATAATATTAACACTAACTGGAAGCTGAGGACCAGGTGCGCTTTGGAGAGACCTTGTAAAGCGGCGGTATTTTGTCTCCTAACATGACCAACTAACGGAACTAATTTGATTGTTTAGATTAACATATTTATATAATTTCGGAACGAAGGGTAGATGGGGTTATCAGTCTATCGTACTGGTTGATACTACACAGCTGCACTCTAAGAGCCGTAGGACTGCATGCTTGACAAAAGTAATTTTTTCACTGGCTAGATTAGCGTGAGAGGCTGAGAAAGTGACAGAGATCAGACAGATCGGGGGCGAGCTATGACTTTTTTGGTAGCGGCCGAAGGGCAGAATTTTACAACCTACCGCCAAGCCTTACTGTTGAGAGGCCCAGCTAGTGTCGCTTCCCGTTCTCAGGAGCATGGGCGAAATTTGAAAGGGGCAGTAAAGATAGACAAGTAACAAGAATCTCCTGCAGTTTCTTTAGCACCATTTAAGTGCATCTCCTGAAGTCACACAGGAGCCCAAGAGTCGTTTGTTAAGATTTATACCCACGCAGAGCACTTAGCGCTTCCCCACTGCTGTATCGAGAAAGCGTTGTGATTGGCTAAGCCCTTATGGCAGACATTGACTTGAAGTGTTTGAGAAGCTTCCTTAACATTACGTATAAATTGCTCAGGGTTGGTCAGTGGTTTCATGTTAGAAACAGAGGGAGGAAATCAGGTTGTAATGAAGGCCGTCATTGGCTGAGTCGAGAGTCCACATTAGTGAACTAACATTTGTTAATATCAAGGCAGAATGTGTCGGAGACTCTCTAGTAGGTGTTTAGGGGACATTTGTATCTGGGGAGATTATAATTTGTTTGAAACACTGCTGGCAAAGTTTCCAGGGATGACTCTTAAACTTAGAAAGTGCCAGTTGTGCACTTGAAGTAGAATCATTTTGTTTCCCTATGAGCAGAGGAACAAATCGGTGCTTTTCTGTAGAGCCTTAGCAATCCAAGAGCTCATTTACGACCGCTCACCTGAGTCAAGTGTCTGCTTCTGGCAAGAGTGCAAGCAGGTTATCTTGACTAGTGAGCGGACTCTGCACTTGAGGACCTTTCAATGTAGGTGTTTGGAGATGCAACCAGGTACCCTCTGTGCAGTTAATTTCATATCTGCACGTCGATCAATCTCCCTGATGTTCACAGCCTGCTGCAGACACGGCAGACGTGTTCTCCACTCTACTATTTATGCTAATATATGCCCCACATCTTGAGAAAAGAGCACTCTAACGATAAATGTGTTCAGTTCCATTAGATTGTACTCTGAGTTCTCTGTTGTCAACGCCATTGAGGGTCAAGGTTTTTAGTAACGAAGAATCTAGACAGTATCAACCATTTAAACGTTCCTGTTGTAAAAATAGAAGATAGGTGTTGTGCCTATTGTAAACTTAGTCTGAAAAGAGGAATTAATTGAATATGATGTATTGTACATATTCTGTCTTCAAACTCCTTGATTTTTCATACGAAATACCTAGATAGTATCGTACTATTTTTATTTAACTGAGATTAGTGTACACCCCACAGAACCTGAATAGGTTATTTACGAACGTCCTAGGGAGGTCAATCGTATCAGGGCTTGTCAGATCGCAACATACTAAAATCATGACCCACCCCTTTAATACACTATAGCGACCTTGCGAGGGTCTTGCAAAAACAGGAATCTTCTGGTGATGTTTAGGTCTTAATTCAATCAATGCAATTTTTTTAGGTACCAGCTTAATGGACAACAACCTTACCTCAAAGTCTGTAAAAGAATTTTAGTTATAGCCTGCAGACATCATAGGCACTTCTGGGATCCAATAAATGCACATCACAAATGGCGAAGTAAAAGAAATACGTTTGATAGAGAATTGGCGAGAACCTAAATATGCAACTAAGGATATGGAAAAGACAATAAATTTAATTAGATGCTTCAGTCAGATGGGAATGGATTGAATAAGCGTAAGTTTTGTATTCCTTTCTATCAGAAAATAAAAGCACACTAAATATCCCTGAAAGTGAACAAGTGTGATTATAAAATATTTATTATCCTGATAAAAATTAATTCTGGTTGCTTACGTAATTACATGGCTGATCACTGTCATATTAGAGATTTTTTATGATAAATAAAAGTGGTGTACTCAGTATGACGCTATTTGGTTTCTGGCAAACCATGTAGTAGGTTCTATCACGTAGGCGATGTGACAGGTGGTAAATGTATTTCACATTTCAGTTATCAGATTTTATTGCCATGTTCCTTGTTAGTATTTTTAGGAAAATCCCTGAAGCGCTTCGCGTATATCACGACAGACAGCAGAAACTACCTTAGATATAGCAGCGACTGTAAGGCGAAACAATTACTCTTTCTCTACCTCCTTCTCGACTTTTCCCGGCATGTCATTTCAGTTGTGACAATGTTACTGGTAGTTTTGTGTGCAGATGTCCTTCCTAAAGCCACCAGTTCCACCTGGGACGGAACTTGTTTACTCCATCTGTCTTTATCTAGAGGACTTTTCTTTCCTAATGTCTGCCCAAAGTTTTCCTGAGGAGATATTCACGTTACTGGATGTGGGAATTGAATTCGAAAAATTACTTCGCTAAAGTAAATTTCTCCAGTTGGAAATAACGAGTGTGTAAATTCTACTCTTTCTTCACCTTATGTTTGTCGTCGGTAATTAGTGTTCTGGCTCTCCTCAAGCCAGCGAAAAGTGTCAATCGACTTATAAGCAAAGTTTTGGAATAATGCTAAGGAAAGCTAGAGCTACAATCAAGTGTTAACTGCACTATCTCCACGTATCTCTTGCATACAAATTCAGACGCCCAAATTCTTCTTTTTGTACATCATTTTGCTTGCTTCGTCAAACACATTACGTTCTCGAAGCACGGTATCGAAGTTCAGCACCATGGCTCTAACCATGTGATGCTGTATCCCTTATGCCGATTATTAGCGCCAAAACCGGGAACGGAGGGTTCTCTCGTTCTCTTCCGCCAACTTGGTCACAGAAGCAAATGGTCTTGAAAGCTGGCGAACTGTCTGCGACTGGTCTTTGTTCGCCTGTATTCGCTCCTAGTCGTTCTGGCGTCAACCAGGCTTCTGAAGAAAAAGTACAATGCTGCGAAACGACACGTAGACAACAACGTGGTCGGGAGACACGGGGCGACGCACCTCACAAGTCTCTGGCGAGCTGTACGTGGAACTGGGGAAGGTCCGCCTCGCTCCAGTGCCGCTTTTCAAGGAAAGCACGCTTTTGGGGTGCGTGTTTTGCGCCCGTAGAGCTGCATCAGTCTGCGATAGTGTGAGGCGTGACTCTGCGCTGCGCCGTCTGCCAGAGAAGAATACCGGAACAATACGTGGGACGAGCCACTGCTTAGCTTTCACGCGCCGTCTTCTGTCTGCGTGTGCCCCGCAAACTCCGGGAAAAGGCCCGCGTGTGGGAGTGGGGATCTTTCAAGCGGTGGCAGCCCTGGCCCTGGCCCTGCGCACAATGCACCACGGTGCCGCTCGAATTCCTGCAATCGTCCTTTCAAGGCAGCTTCAAGGGATAGCTTACAAAGACTTATTTATTCTTTGACAACACAAAATTTCTGGAGCCAATTGTAATTTCAGACCCCCTGATTAACTTACAAGATGGTATGGAGCTGTTCTGCTGTTAAATGGTACTTGAGTGCACAGAGTTAGTCAAATCGTTAGTTTATTTTATTGATGAAATTTGCTTGACATTAGCCCTAGAAGTGTACACCAGGGTCAGCCTGACCCTGGAGGGTTTTGTTTGTTACTGTGCATGCACCACAGCACTTAACACAGTGAGTTGAGTGAGATCTAGTAGAGGATGGACGTTCGCAGTTGTGGGACACTGTTGTTTAATTAATGTGAGAGAAATATTTCTTGAAGGGTCACTATGACCATGGTATAACGTTGTGCAACTGTTCAGTTGCTGAATGTGAAGTACCTTGATTTAAAAATAACACCTATAAATGACAGTTTACTAACGGATGATGCTGTACGGGAAGCACTGTTAGAAGACCTCAGTCGTGAAAATGAGGTAAGAGACTTAGTTAGGTACAGTGGTGAAAAAAAAAAAAATGGTCGAATAGCTCTGAGCACTATGGGACTTCACTTCTGACTTCTGAGGTCATCAGTCACCTAGAACTTAGAACTACTTAAACCTAACTAACCTAAGGACGTCATACACATCCATGCCCGAGGCAGGATTCGAACCTGCGACCGTAGCGGTCGCGCGGTTCCAGACTGAACCGCTCGGCCACTTCGGCCGGCCCGAATCTTCAGACAGCGAATAAGAAAATACGGTCGCCCAGGATAAGACAGGTCGTTGTTGAAAAACTGCTGCTCCTAATGGAAGGGGTCAGCCAGTTGACGATAATAATGCAGTCCATATCCCAAAAAAATGTGGGAATAGTGAATGGACGGATTTATGAATTACTGAGAACATCTCAAGATATTTGTGTAATATGTGCGTTTCAGTAAATGAGTAGCATCTTCATGTGATTAAACTGCAAATAATGTCTTCAGATCTGAATCACTTTCAAATTTCATCATTGAAAATCTTCCTTAGCAGTTTTTAATTAGTCTCCAGTTTTGGGTGCATTAATGTACTAAAACTGCTTGAAAAAGCACGTTACGGAGGTGAAATAAAACGTTTTCAGTATAGGAAAGTCCATTTTAATTATAAATATTCTATACTCAGGCAATTTCACCAGCAAATAATTGAGCGTGACTGTGAACCTGGTGTACAGTTCGTGTGACAATTTCAGAGGCGCGCACAACCAGGATTAATAAAATTTAATATTATACGGCAAACCATGCACAGTATTACATTTCCTTCACAGTGTCTTGCTGGATGAATAATCGTAATCCAATAGTTATCTTTTCAGACAAAAGCTCTTTCCCACAAATCTGCACAGATTTAGGAAGCATCGATCATACTGAACTGAGGTGAATGTTTTCTCACATGACATCCTATGACCCGTTGATGAAGGCAACAGGCGGGATAGACATTCCTAGATTTCCGGGAAATGTTTGACGCGCTGCCCCACTGTGGACTGTTTACGAAGGCCCGAGCGTACGGAATAGGTTCCTAGCTGAAGACTGTCTCGAAGAGTTCTTTAATAATAGAACACAGTACGTTGTCTCCGACGGCGAGTGCTCATCAGAGACAAGGGTACAGTCGGGGGTGCCCCAGGAAAGTGTGATAGGACAGCTCTTGTTCTCTATGTACGTAAATGACCTGATGGATAGGGCGAGAAGCAATCTGCGACTGTTTACTGATGGCGCTGTTGTGTATACGAAAGTGTTGTCGTTGAGTGACTATTTCATGATACACGATGACTCAGACAGAATTTCTATGTGGTGTGATGAATGGCAACTTGTTCTAAATGTAGCAAAACATAAGTTAAAGTGAGTGGCAAATACACTCACATTTAAAAAAACAGAACACCTTGAATAACTAGAGATAGGGCATTCAGGTTCACAGGACACGTACATTAGTAAGTTCTAAAAATGATTAGTGTTTGAACTCTTTCAGCTCGCAGGTTCAACATCGATTTCGCGGTGCAACACCACTTACCGGTAAAATGTGTACATTATCGAAGGTAATGGATCAGTGTGACTTGAGAAGATGCGCAGGATGCCATGCAGACGTATGCGCGAACCTAACCGTCAAATCAGTGACATTCAAAGAGAGCGCATTACCGGCATGTTACACTGTGATGCATCCATCCAGGGAACTGCTGGTCCTGTGGAAGTGTTTAGAGAATGCAATGGATGTGCGCAGAATGATTCACGGAAGATCGTAGAAAACGATCAACAGCTCATCCATGACAGATCTGCGTCTGCCTCGGCTCTCATGGTACACTATCAGGGGTGACTGTCCGTCGCCGTTTATTAGGGCATGGGCTACTTGTGCGCCGTTCGCTTTCCCGCCTACCTTCGACGATTGTGCAGAAACGTGCTACACGACGATGGTGTAGGGAACGACATCACTGGGGACAGGAATGGGATCAGGTAGCGATTTCGGGCGAATCCTGATTCTGTTTGTTTGAAAATGATGACCACATTTTGGTTCGCCACAGACAGGAAGAGCGGCATCGCAGTGACTGCATTCGCACAAGACAAACAGCGCCAACTCAAGACCGTATGGTGTGGGGTGATATTGAATACAACCACAAATCACAACTGGTGCATGGAAAGGGCTCTGTAACCAATGTGACCTTTTTTTTGGTCATCAGTCTCCTAACTGGTTTGATGCGGCCGTCCACGAGTTCCTCTCTTGTGTCAACCTCTTCATCTCAGAGTAGCACTTGCAACCTATGTCTCAATTATTTGCTGTATGTATTCCAATCTCTGTCTTCCTCTACAGTTTTTGTCCTCTACAGCTCCCTCTAGTACCACAGAAATCATTCCCTGATGTCTTAACAGATGTCCTATCATCCCGTCCCTTCTCTCTGTCAGTGTTTTCCACATATTCGTTTCCTCTCCGATTCTACGCAGAACCTCCTCATTGCTTACCTTATTAGTGTAATGGTACTTGAATTACGTAACCATTACGGCACCTCAACTGAACCTCTCGATACCAGCAATGTTCTACTGTGTTTCTGTAAAGTAGTTAACATATTTCTAAGACAACATTTAGATTTGATTTTAGTAATGTAGAGGTACTTTGATACATCGATATGTTTATGTTGCAATGATATTATTCTTATGTGTATTCTTTCTTTTGTCACTATGATCTTTGACGTACTTGTAACTATGATTTTTGGGCGCGTAAGCGATAATTAGTTAGTTGTTAGTCGGACCTTGAGAAAGTCAAGTCTTGGACGTCATGTTGGAAAGACGCATATTGTAGCCGCTTTATAAAAAGTGAACTTAAGCAGTGAGGCAGATGTTTTCAAGTATGTTTTGTATTGTGAAGTGATGTTTTGTGTGTTACGTGCTGTCGCAACAAAAGCAATAAAAAAGAAGTGTAACTTAAATTCGGAGTGCTGATTACTTTTTTACATCACCATTGTGCTAACTTTGAAAGGTTTAATCTTCAAGAATGGTATGTGAAGCGCATCTACAAAACTTTGGAAATTAGCAGAATAAAACCTAGGTCTTTTTGCATCCGAGCTTGGAATCATCACCACCTAGATTTTCGACGATTGAGCCATGATTTTACAACGAGACCAGCGTTGGAAACAGGAAAAGATGAGTGCCTAGTTTATTCATTATTAAATGAAATGACTTTATTAACTGTGCTCTAATGACACCTGCCACATAATAACTTAGTTGTTGCCCGAAAATGCAGTATTTAGCAGCGTGAGTAACATCACAATCATTATTAAATTTTGACAATTGTTGTGGCAGGGTTGTTAGACAGTCCACCTAATTTTCAACATCCTTCTGTTGCACCACATATCAAATGCTTCGATTCTCTTCTGTCCCGGTTTTTCCACAGTCCATATTTCACTACCATACAGTGCTGTACTCCAAACGTACATTTTCCGAAATTTCTTCCTCGAATTAAGGCTAGAAATGCCTTTCTTCCCAGTGCTAGACTGCTTTTGATGTCCTCCTTGCTCCGTCCGTCAATGATTATTTTGCTGCCTAGGTAGCAGAAATCCTTAACTTCATCTACGTCGTGACTATCAACCCTGATGTTAAGTTTCTCGCTGTTCTTATTTCTTCTTCACTTTCATTTTCACTCGGGATAGCAGTTTCAGCAGCGAATCGTATCATTGATATCCTTACACCTTGAATTTTAATTCCATTTCTGAAGCCTTCTTTTATTTCTATCATTTCTTCTTTGATGTACAGACGGAACAGTATAGGGGGGGGGGGGGGGGGCGGGAAAGACTACATCCCTGTATTACACCCTTTTTAATCCGAGCACTTCGTTTTTCGTCGTCCACTCTTATTATTCCTTGTTGCCTCTTGTATATCCGTCTCTCCATATAGCTTACCCCCGTTTTTCTCTGAATTTCGAACATCTTGCACCATTTTACATTGTCGAACGATTTTTCCAGGTCGACAAATTCTATGAACGCGTCTAGATTTTTCTTTAGTCTTGCTTCCACTATCAACCGCAACGTCAGAATTGCCTCTCTGGTCCCTTTACCTCTTCTAACGCCAAACTGATCGTGATCTAGCACATCCTCAATTTTCTTTTCCATTATTGTTTATATTATTGGTTGCATGAGCTCTTAAGCTTATCGTGCGATAATTCTCGCGCTTGTCAGCTCTTGCAGTCATCGGAACTCTATGGATGATATTTTTCCGAAAGTCATATGATATGTCGCCAGACTCATACATTCTACACACGGACGTTAACAGTCGTTTTGTTGACACTTCACCCAGTGATTTTAGAAATTCTGATGGAATGTTATCTACCCTTTCTGCCTTATTTTATCTTAAGTCTTTCAAAGTTCTCTTAAATACTGATTCTAACGCTGGATCTCCCATCTCTTCTAAATCGACTCATATTTCTTCTTCTGTCACATCATAGAAATCTGGACCCTCATAGAGGCCTTCACTGCACTCTTTACACATATCCGCTCTCTCCTCTGCATTTTCTTTTCTATTTCTTCACATTTTTCATGCAGCCACTTCGTCTTAGCTTCCCTGCACTTCCTATTTATTTCATTCCTCAGCGACTTGCATTTCTGTATTCCTGAAAATCCCTGAACATTTTTGTACTTCCTCTTTCTATCGATCAGCTGAAGTATTTCTTCTGTTAACCGTGGTTTCTTCGCTGTTACCTTCTTCGTACCTATGTTTTTCTTTCCAACATCGGTGATGACCCTTTTTGCAGATGTATTGCCTACTGAGCTATTCCTTATTGCTGTATCTATAGCCTTAGAGAACTTCAAGCGTGTCTCGTCATCCCTTAGTATTTCTGTATCCCTCTACTTTGCGTATTGATTCTTCTTGACTAATATCTTGAACTTCAGTCTCCTCTTCATCACTACTACCAATGTGATCCGAGTCTACGTCTGCTCCTGGGTACGCCTTACAGTCGAGTATCAGATTTCGGATCTCTGTCTGACCATGATGTAATCTAAATGAAATTTTCCCGTATCACCCGGTCTTTACCAAGTATAGCTCCTCTTGTGATTATGGAACAGAGTATTCGCTAGTACGAGCTGAAATTTATTACAGAACTCAATTAGTCTATCTCCTCTCTCATTCCCATTCCTTGTCCCAACCCCATATTCTTCTGTAGCCTTTTCTGTTGCTCCTTGCCCTGTAACTGCGTTCCAGTCAACATGACTATTAGTTTTTCTTCTCCCTTTATGTACTGTAGGCCTATTACCCTTTCAATACCCTCATATACTCTCTCTGTCTTTTCATCTTCAGCTTGCGACATTGGCATGTGAACCTGAAATATCGTTGTCGGTGTTAGTTTGCTGTCGATTCTGATAAGGACAACTCTATCACAGAACTGTTCGCAGTAGCACAATCTCTGCCCTACCTTCCTGTTCATAACGAATCCTACAGCCATTATAGCATTTTCTGCTGTTGTTGATATTACCCTATACTCATCTTACCATGACACTTTTTCAATTACAGGCCATATGTCCTGTGGATACACGTTATGTGTCTTTAATGCAGTGGTTTCCATTACGTTCTGCATTCTCACGCCGTTGATCAATGCTGGTCCTTCCGCCTTTAGAGACAGTTTCCCATCCCAAGGACAAGAGAGTGCCCTGAACCTCTGCCCGCTCCGCCGCCCTCTTTGACAAGGCCGTTGGCAGAATGAGGGTGACTTCTTATGCCGGAAGTCTTCGGTAGCCAAATGATGATTATTAATCAAAATTTAAGCTATGGTGGGTTTCAAAATCCGAGACCAAGTACGTTTTGATTAGCAATCAGGAATACTACCGCTAGACCACGGGTAAGTATGACCCACATATCATGAGACCTGTAGGCATACCCTTCCCGCACAATACCTCAGAATCCATTTTTCATCAAGGCAATGCACGACCTAGTGTTTCTGCACGAACACGTGCCTTCTTTGTGACAGAGAATGCCAGCCTTTCGCTCTGGCCCGCCACATCGGCATCGAAAGTGTATGGGATATGACGAAACCACGGAGGAGCGCTGTGACGCAGTGCCACCTACCACACTTGAACTTTGGAACCAAGTGAATGCAGCATGGATGGCTATACCACGAGACGTCATTCGTGCCTTATACTCTTCGATGCCATCACTCAAGGAAAAAGTTACCAGGACCCATGGCAGACTCAGTGCCTACTAGCAACAGGACACATCCGAACCGAGTAACTGAAATGCTAATAATTTCTGCAGAACATACTAATGTACACGTCCTGTGAATATGAGTGTCCTATCTCTAGTGGGTTTTTCTGAACATGAGTAAACAATCCTGTAATGTACGAACACACTGCTAATGGCTTGACACAATCACGTCAGCTAAACAAATGGCCAATGGTTCAAATGGCTCTGAGCACTATGGGACTCAACTGGCTCAAAATGGCTCTGAGCACTATGCGACTCAACTGCTGAGGTCATCAGTCGCCTAGAACTTAGAACTAATTAAACCTAACTAACCTAAGGACATCACACACATCCATGCCCGAGGCAGGATTCGAACCTGCGACCGTAGCGGTCACGCGGTTCCAGACTGAAGCGCCTTTAACCGCACGGCCACACCGGCCGGCAGCTAAACATCTATGCCTGACAATGCGAAGTGAAATGAAATAGAAAGAGTACAGAAGGATGGTAGTAGGGAAGGCGAATGGTAGTTTTCGGTTAACTGGGACAATTTTAGGGAAGTGTAATTCATGTTAGACTTTTGCGGCCCGTTCTTGAGTGCTGTTCAAGTTTTTGGGATCCTCACTAGATCGGATCAAACGAAGACATCAAAGAAATTCAGAGACGGTCCTCTAGATTTATTGCCAGTGGGTTCGGTTAACATGCGAGCATTACGGAGATAACTTCGTGTACTCAAATGGGAAACCCTGAAGGGTTTTGCGAAACGCTATTGACAACATTTAGAGACCAGCCACTTGCAACTGCCTCTATAACAATTCTACTGGCGCCGACCTACATTTAGCATTTACGATTGAGAAGACAAGATAAGAGGCATTTAGATAGTCGTTTTTCCCTCCATCTCTTTGCAATGGAACATAAAAGGAAACGACTAGTACTGGTACTAGGTAGCTTCCTCCATACACTACAGAGTATGTATGGTGATGTTGAAGTATAAATGGGTTCGGGATGTGTAGGTCCTCATCAGGCAACACATTTGTCATCAGACAAATAAGTGAAAAACATGTAAAATTTTATACGGAAATACATTTGCTGTTTGCTGACTATCGGAAAACCTGTAAGAATATGAATACGTGAATGTTGTGAGAAATACACCACTTACTATGAGTAATGCAACAGGCATACCAATACTGCAAAATTGTCATTCGGAAAAGAGAATATTAAAGTAACAAGAAAAATTGACTTAACAATGATGCAGTTTATCTCCCGTAGTTTTTAACATCTACATTGCTGATGTGTTGAGACAATAGCTAATACGTGTATTTTTACACCAATAACTTTAACCAACAAAAATATGTAATGGTAACGCTGTTTGCTGATGACAAACTTCCAACAGCTGACGGCGAGGTGGTCCTGGCGGAGGTTCGAGTCCTCCATCGAGCATGGGTGTGTGTGTTTGTCCTTAGAATAATATAGGTTAAGTAGTGTGTAACCTTAGGCACTGGTGACCTTAGCAGTTAAGTCCCATTTCACACACATTGGAACATTTTTACAGCGAGGACATCCTTCCCAGGACCATACGTAAATTAAATCTGACTTCGTGCGGCAAATTAATGTCTCCGATATTTTTACGTGAAAACTACTAAAGATTTTTAAATAAAAGAAACGCCATTTGTATTCTACACATTTTTTCTTCAGATCTACATATTTATCTCTCAACATAGTCACCCTGGCGCAGAATACGTTTCTCCCAACTAGAGATCACTTCGTTGGTACCGCCTATGTTGAATATTCGACTTCGTTGACGGAGTCACAACGTCACCTCTGCTTTTACCGCATCCTCACTGTCAAAGTGAAGTCCTCGAAGACGTCCTTTAAGTTTCGGGATCACATGCAAGTCTGATGCGGCCAAGTCGAGACTGTATGGAGGATGATCGATAACAGTGAACCTAAGGTGTCGGATTGTTGCTGATGTCGCAGCACTAGTGAGTGGTCTGGCATTATCACGCTGAAGCAGAAGGTGCTCTATGTGTGGACTGAGGCTTCGAATTTCAAACTCGATTGCAGCACGACATTTCTCGCCCACCGACGTTACACACCGCCAGTTTAAACGCTACAATTCGGAACCCTCTAGCAGTAGACGGTTGCAGCTTCAGAAAAAGTAGGAAAGTCGACCAAGTAACATGCGCTACATGTAATATTGAGAAAACAGTAAAACATTCGGAAGCATTATTTTTCAGCACGGTCTCTTATATCGGCCAAGGGCTGTAGCTTGAAATTCTCGACCCAGAGAACAAAAACTATGGCTTTTGAGGATCAAGACCATTCCTTAGAAAAATTGCAATAAAAGACCACCAGAAAATAAAGAGAGTGAATTAATTCAACTTCTTGATAAATACCATCTATTTCACATACGAGAATGACATACCTAGAAAAACAGGTGGAGCCATTAGACAATAACCAGACGGAGTCAATAGACGCTCTGAGCAAGAGAATGAAACACAAGAATGCCTAACACATGTAGAAGAAGAAGTGAAAATAAATTTTCCCCAATTGGAGGCATTTTTATTGTGAAGTAAAAAGTCATAATGCGATAACGCTGTCTGGACACAAATAGTGATAATTCCTTTATGTAATTAACTTGAAAATCCCTCTCAAAATGTATTAACACGTTCCAGACAAATTTAAATATATTTTTCCAACACGAGTTAGCATAGATTTATGACATTTCTTTTGCAAGATATTCACTGTCCATTCACATTAATCCGAAGGAGATACCGACAGGATCCGAGATGCTACTCCAGGCGGGTGTAAAATGAATGTGTGCAACGAAAAGTACTGAACGCGAAAATGAAGATTTGGCCCTGTCTGACTATCCCCTAAAGAAGATCTTAGGATCTCTTAGTGGTGATATTATCTACTCCTTCTTGCTCTTTAACATATAAATTATAACATAAACGTAAATGAATAATTAAGGGAACTAGTAACTACAAATGATAACTGCTGTTTCTGCTTATACATTTATTGTGGAATTAAAACCCCTTTATATATTACAGATGTTTATATATCAATGTCCAATGGACATAAAGAGACACAAATGGATTTCCTAACTAATATGATTGATCAATGGCCCAAATCTTCCCCTTTTTATGGCTACGCGATCTAATATAAATAATATTAAATGACTGTCATCACATACGTACCAGACACTGAAGACACTATTTCCAAAGATGATCTACAGTGGTGTGCAACCTCAGTAGAAATAAAATTTAAATGATTGCAGCTGTTTAGCTTTACAGCCCAAATAAGCCGAAGCAATTAGCCGTGTCACCGTATGTACTGTGTCCGATGCGTCGGAGAGATGCTTCTTGTACACGTCTGCGACGACGGAAGAACTCCAGCCACCAAATATTAAAAAAAAAAAAAAAAAAAAAAAAAAAAAAAAAAAAAAAAAAAAAAAAAAACCACATTCAATCACTAGGACAGCAGAAGACGGGTCTCTGACTAGTATAATCTGTCTTCTCCTCTGTGTTCTACAGACGAGAAACGCGAACTCCAAGCCACAAGGACGGAGTTCAGATAACGTATCAACGTGAGTATAGGCGGAAGTGCTCTCAATCACTGAACAATGCATAATCAACGACGACTCCCTCCCCGGAGGCGAAGTCCAGAATCGTGTAAGTTCGCAACAGTACAGTGCCTAACCGTTCTAACTATAAAATCTCCTGATATCAAAGACAGCAAGTCCGTCTGTACCAACAAAAGCTAATACTGAGCGACCGTCAAACACGGAAGCTCATAACGGAAGACCTCTTTCTCATCATCGCTGGTTTCCCAGCAAAGCTCAGCTCCCCTCCCGCGTAACTGCAGAAGTCGAATCCTATTCTCGAAACCATGGAATATTCTCCCTCTCTACAGAACCATGAACCATGGACCTTGCCGTTGGTGGGGAGGCTTGCGTGCCTCAGCGATACAGATGGCCGTACCGTAGGTGCAACCACAACGGAGGGGTATCCGTTGAGAGGCCAGACAAACATGTGGTTCCTGAAGAGGGGCAGCAGCCTTTTCAGTAGTTGCAGGGGCAACAGTCTGGATGATTGACTGATCTGGCCTTGTAACATTAACCAAAACGGCCTTGCTGTGCTGGTACTGCGAACGGCTGAAAGCAAGGGGAAACTACAGCCGTAATTTTTCCCGAGGAAATGCAGCTTTACTGTATGATTAAATGATGATGGCGTCCTCTTGGGTAAAATATTCCGGAGGTAAAATACTCCCCCATTCGGATCTCCGGGCGGGGACTACTCAAGAGGACGTCGTTATCAGGAGAAAGAAAACTGGCGTTCTACGGATCGGAGCGTGGAATGTCAGATCACTTAATCGGGCAGGTTAAAGTTAGATATAGTGGGAATTAGTGAAGTTCGGTGGCAGGAGGAACAAGACTTTTGGACAGGGTTATAAATACAAAATCAAATAGGGGTAATGCGGGAGTAGGTTTAATAATGAATAAAAAATAGGAGTGCGGGTTAGATACTACAAACAGCATAGTGAACGCATTATTGTGGCCAAGATAGACACAAAGCCCATGCCTACTACAGTAGTACAAGTTTATATGCCAACTAGCTCTGCAGATGATGAAGAAATAGATGAAATGTATGACGAGATAAAAGAAATTATTCAGGTAGTGAAGGGAGACGAAAATTTAATAGTCATGGGTGACTGGAATTCGTCAGTAGGAAAAGGGAGAGAAGGAAACATAGACGGTGAATATGGATTGGGGGGAAGAAATGAAAGAGGAAGCCTTCTGGTAGCATTTTGCACAGAGCATAACTTAATCATAGCTAACACTTGGTTCAAGAATCATAAAAGAAGGTTGTATACATGGAAGAATCCTGGAGATAGTAAAAGGTATCAGATAGATTATATAATGGTAAGACAGAGATTTAGGAACCAGGTTTTAAATTGTAGGACATTTCCAGGGGAAGATGTGGATTCTGACCACAATCTATTGGTTATGAACTGCAGATTGAAACTGAAAAAGCTGCAAAAAGGTGGGAATTTAAGGAGATGGGACCTGGATAAACTGAAAGAACCAGAGGTTGTAGAGAGTTTCAGGGAGAGAATTAGGGAACAATTGACAGGAATGGGGGAAAGAAATACAGTAGAAGAAGAATGGGTAGCTCTGAGGGATGAAGTAGTGAAGGCTGCAGACGATCAAGTAGGTAAAAAGACGAGGGCTAGTAGAAATCCTTGGGTAACAGAAGAAATATTGAATATAATTGATGGAGAAAATATAAAAATGCAGTAAATGAAGCAGGCAAAAAGGAATACAAACGTCTCAAAAATGAGATCGACAGGAAGTGCAAAATGGCTAAGCAGGGATGGCTAGAGGACAAATGTAAGGATGTAGAGGCTTATCTCACTAGGGGAAAGATAGATACTGCCTACAGGAAAATTAAAGAGACCTTTGGAGAGAAGAGAACCACTTGTATGAATATCAAGAGTTCAGATGGCAACCAGTTCTAAGCAAAGAAGGGAAGGCAGAAAGGTGGAAGGAGTATATAAAGGGTTTATACAAGGGCGATGTACTTGAGGACAATATTATGGAAATGGAAGAGGATGTAGATGAAGACGAAATGGGAGATAAGATACTGCGTGAAGAGTTTGACAGAGCACTGAAAGACCTGAGTCGAAACAAGGCCCCCGGAGTAGACAACATTCCATTAGAACTACTGATGGCCTTGGGAGAGCCAGTCATGACAAAACTCTACCATCTGGTGAGCAAGATGTATGAGACAGGCGAAATACCCTCAGACTTCAAGAAGAATATAATAATTCCAATCCCTTAGAAAGCAGGTGTTGACAGATGTGAAAATTACCGAACTATCAGTTTAATGAGTCACAGCTGCAAAATACTAACGCGAATTCTTTACAGACGAATGGAAAAACTGGTAGAAGCGGACCTCGGGGAAGATCAGTTTGGATCCGTAGAAATGTTGGAACACGTGAGGCAATACTAACCTTACGACGTATCTTAGAAGAAAGATTAAGAGAAGGCAAACCTATGTTTCTAGCATTTGTAGACTTAGAGAAAGCTTTTGACAATGTTAACTGGAATACTCTCTTTCAAATTCTGAAGGTGGCAAGGGTAAAATACAGGGAGCGAAAGGCTATTTACAATTTGTACAGAAACCAGATGGCAGTTATAAGAGTCGAGGGGCATGAAAGGGAAGCAATGGTTGGGAAAGGAGTGAGACAGGGTTGTAGCCTCTCCCCGATGTTATTCAATCTGTATATTGAGCAAGCAGTAAAGGAAACAAAAGAAAAATTCGGAGTAGGTATTAAAATTCATGGAGAAGAAGTAAAAACTTTGAGGTTCGCCGATGACATTGTAATTCTGTCAGTGACAGCAAAGGACTTGGAAGAGCAGTTGAACGGAATGGAAAATGTCTTGAAAGGAGGATGTAAGATGAACATCAACAAAAGCAAAACGAGGATAATGGAATGTAGTCAAATTAAATCGGGTGATGTTGAGGGAATTAGAATAGGAAATGAGGCACTTAAAGTAGTAAAGGAGTTTTGCTATTTAGGGAGTAAAATAACTGATGATGGTCGAAGTAGAGAGGATATAAAATGTAGACTGGCAATGGCAAGGAAATCGTTTCTGAAGAAGAGAAATTTGTTAACATCGAGTGTAGATTTAAGTTGTTTCTGAAAGTATTTGTATGGAGTGCAGCCATGTATGGAAGTGAAACATGGACGATAACTAGTTTGGACAAGAAGAGAATAGGAGCTTTCGAAATGTGGTGCTACAGAAGAATGCTGAAGATAAGGTGGGTAGATCACGTAACTAATGAGGAGGTATTGAATAGAGTTGGGGAGAAGAGGAGTTTGTGGAACAACTTGACTAGAAGAAGGGATCGGTTGGTAGGACACGTTTTGAGGCATCAAGGGATCACAAATTTAGCATTGGAGGGCAGCGTGGAGGGTAAAAATCGTAGAGGGAGACCAAGAGATGAATACACTAAGCAGATTCAGAAGGATGTAGGTTGCAGTAGGTACTGGGAGATGAAGAAGCTTGCACAGGATAGTGTAAAATGGAGAGCTGCATCAAACCAGTCTCAGGACTGAAGACCACAACAACAACAACTCTACAGATTCTTCCGAAAACCGACCAACCATATTTTAGTCTTTTGTCGTCCAGCGCGGAAAGTTTGATTGGAAATACCTATCCTCGTTAATTAGGAATACATACAATGGTACGCTTCTCAGAGTAAATGTCCTCGGAAATAACACAGCGTGTGTGATTTCCGAGGTAACGCTTCCTCGTTCCTCTCTGCTGCGTCCAAGATTTTCAGAGTTTTTGAAGTATTATCCGGTTATCCTTCTGGCCCCGCTACAATACCGACCAGCTGTCGCTGTATTGTGCTTCAGCGCTCATGTGCCCCGACCGTCCGTCTTGGCTATTTCCTATGTTGAGAAGGACCAACACACCTGTGCGAGCATTTCCACCCAGGGCTTGAGTTACACCTACCGTTTCATTTCCACTGGCGTTTTAGCCTCTACTAGTATAGGCAATCATACACTATGCCGTTTTCATAATAAAGACACTACGTCACGCCGGCCAGAGTGGCCGAACGGTTCTAGGCGCTACAGTCTGGAACCGCGCGACCGCTACGGTCGCACGTTGGAATCCTGCCTCCGGCATGGATGTGTGTGATGTCCTTAGGCTAGCTATATTTAAGTAGTTCTAAGTTCTAGGGGACTGATGACCTTAGAAGTTAAGTCCCATAGTGCTCAGAGCCATTTGAATCATTTTGAACACTACGTCACCTTTCATGCAATAAGCGTTAACAACTATTTACAAGGTGTACGTGACAATGTCAGTCTTCTTTAAATGTTCATATATACGATGTACAACCTACCATATGATACCTAATTCCGGTTGTAAATCACGGCGAAGTATGTAGATGAGTGCTTGTAAGGTGGGAAATTATAGCCACCTTACAAGTGGTGTGGAGCCGCACCGACTACAGTGCCGTGACCACATGCGCTAGGTTTATCGGCTGAGGATCCATGGCATGAGTTCGATAGAGGTAGTATCACAGACTCTGTATTGCGTTTTAACCCGAGGAGTTTGGTAGCCAGGGGAGTACGGTAAACTCGTACTAGTGCTCTCCGAACCACTGACGTACCCTGCGGGCTGTGTGACACGTTGCTGTTAGAA
This sequence comes from Schistocerca piceifrons, assembly GCF_021461385.2. NCBI lineage: Eukaryota > Metazoa > Arthropoda > Insecta > Orthoptera > Acrididae > Schistocerca > Schistocerca piceifrons. The sequence continues at coordinate 304,641,125 of NC_060143.1, forward strand.
GGTATAGAGTCGTGAAAAGACAAACTGCAGGTAAGCGTGGACATAAACCCAAGGGACAGAATATACTAGTGTCGATCCATTGTCTTTTCCAAAATGACAACATCACCTACTGAATGCCTCGAAAACACTCCCTAGATCATAACGCTCCTTCCTTCAGCCTGGATTCTTCCGACAATTGTTGCAGGGTGTTTGCTTTGAGACATTTCACACCGATGGAGCATAAAACGTGATTCATCTAACAGACCACCTGTCGCCACTCAGTAGACGCTCAGTTGCAGTACCGGCGTGCAAATTCCAGCCTTCAACACCGATGAACAGAAGTCTGCACGGGTACATGAACAAGGCGCCTATTGTGGAGACACATACGCAGCAACGTTCGCTGGACGGTCGTTTAGGAGACCCTGTTCGTAGCCCTTTGGTTGGTCTTGAAGGTCAGCTGCTCGACGGTAGCACGTGTATTCATTCGCCCATACATGTCTCCGCAGCCTTCGTTCACCCCTGTCAGCTACACATTAAATGTATTCGCAGTTGCGAATATGGACAGTCATCAGCTGTAGAATGGAAAGACGATTGGTGCCGCACTGGGACTCGAACCCACACATCCCGCTTATCGCCGGCAGTCGCCTTACCAATTGCCTATCCGTGCACGACTTACGACCACATCCAAACTTACATATGTCGTGAACCATGCGTCTACCACCTGTACTCTTACATCCATTATTATATTCCCACACAGGTGATATTACTTGAATCTCGCTTGGCCGGTGTCGGCGGATAAATACGAAATTATAGTGTCTGTGTTTCTTCTGAATTACGATGCAAAGTTCCTTTGGACATGCAGGTACAAACGAATTTTGCATCGTAACTCAGAATAACAAAGGCACTGCAATATCGTGCTTGTCATCTATGACCCATGCCTCGGCGACAGTTTTGGATAGCGCCATTTTGCCACACAAGGTATCCTACATCGACATCCATACTCCGCAAGCCACCTGACGGTCTGTGACGGAGGGTACTTTGAGTACCTCTATCGGTTCTCCCTTCTATTCCAGTCTCGTATTGTTCGTGGATAGAAACATTGTCGGTATGCCTCTGTGTGGACTCTAATCTCTCTGATTTTCTCCTTATGGTTTCTTCGCGAGATATACGTAGGAGGGAGCAATATACTGCTTGACTCCTCGGTGAAGGTATGTTCTCCAAACGAAAGCCCGTACCGAGCTACTGAGCGTCTTTCCTGCAGAGTCTTCCTCTGGAGTTTATCTATCATCTCCGCAACGCTTTCGCGATTACTAAATGATCCTGTAACGAAGCACGCTGCTCTCCGTTGGATCTTCTCTATCTCTTCTATCAACCCTATCTGGTATGGATCCCACACTGCTGAGCAGTATTCAAGCAGTGGGCGAAAAAGTGTACTGTAACCTACTTCCTCTGTTTTGGAATGCATTTCTTTAGGATTCTTCCAGTGAATCTCAGTCTGGCATCTGCTTTACCGACGATCAACTTTATATGATCAAACCATTTTAAATCACTCCTAACGCGTACTCCCAGATAATTTATGGAATTAACTGCTTCCAGTTGCTGACCTGCTATTTTGTAGCTAAGTGATAAAGGATCTTTCTTTCTATGTATTCGCAGCACCTTACACTTGTCTACATTGAGATTCGATTGCCATTCCCTGCACCATCCGTCAATTCGCTGAAGATCCTCCTGCATTTCAGTACAATTTTCCATTGTTACAACCTCTCAATGTACTACAGTATCATGCGCAAAAAGCCTCAGTGAACCTCCGATGTTATCCACAAGGTCATTTGTGAATAGCAACGATCCTACGACACTCCCCTGCGGCACACCTGAAATCACTCTTACTTCGGAAGACTTCTCTCCATTGAGAATGACATGCTGCGTTCTGTTATCTAGGAACTCTTCAATCCAATCACACAATTGGTCTGATAGTCCATATGCTCTTACTTTGTTCATCAAACGACTGTGGGGAACTGTATTGAACGCCTTGCGGAAGTCAAGAAACACGGCATCTACCTGGGAACCTGTGTCTATGACCCTATGAGTCTCGCGGACGAATAGCGCGGGCTGGGTTTCACACGATCGTCTTTTTCGAACCCATGCTGATTCCTACAGAGTAGCTTTATAGTCTCCAGAAAAGTCATTATACTCGAACATAATACGTGTTCCAAAATTCTAGACCTGATCGACATTAGAGATATAGGTCTATAGTTCTGCACATCTGTTCGACGTTCTTTCTTGAAAGCTTGGATGACCTGTGCCCTTTTCTAGTCCTTTGGAACGATACGTTCATCTGCGGTACACCGCTGCAAGAAGGGGGGCAAGTTCCTTCGCGTACTCTGTGCAAAATCGAACTGGTATCCCATCAGGTCCAGCGGCCTTTCCTCTTTTGAGCGATATTAATTGTTTTTCTATCCCTCTGTCATTTCGATATCTATCATTTTGTCATCTATAGAAGGAACTACAGTGCAGTCTTCCTCTGTGAAACAGCTTTGGAAAAAGACATTTAGTATTTCGGCCTTTAGTCTGTCATCCTCTGTTTCAGTACCATTTTGGTCACAGAGTGTCTCGACATTTTGTTTTGATCCACCTACCGCTTCGACATAGAGCCAAAATTTCTTAGGATATTCTGCCAAGTCAGTACAAAGAACATTACTTTCGAATACATTGAACGCCCCTCGCATAGTCCTCCTCACACAACACTTTGCTTCACGTAATTTTTGTTTGTCTGCAAGGCTTTGGTTATGTTTATGTTTGCTGTGAAGTACCCTTTGCTTCCGCAGCAGTTTTCTAACTCGGTTGTTGTGCCACGGTGGCTCTTTTCCATCTCTTACGATCTTGCTTGGCACATACTCAACTAATGCATATTGTACGATTGTTTTGAACTTTGTCCACTGACCCTCAACGCTATCTGTACTTGAGACAAAACTTATATGTTGAGCCGTCAATTACTCTGAAATCTGCTTTTTGTCACTTTTGCTAAACATTCAAATCTTCTAACCTTTTTCAATATTTCTATTTACGGCTGAAATCATCGATGCAGTAACCGCTTTATGATCGCCGATTTCCTGTTCAACGTTAACTGTGTCAAATAGTTCGGGTCTGTTTGTCACCAGAAGGTCTAATATGTTACCGCCGCGAGTCGGTTCTCTGTTTAACTGCTCAAGGTAGTTTTCAGATAATGCACTTAAAAAATTTTCACTGGATTCTTTGTCCCTGCCACTGGTTAAAAAGTTTGAGTCTCCCAATCTATATCCGGAAAATTAAAATCTCCACCCAGAACTATAACATGGTCGGGAAATCTACTCGAAATATTTTCCAAATTATCCTTCAGATGCTCTGTCACAACAGCTGCTGAGGCAGGGGGCCTATAGAGACATCCAATTACCATGTTTGAGCCTGCTTTAACCGTGACATTCACCCAAATTATTTCACCTTTCCGATCTCCGTCAATTCCCTTCGATACTATTGCACTTTTTATCGCTATAAACACGCCTCCCCCTTCACTGTCCAGCCTGTCTCTGCGATGTAGATTCCAATCTGAGTTTAGAAGTTCATTACTGTTTACACCTGGTTTCTGCCAAATTTCCGTCCGTAGTACTACGTGGGCATTGTGACCGTTTATTAATGAGAGCAGTTCTGAAACCTTTCTATAGACGCTCCTGCAGTTTACTATAACCACATTAATATTGCTATTCCCTGTTGCGTTTTGCCTTCTACTACCTTGTCGCGTCTCAGGAGGCGTCTTGTCGGGCCTAGGGACGGAATTCTCTAACCTGAAAAAGCCACATGTGCACTACACACATACTCCGCTACCGTATTCAGGGGGACCCTACATTTCTCCACTCGATAGCGGAGGTCGAGAAACTTGCACCCCAGATCTCTGCAGAATCGTCTGAGCCTCTGGTTTAAGCCTTCCTCGGCTCCAAACCAGAGGACTGCGATCGGTTCTGTGAACGATACTACAAATAGTTACCTCAGATTCCACCCCGCGAGCGAGGCTTTACGCCTTCACCAACTCCGCCAACCGCCTGTATGAACTGAGGATGACCTCTGAACCCAGACGGCAGGAGTCATTGGTGCCGACGTGAGCAACAATTTGCAGTCGGGTGCACCCAGTGCTCTCTATCGCCGCCGGCAGGGCCTCCTCCATATCTCGGATGAGACCCCCCCCCGGCAAGCAGACAGAGTGAACACTGGCCTTCTTCCCCGATCTTTCCGCTATTTCCCTTGGCTCCATCACCCGACTAACGTTGGAGCTCCCTATCACTAATAAACCCCTCCCTCCGTGTGCCTGCTCGGATCTTGCTGAAGGAGCAGTCACATGTCCACTCACAGGCAGAGCGGGCGATGACACACGGCCAGCCTCTACATTTTTAGCCCTTCGCCTCGTGCGATGCAAAAGCCGCTGAACCCGCCACTCCCCTTGGGGAGAGGGTGGCAAAACCGCGCCCGGTACCCGCGAAGATGACTCGACAGGGGGGACCGTGGGTGAAGCATGTAACATCTGGGTTGTACCATGCGACGCACCAGACTCCCCACTGCCGCTACACTCCGAGGCAGCAGCCTGAAGACGGCTGGCCACGGCCATCAGCACGTTCAGCTGTTCGCGAGCAGTGGCCAGCTCCTCCTGCGTCCGTACACAGCAGTCACACATCCTGTCCATCCTAAGAAATCAACAATTTACTGTAGAGAGTTAATCAACTTCTAACTAGACTGCTAAGTTACTAAAGTCGGCTGATAACTGACTAAACTGTGGTTACTAGACACTTCTTGTTGAAAACAATGAAAATAAGCACTACCTGTCTCTGGACTGTATTGAAAACAAACGCTAGCACTACTGGCACTATGGGTGACTAAAGGGACTCTCTCTGACTGTACTGAAAGCAAACACGAAATCTATGGAACACTATTACTAGTATTCGAAAATTCCTAAAAGCAAAAATACACTGAAGAAGAAGTGACAAGTAAGAAAAATATAGATAATACTTAAATTAACGTAGCTCGCTTACATAGTGTAAATAAATATAATTATATTGGATTGATTTGTTAAATGTCTGTAGATCTCACATCATTGTGGCGTATACTTCAACCACGGCGGCACGCCGACAGTTTACAAATTTAGCTGTTTCGGCAATCCTTCCACCCTTGGCCCGAAAGCCAATGATCATGCCCTTTTGGACGCCAGGTAAGTCGCCCCGTTTCTGCAGTACGACAATGACTATAGTGTTAGCTCGTCCCCCCAAACGCATTGTATACTCTCCACTGATAGTGCTGCCATCTGCTGTCTGTGTGTGATTGTTGCACGTTGACTTCGAACACAGGCGGTGGTCGCATTAAAGAGACTGGATCGTGTATGTAAAACATACTTTACTATTTACATAGTGTAAAAAATGGTTCAAATGACTCTAAGCACTATGGGACTTAACATCTGAGGTCATCAGTCCCCTAGACTTAGAACTACTTAAACCTAACCAACCTAAGGACATCACACACATCCATACCCGAGGCAGGATTCGAACCTACCACCCTAGCAGCAGCGCGGTTCCTGGCTGAAGCGCGTAGAACCGTTCGGCTACAGCGGCCGGCTTACATAGTGTAAATAAATATAACTATGTTGGATTGATTAGTTAAGTGTATGTAGATCTCACATCATTGTACATTGTCGAATGCTTTTTCTAGGTTTAAAGGTGTCTTAATTTTACTTACGCTTTGCTTCCATTATCAATTGCTGTGCAGAACTACCTCTCTCGTGGCTTTACCTTTCCGAAAGCCAAACTGATCGTCGTCTAATAGGACCCCAGTTTCCGCTTTCGTTCTTCTGTATATTATTCCCGTCAGTAATTTGTATGCATTAGGTGTGCGATAGTTCTCGAACTTAACTGGACTTGCTAACTTCGGGTGTGTGTGGATGATATTTTTCCGAAAGTGTGAAGCTGTTTCTCCATAATAATACGTTCTACACACCAGCTTGACTAGTCATTTGTTCCTCGCCCCAATGATTTTAGAAAACGAAAAATCTATCTCATGCGAAGGTTTACCGATAATCGTTCTCCCTAGACACCAATGCATATACTAGTGCATCCCATTATGTGTAGGAAAATTCAATCAGAGATGACGTAACCACTATATTTGCAGGAGCCTATATCTGAAAATAAACGCGTTTAAACGTCTCTGATCACTGATGACATTCCTGTATGGTTTACAGCAGGATCACACAATCATCTAGATACATCTCTGCGATCCATCTGGCCGCTATCTTCAGACGAGAACACTGTTTGCTATTATGTCCGAAACTGATTCATACCGTCAGCTTCTACACGACGCAGGACACCTACAGCGCGCGCTTTGCCTTCATGCCGGCTCAACGTCATGTTAGAGTTCAAGTCATTCCTTTCTGGACGCACTTGTCTATAGAATGAAGGATCGGACTCCGGGGTACAGTTTTTATAGAAAACAAACATATACGGGCCGGTACCAACATGCATCGACTTGTCATTCATCACACCAACGCACAAGTCTCCTTCGGATTTTTTCGTGGAAGGCTTCTGCCACCTTGTACGCGGAAACCTTGACACACGGCTTGGAACACCTGAACTCTTTGCCTACCAATTTTATTTCAAAAACATTAATGCATGGCTACTTTTAATTAATGTCTTATTAGTAACATTATGAAAAGAATATTTCCCGCCGTTTTCTAGAGGGCTTGGAAGGTTGTAGAAAATACAGGCTTATTTATAAGTACATCCAAGTTTTCGGAAGACGACTGCGCAAAAAGTACAGCAGATACTGAAAACAGAAACACATCTGTGGACAGAGCATTCAACAAGTATGTAATTCACGATACAGGTGCTCACATGGACTTCGCCTGTGATGTGGCAACCGTCAATACATGGATGCATGGAGTTGACGCGATGTGTCCAGGAAGGTCCGAAGGTAGTCCGCTTTGCAAGTATGGTAATTGGGTTGCCTACCTGCAGGTACCAACTAATTGGATTTGACAATACGAACAAGAAGGTTAACATCGAAACATGAAGACAGCACGTCCTACAGGTGCAGTCTATAATTACAAGAAATCTGTTAACCACTAATAGGTTCCCCTTTACCAGTCGTATATTGATACATAGCAATCAGGCACAGTAGATATCTGATAACCTATCGTGGGACACAAATATCCCGATGGTAGCCAAAGGGAAAAAGATCCTATTCAAGAAGAATGGCTACACAGACAAACAGATCCGTCGTGGATTCAAATATAGCCGGAGTCAGTAGAAGATGCATTTAGATTGGTGGCTTTCCTACAGTATGCTGGGGGCGTATCTTCAAAGATATGAAGTATTTTAAAAAAGGTATAATATCAAAAGCATATTCCTTTTTCCAGTGATGATTAGAGCCCTACTCGGCTCGGTAAAATATGATCTAGGCTTGAGGAAGTCCGGATTTTACAAAATCCGTTGCCTTGTGGAAAAATGTATATTGACCAAACAATTAGAGACATGTGTTGGGCATCATCACCACATGCGGTTACTACAACATGAGAAATGTGGGATAGTGGAATAGTGTGTAACGGGGGCACAGAATGACGTATGATGAGACAAAAATAGTTGCCTCTGCGTCTCGCTGTGGAATTTTGTTTTAAAGAAAACTATCGAAATTAGACAGCATTACAAATAGAGACAAGGAGTACCTCTTAAGTAAAATTTGGAATCCTGTTTCATCTAATATAAAAAGACCATAATCTTTGACCCGCCTGGACACAATGTATCGAGAGAGGTAGCCGACAGCTGTTCATCGTTTACGCCAGCTTTCACCACTGGGGTGCCGTACATGGACCGGGGATAGCAGGCTGCAGCGACGTTTTCTGATGCAAGAGCGCTATGAACCATTTCCACCGAGGTTGGCCAACAGTGTTCTCACCTTAATATGGAGACTAAGTTAATCGCAGAAATATTGTGTATAGATGATTGTATGTTCCCACTGAAGACCCTACAGGAATATCATAACATATTCATGACATACTGTCGGTGAAACGGCAACCAATAGAGTTCTGAAAAAGTATATGTATGTGTCCACAGTCGAAATTTATTTATTTTGCATAGTGGCCACCGGTAACCTTGCACAGTACCATCATCACGCTATCCCTTGGCAAGCAGTCGTCACGCTTGCCTCCCAAGTGGGTCTCTCAAGTACAGAGTGCTGGAGTACTTGAGTACTGAGTACTTCACACACCTCGAGTAGTTGTCACAACTACTTGAGAAGCAAGAGCGACTACTGCTTGCCAGGGGCGGCCTGAGGTACTGCGTACCGAAACCGGCAGCCACTAGGAAAAATAAATAAATTGCGATTGTAGACACAAATATTTAAAATCTCAAGAACATCATCAGTTAATACGCCGGGAAAATCTGCATACTTTCTGACCATTTCCCTCGCTTTAGTTTTATAGGGTCTACTTCTTTTTCAGTTTGGCCTAGGTAATTTGAAGCCATGCAATATTCATGTCCTTTGTAGCTTTTCCGTTCTAGCATAACATATTTGCTCTTTTAAAGAAATTCTGGAGCATTTGCAGTCAGAACCGAAGTTAATTCGTTTGAGAAGCAGTGCTCTGTGACTATAGACCTGACTAGCACGAAGGGCTTGGAATTGCTGTGTCGAAAATAAATGATCTTTAAGCACTTAGAAAATAGCAAACGCCGGGGATGAACTTTATTACTGCCTTAAGTACCAGTAGATTAGAGTTGACAGCGATAAACAACAGCAAATCGTGTTACGGGTACAGGAATTTAAGCTAGACGTACTACTGGGCACAAGAAGAAACACCTTAACTACGAAGTGGGGCTATAATTCTTCCGGATTACCTTCTTCTGTAATTAAAGAGAAATTATCCTCTTTACAAACAGCATCAGATATAAGAATGTGTGCATGTAATGCACGGAGTTCTCGGTGTTAGAATGTCACTCGGATTTAGGACTAGCGTAATTCACTGAGAGAGGAACCTTGTTTTGCAAATTAGTTCTGGTTAATTGAACAAAGCTTGCTTGAAGAAATTGTTGGTGGGACAGAATCCACGCCTTCCGAGCGCTAAAAAAAAATAACCATTGTGTCAGTAACTGCGACACATGCACAACTCTTGGCTGCGGTTTATTATCACTCACATTCGTGTATAAATCGACACCACATTTAAATGTAAAAAGCATACACCTACGGGGGGGGGGGGGGGTCAATAAATAATTGAACAAACTTTGTTTCTTGGCCAATTTCTGGTGAAGAAATGCGGAATTAGTTGTGGGACATCGTGGAAATTCCTGCTTGAGCTCCTACAATTTCATGAAATATTGACAAGTGGAGACGCAGTATGTAGCCTTCAAAATCGGGTCTGTAACGGAGATGTTTTCTATGCAGAGATTTGTCATTGAGTTCCTTTTAGCGGAAAGCCATAGCAACGCAGATAGTCATAGGCACTTACAGAATGTCTATGGATACCTGGTAGTGAACAAAAGCACGGTGAGTCGTTGACTGGCGTCTTTCGTCATTGCAACAAGGTCGCACCAACCTGTCCGATCTCCCCCGTGTGAGATGGCCGCCCACAGCTGTGACTCCCGCAATTTTGGAGAGTGCGGACTCTCTTGTTCGAGGTGATCGACGAATCACAATTGGACACCTCTCTGCTCAGCTGGATGTCTCTGTTGGTAGTGATTACACACTCGTCCACTAGTTGGAATTCCGAAAGGTGTGTACCATCTTGGTTCCTCGCAGTCTAACAAAAGACAATAATGAGCAATGAAAGATCATCTGTGCGGAACTGCTTGCCCGTTACGAGACTGATTGTGACCATTTTTTGTCGAACAGGCGATGAAACATGGGTTCAGCAGTTTGAACTGGAAACAAAACGGCAGCCCATGCAATGGAGCCACACCATTTCTCCTCCGAAGAAAAAGCCGCTGTCTGAGAGAGAAAGTGATATTGACGGTCTTCTGGGACTCTGAAGTCGTTATTCTGTTTGATGTCCTCCCTCATGGTGCAACGATCAACACTGAAGAGTTATGTGCTACCCTCAGGAAATTGACGAAAAGACTTTAGTGTGTGCGTCGCCACAAAAATACAGATTTCTCCTACTCCGTGATAACGCAAGGCCTCACACAAGCCTGTGCACCCGAGAGGAGCTCACAGAACTTTATTGGACTGTTCTTTCTCTTCCATCCTGTAGTCCCGATTTCGCACCTTTCGACTTCCATCTGTTTGGCCCACTGAAGGATGCACTCCCCGGGAATCTGCACCTGGGTGATGGGGAGCTTACTCACCCAGCACGACGCGTTGACTCCGACGTCGATCAGCAGAGTTGTAACATGAGGACATACTGGCTTCCCAGTAAGGTGGCGTAAGGCCGTCGCATTGAACGAAGATTATGTTGAAAAATATCGTCTTTCACGCAAAAGCGTGAGGGATAATATGGCGTATTAGAATCCTGAATAAAACCCTCCTGACCTCAGAAAAATAATGTGTTCCATTATTTATTGCACGCCTTCGTAATATTCTCTTTCACCGCAAGTCGAAGTCGGACTCATGAGTGTTAAACGGAGAAAATTTTCGTGTTCTACATTCCGTGAAAATTCCTTCGTTAGTGACGCTTATAACGCTAAACTTTGGGAGAGAGGACCACGACAATCAAAGAGAAGTATAAGACAAAACTTTAACAGGTCATTAATTTAGCCCGGTAATGACCATTTCAAGCCTGCGAACGGATATGGTCAGTAAGAATGCAAATAAATTCCCAATTATAGTTTTCTGTTCAGTAACTGTACTTTATTCTTGGATCAATATGCCTCCCCCACACGACTATTTCGCAGTAAGTGATATAACTTCTAATTTTGTTTCATGAAAAAATAAATAACATGGAACTATCGAGACCCAAGCATAACAGAAACAAAACCCATTTGCAGATGTCGCAAATACGACTGTTCATGTGTTAAAGTCAGAACATCCAATTTGTTATATTCACCATTATTTTCATCAAAAGTTAGCGTCCCAGGAGAGGTCCTTTTCCAGCTTTTAATGAAAGTGTATGGTGTTTCGTTTCTCACGAGCGGTCTCTCTTCTGTCGTTCTCAGTATTTTTCAAATGATTTTTCAAGTTTCATTGTTCTCCAAGGTTTTTTTAAAGAGTTTTAACTGCGCTGTCTGTCCACATTTTTGTTACTGTTTTTAAGCAATTCATGAAGACAGTATTATTTTCTTAGGTTATCCTATTAACATCACCTTTTAAAATAATACTAAATCAATGATACATGTGTCTCGTTTTTGTATTAGTGTCTAAGTTAGAGAGTAATGTCTATTGGCTGAACAACAGTTTCATTGTACCGCTGCCAGCCCCCTGCCACTACTCACATGGGGAAAACTTCGTTGAAATAACAACAGAGAAAAAAATTCCAAATCACGTATACACGTGACACCAGGCCGGTATTCCCCGGCGGACCATAGCTAGGTTGCCCCTCAGGCCATGGCAGCCAGTTCAGCTCCACGCCCCGAACCGATCGCCGGCCTACGCTATGGACAGTAGGACTGCTACTGCCGCACTGCTGTCTCGCGCCTTCGCCAGGAACCGCGCTGCTGCTAGTACGTCAGCTGCTCCGGAAGTCCCTGCTTCCTCATCCCATAGTCACTACTGACAGTCGTTGTCTTGGTCATAGCGGCCACCACTACGCGTCGTTACAGAAGGACATTTGAGTTGTATTCATGCGTGGGACCTCCGCAGTCTAAGTCTGTACTTAGTTAAGTTCATGGTGAATAAATGAATAGTTGTTATTTCAAAGCGTACATATCAGTCACGACCTTGGTAGAGTACACTGTCGTGCTGATACAAACAATCATCGTCTTCGAACTGTTCTGTGACATTACGCAGTACACAATGCCGTAAAATGTGTTCGCATCCCTCTGCATTTAGCATTTCTTAAGCGCAATAAGGGGCTCACATACTAATCGCGAAAAACGCTCCCATACTGTAACATCACCTCCTTCGTACTTCACTCTTGCCACTATACATGAGGACAGGTAACGTTCTCAAGGCATTTGCCGAATCCATAACCTTCCATTGGATAGCCACAGTGCAAAGTATGATTCGTGTCTCGTTTCTCTAGTACCTTCCGCCGCGGAAGTCGAACACGCGCCAGAACAAATGGACGTGGTCAGCTCATAGAGGGCTCCGCCTCCGCGGCGGCTATTCCGCGCAGCGGCTCTCGCGCAGCGAGGGCGCCACCGCTAAGCCACGTGCAGACAGCGGCCAATAGCCGCTCCCTCCGGTTTCGTATATAGGGACCTGCTCTGACCTAGTCCAGCCATCTATAACACGGATTCCTACACCTTTTTTCCCTCCGCCGGTGTACCTCAAGGCTCCGTCCTCTCTCCCCTTCTGTACCTTTTGTATACGGCGGACATGCCGCCGCCGTCACCCCCCGTCCACCTTCTCCAGTTTGCCGATGACACCGCCTTCCTTGCCCTCGCCCCCACCCTGCAGCGTTCCCAACACCTTCCCCAATCCCATCTTGACCTGTTCACCTCTTGGTGAAACCGGTGGTTGCTCAAGGTCAATCCCTCCAAAACCCAGGCGATCATTGTAGGCAAAACCACCCCTTCCTTCCACCTAATTGATTTCTGTCTCACCATCTATGGCCGTCCTATCGCCCTCATCCCCACCCTTATGTACCTTGGCGTCACTCTCGACCGTCGCATCTCCTGGACCCCCCCCGTCTCCGGACAATCCAAGCCAAGGCACGCTCCCGACTCCGTCTCCTCAACCTCCTTTCTGGCCATACATGTGGTCTGGACGCCTCCACCATCCCCCACACCTATAAATCCCTCATCCGCCCTATCCTCTGTTACGCCCATCCTGCCTGCATCTCTGCCCCCCCTACCTTTTACAAATCCCTTCAGATCCTTGAACACCATTCTCTCTGCCTCGCCTATCGCGTCCGTCTCCCCTCCCCCACGAGGATCCTATACGACCTCATTCCGTTCCCCCACGTCCTCCTTTTCCTTGAACGGATACAGATCCTGTACACCTCCCGAAAACTCGATCCTCCTCACCCACTTGTCTCCCGCATCCTCTCCCACCATCACCCGCTGCCGCACCTGTATTGCCATGTCTCACCCGGTCTCCATCTCTCCACCCTCCTTACCCTCTCCCAAGGTGGCTTCCGCCAGCTCCCTGATGATGCCCTCCTCCCCTCCATCTACCCCTCCTACCAACTTTGATCCTCCCTCCCTCTTCCTGTGTTTGCTCCTTTGGGCACCCTCCCTCCATTCTCTCCCCCCTTCCCTCCCTCCTCCATTTCTCCCCACTCCTCCCCCAGGCTTCCCCTCCCCTGTCCGTCTACTCCTCCTCCCATCTCCTCAGCCATTGGCATCTTTGTTCTCCCCTCCCCCCCCCCCTCATCCTTCTTCCCCTCTTGGCAGGTTCCCGGACTCGCACATGCTACGTGGACATTCGCGCGCCAGAGATCATCGCTAATAGTGTCTCGTGTGTGTCGTCGTGTTTAGTGTTCAGTGTTCAGCGTCACACTTCTTCGTTCACCAGTTCCATCGTCATCTTCAGTGTTTGTGCGTCCTGTCAACAGTTTGTAGTGTGGATTGTCATCGAGTGTGAACGGATTCATGTTTTTTATGTTGATGTGTCTCCTGTTTTTTCCCCGCCATTTTGTTCCAACTCATGTGTCTTCTCTGTTCTATCATTGTAATATCTTTGGCTGAAGAGCGGCATATTGTGCTGTGCCAGCCTACCTGTTTTCATATGGGTATTAAAATCACAATAAAGAAAAAAAAAAACCTAGTCCAGTCAGTCTGGTACTCGCTCTGGATTGCGTCTCTATCTCGGCGGTACTGCGTTCTGGTCGTTGCTCGTTGTTGACATTGCCCGGCTCTGGTTCAGAGTGGATTTACTGTTGGTGTTTGGTGTTGTGGTTTATCTCTTTCTTGTTGTGTCGGTTATGGTCGGTCGTGGTCGGTTGTTGTCGGTTGTCGTTGGTCTGTCGTCCGACTCGTCCTTGTGTTTACCCGGTGGTGCGTGCTCCACCGCCGGCGGCTTCCCTGCCTGGCGGCTCCGATCCGCAGCCCAAGGCGTGCCCGCAGTTGGTTTTGGTTACTACAGTTTCCAGCCACCCACTGTCCAGTACAGTCGCTTTTTACACCATCACAATCGTCGCTCAGCTCTGATTACAGAAATGTGTGGCTTATGAGAAGCTGCTCCACCTTTTTGACCAATTCTTTTCAACTCCCTACAGGCAGCGACTGTGGCAGATAGACTGCTGGTAACTCTTTGGAACTCATGAGTGATTCCTTCCACTGATTACATGCGACGTTTCCAGAGTTTCCAGCCACCCTCCACCACACTCTGCGGTCCTGTCCGTCAGTGTATGAGGTCTACCGTGTCTTAGTTTACCTTTACTTCTTTCTTCCCATTTCCATTTCACAGTCACATCATCATGTCAGCTTGGAAGGGTATAAATGTCCCTGATAGATTTCTTATCTAGGTGACATGCAGTTACTAGTCTATATTCGAAGTCACTGAGCTCTTGCGACCGACCCATTTTGCTGTTACTGTATCCCTACTGTTGACATGATACTCCTTATACTGACGGTCCGCCTCTTGTGACGTCTAGCGGCCAATTCCGCATTACATACAGGGGTGCGAATACTTCTTATCAGATAGTGTACATCTTCATTTACTACACTCCAAAGCTAAGCTGCCTTATGGTATTCGGCGAAGGGTACTTTGTGTATCGCTGGTACCTCTAGCGGCGAATGAACTGTGGCTGAACGATTGTTGGTAAACCTGTGTGTTGTCTCGAATAACGTTACCTCACAAAACCCCACTGTGTAGATTTTCCCTTAACCCTACAAAACTAATTGCAGGCATATCATCTCTTTAATAACTCACTTGGAAACGTTTGTGCACAAAGTAATTGGATGACACGAAAATTATAGTCATAGGCATAGCTCATAAAGTGGGAAATGCACATAAAATTCTACTTTCGCTATTTGACTGAAGTAGTTTGTTGGTAACGATGTAGATTTGACTTCTAATATCTTTTTAGATATAGGTTGAAAGCCCACAACGAAATGTACCTGAATGGATCGAACAGGAAGAATGATTAAATTCAATACTCACGTTTATTCATAAACACACATGAGATTAAGATATAAATGAGTAATCAAAGCCTGTAATGCTTATTTCTCTTCAGATTGAAACGTCACAGGTTTACGCTTCATTTAACTAATGATTAATTTCTACATGTTTAATAATTCATTTTACGCCGAGAGCGTCCTTTCAATGTTTCGTCTAACTAATTAACCTCTGGATTCAATAATGCTTCCGTGAATATTTTTTCTTCTGTTGGTGTCACACCTCCTCTCTCATCCTTTGATCCCGTGATGTATGTGGATGGATGAACATAATTATGCATGGAATATATAAAATCTGGGTTAGTCATAGATGGTAGCAGTAGGGTAGTTTAGCACCAACATAACAACGTGGGCAGATTCGGCAGAGAGTTCGTGATTCCAAAGATAGTGGGGATGAGCAGGGCAGAGTTTGTGAGGTTGGTTCTCACTGAGGTCCTACCCCCACCACTAGTTTTTTTGAACGGTTGGCCAGGTTAGGACACTATTGGGCCGCCGATTGAAAGAGACGGACGCAGGACTGCGGCGCTCGTCATAGATGGTGAGAAAAGTTGTCCATAATGTAGGTTTTTTGTGGTAACATTGATTATGAAACATGTTAGGGTGAGAATTAATACCGGGAAATGTTCAGCGATATTGTATTTGTAGAATTTTTTCAGATTAATGTGTTTCAACTAGCGGACTTGGGCGCGAGGTGATTGCGGGCATGAATCAACGGTTCTTATTCTTAGGTCAATAGCAGATAGGTTCATTAATGTTTCATTTGTTGCATAGTTTAGTTCCGGATACAAGCAATATAAATTTTCCGTGATTCAACGATTTATTTTGCTCGTTTCTTTGTTGTCGAACTTGGCCACGTGTTGCCAGCATTCATAATGGTAGTCACTGGATTTGCCTTTCGTTAATCATAGCATGAATAATGTGGAGTCATGAAGCCTGGGCTGGTTGGCTCACGTTGTATTGCGGTTGCATAATATGCGGTTTCAACATGAACTTATCCGCATGGTACTGCATGTGTAGTAACACAAGTAATGTTTGAGAGAGTGAAAGGTAATATTCCTCCCTACTCCGCGCGTTAAATAGGTGTGACAATAGCTAAATGGTGTTACGAGGCCACCATTCAGTAACATTCATTTTTACCTATTTTAATCATTAGTAGATGTAATTGGCGACGAAGTGTTGTTTTATGTTTCCGGTATGACGAGATGCAGGAGATAGTGAGTGCTTCATGAAGATTTTGTCACTGAGAGTGGCAGTTTTCTTAAATATAATAGATCTCATATATGTTTTGTCACAGAGAGTAATAGTTTTCTTAAATATTATCGAAATAAATCAGAATGATAATTGAAATTCTCTCTTAGCGTTATTCAGTATCCTTCAACCATACCACTGAGATAATGAGTATATTCTATGAATTTTCAATCCAGGCATATCCATTGTATGCATTATGCGCTTTATGCGACTAACTGAATTCATAGTATAAAAAAAAAGAAAGTCTTACAGTCCCTAATGTGCACGTATTGTTCCATGGCCATTCACCGCCGTTGCGTTATCCGTTGCTTCATTTTTAAATTAGGATACTGTCTTTTCTAGCGGGTTTGATTATCCATATCTCAATTTATCGGGCCTAATTGAAAGAATTAGACACATAGCGGTAGAAATGGGAACCATGGAGCACTGCGTCCGCTTATATTAAAGGGAGATACTTCTTAAATGAAAAATAATCAGCATAACAAACAAGGGGTAGACTTTCAAGATTTGCATCAAGATTAAACGGAAATTAGTATCACTCGCCTGTCAGTTAAATTACTTCTTGTTCTCTTAAGAATTTGTTCTCTCCCAATAAATGGTAACTAATAAAGCCTCTAATCTCATTAGGAACAGTGACTGGCAGTTTGTGACTACAACCGTAAAGTCTACACATTCATTACCATTTTAAAATGAGGTGGTACAAGCGATCGTCCTGGTTTCCACAAGTGTGCAATCAAATTGAACTATTCCACCGGTGCTGCGAATTATGCTCACCGTAACTAAAACTTCAGTACGCCGAACTGTGCGCTGCAGACATGCTGCCCCTTCGCGAAAATGCAGTCGTCAGCACCTCTGTGGGACTCCAAGACGTGGCTGCCTCTACTGCGCTGCTACGCCAAGTCGATGAGGACATCATGGTGCCCTAACCCGAATTCGATGTGAACACTCTTACGTCCTACCAGATTTTCGAATCGGACACTATCGTGTCTTACTCACAAGCCGAACCGGACGCTTTCGCAACCTAATGCCCAGTCCCTCCTTTACGGCACTCACTCACACCCTGCCTAATCCATGCAACCACAAATGTGCCAGTCGCCCATCACACCACTGCAGCCCAATCACAAAGATTCCCTCCAATAGACAATCACGTCAAAAATGGTGAGTCTTTTCCAGCCTTCATTGATAACATCTGCTCTACTTCCAAAAACATTAGTTTCTACGCTGTGATCTAGTGTCACACATCTTTACACAGACCACACTTTTTCCCCCAAAGTCCACAGCCTGGCGCTGGGTTAGAGAATTTGAGAGAGGAGCGCCATGAAGCTGGAGTTTTTTTCTGTGGTCTGCACTTTCTACAAGTGGAAGATACTAATCTTCAAAAGAAGTCAGAAAACATGAAAAGATGCCTCCGACTCCCGGACGGAGCGTCATTCTGTTCTCAGCCGGACGTTAGCCGCAAGCGGTCTTCTGAGAGGACAATACCTGCCGCCCCCTGTGTGTTCTGGCTGATCTCACTTCCAAGAACGTTCGCTACGCCGGCTATGGTCCCGTCCACAGGTACCGACATGCTTGGCAGAACCGATTCGTGTTTCTCTGTCTCAAGTCCACTGCACCCCAGAATCATTCACGATCCCACAACATATTTTGAATCTAGCAGCAGCTTCATTAGAGAACAGAGAATAACAATGTCATGAGTAGGCTGTGGTGTCATGACTGGGAGACATGGACTGCTCATGAACGGCATCGCATTGTGTTCAGCAATGTATCGAAATTCTGAACTACCCTGGATGGCGATTGTCAGCGAGCATGTCGTTGACGAGGGGAAAGGCCTCATTATCTTGTTTAGGAGAGGCTCAGCACGGTTACTCATGAAGCCATGATGTGGGGAGCCATCGGATATGACTTCAGGTCACGGCTAGTTGTAATTTTCAATAGGACCATTCTCATCAAATCATAAAATATGTCTGGGTGATTTTGAGGTATTTCCACAGCCAGCAAGATGGGCAGATCTGTCCCCAATAGAACATGTGTGTGACCACCTTCAATGTCAAATACAACCCAGTGTCATTATCCTGGATATCATGGACAAAGTGCAGCAGCTGTGGTCGAGCTATCCTCAGGAGAGAATAAAATGACTTTACAACATCCTTCCCAAACGAATTAGTTCATGCATACAGGGCAGAAGGGGTGTAACGTCATGACGATAAGTGGGCTGATACTACCACGTTCTTTGAAAATCTGACTCAATTGGTAATCACTGATGTAACACATATCCTTTCAACCCATGAAGTTCCACTTCGTTCACTCCTCTCCTTAGCGCTTCACTTTTCTTGTCAGCTTATGTATGTTTACAGAGGTTTGCTCAGTACTGTCTCATTTACCAGTACCAAGGCGACTGCAAATCAGCCTAGAATTGATGTCCACCTTAGCTATAGGTAAAGCAGGTGGCAGACTTTAGTTGCCTTGCAGAAAACTATGGAAATGCAACCAGTATCCGATGAAAATTGCGTATAATACACTCGTGCAAACAATCCTGGAATATTGATAAAGTAGGTGGGAATCATACCAAACAGGATTAAAAAGAAATACTGAACGTACACGAAGGTTAGCGCAGATGGTAACATGTTTGTTTGACGCATGGGGAGAATCGTGCAGGTGCTGAAAAAACTGAACTGCAGCCTATGAAGTGAGACGTATAGGGACCATGAAGACAAGATTAGACTAAGCCTGCACAGAAGCATTTTATCAGTCATGCTTAGCGCGCTCCATACGCTAACAGAACGGCAAGCAGTCCTAATAGTGGTGAAAAAGGAAGTACTCAACGCCGTGCACTTCACAGTGGCTTACAGATAATAGATGTAGTTGGAAATATTATTTGGGTAAAAATTCGTAGGAAACCTTGACTTTTTTTTAAAGATACTCATTTTGCTGAAGCCAAGCTAATACACATGAGAGGAAGTTCACCACAGCTCAAATATGAAACTGTGATCTGTTGGCCTGCGCTACATGTCTCCTCTTTGACCAAAACTAGACACATATGTGTTCTCTAAAAATTCAACCTGAAGTCAACAGTCTGGATCATATTTAGTTACCTTCATTACTGCCACATTTTCTTCAGATAAAGCTTGGCTTACGTATCTTCGAGCAGAACGGCCATTGGTAAACAGATTTAATGCAGTGCATGGTGGTGAAATATACTCTAGTGTCTATATACACTGAGGTGATAAAAGTCGTGGGATACCTCTTAATGTCTAGGCAGACTTCCTTTTTCCTGGTGAAGTGCAAAATCTCTAGTTGGCAAGACCCTGGCAGAAATATTGACCCATGCTGCCTCTATAGCTGTCCATAATTGCGAAAATGTTATCGTTGCAGTATTTTGTGCACGAACTGACCTCTCGATTATGTTACATAAATGTTCTATGGGATTCATGTCGAGCGATTTGGGTGGCCAAATCATTCGCTCGAATTCTCCAGAAACTTTTTCAAACCAATAGCGAACAATTGTGGCTCGGTGACAAAGCGCACTGTCATCCATAAAAATTCCATCGTTGTTTGGGAACATGACGTCCATGAATGGCTGAAAATGGTCTCCACGTAGCCGAAAATCCAGAGGATCCAGTCCATTCCATGTAAACACAGCTCACACAATTATGCAGCCATCACCGATTTGATCAGTGCCTTGTTGACAACTTGGGTCCACGGCTTCATGGGTCTGTGCCACACGCTAACCCTAGCATCAGCTCTTACCCATTGAAATCGGGACGACTAAATCGGCCACGGTTATCCATTCGTCTAGAGCCCAACCGGTATGTTCATGAGCCCAGGAGAGGCGCTGTAGGTGATGATGTCTTGCCGTTAGCGAAGGCAATCGCGTCGGTCGTTTGCTGCTACAGCTAAATAACGATAAACTTCGCCACATTGTCCTGACAGATGCGTTCATCGTACATCCGATACTGATTTCTGCTGTTACTTCACGCTCTTATTAGCACTGACAACTCTACGTCTCTGGCGTCGATCGTCAAGTGAAGTCCATCGGCCACTGCATTGTCCGTGGCGAGAGGTACTGCTTGAAGTGTGACATTTTCGGTACACACTGTTGACACTGTAGATAGCGGAATATTGAATCCCCTAGCGATTTCCGATATGGAATGTCCCACGCGTCCAGTTCCAATTACCATTCCGCCTTCAAAATCTATTCATTCTTGTCTTGCGGCCCTAATAATGTCGCAAGATTTTCACATGACTCTTCAGGGTACAAATTGCAGCTTCGGCAACACACTGTCGTTTTATACCTTGTGTACGCGATACTACCACCATCTGTATGTGTGCATATAGCTATCCCATGACTTTTGTTACTTCTTTGTTTACTTTAGCGGTGAAGAGCGTAACTGAAGCGAAGAATTCTTAACGATTTTTCCTGAGTTTATGAAATTTGTGTGTGTGTGTATCTACGCATTATTGTAAGTATCGCAGTGATTACCCATATGAGGGGAAAGATCTTCGGTGATAGTATGTTGTGTCGTGGCTTGCTGTGGGTGTTTTGCCGGCAGTGAGAAGTCTCCAGCTAATGTGCGAAGTATTAGCGCGTCCTTGCCGTGAGCTGCGCTTTCTAGCGAAAACAGACATCTGCTCCTCGAAGCAACGCACTGGAAAGTTTTATAACTGTAAAATGGAAAATGGATACTCGGGTGCGATTAAAGGCCTAGGATAGCTGTTTATGTCTGTACGACCATAATTATTAGTGGACAATAGATTTATGTAGGAAAAAGTACCTAATTTTCTAAATAACAGCTATGAGGCACTTGTAACTTTGTGTTAAAACACAGTGTCGAATGACAACATAAATTTCCAGTACTTATTACGGTAAGAAGGCAAGGAAAGAAGACAGTGCTTAACGCCCCGTAGACATCGAAGTCATTAGAGACTGAGCACAAGCCCGAGTTGTTTTAAGTATGAGGAAGGACATCGAATGTGCCCTTTCAAAGGAATTATCTAGCTATTTGCTCAGAGAGAATTACGGAATTAACGGATAACGTAAATCAGGATGGTCGGATGCAAATTTGAACCGTCAGTAAAATGCAGCGTAAATTTAATATCCTGAAATTTGCAGCATAGGCAACAAGCTACAGAATAATATGGAAGTTGAAAGTGACCGTGATATCTCATGTGCAATGACAGCCTCTATGGAAATAAAAAAGTAATACTAAAAAACAATATTCAGTTTACGATTTGATAAATGTATTGTGGTTCAACTGGCTCTTTGTTTTATTTGCGGTTCTAACCAGGACTGTATTGAGAATAACCTATGGTAAAATTGATCGTAATGTATGTCAGACTAGCCACTGTAATTTAAATTTACCCCTATGCAACGTCACAGATATAATGCTCTCAACCAGTCTTGCATGCGGCGTTGGCTAAAGACACAACCGAATAGCACACAGGGTGATTCAGCTGCCCTTCCCCGTGAGTTTTATGCAACCTGCAACACCTTCAAAAACCATTTAGGAGATTCTCGTAATATGTCACTCGCTACGCACTAACTGTTAGGCAAACAGAATAAAAAATTAGCAGCGCCTCTCTGTCGGAAACGTAACGTGGTTAAATTCTGTACAAGATACGTTTTCTCTGGAGTCCACAGTTTCAGATTTATTCAAGGAAAACGTATTTCGAGGTCACTTTTGTAAGTTTTTCTTGAATAACTCGAAAACCGTGGCCTCCAGAGAAACTTATCCCAGTACCAAATTCAACTACATTAAATTTTCCTTCAAGAATATCCTCTTCATCTTTTTCTGTAGGATTAATAGTTTGCATGTAGCAAGCGAGAGAATATGAAAATTTCTCATATGGCTTCTGAAGGCATTGCAGGTTGTATAAAACATAGGTAGGGACTGCTGAATCATCTTGTACTCCAGTGACAAAATTCCAGAAGTTTTTCAAGCATACATCGTGCGTATTTTGGTATGAGGGATGCACAGCGACTCATTACAGAGTAATTGCATTTCGTTTGGTTACTTGCCCCAGTTATCTTCGTATTGCAGTGAAAATAGTGCAAAACAACGCAGATATCGACGGTATGCGCTGTGCATCTTGTTTGGAAACAAACCTGTTCCTAGGCACTGAGCACTATGGGACTTAACTTCTGAGGTCATCAGTCCCCTAGAACTTAGAACTACTCGAACCTAACTAACCTAAGGACATCACACACATCCATGCCCGAGGCAGCATTCGAACCTGCGACCGTAGCGGTCGCGCTGTTCCAGACTGTAGCGCCTAGAACCTTGGCCACTCCGGCCGGCAAACCTGTTCCATTCATGCACTTTTGTTGCTGTTGACAATAGTAAGCGCCACTTTACTCTTCATCCTCAAGCTTGCCTACAGTACTGCTCATGTCTGTCTCACATTTCTGCCTCTCACAGCCTGTACATTAAAAGTGATACAGAGAAGGATACATAGGTTTACTGATGAAGTGTTGACCAACGTGCAGTTCGTGTCTTGGTTCACTAATTCCAGACGGAGGGAATGCGGCACAACGAGCTGAGAACCCAGCATTACCCTCAACGACGGCAACCACGTCACTTTACTTTTGCATCTGACGGTTGTTTCATTCCTCTGTGCTGTACGTTTTGTGAAGGTATTCTCACAGTAACAAGAGTGATCGCGGTAGGAAAACGAATAAATCGTAATTACGTAATGACTAGTAATAGAGTTCCTCTCTATCTAAACTGGGTTTCGATAGCTTTGGCACAGTACATAAATGACGAAGTAAATGGTAGAATTACCGTAGTATTGGTAGCATTGGTAGGGAGGCAAACATAAATGAATGTGTAGGAGGGGAACAGGAAGCTGAAGATTTCTTTTTTATTTTATGTTCGTTCGTTCGTCACATCCTCAGTACTGCGTTTCATTCAGTATTTGTCCATTCTGTGTTTTATATCCTTAGAGGTTATAGATTTCGTTTTATAATTTATAAAAAATATTTGATAGTAACCTCTGCGCTTTTACGTAGAGGTGACAAAAGCCATGGGAGAGCGATATGCAGATACACAGATGGCGGTAGTATCGCTTGCACAGTGTATAAAAGGGCAGCGCATTGGAGGACATGTCGTTTGCACTCATGTGACTTACGTGAACAGACTGCCGACGTGATTGAAGACGCACGACGGGAATTAACAAACTTTGAACATGGAATGGTAGTAGGAGCTAGACGTCTGCGACATTCCATTATCGAAATCGTTAGGGATTAAATATTCCGAGATCCACTGTGTCAAGACCGTGCCGAGAGTACCAAATTTCTGTCATTCTCTCTCGCCACGGGCAACGTAGTGGCCGATGGCCTTCACTTAGAGACCGAGAACAGTGGAGTTCCGTTATAGTTGTGAAACATAAGCGGCACTGCGTCCAGTAACACCAGAAATCAATGTGGGACGTACGACGAACATTTCCGTTACGACAGAGCTCAGAAATTTGGCGTTAATGGGCTGTGCCAGCAGACGATCGACGCGAGTGCCTTTGCTTACAGCACGACATCGCCTGCAGCGCCTCTTGTGGGCTCGTGTTCAGATCGGTTGCACCCTAGACGATTGTAAAACCATGGCCTGGGGAGATTTTCGTTGGTAAAAGCTGGTGGTATGGTTCGAGTGTGGCGCAGACCCCACGAAGACATGGAACCAAGTTGTCAATAAGGCACTCTGCAAGCCGATGGTGGCTCCATAACGGTGTGGGCTGCGTTTACATGGAATGGGACTGGGTCCTTTGGATGTTCGACTACTTGGAGACCTATTTCAGTCATTCATCAACGTGATGTTCCAACACAACGATGGAATTTTTATGGATGACAATGCGCTGTGTCATTGGGCCGCAATGGCTCACGACTAGTCTGAAGAACACCGTGGATAAGTCAAGCGAGTGGTTTCGCCACCCAGATCGCCCGACGTATATCCCATCGGACATTTATGGGACATATTTGTACAAAAAACTCTACACCAGCACCATTTCCGCAATTATGGAGTGCTACAGAGGCAGCATGGCTCAGTATTTCTGCAGGGGACTTACAAAGACTTGTTGCGTCCATGCCACGTCGAGTTACTGCACTACGCAGGGCAAAAGAGGATCCGATACGATAATAGGAGATATCCCATCACTTCTGTCGCCTCAGTGGATGTGAGCAAAGCGTTTACTTCATGTACATCTACATCTACATACATACTCTGCAATCCACCATACGGTGCGTGGCGGAGGGTAATTCCTTTTGATGCAAGTGCAGTTTACATGCATAACAATGAAAATTCTTTATAATTATTGTTATTATTTTGTAACCAACAGATCGTTGTCCACGAGGAACAAAGGGAAGGGTTCCATGTTATGCGAAAGTTGTTTGTGAATAGTAGAAACATGTTTAATATAAGCTTGACGAAGTATTGAGAGGATGACCGATTTTGTTCTGCGGATTTTATTTTTTAAATTTACATTTTCTTTTAAGAGAAGTTTCAATTTTGTTACAAATACTGTTCATTTTAAAGTAATAGACAGAAATGTATCTATGTAGAACCAAAATCACATTTTATATATCCTCACGCAGTTTCTAGACGGTTCACAGCTTCCACTTTTTAGACGAATCTAGCAAGACACTTATCAGGTACATAAAGAAAGCGATCAGTATGAGGTAAAGTCCGGTATGTATGTAACACACCTACGTTTAAGTAACGAGGGACGACTTAAGTGATCAAGGCTACTAGGAAAACTATCGCAGTCTTTGCTTACTTATGATAGTCTACGGTGAGCTACGGCAGTTTTGCAGCTCTACTCAGTAACGAGCCGTCGGATACACTGGGTCTCTGATCCCAAATTACTCAGAAGGTATCTTTACTTCTGAATGTTTGTCTTTGAAGTCTGATTCACCCTGTATATGATGAAGAGTAATTCAAGTCAGATGTTCAGATAGTCGAGAGACTTTTAAATAATTTTGCCAACCACAATAGCCGGCCACGCTGGTCTCGCTGTTCTAGGCTCGCAGTCCGGAACCGTGCGACTGCTGCGGTCGCAGGTTCGAATTCTGCCTCGGGCACGGATGTGTGTGATGTCCTTAGGTTAGTTAGGTTTAAGTAGTTCTAAGTTCTAGGGGACTGATGACCACAGCAGTTGAGTCCCATAGTGCTAAGAGCCATTTGAACCATTTGAACCAACCACAATAAAGACAAATAACTTTCTCTCCGCAGGAGTACTTCATAGTCACAATTCAATTAGCTCTTTGATACTTTCCTGTCACTGGCAGCAATAAGTTAATAGTGAATAAATAAACAACTAAATAATTAAAAATAGTAACTGTTAGAATAACCATCCGCTGGTTGGTCGCTGGGTCTTTAAATGAGCTTAAAAATATTAATTCACATATATATTACACTTGTTAGTGCCACTGATGTAAGCTGTTGTGTTGGTGTTGCTCACTGGGAATGTGTACTGACATTCAAAACGGATGGTAGCCGCTGAGACACACTGATTCATTTATAACCGTCAACGCCTTGTGAGAACAAAGGTAACTTCCTCGTAAACTAACCGATTCACTTCCAACCATTTCGCCTTGTGACCACAATAGCGAATATTGATCGGTTTATGTATATTGAAATGCCTGACATCCAACTCGCATCGGGTTTGTGAATGGAAATCGACGAGCTGCACTGAGACAGTATCGATAGCACTTTCTTTTCTGTACAACATCTGTGTTCTAGATCATTGGCAGACCATTGTTTAGAGTTGTTATTTTTTAATTTCATTTGTATTTGGACAGTACTTGCGTCAAAGAGAAAATGCCATACATTCGGACGACTGTATCGCCTGCTATGTGAAACAGGCGCTCCTCGCGTAAGTATTCTTGGTAGGCCTACAGATCGGAATCTAGCGCTGCGAACTCCCGAAATGGAAGACGAAATTCTACGACATGTTGAAAACTCTGCATTTACAAGTACACGATATATTGTACACAGGTTTGGGATCAAACATAGCCTTGTGTGGAATATTTTACACGACCAATAGCTTCATCCCTTCCCTCTTCAACGGGTGGCTCCACTAGCACTTGAAGGTTTCCCCAAAAGCGCAAAGACCACCCTGTACCTATTACTCCCCTCTGAGGTCCTGTACATTGATGACGATTTCTTTACTTGTGAAGGCTACATTAATATCCACAATTCGCATGTTTGCGCAGATGTGAATCCACGAGCAACTCGGCCTCGTGCTCATCAACAGCGATTCGACGTTAATGTGTAGCCCGGCAATCTCGGTCATGAGTTGACCGGACCATACATTCTTCATTCTGCCTCAACGGACAGAGATGCCACATCTTCGTGGAATATGTTCTGCCAACCCTGCTGGAGGATGTGCCTCTGGATGTTAGACACAGGATGTACTTCTAGCACAAAGAGGCACCAGTCCATTTCACTATTGCTGTGAGTAATCATCTGAGAGCCACCTTCGGCAATCGATAGATCAACCGAGGTGGCCCCGTGGCCTGGCCACCCAGCTCAACTGACCTCACGTGTATGGATTTCTTCCTCTGGGGCTATATGAAGTACCAAATGAATATATATATATATATATATATATATATATATATATATATATACATATATATGTATTTCTTATATATATATATATATATATATATATATATATATATATATATATATACTCCTGGAAATGGAAAAAAGAACACATTGACACCGGTGTGTCAGACCCACCATACTTGCTCCGGACACTGCGAGAGGGCTGTACAAGCAATGATCACACGCACGGCACAGCGGACACACCAGGAACCGCGGTGTTGGCCGTCGAATGGCGCTAGCTGCGCAGCATTTGTGCACCGCCGCCGTCAGTGTCAGCCAGTTTGCCGTGGCATACGGAGCTCCATCGCAGTCTTTAACACTGGTAGCATGCCGCGGCAGCGTGGACGTGAACCGTATGTGCAGTTGACGGACTTTGAGCGAGGGCATATAGTGGGCATGCGGGAGGCCGGGTGGACGTACTGCCGAATTGCTCAACACGCGGGGCGTGAGGTCTCCACAGTACATCGATGTTGTCGCCAGTGGTCGGCGGAAGGTGCACGTGCCCGTCGACCTGGGACCGGACCGCAGCGACGCACGGATGCACGCCAAGACCGTAGGATCCTACGCAGTGCCGTAGGGGACCGCACCGCCACTTCCCAGCAAATTAGGGACACTGTTGCTCCTGGGGTATCGGCGAGGACCATCCGCAACCGTCTCCATGAAACTGGGCTACGGTCCCGCACACCGTTAGGCCGTCTTCCGCTCACGCCCCAACATAGTGCAGCCCGCCTCCAGTGATGTCGCGACAGGCGTGAATGGAGGGACGAATGGAGACGTGTCGTCTTCAGCGACGAGAGTCGCTTCTGCCTTGGTGCCAATGATGGTCGTATGCGTGTTTGGCGCCGTGCAGGTGAGCGCCACAATCAGGACTGCATACGACCGAGGCACACAGGGCCAACACCCGGCATCATGCTGTGGGGAGCGATCTCCTTCACTGGCCATACACCACTGGTGATCGTCGAGGGGACACTGAATAGTGCACGGTACATCCAAACCGTCATCGAACCCATCGTTCTACCATTCCTAGACCGGCAAGGGAACTTGCTGTTCCAACAGGACAATGCACGTCCGCATGTATCCCGTGCCACCCAACGTGCTCTAGAAGGTGTAAGTCAACTACCCTGGCCAGCAAGATCTCCGGATCTGTCCCCCATTGAGCATGTTTGGGACTGGATGAAGCGTCGTCTCACGCGGTCTGCACGTCCAGCACGAACGCTGGTCCAACTGAGGCGCCAGGTGGAAATGGCATGGCAAGCCGTTCCACAGGACTACATCCAGCATCTCTACGATCGTCTCCATGGGAGAATAGCAGCCTGCATTGCTGCGAAAGGTGGATATACACTGTACTAGTGCCGACATTGTGCATGCTCTGTTGCCTGTGTCTATGTGCCTGTGGTTCTGTCAGTGTGATCATGTGATGTATCTGACCCCAGGAATGTGTCAATAAAGTTTCCCCCTCCTGGGACAATGAATTCACGGTGTTCTTATTTCAATTTCCAGGAGTGTATATATATATATATATATATATATATATATATATATATATATCTTTTATTTGCAAGCATATCACCCAGGAAAACTACAACTATATTAAATCCGTACTGTAATTCTCCTGAGCGTTGTCCACTAGATAATACTGATTAACCTCGTTGTTATGTCTTATACATTGTCTGTTACAACAATTTTTAAAGTAACTAATTCTTTTTTATATTAATACTCAGCTTTCTTCATTATACACTTTTTGTTGCCGTTACGATATGCAGTAAATGATGGAAATTATCGGGTTCAAAAGTACTTCCGATGAAGTGTAATATCTGGCAAAAATTGAAAAAAAACAACAACATATTATTCTATTTTTATTTCTTCAAAAGAAAGCAATGATGAATCAGCTGAGCGTTTTATGTTCCATATATAAAATTTCTGGCTATTTACAAACAAAGTTTATTTACAAACAACAGGCATCAATATGTCCCTGACCCTGTCTCTCTTATAAATAGTATAAAATACAATCTGTCAAACAATCAGCACGCATAATGAGAATCACATGATGCAGGACACATATCTTCTCGTTCAACGTACCAAACAAACCACCAGACAGAGAGAATATTAAAATTACCGAATTTAAATTACACAGTGCGAAGAAATTTTTGTTATCCACATTTGTAGCCTTCGTTACTTCAGAGTAATACAAACATAGTAATCATAGAACATTTAAGTTACAACATCTTTTTCTACTCGGTTTCAATGCATGCTGACGTTGACACCATAATATTTCTTTAATTTAAAATTCTTTCCGTCGGAGGCAGTCACATAGAGTTCATGAAATTAACTGAGGGCTAATGAGAGCTTAGTCTCATCACATTACGTACGATAGAAGGAAAGTCAATAACAGATAAATTTATGACAAAATTTTTTGAATTTAAAATTCTGTGTGGAATCATAGCTTACTAGAACACACGCATCTACAGTTACGTTCAGGATCCCCTACTGACACGCAAAAATTGTGAGAGAAGGATATTGGTCCCTCTAGAAGTATGAAAATAATATTTTTTGTCAAGTATTGACACCGTTGGAGAATCGTGGCTGTTATTTAATACAGAGTATTTATAAAATACAGCAGTTAGCAGCCGCAATTTAGTTTTAATTCCTTTTACTTAAACACTCTTACCAGTTTACAATTTACAAAAAGCATCCTCAGCTTACATGATTTTACGTTTGAAACACATGGTGATGGTTTTACAAGTATGTTGACTGCCTGGAGTGTTTGTTTGCATCGAGTGACATGAACGGTGTTTCAATATCTTACGTGAATGAAGCCGGGTAGCGTCATCGACAGCTGCTGGTACATCGACAGGTGAACACACTGTCGTTTTCTGGGTTTGGATGAAACGAGTGACAGCTCTGCATGGAAATTTACGCCATCGATGCACTGGGCTGGCTCGGTGGTCTCTGTTCACTCGCGATCCTTTGCCAGATTTCTTCCTGTTTATTGGCGTTAGTTCTGATTCTGGACAGATTATCCTGCTTTTACATGTATTAATTTCCACTTTCTTTTTATTCAAGAATCAGTTCTATGAGTGGACGGATATGCTTTTGTTTGGGAGCCGTTTGTCACCTAATGTTGTCAATTATTTCGTGTAATATTTCCAGGAAAGTTCCTTGGAGTCTGTGGTGTTGAAACCTGCCCTTTTTTAAGATATATAAACGACACTTTTGTTATTTGGCCTAACGATAGTGAGAATTTGCAAAGGTTTTTGGAACATATTCAAGCCATCTGCATATCGCTTCATAGTAGAGGTGGAAAATAATGACTGCTTTCCGTTCCATGATGTGTTGATCAGGAGGAAATATGATGGTACCTTGGATATACTGTTTCTAGGAAGCCACTGATTTGTATCTTCAGTCTGATAGTTGTCACCAACCGACTTAGAGCGAACATATAGTTTATATGGTTGTTCGTAGGACCCGTGTCAGACCTTGAAAGATTTCCATCTTAGACAGCTTGAAATTACATTTTACCAGAAGAAACATAGTGGAAGAGAGATCAGACGCGCCTCTCATACTATCGACCAACCGTGATTCGGAAGAATGATAAGAATAATGAAGTGGAGCCTAGGCCTACAGCTTTCTTGACTTAACACAGGTAGCTTTCCCAAAAGACTTAGCCTTATCCTGAGAAATCGTGTGAAATATATTTTTCTACCACCATCTAAGATTGGGACCGTTTAGAGTCTGTAGTTGAAGACCAGAACGAATAAGACAGAGTTGGGGGACGTGATAACAAAACGATTGTTCATGTTGGTGTGTAGAATGCATGACTCTGGCGATATGCCACCTGACTTTCGAAAAAATATTATTTACGAAATTACCAAGATTGCAAGAGTCCATAAGTTGGAGAATTATCGCATAATCAGCTTAACAGTTCATGCATCTAAGGTACTGACAAGAGTAATATACAGAAGAGTGGGAAACAAAATTGACAATGTAGTAGGTGACGATCGGTTCAGCTTTAGGAAAGGTAAAGGCACCAGAGAGGTAGTACAGACGTTGCGGCTGAATACTGAAAGCAAGACCAAAGAAAACCAAAGACACGTTCATAGTATTTTTTGATCTGGAAAAAGCTTTCGACAACGTAAAATGGTGCAAGACGTTCGAAGTTCTGAGGAAAATAGGAGTAAGCTATACAGAAAGACGGTAACACGCAATGCGTACAGGAATCAAGAATGAACAATCAGAGTGGAAGGCCAAGAAGGAAGAGCTCGGATTGAAAAGTGTGTAAGACAGGAATGTTGTCTTTCGGCCCTGTGTTCAATCTATACATAGAAGAAGCAATGACGGAAATAGAAGAAAGGTTCAATAGTGGACAACGATAAGATTAGTTGTTGAAACTGCTATCCTCAGTGAAGGTGAAGAAGAACTGCAGGATCTGCTGAATGGAATAAACAGTCTAAAGAGTACAAAATATGGAGTGAGAGTAAAAGATGAAAGACGAAAGTAATTAGAAGTAACAGATAACGAGAAAATTAACATCGGAATTAGAGATCACGAATTAGATGAAGTTAAGGAATTCTGCCACCTAGTCAGCATAATAACCAATAACGGACGGAGCAAGGACAGAAAAGCAGACAAGCATTGGCAAAAAGAGAGGTCTACTAGTATCAAAACAGGTCTTAAGAAAGAAATTTTTTAGAATGTGCGTTCGGAGCATGGCGTTTTGTGGTAGTGGAACATAGACATTGGGAAAAAGGGAAAAGAAGACAATCGAAGAATTTGAGATACGGTGCTACAGAAGAATCTTGAAAATTAGGTGGACAAGTAAGGCGAGGAATGAGGAGACTCTGCAGAGAATCGGTAAGAAAAGGAATAAATCGAAAACACTGACAACAAGAAGGGACAGGATGGTAGGACATCAGTTAAGACATCAAGGAACAACCTTTACGGCACAAGAGGGAGCTTCGCAGGGTGAAAGTTGTAGAGGAAAACAGAGTTCGGAATACATCCATAAAATAAATGAGGAAGTAGATTGCTAGTGCTTCTGTGGGATGAAGAGGTTAGTGCAGCAGAGAAATTCGTGGCGGGCCCGATCAAGCCAGTCAGGAGACTAATAATTTAAAAAAATGATGATCTTAGTTTGTATATGGTGGGTGGCTATCGTATTCCGTGCAGTTCTGGCATGTCATATCTCGGTCAGAGCATCAGGAACGGAGTATACAGCATTAGAGTGACACACACTTAGAACAGCCGGGTAAGTCTTCAGTTCCAGAACATTCCATTGGTACCTGTCATCCGATGTTGTGCAGAGATCAGTGATTGCAGTTGCTGGGATTGTCTTATTCACAAAGTGACATGTTAAACTAGCAAATGTTCAAATAATTTATGGGTTTGCTGCCGGGTAACGTCGTCGACGACCGACGATATGTCGGCAGGAGCACACCCTGCCATTCTCAAGGCAAAACTGCAAGGTTGTATTGTGGCACCAGCTATGCACCGAGTCTTGTCTTTCTGCATACCCCATCTTCTTCGCAGGCGCGGTCCTCCTCTCCCCTCCCTCAACCATTAAGGCTTTAAATTGCTAAGGACAGCCGTGTCTCGTTTTTCACTATTGCAGTTTCGACCGTTGGGCCATTTTCAAATGGTTCTGCAAAATATTTTGCTTCAGTGTATTTCAGACTTTAAAATTTTCTCACATGTATACATGTCATCGTCAAAAATGTCAGAATATTTAAAAGTCTGACATCTGCTCAAGCAAAATCTTTCGCTGTACCACCTGAAAATGACCCAAAGGCCGAAAATGCATTAGTGGAATAAACAGTCTTTCCAGTGAACGGCGAATATGATGTCCTTTAAAAAATCCTTTAAGACTGTGAACCCCGACCATTAGAACTTAATCATCTCTCGTTTCATTTGTCCTTGAAACTGATGGGGTGTTCACACGTCGGAGTAACGGAGGATGTCAAAGACTTCCCCCAGCCGCAGTGACGTAAGTTATATGAGCACTCATCAGACCGGGAGAAGCCCAAATTTAATATTTATGTTGATCTTGACATAGCCGCAGTCATATACACTGAAGTGCCAAAGAAACTGATATAGGCAGGCGTATTCAAGTACAGAGATATGTAAACCGGCAGAATACGGCGCTGCAATCGGCAACGTCTATATAAGACAACAAGCTTTGGCGCAGTTGATAGATCGGCTACTGCTGCTACAATGGCAGGTTATCAAGATTGAAGTGAGTTTGAACGTGGTGTTATAGTCGGAGCACGAGCGTTGGGGCACGGCATCACAGAGGCAGCGATGAAGTGGGGATTCTCCCGTACGACCATTTCATGAATGTACTGTGAATATCAGAAATGCGGTAAAACATCAAATCTCCGACGTTGCTGCAGCCGGAAAATGATCTCGCAAGAACGGGACCAACGACGACTGAAGAGAATCGTTCAACGTGATAGAGGTGAAACTATTCCACAAACTGCTGCAGATTTCAGTGCTGGGTCATTGACAAGTGTCAATGTGCGAATCATTCAATGAAACATCATCGTTATGAGCTTCTGGAGCAGAAGGCCCTCTCGTATATCCTTGATGACTGCACGACACAAAGCCTTACACCTCGCCTGGACCCGTCAACACCGACATAGAACTTCTGATGGCTGGTCGGACGAGTCTCGTTTCAAATTGTATCGAGCGGATGCAGGAGTACGGGTGTGAAGACAGCCTCATCAATCCATGGACCGCGCATGTCAGCAGGGGACTTTTCAAGATGGTGAAGGCTCTGTATTGGTGTAGGACGTGTTCAGTTGATGTGATATTGGACCCCCGATATGTCTAGATACGATTCTAACAGGTGACACGTACGTAAGCGTCCTGTCTGATAGATGCATCTATTCATGTCCATTGTGCATTCCGTCGGACTAGCGACATTCCAGCAAGGCAATGCGACATCTCACAGGGCCAGAGTGATTTCAGGAACACTCTTCTAAACTTAAACGCTTCCGCTGGCCACCAAGCTCAATAGACACGAACATTATTGAGCATAATCGGATGCCTTGCAACCGAGTGGATCCATCATTGGGCCAAACACATGGCAGTCGAAAGGTGCGAGATCTTGGCTGTAGGGTGGATGAGGAAGAACAGTGCAATGAAATTCCATGAGCTCATTTCGGATGTGTAGACTTGTACAAGGCCTTGTGTCGTCAAGGAGGAGGAGAAGTTGGATTATGGTTTTGTGGCGACGAACACGGTGAAGTCGTGTTTACAATTTCCTGAGGGTAGCACAATACACTTCAGAATTGATCATTGCACCATGAGGCAGGACTCCTTTAGAGTCGCAGAAGACAGTCGCCATAGCTTGGCTGAGAGTGAGCTCTGAACTTTTTCTTCGGAGGAGAGACCGTGTGGCGCCAGTCCATTTTGTTTTCCGCGCGAAATAATGTACCCATGTTTCATCGCCTGTGACGATGTTAGACAAAATATTGTCGCTATCACCCTATAATGCAAAAGCAATTCCGCGCACGTAGTCCTACGTTGCACTTTATGATCTTCTAATAGGTGGCGAGGAACCCAGCGGGCGCACGCCTTTCAGTACTCTAACTGGTGGATGAGTGTGTCGGCACAACCAACAGAGACGTCCAGTTGAGCAGTGAGGTGTTCCACTGTGATCCGTCGATCACCTCGACGTGTAATCGAAATGTCGAGTTTCGGCATGTTGCAACACTGCAGGAGTCACAGGTGTGTGCGGCCCCTCCACATGCGGGAGATCAGACCGGTTTGCGCGACCTTATTGTGACGATGATAGACGCTCCGCCCAGATACACACCGTCGTTTTGTTGCCTGCCTTCTCTCTGTAGACATTCAGAAAGCGCCTATGAATATCTGAGATGCTCTGGATTTTCCCGACAAAAGAAACTCAATGAAAACTCACTGCCTGGAACGCACCTCCACTACAGATGCCATTTTGAAGACTACATATAATGCTGCCACCTATCATACACCACAGATCAATATGAATTCTTCAGCGAAGAAGTTTGACGACCACTGGCAGAGAATGTATACCTCCAGAAAAGAAACACGGTATCAATCTGGGCGCTCTGCGTTTCATGAAAGAAAACAGCGAGCTGAGTTTTGCAAGACCTTTGTTCGGAGAATCAAAGTTGATTTTTGTTGAGGAGATGAGTGTAAGACATGTTTCTTATGTCTGTAGCAGCTTGAGGTCAGATATATAGATCTACGATTGTATTTATCTGTAGGACGACCCTTTTAGGGACTGGGAATGACATGCAGTTTCTTTCCTGACGCTGCTCCAGAAATCTACGATAAACTGTTGACAGATGGAGAGCAAGGTCCTTCACGTAATCTTGATAGAATCTCGCGGGTGTCTCATCCGGTACAGAAGCCTTTCCGCTGCTGAGCGACTGTAGTTTATTTTCTACTAGCTGAGTGTTTATTCTAATATTTTGTTAATCCATCTCCTCCTCCTGCTCCCTCTCTCCCCATCTCTTCTTCCCTTCTGTCTATTTTCTCCTCTCTCTGTATATAACCCTACTTCTACTATTGTAATTTAGTATGCTTTTACCTAAATAACAGAAAAACCCGTCTCTGTGTTGTCACGTATGCTATACCCCAACAGAACAAGTAGTTCTGTTGCGGGAAAATCCACGTATAACCCACTTACTAAACTTTAGTTTAGTTTCCGAATAAGCTACACTATGGGAGGATAGTCCTGTTAATACGAAAAGCTAATCAATAGAGTTACCCTTTTTACAGGATTTGATCGTGTGTTGCGCCTAATGGAAAGCTAATCAGACTATTCAATTCTTCTCCTAAGATTTTGCCCAGCGGTTAAATAGAAACCCAGTATGAATAATGTTATACTGAAGCTAGGACGACTCAGTTCAAATTTAATTTAGTGGTTTAAAACATGTACTAATGTTCGCCAGCCTATCCAAGCAATGAAACAGTGAAGTATTTGGAAAAGCAGAAATATGAATTTTGCCTACTTTCATTGTACTGTTTAATATGGTTCTTCAAATAAATATTATTCCACGTAAACAATGTTGGGGAAGACACTGGAATTTCTTTGTGACTACTAGACCCTTATACATTACGAGTTTAAAAAGGAGAAAAAGCCCAGTAGATAACTTCGGGAAGCTAAACAATGCTTGGGCAGGGGGGACATATAGAAAAACATTTTCTTGATAAACAAAATTAAATACTAAAATACGTAGATACTAAAGTACACACTTTTTAGACTGATCGTTTCACTTCAAGAAAACCTCTTTCTCATTGGAATTTACACGCAGAAGCTATTATTCCTTGAACAAACTCTGTGTAGTCATTTACCAGATTCTAGTAACTTGACTGCACTCTGATTGAATTTTACTTAAAAAACTTTTACTATAAGATTTGGCAGTAGTTAAGAAAACAAAAAAAAACATTTGAAATGGGGTCTCTTTATATTAACTTGGCACTTCATAAGTCGCTAAAATAGGTTACTCGGATTCATAAAACACGAAGAAGGGACCCTATACAGGCGGATGGTTTGGATCAAATAACAGGGTGAACCACTTTGTTTAAAGCTCAAGAATGATTATTAAAACACTGTATAAATTAATGACTTACGCTTTACAAAAGTAAATTTACTATAAAACGTCTTATCTCATGGCTGTTGGTTTGGGTGTGGCGAACAATTATGGAGGCTACATTACCCACTGTACGGCCTGCAGGTCTCTTGCTGTATGGGCTCAATTTCTCTTCTTGATGTCGTTCAGTTCTACATACAGTAGCCCAACAACTCGCAGCTATGCCGCAAACCGTTTGCAATCTCCATCCGAGGCATTTCGTGCGAATTTGCAGGTAAAGCTTCTCCTGCTCCACAAAGGTGTTGCCTCAGTCACTGCTGCCTACAGACTGTGTGAATTACTTCCCGCATTTTCTCTAGGTAGCCCGCCAATTCGCCCTTGTCACCTTTTCCATTCCCCAGACCCACTGTGGTTTTAAAACAAAAGCACACTAACTTTTACATAACACCTATTTCTTACATTGTTGCAAAGCGTGACCATTTCTTAAATTGTCAAATTTACATCATGAACAATTTATACATACAAACATTTTTAAATAGGAAGGTCATCAGAAAATTATTTAACACAATAAACAATTTACGTAGTATTTTGCATACATTACTCACACACAATGCAAAGAACTTCAATCTCCAGTATAGTACACTTTACATATACAGAAAATATAGTACCAATACACGAAAATTTTAAACCAAAAGAAGTTATAAAAAATTTAAATGAACCACAAACAAATATTATTATACTTCCTATATCCATCTGCTCTCCCTCCCCATCGCCCCCCCCTGTCCATCCGTTCCTTTCCCCTCTGTCCTTCTCCTCGCCCCCACCTCTCCATTCACTTCCTCCTGCCCACTCTCTCGGTCCATCTTCTCCTCCCCGTCTCTCTGTCCATCTCCTCCTCTCTCTGCCCAACTTCTCCGTCCACGCACCCACTTTTTGTCCACCTCCCCGTCCTCCTTTGTTGAAATTTGTCGCTAACAGTTAGTAGTAAAGTAATAATAAAGTAAATCGTTATGGGTGATGCTGGAGTTTTACCGCACGCTTAGCGTAATCGTAGTTAAGCGATAAATTTTTCCTTTCACCATTTTGTGGGGGTTGTCAGCGAAGAAAGTTTCTTAAGGGTTTGAAATTATGGATAAAGTTTGTTGCAGATCACTAAGTACTCTCATTCTGTAATACTGAATAAATAAAATTTGGGTATTAGCGTGTCGTGTCTACACTTCTTTTTCAGCCCCACCCGTTGATAGGTAGGTGGTTCGTACCCACACAGCATTTCTTTCCAGACAGTAAGTGATATTTGTACCAAGATTGGTTAAAATCGGTCCAATGGTCTAGGAGGATATGTAGAACATACACACAAATTTTTGTAATATGTATAGATTTAGTTCCGACGGTAACAGAAAGCTGCAAACAACCCACCTATTCTAAGTTCCTACGTTTCGTGTACAACCGGAGGACGCTCGAGACACCGATTAGCTTATATTTTTTTGCTCTAAGGAGTAGAGCTTGTTTCTTGAGATGTGGCACATTACAGAGTCGCAGTTCTTCTCAGCTATATATTCTGATAGGTTGAAAAGCGGCAAGGGGAATCCGAACCGGAAATATTCAAGAAAGGGTTGGCCAGTTACGACGGAAATGACACTTCCGAGAAACTAAGCACCTCTTAATTACTAATTTATCAGGTCGCTAAAATCAACAGTTGTAAGGTTGTGGGTGCGTTAAAAGGTACTTTGAAAGTACACGGACAAATTAGTTAGAAAACAACATTGTAAAACATGTAAAGATACTAAGACGAAAGACATACAACGAAAATTAAAAACAGTTGGAAAGGTATAGAGCAACAACATTGGAGTGGAAACCGTCATTAAAAGCCAATTTACCCAAAAAAAAAAAAACCGAAATTGTTGTGACTCGACGTCAGTGGAGCTCTTTACAAAAAGCAATAAAGTTGACACAAGTTTATTGCTGTCGGGCTTAACTCAAGTACAAAAGAGTTAGAATAAGTGCTCCTCGGATACTAAAAGACTTTATAAAAAGAGCATTAACGCACCCACCTTATAATAAGCAGCTAGACTCTATCACCAACAGTCTTGACTCGCACACCACCTGTGGAAATGAGCAATTTTACAATTTTTGCAGGGCATTTTACGGTCCACACACAGCAACGAATGAAATTTCCTTCTGTGCTCTGCTCGCGATGCAGCAAACTCCTGGCGTGTTACGCACAGATGCCATCGGTCTGCCATTAATCCAGCCCTTGAGACTACAGTATACTGAGGCCGAGTTGGCCGAGGTCTCCTCAGATGCAGTACACCGAGTACGTCTCCCCCAGCAGACCGGATGAGGGAAGCATCGAACCTCTGTGCCTCGAGTTGACAGAAGGGATACTAGGGTTGGGAAAGAATACCAATTAAAATCGATACCGGTATTCTAGTTCCGAATATTTTTCGATATTTGTTGATTTATGTTATAACAGGTGTTTTTTTTATTTTTTGCTTATAATCAAGTAGAAAACCGAAATACCAATTCCCACACATTATTTGAATTCGCAATTGTGAATAATGACTACCATCAGCTGTAGAAATCGAACAAAAATTGAAAAATTTTGACTCTCTGAAGGTATACAGAATGAAAATAGCAAATTAAATAGACAAATGAAAGAAGACTTTGCCCGCCCACCGTTTGCCACTTTTCTTGGATAGTGATAAATGGTTGAATAGTTCAAAAATTCATCTGTGTTGTCCTATATTGATTCCAATTTTTTGAAACTCTGCTCAAAAATCGTGTTGTAATCGAGGACCATGTCAGTATTTGGGCATTACGGATAGACATTTCTAAAGGGTGAAAACTGAGGTAGGAGAAGTATGCTTTTGTGTTAATGTATTCGTTTTCAAGGGCTACGAAAAGATAAAGGCATATAACGTAGAGACAGGCAAAAGATCAACTACTTTCTATTGTCATTGTAAACTATGAACGAACTGTTAAGTTTTAAGTTTTCTCCTTACATGTTGTTGCAAGTTTGTAGCGCCTCCTCTAGTTATTAATCTTTTAAAGCGAACGGAGTATTATACTCCATTAAATCCGCAATTCATGAAATACTTCCACACTAGGGATGGTGCCATTCTGTAATCCAACTAACGTCCAACCTCAACAGAGAGAAATTACCACATAGACCAGAGAGGGCATGTACGAGGCTGAGTCAAATGAAAACTTTAAATCTGTAATAACAAATCGAAATTTCGCGCCGTTATCCTGTAAGTTGGTAAGCGTGCTAGAAACAGCGTGCAGAATGGCTTGTAGGTGGCAGCATAGTGCAAATGCACACATACCGTCTCAGTATCAGTTTAAAGATGGCCGCCCCCCTTGTGTCTTGCACCAGGGAAGAACAGCGTTCTGTTCTTAGGTTTTTGCGTACTGAAGGTGTGAAACCTATTGAAATTCATCAACGAATGTAGGTTCAGTACAGTGATGCATGTTCGTCGCAGCAGCAAGTCTACGAATGGAGAAGGAAGTGGTGTGATTGGGGTTGTTTGGGGGAGGAGACCAGACAGCGAGGTCATCGGTCTCATCGGATTAGGGAAGGACGGGGAAGGAACTAGGCCACCCCCTTTCAAAGGAACCATCCCGGCATTTGCCTGGAGCGATTTTGGGAAATCACGGAAAACCTAAATCAGGATGGTCGGACGCGGAATTGAACCGTCATCCTCCCGAATGCGGATCCAATGCAAATGGTGTGACTTCAATGAAGATACTCCTCGTCCAGGTCAGGCACAACGAGTTGTGAGTCCATAAAACATTGCAGCAGTTGAAGCCATAGTGAAGGAAAACCGCCGAGTGACACTGAATGACATTGCAGCATGTTTACAGATTAGTCAGGGGTCAGCACACCTCATTGTGCATGATGTGCTCCAGTTTCACAAAGTGTCTGCAAGATCGGTGCCACGGCAGCTGACTGCTGAAATGAGAGAACGACGTACTGATGCTTGTGACGAACTTGTTCGGCGCTTTGAACGAGGTGATGGCTTCCTTGCAAGAATCGTTACTGGGGACGAAACCTGGATTCACTTCCACCAACCGGAAACGAAGAGAGCAAGAACAGAATGGCGCCATTCCTCATCACCAAAACCAAAGAAGTTTCGAACAGAACCATCAGCAGGGAAGATTATACTGACTCTCTTTTGCAACGAAAAAGGCGTCATTTTGGAGCATTACATGCCTAGAGGGACCACTGTCACCAGTGCATCATACACAGATCTCCCAAAAAATCATCTGCGGCCTGCAATCAAATCAAAGCGACGTGGATTGCTGTCAACAGGTGTCCTTTTGCAACATGACAATGCAAGGCCCCACACTGGCCGTACAACAGTTGCAACAATCACAGACCTGCATTTTGAGTGTCTTCCTCATCCACCATACTCACCAGACGTTGCCCCAAGTGATTTCCATATGTCTGGAACACTCAAAGACGCAATGGGAGGAAAGAAGTTCCGTTCTGATGAAGAGGTACGCCACGCGGTGCATGAGTGGTTGCGCGGAATATCAAAATATATTTTTTTCTAAAGGAATTTATGCACTTTGTAAGAGCTGGAAGACTTGTATTGAGCATGGGGGAGATTACGTTGAAAACTAATACAGCTTTGTACCACTTGTGCACAATAAATAATATTTAAGAAAATATTTAAGGTTTTCATTGACTCACCCTCGTACATCCCAGTATTCCACGCTACATGGTAAAAGGTTCACTATTTTCTCAGCAGTGCTTACCAATTCTTATGCCGTGTGTCTGTTGCTCGTTACTGTCGGCATTGTTATTAAAGCAGCACTGTTTCCATTTTCCGTTTTCTGTAATAAGGCAATATTCGAAAGTAATTGAAATTTTGTGAATAAAAATAATTCCTTTTTTTAAAAATAGAAATTTAAAACTCAATATTTTAACACTGCTGCTATGGCTAATTAATAGGTACGTTTTCAACCCTGTAATTTGTGACAAAATAAAAAAACAATTATAGCCGAGACCAAATAAATACAGAAAAAGCCGGTTATTCAGAAATAAAATACAGGTACCGGTTTTAACCGATAGGTATTTCCCATTCTTACTTGTTAGACGTAAGGCCTGTCAGTGAGGAACATATACTGAGTCCGCTGCAGCGCATGCAGCGATCTTACATCTGGCAGGCGGGGCATGCTGTGCACCCTAGCCGTTGCTAGGTTTCAGCGTGGAGAGGTACAATGTGTCTAAGACTTCGGTGGTAGTAGGTTCATGAGGCGATAAAAGGCTTAAGTGTATAAACAAGGATACAAAAATAAATCACGTGATTAATATGAATGTTGATGTGAAGGAGATGAAGGGAAAAAGGGAGGAGGGGGATGGGGTGGATATCTGGACAGTCATAGACTAATCGTATTCCATACAGGTGGCAGCCAACTAAAAGTGCAATGGGAATTCCACTGTTAAATGCAGGAGAGAGGCCAGATAGGTGGAAATAGTACACTGAAGGCCTCCGTGTGAGGGAAGCATTGTCTGATGACGTGGTAGACGAAAGGAGTAGATAGAAAAGACAGAGGATCCAGTATTAGAATCAGAATTTAAAAGAGCTTTGGAGAAGATCGAATAAGGCAGAAAGGTATTCGTAACATAAGATCAGAATTTCTAAAACCATTGGGTGAAGTGGAAACAAAAAACGAAAATTCTCATTGGTGTGTAGAATGTATCAGTCTGGCGACTTACCAACTTTCGGAAGAAAACATCATCCACACAATTCCAGATTATAAGCGTCGACAAGTGCAAGAATTATCGCAGAATCATCTCAACAGTTCATGCACCTAAGTGGCTGACAAGAGTAATATACAGAGGAATGGAGAAGAAAATTGAAGATCTGTTAGATGACGCTCAGTCTGACATTAGGAAACGTTCTGAGAGGTAGTTCTGACGTTACAATTAACAGTGCAAGCAAGACTGAAGAAAAATGAAGACACGTTCATCGGATTTGTCGACTTGGAAAAAGCGTTTGACAACGTCAAATAGCGCAAGATGTTAGAAATTATGAGTAAAATAAAAGCTACAGGTGAAGACGGGTAACATTCTATACGTACAAGAGACAAGAGGGAACAATAAGAGTGGAAGACCAAGAACCGGACCAAAAAAGGTAGAAAACAAGGAAGTACTTATTCGCTCCTCCTACTCAATCTATACATGAATGAAGCAATGGCGGAAATAAAAGAAATTTTCAAAACTGCAATTAAAATTCAAGTTGAAAAGATGTCAGTGAAAAGGTTCGCTTATGACGATGCTATGCTCAGTGAAAGTGAAGAATTACAGAATCTGCCTAATGGAATGAACAGTGTAATGATTAAATCGATGAAAGACGAAATTAATGAGAAGTAGCAGAAATGAGAGCAGTGTGAAACTTAACATCAGGTTTGGCGATCACGGAGTAGATGATGCTAATGAATACTGCTACCCAGATAGCAAAATAACCCATGACGCACGGAGCATGGAGGACCTAAGAAACAGATTATCACTGGCAAAAAGAGCATTCCTGGCCAAGGGAAGTCTATTAGGCCCCTATAATCAAAAATAGCCTTTATTTGATGAAGAAATTTCTCAGACTTTACGTTTGCAGTACAGCATTGTATGGTATGAAACAGCAACGTTAGGAAAACCGGAAAGAATAGAATCGAAGCATTTTAGATGTGGTGCTACAGAATAACGATGAAAATTAGGTGGCCTGATAAAGTAGGGAATGAGGACGTTCTCCGCAGAATTGACAAGGAAAGACATTTATGGAAATCACTCACAAGAA
This sequence comes from Schistocerca piceifrons, assembly GCF_021461385.2. NCBI lineage: Eukaryota > Metazoa > Arthropoda > Insecta > Orthoptera > Acrididae > Schistocerca > Schistocerca piceifrons. Next base: position 304,684,534 of record NC_060143.1, read on the forward strand.
GAAAAGACGGGATGTTTGGACATCTGTTAAGACACCACGGGATAACTTTGACGTTACTAGAGGGAGCTGTAGAGGGTAAAAGCTGTAGAAGAAAACAGAGATTTGAATAGGTCCAGTAAATAATTGAGGACGTAGGTTGCAAAAACAACGCCGATAACATACAGTGCTGTCGAATGTAACATAGTTCAAGAAAGAATCTACTGAAGATCTTCAGGAAATGGAAATAAACCAGAACCAGTACAAGGAGGAGGGAAGCATCAGGTATGGGTTGAAGTATCATTCTTGACTTACGGTGCTATTTTACTAACAAAATTTACAGAACAATGAAATTCCTGAAATTGTTAGGTAGTGCATGCATTTAAGACACATGTTATTAAAAAAATTCTCACATTGCTATGACGAATACTGTGGAGGGCAGTAACAGTGGTTTTGTTAGTTAAGACATCACATGTATGTGGAAGGGAAATGAAATTATTGCAATGTCAGGATAGGATGGAACATAGATTTAGATGGACCGAAAACAGTGATATAGGGGATGGGGTGAGGAAAGGGGGGGGGGGGGCATAAGGCATGGACTGAAACATCGTCACTTACTTAAATGCCGTTGTTCCGCCCAACTACGATACCTAATGGTATCAATCGGTAGTTAAGTTTTCAAACGGCAGCCCCCCGTCAGTTGAGCATCGATGTCAAGAATAAGAAGATTGAGAATAGCCAAGCGCAGATCTCATGATTGTACTATAGAGTAAACAAACTATTCAGTCAAATGGCGGAACTTTCATTTAAGCAGATGAGAAGAATATTATTCTGTGACACATACTGCAATGTTATTATGGCATTTTAAGTGTAGCGTGAACTTTATTGTGAATGTGTTTAAATATTTTTGCTCTTAGTGTTATGTATTCATTGTGCTTCTACGTTCATGGCAGTTAGCTTTCAATTGGCAGAAGTTATGATGATGGGCTACACCCGAAACGGACCGGAAAATATAATTTTTATCAACAGTTGATGTGTTGATGGTGATCTAATAACTACTCTGTAGGAATCAGCATGGGTTTCGAAAAGGACGATCGTGTGAAACCCAGCTCGCGCTATTCGTCCACGAGACTCAGAGGGCCATAGAAACGGGTTCCCAGGTAGATGCCGTGTTTCTTGACTTCCGCAAGGCGTTCGTACAGTTCCCCACAGTCGTTTAATGAAGAAAGTAAGAGCATATGGGCTATCAGACCAACTGTGTGATTGGATTGAAGAGTTCCTGGATAACAGAACGCAGCATGTCATTCTCAATGGAGAGAAGTCTTCCGAAGTAAGAGTGATTTCAGGTGTGCCGCAGGGAGGTGTCGTAGGACCGTTGCTATTCACAATATACATAAATGACCTTGTGGATGGCATCGGAAGTTCACTGAGGCTTTTTGCGGATGATGCTGTGGTACATCGAGAGGTTGTAACAATGGAAAATTGTATTGAAATGCAGAAGGATCTGCAGCGAATTGACGTATGGTGCAGGGAATGTCAATTGAATCTCAATGTAGACAAGTGTAATGTGCTGCGAATACATAGAAAGAAAGATTCTTTATCATTTAGCTACAATATAGCAGGTCAGCAACTGGAAGCAGTTAATTCCATAAATTATCTGGGAATAGGCATTAGGAGTGATTTAAAATGGAATAATTATATAAAGTTGATCGTCGGTAAAGCAGATGCCAGACTGAGATTCATTGGAAGAATCCTAAGGAAATGCAATCCGAAAACAGAGGAAGTAGGTTATAGCACGCTTGTTCGCCCACTGCTTGAATACTGCTCAGCAGCGTGGGATCCGTACCAGGTAGGGTTGATAGAAGAGATAGAGAACATCCAACGGAGAGCAACGCGCTTCGTTACAGGATCATTTAGTAATCGCGAAAGCGTTACGGAGATGATAGATAAACTCCAGTGGAAGACTCTGCAGGAGAGACGCTCAGTAGCTCGGTACGGGCTTTTGTTGAAGTTTCGAGAACGTACCTTCACCGAGGAGTCAAGCAGTATATTGCTCCCTCCTACGTATATCTCGCGAAGAGACCATGAGGATAAAATCAGAGAGATTAGAGCCCACACAGAGGCATACCGACAATCCTTCTTTCCACGAACAATACGAGACTAGAATAGAAGGGAGAACCGATAGAGGTGCTCAAGGTACCCTCCGCCACACACCGTCAGGTGGCTTGCGGAGTATGGATGTAGATGTAGATATAGATGTAGATGTAGATGAATGAGTTGGACATAGAACGTGCTGAGAGCCTACAATAAGGTCGCAGGCCTCCTGCGGGACGTTATGTAGCAATTATAAATCTCCGGGAATAACGCTCCGTGACAAGCACTTTGGCGAAGAGACGTCTTCACAAGTGAGTTAGTGTAAAAACCACTGTAGCGACGGAGCTGGCGTGACCTCGACGAAACAGCTGCACGACCAGACGAGCCGGCAACGTGGAACTCATTGTCCCGTGCCCCCGGGCTGCGCGCGGCCTACGGGAACCGCCGCGTCACGGCGCGCACCGTCGCCCCCTGGCCGCTCTGTTACGTAGCCGCATGCCGGCGTTCCGCTGCCAACTGAGGCGGCCCGTGCTGCCAGCGGCGCGAAAGACCCCATTGTGCGACTTGACGCTATTTTAGACATGACAACCGCGCTATCGGGGACGCAGCAGGTGGAAACTGTACTCGCACGTACGTTTCAGTTGCAGCGGGTTCTGTGGCGAGGCTCTAGCAATAGACCGAAGACTGAAGCCTCTCTGTAGCACATACATCTGTAGACCGCTGCTATACCGGTCACAGGGCCCATTTCCGGAGGCAGAGCTTTCTACCTCTATAGCTACGTCTACTACCCTGCATGCCGCCTTATGGTGTGTGGTGGAGGGTATTCATTGCGCCACTTTTAGTTCTTCCCTTTACTTTTTGTAACGGAGCTAGATGCTACCTGTTATTACCTCTGCAAAAACACGAGCGTGTTCATATATCGATATGCAAATACACAGATGGTGGAAGTGTCGTGCACACAAGATGTAAAAGGGTAGCGCAGTGGCGAAGCTGTCATTTATACTGAGATGCGTCGTGTGAAAGAGTTCCCCACGTGATTTTGGCAGCACGACGGCAATTAACGGGCTTTGAACGCGGAATGGTAGTTGCAGCTGGACGGAAGGGATATTCCAATTTGTAAATGGTTAGGGTATTCAATAATCAGAGATCTACAGTGTCAATAATATGCCAAGAATACCGAATTTCAGGCTTGCCTCTCACCGCTGACAACGCCGTGGGCAACCGACAGCAGCGACGCCTGCGTAGGGTTGTCAGTGCTAACAGACAAGTAACACTGTGAAATAACAGCAGAGATCAATGTGGGACATACGACGAACATATCCGTTAGAAGAGTGCAGCATAATTTGGCGTGAATGGGCTATGGCAGCAAATGACCGACGCGAGGGCCTTTGATAACAGCGAACATCCTGCAATAGCAACACTTACGCGATTATGGAGGGTTCATCGCTCAATGTTTCTACAGGGGACTCCCAGCGACTTGCTGAAACCGTGGTGCGTGAAGTTACTACGCTACACCGGCAGCAGGAGGTCCGACACGATTTAGGAGATGTACTGTAACTTTTGTCGTATCACTTTATGTTACTATAAAAGTAAACCAGAAAAACATACAAAAACCTAAGTATACAGTGTGTAAGCATTGACATAACCGAAGGAGAAAACTGGAGGGGCGGATTCCGGAGTGGAAATGGAGGAAAAAGGTAGTATGAAAATGTGTCCAGAAATGGAAGATGTTCATGCAAATTGCTCCGAAACACAGTACAGCACTCTATGGCATCCACGTCACATCAGATGTTCAAAGTGGCCTGCATGGGATGCAAAACACGCATTCACACGTCGCATCATGGACTGCCGCACACTATGGCACGTTCCGACCTCTCTCCGAATAGCGTCACAGGCGTCGTGAACACGGTGCTGAAGGGTCTGCACATCAGGAACCTGATCAGCGTACTCAACGCTTTTCAGACGTCCCCAGGAGTAAAAATCCAGGGGGTTTAATTCATGTGATCTATCAGGTCATGCTACTGGGCCTCTGCGTACTATACAGCGCCTGGGGAAGTTATTGAGGTGTCGGCGAACTGTAATGCAGAAGTGGGGTAATACTCTGTCGTGCAAAAACGACATAAACAGTCGTATTGCCAAACTTACATTCTCAAGCAGCCCAGGCACAATATTATTTAAGAAGACCAGGTGCGTTCCTCTGTCGGTGTGTTGTGGAATAATAACTGGTCCCAGTATGTGGTCGCCAAGAATTCCTGCCACACGTTGATGCTGAACCGATGCTGATGAAACACCCCAACCATTCCCCAAGGATGGTCTGTAGACCACAGATGACAAAGCAGATTGATGATACCAGTTTCGGTGAATGTTGCTTCGTCGCTACAGAAGTACCATGACGTGATGGTCTGGTGCAAAAACCATCGGCCTGTGGAGGGAAAGCCGGCCAGTGTGGCCGAGCGGTTCTAGGCGCTTCAGTCTGGAACCGCGCGACCGCTACGGTCGCAGGTTCGAATCCTGCCTCGGGCATGGATGTATGTGATGTCCTTAGGTTAGTTAGGTTTTAGTAGTTCTAAGTTTTAGGGGACTGATGACCTCAGATGTTAAGTTCCATAGTGCTCAGAGCCATTTGAGCCATTTTGTGGAGGGATATCCACTGCTGATAACCCTTGCACTCGTTGCAGGTGATAGGGACATTAGCGATTTTCTTTCGGGATACACATAATCGTACTTTGGCTTACACTATGTTGGCAGCCATCTGCCTAGACCTTGTTCTAACGTTCGTCTCAATATCCTACAGATTACGCTCCTCCAAACCGGGCGTATGCAAATTCCGCAGCCTCCATGCACGTTCGTGTCTCTGAATGGGCCCATGATCCCACTAATGCCAAAAAAGGACTTGAAATATTGTGTGATGTGGTTCGTGTCAGTGAGGCTTCTTATTTTTATATAGCCGTGATGCCTCTCGCCCGTTTCCATCTACTTGGCCGTACATAAACACAATCTCGGCTTGTACTCGACATGAATACTGGACCATTCTGCTCCCTGCAGTACGCTGCGTCAATCACGCAATCTGCAACACACAAGGAACACACGGCACGTAGACAGACGACCTTTTATTAGACAGCGCCACATACCATGGCAACGACACATTTCTGGACATTGTTCACAGGACCTTTTTACCTCCATTTCCAGTCAGGAATCCGTCCCTGCAGTTTGTCGGTTTTATTAATTTTCACTCTGTATAACGCTACCGTATTTAGGGGTCATTTCATACAAAATGGACAAGATGTTCAAAAACACTGATATCAGAATCACCAACAACTTAATGAAGAAACTGGTACATGACATCGCGTTACCAGCTGAGAATGTGAGCGAGTCGGGAAATTATAAACGACATTCCACAAGTAGGAGAGAGTGTTGCGCCTTGTACACCTTTCACACTTTCGTCTCTAGCCACCACGGAATAAAAGTTTATTTTCTTATTGGACTTTTAAATGGTCGTATTCACCTTTTATATTCTAAAACCTATTTTCTGAAATTACAAACATTACTCCAGAAAACTCAGATTTTTCCAAATGTGAAAACATGTACCAATGTACAACATGCTAGTGTACCTAGATACAAAAGAGGGGTTGCCGAAGCAAACTGAGTAAATGACTGCCAAAGCTAAATGGAAGTGTGTAAATTATGTTAGTTACTACAGAAGTATCGAATATTTTTACCTAATGGTTATTTAGTCTACGGGTAGTAGTAGGTATGGCTAGAGGTTTTGCAGGGAGCACATTGTGCTGATGTGGGAGCGATCTAGATGGTTGTAAAACAATAAACTGCTAGCCAAGATCGCAGGAATTCTTTTTATTCCATGATTACAGGTTTCGGCGAAACGAAAGCCGTCATCATCGGATCTTAGGACGCATACAGGTTACAACATCAAGGCAAACAATGGTGATATTAATAGTTGCCTATAACACGCAGGCCTTACAAAATTGTCGTAAGTAGCACATAGGTGTCCAAGAGAGCTGACATTATACATATTAAGTGTCTCCATCTCATACAAGCGCAAGTACCTAGTGATGGAGACACTTAATATTTATAATGTCAGCTCTCTTGGACGCCTATGTGCTACTTACGAGAATTTTGTAAGGCCTGCATGTTACAGGCAACTATTAATATCACCATTGTTTGCCATGATGATGTAACCTGTATGTGTCCTAAGATCCGATGATGGCGGCTTTAGATTCGCCGAAACCGGTAATCATGGAATGAAATGAATTCCTGCGATTTTTGATACTACTTTATTGTTTTACGGCTAGAGATTGTACTGCAACTCCAGTATTTTTTGTAATATATTAAAATGTCTACGTCTTAAAGCTATTTAGAGCAAAGCAAGTACACGTGCAAAAACATTTTACTTATTGTGCTATAATTTGAAGCTTTTTTCGTTGCATCACATATGATGTGTTCTTTATGAAACAATGATACACGTGTAATTAAAGTGAAATTAAAAAAACATACAGAAAAGCAATAGATAAATTGCAAATGAAATTATAATACCAAAGCCAAAATATATTGGCGTGTTTCCAACACATACGAGAGATTATGATTAGTCACTTCTAATAATCCCCTCACAGTTAGTGTCTGTAGAACCATAATCATTTTCTTCTCTTGAAGAATGTCCTTTCTGGGGCAATACTCATGACGCAGTACTACTGTGTCTTCTTTGACACGTCCTCTTCTTTCTCCACGCCTGTTATTTACACCCTCGTTAGCAGTTGTGTTGGAATGGGATATACTATTACACAGGTCACGATAAATATGAGGGATCTAATTCTTCATCTCCTGAAAGTTTTTCCATTTATCAAATTTTATTTCCAAATACTTTTGATGCCAAGGCTGTAGTGGAGGTGTGGGACGAATGGGAAGGTGCGGACACTCTCATTCGAGGTGCTCGACGAATCGCAATCAAACGCGTCGCTGCACAGCTGGACGTCTCTTCTGGTAGTGCTGGCACACTCGTCCACCAGTTGGGTACTATGTGTGCCCGCTGGGTTTATCGCCGCCTAACGAAGACCATAAAGAGCAACGGAGGACCATATATGCGGAATCACTTGAACGTTACGAGGATGACCGGGAAATTTTTTTTGAACATCGCCGCAGGTGATGGAGTATGGGTTCAGTACTTCGAACCGGAAACAAAACGGCAATACATGGAGTGCCGCAACACCACCTCTCCACTGAGGAAAAAGTTCAAAGCTGCTTTAATCATGGCGTCGGTCTTCAGGGACTCTGAAGGGGTTATTCCATTTGATGTCCTCCCTCATGGTACAACGATGAACTCTTAAGTGTATTTTGTAACCCTTGAATTTGAAGAAACGACATCAGCGTATGCTTCGCAACAAAAATGCAAACGAATTACTTCTCCATGGCCTCACACTAGTCTGCGCACGCGAGAGGGGTTCACAAAATGTCATTGGACTGTTGCTTTTGATCCACCCTGCAGCCCGGATCTCGCACCTTCTGACTTCCATCTGTTTGGGCCAATGAAGGATGCAGTCCCCGGGAAGCGGTACGTGGATGATGGGGTGGATACTGATGCAGCAAGACTTCGGCTCCAATACTGACCAGTAGAGTGGCATTATGCGGGAATACAAGTCATCCCAGTAAGGCCGTAGCATTGAAAGAAGAGTATTTAGAAAAATAGGCTTTTATTACCAAAAGATTGGGGAATAATATGGTATGTTGAAACCCTAAATAAAATCAACATGCTTTGAGAAAAAAATGTCTTGCGTTGCCTATCGAACGCCTTTCTTCTTTAAAGCTTTCACGTTAGGCTACAGCTGTACTTAAAGAAAAGAGGGAAAAAAACCTGTACCTTCATTAAAGATAACAGCAGTTCTGCATCTGTTTGCCATTTTACTTATACCAGTTGCCGTCTAAACGCAGGCCAGGCAGTGACTTAGAGCCCAAACTTGTCATCACAGAGTGCGTCACTGTGCACCAAATCGCTTGTATTTCTTTAACTCTAAAGGGGTCCACACTTCAGGTGTTCAAAGGCACAGTAACATCATTTTCTTGTGAAATGTCACTTGTACTACTTGTGCTCTTAGCCGTTCAAGTATTCTATTGAAATTTAATTGAGAAAATCATGTCCGTACCACATTAAACAGCATTAATCAAGTGACATCAAATTAAACAGATGTATGATCAGAAACTAACTGGAAGTTAAATACATTTTGAAACACAGGCTATTAGAAACCAACACAAATTTCCATTTTCCAGACGGGTAAAATTGTTGACATTAAAGAAACTCGGTTCATTTGCAAGTATCACAAGTTCCATGGTAAAAAGAATTCTTTTGTTAGTGTAACAAACGATGGTGCACGTCTGACGTAGTTTCGTTTAACATTGCACACGCTATATAAATACATTAGTCTTAAAAAATATATAGCATTTTGTTCACTATGAAATTCTGTACCTGAAGAATTAACAATATATTCCAAGTAGTGTTATCATATTAAACGTACAGAACGCGAAACATGTACAACTGCTACACAGAACACAACCTCATATCTAATAACAAAAAAAAGCAGTACAAAATGGCTGACAGCACTTATGCTAGGTTCTCTAGTGCGCAGTCTTTCATTTTATTGTATAATTAGTCACTGACGTACCGACCAAGTAAAACTATGTATTCCTAGGTATACTATCCTTTAGGTCCAACACTCTCCCCTACTACATTGGCCAAATAGGCAGAAATTTTAAGGAACATGTTGAATATTATCCAGACTTGGTAAAGCTAACAAAACAGCTATAGCGACGTACATAGACGGAACAGGGCATAGTGTTGCAATCAATAATGATTTAAAAGTACCGCACACTTTAGAAAGAAGCAGAGAAATGCACAACTTGGAGGAAATGCAAATATTCACCGAAGGCCAAAATTGCAAAAACGAGATCCTAAAGGGAATTACAGATTTTCTTCACCAGTTTCAATTCAGTGCTGTTAAAATAGAACGATTAACAATATGAATCTGTATTTCAGTAGCAATATCTTTGTAATCGCTCAAATTAATTTTTAAACTGTCGTTTCTAACATTAAATTAAACGTCTGTTTTCTTATAATACATTTGTTAGCCAATATCAGAGATGCGTCAGGTAGATGTGTACTGGACACTGCAAGTAGCTAATAAAGCCAAGATCAACTCATCGATAGCTAAATCGAAACAAGCTTTGATTTGACCGCCATATTGTTTCTTCTGCACACTAGAGGTAATGCTGATAACGTGTTTCAAGTGACCTTTATAAGTAGTTAACAACGTCCACAGAATCATGGCAATGGATGCAAATGAAAACACCATGGGAAGACAGCATATTCTTATTACCAAAGTGAGTGATTATTTTAAAAAGTTACGCAAACAGCAAATTAACAAACGAAATAAATATTCCCTCATATTAGGTTACTCTTCTCGTTCTTCGAAGGATGGCCACAGCAAATGCAAAGCCTGTAAAAAACAATTTTAATACCTATGCGTAGTTTTGTTAAATGTCCTTTTTGTGGGGTCTTGCCCACTCGTCGCTAAAGGGGTGTCTACGGGCTGCTGCGTTGTCGGAATGCTATACAACAACTCAAACGAATAACATTAGTAGTTTTATTTCTAGGAAACAAATTGACAATACCTAAATTTCTTCACAGCGAATGTCGCTAGCTAGAGGTGACATGAAAACAGTACAGCTCCTGCTATACACAGAGTCCAAGGAAACACATGCTACGAATCACGACAATCTGATAGCGTAGCACGTATGTCCGTTGCAGACTGGGGCGATCTCAGCAGCCGGGGCTAGCAGGAGCTTCGCTTTTATTCACGTCTTGCAGGGGCAAGGCGGGCGCGGGGCGGTCGAATTCTCCGTACCGTTGGCCGCCGTTTCCTCACCGCCTTCTCTGGTCTTGCGTTCCGCACCTTCTTTCCGGCGTTTGTGGTTACGCCAGAACATTTTTCCTTTGCTATTGAGGTCTGAAGATGTTTATTTGTGATTGCTGGCGGACTCTAGAAAGCTTTCTCATAAAATATTTGATCTCTTAAACTGAAGCAGAGTTTGACCAACGAGCGTACAAGGGAGGGGGAACCCGAAACCTTGCGAATGAAATGAAATCTCCAGTACTTTATCGCCGAATAACTAAAATCATACAATTTTGACTCTTTCCACAATTCGCGGTCTATTGGACGCACTTTGAATGAAACAATTACAACAGATAAGCAAATTCCCAGAATGACTCCGGAATTCTTTAGAATGGAGAGTTCTGAGATATAAACAAGTGCTATACAAGCCCTAACGAGGTGTAAACTCGTCACCAATTAAAACCCACCTGCTCCTTCCTGGATGGTCAAAGCCAACTGGCTTAATGGTGGACACTATACGACCCATGCATTTTCGTAGCACGTTGCATGAAACTAAACATAACTCGTTATGAAATTTGGTTAAATTTGGTTAAGCAATGATCAGAAACTCTGCAAATACATGTAACATACGTAAATACCAAAACAGTGTTGGCTACGTCAGAAAAGAAAAGTGTTTGCACATTGATTTTTATAGGTGAAAAATGCATTTAACAAAAAAAAAGTTTTACTTTAATCTTCAGAAATTACTAAAACAATAATTTTGAAGACTTGGTGGAGATGGGTAACAATAGTGAGAAGCCATATGTATAAATTCAGCAAATATATGTTATTAAATATGACTTTTCAAACGGATTTGCAAGAGGACAGCTTCCTAAGTGTCAAAATGTCCGAAGGAGAAGCATTTAGCTGTGACAAATGACTGTAATCCTTGGCACACAAGAAACATTTCAGTAGTGTTACCCTTATTAAGAATTACTGCTCTAATTGTCCTTTTCAAAATGACCATTTGGATAACGATGTAGTAGGAAGTACGTTATTTACCGTCTCTTCGTTGAATGACGTACCTTTAGTTGGCGCTGCAGAACAAACGTGCTTCGCACAGATAAACGTGATGTTTACGAACGTCACTACGCTTAATTAACATTTCTCACCAATGTTCAACCAATGTAGTTTTACATTACTTTCGTAAATATTGATTTATGATGAGAAGCAACTCAGTACATTGATATTTATAGTTCACAGCACATGCTCATTGTCAAACACAGTCCATTTAGTGAAACATTTATTCCACTGTCAGAGCATCGTGATTTCTAAATCACTCCGCGAGATAATAGTCTACGAGAAACCGCACATTTATGCTTTATCATCACAGTCCGCGTTTTGTACGGAAAGTAGTCCACTTAGCAAATCTATTTCTCTACTGGTCCATTATCGCAACTTTCACATTATTACTATCCGAGATAATGATCTACAACTGGAATTACGTTGATAGATCATTAAGTTCATAGTCCATGCTATACTCACATTGTTATTCGATTCACGCAGCTATCTATCGATATATTACTAAGATCTCTCTCTCTCGTTTTGAACTATCTCAAGCCGATTTTTTTTCTTTATTGTTATTTTAACACCTGAACAATCAGGTAGGCTGGCAGCGGCATGCTACGCCGCTCTTCAGCCATACTGTTGACAATAACAGTACAGTAATGGAGAATTAAAATGAACATAGTGACGGGCAAAAAATAGTGGTCACAGATACGCAAAAAACACGGAGCCGTTCACACTCGACGATAACGACACTGAAAACACGTTGACACGGCGCACATAACACTGATGAATCCGACGGCACAAGTGAATGTAGAAGCGTGACGGCGGACACTAAAAACACAAACCGACGTCACACACACGAGACACTGACGGCGATGATCTCCGGTGCGCGAAAGTCCACGTGGTGTGTGCGAGTCCAGGGACCTGCCAAGAGGGGAAGAAGAGTGAGAGAGGGTGGAGAGGGTGGAGAGGGGAGAACAAAGATGCCAATGGCTGAGGAGATGGGAGGAAGAGTGGAGGGACAGGGGAGGGGAGGCCCGGGGGAGGAATGGGGAGAAGGGGAGGAGGGACAGAGGGTGCTCAAAGGAACAGACACAGGAAGAGGGAGGGAGGATCAAAGTTGGTAGGAGGGTTAGATGGGGGGGAGGAGGACATCATCAGGGATGGGGAGCTAGCGGAAGCCACATTGGGAGAGGGTAAGGAGGGTGGAGAGATGGAGACCGGGTGGGACGAGGGAATACAGGCGCAGCAGCGGCCAGGGGTGGGAGAGGATGGGTGAGACAAGCGGATGAGGAGGATCGAGTTTGCGGGAGGTGTACAGGATCCGTATCCTTTCAAGGAAAACGAGGAGGTGGGGGAAGGGGATGAGATCATACAGGATCTGCGTGGGGGAGGGGAGACGGATGCGATAGGCGAGGCGGAGAGCAAGGCGTTCAAGGATTTGTAGGAATTTATAAAAGGTAGGGGGGGGGTGGAGATCCAGGTCGGATGGGCATAACAAAGGATAGGGCGGATGAGGGATTTATAGGTGTGGAGGATGGTGGAGGGGTCCAGACCCCACGTACGGCCGGAAAGGAGCTTGAGGAGACAGAGTCGGGAGCGTGTCTTGGCTTGGATTGTTCGGAGATGGGGAGTCCAGGAGAGGCGACGGTCGAGGGTGAGGCAAAGGTACTTAAGGGTGGGCGATAGGACGGCCATAGATGGTGAGATAGAAAGCAAGGAGGCGGAAGGAAGGGGTGGTTTTGCCTACAATGATCGCCTGGGTTTTGGAGGGATTGACCTTGAGCAACCACTGGTTGCACCAAGTGGTGAACCATTCAAGATGGGATTTGAGAAGATGTTGGGAGCGCTGCAGGGTGGGGGCAAGGGCAAGGAAGGGGGTGTCATCGGGAAACTGGAGGAGGTGGACGGGGGGTGACGGCGGCGGCATGTCCGCCGTGTACAAAAGGTACAGAAGGGGGGAGAGGACGGAGCCTTGGGGCACACCGGCGGAGGGGAGAAAGGTGTAGGAATCCGCGTTATGGATGGTGACGTAGGAAGGACGGTGGGAGAGAAAGGAACCGATCAGACGGACGTAGTTAATGGTAAGGGCGAAGGTTTGGAGCTTGAAGAGGAGACCGGAATGCCATACGCGGTCATAAGCACGTTCGAGGTCCAGGGAGAGGAAGATTGCGGAGCGACGGGAATTAAGCTGTTCGGAAAGGAGATGAGTGAGGTGAAGGAGAAGGTCGTCGGAAGAGAAGGACGGCCGAAAGCCACACTGGATAACGGGAAGGAGACGGTGCTGGCCTCAAGCCGAATGTAAAGTAGATATGTAAGGTAATTTGGTGTAAGACGCCAGTAGGTGGAACATGACAGAATGTTGCTATTTCCGACAATACCCAATGGCTGGCAGCGCCATCAATCACCAGTTGTTATTGAGAATGTACTATCCGTAGGGAGAAGAAAATTGCCCCTATTTATCTAATAAAGACAAAGTAATCGGAGAATGTATAGATCTCAATTAGTCGTAGGTGGAACATGACAGAATGTTGCTATTTCTTTCAATACCCAATGGGTGCAGCACCATCAATCACCACTTGTTATTGAGAATGTACTGTCCGTAGGAAGAAGAAAATTGCCCCTGTTTATCTAATAAAGACAAAGTAATCGGAGAATGTATAGAACTCAATTAGTCGTAGCTATCCAACTTGTAAGTCTGGTCTTGTTTGTGATAACGATTTTCTTCTTGGTTGTTTGCGTTATGACCATGTGTTGGTGTTTTGAAATCGCATTGTGTGGCTTCCAGGTAGTGGTTTTAGCCATTTTTAATGGAGATTTTGTTGAAGAAAATGTAGGTTGCGTCCCCCCCCCCCCCCATATGAAATGAGTAAAATTCCACCTTTCGATGGGTTATTCTCTGTGTGCCAGATAAATTTGAAAAAAATGGTATAGAGTAAAAATTAGGTATTTATTTCAATTATTTATGACTGATATTGAAACACACAAGAAGTAGATTTAAATTTGAGAGGTAAAAATTGATTTTACTTGAGGTATACACTATAAAGTACCTTACGTGTAATCCTTTAATTTGCCTTTATGATCACCTATCGTGCCTCATCAGTACATGGAGAAACGAGCAGAACTTCGTGGTCAGAAGCCAATCTCCTACTGGCTGCAGATGTCAGTAGTGGGAAGATATCATTGCGATATGCATCGAAACTAAATACTATACAGAACCCTGAAACGGAGAGTGGAAAACAAAAGCTTAACCAAAGATCGACTAGGCCCTGCGGGTAATAATATTATCATAATCTCAACGGCGGTGCCAACTTTGTCGTTACTGTAGACGCTGGAAGTTTAGTAACAACAAAATACTAATCGTAATTTATATTGGTAACTTCCTTAGGACATCTTGGTGATGAAAATGAAGGAAAACTTGTTGGGGTCTACATCCGACGACCGTAAGTTGCTGCATATCCACCATCGTCAGAATGACTTCGGCGATTGGTGTACTCATTTGCGTAGAAAAGTGAAATATCTAACAGATTCAATAAAGGAAGTAAGATGGCAGGTTACGAGTGGTTGAATCTATTCTTGCAAAGTGATCGCTCTGTTGTAAGGAATGCTCGGGTTAGATCCTTCGCAAAAAAGTTGGAAATGTATAGAGAAAAGTTTGAGAACTGTTTTTCCTCTTGTTATACACCTGCCACAAGAACAAGCTGCTTCAATACCCTGGAGAGTGTGGACTTCAGCTGAACAATGAATGGGGGAAATTTCTAGTAGCGAACGGTTTAAAAGACATCCATCACGTAACGTTAATAGAAGAAGGCGAAACCATATTGCTAATGTCTTGTTGCAATGCCGACGGGAAATTCTTTACATTTTACTGCAAATTTGAAGGGAAAAGGAAGATATCTGAATATGTAGACGATATGACTCGAGTTTCAACGTCGAAATGAATGACAGGCCTGTACGAGTGAATATGGATCTGTTTATGAAATGGATGAGTAATCATTTCATTCCTAGGAAGGTATCTGGCAAAGCATTGTTCACTCTGGCTGGGGCAGGTCACACTGTTCTAATGTCAAATTTATGTATTTGGGAGCTGAGAATCATTATTATCATGTGCCTACCTAACCATACTATGTAATACTTGCATCTTCTAGATTGGGCCTTCTTAAAGCTCTTAAAACAGTTTCGCAACAGGCCATCAACAGTTTGGTTCACAACCATTCAGCCTGCAAAGATGCTAGTCTGCAGTTTGGATAACTGTCGAGTTCTATATGGAATCTTGCTACAACTGTGGGTAATGGCACTTCTGGATTTTTGGCCTATGGAATTTATCCACCTGACCCATCTAATCCTAGGCCACGTATTTGCAATCTCACACTGAGCAACTGGCGATGCAATTGATTCACAATTATAAATAGCAGCAAATGTAACACTAACAAGCAGTATAGAGCATTCTAATAATCCTGGTGTACCATTCACAAACCATAGCACAGCACCTACTCCTGCACCAGCGCCATCCAAATCCGAAGCAGCGGTAGGTATATGCAAAGCAGAACCGTTCATAACAGCTGCAGGACCATCCAGAAGTCGTGGAGAGCCCTCTAATAATTCCTCTTTCGGTCACCTAAATCCTGTTCCTAAAACTTCAGCATCTAGGCAAACCAAGAAGAAAATGAAAATTTCGGAGGTTCTAACGAGCAGTCCAAAAAGAAGGCAGGTGAAAGACAGAGCACAAAAGGACGGATCGAAATGCCTTATTCTGAGAAGGAGGGAGTTGAGACCACCAAGCAGTTTATCTTCAAACAATGACGATTTTTTACATCTGAGCAACATAAATAGAGAGAAAGACAGCGACGACGATATGTGTCAGTTAGTTAGTTAGTTACGTGTTCCATTGATAAACTGCAAGGAGAAACCGTTATGATGTGGAACGTGTCAAATGCACAAGAAATGCGCACAGGAAACAAGGTCTCTTTTTTACATTATAGTGTTATACCTAAATAGTTCTATTATCTATCCCATTCCCTTAAATGGCACAAAATGCAAATATCTCCAGATGTATTTACTCATATTCAAGTATTCATCTATGGAATAGAAGGAGTTGTCAAGGAGGTATGATTTCAATTTGATTTTGAAACTATTAATGCTGTCTGTCAGACATTTTATTTCATCTGGTAATTTACCAGACAGTTTTATAGCAGCAGGTTAAGTAAAGGATAGTGTAGGTCTCTCTTTTTGCTGGTATTGTTATCATGAATGTCGTTGTTGATTTTAAACTGGTCCATATTGTTGAGAAAAAACTGTGAAGCAGTTGCGAGAATTCCTAACCTTTTAAACAGATACCTCCAAGATGTGCGACTAGGAACCACACACATTATTCTAACTACTTTCTTTTGAGCATGTGGACATTGGAAATGGCAGCGACTACTGTGAAACACGAATAAGATAACAGAAAATGACAGCCTTAATCTAGCAATAACCAACTGCTGACTGCTAGGTTATTCTTGCTTGTACTATTCACAATCAAAATAAATTTGTTTTGAACGATTCAAAAATTTTGTTTCATTCACACAGTTGCATCTTCGCCACGTTCAAGTAGCATCTCACCCAGCTATATGTGGAAATGCCAGCTGTACAGTGCTCTTAGAATCGCAGTGCATCTATCATTTATTCAAATATTTACTGTTTGTATTTTCAGTGCTGGATCATACTTTAACTCGTACGGAATTTCAAGATTTTTAAATATGTGGTTCGCTGGCCGGGGTCGTCGAGCGGTTCTAGGCGCTACAGTCCGGAGCCGCGCGACCGCTACGGTCGCAGGTTCGAATCCTGCCTCGGACATGGATGTGTGTGATGTCCTTGAGTTAGTTAGGTTTAAGTAGTTCTAAGTTCTAGGGGACTGATGACCTCAGAAGTTAAGTCCCACAGTGCTCAGAGCCATTTTAACCAATATGTGGTTCAACCGTTACGAAAGAAAAGTCCTGGGCTATGGCATCTTCCTCCGACAATTTTAACCAGCCAGGTAAGGAGGTAACACCGATCTGTTTTTGATAAACAATTAGTTAAAAAAGCTCAAGGTTGCAGACTATCTCATTTACTGTAATTACCGATTTCGCGCATCTTCAGATTATGGGAACCATTTCACTGGAACTGGCGGCGTGGTCAACAGTTATGTTGGTCACAACGGTAACCACCTTGAGGAGTTACCGTTGCGGCCATACGCGTACGTTCACCTAGCCGCCTGTCCCATTCAAATAGTCCCCGTAATCTGATGCTGGTCGATTAAATGTGCTGAAATCGGTAATTACACTCCTGGAAATTGAAATAAGAACACCGTGAATTCATTGTCCCAGGAAGCGGAAACTTTGTTGACACATTCCTGGGGTCAGATACATCACATGATCACACTGACAGAACCACAGGCGCATAGACACAGGCAACAGAGCATGCACAATGTCGGTACTAGTACAGTGTATATCCACCTTTCGCAGCAATGCAGGCTGCTATTCTCCCATGGAGACGATTGTAGAGATGCTGGATGTAGTCCTGTGGAACGGCTTGCCATGCCATTTCCACCTGGCGCCTCAGTTGGACCAGCGTTCGTACTGGACGTGCAGACCGCGTGAGACGACGCTTCATCCAGTCCCAAACATGCTCAATGGGGGACAGATCCGGAGATCTTGCTGGCCAGGGTAGTTGACTTACACCTTCTAGAGCACGTTGGGTGGCACGGGATACATGCGGACGTGCATTGTCCTGTTGGAACAGCAAGTTCCCTTGCCGGTCTAGGAATGGTAGAACGATGGGTTCGATGACGGTTTGGATGTACCGTGCACTATTCAGTGTCCCCTCGACGATCACCAGTGGTGTACGGCCAGTGTAGGAGATCGCTCCCCACACCATGATGCCGGGTGTTGGCCCTGTGTGCCTCGGTCGTATGCAGTCCTGATTGTGGCGCTCACCTGCACGGTGCCAAACACGCATACGACCATCATTGGCACCAAGGCAGAAGCGACTCTCATCGCTGAAGACGACACGTCTCCATTCGTCCCTCCATTCACGCCTGTCGCGACACCACTGGAGGCGGGCTGCACGATGTTGGGGCGTGAGCGGAAGACGGCCTAACGGTGTGCGGGACCGTAGCCCAGCTTCATGGAGACGGTTGCGAATGGTCCTCGCCGATACCCCAGGAGCAACAGTGTCCCTAATTTGCTGGGAAGTGGCGGTGCGGTCCCCTACGGCACTGCGTAGGATCCTACGGTCTTGGCGTGCATCCGTGCGTCGCTGCGGTCCGGTCCCAGGTCGACGGGCACGTGCACCTTCCGCCGACCACTGGCGACAACATCGATGTACTGTGGAGACCTCACGCCCCACGTGTTGAGCAATTCGGTGGTACGTCCACCCGGCCTCCCGCATGCTCACTATACGCCCTCGCTCAAAGTCCGTCAACTGCACATACGGTTCACGTCCACGCTGTCGCGGCATGCTACCAGTGTCAAAGACTGCGATGGAGCTCCGTATGCCACGGCAAACTGGCTGACACTGACGGCGGCGGTGCACAAATGCTGCGCAGCTAGCGCCATTCGACGGCCAACACCGCGGTTCCTGGTGTGTCCGCTGTGCCGTGCGTGTGATCATTGCTTGTACAGCCCTCTCGCAGTGTCCGGAGCAAGTATGGTGGGTCTGACACACCGGTGTCAATGTGTTCTTTTTTCCATTTCCAGGAGTGTATAATCAATGAGATAGTTTGGAATCTCGACCGTTTTTGTTGACTTATCTTCCCTCGACTTGCCTTAGAAATGTTTTCAAACAGAAACTGAAATTAAGTAACTAAACTCAAGTATAAACAAAGTAGTTCAGTATCTTACAGAGAACACATAGATGTGATGTATCACGCTGCAGATAAATACGAGAGAGGATCGGAAAGTAATGCACAATTAATTTCTTCTCCCCTGGTGTCGCAGCTGGAATCTTGAAATTTCAGGACGATATACACACACCAAAAAAAAGTTTTGCATCACCTCAGTTCCGAGAGTTCCGGAACCTGTACAGAAAATTGGAATAGAGATCAACTTAAACATCATTTCCGCTCTTTTTATTGCTCATGAAAGCCACACAATTCATGTTATACCACCATACAGCGAAACCTTCAGAGGTGGTGGTCCAGATTGCTGTACACACCAGTATCTCTGATACGCAGTAGCACGTCCGCTTGCATTGATGCATGGCTGTATTCGTCGTGACATACTATCCACAAGTTCATCAAGGCACTGTTGGTCCAGATTCTCCCACTTTTCAACAGAGATTCGACGTAGATCCCTCAGAGTGGCTGGTGGGTCACGTCGTCCATAAACAGCCCTTTTCAATCTATCCCAGGCATGTTCGATAGGGTTCATGTCTGGAGAACATGCTGGCGTCTCTGGTCGAGCGATGTCGTTATCCTGAAGGAAGTCATTCACAAGATGTGCACTATGGGGGCGCTAATTGTCGTCCATGAAGACGAATGCCTCGCTAGTATGCTGCCGATATGGTTGCAATATGGGTCGGAGGATGTGACGTATTGTTCAAGCCGTTACGGCGCCTTAAATGGCGTACATCAGCCCCACATAATGCCACCCCAAAGCATCAGGAAATCTCCACTTGCTGAATTCGCTGGACAGTGCGTCTAAAGCGTTCAGCCTGACCGGGTTGCCTCCGAACACGTCTCCGACGATTGTCTGGTTGAGTTGTAACACGACGTCCTGTGGCTGCACGAAAAGCATTATTCAACATGAGCCATTTCACTGGGCCACCATTGTTGACGATTGGATTGAAGATCATTCTGCGCAATTCGAGCGAATGATTCGGCAAACCATTGAACATTTGTGGGACCTAATCGAGAGGTCAGTTCGAGCACAAACTCCTGCACCGGCAATACTTTCGCAGTTATGGACGGCTGTAGAGTCCATAGCACGTCAGGTTTCTGCACTACACCGGACAAAAGGAGGTCTGACATGATATTAGGAAGTAAGCCATGATTTTTGGCACCTCGGCGCATGTTTACGATCTTCACATGTTCCAGTCTCCTGCGCGGGGATTTTTGTGGTCCGCTGGTGTGTGATTTCGAACCTCCCTAATTTAACCGGCGTGGTTGTTTTGCAAGACATGTGTAGGAGGAAGCAGTGCGTTGGTTGACTGTTCTACTAACGTACGCTTTTGGAACTTCTAACAGTAAACGACGACGTGATGCAGAAGATCTGTCCTGCAGCGTCAACCACTGCAGTTGGTTAATCATCTCTGTGAAGGTTTCGAGAGTATTAAACATACGAGTATATTAGAAATAAATTGCAACTAGTCTTTAATTGTTTACTAATGTTTTCTTTATTTGTTATGTGGCTTAAAATGGGAAAATGCCGCAAGGAAAATTATTTCACACAAATTTTATAGATCTGCGAAGTTCAGCTGAACCATTCATGACCACGCACGATTGTTATAATATGACTATTCTTTGTTATTAAAATAATGGAAAATCCAAGATGGAACATTGACAATGTTATGAAAAGCATAGATTGCTATCAGTTCCCTCAGTCGCCGGAGACAGCGATCATGTGGGTGTGAGTTGTGTTTGCGTGAATGTATTTGTGTTGTCTACTTTAGAAGGTGGCGTTTTGGCCGAAAGCTTACATGTTTAGCGCACTATCTGTTGTGCCTGACTGCGACTCACCATCTTTATATGGCGAGTAGCAGTCTGTCGTCTTCGTAGTATTGTTTCTCACTATTTTTATTTGTTACACTGATTCGCATTAGAGCTCCACGTAGTAATAAACCCGAGCGAAGCTTCTGTGTGCTAAGTTTTTTACCCTGATACAATGTTAAACATGTACAAATAGTTGTCCTGATGCACCATCTATATAAATAAAAGTCAACTGGTGCATGTATGAAAGATCATCACCTGAGAACAGCCTGACCGATTTTTTTTTTGTTTTGCGTTATTGTCAGGACAAGGTTTGTATCGCAGGAAATTTTTTGGAAAACCCACCGGAAAAGTCGGAAATTCAACACAGTTGTGAAAGATCATCACTTGAGACTGGTTAGACCGACTTGGTTATACTTTGTTTCCGTAATAGTGGATAGTAGTGGTATTTTTGGTACAAAAAAGAAAATAAATGTTACATTCAGTTTAACATTCTGTTCTCACACGTTTTCATAGTAAAAAAATAAATTTGATAGTCATGTGTATAATGTATAAATAGATATGTAATATATGAAGGGGAAACGTTAGCGAAAGTCTAGAAAGTTTTTGACCGGTTTACTACAACTTTTTACACGACACTAATGAACTTTCGGACCGACATAAGCTGTATACTTTTGTCATATATTAAATATACAGATATATAAATATATATGTAATATATAAAGGGGAAACGTTATCAGAAATTTCGGGTGTACTTCAGACTATTGCACAGTACACTACTCAACTTCAGACCGAAATGTACATAGAGAGGGGGCAAGAGGAGATGGACAGAGAGGGGTAGGTGGTTTTGATCAGACACGTGGAGGGAGCAGAAGATATTTGGAGATGAGAAGATGAGAAGAGAGGAAGGGGGAAAATTTAGGAACAATATGCAATTCTAATACATGTTTAGCAGTTATGAGTTGTGAAGCATTTCCGAGTTCGCTAGTACTTTGATATATTTTATTGAGTCTTAACTACACCCACAAAAAGGGTTTATGTTTTAGGCTGTTTGATATTATTTGATGAAATTTAATTGAAATCTCAAGAATAATGTCTTCAGTATTTGTGTACCGTTTGTGTAACTATCAGTGCGCTTGTTAAGTGGTACTTCCGCCTGGTATGAGTGCTGTTCGGATAATACGGTCCAATTGGTCACGAAATGAAAACCACTTTTTTTTCCGCAACAGTTAACCACACCTTCCAGCTACCTCTCTGAATAGCAGCCGCGTGGCATTAGCCGAGCGGTCTCAGGCGCTGCAGTCCTGGAATGTGCGGCAGGTCCCGGCGGAGGTTCGAGTCCTCCCTCGGGCATGTGTGTGTGTGTGTGTGTGTGTGTTTGTCTTTAGGATAATTTAGGTTAAGTAGTGTGTAAGCTTAGGGACTGATGACCTTAGCTGTTAAGTCCCATAAGATTTCACACACATTTGAACATCTGAATAGTAGCCGCTCCGACTTAGGCATCTGTCGTGGCGTTGTACAAACTATCCAGTACCCTATTTAAGGAAAGCAGCAGCCTGTGCTTTCCGCCAATTCTCTACTCTGGTCTGCCTTTCGTTGTTTGTGCCAAAATGTTGTTTTCGTAGCCAATGGTTCATGTGAACAGAGATGAACAGTGGAGGGAGCCAACTGACGGCTGTATTGTGGGTGACCAAACACTTCCCATCGAAAGAGCTGCAGGAGCGTCTTCATTGCCCAATCAGAATGCGACTGCAACTTTTCTTGAAGATAGAAACGCATAACATTTATCTAATGTGGGCTGCATAGCTTCAGGTGAAGTCTCTCACCAGGTCCACATAGTTGGCAGGAGACACTCCTGTTTTAGGCATTTCTACGTGATCACTTTGCCCTCTGACCCGGAAAGAGCAACATGAAGTGATCGACAGACACATTAAGACACTGCCCAACACATCTGTGCAAAGTTCCTTCGAATTTTCACAGTGGTTTACATTTCGCACCTAATCAGACCTTACTTTCCGAATACGCCTTGTATTTGATTTCTGGGGCTCGGCGACATTAATCTTCTGCTGCCCGAAGTCCCTCTGCTAAGTTCTTCGTTGGCTGTAACTCCAAAAGAAATTATATTCTTCGCAGAAGATCGTTCGCAAGTTGTCTTTGCAACTACACCTCTCCAAATTGGAATGTGGAAGACTTATCCGTCAAAAAGGAGGAAAACACTTTTACGGTGAATAAAATCTCTCGCAGAGAAGTTGTAACTGTGTGCAGACTCGAGTATTTTCTACCAGAACCCAACCGTCCAAACACCTATTCCGATTTTCAACACATTGGGATTCATGTACACGGTACCATTTGAAGAAAAACACCGTAATCACCTTTTCAACTTAAAAAAACTGTATTTTTCGATACTCTTCTTACACATCAGGAATAAGCGCTTTCGTTTAACTTATGTCGACTTTATCCATTCATTAACTTCTGTAGAATTCCATAAATCCACAAGATGGCTAAATTCCAACAATACATTTAATTGTCTTGATTAAAATAATTTAGTACGCGTATACCTAGTTGGACAATTAACACAAGAGTGCAGTTATTTTGTTTCCCTCATTTCTTTTTTACGAAGTCCACAGAGAAGTGCTTGCGATGAATAAACTTGCATCTCACAGAGGGAGCAAATACTGAGGTAAGATGTTACAAGTCGTGATTACAGAATCTGACAGGATCAACCGAAAACCGAAATTCCCTTTATATACAAAACGTGCAGTTAAAGAAAGAAAAATGGTATCACAGAATAGCCTTAAAATTAGAAAATATATCAAACAAAGTAAACACTACGATAAGAACGCGTAAGATCGTAGAAGAACCGTTCACTAAGTGTTTGCTGTGTTGAGGAAAGATCAGTGAAGAGTGCAAAACGTCTACAACGCTGATCATCGCTCGAGGTATTCCACTGCAGTCATATTCACGAACTGGTAAAGTGATATGACAGTCTACAACGAATGAAGGAAGAGAAAGAAATAGATCGAAGTTCCTATCACTCCCTTCAAAGTTTTCCCTTTCCTAATGTAACGCTCTGCTGTCCGTGTCGACTCAAGTCCTTAACTTCGATCGATGAAGTATATATTCTACTGTTATTTCTCATACTCAGCCTCCGAGTTTATGGGCTGGCTTTATCGCATTGCTCGTAAAACACCCCGCCAGTCTTTCAGTTTACGATCAAAGGGCGCTAAATTATAACTGTTGTTCATGCCGAACTGCGAAGAACAGTAAGTAATATCCACCGATGTGGTTACGGACTAAAAAAGTAAGCGAAATAGAAACTCAGCTACAACTACTGTTTTCAATTCTTTTTCTTCTTCTTCCATTGCTACGTTTGTAGCTTATTTATGGACTGCATCTTCTTCTGCTCCTCCCAGAACATCTCCATCCTTTCTCTCCTCTTTCCCCTTTTCTCGCTATGTCCCCAAGATCTTAGGTATAATCTTCTCTTGTCCTTTAGGTGTATCCTCCTCCTTGTCAGTCTGTGATATCTGCCATATTGGTCGGTATATAATAGCTTCTCAACTTTTATTTCTCTTCCACACGCAAAATTACAGACCAATATCCCTAATTTCGGGTTTCTGCAGAATCCTTGAACGAATTCTCAGTTCGAATATAATAGACTTTCTTGAGATTGAGAAGCCTGCGTCCACAAATCAGCAGGGTTTTAGAAAGGATCGCTCATGCGAAACTCCGTTTGCCCTTCTTTCAAATGAAACACTGCGAACTGATGAAAGGCAAGAGACGGATTCCGTATTTCTAGATTTCCGGAAAGCATTTGACACGGAGAAGGTACGAGCATAAGGAATAACTTAGCAGGTATGTGGGTGGCTCGAAGACGTCTTAAGTATTAGAAGCACGTATGTTTTCCTCTACGGCGAGTATTCATCAATGACAAAGTATCGTCAGGAGCGCCCCAGGGAAGTGTGACAGAACCGCTCTTTTCTAGGTACACAAATGATATGGTGGACAGGGTGGGCAGCAATTCGTGGTTGTTTGCTGATGGTGCTGTGTTGTGCGGTAAGGTGTCGAAGTTGAGTGACTGTAGGGAGATAGAAGACGACTTTGATAAACTTTCCGACAGGTTTTGAAATATGTACAAGTAAAGAAAATCGTAAATTTTAACGTATTATCTAAGAGCATAAGCGATATATCGACTATAAAGATGTACGAGTGAAAGAACGCTACTGAGGCAGAGTATGTGTAACGTATAGCTTATGTTGGGTCGCGCGGTGGTAGGCAGTTGTTGCTCGGGAGTAGCAGGGGAAACGCGCCACAGGCTGGCAGTGTCTGCTGCGATGCTCCGGAGTGAGCAGTCGTTTAGTATTCAATATTCAGTGTAATAATTTGAGTGTTGGGTATTAATGATTTATGGAAGAAATGCGATCTGAAGTAAAATTAAGAGAATGCTACAAATATTATTACGAAATTTTGATGAAGACTCTTTCTACGTATTTTTAGATCGATATACAATAAGGTAATCAATATTCATGTATGTATGCGCTTTTGCTGTAGAACGAATTTGAATGAGACCAGCTTTGTATGTAACCCCAAGTTTGTTATTGCATTTTTTTGTAAAGACCATTTGTTTGCGTAGATGTAATTTCTACGACATGGCTTAACCATTACAACTCAGTTTCACGATATACTAAGATTTTCAAGTAAGATACTACCGTCATTCTCCTCAGTCATGTCCCGCCTCCCAATTCCAATGGATAACGCGTTGTTCTGCTCTCAGCACTACTAAACTAACTACAACTGCAGCATGTTGGTCCTGTTTGGGCGAATTAATAACAGGGTCACGGTAGTTCACGTTTCCGCATTTACCGCATGCACGTCCGAAAGACACGAATGCCACACTGATGTCTTGCCTACATACCCGGGTCGGAGTCGAGCCACATTTGAATATACACAGCAGCATCGCCCTCAGACGAAACTTTTTGATCACCCCTTACATACTCTTTGTCAGCATAGTTCACCACATAGTCATTATACGCCCTCATTACTATATCCGTAGTTTAAAGACATTTTAAAGTGCTTCATGTAAGCGCTTCTTTTTACACAGCGTGCTGTAGTTTCCTCTCTTTAAATTGTTTTACTGCTTATAGGTATGTCTCTTTGAGAATTGTTGATAGTACGACACTATGTTCTACTGATGAGAATTACAACGCATAGAAGGTGGCACAAATTGGCACGAATCATAGAACTACTTCGATATAACCCAGTGAAACGGTGGTTTTCCGTAACAAAATCGCTGAAGCTTCTTTTTCAGACGTTCTATAGGTTCATGGGGTGCTGAATCCGAATTTTTTCTGACTTGTAGAAGGTCCGCTTCATAACGAAAAATGCTAAAAAAATATAGAAATTTTCACACTTTTTTCCAGTTTTTCGCTTATATCACGAAAGATATGCCTTAGTCGAAGATGAACACTCGATAGGCCATTAAAGAAGACAAAATTTCCTACAAAGTGCACTAGTAGATATCATTTTCTACAAGCTATGTTGGTTCTGGAGCGCACTGAAATGCAGCCATTTTTTGGTTCTTCATCGAAAATGTCAAAAACGGCCACTCTCACTACCTACGACTCGAAAAATATAAATGTTATTGTTGTGCACGACTTCGTGCACAATGGTCAGGAGAAGTGGTCTGCAGAGTGATGTAGCAGCTGCCTTCATAGAAAGGCTGGAGAGAAGCAGGAATGATTAGCGAACAAGCTAGCACAATATACAGAAGAGTGCTTAATTTGTATTTTTACAAGCATATGAAGACTCATTACAAATAATCCAATTATTACAATAAGAAACAGAGTCCAGCTCCATACAGTAGCAACAGGGATGAGGATCGTTGTATTGAGCACAGACGATAGTGTCACAGTGATGAGGCTCCAAGCACTAATGGGCTGAGTGGCTCCCACTAGCTGTCCTGTGTGGCTCAGCAGGCACGCATCATTGGGTCCGCCAGATCACGTGCGACAGCTGTCGGCGTCCACTGGAAACTTGCAACTCCGTTACCAGCTGTAGAACGCCAGTGTAGAACACTGTACTGATATGTGATACCACAGTTATGAGCAAAATCCCCTACACCACATGGAAGTACATTAAATTCTCTTGAAGAGACGTTTGTCACATACCATTTTCTCATGAGCAAAGTGAAAATTGCAAAAAGTTCCTTCCACGTCCTGCAGACAAACGATCCATCACACCTGTCTATCTCACATCAGCACCATACTTTCTATGTATTAAGCACTCCATGGACTTGGTAGCCTTCTCTCTGTCCTTCAAACAATTATCTCAATTAATTTACTTCCTTCATACATAATTGACGTATGTGTTGCAAATTAGTTGGAAAATATGCCCACTCGACCACACTAATCTGAGCCACAAAAAGCCCCCATTAGTCACATATGCTTTACTTCTTGGATCCAGCACAGTGGGCATGGAGATCGACAAAAAATGGGCTGGATTCCATTACCACATTGAGACCCTTGGCTCTCGAGCGGCTTTTTCAGCTTCTGTCTTGCAAATGCAAGACAAACTGCACAAGCCGGTGTGGACGTAGGGGTGCAGGCCTGTTCTGCTCGATACTGTGGCAGTTACGTGAAGGGTAGTGTTCCTGCATGACAACAATTTTCATACAGAAGACAAAGATAACCTTGCCAAGCCCATTGCAGAACCACTGTCTAAAGCAGCCGAGGCGACAGAAGCTATTAATCCACGTAAAAGTTTGTACAATTACGAATGTTTAATAATCGATTTTTCTCTTTCGTAATCATTCAGTTAACTTTTTTTTTTAATCAGTAGAAGAACACTAACAACTTCGAAAGCTGCTGGTGCTTTGCCTGGACCTTACATTGTCCATGACCCCTCACCTGGACCTTCAAGGGCCACCATGATGGAAATGGAGCCCCATAAAAGAACTGCGCATGACATTAGTACAGGTATTCCTTCATAGATCGATAGTTCACTATAAAACTTATTTGTCTTTCGCACCCATATTATATCACTAAATACCTTCTTCATTTTTCAGATGGAGTACCTGCCCTAAGTGATGACCGAAACCTGGATTCGACATCCAATTTCATGATACATGTACATTACTATACACAGATTTCGTATTCACCATTCTGTTTCGTGTCATATACCTGATATGTTGTAAAAATAATTTTTTTAATGCTTCAATGCTTTCTCGTCGGTTCATTCAAAACAATCTCTTTTAAGCGTAATACACCGAAAGTATTGTGCAGATGACAGGCAGGTGGGATGGGTCGTTTGGCTGTAGGGCGCAGAAGGCATTTTTCGTAATTTTCGCTTTGCTGCCTCCACCCCTATGACAAAATGGAATGTTACAGATTTCTCTTGTAGAAAATTTAATTTATTTTCACGTGATGTAGAGGATTTTGTTGACAGCATGTATATCTTTCGAGCTGTACGGGGTGCGAGTGGGCGTGTTTGACGTTTCCGATGAAGCACCAAAAATATTGCTGCTTTTCAGCGCGCTCCGGAACCGATACCGCTTGTCAGAAAATGAACCTACTAATCCATTTTTTAAAAAAAATTGTCTACTTCAATTCTATATCGAGTAGTCGTCTTGGACACAAGAGTACTTTCCGAGATATAACTAAAAGACTGGAAAAAGTGCAAAAATTTACAAGTTTCTTAGTTTTACGTTGTGAATCCTACCTCCTACAAGACGTCACACCTGAAATTTCCGTAAAAGCATACAGAATCTTTGAGAAAAAAACTGATACAACTTTTTCACAGAGTGCTGCAGAGTAACAGTTGGCTTAGCTAGGCAAAGATCTCAGCCTTCTTCCGGAATAGCTCCCTATACCACCTACCATAGTATTATACACACCAAAATATGTAAGTTAAAAGGTGCGTAACCGGTTGTGTGAGTCTCTAACCGACTTAAGGTCAATGAATTATAATAAGGAAGGAGTCCATGAGCTAGAACAGCTGTCCAGAATATGTTGCACTGGCATAGCCTTATATGAAAGTGAAATGTGGATGAGAAGCAGTTCACACAAGATGAGAATAAAAGATTTTGAAATGTGGGAAAATGTAAACTCCGCCCACAGATCCTGGAGGGGCCGTTGGTACCGCAGTATCGTCCTCTGACAATGGCATTAAAGAAGGGCGTGGAGTCACCACACGGTTCTCCCTGCCGTTGGCAGATTTTCTGACCTGAATTCCTACTACTCACTCACATAGCCTCCCAGCTGCCCTCGCGAGGTTGAGTGCAGCCGGTTCCAGTCCTCCTACCAAGGAAAAATTGCTAGCAGTACTGGGAATCGTACCACGGTCTACTACACTGAAGTCAGCAGCACTGACTACCCAACCATGGATACGGACTTTTGAAATGTGGTGCTGTACATCAAATTGATAAATCGCGTAACTAATGAGGAGGTAGTGAAGTAGAGTGAAAAGAAATTTGTGACGTAACATGACCGATAAGGGATCAGCTGATAGACACATTCTGAGACATCAAGGAGCCACCAATTTATCACTGGAAGGAAGTGTGGGAAGTAAAAACTGTAAAGTTAGGCCAGGTGATGAATACAGTAAGCAGGTACAAATGAATAGATTTTTTCATGATTTATTTCTGTTTTTGTTCTCTAATACTGACATGTCCAATAGCGGAGGTTCCAGAAAAAGTTTGAATACTAACGTCGGCATATGGTTCAAATGGCTCTGAGCACTATTAACATCTGAGGTCATCAGCCCCAAGGACGTAGTACTTAAACCTAACTAACCTAAGGACGTCACACACATCCATGCTCGGGGTGGGATTCTAACCTGAAGCGTCTAGAACCGCTCCGTCACAACGGCCGGCTCGGAATAAGGGTTTTCATGATAATAGTTTTACGAAAACTTACCAGATTTTATGATAACGACAATAAAGTTTCGCTAGACTGCCTTGTAATTTTTAGACAATAACATAGATAACGATAATTTTGTCTGAGATGGAACTTTGCACATTTCCGTACATTTCTCACCATTCTAATAGCAATTATCAAATTTTGATTAAATAAAACTTTCAACAGTGTCACTTACCGGATGATAAGCTAGCCCTCTTCCTGTATACGATATAAGCATTCGACACGTTGCCTCTTGTCATGCCAAACACTTCGGCTCCCTTCGTTACAGAAGCACCCAGCATGCGGGTACCAACAATTTGCCAATGTCTGAAGTCTCTCAGCTCCAAAATAATTTACCCAACTACACAGAACACTATTGTGACCAATTCTGACACCAATACAGTTGCCGTTAATGGTCATGTGCCCTGAGGTAACAGAAGTCATGGGATATCTACATACACATAAGCAGATGGCGACAGTATGGCGTACACATGGTAGAAAATGGTACTGAATTGGCGGAGCTGTCATCTATACTCAAGTGATGCAGCTGAAGAGGCTTCCGAAGTGATTACGGCCGCACGACGGGGATTAACAGACTTTGAACGCTGAACGGTAGTTGGAGCTAGATGCGTTGGACATTCCCTTCGGAAATCGTTAGGGAATTCAATATTAAGAGACCAAGAGTCTACCGAGAATACCAAATTTCAGGCATTACTTATTACCAATGACAGCACAGTGGCCGCCGGTCTTCACTTAACGACAGAGAGCATCGGCGTTTGCGTGCAGTTGCCAATGCTAACAGATAAGAGACATTGCGTGAAATAATTGCATAAATTGATGTCGGACGAGTGACGAACGGTGCGGCAAAATTTGGCGTTAATGGGCTATCGCAGCAGACGACCGACGCGACTACCTTTGCTAACAACACGATATCATCTGCATCGCCACTCATGACTTGTGATCGTATCAGTTGGACCCTATACGACTGGGAAACAGTGGCATTGTCAGATGAGTCCGGATTTCAGTTGATACCAGCTGATGGTATGGTTCGAGTGCGACTCCGACCCTACAAAACCATGGACCAAACTTGTCAACACGGCACAGTATGAGCTGGTAGTAGCTCAATAATGGTGCGGGCTGTGTTTATATGAAATGTATTGTGATCCAACTGACCGATCGTGACTGGAAATGGTCATATTCTCAAATAACGATGTAATTTTTATGTACGACAGTGCGCCATGTCACCGGATCACAGTTGTTCGCGATTGACTTGGGTAATATTCTAACATTCTGGACATTTCGAGCGAGTGGACCACCCAGACCGCCCATTATTAATCTCGTCGAGCATTTATTGGACATAATCGAGAGGTCCATTCGTGCACAAAATGCTGCACTGGGAACACTTTCGGAATTATTGACGGCTATAGAGGCAGCATGGCTGAATACTTCTGCAGGAGACTGCCAACGACCTGTTGAGTCCATACCAGTCGAGTTGCTGCACTACACCCGAAGAAAGGAGGTCCGTCACGATATTAGGGGGTATCCCATCATCTTAGGAAACCGCATATAGGACGCTGGTCAGACCTATTCTTTAGTATTGCTCGTACCACATCGGATTGAAGGAAGACATCGAAGCAGTTCAGAGGCGTGCTGTTAGATTGGTTACCAATAGATTCGAACAACACGTAAGGGTTACGGAGATGCTTCGAAAACTCAAATGGGAATCGAATCACTGGAGAGAAGGAGACGTTCTTTTCGGGAAACGTTATTCAGAAAATTTAGAGCACAGGCATCTGAAACTGACTGCCGAACGATTCTCCTGCCACCGACCGGGAGCCATATAGACAATAGTTTTTCCCTCGCTCTATTTGCCAGTCGAACAGGAAAGGAAATGACTAGTAGTGGTACAGGGTACCCTCCGACACGCACAGTACGGTGTCTTGCGGAGTATCTATCTAAATGCAGATGTAGATGTAGATTTGGTGTACAGCAGCGCAACCTGGAGGCTTGGCTAGCATCTGTATATGTTCAAGAATCCACTTCTCGTGGTGCCTCCACAATGTTGTCGAACCCCTATATACTCTAGGTTAGTCCCTGTATAGGAACAGAAGGAAAAGCTCCGACCAGCTACGACAAAAATTTAAAACCAATGATAATAATCATTAGCGCGGCCGCTGTAAGCGCCGATAAAGATATATTTTGCTACGCCGGAAGGCGAATAACAAATGATAAAAAAAAACTCCTCTGTCAAACTCTTCACGCAGTATCATATCTCCCATTTCATCTTCATCTACTCGCTCTTCCAATTCCATAATATTGTCCTCAAGAACATCGCCCTTGTATAGATTATATACTCCTTCCACCTTTCTGCTTTCCCTTCTTTGCTTAGAACTGGCTTTCCATCTGAGCTCTTGAGATTCATGCAAGTGGTTCTCTTTCTTTTCTCCAAAGCTCTCTTTAATTTTCCTGTAGGCAGTATCTATCTTGCCCCTAGTGATATACGCCTCTACATCCTTACATTTGTCGTCTAGCCATCCCTGCTTAGCCATTTTGCACTTCCTGTCGATCTCATTTTTGAGACGTTTGTATTCCTTTTTGCCTGCTTCATTTACTGCATTTTTGTATGTTCTCCTTTCATCAATTAAATTCAATATCTCTTCTGTTACCTAAGGATTTCTATTAGCCTTCAGCTTTTTACCTATTTCATCCTCTGCTGCCTTCACTATTTCATCTCTCAAAGCTACCCATTCTTCTTCTACTTTATTTCTTTCCCCCAGTCTTGTCAATCGTTCCCTAATGCTCTCCCTGAAACTCTCTACAACCTCTGGTTCTGTCAATTTATCCGGGTCCCATCTCCTTAAATTCCCACCTTTTTGCAGTTTCTTCAGTTTTAATCTACAGTTCATAACCAATATATTGTGGTCAGAGTCCACATCTGCCCCAGGAAATGTCTTATAATTTAAAACGAGGTTCCTAAATTTATGTTTTACCATTATATTATCTATCTGAAACCTTCTAGTATCTGCAGGCTTCTTCCATGTATATAACCTTCTTTCATGATTCTTGAACCAAGTGTTAGCTATGATTAAGTTATGCTCTGTGCAGAATTCTACCAGGCGTCTTCGTCTTTCATTCCTTACCCGCATTCCCTATTCACCTACTACGTTTCCTTCTCTTCCTTTTCGTACTGTCGAATTCCAGCCACCCATGACTATTAAATTTTCGTCTCCCTTCACTATCTGAATAATTTCTTTTATCTCATCATACATTTCATAAATCTCTTCGTCATCTGCGGAGCTAGTTGGCATATAAACTTGTACTACTGTGGTATGCGTGGGCTTCGTATCTATCTTGGCCACAATAATGTGTTCACTATGCTGTCTGTAGTAGCTTACCCGCATTCCTATTTTTTTATTAATTAGTAAACCTACCCCTGCATTACCTCTGTTTGATTTTGTATTTACAACCCTGTATTCACCTGACCAGAAGTCTTGTTCCTCCTGCCACCGAACTTCACTAATTTCCACTATATCTAACTTTAACTTATCCATTTCCCTTTGTAAATTTTCTAACCTACCTGTCCGATTAAGGGATCTGACATTCCACGCTCCGACCCGTAGAATGCCAGTTCTCTTTCGCCTGATAACAACGTCCGCCTGAGTAGTCCCCTCCCCGAGATCCGAATGGGCGACTATTTTACCTCCGGAATATTTTACCCAAGAGGACGCCATCCTCATTTAACCATACAGTAAAGCTGCATGCCCTCGGGAAAAATTACGGCTGTAGTTTCCCCTTGCTTTCAGCCGTTCGCAGTACCAGCACAGCAAGGCCGTCTTGGTTAGTGTTACAAGGGCAGATCAGTCAATCATCCAGACTGTTGCCACTGCAACTACTGAAAAGGCTGCTGCCCCTCTTCAGGAACCACACCTTTGTCTGGCCACTCAACAGATGCCCCTCCGTTACGGTTGCACTTACGGTACGGCTATCTACGTATATCGCTGAGGCACTCAACCCTCCCCACCACCTGCAAGGTCCATGGTTCATGGGGAGTATTTACATGTATACATATATAAATTTGCAGAACTGGCGACCTGGTGACATGACATTGAGAAAGCCATGAAACCAGTTGTGTAAATTATTCAAAGTTTCTTATGACATTGAATGAGTTTTTTCTTTTTTTTTTTTTTGCAACATCACGACTGGGAGCAAAATAACCAGAACCAAAAGTTCTTGTAGTGAAAACTAATTCAAAAGGGAATCAAAAGTGAAACCGGAAATTACGGAAAATTTTAGAAATACGCTGTTCGCTTCATCGCAGCAAATGTAGGACCGCTACGCAACCGCTTGCTTAGCTATGCTTGGTAGCGTCTCCTGCGTAATAATTAGAAGTACCTTTCTTTAATTTCCTTTCCTAAATGCATTGTAGTGAATTTTTTGGAAATTTTATGTAATTAGTAGCGAGAGAAATGTTTAAAGTTTCTGTGTCACAACATTTTGTGCGTTACAAAAGTTAATAAACAACGCTTGACGACACGTAAATCATATATTTAAATTCACAAAACAATATATTGCAATTTTCTGTTTTCCAAAAATTTTAATTGTAATATTCAAACAAAATGGCACAAAAATCATTTTCCACTATTGTTGACAATGGCGTAAGCGCAATGAGCCAAGATGGCCTACAATTGCAGGATAGAATATCTGAAGTACCAGCGCCATGTCCTCCACAATTAGTCGTATTAAATAGTTCAGAAATGAACATGACCGAAATGACAAATGCTAGTGAGCGTACACATTCTGGCTTTGATGATACGTTGATGACAATAGATGAAACTACATCACGTATCTCTGCGAGCAACATTCTGTTCGCAAAGGAAAACATAGAAAGCTCAGACAACATGATTTTTGACGACACGGTACCGTCACCCATCACACGAAATTCAAATGTTGATATACAGAGTACAGTTGTCAACAACCAAAGTACATTAAATATCAACCAAAATGACGTACTTGCCGTAATACTTCAAAAACTGGATAGTACGACTACCAATTAAACCAATTTGCGTGCAGACATACAAAATACAAACACCAGTTTGCGTGCAGAAATAAAAAATGTAAACACCAATTTGTGAACGGACATAAACACAAAATTTGACAGTTTGTCGCAAAACCTTACCATAGATACACAAGACATAATCACATAAAACAAGAGCAAAAACAAATTTTAAGGGATTTTCAGGATACGGTCACACAGCAGATCAGTGATATGACAAAGAATTTTCGCGAGGAGATGAATGTAAAGTTTAAATACATGACAAATCAGCTGAAACAAAGATATACTTTCCGAAGAAAACAATGACATCTATAAAATAGAAATGAGACACTCTTAACGAGCAGAATGATGCAGTAGAGCAGCAAATCAAAGCGATGAAAGACACACTTACAAACATGGAAGCTACACAAACACATTTAACTCCCACAGTGAAGAACATCTCTACCGTAGTAAACAAACTGCACAAAGATTACGAAAATGTATCAATAGCTGTTGATGAACTCACTTTAAAAGTAGCATCACTTGAAGTCGAATCAGTTTGTGCCAAAAAGGAAAGAGACAAAATTAATGAAAATTTATCTGTCGTAATTTCACAAGCTGAAGCAGGTACTTTAGACAAAACCAGTACCGCAGCGAAAAGGTAGTGAAGGAATGTAAATGAATCAATGATGTAGTTGAAAGGGTTATTCAACAAAAGGAAAATAACATTATCGACAAAGTGAACACCAATTTGCAAGCTACAGAGCACAGGATACGCAACTACTTAGGTGAAACTGATACAGAGACACAAGTTGTATACATAAACAAAGTGCGAGGCACAACAAAAAAAAGTAATGTATGCACACAGACCGTTGCAAATCCTACCAGCAATGCCAATAATAATGACAGATCACAAAGTGTAAGGTTACGTGGCATGACACCAGGACCAGTAACTACGAGAAATGTAAACAATTATGATTGCAAAGTGCAAACAGCCTGTGCACTATATTTGCTGACGAAGGTCTATTAAGACACCGTCAGTTTACGAGCGAAGGTAAGAAGATGAATCCTGTTGTACTTATTACTGCCTTTCGACATGTGTTTCCTAGAAATTGGATGGAAGCACAAAAGATCAGGTTTGTTGTTGGGTACATGCAAGGTGATGTACTTTTGTGGGCGACTGAGGTAGTTGAGCGTTGTACCACATATTTACAATTTGAACGGGCATTTCTTGACAAATATTGGTCAGAAGCCGTACAGGAGAGACTTAGGAGAGAGGTTTTTAACCCCACCCCTTTTAATAGCAAATATGGTAGCTTGCGAAGATACACTCCTGGAAATTGAAATAAGAACACCGTGAATTCATTGTCCCAGGAAGGGGAAACTTTATTGACACATTCCTGGGGTCAGATACATCACATGATCACACTGACAGGACCACAGGCACATAGACACAGGCAACAGAGCATGCACAATGTCGGCACTAGTACAGTGTATATCCACCTTTCGCAGCAATGCAGGCTGCTATTCTCCCATGGAGACGATCGTAGAGATGCTGGCTGTAGTCCTGTGGAACGGCTTGCCATGCCATTTCCACCTGGCGCCTCAGTTGGACCAGCGTTCGTGCTGGACGTGCAGACCGCGTGAGACGACGCTTCATCCAGTCCCAAACATGCTCAATGGGGGACAGATCCGGAGATCTTGCTGGCCAGGGTAGTTGCCTTACACCTTCTAGAGCACGGGATACATGCGGACGTGCATTGTCCTGTTGGAACAGCAAGTTCCCTTGCCGGTCTAGGAATGGTAGAACGATGGGTTCGATGACGGTTTGGATGTACCGTGCACTATTCAGTGTCCCCTCGACGATCACCAGTAGTGTATGGCCAGTGTAAGAGATCGCTCCCCACACCATGATGCCGGGTGTTGGCCCTGTGTGCCTCGGTCGTATGCAGTCCTGATTGTGGCGCTCACCTGCACGGCGCCAAACACGCATACGACCATCATTGGCACCAAGGCAGAAGCGACTCTCATCGCTGAAGACGACACGTCTCCATTCGTCCCTCCATTCACGCCTGTCGCGATACCACTGGAGGCGGGCTGCACGATGTTGGGGCGTGAGCGGAAGACGGCCTAACGGTGTGCGGGACCGTAGCCCAGCTTCATGGAGACGGTTGCGAATGGTCCTCGCCGATACCCCAGGAGCAACGGTGTCCCTAATTTGCTGGGAAGTGGCGGTGCGGTCCCCTATGGCACTGCGTAGGATCCTACGGTCTTGGCGTGCATCCGTGCGTCGCTGCGGTCCGGTCCCAGGTCGACGGGCACGTGCACCTTCCGCCGACCACTGGCGACAACATCGATGTACTGTGGAGACCTCACGCCCCACGTGTTGAGCAATTCGGCGGTACGTCCACCCGGCCTCCCGCATGCCCACTATACGCCCTCGCTCAAAGTCCGTCAACTGCACATACGGTTCACGTCCACGCTGTCGCGGCATGCTACCAGTGTTAAAGACTGCGATGGAGCTCCGTATGCCACGGCAAACTGGCTGACACTGACGGCGGCGGTGCACAAATGCTGCGCAGCTAGCGCCATTCGACGGCCAACACCGCGGTTCCTGGTGTGTCCGCTGTGCCGTGCGTGTGATCATTGCTTGTACAGCCCTCTCGCAGTGTCCGGAGCAAGTATGGTGGGTCTGACACACCGGTGTCAATGTGTTATTTTCCATTTCCAGAAGTGTATATCGCTGAGGCACTCAACCCTCCCCACCACCTGCAAGGTCCATGGTTCATGGGGAGTATTTACATGTATACATATATAAATTTGCAGAACTGGCGACCTGGTGACATGACATTGAGAAAGCCATGAAACCAGTTGTGTAAATTATTCAAAGTTTCTTATGACATTGAATGAGTTTTTTCTTTTTTTTTTTTTTGCAACATCACGACTGGGAGCAAAATAACCAGAACCAAAAGTTCTTGTAGTGAAAACTAATTCAAAAGGGAATCAAAAGTGAAACCGGAAATTACGGAAAATTTTAGAAATACGCTGTTCGCTTCATCGCAGCAAATGTAGGACCGCTACGCAACCGCTTGCTTAGCTATGCTTGGTAGCGTCTCCTGCGTAATAATTAGAAGTACCTTTCTTTAATTTCCTTTCCTAAATGCATTGTAGTGAATTTTTTGGAAATTTTATGTAATTAGTAGCGAGAGAAATGTTTAAAGTTTCTGTGTCACAACATTTTGTGCGTTACAAAAGTTAATAAACAACGCTTGACGACACGTAAATCATATATTTAAATTCACAAAACAATATATTGCAATTTTCTGTTTTCCAAAAATTTTAATTGTAATATTCAAACAAAATGGCACAAAAATCATTTTCCACTATTGTTGACAATGGCGTAAGCGCAATGAGCCAAGATGGCCTACAATTGCAGGATAGAATATCTGAAGTACCAGCGCCATGTCCTCCACAATTAGTCGTATTAAATAGTTCAGAAATGAACATGACCGAAATGACAAATGCTAGTGAGCGTACACATTCTGGCTTTGATGATACGTTGATGACAATAGATGAAACTACATCACGTATCTCTGCGAGCAACATTCTGTTCGCAAAGGAAAACATAGAAAGCTCAGACAACATGATTTTTGACGACACGGTACCGTCACCCATCACACGAAATTCAAATGTTGATATACAGAGTACAGTTGTCAACAACCAAAGTACATTAAATATCAACCAAAATGACGTACTTGCCGTAATACTTCAAAAACTGGATAGTACGACTACCAATTAAACCAATTTGCGTGCAGACATACAAAATACAAACACCAGTTTGCGTGCAGAAATAAAAAATGTAAACACCAATTTGTGAACGGACATAAACACAAAATTTGACAGTTTGTCGCAAAACCTTACCATAGATACACAAGACATAATCACATAAAACAAGAGCAAAAACAAATTTTAAGGGATTTTCAGGATACGGTCACACAGCAGATCAGTGATATGACAAAGAATTTTCGCGAGGAGATGAATGTAAAGTTTAAATACATGACAAATCAGCTGAAACAAAGATATACTTTCCGAAGAAAACAATGACATCTATAAAATAGAAATGAGACACTGTTAACGAGCAGAATGATGCAGTAGAGCAGCAAATCAAAGCGATGAAAGACACACTTACAAACATGGAAGCTACACAAACACATTTAACTCCCACAGTGAAGAACATCTCTACCGTAGTAAACAAACTGCACAAATATTACGAAAATGTATCAATAGCTGTTGATGAACTCACTTTAAAAGTAGCATCACTTGAAGTCGAATCAGTTTGTGCCAAAAAGGAAAGAGACAAAATTAATGAAAATTTATCTGTCGTAATTTCACAAGCTGAAGCAGGTACTTTAGACAAAACCAGTACCGCAGCGAAAAGGTAGTGAAGGAATGTAAATGAATCAATGATGTAGTTGAAAGGGTTATTCAACAAAAGGAAAATAACATTATCGACAAAGTGAACACCAATTTGCAAGCTACAGAGCACAGGATACGCAACTACTTAGGTGAAACTGATACAGAGACACAAGTTGTATACATAAACAAAGTGCGAGGCACAACAAAAAAAAGTAATGTATGCACACAGACCGTTGCAAATCCTACCAGCAATGCCAATAATAATGACAGATCACAAAGTGTAAGGTTACGTGGCATGACACCAGGACCAGTAACTACGAGAAATGTAAACAATTATGATTGCAAAGTGCAAACAGCCTGTGCACTATATTTGCTGACGAAGGTCTATTAAGACACCGTCAGTTTACGAGCGAAGGTAAGAAGATGAATCCTGTTGTACTTATTATTGCCTTTCGACATGTGTTTCCTAGAAATTGGATGGAAGCACAAAAGATCAGGTTTGTTGTTGGGTACATGCAAGGTGATGTACTTTTGTGGGCGACTGAGGTAGTTGAGCGTTGTACCACATATTTACAATTTGAACGGGCATTTCTTGACAAATATTGGTCAGAAGCCGTACAGGAGAGACTTAGGAGAGAGGTTTTTAACCCCACCCCTTTTAATAGCAAATATGGTAGCTTGCGAAGATACACTCCTGGAAATTGAAATAAGAACACCGTGAATTCATTGTCCCAGGAAGGGGAAACTTTATTGACACATTCCTGGGGTCAGATACATCACATGATCACACTGACAGGACCACAGGCACATAGACACAGGCAACAGAGCATGCACAATGTCGGCACTAGTACAGTGTATATCCACCTTTCGCAGCAATGCAGGCTGCTATTCTCCCATGGAGACGATCGTAGAGATGCTGGCTGTAGTCCTGTGGAACGGCTTGCCATGCCATTTCCACCTGGCGCCTCAGTTGGACCAGCGTTCGTGCTGGACGTGCAGACCGCGTGAGACGACGCTTCATCCAGTCCCAAACATGCTCAATTGGGGACAGATCCGGAGATCTTGCTGGCCAGGGTAGTTGCCTTACACCTTCTAGAGCACGGGATACATGCGGACGTGCATTGTCCTGTTGGAACAGCAAGTTCCCTTGCCGGTCTAGGAATGGTAGAACGATGGGTTCGATGACGGTTTGGATGTACCGTGCACTATTCAGTGTCCCCTCGACGATCACCAGTAGTGTACGGCCAGTGTAAGAGATCGCTCCCCACACCATGATGCCGGGTGTTGGCCCTGTGTGCCTCGGTCGTATGCAGTCCTGATTGTGGCGCTCACCTGCACGGCGCCAAACACGCATACGACCATCATTGGCACCAAGGCAGAAGCGACTCTCATCGCTGAAGACGACACGTCTCCATTCGTCCCTCCATTCACGCCTGTCGCGATACCACTGGAGGCGGGCTGCACGATGTTGGGGCGTGAGCGGAAGACGGCCTAACGGTGTGCGGGACCGTAGCCCAGCTTCATGGAGACGGTTGCGAATGGTCCTCGCCGATACCCCAGGAGCAACGGTGTCCCTAATTTGCTGGGAAGTGGCGGTGCGGTCCCCTATGGCACTGCGTAGGATCCTACGGTCTTGGCGTGCATCCGTGCGTCGCTGCGGTCCGGTCCCAGGTCGACGGGCACGTGCACCTTCCGCCGACCACTGGCGACAACATCGATGTACTGTGGAGACCTCACGCCCCACGTGTTGAGCAATTCGGCGGTACGTCCACCCGGCCTCCCGCATGCCCACTATACGCCCTCGCTCAAAGTCCGTCAACTGCACATACGGTTCACGTCCACGCTGTCGCGGCATGCTACCAGTGTTAAAGACTGCGATGGAGCTCCGTATGCCACGGCAAACTGGCTGACACTGACGGCGGCGGTGCACAAATGCTGCGCAGCTAGCGCCATTCGACGGCCAACACCGCGGTTCCTGGTGTGTCCGCTGTGCCGTGCGTGTGATCATTGCTTGTACAGCCCTCTCGCAGTGTCCGGAGCAAGTATGGTGGGTCTGACACACCGGTGTCAATG
Source organism: Schistocerca piceifrons (assembly GCF_021461385.2). Classification (NCBI taxonomy): domain Eukaryota; kingdom Metazoa; phylum Arthropoda; class Insecta; order Orthoptera; family Acrididae; genus Schistocerca; species Schistocerca piceifrons. The sequence goes on from NC_060143.1 coordinate 304,725,628, forward strand.
TGTTCTTTTTTCCATTTCCAGGAGTGTATTTTGAGAAGTATCTCAACAAAACACGTTACTGGACGAATCCTATTTGTCATGCGGATGTTTTAAAAATTTTAAAAAGTTGTTTGCCATCACACATTCGTGAAAAGTTAATTACTACACCTGAGCACGACACAGAATATTTTCTATCCATTTTAGATTCAATCGACTTAATATATGAAGAGGAAGTAATAATAATAGGGCGTCAGACAGCGAAAACCACAACAACGTAACTCGAATGGTCAATACAAAAAGCCAGACACGAACACACAGCAAAGCTGGTACGCGCAACCGTGGTAATGGATACGGGAATGGAAGTGGTAGGAACAAGTTATTTAAACAGAACTTTCAGTATAACAGGAACGATTACCATCCACAAGCTAATTTCAATCCCTCCTCTCAAAATTATGCACCCCGTGTAAATGAAAACAGTCAGCCGCATCGGTGGCCGACGCGCGGCAACAACAATAACATACATCATGCTGGATCGCAGCCAACCTTTGCGCAGCAAAACCACAATACGGCAACATTTCGCAACAGCCATATGAACACACGAGAAAGCATGTTACGAATTGGAAATGATACACACTGGAGAAACAATCACACAGTACAACTGACAGAAGCTGTCCCGTGTACCGAAGTAGATCAGACTACACCGGTCGTAGTTGAGCCCCACACTATCGACCTTATAAGCGATGGGGGCAAACCAGATTTGCAAACATGTTTCGTACGATTCAATGAACAAGGAGACATAAAGGACGATCTTTACCAACATGAACTAAAACCGACGAAAAATACACTGGAAGAACAAGTGCAAGCAGTAATCAGAGTGAAAATGTTTGGTATAGACACACAGTTAATACTTCATACAGGGTCCACGACTAATTTAATGTCTGAAGCATTTTTCACTGAATTAAAACGACGGAATAAATTTCCTGTTCTGCCAGTGCAAAACTGCAAAGTACAAACCGCTACAGGCGGCAAAGCGAAATTAGTAAAACACCAAGCTTTATCACCGTGAACATCGAACAATTCTCTGTGCAGTGTAGTTTTTTAACAGTAGGCAAACGTATAGTTAACTGCTTGTTAGGTATGGAGACATTTAGAACCTACAAAATTCAAATAGACATAGGTAATGGTAAGTGACACTTCTTTGCGAAGAACGAAAGATGTTCTATCAGCCTGATTACGACACCGGAGAGGCATGACAAAGGAAATCCAGAACCCCGTGACACTGTACAGTATCATATCCCACCGTGTATTCTGTGAACAAATGTGATAACAAACACGCGAACGTCACTGAAGTTAACCAGGAATTAGTAGAACAAAAATTGAACGAATCAGGTATTCTAGAAGTTACACAACGACAAGAGCTTCCTGATTTACTTTTTAAATATGCAAGCGTTTTTCATAAGAATTCAGGAGTAATCAAAGATTATGAACATAAACTTAATGTCTATCCTCACGAAACATATTGTGTTATGTCTTACCCTATTCCGAAGGCAAAGCATGAAACAGTTAAGCAGGAAATCAATAGAATGTGCAAACTGGGAATCATACAGCAATCATTTCCTCCATATTGAGCCCAATACTACAGTTAGCAAACCCGATGGATGAGTAGGACTATAAACAAAATTCTAGTACCAGTAAGAAAAAACCAGATAATTTAGATGAACAATTGCTAAAATTTCATAACACATAATACTTCAGCACACTTGACCTTAAAACATCTTACTGGCAAATAAAGTTACATGAGGAGAGTAGAAAGTACACAGCATTTGTCTGCAATGGCAGGAGTTATGAATTTCAAGTTATACCCTTCGGCTTAAACATTAGCGCAGACGTATTTACATCAGTCTTGGACAAAGTCTTAGGACCTGAATTGCTCAGTAAAGTTACCATTTATGTTGACGATACGTTAATAGCCACATCAGTATAATAGAAAAGGTATTTCAGAGATTTGCAAAATACAGAGTAACAGTAAATCTAAGGAAATCTAAGTTTGGTAAAGAACAAGTGAAATTTTTAGGACATACCGTATCAGAACAGGGTATATTACCATACCCAAAGAAACTAGATGCCATACGTAATTGCCCACTCCAAGGAACAGAAAACAACTGAAAGAATATCTAGGACTGACTTCCTTTTTCCGAAAATTTATACCACAGCAGCTTATGAATAGCGATGCCCTACTTAACCTGTTGAGAAAGAATACGAATTGGTTATGGGATGAGAGATACCAGGAGAACTTTACCAAAATTAAAAATGTATTAATATCAGCAAACATTTTGAGTCATCCTGACATGTCCGAAGACTTTTGTTTAAGCACGGACGCCTCGTCTCAAGGGCTGGCGGCATGTTTGTTCCAGATACAAGAAGATAAAGAAAAAACCGTACGCAAAGTCATCAGCTTTGGCAGCATAACTTTATCAGAGGCGGAAAGATCGTATTCCGTATCAGAACTGAAGGTTTAGCAGTAATTTGGGCGTTTAAGAACTTCGAGTATTTTCTTTGGGGTAAAAACACTCAAGTCTATTGTGATCACCAATCATTATCTTTTCTCTTAACATGTAAACTGTTACACCGTAGATTAACGAGGTGGTGTATGTACCTGGATGAATTCAATTTTGAAATAATATATATAAAGGGCAGATTACCGCAGGGACTAGACGAGTTCAGTGAACTGTCTGAACATGATTCAGAAATCTGTACATTATTGATGCACAGTAGTACACAAAAATCAGACTACAAAATATTTTGTAAATACAATAATACAACAGCAAGACAACAGGCGGAAAATGTAATACAAAATCTTAATCGGAATGCAAACCACAAGGTAAGTGGTATCAGTTATACAAAGGCGTTCTGCTCCACCGGAAGCACGAAAGTTCTAACCATTGGTATGTATGCCTTCCGAGGAATATATCGACGAATTTATCAAGCACACACACGAAGTATGGGGACACTACGGAGCAACAAAATGTACAGACAAGATTTCCAAACACCGTTAATTTCCTAATTTACGACGATGTGTTTCAAAAAAATTAAAAAAGTGTGCTATTTTGTCAAAGAACAAAACCATCCAATATGTCAAAGTTTACAGAACTACATCCCATACTAACCTAAGCCCCACTGAAAATGGTTTTTCTGGATAGGGCAGGACCATATAAAATAACTGATTTCTGTTAATCTCTATATTTATGTACCCTTTCTTCTTATTATTGTTTTATTTTTGTGTGTACACATCTATAAAATTTACACACCTTACGTCCAAACAACATGGAGCCACAAGAGCATACATCGTGGGTCAAGCTGGAATCGGCTCCGTCGAACACCGATGATGGCGGCAAGACGCCTTCATCGACATAAACACTACAGTAGCGTCAGCAGGAAACGGGAATGACAACACACCAACGCGGGAACAAGGAGCGATCAGACGAACATGCTCAACAGGGGATAAATATGGCATTCTGATGGATTTTCAATTAGAAGTAAAGCAGAAAAACGTGTCCACCACAATTACTGCTCCAGTTAGAAACAAAATATGGGCACTCGGTCAAATCAGACCTCGTGGACAAAATGATAAACCAAGAACGAGAGATTGTATAGGGAATTAGCGGCGGCAAATGCTCCTGATGCAGCAGACAGAATTCAACGTCTGAAAATGAAGATCGCAGCCGTAAAGGAAAAAAAAAATTACGAAATGAAACGAGGTCGCCGGCCGTTGTGACCGAGCGGTTCTAGGCGCTTCATTCCGGAACCGCGCTGCTGCTACGGTCGCAACTTCGAATCCTGCCTCGGGCATGGATATATGTGCTGTCCTTAGATTAGTTAGGTTTAAGTAGTTCTAAATCTATGGGACTGATGACCTCAGATGTTAAGTCCCGTAGTGCTTAGAGCCATTTGAGCCATTTAAAACGAGGTCAACTCCATCGACTTTCGCTGCGGTTGCGGCAGGTGGTCCAGTCACGAAGCCAAAAACTCAGGTTGAAGAACAAACCGAATTAGCAAAAAATAAACAACAAACTGTCTTTTTTTTTCAAATGAGAGGACAACCAAGATGCTATAGACATAGGGGAAACATTAACTGAGGCCATAAGCTCTAGACTTGACCAAATAAAAATTAAAGCAATAAGCAGTAGAGCTAACACAGTAATTCTTGAAACTGAGACACAAGCACACAAGTGGACATCATTGGGAAAAAAAATCATACTTGAAGCACAATCGATGCCACGAACTCAGGAAACTAAGACCGCTATTGGCAGTAACCAGCGTTCCAACAACACTTACAGATCAAGACTTTCTAGGAGAAAGGACCACATCATCAAAGAGGAATTTCAAAAAGAAGTAAAAATACGATTGAAAATAGGTCCGAAAGGGAAAAGAATTGTAAATAATTTTCTAGAAGTAATAGATTACTGTTATTACAGAGCGATAGGGTGCACATACAATTCTCATCTTTGTGCATTATGGACTATGTGTAAGTGCAAAAGTGCCTCGACTGTTGGGATATTGGCCATTCACCGAAAGCTATCTGCGGGAAATTTGGTAAACCTGGTCACAAAAAATTGGAATGTCATGAAGAAACAAATGTGGTTGTATTCCTTGCATAACCAGGAAAAGAAGGCGTAAGAAAGCAAGGGGACAAGAATGCCTACTACAAAGAACTCTACAAAAGACAAGTCAACTGGTACACATCAAAACATAAGAAGTGAGACAACACTGTTTGTAAATGTAGGTAGAGATATGAATACAAAGATCAACAACGCAAATGAACAGACTTTCTCTCAACAAAACGTAGATATGAACACAGCATCCCACGTCGCAAAAGCAAACACAAATCACTAGCAATCGAAACAAGATAATGCTAAGTCCAGTAGCCTGGAAGTAACAACTTGGGCTGCTGCTGACTATAGACTATCCACTGGGCATGAACCTCCTCGAAGTTGCAACACTGTACATGAAAAAAAGATTAGCCCAACAGGTTACAACGGCGATACGTGTTTCTGCAGCGTTATGGACTACAACCTGGCGAGGCACATCAAACAGGAACTTTTCCAGTGGGCTACCCTCCAAACGGCGACCGTTTTTAGAGTATGTGAACTGGAAGAGGAGGGCCTCGGTAAAAAACACTTAAAAAACAACACACTGCACTCAACAGAAGCACATAAAAGCGACTATTGACATCCGAGACACGGTTATGCCCGCGAAGAACCGGATCATGACACAGACGTTAAACACACCACACCAAACTTACCGGAAGCACATAAAAATGACGATATACGTCTGAGACTCGGTCAAGCCCACCAGAACAGTATCATGACATAGAAGAAACACTAGTACATCTGGATACAACGAAACAACATCAACGTGAATTAATTCTTCCGTCACCAGAGATCGGTTACCGTATAACGAGATAACAACTACAGAAAATTATGAGACATCAAAATATAAACCGTACATGCAAACTGTACTATTCATCTATGCAAGAAAAGACAATTCAGGTGCAAGAAGTAAAATAGAAAACTTCAGACAACAAGAAGTGACCAATAACCATGTGAACATTAAAAAGAAACAAGAACACCCAAAAAGCTGACACTGATAAATTACAAAAATCTTCAACTGACGAGAGACTTATCTCCCAAAACCGAAAACTACTTCAACCCCACGATCCAGTATAACAGACAGAGTTACAAAGCGTACAGTAAGAGACAAAATAGATTGCCGTGACAGCGAAGAGAACTTGAGCCTAAATCGATTGGAAAACAAAAGGAGACTGGGTGGAACTATATGCTACCAACCACTGAACTAACAAACGAAATGATTCTATGAACCGAAAACCTACCAATGGACAAACGCGAATTCTGTAATCTTTTACATAAATCATATGGACAAAGAAATGATGGCCTTAACCTTGACAGTGTCTACAAGGACCTCGTATTAAGGGCGCGCGGACACGAGTACCTCTATCACACCCTGAACGCGGTAGAGTGCCAAGTTTTTACTAAATTCCCATAGTCAAACGCAATGTCGTGAGTAGTAGGGCAACCTTCGTGTCACCCCACTCTCCATTGTTGCCAAATTTATTCAAGATGGCGGCGATGACGTCGTCCAAGATGACGGCATGTAGACTTGGCAACAGCGCATGACGTCATCCAATATGGCGGCTTTTGGCGGGAAAATAGACCAATTGTGCTACGTCCACAACCTAAGCTCAAGAAAAAATGGCGGGAATTTTGAATTTTGGCAGGGAAAATAGGTCAATTGTGCTATGTCCACTGACCTAAGCCACCAGAAGAAAAAATGGCGGGAAGTTTGAATTCCAACCGGATAATGCATGCAAAACCATACTTGTCTTTATTATAATTGATTATCATTTATTAACATTAATTATCATTCATTGTCATTTATTATCATTCATTATCATTCATTAATATAGGCCTATCTCCACTAGAAAATTGCCCCAAATTCAAATACCAACACGATATTGTCTCGAAAACTGTACTTCTATTTATTATTATCATTTATTATTTATTCAAGATGTCCGATTTTCTCCGTGAGAAACCCATTTTCCTTACATCCATAACAAAAATCTATCACAAGTTCAAATCCCAACACCATAATTGTTCACATGTACGAGCTTTCTCCGTCACTTATCTTTTTTCACTGGTAGCCTATCATAATCACATCAAATAATTAACTGCACTTATAGTAACATAAATCACGTCCTTTGATTTTGCAGGGGGGAAGGGACTGAAGACATTATTTCAAGCAGTATGGTCATCACTTGTTCTCCAACACAGTCAGCACTTATTCGATGATACCTCTCTCTCGTAGCTCTGAGATTATGGATACAACCTCATTCGAATGAGCTATATTGCTCGCAGCAGCCGAAGCCATCAACAGTCGAAGTCTGTCTATTGGTTCATCTGGGTCATCGTAATATATATATACTGCAGGACTTGACTGCTCACTCCTTTATGCTGAAAGTCTACACCCTCACCGACACTTTTAGTTTGCTCTATGAGTAAAGGTTGTATAATGGTAGTGTATTTAGAGTTTTCAGGCTTTTTCAGTGTTCCGTCAAGATTTTTGTACAGATCAGTTAAGTTAAGTATTTCGCAATAGACTCTGCGACCATTGGCTGAGTATTTTAAGTTTTTTGATGGCCTTAGGAAGATTAGGTTAATTAAGCCAGGTGTTCTTTTAAACTCTGTATCCCCAATGCGTATCGTGCTATCGAATAAAGTTATAGTTTGAGAGCCCAGCATGTACGGTCTCGCCCTGCTGACACCAAATGTTCTATCTATCTTAACGGTCGGATACTGGTTGGTGAATTCTGCGACTGTGTCATTATTATGCAAAAGCTATCTTGGTGATAGATTTGGTAACAGGTTTAAAAGTTTCATTTAGTGTTTGCTCGTGATCTATATGTCCCAACTTCAGCAAACTTAATTTCTCTCGAACTGCTTTGCGCGCCTGAATGACTTTATGCTTTGTCGACATCTCTAAGGATACTAATCAGAGCTCTGAATATCACATGGTTTTATATATGCTTTGTTGTACTTCTTCTTCTCCTTTTTTTCCTACGCCACCTTCTTCAATAACAACGGCCTCGGCTTCTATCATGCCCTCAATTGGGCTAATTCTGTTCTCTATCCGGTTTTGGTTAATGGCAAGAAGTTTATTTGTGTCCTTTAATTCCATTGCAACTTTAACTAGTCTGGACTCAAGATTTTTAAATTTGATATCGGTGTACATTCGGGTACTCTGTCTTTGCACCCCTAATCTCTCAGACTGAGCGTCCATCCTGTGTGCGAATTTGTCCATGGTGAAATGTTAACTGATGGGATAAGGTATTTTCGTACGTTTATATATGGAGAAAGTCTTGGAAGTTCCGGCTATACCTACCGTCATTTAGTTTACGGGTTTTATCTATAACGAGAAAGCCATATTGTGAGTGGTTCCAGCAATCAGCACAGATCTTTACAAATTCATTGTACGACATGTCGGTCCCTATGTGAGCATGGTGAATGTGCTTTAAATTGAGGTTGTCTTGTTTGAATGCTATAATGAGATTTGCATTGTCCCTCATCAGCTGTTTTGGGATCCTGGAATACGTTTGACTCAGATAAAATACATCAACACCCATATGACGGCCAAAGCAGAAATATTTACGGATTTGATCTTGCTTTTCAGCAGCGACATCGTCAAATATGAAGGCAGTGTTAGGCTTTACCTCTTCAGGTCAGGGGACGTCGTCGCTTTCACTGAAGGCTCTGTACATTACACCGTCTACTCCATGTAATATTTTCTTCAGTAACTGGTACTTGGGCTGAAAGAGTGTTTTGGAGAAGACGAAAAGGTGCTCGAAAGGACTCCGTCTATGTGCATTAACAGAGCCATGAGGACATTTGTCTTACCACAGCTGGATGGACCTACAATTATAGCTCGTATGCTGTCAGGAAGGAGTGGTCCATTCTTGTTGGTCTTCTGGTCTTGGTCATCATCACAGGACCAGTCACCTACAACAAAGCCCTTGAGGAGAGGGTTTTTGACCCAGCCCACCATGATACCTACTGTGGTAGGTCAAGGTGCGGAAAAATGATTAAAAATATGTGTTTGTGTGTAGTCACTATAGTGCAGTCACCTTACCAACTGAGCTACAGTGGCTACACAATAGAATGAACTCGAGGTGGTATATTTAAAGGGAAGGCAGTCATATAGATTAACACAGGTGACATTTTGTCTTGACAAATAAAAAACACCCAATGACAAATTTAATATTATAAAATAATATATTTATTTATTAAAATATTTACAAATATGATCAGCATGAGAAAAAATAAGTACATTCTTTTTTAAGCGGTGCATCAGAAGTACAGTATTTGGAAAATAGCTGCTTCTTGTATGCTTGAAATTCAGCACGTATATCTCGTAATGTTATGGGTGAATTACAATAGTCTGGTATTCCATCAGTAAATTTGAGTTCAACATTTTCAACACTTATTCGAGGAATAACACAAGACTTGGGCACTGGTGTTATACACATACTAAAACAATGTTCTATATCATCTTTGTGGATGCTACATGTGTGAAGCCAGTTAATGATATTGGTGTACACTGCCTGAACATATGGGCACCATCTATTTAGTCTCTCTATCGTACTAGTTAGAGCCATGTCTAAATTGAACAAGTTATCTACAGTGGGATGATGCATGAAACTACTATAACCATCAGCACTTTTAATTTTTAGTGTAGTGTCATCATACATTGATAGAATACTCACAGTTAGATTGCCACAGTACATGTCCTGGTAGGAGTGGGATGGATAATATTCGGTAGCATATGATTCTTCATTTGTGTTTCTAAATGACACAGTTCATCCCACCCATAGTCAGAAAATTTCACTTTAATAGTTTTGAGCACATTTTCCAGCAATAACACAGTTGAGAGGCTACCGTATTGTGAAACTTCAAGTCCTACATGGATACGTTTTGAACCACTAACTGTTAACACATAGCTTGAGGCGAATAGTAAAGGATGATGTGAAGTGGGGGTTTTGGTATCTTCTCATCCACGACATCCACACCAGGGCTGTTAGCCTGCTGTTCTTGCACTGATGGTGGGATGTCCCTTGTGAGATTATGATCAGTGGATGGTGCGTATGAAGGAGCCCAGTACTGCGAAGCCTCGTCAAGTGCAGCCTCTGGCACCGACATTAACACCTGGCTATCCTGCTCCAGCATGCTGAGAAGCTGAGCTACAGGATCCTGCGTGGACGAGTCCGAGGCCTTCATGTGCATGGACCAGGACATGCTGGGACCTGCTGATGCTGGCGTCATGGGTGGAGCTGCTGGAGGACCTAGACGAATATCCATAAGAAATGATGTGATGTTGGTAGAGAAATAATAATAATAGCAATAATAATAATGATAACAATAATTTGAGGACTTACTTTTCTGGTGCTGCTTGTTCCTCCTCCTATTCTGCTGTGGTGGTGACTGATGCTTCGACTTGACCGACTGGAACAGAGATGGAGCTGCTGAGTCCTCCTTATATAGAAACCAACTACATCACCATGATGCTGTGCTGCCATTGGTTGAATAAGGTGAAAACGTGACCTATCGAAGTGCCCTTTAACGGAGAACTCGTGAACTACATCAGTTCGTCGCTCTTCTGGATCGGAGGCAGTCGTCTCTAGTGGGCTGGGAGCTTATATGTGGGCTTTAGAAAAGGTAGACAGTTCCAACAGTAGCAGATGTTACCATGAGATAGGTAATGCATTTTTAAAGCATTTCGTTAGAGGGAATTTATTTGGAGGACTGTGTTCTTGTTCTTATTCATAAGTTCCAGGATTAATGCACGTTTCCATTCAGCATGTAGGAGGTTATGGAGGCAGTCCTTGGCTGTATGCTTGCAAACTACACTGCTGTTAAACTCATCGCGGTCGAACACCAATAACTCATCGATAGAACACATTCTGCAGGATGGGCTTCAATGGTATATACATTGTATACGAATATGCTTACGCCGAAGCGAATTGGCGTCAACTGAACGTCACTTCCGTTTTGGAAGAGTGAATGTTTGATGGTAAATAAGCCTGCAGTTTGCGCATGCACATGAGCATATGCTGGTTACGGGGTGCATCCTGGCTCCATCCCTCTGCATTGCCGAAATCTGCTGAACAGAATTCTTGTACTTATTGCTCCAACACTCCTCCGTTATGATACACTTCCACACCTCATGTAGTGAACTGTGGCTACATTCCTCCTTCGAATGTCTACATGAAATGCAGTTATTGAAGGCTGCTCCATCACCCACATCCATTTCTATGATTGAACACATGGCGACGACAGCTCAGCAAAGACTGAATGGTAGTTCAGTGGAGGTAGCACAATTGGCTTTCTTCCAGCCAAAATCAACCATCTTTAATGACGTCACGGTGGCGCTCTCTGGTGTTAAGGATATGAACTAACACAGTTGGATTGCATACATGCGTGCATGATATAAATAATAATAAATGATAATGAATGTTAATAAAAGATAATCAATAATAATAAAGACAAGTATGGTTTTTGCATGCATTAAACTGTTGGAATTCAAACTTCCCGCCATTTTTTTCTTCTGGTGGCTTAGGTTAGTGGACATAGCACAATTGGGCTATTTTCCCGCCAAAATTCAAAATTCCTGCCATTTTTGCTTGAGGTTAGGTTAGTGGACGTAGCACAATTGGCCTATTTTCCCGCCAAAAGTCGCCATATTGGATGACGTCATGCGCTGTTGCCAAGTCTACATGCCGCCATCTTGGATGACGTCATCGCAGCCATCTTGAATAAATTTTGCAACAATGGAGAGTGGGGTGACACGAAGGTTGCCCTACTACTGTCGTGTGGCAAAGGCCTCCCGTCGGGTAGACCATAATGAAAGTCTCGCAGCTAAACTATAGCGGAAGCAGGACGGTGGACGCAGAGCGTAGCAGGCTGGTGAACAAGCTATGTGCGGACATATTGTGTTACAAGAACCGTACACACAAGTTGGAAGAATTGCAGACCACCTGAGGCAGTACATGCAAATCACAGGTGCGGCCGTAAAACACTAACTTTGCAGTAACACATATTCCGCAACTATGCACAAAACATTCGGTTACTGTCGAAATAACTTCAGGCAGGGAAACACGGATCATCACGTCGACTTACTTATTTGATATAAGGCCTTTTGCTGAAGCAATAAAAGAACTAGCGTGATTTGCAAATGGTGGACAGATACTTATCTTAACAGAAATAAATGCTACGTCAACCTTCTGGTAGTCTGACAGAACCGACATTAGAGACGAATAATAGTCGACGTTAGAAATAAATGTAGTATTTTCATTTCAAACAAACCAGGTCAACCGCCAACTTAATGTGGAAACAGTGGAGTAGGCTGCCACGTAGACATTCCTTTGGCAAGCGGCGAATTATTGATACAGGTAGGGAAATGGCAGGTGCTCCATAACAGAATAATCAGTGACCATAATGCAATAATTCTTCACACTAAAGCAGAAGCAAACACATCACAACACCCAAGGCTGCTGCTACCCAAAGCAAACTGGCAAAAACTAAGGCACGTGATTGAAGAGTTTCCTCTATGTGTTACCCAAGTGTTACTCAAGAAATCATAGATTACAGAGCTCACGTCCTTAGAGAGGTCCTGCAGACAGCACAATTGCAGCACGCGACCCACCCAAAGTGCACCGTGGTCAGCACTATTAACGAGACTAAGAAAAGACACTAGTGATAAACGACAATGTTATCAAAAATCAATAACAGACCAGGAAAGAGAAACTAGACTTCGACATTAGCGCGACGCTAAAACACGATACAGACGAACTACATAGAACTATTAAAGACCACTAGGACCGTATGTTAAGACAAACTTACAGATCAATGTTTGGAGGGAGTCATTAAACTGCAGACTGAACATATCAAGACTCCGAAATATTATCAACACTAATGCATTCAGCTGGAGATGCACAGCTCAGTATCTCCTCAACAAACTACTTTCTGACGATGGCCTCACTCAGGACAACCAACTTCATACCCACTTTCTCAGACTGCTTGACGACAAATACGAAAACGAAGGAATCACCATCCCCTTTGCTCACGAGAAACTTGCTTGCCAATGCGCGAAATAAAGGACAAAAAGGCTCCGGGTACGGATGACATCCACCCCGAAACTATCAAGCAAGCTGCTTCATTTGTCGTACCATATCTGACACATTTATTGGAGGATGCTCTACTAGAAGGACAAATACCGAGTATATGGAAGACGGCAAATCCAGCTATAATCCCAAAAGCAAGAAAGTCTCGACTGACCCTAAGATATAGATACCGACTGTGGTGTCACCGCCAGACACCACACTTGCTAGGTGGCAGCCTTTAAATCGGCCGCGGTCCGTTAGTATACGTCGGACCCACGTGTCGCCACTATCAGTGATTGCAGACCGAGCACCGCCACACGGCAGATCTAGTCTAGAGAGACTCCCTAGCACTCGGCCCAGTTGTACAGCGGACTTTGCTAGCGGTGGTTCACTGACTACATACGGTCTCATTTGCCGAGACGACAGTTTGGCATAGCCTTCAGCAACGTCATTTGCTACGACCTAGCAAGGCGCCATATTCAGTTAGTATTCTGAACAGATAATATTGTGACTCATGTACCGTCCAGATCGACGTTCATCATTTATGGATTAAAGTTAAGTATCAACCTAAATTCGTCCTCTTTCTGAATTCCTTGTCATGTTCCAGACCTCACGTCAGTATACTTCTTCCATCCTCACGCAGGGCCTGCGTGAGCTAAAACGCGTGCATTTCGGCCTCCTCTCGTAACACGGTGTTGGCTCTTTAGCCAACCCAACACCGACATGCTTCATTAACATTCTGGCGAAGTCACAAATACAAATTGCTGTGCAACAGACTCCAGTCGCACCAGCAGCTCTTCGGCCATAGGCCACACCAGATTGGCTTTTGACCAAATAAATCCATTGACCATATAGTAAACAGAGCCATAGAAATGACACAGACAACACATCCTACTTGAGATAGCTGGTGCTTTCGAGAACTTTTGATGGCCGTCACTGTTTGGAAGACTTGAGAGATGAGTATACAACTGGCTCTATACAATGGTCGTATAAATTATTGTAAAAACAGTATTGTGGAACGGAAGACTGGTCGCCAAAAGGTTATAAAGAGGGTAGCCAAGGACTGTGCGCAAGGCTTCACGTGCGAACTGATTTTCTGGAGCATAGCCACAGAACCACTACTGAATGCACTAGAAGACAACGACATGGAAGACGTTATGTTTGCGTACGTTGATGAGCGTATCATCATGGTATCCAGAAACTCCAGGTCCCAATTAGGGAGGAAAGCCACTCGGCTCGAAAGCCTTTTATCCACTTCCAAGGCGAATAAAAAATCCGATTATAAAGTTGATATATATATATATATGACTAGATACCTCGGCATTTGTCTTGACGAACATTTTAACTTTAACGAACATGCCAGACTAACAACTGATGATGCGACGAAACTCACGCATAAACTTGCAAGGCTGAACAGTACCCGGTACAGACTACCATTGCAGACAGTGAGGGCATATTACATAGCACTCTTTGAGTCAATAATTTGTTTTGCGGCTAGTGCTTCGAAATTGGAAATTAGTGCTAAGGTTTTATGGGACGAAACTGCTGAGATCATCGGTCCTTAAGCTTACACACTACTTAATCTAACTTAAACTAACTTACGCTAAGGACAACACACACACACACCCATGCCCGAGGCAGGACTCGAACCTCCTACGGGGGCAGCCGCACGAACCGTGACAAGGCGCCCGACCGCTCGGCTACACCGCGCGGCTTTAGTGCTTGGACACATCGATTATGCTTAGGTACGCATAAAATCATGTGACGTGCTTCGAGAAGAGTGTTCTACTCATAATCTCGTAGGATTTTGGCACAACCTCGACTGTGTGTGATACTGGGAGTTTTCGCTATACATATTACAATTCGCCGCAGAGCAGCGGCCTACTGGCTGAAGAGGGGAATACGCAACAAGGGAAATAGTTGGACAAGACATAACGGACAAATGGAAATTAAAGAAGTGAAGAACTGATTCATGGCAGGCAGAATGGGACACAACTGATAAGGTAAGACAGGTATCCGAAAGAGGTAAACTTGAAGTACATAAACCCAACACTCGGCATGATGCACTTCCCCACGGGCCACGGCCCGTATCTTCTACGACTACACAGGTTTGACCTAAACCTGACTCACATCTGTGCCTGTGGTGAGAAAGGCACACATAAACACATAGTAATAACGAATAATGAGCGTATGGCATTGGTGGCCGGGAGACCCCTTGCGGGACGGTTCGGCCGCCGCTCCACAAGTTCTTTAACGCCACTACGGCGACTTGCGAGTGAATGAGGATGAAATGATGATGAAAGACACACAACACCCAGTCATCTCAAGGCAGAGAAAATCCCTGACCCCGCCGCGAATCGAACCCGGGACCCCGTGCACGGGAAGCGAGAACGCTGCCGTAAGACCACGAGCCGCGGACAACACATAGTGCTCATCTGCGATGCTCTAGGACATATAAGACCCAGGTTATGGAACAAACACATAGGACAGTTAACACGCAGACAAGATGAGTGGAAGACTATAAACAACATCACGGACAAAGCATAGAGAGCACTACATGCGGCACACAAGCAGGACAGAACATACGTTAGAATAAGACAGGCTTCTTATCTGACCGATCTTTAGGACTAAGTAAACGACACAGATACAAACACTGTATTGAATAATCAGTTTGCAGTGTATTTCTGAACTTAAAGTAACAGTGGAGATTGGGAGTTGATTTAATATGCCATAGCTGCATCAGGTGCGAGTGCTCGGTTGTTGTTGTTGTTGTGGTATTCAGTCCTGAGACTGGTTTGATGCAGCTCTCCATGCTACTCTATCCTGTGCAAGCTTCTTCTTCTCCCAATACGTACTGCAGCCTACATCCTTCTGAATCTGTTTAGCGTATTCATCTCTTGGTCTCCCTCTACGATTTTTACCCTCCACGCTGCCCTCCAATACTAAATTGGTGATCCCTTGATGCCTCAGAACATGTCCTACCAACCGATCCCTTCTTCTTGTCAAGTTGTGCCACAAACTCCTCTTCTCCCCAATCCTATTCAATACATCCTCATTAGTTATGTTATCTACCCATCTAATCTTCAGCTTTCTTCTGTAGCACCACATTTCAAAGGCTTCTATTCTCTTCTTTCACTTCCATACATGGCTACACTCCATACAAATACTTTCAGAAACGACTTCCTGACATTTAAATCTATATACGATGTTAACAAATTTCTCTTCTTCAGAAACGCTTTCCTTGCTATTGCCAGTCTACATTTTATATCCTCTCTACTTCGACCATCATCAGTTACTTTGCTCCCCACGTAGTACTTTAAGTGTCTCATTTCCTAATGTAATTCCCTCAGCATCGCCCGACTTAATTCGACGACATTCCATTATCCTCGTTATGCTTTTGTTGATGTTCATCTTGTATCCTCCTTTCAAGACAATGTCCATTCCGTTCAACTGTTCTTCCAAGTCCTTTGCTGTCTCTGACAGAATTACAATGTCATCGGCGAACCTCAAAGTTTTTATTTCTTCACCCTGGGTTTTAATACCTACTCCAAATTTTTCTTTTGTTTCCTTTACTGCTTGCTCAATATACAGATCGAATAACATCGGGGAGAGGCTACAATCCTGTCTCACTCCCTTCCCAACCACTGCTTCCCTTTCATACCCCTCGACTCTTATAACTGCCATCTGGTTTGTGTACAAATTGTAAATAGCCTTTCGCTCCCTGTATTTTACCCCTGCCACCTTCAGAATTTGAAATAGATTATTCCAGTCAACATTGTCAAAAACTTTCTCCAAGTCTACAAATACTAGAAACGTAGGTTTACCCTTTCTTAATCTAGCTTCTAAGATAAGTCGTAGGGTCAGTATTGCCTCACGTGTTCCAATATTTCTACGGAATCCAAACTGATCTTCCCCGAGGTCGGCTTCTACCAGTTTTTCCATTCGTCTGTACAGAACTCACGTTAGTATTTTGCAGCCGTGACTTATTAAACTGATGGTTCGGTAATTTTCACGTCTGTCAACGCCTTCTTTCTTTGGGATTGGAATTATGATATTCTTCTTGAAGTCTGAGGGTATTTCGCCTGTCTCATACATTTTGATCACCAGATGGTAGAGTTTTGTCAGGACTGGCTCTTCCAAGGCTGTCAGTAGTTCTAATGGAATGTTGTCTACTCCCAGGGCCTTGTTTCGACTTAGGTCTTTCAGTGCTTAAACATATGTAACAGATGTATACCAAACACATAGAAGTTATAAAGGTAAGAGCTATCACATCATATCTAAGTCAAATTTATTGTTGTCTCTTATTTCTTCTATCAAACACATCCACGATCTATTACGTATCTTATTTATTATCATAATCTAGATTAGCTACAAATTTAAATAATTCATGAATGTTATAAGACCGCAACGTTTCGACGAGTGACGTACTCATCATCTTCTGACGAAGTGTCGGGATTTTTCGGATGCCGTCCTAATTGTATCTGCGGTGTGCCACCCTCCACATGGCTCTGGGTGTCTGGGCGCAGACAGGTCGGTGGGAGGGAGGGTGGGTGGGTGGGGGCGGGGGTAAAATCGTGGCGGGGGAGGGGGGGTAGCAGGCACGCCGTTCGCATCTCTGTGAGAGCATTCCGGCCGTGTCTCGCGGGGAGGACGGGGGTGGGCCCGCTCTCGACGAATTGCCACTATCGCTGGACTTCATACCGCATTCAGGTGGTATCCTTCGTCTCTGTTTACAATATTCTCGTGAATTCGAATTTCAATTGACTCTTTTATGACGCTGTCCCAATAACTGGCGGATTGGCAGAGCACTTTGGTGTTCTCGAAGTTAAATGTGTGGTCTTCCTTGATGATTGTTTTACTACTGCCAATTTCTCCGTCCGTCCCAGCCTCACGTGACTGACATGTTCCTCGCAGTGTTTAGAAACACATCGCTGCGTTTGCCCAGTGTACTGTTGACCACATTCGCAGGGGATGCTGTAAATTTCTGGTAGTGTGTGTTTAAGTGGGTCTTTCGCAGAGCCAAGCTATTATTTCGTCTTCGGCGGTGGTCGGAAGATGGTTTTTACGTTCGGTTTTTCCAAAAGGTGATGTTCTCATAGATGCTGTTAAGGTGGTCCAGAAATTCATCCATTATCACCTGTCATGCTCCCAAATCACGTAAGTGTCGTCATTATAGGAGTAGAAGTGCTTGAGTTTTGGCGACCAGTTTGGAAGACCATCCTGTCAAAGTGTTTCATGTCAAAAATTTGCGATCCCTGGTGCAAGAGGAGTTCCCAAGGTCACTCCATCTATCTGTTCATAGAACTTTCCAATGCACTTAAAATAGGTGGTCGTTAGCGCATGTTCGGAGAATTTCATTAGTTGAGGCTCTAAATGTTGATTCAACAGACCCAAGGAGTCTTGTAGAGGTATCTTCGTGAAGACTTAAGTAACGTCGAAACTCACTAGACTGTCATCTCTTCGTAACTGCGTGTCATTAAGTATCCAGCGACAGCGGTAATTCGTCGATAGTGCGCCCTCCACCGTCGTCCCCGCGAGACAGGACCGGACTACTTTGACAGAGATGCAGACGGTGCTCCTGCTACCCTGACACCGCGACTTCACACGCCGGCCCTCCCACTGGCCTCTCTGTACCCAGTCTCCCGGAGCCAGGTGGAGGGGGACACACCGCAGATGTAAGTAGAACGGCATTCCCAAAATCTCGGTACCATTATGGATAACGGTTAGAACAAAACCAAGCACCAGTAGAGAGGAACTGTATCAAATAGCTCAGATTAAACCTACAGAACAAAGATTCATTCAATTAACAGCCAAGTTTGGCTTATGATGAATTGCGGTAGAAACCAAAACAACGCAACTACAACAGCAGTCAATCCATTTAAATTTTCCAAGGTATACATACCCATACCCGCCAGGCGCGATAGCAAGAGCGTTCCAAATACACTCGTGCTCATAAATTAAGGATAATTGCAGGATGTGGCGCCACACAACGTGGCACAACACACAACTGGCACTAATAGCATAGGCACATAGGGAACACACACGATACAGATCTGTAAGTCCACGGTATTGGTGATAAATTGAGAATACCGTCCCGAAACTCATGTGCTACAAAACGCCACTGTTTCCTGCTCATGTACCCCGACATCAATATGGGATATGATCACCATGCACACGTACACAGGCCGCACAACGGGTTGGCATACTCTGGATCAGGTGATAGAGCAGCTGCTGGGGTATAGCCTCCCATTCTTGCACCAGTGCCTGTCGGAGCTCCTGAAGTGGGTTTGAAGACGTGCAGTGATACGTCGACCGAGAGCATCCCAGACGTGCTCGAAGGGGTTTAGGACTGTAGAATAGGCAGGCCACTCCATCCGCCTGATATCTTCTATTTCGCGGAACTCCTCCACGATGGCAGCCCGATCTAGCCGTGCGTTATCATCCATCAAATGGAAGGTGGGACCCGCTGCAACCCTGAAAAGGCCGACATACTGGTGCAAGATGACGTCCAGATACACCTGAACTGTTACAGTTCCTCTGTCAAAGACATGCAGGGGTGTACGTGCACCAATCATAATCCCACCCCATACCATCAGACTACGAGCTCCATACAGGTCCTTTTCAAGGACATTAAGGGGTTGGTATCTCGACCTTGTTCACGCCAGACGAAAACCTGGCGAGAATTACTGTTCAGACTAGGAGTCGCCCGTGAACATAACCTGGGACCACTGTTCCAGTGATCATGTACTGTGTTCTTGACACCAGGCTTTACTTCCTGTCCTGCGGCCAGGGGTCAGTGGAATGCACCTTACAGACCCCCGGGCGAATAAACCATGTCTGTTCAGTCGTCCGTAGACTTTTTGTCTGGAGACAACTGTTCCAGTGGCTGTGCTACGGTCTCGAGCGAGATGGCCGTCTGCGGGCACTGATGGTGAGATATCGGTCTTCTTGTGGTGTTGTACACTGTTTACGTCCCGTACTGCAGCGCCTGGACACGTTTCCTGTCTGCTGGAATCGTTGCCATAATCTTCAGATAACTCTTTGTGGCACACAGAGGGCTCGTGCTACGACCTGCTGTGTCTGACTAGCCTCCAGTCGTCCTAGTATTCTAACCCTCTTAACGTCATCAATGTGTGTTCTTTGAGCCATTTTCAATACAGAGAACCATTAGCACCTCCGAAAACGTCTGCACACTTATTCGCTGCACCGTACTGTGACTTGCACCAACACACCTCTGCGTTTGTGGACTGCTGCGAGCGCCACCGTGCGACGACTGCAGGTCAAATGCACCGCATAGTCATACCCCGAGGTGATTTTAACCAGCAAACCGTCCACCAGAGCGTTGTTTCACCATGTATCAGCATTATCCTTAATTTACGAGCATGAGTGTAGTTTATCCTGAACTACATAACTTTGAGGGGATACTTCAAGATGGAAAATATATTACATCTACAGGATGCAGATGACACGATAAAGAATGTTTAGTGAAGGAAGATAAAGAAATATCAACATGAATGAAATGATCAAACCTCTGCTGAGGTTTTTAGGGATGTTTTTTCCTCAGCAGAAATTGAACTTATGATTTTAATTATTTACCTCCCAGCCAGAAATAAGATAGTAATTTAAAGTAAGCGTAAGTCCAATTTATAAAATAATAAAGAGTGTCACTACAGCATAAAATAATAACTCTTGGCTCAAACGAATCCATCAGTTCGAAAAAGAACCCGCCATTCCCATCAGAGATTGAGTGCAAATTGTTGAAAAGAAAGAAAACTTCACCAGAAGATAATGAGTATGTCACTCGTCGAAACGTCGCGGTTTTATAATAATGCCAGCCAGCTGAAAGCCCGGAAGCTTTACATGAACTGTGTACGGCGGAAAAATCTACATTTACAAATTTAAACAACATTATGTATACACGGTTGTACTTAAACATTTTTTATTTTTTATTTCTTTTACTTTTATCCTTTTGTAAAAGTCTCAGAGATAAGTGTTAGTAATAAAACTGAATTTGTACTATATAACATGTAAAGCCAAAATATGTACAACGTGCTGTATAACAACAGGCAGCAGTTCCTTGCTTGAGAAATAAATAAATATTCTAGGATGGGTTTAAAAGAATTGTGTAAGCAATCTGTTATATTTTCCCAGTACGCTACCAAGAAACCAAAGTCTGTCACCTGCTTTGTCTACGATTGAGCCTGTGTAAACATTCCATTTCACATACCTAAAAATTCTTACACACAGGTAATTGTATTATCTGACCGTCCCCAGTCGTGACTCACTGACTATGTAAACACAGGATACTGTTTTTCTGGATTTTGTGAAATGCAGAATTTTAGATAACTGAGCCACCTACAAAAATACGATTGATATTGTCTGTCAGGTCTTTAATAGATAACACGAACGGTAAGCGCTCCAACGTACGTTCTTGGGGTATGCCTGAAGTTACGTGTACTGCTGTCAAAAACTATCCAACCAAGATATCCTTAGTCCAGTCGCAAATTTAATTTTATACTCCGACATCGCATCCCTCTTTTCTCTGTAGCTTACACCAATTTTTCTGAGAATTTTCAACATATTGTACCATTTTAAGTTCTCGAACGTTGTTCCGGCAAAATCGTAAAAGTGTGTTAATTTCCTTAAGACTAGCTTCCATTATCAAGTGCGACGTCAAAAATGCTTCACTTCATGTTATTTTTGTTAATAAATGTTGGTGTACCGAGTGAAATGCTTTTCGGATGGCCTTGATCAATGGCTGTTGCTCCTTACCGTGAGCTCCTCACCGGTTACTCTCAGTGTCACTCACGTCTCTTCTTATTACTTCGAACAGGGCTACCCTTGCAGCATGGTGAGCCACAGATCTCCATTTTTCTCTGGTGGTCGTTTACTGAAAAAGAGGTATCAACACTGCTAAGTACTGAGAAGAGGAAGAGAAAACGAGTTGAAATTTCACGGTTTGAGAGGGTACGTGGTTTTCTTGAGTGGTTACAAAAAAATGGCTCTGAGCACTATGGGACTTAACTTCAGAGGTCACCAGTCCCCTAGAACTTAGAACTACTTAAACCTAACTAACCTAAGGCAGGATTCGAACCTGCGACCGTAGCGGTCCCGTGGTTCCAGACTGTAGCGCCGAGAACCGCTCGGACACCCGGGCCGGCGAGTGGTTATAAATTTGAGTGAAATTTACAGAGACCTTGGCATTATGATGTTCCATTCAGTAGGGCCCAGAAGCCTACACTGATTCTGTTGCAGGCGTGTCATAAGGCCCCTGTATCTTCTCCTGAGGTAAGCCGGCACGCAGCTGTTGGAACAGTATGTTGTGCCGGATCTGACCAATATTCAATAAACTAATAACATAAGGGAACTGCTGAGACAGGTATCAGTTTATGCACTTGGGCTACTTATGTTCAGGGTCACTCTCCCACTCCCCTTACCCCAAGGGAACTGTTGAGAACTGATCAACGTCATCCACAAGAACATCCATCCCATCTCACCCTCTCCTCTCTTCCCCCTGGATCAATGAGATTAAAACACTCCCTCACTATCTTCATCTTTTGTAACAGGGAGACCTGAGTGGGTGCAGTTCACTCTGGAGCTCGGTGGCAAAGAGAGAGAATTATGTTGAATCTGTTTGTTAGTAACAAATTACTTGAATAAATAGTCTTCACGGGTTTGCCGCCGGATCACGTTGTGCAAATTCCACACTATTTCCTCGGAGCAAATGTCCGACATCTTCAGGTGGTTCAGCCTTGCTCGTGGCTAGGTGCGAATGACGACGCCAAGCAATCCATTCCCCTCCCCCTTTCTCTCTCGACCAACAAGAAACAAGCTGCCCCTCCTCCCACAATCAACCCGTTCTTAATACTAGAATTTATGCATGGGTGACTGTTTTCAGCTAGACACCACTGTCAGCTGAAATGAAGACACGTAATTATAATTAAAATATCCAAACAAAATAAACCCTGCAATATTATTAGTATATGCCACATCACTATAAACCTCATATATATTAACTACAGGAAAATCCAATGTCCATTGCTGTTAATGTAATTTTGTCTAATCCATAGGACTCCAAAGACACAAACTGAACTCCTATCACACTGCCGTATTAAAGTAATTGTTCCTACAAAAACGTATGTGGGCATTAATGATGAGTGACATCACATATGCATGTATGCTTTAATTGTAGATAACCAACCCATTACCTCTAACGTACCACATTACAATATTTATACAAATAAATACTGCAGTATTATTAGTCTGTGGCGATGCTGTATGACCTGTAAATGCAGTCCAGCAAGCACGCTGACTGTGGATGAGATCTGTCACGGCTCCCAGGCAGAATAAAAAGATATGTAACGTTCACAATACTAGTGTGTGTTTGTTTCTTTGTGTGTGTGTGTGTGTGTGTGTGTGTGTGTGTGTGTGTGTGTGTGAGTGGCTCTCAAAGACTCATACATACACTACTGGCCATTAAAACTGCTGCATCAAGAAGAAATGCAGATGATAAACGGGTATTCATTGGACAAATATATTATATTAGAACTGACATGTGATTACATTTTCACGCAATGTGGGTGCGTAGATCCTGAGAAATCAGTACCCAGAACAACCACCTCTGGCCGTAATAACGGCCTTGATACGCCTGGGCATTGAGTCAAACAGAGCTTGGATGGCGTGTACAGGTACAGCTGCCCATGCAGCTTCAACACGATCCAATACCACAGTTCATCAAGAGTAGTGACTGGCTTATTGTGACGAGCCAGTTGCTCGACCACCATTGACCAGACGTTTTCAGTTGGTGAGAGGTCTGAAGAATGAGCTGGTCAGGGCAGCAATCGAACATTTTCTGTATCCAGAAAGGCCCGTACAGGACCTGCAAAATGCGGTCGTGCATTATTCTGCTCAAATGTAACGTTTCGCAGGGATCGAATGAAGGGTAGAGCAGGCCGGAGTGGCCGTGCGGTTCTAGGCGCTACAGTCTGGAACCGAGGGACCGCTACGGTCGCAGGTTCGAATCTTGCCTCGGGCATGGATGTGTGTGATGTCCTTAGGTTAGTTAGGTTTAATTAGTTCTAAGTTCTAGGCGACTGATGACCTCAGATATTAAGTCGCATAGTGCTCAGAGCCATTTGAACCATTTGAAGGGTAGAGCCACGGGTCTTAACACATCTGAAATGTAACGTCCACAGTTCAAAGTGCCGTCAATGCGAACAAGAGGTGACCGAGACGTGTAACTAATGCCACCCCATACCATCACGCCGGGTGATACGCCAGTATGGCGATGCCGAATACACGCTTCCAATGGGTGTTCACCGCGATATCGCCAAACACGGATGCGACCATCATGATGATGTAAACAGAACCTGGATTCATCCGAAAACATGACGTTTTGCCATTCGTGCACCCAGGTTCGTCATTGAGTACACCATTGCAGGCGCTCGTGTCTGTGATGCAGCGTTAAGGGTAATAGCAGCCATGGTCTCCGAGTTGATAGTCCATGCTGCTGGAAACGTCTTCGAACTGTTCGTGCAGATGGTTGTTGTCTTGCAAACGTCCCCATATGTTTACTCAAGGATCGAGACGTGGCTACACGATCCGTTACAGCCATGTTGATAAGATGCCTGTAATCTCGACTGCTAGTTGTACGAGGCCGTTGGGATCCAGCCGGCGTTCCGTATTAACCTCCTGAACCCACCGATTCCATATTCTGCTAACGCTCATTGGATCTCGACCAACGCGAGCAGCAAAGTAGCGATACGATAATCCGAAATCGCGATAGGCTACAATCCGACCTTTATCAAAGTCGGAACGTGATGGTACGCATTTCTCCTCCTTACACGAGGCATCGCAAGAATGTTTCACCAGACAACGCCGGTCAACTGCTGCTTGTGTATGAGAAATCGGTTGGAAACTTTTCTCATGTTAGCACGTTGCAGGTGTCGCCACCGGCGCTAGCCGTGTGTGAATGCTCTGAAAACCTAATCATTTGCATATCGCAGCATCTTCTTTCTGTCGGTTAAATGTCGCGTCTATAGTACGTCATCTTCGTGGTGTAGCAATTTTAATGGCCAATAGTGTAGAAGACGTAAGTGTTCCTAACGGTAAAAAGACGTTATGGTTACGTGGACAACAACTTATCGCCTAGTATTACGTTCCAGTGGACAAAGTTGCAGAACGATCTTACGACTACACATACGAAAATTTTAATAGGTAATGGTCTTCTTCTGCTCGCCACACATTGCCTCCTTTACGTATCAAGAAGGTATAACTTGGTCTATTTCTCTGCCAGCAAGATATTCAGGTGCCCCTGAGATGTAGTTGTTCTTCTCAGATTTACCATCACTAGAATTTTCCATATTGTTAACAGTAAGAAGAAACTTCTGGGTAGGTGCTGTGTCCTATATTGAATTGCTTAAGGTGAATAGACATTCATCCACCCATAGATAGCCCACAGTAGGACTTTCAATATAGCTGTTTGGTAGTTATTGTAACCTATTTCAGGTAAATAATTAAAATTATAGACGTACATAGGACCGTTTTGCAACTGGTGGCCTGGAAAATGCGTACATCCACAGAAGTTGGAAGTATTTACCTTAATTCTACGGTTTCTCTTTCGGTTTGGATCCCACATCAGTCTGTCACAGTATCCTAAATTTGTGGGACAAACATTGGAAAGGGTGTTAAACCATAGCAATGTGACCACCAACAGCAAATACCCTTTGCTGAGGCTGATTATTTATACTAGTAACAAAAATCTTTCGGTAAAGATCAGGGTGACAACACTACCAATCACGTGATCCTCTGGTCATACCTCAACTACATTACATTGTGTGTGTGTCTGTGTGTGTGTGTGTGGGTGTGTGTGTGTGGGTGGGTGGCTGTGGGTGTGTACTGTGATGTGGATATCTCAAGGCTATGAGGATGTACGTAGATCTAGCAATTACATGCAACATTCAGAGTGACACTCTTGTTGGCTTTACCAGAATAACAGGGAGCATAAAAAGTGTCAGATTGTAGGTTGGGCTGTCCCACCAGATGGTTTCAGCCACCTATTGGGAAGGGTGTCCCTCCCTGCACACTGGCTCCTTTCTGTGTGGATGTGTGAGAGGTGCGTCTTTGGAGTATTTGTAGGGTACAGTTGGGTGTAATGAATCCTTGTATTATCTGGTCCCCCTGCACCAAGAGGGATTTCTGTTTTTGAGGTGCCCATTCAGTGAACGGACAAATAGCAATAGTTCAAGTGACACTGTGCAGAGGTTCTGCACAAACACTGGTGGTCAGGAACTTCAAGTCACCACCTCTCCTCCCATGGGCTGCCAAATGCTGCCAGTAAAAATTTCAAGCCTTTGATTTGAGCGCCACCGCATTGGCAGGCGTTTGTGACGCCGACCACGGAAGCAAGCACGACTATGAGAGATATGGCACAATAAACTTTTCTTTGGTGTGGTCAACAGCGGCTTAAGGCCACTGTTGTTTTGTCTGCCTTGTTAAATAATATGAAAAAATCAACCACACATGTTTCAGCCACCGACGATGACTTACTTGGGCTGACTTTCATCTTTGACTGGTGTGGTTGGAATGTTTATCTAACAGTCGGCAGGAGATGGTTGAAGTGGTGACTGTAATAAATATCCACTAATATCAGTATTGCTGACTCCTGTTCTGATCACAAGCGAATTAGATTATTCTTACACGTTTCTCAGGATCCTGACGATGGCGTAGTAAACCGCTGAAACTGGTTGTACAATGAAATAAGGTTGAAAATTTTTCTTTGACGTCCTCTATAGAATAGCCGAGTCCCTCAGCCATCATTAAAAAGATGGACATACAGAGACTTACCTTCTTTTGTCGATGTCTCAATACAGATCTTGGTGGCTGGCTTGGTTCGGAGAACATCATCCCTTAATCTCGGAATAGCGGCGGCGTGTAACACAGTCTGGTAAGTCATACTTTCTATTGTATCAATTACAGGCGTTTGGGTTTGAGACATACGCCCTGTAATCTGTGGATCCTGCTAGTCAAATGGGATGTCTCTGGGCAGGAGTTGGTTCACTTGTGGTCTATGCAGTCTTGACGTGATCGCAAGTAGCACCCACCGTGCAGCCGCAGGGACTAATTAAAAGAGTGCATTACGTCGTCATTCTTGCATACGATCGCGTAGGTGGGCAAATTATTTGTGCTCGTTATGGTGAGTGCTTCCATAATCAAGTTAGCAGGAGTGGTCGTTGTTTCAAGCGGCGCCGTAATGAATACACTTACCGCATATAAGGAAAGCGTAAAGACATCGTCTGCTAAGTCACAACACGGCGAAAGTGTGTGTTGAGTGATTGTGGCATACGGTCACTCAAGAGGACTGTAACGAAATATCAGGGGAGGACAGGTGCAAAAGTTACTACAGACCTGAATGTTGCATTGGTAAATCACATCTTCACCAAAACAACATGAAGAGAGCTCCATAAGCAGGAAATTGTAGGCTAATTGTAATTCCATAGTCACTCATTTTGATGGAAATCCTTGTAACAGGAAAACATGGTGCCGAAGTCATGAGACTTGGTCTATACAGCAATGGAAGTAGTAATGTGGTTGGATTTCTTTTACCCTGTTTACAACTTCTGGCAGAGTTTTGGTCTCAAGAGTGAAACACAGTAGGAGTTCGGTGATGATTTGAGTAGCCACATCGTGGTATTCCATGGACCTGATGGCTACTCTGCAAGGTCTAATTACTGCCGAAGATTATGCGACCATTTTGGCTGATAATGTCCATGCCATGATACATTGTTCGTTCGCCAATCATGATGCTGTGTTGCAAGACGGCAGGGCTCTTGTTCACACAACACGCATCCCCCACGACTGTTTTTCTTTATTTTTTATAGTACAAGTATGAATAGCCGCGTCTTCCCTGGCCAGGGGAGTCACCACAATTCAATATTGTTGACCATTTGTGCTCTACTCCGGAGAGAAGCGTGCGTTATCGTTATTCACCTCCATTGGCGGTATGTGAACTGGCCACCATTTTGCAGGAAGAGTGATATAAGATTCCCTTGAGACCCATAGAGAATCTTTATTTATCCCTTCTGAGATGGCCGAAAGCTGTAAAATGAAATGTGCGTGTGGCATTGTTGGCTGGAAGTCCCTTCTGGCACGCATGGTTGCCTGGTGCATGTCGATTTATTTAACACCACTTCGGTTTCTTGCGTGTCGACGATGGTGAAGGTGAGGGCAACACACACACTCAGACCCAAGTGAAGAAAAATCGCCGATCCGGACTGGAATCGAACCCGGACCACGTGATCGAGAGTCAACAATACTAACCGCAAAGTGTAGCTACTGACACTAAAAGTTATTTTGGTTGCCAATTGTTTTCCTACTCTAGTTTAGGCATGGTAATGTGTTGCGTTTTTGGTGTTTGTATATTTTTGTTCACTCCCTGTATGTAGACACTAAATACAATCGAATGGGAAGTCGATATAATCTTTTTAATATCAATTGGAGCTGACAAGTTCACGCAAAGCGTAAAGAGAGAGAGGGAAAGTTGTTGTGACATACAACTAGATACTGAAAATGAGCGTAAACCACAAATCAGTTACGACACTACACCAGAGTTTAATAAATCTCACCTCATAGGTCCAATTTGTGCATGGACAGCTGTATATATCGTCTGTTACCTACACTGCCTAGTGACTTGAGAACATTTATAATGTGTGGTGAATACAGTGGTTTACAATTACGTGGTCTCAGCCGCAGGTAACAACGAAGAATCGTATAAGCGTCGATTTTAATGGAGTGTTGTAATTCACTTACAAAACCACTACAAATTACGTTTATGATATAGCACGTCTACACAAAAGTCCATGATCTCCCCATCCTAACCGATCTCACCTCAATTCATCACCTTATATTACTACATAGCTAGTACTAGATGTTGTCACATTTAGACACAGAACGACATGTTCGATCTGTATCACACAAAAATTATTTGAATTATTACACAGCTATTACAATAAATAATGTGATTCATATGTTGCAAACTATATAACGTTAGTTGCAAAATATTTTGCTGGTTACGGAACACCTTCATAACAAACAGTCAACTCTCTGAGTCGTTTATAACAATTTCGCTAAAAAAATAGACATAGGAGGTTAAAATGGCTGTGGGAACAAAAATTGGTTACAAATGTCTTCTGTAAAATTTAAAAATACGAAATGAAATCAGCTAATGTCTTGTCCTGCCCTCGAACGGTCCTCTATAAGAATAACACCCTGTTGTACGCATTACCGTAAGATGGCAGCACTGTAAGCAGTCTTATGCCTGTCAACGTGCGCGGTCGAACCTGTGTGTGCAGTTCTAATATACAGCGCAACATCCCACCAGTTTGGTTGGGAAGGGTCATAGTCTGTTACGGTCTCAACCCTCAACCCCCTCCACACCAACTCCGCCCACCCCAAAATAACTTCCTTGTGATCACCCCACTTCTCATGTGTCACAGAGGTCTACGATAATAAAAACCATAAAATTTGATGCAATATTCTAATAAAAACTGTTTGTATCTGTGCCCAGTACATCGCTATAGCATAATTTCCGGTAAATTTCAGTTCAGAGAAATACAACGGCTTGAAATGTTTCATACGAAAATTTGAGAATTATACGTAGTTGTCATGCAACTGATTTAGGAACTATAAAAGCAACAAACTCTCTAAATTTTGTCAATGTCACGATTTAGACAACATAAAATTATAGAATAAGCTCACCACCATCAGTATGTCACTACCAGTGAGGAACCGATGTGCAATGTAACCACTAATCAAATCCAACACAAGCGCAAGAAACACACTACACCAAGAGAGGACATTTAAGGATTCTAAATTGGAGGCAAATTCAGGTGGTCAACAAAAACATGAAAACACCGAAAATATCTCATAACTATGCCTAATACGGTGTAAGAAAACTGTTTGCATTCAAAACAGCTTCCAGTCGTCCTGGAATGGATCGGTAGAGATCCTGTATGGTTTTCAACGGGACCTTCTTGCGAAGTAGTACAGGTAACGATTATGGAGGTGGATAGTGATCACGCAACCTTCTCTCTGAGGCAGACAACAAATGCCCAGTAATACTGAGATCTGGTGCCCGTGGTGCCCACAAGAGACGCGACCGTTCATCCTCGTCCCACAAAAACGTTGCGTGTTGTGTAAACGAGGGACCTGACGTCTTCCAACACGGGGTCGGCACTGGGCAACAACCAATGTACCATGGCATGAATCTTATCAACCAAAATGGTCACATTATCTTTGGAAGTAATGTCAGTTTGCAGAGGAAGCATGAGGCTCGCGGAAAACCACGATGTAGCTACTCATTTCATCACTGAAACCCTGCCATGTTTCACTCTTGTTACTTTAACTCAGCCAGAAGCTGGAAACACTGTAAAACAAGACTTATCTGATTACATAAATTTTCCTTTGCTCAATAGGGCGAGGTTCATGTCTTCGACACCACGTTTTCCTGTTATGAGCATTTGCATCACTTATGAGTGGAGTCCCTGCTTCTGGAGCTACCCTCGTGTCGTTTTCGTGC
Organism: Schistocerca piceifrons; assembly: GCF_021461385.2. Classification (NCBI taxonomy): domain Eukaryota; kingdom Metazoa; phylum Arthropoda; class Insecta; order Orthoptera; family Acrididae; genus Schistocerca; species Schistocerca piceifrons. The sequence goes on from NC_060143.1 coordinate 304,755,909, forward strand.
TAACAGTGTCCGCGAGTGCGACATTCAGTTCTGCAGTGCCTTTTTCAGCTCTCATCCCCTTATTTTTCGTCGCAATCCTCTTCAATGGCCGTCTATTACGATCACTCAACACTTTCATTCGCATAGTGACTTAGCGTATTATATTTTTCGGCTTTCCCTGTCATGGTATAAATCTTTGATACGATACCTCAACGTCGGCCACCGTGGTTACGGAAGCATCCATCAAGCGCCCACCAACAACTTGTCACGTTCGAACTAACTTAGCCCCGACACAATGCACTCGCAACTACACAGATCACTGTTCTGATCGCGATTGACGCTTGGAATGTATTGAGGATATTTCAAAGGTGTAGTGCGTGGTCACAAGCAACAGAGCTACCGGCGGGCATGGCTGAACCGCATTTACGTTGAAGTGTACATTTTTCGCGGTATTTTCCTATTTTTGTCCAACTACCGTACATGTGATGAAAAGTGGTACTCCTAGGGAAATGGTGGGAGTTAAAAAATACGCTAAAGCGAAATGAAAATAATTTAGAACCAGGTTATGCCTATAGTTTCGTCATGGTTACTGTGAACAAATTTCGAATCGAAGTATGTAATAGTCCATTTGAACAAAATCTCGTAATTAAAAAAGAAATGATGTCATAAAATGCTAGAAAGCATTGCTGTGACTGAGAGAAGTTGGTCTTGAATTTGCACATACTTATCATAGAAGACGATTCCGATCTTCGCATTTTCCATAGCAACTGAAAATGTGGATATGGGGCAATATTCTACATGTGAATGTCGAAATGGCAGATATTGAGATAACCGATGTCGGTATAGAAAAGCAGCTACAATCGCGTAGCAGCGGAAAGACGTCAGGACCAGATGGGGTACCTATAAGATTCTACAAAGATTATGCGAAAGAACTAGCTCTCTAGATCGCTGGAGCAACGATGGGTGCCTAGCGACTGGAAGAAAAGCACACATCATTTACATTTTCAAGAAGGAACTTAGGATAGATGTACATAATTAGAGGCCTGTATCGTTGACGTCAATCTGTTGTAGAATTGTGGAACATGTTTCACGCTCAAGAATTACGACGTTCTTGGACAAAGGAAATCTCCTTTGTAAAAATTAACAAAGATTCCGCAAACAGAAACTCATATCGCTCTGTTCCTCCATGAGATCCATAGCGCTGTGGCCAACGATCCTCACGTTAATGCCGTGTTACTTGACTTTAGCGAGGCCTTTGACGCCGTCTCGTACTCAAGTCTAGTAAGAAAACTAGGAGCTTACGAATATAGGACCAGATTTGCGACTGGATTCAAGACTTCTTTGCAGATATAATTCAGCACGTCGCTCTTAACGGAACAAAATCGACAGATGTAAACGTAATTTTCGGAGTACCCAAGGGAAGTGTGATAGGATCGTCGTTGTTTGCATTTTATATAAATGATTTAATAGAAAGCATCGGATCCTAAGACTGTCCGCAGACGATGCAGTTGTCTATACGAAAGTAGCAACTACAGGAGACGGTACTGATTTGCAGAATGAACTGTAGATGCTTGATGAATTTGTGCGGACTCTGGCAACTGATCCTGAACGTAAGTAAATTTGAAATATTGCGCATACATAAGAAAAGAAAGCCACTACTTTACGACTACATTGATCATGAGAAAGTGCTGGACACAGTACCTACCATAAAATATCTACGAGGAACTATCCAGTACGACCTTAAGGGGAATGACTACATAAAAGAAATATTAGGAAAAGCTGATTCCAGAATTAAATTCACAGGAAAAGTCTAAGGAAACCATGCACGAATGTTCGACCGATTCTTATTGTTCACCAATCTGGGACCGTTATCAGGTATGAATGGTAGAAGACATAGAGAAGATCCAACGGACAACAGCATGTTTCGTCAAGGGCTCTGTTAGTAGTTACAAAGATGCTCAACAAACACAGTGGCAGACGTTACGAGACAGGCGTTGTGCATCACGGACAGGTTTACAGTTGAAAGTTCAAATGAGTACTTTCCAGGAATAGTCGGACAACGCATTACGTCCACCCACTTACATCTCACGAATTGATCACGACGAGAAAATTCGAGATATCAAGAGTTATTACACAGGCTTACCGGCAGTCATTCTCAACACGCGCCATTCGCGACTGGAACAGGGAAGCGGGGATTAGTTAGTTGTACTTACTTCCCCCACGCAACGTTAGGTGGCTTGCGGAGTATCGTTTTGATATAGATGTGAAATCCGCACCTGAAAGACGACTCGCAGAAGATGCGATTTTACATAACATAAACGTTATCAGAGATCCCATTCATAGGAAAGCAACTGCAAATCTGATGGTTTGCTGCAGAAAATGGGCTACGGAGGCCTTTCGACGAGCTTCATAAGGAAACTTATCACGAATTTCTAGCAGCAACATCTTACTCAATGGACTCTTGAGGAAAGATGTTTCTATTTGTTAACGCGTGAGGCAAGGGTGTCGGCTGTCGATGTGTGCCGTCGCCGTCCGACTGTTTTTGTTAATATAGCATCACAAATAAAAGGTCTAACGCTCCAAACCGACAAAATGTCTTGCGTAACGGAAGCAGACAACATGTAAGCATCTCATCGCCTGAAGGCCTCACAAAACCGACAGGTGCCAAGTTCAATACAAAGGAAACGACTCGATTAAACGTCACACCAGGCGTCAATATATATTACTGACAGCGTGTACTGGGGCAAAACTAGCACAGCACATAAGTCATTTGCTTCAAAAAATGGTTCAAATGGCTCTGAGCACTATGGGGCTTAACATCTGAGGTTATCAGTCCCCTAGAACTTAGAACTACTTAAACCTAAATAACCTAAGGACATCACACACATCCATTCCCGAGGCAGGATTCGAACCTGCGACCATAGCGGTTACGGGGTTCCAGTCTGAAGCCCCTAGAACCGCTCCGCCACACCGGCCGGCAGTCATTTGGTCTCTACCTAAATGCAGTTCGAGCTCTGATGATAAGCTACAACTTCAGAGAAATACTAGACAAAATAACAGCGCTTTTCAAAATTCTCTCTGGCAGGGAACTAGACTTACTTCAAAAAGTGAAGCCGATATATCAACAGGTAGTAAACTATGGTATATGCGGGAGATGTTGCCTATGCTAGACCAAATGGCCGAAACATCCAACGAACCTTTTGCTGTTTCTCATCGAAAAGCGATATGTTTAAAACACAATTCGACCCGCTGCCTCCGCCATTTGCAGAGGGAAGGATTAAGCTTGTGAACATGAGGCATAAGTGCAGAACGCTTAATCACATAAAGAAAGAAGAGCGAAAGTAAAATCTGAGCCTTATCCGAGACCTAAAAAATATCGACCTGAAAGCACCACGCCAACGATAAACCTAGCTGAAATTAACATTTTATTTTAGTCAAACTAAAACGAGGTAGTTGGAAAAAGTAAGTAAAGTGTTTATTTTTTCTAAAGTAATGACCATAAATGTGTACGTGTTTGTCCCACTATGAGACAACATGGTCAAAGCCTAGATGGAAAAACGTCTACAGTTGCCTACGGAACCATTATTGTACCCAGGCGTACACTCTCCGTCCGAAGCAAATCGATGACCACGAACATCTTCCTTCAGGGCTCCAAAAATATGGAAATCGCATGGGGAGAGATCGGGACTATGTGGAGGATATGTCATTGATTCCCAGCGAAATTTGTGCATCGTAGTCGCATTAACCTTGACAGCATCTGGACGGGCGTTTTCTTGACAGGTTGTTTCGACTACGGTGTAGAAATTTGGCTGGGAATGTCTTACACATCCTCCACATAGCCCCGATCTCCCTCCCATATGATTTACATATTTTAGGAGCCCTGAAGAAAGATATTTCTGACCGCAGATGTGTTCGGAAGAAGAGGTGCATACCTGGGTACTGTAATGGTTCCGTCCGCAACCGCAGTCATTTTCCCATGTAGGCATTCACAGCCTTCTCTCACGGTGGAATAAACGTATTAACAGTTATGGCGATTACTTATGATGTAATAAACAATTTACTTACTTTTTCTTCAATGTGTATTGTTTTCATTTGTCAGCCCGTTATATATCTGCACATAAGGCAATGCCACCATGAATTATTTATATAACAGCAAAGTGAACAAATCAAAATTACTTACCCACAGAGATGTTTACAATATCATGATGTCAACAGTCCACTGTGACGGAATCGAAGACGAATAATCCTCGATCGAAGTGGAACTTCATCTGCATAAAAGTAGACAACATTCATCTCGCGTCGACCTTGAAATCTAAATTGTACATCACCGTCAATGACGAATTCGCTACCAATGAAAAACTCCAGAAAATGCATATCAGACAGACCGACGACTGCATTACATGCAGACAGTTTGATGTATTAATAGGCAGATTTACGAAGTTTTACTTGTGGGTACGCAGGTGATGTGTGGGATTTCCTCAGTCAGAAATTGGCAGTGATGGGCAGGATAACCTATGCAAAAGTGATTTTCACTGAACTAATACGACTGGAAAGTCTCATATACGCGGTAACAACAACAACAAAACAAAAAAAAAAATTGCTGCAGTCAGGATACTTGCACCTTCTGCAAGCAACAGTGTACGATGACTATTTATCACACATCGAAAATGAACGCTGGAAAAATCTGGAAGCATACTAGATGCACGAAAATGTTTTGCAGCATGCTAAAAATGATGACCAGTTCCTTTTCTTGTGCTTGTGACCTGCATCGGTGCAGGGATGGCATCGTTATGAACGGATGTGTCATGGTTAATTTAAGAGCTGGCCGGATGACCATTCTGTCCCCAACCCATTACCCTATGGGACTGAAACGTGTATCCCAACCGTCTGCATGTAGTGTCAAAATGAGCGAAAGTTTCCTAAATATTTGCGAATCATGTAACTGAGGTGAGGTTTTGGTACCAGCCCGATATTCGTCAAGATGGAGGGGGAAACCAGACTGACCGGCACACGGATCCTTATCGTTAATCTGCTGAGGAGATTTGATCGGGAGTCAGCGCACCTCCTCGTCCCGGATGCGGTGCTTTAACACGCATGATTATCCCGGCTGTTGCTAAAAATGATGACCAGGCCATAAATAACGGAGAAGAAGGACAAGAAGGAGAAGGAGGTGAAGGAGAAGATAAATCTGCTGGTAGTGATGGCGCTATAGCTATAGCATACTAAAGAAAGAAATTTTAATTACTCTGATAAAGAACCTAAAGCTTTTATAATGTACTAAGTAACTAAAATGATTTTTTTGTATGCTACTTGATGTGAATATGTCCGTATTATGTTGAAAAATTAAAAAAAAAACTACTTTTTAAAAGGAAAAGGCCACATCAGATAAATGTCTGAAATACTGCTTGCCGCTGTGTGCTGGAGAGGGCGGAGTACAAGACCTTTCGCTTCAAAGGATGATGGAACCCAAACGAATTCTGCCGTCTAGCGTTACCACTGGCCGGATCCGATCGTAGCTTCTTTAGTCCTGGCGGTAAGATAAACCCGTGCTTCCTTGTTTCTGGTGAATGTGAGTCCCTTTAGTGACCGGAGTCAGTTCTTGACTATCTGTGGTCAACAAACGACTTACACTAAGCGTGGCGCAGTTCTGCGATGCATCAAAAGCGCTTGTTCCAAACGCCGCCTTTCAAGTGACACATATTCTTGTCAGATAGTGATGCTTAAGGCACCTCCTACATCCATCGTGTGTCAGTATGTTATGCGTTGCCACATGCCATCCACAGAAGATCAAAACTGGTAATTACACCTACCCCCCCCCCCCCCAAAAAAAAAGAAAAATTGCTGAATCAGAAAAAAAAGATACATTGATTGGCGTAAGTTCCAAGAAATTTATGTTCTCATTTTGTTTTCTGTACTGTATTGTAGTTTTAATGAGATTCATTGACTGGTAATACTTTATTTGAACCATTTATGGCTCTAGAATAAGATAGCAAGCCAAAAGAAATACAGTCTGAAATTCTGAAGCTGGCGTCAGTCAACATTTAGCATATGGTGCATCGATATCTCATCTATGTCCATTGGTATTTGCTACCTAAACAGCCACATATGTTTGCTTGGCACGTACAAGATGGAAAGCAACCTGATTCCATTAGTGCGGACAAGCTTTCTGCGCGATTGAATGCACAGCATGCGAAATACGAGAACCTGGGCGGTGACAGGCAGCTGTCTGTGGTGGTGACGAATTGTGCTCCTCTCTTAAAGCGATGTACTGCGCACTAGAGCATTCGGCGCAGGGGTCAGGTATCTCTCCTGTCACTGGAGTACATGCTCAGCTCGACGTGGGAGGAAGATATGGAAGCAGTTGAAAGGTAATTCAGATGCGAAATCCTTTATGGTCCTTCACAATGTTTCCAACATCTGACAGTTCAGAGATTTTATCTAGCTTTTTTTCCATAGATTATTAGTCTTTTACAAAAATTTGTTATTTTGTCCATGGAGTTGGTACTTGGAGATGATACAACTTGTTTAGTTAACACTTACAGCTAGCCAGACACAGATGAAATTGTTTTGAAAACATTGTTAAGTTAAATGATGAACAGCAAACAAATTACATTTTGTTCCACTAACATTTGCACCTGGTTATGGCCTAATAACCCGAAAACCGTTACGCAGTCAATAATAGCGGGAGAAAAAGCAATTTCTTTTCTTTTCGCTCTTATAGGTGAAATTTTTTCCACTCCAAGAAGTGACGGAAGAATTTAATAGGCCTTTTTTAGCCTTACTCTGCAAAGTAACTCTCATTACCAATGGTATATGCTATTTTGAAAAATAAATGAATGGAAATAAAAATTAATAAGTGAAAAAACAGTCAGTCAGTGAATAGCATAGAGCGAAGACGGTGACAATTCAGAACTGCAATTGCAGCCTTCATCGTACATGTCTACATCACCGCAACAGTGATGGCAGGAATACACCATGTAGCAAAAGAATTAGGCGAAAGGTACATTCTGTCAATGAGCTGAAGTGCATCGATCGCTCAAACGTCTCGCCACAGCTGATTCAGCTCAATTAGACAGACGTCGTGAACGACAGAATAGGATGTCGCCGATCTTTACACACAAACACACACACACACACACACACACACACACACACACACACACACAAACATAAACAAACACACGCACACAAACACAAAAACACACACACACCAGCGAGCGCACGCGCTTGCGCATATGCACACATGCACACCACACACAGATGACCGGAGGGGGGGGGGGAGGGGGCATTTAAGGGTTTTGTGAACGGAAAAGGCAATAGTTTGTTGAACAACTGTACCGCCCAAAGTCGCTATTTATTGGCGAATTTCAGTATTTGTAATACCAGCAGGAACAGCGTTTAAATAGAACTGAAATCAGTCAAACTCAAAGATGTTAATGGATGGAAGGAGTTGTACGACTCAAACGAAAGTCGGTAGGTGTGTTTCTACAGCTGAGAGATTACATCTACTCAAATTTCGCGTCGGTTGCATAAGAGTGGCGGTAGTAGCACAACTACGAGGGTGCAAATCAGATTTCATTTAAATACACACTGAAACGGTCGTGACCGTTTCTTACCTTTGAGATTGGACGTGGTGAATTGCTGTCAGTCAAGGATTGTATTGACCGACCGTCCTTGTATTGTGGAACACGTATGGAGCTCTATCCCAGAAACTGACATCCGGTATCTACACTACACAATAGATGCACGTTGGCATACTTGCATTCAAACATTTTGGCTATTACACTGATTATTAATGTTCCAGCATTTCACATTTGCAATGGATTGTCTTGCGCTTACGTTAACCTGAAAACCTGCAACATTGATCACCTAGGCAAACGTATTTTCGAAACCTCATTACTCCCAATTATTTTTTGGTGTTGCGATTTTTTTCTGTCAGCGTATTGGGGAGGAAGACAGCAGCCACATCAGATGTACATACACCTGTTCTCATCCGATTCAGGGCCCAATGTTAAATGTCCCAAGTGAAAAGCGAGCATTGTGCTACGGAATTAGTATTTGTATGGGATCAAAGGAAGGTAATAACTCCTGGATTAAGTATTACTCAGAAAATATCAGCACAAACAGCGGTTCTTTACTCAGATAGAAATGCAGTAGCTGGTTGTCAATGTTCCTCACCACTCCTACCATCACGACCAGTAGCTAATTTCCAGATTCCACGCAGCCGTCTACAGCAGTTTCCGGTAATGCGGTTACCACAGTCTGAATTCCAGCGCGCTGTCATCGATCACTGAAGTGCAGTTTTGGGTATCCCATGGGTCTGTGTTACGAATGGACTCCAAGAGAGGAATGCAGCACAGCGTGGGTAATTCAGTAACAATGCAATAGTACCAGTGTTATTTCAACACTTGCACTGACCATCGAAATTTAAATTATAACCAATTATCCAAAATCATGTTCGACATTCCAACAGGAAACGGCCCAATCTGCTGTAGCTTGTCGGCCCAGTTCAGAGGATATTAGGGGAACCAGTAATCCCCCACCCTCCCTACGCGGCCACCACGGCAGATTCTTTACGGAATGTATTGGGCGTCTGATTCACGTCTGGGCAGTGGCGGCTCCCTGGATATCGACCCTTGCCCCGTTGTTGGATCTTTGGTCGTCGGTTGCGACTCGAATACGGGTTGGCGCGCTCTGGAGAGAAGTGAAGGGGTCGCCTGGGAAAGGTGAGCGCAGGACAAGCCTAGGAAGTGTCTGACAAAGTGATCGTCGATTTGGCCGGCAGTACTTGCGATGTGCTGCGGACTAGCAGGGGAGCTCAGGCGCTTGGGAGACGTTGACGGCTGTTGCTATATGGACCTGGTGCACTTTTCAGCCAGTTGGAGAATTTATGCTGTCAAACGTGAACTCTTGGAAATGATTTGAGGTGATTTTCCTGTACTTACGGCATTCATCTTGGTTTTCTGGAATCTACATCTGTAAGTGTGTATACCCTGAAGTTGTTGTTCGTAAAGTTTTCTGTTTGCTCCTGAACTCTGAATTCATCTTCTGATTTATTGCACTGGTCAGTGTTATGATCCATTAAGTTCTGAGCGGTGCTGAATAGTAATTCAAGTTATTTGCACCAGGATTTGAGTTCATTCACTGATGTTTTTAGCTTGTCAATCTATGATAATTGTGGATATTTGTTGTTTTTCCTTTCTCAGAACTGTCATTTAAGTCTGTTCCAGACAGCATTGTATATTGCTGAGCAGAGGTCGTACTCAGTAGCCTTGTTCTTCGCCAGATATTTTAGGATGTTGCCTCTGTATCGGATGAGCAATTAATTTAAGGCAGATTTACAACTCGATATTTTGTAAACTGTTGTTATGGTAGTTTTGATGTGACTGTGACCCACGCGTCTCAGTATTTATATATCCTAGCGTTGTTCACTTTATTTGGCAGGATGGAAGGAAGCAATATTGGGTTTACCGTCCTTTCAACATCGAGGTCATTAGACACGGAGCACAAGCTCGGATTGTGTCACGGAGGGAGTTTGAAATTGGCCATGTCCTTTCAAAAGAACCATCCCGGCATTTGCCTGGAGCCCTTCAGAGAAATCACGAAAACCTAAGTCTAGATGGCCGGACGCGAGTTTGAACCATCGTCCACCACAATGCGAGTCCAGTATGCTAACCACTGCGCCACCTAACTCGATGATTTGGCTATAGCCCCCTCCCCCTCCATCATCTATTTGTTCAAAATGGCTCAAATGGCTCTGAGGACTATGGGACTTAACTTCTGAGGTCATCAGTCCCCTAGAACTTAGAACTACTTAAACCTAACTAACCTAAGGACATCACACACATCCATGCCCGAGGCAGGATTCGAACCTGCGACCGTAGCGGTCGCGCGGTTCCCGACTGTAACGCTTAGAACCGCTCTGCCACTCCAGCCGGCGATTATACTCGTATATTGACACCAGTACATATTTTCTGTTGTATTTTATTATTTCTAAGAGAAAAAATGTTCGTATGTTAATGCTTTCACGAAAATGTTGGTGAGAATGAAGAATTTCTCCCGTGGTATTCACTAAGGGTATGGGGGTCTCTTGTCCCCGCTAATAGTGATTATGACGTATCGTTCAAAATTATTTTAGTAAGCAGGGATTGTAACCCCTTTTCTTCCTGGCTCGAGTTCTTGCCCTTTATTAGCATCATCTTGTTCTTTCTGCGGGCGAATTATTATTGGTATGATCGCCCTCCTTGGTTCTAGTTATCTGTTGTTAATACATTTTCGATAATGTCACTATTCGTTCGACGCTCTGTTAATTGCTAAAACAGTTGTTAATTGATTCATGTGAAATGAAGTGTCATTTATTGATCCCTTGCCGTGTGGGGTTTGTTGTTAAGGACAAATTTTCGATATCCTTTAAATTAAATTATCTTTATTGTATCTGAAAGCTTTACATTGTTGAAAATCTTTAAAATCCTAAACCTTGTTTAAGTTTAAAGAAGCATTACGCTGTATTGTAAAGTTTATTGGTTGTGTTAATTCTGATACCTTTTATGGTTCAAAAAATGGTTCAAATGGCTCTGAGCACTATGGGAAACATCTTAGGTCATCAGTCCGCTAGAAGTTAGAACTACTTATACCTAACTAACCTAAGGACATCACACACATCCATGCCCGAGGCAGGATTCGAACCTGCGACCGTTGCTGTCCCGCGGTTCCGGACTGGAGCGCCTAGAACCGCACGGCCACCACGGCCGGCAAACCTTTTATAAATAAATCATTTCATGTGCAGTAAATGCTGAATGATGTTCGAAACCCTGGGGCCCAATCCTTCCACTAGAATCCTTATTGGCGATTTTGAGGCGCGTGGTTGCTGTGGTAAGAGAGTGGTGGCGGGGGCGGGAGTTCCTTTTGATGGTAGGTACCTTCATTCACCGTTTATTGCTTTCTGAATTGTACTCATTATATTCTAGACGAGACTGTTACCTTTTTTACCGTTTCTGGTATATACTTTGCATTATGAAGGTCAGAACGTATCCTGGTATATCTTTACTTCGGCGTGAACAGTTTTAAGTCTAGAGTTGAAGACAGACTAGCTGCCGGATGGAGGAAGTGTGACTAATCTGGCTGTTCGATTATGCCTCGTTTCAGACTAACTCTTGAATCTTACGTAAGGTAAGGGGGGTTAAGCAACTTCAGCCATTGTGGAGCTGTGTCATAATGGAGCACTTCTTGAGGCTAGTCAACCAACCCGCAAACTAGTGTACCGAGTGCAGGCCCAACTGAGGCACTGGGTAATCGTTTTACAGATTTGAAACAGCTGAAATTAAATGCTGAAGAGATCAGTGTAATTGACCAGTTGCTTAATCAAAGAATAACAGGTGCCCGTGAGTATTATGGCTTTGATGAGGAGGCGGGAACGAGTGAAGGGCAGGCGGATATGATGGTAAGTAGACCGGCTATTGAAGAATTAGTGAATTTTCTATGGCGCATCTTGCCCAAGTCGAGTTTTTCTTGTAGTTAACTATTCGTTTCGAATATCAGTCTGAGCGAGAGTGAACATGAGCATTTCTGGCGTGTGCAGTCATCCCAGAAAAATTTGGCTGATTGCATTGAAGGGATCCGCGGGGCCATTTGTGGCTTAGAACATTAGGTCACCGAAGTTGAAATAGTTCAGAATATCTTGGAAGATATGAAACTGGAGGACCGTTCGTGGGTAACTTTCTCTGGAAAACCTACCCCATAGTAGAACAGGACGGCCTGGTGGCTACTATTGAAGGACTGCTATTTGCTGATGAAAGCCGTGAGAAACTTGATTATCTTGTTTCTCGCCCTTACGGCGTCCCGAGGGAGTCTGAGTAGTTAGTGCGTGACTGCCCGGCGAATTGGGAGCCCCGTCCGTATAGGGGATGCCGCAACACGTGGGGTGCAGGTAGCGGTCCTAGGCCACCCGAGCATATTAGACTGGCTGTAGGTCAGACGCTACGCTATGTTTGTGCCTCTCCAGTTTTTCTGGTTCCTAACAGGCAACGGGGAGATTATTGATCTGTTGTTGACTATAGGCCATTGAATAGGAGGGTTATTTTGGAATCCGTCCCCTTGCCGAATCTCCACAATTGTTTTACGTGAAGTTTCTTTATTGCGTTGGATTTGAATCAAGCATACTATCAGATTCCTTAACCGAAAATTTCAAACATTGCCATGCCTACACTGACTGGAACCTACACTCCTGGAAATTGAAATAAGAACACCGTGAATTCATTGTCCCAGGAAGGGGAAACTTTATTGACACATTCCTGGGGTCAGATACATCACATGATCACACTGACAGAACCACAGGCACATAGACACAGGCAACAGAGCATGCACAATGTCGGCACTAGTACAGTGTATATCCACCTTTCGCAGCAATGCAGGCTGCTATTCTCCCATGGAGACGATCGTAGAGATGCTGGATGTAGTCCTGTGGAACGGCTTGCCATGCCATTTCCACCTGGCGCCTCAGTTGGACCAGCGTTCGTGCTGGACGTGCAGACCGCGTGAGACGACGCTTCATCCAGTCCCAAACATGCTCAATGGGGGACAGATCCGGAGATCTTGCTGGCCAGGGTAGTTGACTTACACCTTCTAGAGCACGTTGGGTGGCACGGGATACATGCGGACGTGCATTGTCCTGTTGGAACAGCAAGTTCCCTTGCCGGTCTAGGAATGGTAGAACGATGGGTTCGATGACGGTTTGGTTGTACCGTGCATATTCAGTGTCCCCTCGACGATCACCAGTGGTGTACGGCCAGTGTAGGAGATCGCTCCCCACACCATGATGCCGGGTGTTGGCCCTGTGTGCCTCGGTCGTATGCAGTCCTGATTGTGGCGCTCACCTGCACGCCGCCAAACACGCATACGACCATCATTGGCACCAAGGCAGAAGCGACTCTCATCGCTGAAGGCGACACGTCTCCATTCGTCCTTCCATTCACGCCTGTCGCGACGCCACTGGAGGCGGGCTGCACGATGTTGGGGCGTGAGCGGAAGACGGCCTAACGGTGTGCGGGACCGTAGCCCAGCTTCATGGAGACGGTTGCGAATGGTCCTCGCCGATACCCCAGGAGCAACAGTGTCCCTAATTTGCCGGGAAGTGGCGGTGGGGTCCCCTATGGTACTGCGTAGGATCCTACGGTCTTGGCGTGCATCCGTGCGTCGCTGCGGTCCGGTCCCAGGTCGACGGGCACGTGCACCTTCCGCCGACCACTGGCGACAACATCGATATACTGTGGAGACCTCACGCCCCACGTGTTGAGCAATTCGGCGGTACGTCCACCCGGCCTCCCGCATGCCCACTATACGCCCTCGCTCAAAGTCCGTCAACTGCTCATATGGTTCACGTCCACGCTGTCGCGGCATGCTACCAGTGTTAAAGACTGCGATGGAGCTCCGTATGCCACGGCAAACTGGCTGACACTGACGGCGGCGGTGCACAAATGCTGCGCAGCTAGCGCCATTCGACGGCCAACACCGCGGTTCCTGGTGTGTCCGCTGTGCCGTGCGTGTGATCATTGCTTGTACAGCCCTCTCGCAGTGTCCGGAGCAAGTATGGTGGGTCTGACACACCGGTGTCAATGTGTTCTTTTTTCCATTTCCAGGAGTGTATATCAATTCAATCAGGTTCTCTTCAGCTTCTCAATCGGAGTTGGCGTGATTTCTTGGTTAATGGGTAATGTGCTGGGAGGATCTTAAATTCAAATCTATTTATAAGTAGCTATTTGGGTGGTGTCATTATTTATAGAGCTACCTTTTGCTAAACATCTGGCACATCCTGAGAAAGTGTTCTAGCAGTAGTGGACACCAGAAGATCCTGAGGAAGATCCCAGCAGAGGGGTCGAAACGTCGTTCATTTTAGTAGAAATATGACGTTGCCTAATAACCCAGAACATTTTTAACTACACCCTGAGACAGACTTGGTTTCGTTTTAGGTTAACTTAGCCCGACAGCAGGTTTGTATCTTGGGGCACCTGGTGTCAGATGATGGCATTAGAACTGAGCAAGAACGTACGCGCTAGGTGCGTAAATTTTCTACTCCCGGAAAGGGATGGCCAGGTTTATTTGCAAGGCCAATTTTTTTCGCAAATTTGCGCAATTGTTGGCCCCCTTAATAACTTGAGCGGGAAGGAAGAGGCTTTCGAGTGGGGGGAAAGTCAACAAGCCTCGTTTGAAGTTATCAGAGGAGCTCCTAGTAGGCCACCAGTTTTGATGGTCCCTAATTTTGAGCTGTACTGACCGACTCCTCCAGTTCTGGCGTTGCTGCCGTTCTTTTACAGGAGTATGAGGGCGAACGCCATCCGATAGTCTATGTAGTGTATGCCTCGAAGAGATTATCTCCTACGGACCTTAAATATTCGGGTTTATGAATGGAAAGCTCTGAGGATGGGATAATCGCTCGTTGGGTAATCCGTATCTTTACTGTCGACACTCTCAGCCTTACGTTTGAGGAGTACAGTCATGGTGAAGATGGCGCCGTATGGGCAGGCCCGGCGACATGTGGCAGTTGAAGGAACACCGAAGGCAGTGTGCACTTCGATCAGCGAGGTTACGGTGCACCGTGGTGGTGTTCTTCATTGCAACATTGTCCAGAGACAACATACGGATGACTTCACATGGACATGAATCATCGAGAAACAGGAAAGACAGAGTGAGACGAATGTTGCACACAAGTACAGAAGTATTGCAAAAATGGCTGTGAGCACTATGAGACTTAACATCTGAGATCATCAGTCCCCTAGAACTTAGAACTACTTAAGCCTAACTAACCAAAGGACATCACACACATCCATGCCCGAGGCAGGATTCGAAGCTGCGACCGTAGTGGTCGTGCGGTTCCAGACTGACGATCCTACAACCGCTCGGCCACAACGGCCGGCCAGAAGTATTGCGCAGAGCATTGTTTCACATGTGCGCGGAGACTTCCGAATCATAGATACTGCTGCGCGAAGGAGAGGAGGTGGCTGACCACGGTCAACTGCAGCAGCAGACGACAGCTACAGTCTGCAGTAGGAAAAAAAGGATCGACGTCAAGCTGCAACCACATCTAACAGGACTGCAAGGCAAGCAATCTCAGGCTCCACAGGCGAGTGCAAGGTGGTCGTCTCTTTGTACAAGAATCAGTACGCTGTGTTCAGTTTAGTACTAGAACAACGAGGAGTGAGGTCGCGTGGTCTCCTCGGATGAGAGCAGAAACAGTCTGAGCAGTGATCATGGGCGTGCCCTTATAGGGCCCGATGTGGGGAGACGTATGCAAGCAATATACCGCGGGGAAGCATAATATTGCATGGTCATACTGACCTCCAAATCCTTGAAGACAGTACACGCTACTGTGACACTGTACTCCCTCCCCATGTGTGTCTCTTCAGGAGTGCAATCGGATGACGATGCGCGACCGTATCGGGCAGCCCTAGCGGAGAAGCTCTTGGAAGGAGAGTATATTCGGTGAATGGACTGGCTGACCGATCCCGCGACTTAAATCCCATCGGGCACTTATGGGATGCGTTGGGGGGTCGCACTGCAGCATGTCCATATGCGCCAACGACCATCCAGCAGTTGTCAACGGCACCTGTGCAGGTACGAAACACCCTACTACAAAACTCCTTACCAACCATGTGGGCAACATAGGAGCACGTTGCAGAGCATGCGTTGCTGCCTGTGGAGGTCACACACCTTACTAAGAAACATGTCCAGGGCGCCATTACACAACGGGGTGACTTCAATGTAGTTATTTTCTTCGAATAAAAGTGTCACTTCTGTTCACCTCATGCCTATTATCGGTTGCATTCTGTACCATAACGCAGCAGGTCTCTCTATGTACAGTCCATGTCATCGAGCTTGGCAGGGACACATCATCCGAAAGATTTTCGTCCTAAAGGTTTGCACACCAGCGCAGTATGAACCATGCGGAACAGGTTGTTTTTTGGGTGTTAATGATCGGGGTCGTATTTAGAACTTGTTGATCCCTAGGCTGAACCTGTGGTGCAGGACCTACCGACAATAGCTAACTCGGAAATATTGTATTTTAGAGCAATTTTCGAAATAAATCGGGTAATGCTGAATTTAAAGTTTATTATTCAGCTGTATAAAATTTTACTGCACTATTCATTGATTTAATGAATTTATGAGACTACCATAATGAGAGGAATTCAAATTCTTGAGGTGTTAAACACGATACATTTACATCGCTAAGACCAAACACATTTTTTGAAAGAGAGCAAAAATTAAAGTTTCACGTTGTTGTGGTTGTTGTTGTTGTTGGTCTCCAGTCCAAAGACTAGTTTGATACAGCTCTCCATGCTACTCTATCCTGTGCAAGCCTCTTCATCTTCCAATAACTACTGCAACCTACATCCTTCTGAATCTGCGCATTGTATTCATCTCTTGGTCTCCCTCTATGATTTTAACCTTCCTCCCCACACTTACGTCCAATACTGACTTCGTGATCCCTTGATGTCTCAGAATGTGTCCTATTAACCGATCTCTTCTTCTAGTGACGTTATACCACAAATTTCTTTTCTCACCAATTCTGTTTAGTGCCTCCTAATTAGTAACGTGGTCTATCCATCTAATCTTCAGCATTCTTCTGTAGCATCACATTTCAAAAGCTTCTGTTTCCTTCTTGGTTTAAATGTTTGTCCTCCACGTTTCATTTCCATCAATGGCTACACTCCGACAAATACCTTCAGCCGGCCGCGGTGGCCGAGAGGCTCTGGGCGCTTCAAGCCAGAGCCGCGCGACTGCTACGGTCGCAGGTTCGAATCCTGCCTCGGGCATGGATGTCTGTGATGTTCTTAGGTTAGTTATTTTAAGTATTGCTAAGTTCTAGGGGACTGATGACCTCAGATGTTTAACTCCCATAGAGCTCAGAGCCAAAACACCTTCAGAACAGACTTCCTAACACTTAAGTCTATATTCAATAATCACAAATTTCTCTTCTTCAGAAACGCTTTTCTTGTCATTGGCAGTCTCTTTAGTTCGGCCATCACCAGTTATTTTGCTGCCCAAATAGCGAAACTCATCTCTCACTTCCTAATCTAATACCCTCACCGTCACCTGATTTAATTCGACTACTTTCCATTATCCTTGTTTTGTTTTTGTTGATGTTGATCTTACATCCGCCTTTAAAATACTGTCAGTTATGTTTAACTACTCTTCCAAGTCCTTTGGTGTCTCCGACAAAATTTCCATCTCATTACCAAACCTCGAGGTTTTTGTTTCTCCTTCCTAAACTTTAATTCCTACTGCAAATTTTTCTTTGGTTTTTCTTACCGCTTGTTTAGTGTACAGATTGAATAACATCGGGAATAGCCTACAAACCTGTCCTACTACCCTGTCAACCAGTGCTTTCCCTCCAAGCCCCTCATCTCTTATAAATGATGTCTGTTTTCCGTACAAGTAGTAAATACCCTTCGCTCTCTTTATTTTACCCTGCTACCTTCAGAATTTCAAAGAGAATATTCCGGTCAACATTATCAAAAGGTTTTTCTAAGTCTAAAAGAGTAGTAGGATCGGAATTCCCTTGCTTGTTCCTACATTTCTCCGCAATCCAAACTGATCTTCCACGAGGCTAGTTTCTACCACTTTTTTCATTCTTCTGTAAGCAATTTGAGTTATTATTTTGCATGTATGACTTATTAAACTGACAGATTGGTAATTTTAAGTTCATGTCCATACAAAAGTAAGTATTTTAAAATTACACCCGTCATCTTGTAAGTATAAGGAACTGGCAGTTACATATTACGACCAAAAAATAGTTTTGTAAAAATACATAGGTATTTTTTTAAAGAAACACGTGTTTATTCGACGTCGGAAGTTCCCACCAAAACGGTCACGGCGGTTACATGATCTCGCTATGACATCGTCGTGATCATCCTCAGTTTGAAGAACTCAAGAATAAGAGTCTGGCAGTAGGAAGTATACATGAAATGAGGTATGGAAAAAAACGGGTAACTGCCAAATCGAACTCATTTGCACAATTTCAGGTCCCATTTGTCAATTTCAAAATACGGATAGTGCTAGGAAACGAAGATTAATTTCGAAGTAACAGAGCAGACAAAGGAAGCGGACGTCCACATCTCTCGCTGGTATTTCCTCAGCTCTCTTATCTGGGTGACGTCAGTTGCAGCTGTTGGTCCGCACCAGCGACCCGCTCAGACGGTCGCACTCGCGACCTCGCCTGCCGAAGATATCTCCAGTTCTGTGCAGTTGTTTTTGCCGCGCTTAACGTTAAATACGTGGCTCACACTTAATACATCTTGATATGTAGCCACGATTTTAGAGTCCCATGTGAGTTTTCTACACTTCTGACGTGTTTCAAACATGAACATAATTCACCGGGACTAAGTATTCATGTTTAATTTATGACATCTTATGGGTTTTAGTGCCAGAGAGAATTCATAACATTAAGGGATGAAAAACCCCCTTGGTTTAATACCCGTGTCAGGAAACTGCGATATACACAAAGAAATATTCATCACAGACTGAAGAGAAGTCAAAACCAAGCCGACAAACTAAAGCCTAACGAAGTGAAAATGAGAATAAGCAAAGCAATGAGAGAAGCGATCAGTGACTTTGAAAGTAAAATTTTGTCAACCGATCTGAGTAGAGACCCTAAGAGGTTTTCGTCTTACATAGAATCAGTAAGTGGGTTTAAATACTCTTTTCATTCACTCAGTGACCATACTGACACCGAAACAGACGATAGCAGGGAGAAGTCCGTATTACTGTATTCTTCCGAAATCCTTTCACCACTGAAGATAATAACACGATAGCTCCTTTCAGTCACCATACGAACGTTGAAACGGCAGATATTGAGTAGATGGTTGAAAAGGCTCTGAGCTCTATGGGACTTAACATCTGAGGTCATCTGTCCCCTAGGACTTAGAACTACTCAAACCTAACTAACCTAAGGAGATCACGTACATCCATACCCGAGGCAGGATTCGTACCTGAGACCGTATCGGTCGCGTGGTTCCAGACTAAAGCGCCTAGATATTGAGATAACCGATAGCGAAACAGAAATGCAACTACAACCGCTCAGTAGTGGAAAGTCATCAGACCCAGATGAGATAGCTACAAGACTCTACAACGATTGTACGAGAGAAGTTGCTCCCCGTCTGGCAACAGTTTATTGTAGGTTACTGGAACAACGAAGGGTACCTGGAGACAGGAAAACAGCGCAGATCACTCCCATTTTCAAGAAGGGTCATAGGACACATGCAAATAATTAATGGCCTCTATCGTTGACGTCAATTTGTTATAGAATTATGGAACATGTTTTGTGCTGAAGAAATATGACGTTTTTGGACAACTAAAATCGCCTCTCTAAAAATCAACAATGATTCCGTACACAGAGATCTTGCGAAACTCAGCTCATCTGTTTCTTCATTAGACCCATAGTGCTGTAGACAATGGCTCCAGGGTTGATGCCACGTTCCGTAACTTCAGGAAGGCATCGGAAACTGTGTAGGACTGTTCGCAGATGGTGCTATAAGAAAGGAGCAACGATAGAAGACAGTATCGATTTGCAGAATGACGTGCAGTGGATTGATGAATGGTGCAGGCCATGGCAGCTGACCCTGAACGTAAATAAATTGTTGATCACAAATTGCTGGAAACAGTAGAGTAGAGTGGGGTAAGATTGCGCGGCGGGTAAGACTGCGCAAGGCTTGTATCTCAGTTTTAGTAATGCAGCAGTTGGATGCTCTGCAGGGCACGAAATAGCCACTGTGGCTGACCCTTTATTGCCGTAGTTTGATTGTTGTCCTGGTGTTAACGGCTGCGCAATACAGTAAGAACTGTTTTACGTTATTTTAATATAACATTTCATGTTTCGGAAATAAGCTATAACTCAGGCAATAATGCGATTATCAATTTTAACTTTATTCCATTGTGTACTACGATGCATTGTCAGTCTTGTGGTATATTAACACATCTATATTCCTACAAAGCGTTTCCATTGCAGTCAAAAGCTGCAGTGTCATAGTGCGGGGCAAGTTTACGCGTTGCAGGTGGGGCAAAAGTGCGCAGTGCGTAATCTTACCCCATGCGTTATAATTATCAGCTTTTTCATAGACCTAGAAATATTTATGAACGTTGAGGTGGATATTATACATCGACAGTAGTCCTCTAATAATCCTTTTTTATATTTTAGCGTCTACAAAAGGAAAACCGAACGGAAACCATGCACTCCAGAAATGCTGGAAGCTGCAAAAGAGGGTTCAAAAAATGGCAAGTCTAAACGACAAATACCGAGGGAGGTTGGAATAAGTGAAGCTGCCCTCAGAAATAGCCTTAAAGAGGTACGAGGCCCTTGCAAATATACTCTTATCTCTATATTTTTTACTTTGGGAACTTTTGCCTACGTAGGGATAAGCTTAAAATTAATACTCCCACCCCTACATTTTCAGGGTTTTGGGGTAAACAAACTGGGAAGATTCGGAAGACCTTTTAATGGTGAACAGGAATTGGAACTCGCCGAACACTACAGATCTTTGGACAAATGTTATTATGGTATGACTCAGGAAGGTTTCAAAAGATTAGTTCTTGACAACTCTGAGAGGAATAGCATAAAAACAAAATTTGACAAAAACATTAAGATGGCCAGAAATGACTGGGCTTATGATTTCCTGCAGAGACTAAATCTTAGCCTTCGGATCCCACAGAAAACTAGTCTGGGACGTGTGATGGGGTCCAACAAACAGCAAACGAGCATCTTCTTTGATAATATTTCGTCGCTGATGGAGAGATATAAATTTGAACCTCATCGCATATATAACATGGATTAGTCAGGAATTACAACTGTTTCTAACAAACTTCCGAAAGTGATTGCAATATGCGGCAAGAAGCACATAGGCAAAATAGCATCTGCAAAAAGAGGTCAGCTGATAACGGTTGTATGTTGTATGGGACCTGGGGGGAATTACATCACTCCAGGAATAATATTTCCTCGGAAAAGGATGAAGGAGAGTTTGAAGAACGGTGCCCCTCCTGGGTCACTAATGACTGGATACATCAACTCAGATTTGTATCTCACATGACTACAACCTTTTGAAAAACATACACAGCCAACAGAAGATAATCCATTCTTGTTCATTTTGGACAATCACTCGTCACATTCACGTGCTTACCATTCCTCCACACAGCAGTCACAAAATGCAGCCACTGGATCGCTGCTTTTTCAAGCCAATGAAGGACTTTTATTCACAGGAATGCGACCAGTGGCTCATTAACCACCCTGGATATGTAATTACGCAAGAATGTATCGCTGAATTGTTTGGAAACGCTTAACAAAGGACGGCCACAATGACGAAGTCAACAAAGGCGTTCAAGATATGTGGCATTTATCCAATCGATCGTCACATATTCACCGAGGAGGATTTCCTGACTTCCTCTGTTACAGACAAAAGTGACAAATTTAATGATGCATCCACAGTTGAAACTGGATCTCTCCAGAGCCAAAGTTCAGAGACATCTACAAATGAACCACAACCAGGACCAAGTACCTACGTTCCCCCAAAAGAAATAGTTCCTTTGCCAAGAAGAAAAGACCGCCAAAAAAGACAGAAGAAATGAAAGGAGTCAGAAATAATATCCCGGACCCCATTCAAGAAGCAACTGGAATCCCAATCAACAGAACAAGAAATAAAGAAACCAAAGAGTAAACTGTTTGATTCTGATCAAGCAAACAAAAGAAAGCGAAGCAAAACTTAAATACGTCTAGGGAAAATTTACAAACTTTCCACTGTTCAGGCTGTACTGAAAAATACAATAATCCACGAACAGAAGACTGGATTCAAGATCTCAAGTGCGAGAACTTGTGGTATGAATGCTGATGTTGTTATGAAGGTTCTGGACACTTCATTTGTGATCTCTGTTACAAAAATTTTCGTCCGACAGGAATATTTTTGCATGTTTATGATGACAGGTCCAAATTTGTTCATTAGGTCAAATATTGTATCAACAGTAACTGTTATATGCTGACAAACAGGGTATATTACGTTTATGTACGCTATAAATTAAATGAAAGACGAAGAACTGAATGACACATATGATTTTCTGATTTGATGATAATGCGCAGATTTACCCCACTAGAAGCGCACTCTTACCCCACGGTCGGGTAAGACTGCGCATTTGCATTACTTTCTTTACTAAGTGCAAAGTACAGTTTAAATTGTTTCTATGACTTTCGGACTCTTTCATATAACAGGCAAAATTCATATGAAATGCCAGTTAAAATATAATTGTAATTTGTGACGTTTCCTTCAGTGTGTCTTGTGACAGCCAGAGCGAGAGCACCAGCAGCAGCGAGTACTGTTTGTATAAAGCGTTTATTTTGCATTTTGTTTACGACCTTCCACTAAGGAAGGGATTCTATTTGTGTTTATCTGCTCTGCATAGTAACTAACAGTTCTTGATAAAACTTTACGTAGTTTTCGTGTTAAATTTCTTAGTGTTTTCTTGATCGTTTAGAACAGAAAGCGCCCTAAAACCGTCTTTTGTTTGTTTCGCGGCCGTTAGCCACTAGTCACTTGAATCAGCAGTTGTCTTGTGACAGCCAGAGCGAGAGCACCAGCAGCAGCGAGTACTGTTTGTATAAAGCGTTTTTGTACTTATTTGCTGCGCTTAGCTTTTAAATAGTTTTTCTGGGAAAACCTAGCGTAGTTTTCGCGTCTCGTATTTCAGTGAGTGTTTCTTGATTATCAGAGTAGCTCATCAGAAGATTATCTTGGGAATTTGTCACCGTATAGAGTAGGGTAAACATAGTCATGTGTAGGGACTGTGGTTGTTGTGAGCGGACGCAAGGAGAATTGGCCACTCTTCGGGGGCAGGTGGAGGCTTTGTCTGTTAGGCTCATCGAGCTCGAGGCGCAGGCGTCGGCTCGTAGTGGCGTTGGGGCAACTGTGGTGAGACCTATGCCTACTTCGGTGGCCTTGGAATCACATGGAACCCCTGATGTCGCTGCGTCTTCCGGCAGTGAGCATCTTACCGGTCAGCCATCACTCCAGGGTGAATGGCGGACAGTGGTGGGCTCGCGCGTGCCTGGCCGAAAGGCGAAGGTGGGATCTGGCCGCGTGGCAGCTGCCTTACCCCTTTCCAACAGGTACGGGGTGCTTCCTAGTGGTGATGACATCGTTTCCGAGCCACCACAGGATGCCTCGCCTGTTGGGCCAGTGGCCGATTCTCCGGCAAGATCCCGACAGTCACAGAAGGCGGGCCTATTAGTTACAGGGAGCTCCAACGTTAGGCGGGTTATGGAGCCCCTCAGGAAAATAGCGGGTAGGTCGGGGAAGAATGCCAATGTGCACTCGGTGTGCTTGCCGGGGGGTCTCGTCCGTAATGTGGAGGAGGCCCTTCCGGCAGCTATTGAACGCACTGGGTGTGACCGGCTGCAGATAGTAGCACATGTCGGAACGAATGACGCCTGCCGCTTGGGTTCTGAGGCCATCCTTGGTTCCTTCCGGCGGCTGGCTGATTTGGTGAAGACAACCAGCATCGCACGCGGAGTGCAAGCTGAGCTTAATATCTGCAGCATAGTGCCCAGAGTCGATCGCGGTCCTCTGGTTTGGAGCCGTGTGGAGGGTCTAAACCAGAGGCTCAGACGACTCTGCGACTATAATGGTTGCAAATTCATCGACCTCCGTTATTGGGTGGAGAACTGTAGGGCCCCCCTAGACAGGTCAGGCGTGCACTACACACCGGAAGCAGCTACTAGGGTAGCAGAGTACGTGTGGCGTGCACACGGGGGTTTTTTAGGTTAGAGGGACCCACCCTTGGGCGAAACGATAAAATACCTGACGGCTTACCAGAGAGGACATTATCATCGTTGATAAAGAACGTCCGTCCTCAGAGACCAAAAACAGGAAAAGTTAACGTAATATTGGTAAACTGCAGGAGTATCCAGGGCAAGGTTCCTGAATTAGTATCTCTTATTGAAGGAAATAGTGCGCATATAGTATTAGGAACGGAAAGTTGGTTAAAACCGGAAGTGAACAGTAACGAAATCCTAGACACAGAATGGAATATATACCGCAAGGATAGGATAAACGCCAATGGTGGAGGAGTATTTATAGCAGTAAAGAATTCAATAATATCCAGTGAAGTTATTAGCGAATGCGAATGTGAAATAATCTGGGTTAAGCTAAGTATCAAAGGTGGGTCAGATATGATAGTCGGATGCTTCTATAGACCACCTGCATCAGCAACCGTAGTAGTTGAGCGCCTCAGAGAGAACCTGCAGAACGTCGTGAAGAAGTTTCGTGATCATACTATTGTAATAGGGGGAGACTTCAATCTACCAGGTATAGAATGGGATAGTCACACAATCAGAACTGGAGCCAGGGACAGAGACTCTTGTGACATTATCCTGACTGCCTTGTCCGAGAATTACTTCGAGCAGATAGTTAGAGAACCAACTCGTGAAGCTAACGTTTTAGACCTCATAGCAACAAATAGACCGGAACTTTTCGACTCCGTGCATGCAGAAGAGGGTAGCAGTGATCATAAGTCAGTGGTTGCATCAATGACTACAAGTGTAATAAGAAATGCCAAGAAAGGAAGGAAAATATATTTGCTTAACAAGAGTGATAGGGCACAAATCACAGAATATCTGAGTGACCACCATCAAACGTTCATTTCTGAGGAAGAGGATGTGGAACAAAATTGGAAAAAATTCAGAAACATCGTCCAGTACGCCTTAGATAAGTTCGTACCGACTAAGGTCCAAAGCGAGGGGAAAGATCCACCGTGGTATAACAATCATGTACGAAAGGTACTACGGAAACAAAGAAAGCTTCATCATAGGTTTAAGAGTAGTCGAATCATAGCTGATAAGGAAAAGCTGAACGAAGCGAAAAAGAGCGTAAAGAGAGCAATGAGAGAAGCATTCAACGAATTCGAACATAAAACATTGGCAAACAATCTAAACAAGAACCCTAAAAAGTTTTGGTCATATGTAAAATCGGTAAGCGGATCTAAATCCCCTATTCAGTCACTCGTTGACCACGATGGCACCGAAACAGAGGACGACCGAAGAAAGGCAGAAATACTGAATTCAGTGTTCCGAAACTGTTTCACTGCGGAAAATCGTAACACGGTCCCTGACTTCAGCCGTCGCACGGACGCCAAAATGGAAAATATTGAAATAAACGATATTGGAATTGAAAAACAACTGCTATCACTTAGTAGCGGAAAAGCATCCGGACCAGACGAGATACCCTTAAGATTCTACAGTGATTATGCTAAAGAACTTGCCCCCTTTCTATCAGCAATTTATCGTAGATCGCTGGAAGAACGTAAAGTACCTAGCGACTGGAAGAAAGCGCAGGTCGTTCCCATTTTCAAGAATGGTCATAAATCAGATGCGAATAATTATAGGCCTATTTCGCTTACGTCAATCTGTTGTAGAATAATGGAACATGTTTTGTGTTCTCGTATTATGACGTTCTTAGATAATACAAATCTCCTTCATCATAACCAACATGGATTCCGCAAACAGAGACCATGTGAAACTCAGCTCGCCCTATTTGCCCAAGAAATTCACAGTGCCGTAGACACTGGCGAGCAGATTGATGCCGTATTCCTGGACTTCAGGAAGGCATTTGATACGGTTCCGCACTTACGTTTAGTGAAAAAAATACGAGCTTACGGAATATCGGACCAGGTTTGTGATTGGATTCAGGATTTCCTAGAAGAAAGAACACAACATGTCATTCTTAAGGGTTCAAAATCTGCAGATGTAGAGGTAATTTCGGGAGTACCGCAAGGAAGCGTGATAGGACCTTTATTGTTTACAATATACATAAATGACTTAGTTGACAACATCGGTAGCTCCGTGAGGCTATTTGCAGATGACACGGTTGTCTACAAGAAAGTAGCAACATCCGAAGACTCGTACGTACTCCAGGAAGACCTGCAGAGGATTAATGCATGGTGCGACAGCTGGCAGCTTTCCCTAAACGTAGATAAATGTAATATAATGCGCATACATAGGGGCAGAAATCCATTCCAGTACGATTATGCCATAGGTGGTAAATCATTGGAAGCGGTAACGACCGTAAAATACTTAGGAGTTACTATCCGGAGCGATCTGAAGTGGAATGATCACATAAAACAAATAGTGGGAAAAGCAGGCGCCAGGTTGAGATTCATAGGAAGAATTCTAAGAAAATGTGACTCATCGACGAAAGAAGTAGCTTACAAAACGCTTGTTCGTCCGATTCTTGAGTATTGCTCATCAGTATGGGACCCTTACCAGGTTGGATTAATAGAAGAGATAGACATGATCCAGCGAAAAGCAGCGCGATTCGTCATGGGGACATTTAGTCAGCGCGAGAGCGTTACGGAGATGCTGAACAAGCTCCAGTGGCGGACACTTCAAGAAAGGCGTTACGCAATACGGAGAGGTTTATTATCGAAATTACGAGAGAGCACATTCCGGGAAGAGATGGGCAACATATTACTACCGCCCACATATATCTCGCGTAATGATCACAACGAAAAGATCCGAGAAATTAGAGCAAATACGGAGACTTACAAGCAGTCGTTCCTCCCACGCACAATTCGTGAATGGAACAGGGAAGGGGGGATCAGATAGTGGTACAATAAGTACCCTCCGCCACACACCGTAAGGTGGCTCGCGGAGTATAGATGTAGATGTAGATGTAGATCACTATTTAAACCTTAAGTGCGCAATCTTGCCCCACTTTACTCTATCTACCATAAAATAATTAGGAGTAACTATTGAGAACGACCGTAAGTGGAAAAACCAAATAAAAGAAATAGCAGTAAAAGCAGATGCCAGACTGAGATTAATAGGAATAATCTTAAGGAAATGTAACTTATCCAGGAAGTGGCTTATAGGCCCTTGTTCGTTCGATTCTTGAGTGTTGTTCATCAATCTGGACCCTTACGAGGTAAGGCTGATAGAAGTGACAGAAACGATCCAACGAAGAGCCGCACTTTTCGTCACTGGTTCAGTTAAAGAGAACGTGAGCGTTACAAAGATGCTCAACAAACTCCAGTGGCGGATGATACAAGAGAGGCGCTGTGCATCACTGAGAGGTTTACTATTGAAATTTCAAATGTTATCATCACTAATTCGACGAATTAGAGCTATCATTCTTCCCAAGCACCTTTCACAACAGGGCAGGGGGGGGGGGGGGGGAGGGGAATCAATCAGTGGTGCCAGAAATGCCCTCCGCCACACACCGTTAGGTGGCTTGCGGAGTATGATGTAGATGAATAGACATGCGTCTATTCAACTGAATACATCTTGTGAGTTTTGCTTGACATGTAGAAAACATGTAATAGTTGTGATCTCAGTCCAATGCCACAGAAAACGGTGATGATGTGACTTGCGGAGTATGATGTAGATGAATAGACATGCGTCTATTCAACTGAGTACATCTTGTGAGTTTTGCTTGACATGTAGAAAACATGTAATAGTTGTGATCTCAGTCCAATGCCACAGAAAACGGTGATGATGCAGTTGCAAAATTGCGATAGCTTTATTACCTGGCATTGTAGGAAAAATCTAATATGAAGTCGTTGTGATATAAATATACAAGGCAAAAAATTTGTGATCGTCAAAAGACCACAAGATAATTCCATGTAACTCCACCTCCAATGTCGGTAATGACCTCAATTTATCAAAGACAAGTATCCATATCTTCTCTCAGGTATGTCGTATCCAACTGAAACCACAACTACCAAATTGCGAAAATGTTGATTGCTGCGTTTCACCCTCTGTTCCAAGTAGCCTCGTAAGATTCCTATGGAAATAATATATGGTGATTCAGCGGACCAGTCGTTTTACGACAGGGTTACTGAGTGTTTAAGGAACGACAAACGTATTAAACGTATTTGTGAAGCCTTGTAAACACGGCTTGTGTCATACTAAAAGACTGGAGTGCCCACAGCATAGAGTTACTAATAATAACTAGAGCGCTAACTAACGCTCGTCAGCGTTCCCATACTGAAGCCACCGTTTGTGGGAAAGCGATGTCAACCACTTGATAAAACGTCCCATACACAATGACCTAACAACGCGAATAACGTCCATGAGATGTCTGCAACTCTGTTAGAAACATGTGTGAAAATTACATGGCTAGTTCAAGTTATATTGGAGATTACAGTTATTGAAGTCCAAGCTAGCTGAAGGAAGAATACGATAAAATTATGTAAGGGAAGGTAGATAAAATTGTACCATATCAAAATAAATTAAAGCGTGAAAGACAGGCGCAGGGGATTTGTCGAGAAGTATTAAACAAGAATCTAAACTGAAAAACATAGTGAATTATAAAATAATATTACTATCTCCTACTTCGTAACTTTCACGCAACTATACTGTATCGATAACTTGCCGTATTTTCACTCCTGCTGTTAAGGGATGAACATTATATTGTTGAATAGGTATCTATAACTTCCCGTCTTTTTGTGTAGACCCAATAAAGGAAACTAGGTCCTACTTTAATTTAAGATGGAATTGATTACTCAGTACGAGTTGTGAAATAAAAGTCGTTTTATTTTCCTCTTCGATTTCCTTTCGTTGTCTCACACACACATTAAATCACTAGCCCAGAATTTATAATCACGTTCGGAAAAAAAGAAAACACCTTGTTAGTTCATATTCACGGGATATGTACATTAATGTGTTCTGCAGAAATGATTAGCATTTGAACTATGTCGGCCTGTGGGTTCAAGATCAACATCGATATCGTAGGCAACACACCCTAGCGGTAAAATGTGCCTGCGGCTCTTGTTGTCGCTACAAAACGAAGGTAATGGATCAGTGTGACTTGAGCAGACGTGCAGGATGCCTCGCACACGTATGCGCGAATCGTTCCGTTAAATCAGTGAGTTTGAGAGAGGGCGCACTATTGGCAATCAGTAATGTGATGCGTCCATCCGGAAATTGCTGCTCGTTTGGGACGAAGTGTTTCGACAGTGCAACGAGTGCGTGCCGAATGGATCATGGCATGCCGTAGAACACGAGGAGATGGTTCAGGTCGAACCACACAGATCAGCCCTTCAAGAAGATCGACATCTTCTCCGAATGGCATTGCAGGGCAGATCTGCATCCTCCTTGGCTCTGGTGCAGCAATGGAACAATGTAACACATCGTACACAATGAGGGATGGTGGTCCGTCGCCGTTTATTACGGCATGGGTTAAGTGCGCGTCGTACACTTCTCCGTCTACCTCTGACGAGTATGCACGAACATATTAGACAGCAATGGTGTGTGGAACGACGTCACTGGGGGCAGGAATGGCATCAGATAGTGTTTTCGGACAAATCCAGCTTCTGCTCGTTTGAAAATTATGGCCACATTTTGGTTCGTCATAGACACAGTGACTGTGTTCACACAAGACATACAGTACCAGCTCAGACCCTTTTTGAGTGGGGTGCTATTGGGTACAATCACAAATCACAATTGGTGCGGGTCCAGGGCACTGTGTCCAGTGTGACCTACGTGAATGACATCCTGCCACCTGCAGCCATAACCTTTCTGCACAACGCTCCAGACGCCATTTTTCAGCAAGGCAACGCACGACATGTTGTTGCAAGAACAAATGCCTTGTTGGCGTCACAGGATGTCAGCCTTTTGATCTGGCCGGCCAGATCACCAAACTTGTCGCCAATCGAGGATGTGTGGGATATGGTGAAACGACAGGTGTAGCGCTGTGACTCAGTGCCAACCAACACAGATGAACTTTGGAACCAGGCGACTGCAGCATGTATGGCTATGCCACAGGACGCCCGCCATCTGCGCCTGATACGCGTCGATGCCGTCACGCGTGGAACAGGTTACCACGGCTCCTGGCGGCCCTATACCTACTAGGAAATGCGACACATGCTGGGTCGAGGTGACTGAAATGCTAATCATTTCTGGAGAACATACTAATGTACATGTCCTGTGAATATGAACGTCCTACCCATAGTCGTTCAAGGTGTTCCGTTTTTTCTGAACATGAGTGTATATTCGTCTCTGTAAATGGCGGCTTCAGCTCGGGACACTTGCTGCACTTCTGTGCGGCAGCGTGGTAAGGGGTTTGATCCACAGCACACTTAACACGATGTAGAAAAAATTACTACAGTTGGTCATCAAGAACGTTTCAATAAACATCATTTATTTCTGGACACTGGTGTATACAAGCACATACGTGTTGTAATATTTCGACGGCGAAATGCCATTCAGACTTGTTGGATACTAAAGACCTCTGTCAGGTTTGCACTTGATATTGCTATGCGTACGAAACAAGGATAGTAAGAAATATATGAACAACAAAAAGTGTTTCATTTACATCTGCGTCTATATCATTATCCTGGAATTCACATTTAACTGCCTGGAGGAGGGTTCGTCGAACCGCCTTCAAGGTATTTCTGTACCGTTCCTCTTTAGAACAGCGCCCGGAAAAGAGGAACACTTATATTTTTCTGTGCAAGCTCCAGTTACTCTTATTTTATTTTGATGATCACTCTTTCCTATGTATGTGGGCGCCAAAAATATTTTCA
This sequence comes from Schistocerca piceifrons, assembly GCF_021461385.2. Taxonomy (NCBI): domain Eukaryota; kingdom Metazoa; phylum Arthropoda; class Insecta; order Orthoptera; family Acrididae; genus Schistocerca; species Schistocerca piceifrons. Next base: position 304,786,434 of record NC_060143.1, read on the forward strand.
CAGTCTGAGGAGAAAATTGGTGATTTAAATTTCGTGAGAAGACCCCGCCGCAACGAAAAACGCGTTTATTTTAATGATTACCGCCGCATTCCGCGTATCATATCCCTGGGATCATCTCCACTGTCTGGCCATACCACAAAACGAACTGCCCTTCTCTGAACGTTTTCGATGACCTCCGTGAATCCCATCTGATGCGGATCCCACATCGCACAGTAATATTTCAGAAGAAGGTGTACAAGCGATTTGTAAGCAGTCTCTTTAGATGACCCGTTGCATTTTTTAAGTGTTCTGTCAATAAAACGCAGTCTTTGGTTCCCTTTCCCTACAAGATTATCTTTATGATCGTTCCAGTTTAGGTTATTTGCACTTGTAATTCCTAAGCATTTAGTTGAATTCAGAGCCTTTAGATTGTGTGATTTATCTTGTAAAAGATATTTAACGGATTCCTTTTAGTACTCATGTGGGTGACTTCAAACTTTTAATTATTTAGAATCAATTGTCACTTTTCACACTATCTAGACCTCCTGTCCAAATTATTTGCCAATTGGTTTTGATCATCTGATGACTTTACAAGACGATGAAAAAGATCAACATTTGCAAAAAATGTAAGAGGTCTGCTCAGATTGTCCCTTAAATCATTGATATAGATCAAGGACAGCAGAGGGCCTACAACAATTCCTTGGAGAACGCGAGGTATTGCTTCCGTTTTGCTCGATGACTTTCCGTTAGTTACTACAAACTGTGGCCTTTCTGACAGGAAATCACGAATTCACTCAAACAACTCTGACGGTACTCCGTGAGCATGCAGTTTCACTACAAGTCTCTTCTGAGAAAGACATGTCGTCGTCGAAATTTTACAAGACATACGTAGTCATATATACTAGTGGTGAAACTGTAAAATCTCGTTGCAATAAAGAAGAGTTATTACAGCTTATATTACGCACAGCAGACACACATAATGCACTGAGCACTGAGCAAATTAAGGGAATGCGAAATCCCTAGACTGGCTAAGTTTTAGATAAGCCTGAAATTTTGCGCAATCTTCAATTCGAGATGCTTTTAATAGTTTCCAAAACGAAGGTCTGTCTTGAAAATTGGCATAAAATTCAAAGATATTCTAGTCGTATGTAAATTAGACCAGCAGCAAGCTGCAATCAATACCTTTGCTATGCGATAGCAATGCTAATGTTACTGAAGACAATACCATTGAAGCAGAGTTATGAAATACGGTTTTTTGAAATTCCTATACCGAAGTATTCCATAATTTGAATCGAGAACAACTGACAACATGACTAACTAACAAGTAAATATCCTCAGTGCAGCCAAGCAGCTTAAATCACTTGATAAAAGCAAGGCCTCCCGTTCAGATGATATATTAGCTAAGTTCCTCTCATAGTACGCTGAAACAATAGCTCCATACTTAGCATTAATATACAACCGATCGCTCGTTTAAAAACCCCTACCTAGAAACTGGATAGCTGAACATTGTTCAAGAGTTGCACGTCTTCACGCCCCCTAGTCATCTCCGTCTGAACCGTGTAAAATGTGCGTCCTCGCAGGAAGTCAGTTTCTATAATAACGTGATTACTATTTTTGTTTTCTTTATTGTGACTTCATATCCTCATCCTCCAGTAGCGTGGGTCGGCTACCACCTGATCAACATGCCGCTCTTCAGTCACAAACTACGCAAACTTTTCTTTTTTGAAACAAAAAGCAGTGGTTATTTCTTTCATATGACAATGATGCGCGTTAATTCAAGACGTATGGGACTGATGATATGAAGGTTCCTGCTTACTGGGGAAATTTTGAAAGATGTAGAACTCATGCATAGGTTTTTTAGGAGAATTTAGATGTGTAAAAGGAAAGAATAGATTATTAATCATAGGTCAGAAGCTCACTCCTATGTACACTTGTTATTACACATAAAATTTGTTTTTTGTTGACTTTCCTCTGTGTGTGTGTGTGTGTGTGTGTGTGTGTGTGTGTGTGTGTGTGTGTGTGTGTGTGTGGGTGGGTGGGTGGGTGGGTGTCTGTGTGTGTGTCTGAGTATGAATATACCATATGTTTCCATGCAGTCGTAAATTTCAATGTGAATATCTTTTATACATAAAGTTCTCTGTTGTTGCAGATGACGAACTGCAGGGAAACAACTGCAATACAAAACATAGAAAGCTACGGAAACCACAGTTTGTGGTCACAAGGCACATAAAAACTTTTGTCTGTTATCAGTTTCTTAAAACGTTAAATTTCTATATGTACAAATATTGAAGAGCAGTTTCTCTCAGTATATAATAGGAAAAAAGCTAAAGTCCCGCTGATAACGCTGTACTTTCAGTGGAACATGTTTGGCTTAGAAAACAAAATTGTGTTTTGTCAATACGGATTTCATCCAAAAATAAAATTTAAAGAAGAGAATGTGTGAGGATGGTGGTGGTGTCAGACTGTAGGTGGGATCGTAGTTGGACAAGGTGGGATAGGATGGGTGAGGAAAGAATGTGAGTGATATGACGAGTGTACTACAGGAGTGACAAGCAAAGAGTGGGAGAACTGGTCGCTGCAGGTACGTCAGTGCAACTGAGAGAGTAAGATGTGAAAGTGGGTAGGTTAATAGTCTGTTCAAGAAGAAGTGTGACTATTGTTCTAATTGGTAATAACTGCCACTTTGAGGTGTATGACTGACTGGGCAGTTAGAGTGTATCTTGGAGAATGGCAGAGCGTTGAGTGAGATTCATGTTTCATAGGGCAACATTGATGAAGCAAACAGTATCTTCAGCTTTTGAGATGGGGATGGAAGAAACTGTTCGGGAGGACTTGACTGTGATTTCAGGATTCTTAGAGTGAAGACCAGGGCCGGCCAAACGCTGCACAGTGTGCAGACGTGCGGAAGTGCTGCACATGTGCGCACGTGAGCGACAGCGACATCTGTTATTAGACATGTGCCCTAAATGTACGGCGGCGGCTCCACTTCCCTGTTTTTTTGGTACAAGCAAGAGCGCAACATACCCAGTCTCGTTTACCCCTGGTGACCGTAACCTTAACAGAGAAGTACTGAGAAATGGCAGGTACTGTGAAAAAGCAAAGGACGGGAGATCTATGTTCTCAGTCGTTTAAAAATGACTGAGAACTGCAATTCTTTTTTGTAGCCGTTGGTGAAAACTCACAGTGTTTGCTATGCCGCCGAATAATAGGCGGCCATGGTAAGTTTTCAATTGAAAGACTCTACAATACAAAGACGAGTGTAGTGTACTCAAGAGTGAAGAACGACAAGCAAAATTAAATGTCCTTAAGAAAATGGATGAGACACATCAACTCGATTATCATTTCTCATGACCAGTGATAAGCGTGTTGGGATTTATTCCTTTCATAATTAAAAATTATTGTTTACTAACTGTGCATTAGTGCCTCATTCTGCTCCATGTTACATTATTATCAGGAAAATTTGGTCATTAAACCGATTGTTCCAATGTATACTTACATTTACGGTAGGCTCAGCTGAAGTCGATAAAACGTAACATTCATCTAATTGTCGGTTATAATGCAGATTTCAGGCGGAGCTGATGAAAGATGTAGCAATAATGGTATTGAAATAACAGGTGATCATCGAGAGGTCTGTTCAGAGGTCAGTGAGGCAGAAATTATGTGGGTGTAACTGAGGGCACCGAGAATTAGTTATAAGAAACTTTGCATTAGTTTAATGTTATTTGAAATCATGAATAAGGTTCGTTGGAAGTCGCTATTTTTTTTTCCTTTATTGTAATTTTAATCACCTATACAGGCGGGCTGTCAGCACCATATTACACTGCTCTTCAGCCTTAAGTGGAACAATAACATGACATAGAGGTGATACAGACAATGTAAAAAACGGCGGGCAAAAAATGGAGATGCAAAAAACAATAAACATGAAGCCGTTCACGCTGGACGATAAAAACACTAACACTTGTTGACACGCCGCACAAAACACGGAGAACGGCGACGGCACATGTGAACAGTAGAGTTGTAACTGAGAAAGAACACGAAACACAAAACGAAGCACACACACGAGACACTGACGGCGATGATCTCCGGCGCGCGAATGTTCACTATGCGTGTGCGAGTCCGGGGACCTGCCAAGAGAGGAGGAGGAGGAAGGGGAGTGGGAGAGCGAGAGGGGAGAGCAGAGATGCCATGGGCAGGGGAGAAAGGGGGGAGGGAGGTAGGGGGAGGGGAAGCCTGGGGGAAGAGGGGTGGAGGGAGGGGATGGGGGAAAAGGAAAGAGAAGGGAAGGGAAGAGAAGGGAGGGAGGGTGCCTAAAGGAAGGGACACCGGAAGTGGGGGGTGGGGCAGGGTCAAAGTTGACAGGAGGGGTAGATGGAGGGGAGGAGGACATCATCAGGGAGGGGGAGCTGGCGGAAGCCACCTTGGGAGAGGGTAAGGAGGGTGGAGAGATGAAGACCGGGCGGGACGTGGGAATACAGGCGCGGCAGCGGGCGGGGGTGGGAGAGGATCGGGGAGACGAGCGGGTGAGGAGGATCGAGTTTGCGGCAGGTGTACAGGATCCGAATCCTTTCAAGGAAGAGGAGGAGGTGGGGGAATGGGATGAGATCGTACAGGATCCGTGTGGGGGAGGGGAGACGGATGCGATAGGTGAGGCGGAGAGCATGACGTTCAAGGATTTGGAGGGATTTATAAAAGGTAGTGGGGGGCGGAGATCCAAGCCGGATGGGCATAACAAAGGAGGAAGTCGCTAAGTGCTCTCTTTCTTAAATACTAGATCAAAAACATTACTCGTATTTACGTACCGTCAGTGAAGCTGCCTTAATAAGAACCCACGGTTGTTAACTGTATTACTTGTCTTGCTGGGTTAAACTGTTAACATAAAAGTAGACGTCTCAATGAGTAGACTGTGACAGAATTTTAAATGTTTTATACGCGAAATACCTTGCCACGCTTGGCTTGCAAGCTGTGGAAAGAGCACTAGAATGCGCCGGTACAGAGTATCCCAGCAAGTGGATAAAGCGACATCTGTGGGTAGACACATGCACTACATGAACGCTGACGGCTGCGGCGTGCACGCTGTGACCCGGAAGTTGCACATGTGCAGGAGCACCGCACGCGTGCAGAATTTCTGGCCGGCCCTGGTGAAGACAAACTAGATTTTTAAAAGGAAAGATGACTACATAATACACGGAATACATAAATAATTTACAGATGAATGGATGAGAAAATTCAGAATCTATTATGTGACGGTCTGTTTGTGTTCAGAGGAGGTAAAGGAACCAGAAACGCAATACTAACGTGGCACTTGTTAATGCAAGCAATACTTAATAAAAATCGAAACACCTTCATAGGCAGTGTAAAATGATGCAAGATGCTCAACATTCTCAGGTACGTGGGTGTGAGGTACTGCGAAGGATAAATAATATACAACAAACACTAAGGTGACAAAAGTCATGGGATACCTCCTAATACAGTGTCGGACCTCCTTCCCAGCGTAGAGCAGCAACTCGTCGTGTCATAGACTCAACAAGCCGTTGGAAGTCCCCTGCACAAATATTGAGCCATGCTGCCTCTATAGCCCAGAAAAATTGTCAGTTGTGTTTCCAATGCAGGATTTTCTGCACGAATTAAGCTATCGATTACGTCCCATAAACGTTAGAGGGGATTCGTGTCTGACAATCTGGGTGGCTACATTATTTGCTCGAACTGTCCAGAATGTTCTTCAAACCAGTTGTGGCTTGGTGACATGGCGCATTATCATCCATAAAAATTACATCGTTTTCTAGGAACGTGAAGTCTATGTAAGGCTACAAATGGTGTCCATGTAGGCGAACATAACCTGGACCCAGTCAATTTCATGTAACCACAGCCTATACCATTATGGAGCTACGACCAGCTTGCACAGTGCCTTGCTGATGACTCTATGGCATCGTGGGGTCTGCGCAATATTCGAATCCTCTCGTCAGTTCGTACCAACTTAAATCAGAATTCATCTGACCAGGCCACGGTTTTCCACTCGTCTAAGGTCTAGCAGATATCGTCATGATCCCAGGAGAGGCGCTGCAGGCGATGACGTGCTATTAGCAAAAGGTACTCGAGTCGATCGTCTGCTCTATAGCTCATTAATGGCAAATTTCACTGTGTTGTGCTAATGGATACGTTCGCCGTACACCCCACACTGCTTTCTGCTATTATTTCACGCAGTGTTACTTGTCTGTAAGCACTGACAACTCTGCACAAACGCAGCTGCTCTCGATAGTTGGGTGAAGGTCGTCGGCCACTGCGTTGTCCGTGGTGTGAGATAACGCCTGAAATTTGGTACTCTCGGTACACTCTGGACACTGTGGATCTCGGAATATTGAACTTCCTAACGATTTTCTAGTGGAATGTCCCATGTGTCTACCTCCTACCACCATTCCGCGTTCAAAGTCTGTGAATTCCCGTCTTGCGGCCGTAATAAAGTCGCAAATCTTTTCATATGAATCACCTGAGTGACAACGGCAACCCCGCAAATACACTGCCCCTTCATATCTTGTGTACACAATACTATTGGCATCTGTATACGTGCAAGAAGCTATCCCATGACTTTTGCTACCTCAGTGTATACAAGAACCAAAAGGAAAAAATTAATTTCCAAAACCATGAACGAAGTTCGTTGGTTAAAAAGAGTATTAGACAGGGATGCAGTCTTTCGCCACTACTGTTCAGTCTATATGTCAAAGTAGCAGTGGCAGAATTAAAAGAAAGGATCAACAGTGCAATTGAAACTCAGTAGAAGAGGATATCAATGATAAGATTCGCTGATTGGTTTAGTATCGTCAGTGAAAGTGAAAAAGAATTGCTGGACCTGTTGAATGATATGTCAACCTAATGATCACACAGTGTGGATTAAGGGTAAATACAGGCAAGATAAAAATAATTAGGGGTAACAGAAATATGACCCATAGCGACAAAATGAACATAAAAAGTGGGTTCCACGAAGTATCAAAGTTAGGGAATTCCGCTTCTTTGAAAGCAAAATACTCGTACGTAACGGACGAAGAAACATGTAGGCCGTAAAAAGCGGACTAGCAGCGGCAAGGAGGGCATTCGTGGCCAAGAGAAGTCTACTAGTATCAAATGACGGTCATAATTTGAGGAAGAGATTTCTGAAAATGTATGTTTGGAGCACAGCGTTGTATGGAAGTGAGTCATGGGCGGTGGGAAAACCAGCGAAGAAGCGAATCGAAGCGTTTGAGTTGTGTTGTGGTGTTTCAGTGAGGTAGATATGCCGGCCTTGGTGGCCGAGTGGTCCTAGGCGCTCAGTCTAGAACCGCGCGACTGCTACGGTCGCAGGTTCGAATACTGCCTCGGGCATGGATGTGTGTGATGTCCTTAGGTTAGTTAGGCTTAAGTAGTTCTAAGTTCTATGGTACTGATGACCACAGATGTTCAGTCCCATAGTGCTCAGAGCCATTTGAACCATTTTGAGGAAGTTATCCGTCCAATCTACGAGGACACGAACATCTGAAAAATATTGACTAGAAGAAGGGACAAGCTGATATCAAGAAATAACTTTCGTGGTACTAGAGGGAGCTGTAGAGGGATAAAAACAGCAGCGTATGACAGAAAACAGAAAGTATCTAACAAACAGTTGAGGATTTTGGGTGAAATTGCTTCTTGGAATCTGGAATCCGGCTGACCGCATCAAACAAGTCAGAAAAACGCTGATCCCCGCCCCCCCCCCCTTCCTCAAGGTAGGTAACTCGGTTGAGGGTGGGTGCCTGTTTGTGAGAATTAGTGGTTCTTATAATAAGGTGGAAGACTTACTGAGCAGTTAGGTAAACATCTTAAGACAGTGTAAGGACGTTGGAAAAGGTGTATCTTTTACAGTACTAGAGTGGTGAAGAGAGAAATGTCTTCAATTGTGGAATAGGGACGCTGTAAGTTGTTGGGGATGACTGGTGGAGTGAGTTCAAGTTTCGTAGAGGGACGTCAATTATTAGTTTACACAGACGATTTCTGTTGGGATAAACAGTACAAACTGAGTGACCTCGGTAGTTTAGTTTGTAAGCCAACTCGCGACGTGGTTGCTAGGGGATGATCTTCGATAAAGAGACAGCTTATGGTGCAACCACGGTCCAAAATGGGGTAAATTTTATCTTTAATCGTCGCGAAAAATATGTTGCAGAAAGCAGACGTGGTTTCTAGGGGATGATCTTCGATAAAGAGACAGCTTATGGTGAAACCACGGTCCAAAATGGGGTAGATTTTATGTTTAATCGTCGCGAAAGATATGTTGCAGAAAGCACGATATGCATTACTGTGCACCATTGTGTTTTGGAACTGGCAACTGGCCACCAACAGTCGATAGTCAGTGGCGTGGAATGTAGTGGGTAACATTCACTTTACAAGAGATCATGCTCACGTGACGTCATTTTGAAGTCACACACACAGTATCGATACTGCAGAAACTGTTATCGACTTTCCCTTGCTTTCGATATGACGGTCTTGTGATTCGCCGTATTGGATATCGTACCGTAACTTGCTTCGAAATGCCAACTTTCATAACAGGAAACACCACACAGAAGATTTATAAAACAACGTCGTTCTTGGTACGATTTGTGTAGATAAATGGTGGTCTTTAAAGATTTCATGAGACCTACATTAAAGAACAAAGTCTAATACTACGACAGGTCATTGTGGTGTAGTGGTTATGAGTGTTGAGTTGTGAAACTAATGAAGTTTAAAGTGATTTTTCCTTCCGTCTTCGCATTTTTGGGAGGCCCTGTGACTTCAGTATTAATTTAGTAGAGGTATGTTCTGTAATGTATGAAGTAGTAAGCGTGTAAGTGTGCTCTCTCTGGAGTGAGATATAATGTAATCATAATTTACAAATTAAACACGAAACGCGTAAATAAGAATAAATATTAAAACACATTGCCCTTCTGGTAAAACAAACTAGCACTCAGAATTAAAAGTACAGGAAAGACAGACACATCTGTAAAAGTGTTAAAAAGTTACTTAGTCTCAATCAGCTGTAAAGTATAAAACAAAATTTAGGAGCAGCTTCTTTTATAACATTTCTTTGCCAACAAGAATACGTTCAATTAAAGTATACCTCTTACAGCAAATATGACACATTTTTATAATCTTATTTCAATAAATTGTACCAATAACGACGCGTTTTCAGAGATCCTCAATGCTCTGGTATTTATTATCAGCATTAATTCATAGGGCATAAGTTAAATGAGCCGACGCATTAATCGCATGCCAACTCCTGCAAGCAATTTCCAGAGTTTCTAAATTGTTGAGACACCTCAGTGAACAATGTTCAGTATATATCGTACGTTATATTGATTCATTTCTGTGTCCTCGGAATTTTTCAGGGCGGCATGTGTGAATAAAATCTTTTAGGGTTTCAAGTCGCGTCATTTCTAATAAAATTCTCGAGCTTTCGGTGGCTATCTCCGCCATCGTCTTGAGGAGTAAAAACACTGTGGTTTTAGTCATGACGACGATGGCAGAGATGTCCATCGAAAGCCTGAGAATTTTATTCGAACTCACGCGGTTTGAAAATCGAGAAGATATTATTTGAATTCAGTTGTGGCTGGCTTCAGCTTGTTTTTTGATTGAAAGTCGGCAAGTTGTCTCACATTCGTTGTTGATGATGATATAGGAGGAAAAATAGTTAGTTAAGCATTTTCAGTAATTTTCGGAATCAATTCTTCCAAACACTTACATCTCTCCCTTATCCACAGCGTAGCCCATATAACGGCAGAACTTTACGTTTTTCTAACAACATAACTTAGAGATAAATGTATGCTGCAGTAAATAAAAAAAAGGATCCTCCAGTTCTCTCTAACTGAAGCTAATGTCATTGCTTTGAAAGTGATATTCGCCCCGCGCGTTTTGAAGCGTACGACCTCAAAAGTCGATAGATAGATCTTTCCGTCTTCGAGACAGCGTGTGACGTCAAATTGACTTCACATGTGCATGAAGTCTTGCGTAATGAGTTTCATCCGGATGCGGCGGGCACCAAAGAACACATAATTGTGACGCCCAATGACTGAACTTATATAAAATGTAAAAGAATATAAAGTAAAAAAGCCCTGATCAATCGTATATACTCATATACTACTCCATACATGACAGGATTATCGCTTTTTCTTGTGCACTGTGTTGAATTGCTCAATAGTCTGAGATTTTAAGAGGCACATTAATGCAGACCATCGTTACAAACAAATATAACGAGGTTGAATTTGAATTTGGGCGGAAGTGTTTAGTAGTTGTGGTGACTTTGTATTTGAGCTTAATTAGAAACATTATTAAAATAAGACTGAGAGCGATTTATGGGAGTAACACGTTATATACTCGGTGGAAGTGAGATTATTCATTGATTTAGATTAATTTTTCGCGTACTGTTATAGTTACGAATTTTTTCCCGTCTTCTTGTGATTAGCCAGATTTCAGTGAGACAAGTCACAGCTTATTAACGACTAGTAGAATGGTTTTATTTATGGGGATTTCTGTAAAGTTTCGTAATGTGTGGCTTCTCCCAGAATAAGTGACTACATCGCGAAGCACTCAGGTTTCTTCGGGACAGTCGGTTGATCGAACATTTGCTCCCGAAGAACGTATAAGCCTGTAGGATTCGAGAACCGCCACGTTTTCGCGACCTCAGTAGTAGTGTCTCTGTCCGCCCTTTGTACCGTGAACTCGCACTTGCGGTATGCACAGCTCGGTAACATGACACCGCAGCATCTGTTTGTTAGTCAGCAGCACGCCTAGATGATTCAAAGCACGAGGCGACACAGCCACAGAGACGTCACTTTGTTGCGAAATAAGCAAGCAGACACGGATGTGAAGGCCACACTATAATATCCTGTACATTGTAAAAGGTGTTAAAAATCTGCACAGCCTTATGGAAGCATATTTCCGTTCTCTTGCAGGTACGATCTTTGTTTACCTCGGAAAGATACAGATTACACATTACAGCAGGGAGTATTCACAGTCATCGGGGCCATTAAGTCGAAACTCATAATGCCTTCACGGATTAGTAAGGATATATTAAAGAAGTCCAACATCAAAAACCTGTGCGACAAGTTCCTAAAGACAGGAAATGTGTTCGACTTAATATGCTAACTCGACGATAGTTCCCTGACGTGCAAGATCGACATTCCTCTGAGGTGACATAAATTATGGGATATCTCCCAACATTGTGTAGGACCTCCGTTTTCCCCGCATACTACAGCATCTCGACGTGACATGGACTCAACAAGTCGTTGGAAATCACCTGCAAAAATTCTGAGCCGTGCTTTTCCTATAGCCGTCCAAAATTACAAAAGCGTTGCCGGTGAAGGATTTTGTGCACGAATCGATCTCTCGATTGTGTTCCATAAATTTTCTATGTAATTCATGTCGGACGATCTGGGTGGTCAAATCATTCGCTCTAATTATCTAGCACACTCTTCAAAGGAATCGCGAACAATATCGGCCCGATGACAAGGCTCATTTTCGTCCACAGAAATTCCATTGTTGTTTGGTAATATTAAGTCCATGAGTGACTGCAAATAATCTTCAAAAAGCCGAAATAACCATTTCCAGTGGACCCAACCCATTTTATGTAAACACTGCCCACACCACTGAGGACGCAGCACCAGCTTGCACAGTGTCTTGTTGACAACATGCGATCATGGCTTCGTGTGATCTGCGCCACATTCAAACCCAATCATCAGTTCATACCAACTGAAATCGGCACTCATCTGTCCAGGTCATGGTTTTTTAGAAGTCTCTGAGTCCAACCGATATGGTCACGATCCCAGAAGAGGCTCTGCAGGCGCTTTCGTACTGTTAGCAAAAGCACTCGCGCTGGTCGTCTGCTGCCATAGCCCATTAAGGCAAATTTCGCGGCACTGTCCTAAGGGATAACTTCGTCGTTGCTGTTGGTCGTTAAGTGAAGACTATCGGCCACTGCGTTGAGAGAAAATGCCTAAAATTTGGTATTCTCGGCACACTCTTGGCACTGTGGATATCGAAATACTACATTTCCGAACGATTTTCGAAATGGAATATCCCAAGCGTCTAGCTCCACCTACCATTCAAACTTGTTATTTATTTAATCAATCTGCCAAGATTAAGACACTCTCTTACATGTCAACATGCAGTTACGTATTTTGCATTACAATCACTATGATTGGTTGGTTGATTCTGCTGAGAGGACCAAACAGCGAAGTCATCGGTCCCATCGGGTTAGCAAAGGATGGGGAAGGAAGTCTCCATGCCCTTTTTTAAAAGAACCACCCCGCATTTGCCTGAAGTGATTTAGGAAAATCACTGTAAGACTAAATCAGGATGGCCGGACAGGGGTTTGAACCGTCGTCTTCCCTAATGCGAGTCCAGTGTGCTAACCATAGCACCACCTCATTCGGTCGTCACTGTGATCAGTATGGTATAATTTACATATTACATATCACAGTGTAAAACATTTAGCAGTCCCAATAGTACACAAAGAAGAAAACCTAGTTTACATTCGGGAATGTAGGCTTTCTCGGCGAGTATCAGCACTGTACTGTTTTCGGGTTATCTGCCGAGTAGTGGCGTCGTGCTGTGGCAATGTTTCGACGACTTTCCTACATGTCATCTTCAAGTCAAATCTTCATTTTCGCCTGGAAATGACGAGTAGAAAACTCATTGAAACGTTGCAACAAGACGACGCCACTACACGGGTGATACCCGAAAAGATTTCCTCAACAATATACCTTGACACATGATAAGTGCAGTACTAGGGACAAGTTACAGGAACGTAGATTTAAACTAAGACTTCCAGCAGCACTGGTCGTATGAGATGAGCTGGAGGAGATTAAGAGGAATATAATAAACATAATTAATGCAGTTTTGGATGTGAGGTCCGCCAGTTATGCAAAACACCGTTTTCTCAGTACCCAAACATGTTTCGGCACCATTGTGCCATCATCAGTGGGTTTTGGTTTTTATTTATTCTGCAATGTGAACATTTTTGTTAAATTATTATAAAATTATGTGCATTTTTAGTTCAAACAACAGATCTTTTCTTTTTGTACATGTTTGAACAAGAATGCACACAACAGATCTTTTCTTTTTGTAAATGTTTGAACTAAAAATGCACATAATTTTATAATCATTTAACAAAAATGTTCACATTTCAGAATAAATGAAAACGAAAACCCACTGATGATGGCATAGTGGTGCCGAAACATGTTTGGATACTGAGAAAAACGGTGTTTTGCATAAATGGTGGACCTCACATCCAGAATTTTAACTGCAGACACGGCCAATACAAGGAGCTGTAAATCAAAAAGATGGATAATTAATGAAGAGAGGGGACAGAAATTGGCGTGACCGATTGAGGAATGAACAGAGAAAGAAATGTAAATGGGAGAAGATAGGAGAATTTGTCAGAGCAAAATTAGCTATATACAAGGGGCGATCAAGAAAAGGTTCCGTTCGAAGGCCGTACAGCCAAGAATCGGTACACCAATCAGGTTTTAATCGCCGTGAGCGTTGAGACAATTATACCATAGACGCACCCAGTTAGGTGCTACCCGCGTATTAAAATACTGTGTCCTGCTGTATGGAGGAGTGCGTAACTGCCTGCCACACACCATCGTCCCATAGGAATCAAGCATCGTCAAGCGCCCGCTTGTTGTCCTTGGTGAATGGGGCTGGCCCCCCTTATCGACCGGCGTCTTGTGTCGAATCGCGCCCAGCACGGAACTTGGTGCACCATTCCACAATCGCAAGTTTCGACAGACATGCTGCCTCACACACATTCGTCATTTACCACATACACGTAGGAAAGACAGGAATGTCACACTTATCTCTTGCCTCCTTGTCAGTGCTTATACGTTTGCATCAGAGCCATGCCACTTCAGATATAAGCTGCAGCAATGCTCTCAAATGGAATCATTTTTTTTTTAGAAAACGTGAGGAGGGAGACAGAACGAACGGCTTCAGTTTTTGCATAAAAGCGACAGGGAATTGAATGGTATATAAAGTGAAGCGTAGCTTAATCTAGAGGTGGATGGCAGAAGCACATAGTTCATATATGTTTTTCTTTTTTTTTAAGGGAGGCGCGTCTAGATACTAGATTAGTGAGGCCTTATGCTCCGATTATGCTGAGATGACAGATACCTCTAATATGAGCAACTAGGATGCATGTTAATTAGTAAGTAAACACGCTTACAGAATTCGCATTGTTCTTGATTCATTAACTGAAGACAACGGAAAATACATAGATTTAAGTCAGTGGTTGCTGGCTGCACTAAAGCCAGGCAATGAAGAACTTTATGGTTCTATTATAACTTATAGAGTACAGCAATCAGTCGTCCTTTTTTAGATTTTATTACGCAAATCCAGATTTCGGCTAGTGGCTAGCCATTCTCAATGCACTATTTTCTATTCTTGTTCGGACGTCAATCACATTTCCTTGAATATTCCAAAAAATGTGACTGACTTATTAATAAAGTCAAAATTAGGCCTTTCTCGCTTGCTTGAAGTTTTCTGCCCACATTCCATTCTTGATCGGTTACATAGCGAAACAATTCTTTATGTCTTTCTTGTACCCACAGTGCAAGATTTGCACATGGTGGGAAAAATTGGAACTAACGTTTTTCCATCGTAAATCAGTTCTGCATTAGGACATTTACTAAATTTCGCCGACATACTATAATTACAGACCGCACTGGAGCTCCGTAAATAGCTACACTTTAATTAAATCACACAGTACAAGGTACCCTGCGCCAGGCACCGTATGGTGGCTCTCAGAACATGTATGTAACTGTATAAGGCATAAATTTATTCCGCTAATTGGAGGTGGGTAAAACCCTGAAACTCATCTTGGCATAATTATAGATACGCAATAGTTGGCATGACGCTGTATATTTCAGGTAATTCGTTCCACAGCAGTAGAGCTCAACGATTATTCAAAGTGGTCTCATACTTAGGAAGTGAATGGAGGAAAGTGTGTGCAGGAATAGCCATTTTAGAAATATAAGGAGACTGTTTATATAATGGTAAGACAGAGATTTAGGAACCAGGTTTTTAATTGTAAGACATTTCTAGGGCCAGATGTAGACTCTGACAACAATTTATTGGTTACGAACTGTTGATTAAAACTGAAAAAAATTGCAAAAAGGTAGGAAATTAAGGAGATGGGACCAGGATAAACTGAAAGAACCAGAGGTTGTAGAGAGTTTCAGAGTGAGCATTCGGGATCGATTGACAAGAACAGGGGAAAAGAATACAGTAGAAAAAGAATGGTAAGCTTTGAGATATGAAATAGTGAAGGCATCAGAAGATCAGGTACGTAGAAAGACGAGGGCTAGTAGAAATCCATGGGTAACACAAGAGACATTGAATTTAATTGATGAAAAGAGAAAATATAAAAATTCAGTAAATGGCGCAAGCGAAAAGGAATACAGACGTCTAAAAAATGAGATCGACAGCAAGTGCAAAACGGTTAAGTCTGAATGGCTAGAGGACCAATGTAAGGATGTAGAAGCACATATCACTAGGAGTAAGATAGATGGCGCCTACAGGAAAATTAAAGAGATCTGCGGAGAAAAGAGAACCATCTGTAAGAATATCAACAAATCAGGTGGAAGACCATTCCTAACCAAAGAAGGGGAAGCACAAACGTGGAAGGAGTATATACAGGGTCTCTAAGAGGGAGATGCACTTGCGGGCAATGTTATGGAAACGGTAGAGGACTTAGAGGAAGATGAAACGTGAGATATGTTATTCTGCGAAGAAGTTGACTCAGCGCTGAAAGTTCTAAGTTGAAACAAGACCCTGGTAGTAGACCACATATAATTAGAGTTACTAATAGCCTTGGAAGAGCCAACCATTACAAAACTCTTCCATCTGGCGACAAAGGTGTACGAGACAGGCGAAATATCCTCAAACTTAAAGAAGCATATAATACTCCAATTTCAAAGAAAGATGTGCTGACAGGTGTCTAAATTGCTGAACTATCAGTTTAAGAAGACGCGATTGCAAAACATTAACACGAATTCTTTACAGACGAGCGTAAAAACTGGTAGATTCCGTAGAAATGAAGGAACACGCGAGGCAATACGGACCCTAAGTAAGACCTCTCTAGCAGATACATTAAGGAAAGGATAACCTACGTTTATAGCATTTGTAGACTTAGAGAAAGCTTTGGCAGTGTTGACTGGAACGCTCTCTTTCAAATTCTACAGACAGCAGGGACAAAACACAGGGAGAAAGGCTTTTTAGAATCTGTACATAAATCAGACGGCAAGTGTAAGAGGCGAGGGGCGCGAACGTGAAGCAGTGGTTGAGAAAGGAGTGAGACAGTGTTGTAGCCTATCCCCGATGTTATTCAACTGATATATTGAGCAAGCAGTAAAGGAAGCAAAATAATAATTTGGAGTAGGGATTAAAATCAACGGAGAAGAAATAGAAAGTTGGAGGTTTGCCGATGACATTGTGATTCTGCCAGAGCAGCAAAGGACTTGGAAGAGCAGTTGAACGAAATGGAGAGTGTTTTGAAAGTACGATATAAGATGAACGTCAACAAAAGCAAAACGAGGATAATGGAATGCAGTCCAATTAAATCAGATGACGTTGAAGGAATTAGATTAGGAAATGGAACACTTAAATTAGTAGATGAATTTTGGTATTTGTGCAGCAAAATAACTGATAGTGGTCGAAGTAGAGAGGATATAAAATGTAGGCGGGCAATGGGAAGGAAAGGGTTTCCGAAGAAGAGAAATTTGTTAACATTGAGTATAGATTTTAGTGCCAAGAAGTTTTTTCTGAAAGTATTTGCATGGAATGTAGCCTTGTATGAAAGTAAAACATGGACTATAAACAGTTTAGACAAGAAGAGAATGGAAGCTGTTGAAATGTGGTGATACAGAAGAATGCTGAAGATTATTTGGGTAGATGACGAATCTAATGATGAGGTACTGGACAGAATTGGGAAGAACATGAATTTGTGGCACAACTTGACCAGAAGAAGGGATCGGTTGGCACAACACACTCTGAGGCATCAAGGGCCCACCAGTTTAGTACTGGAGGGAAGCGCGGAGGGTAATAATCCTAAGGAAGACTAAGAGATGAATACAGTAACCAGATTCAGAAGGATGTAGGTTTCAGTAGTAATTCGGAGATGAAGGGGCTTCCACAGGATAGATTAGCACTGAGAGCTGCATCAAACCAGTCTTTGGACTGAAGACCAAAACAACAAGGAGACGCACGATGCAACATAAGGCCAGTGTAAAGTGGAACGGGTTATAACAGCGAAAAAAAAAACAGAGGCGATAATCGTGCAGTCACGCAGTCATGGTCATTGCCAAACAATAACGTGCCTGTATCCAACAGCAGTAACGGCATCCAGATGACCGAGGCAAATGCGGAAATGGTAGTAAGGTCGCCCGTGTTTGAGATTACTTTCAGCAGAGTTCGGGCGTTTGGAGAAAATAAGAAAGCAGTCAGGTGTAAACAACGCAACAAGAATATCTCCCCCAGAGCTCTGAAAAATCACTGTATAAGCAGTCCGTGCAGAGAGCCAAGAGAGTTTAAGAGTGAGCAGTACCACAGCCAAGTCGTCAGGGGAAGTACCACACCCGAGTCGTGAAGTCACTGTGGAGTGATACTTTGATGTCACCACAGCAAGACGCGAAGCAACTGAGTTTCCGACAGGCATCGATCAACAGTTATCATCCTGAGTTGTCTCCCTGTTTTAGAAGATCGAGCACTATTGAGTTTGTCTTTAGTAACAGAGAGTGGTATTATTTTGCTATTTTCTCTCTGCGAGAATATAAAGTGTGAGAAACAAGTCTTGCCCTTGTCTCCTACTGTAAATAAGGTATCCGAGCGTGTATAGTTGCAACGAGTAATAGCTACCCTCTTCTGTCTGTCAGAATACTGGGTGTAATGGGTATAAGTGCAGATATTTCTATTGGTGACTGAGGACGGAGTACTGAACAGCATTACGTCAGTATTTACGTCATATCCAAACTAATAATTATGGTCATTAAAATTTTTATATTTTTAGGTTGGGTAGGACCTCCAAGTACATGTGGCAAGAGCAAACAATTACTGTTTATTTTCCCTTGTGCAGCAGATCTGGTGTTGAAGAGTGAACACGTAACGGTTAGTCTATACACATACGCATAGTCCAATTAGTGGTACAGTACGACTATGCAGAAAACATCAGGTCATAGTGTTTGTGACGTTTTTGTGTTCGGTGTACCACATAAGAATTTCGGCACTTATACCCATTACAGCCTGTATAAAAAGGAGAGCATGGTGTCTCACACTTGTCTCCAATTTTGGTTAAGTCATGGAGCTCTCGTCTCTGATACAACAAGGTAGAAATCAGAAAGTGGGAGTAGCTAGAAAAGCCCAACACGCGGAGCAGAAGAAAGGTTTGCTCTTGTTGTTTTGCAGAGATATAGAGTCGCTGCAAGACACCTCTCAAAATAAGATTACACTATTGGAAAAATAAGTTGGTGTTGAATTGAATACTTAACAGTTTGCACCTTTATTCGCTTCCTAAAAATCGCAAAGTATCCCCCATTATCTAATCGCCTGTGCCAAACATGTTAGGAGACTTTCACCCTCTCACTCTGTTAAAGGCGACTTACTGAATTTCATCATGCAATAAATATATTTTCGTCAGTGTTGTGATTGCGCTAGACAGGCCACATCTGCAACTGAGCTGGTGATAGGACCTGTGCTGGGATGTGACACAATCCAGCATCGCCACTTTTGGAAATATACTACAAGGGGTTGCCATCCTCCAGCATGTCATGGGATGTTTGTGTGATGTGAATTATTGTGATGACTGCTGGGTATGAGTTGTTATGGATGTAGGGAAGGGAACAGCACCTAGGGGGCAGCCGAACTTAAAGCCCCCATGCAACAGACGGATCTGTTTCAAGTGTCACACACCTTCACTTCATGAGAAATTGCGAAGCGATGTGGACTTTAATCCAGGATGTTCGCGCAAAGATTGGTGACTAGGAACTTTGCCCCGCACACTCTTCCCGACACGTATGCCAAATACTGACAGTGAAGATTTTCCACCAACAGGATTACGACCGGTGTACACCCGAAGCGGGCGACATGATTCGGGCTTGCTTTAGCGATTTCAGCTACGGAGGCAGGTCCATACACGGTTAACATGCATTAATTTGTGACGATATAGAGATTCGGGGAAATTGACAAACAGCTCCATCTGCAGCGCGAATCTATTTGCGCCACGCTATCGGGTTTCGTCAGTCCAGTTTTGCGGGCGTTTCGTGTCAGTGGGTTATCTTCTCGCACTGCAGCCACACAACCACTAGCCAGCTGCCGACTGCTCCGCCGCGCGGCGGCCCGCGGTGGAATCAATACCAGCGGGAGAACGCCACACAACTAGCTGGGCGCGCGGCCGGTACAGGCGACCTCGCGGCTTCCCGGTGCGTGTGCACCCGCCGGTACAGCCGCACTGGCGGCCGGCCAGCTGGCCGCGGTGTGACGTCACAGCGGAGCCGTAGTACTAGCGAGGCGCTGCCAGAGCCACGCCAGGCCGGCACGCCGCCGCTCTGCGCGTGCGCCGCGCGCCGACTTCGAATAGCCCCGCTCCGGAGGACTCTCCGACTCTCTCCGCACAATGGGCTGGCTTCGTCAGTGGTTCATCAATGGCGCGGGCCGTGGAAGCGCCGGGAATCCAGACATGTCACAAAGATGGATGTACATATGAATGCATTAAGTTTCTTTAATTTACGTCTATAGTCACAAACTTTTTGTTAGGACTTTGATGAAACAGATCTGATGATTGTCATTAAAGACCGAAACCTGTAATCCGTTAACAACAAGTTTATGAACATAGACGTAAATTAAAGGAAACTTATTACATATACAGGTCACTGTTTTTTCGCGACAGTGTCGCAACTTGTGATATGTGTGTATCAAACATCACAAAAAGTTTTGCATCACCCCAGTTCCCAGAACTCCTGAAGATAGACGTTGACTGTAGATATTGTATCACAGACATAGGTCCTTTGACTGTTCAGAGTTATCAGTAAACACGCTCAAAGATCTAAACAACTACGCATGAGCAGCGTCTATTAGACGGAGGGGGTCCGACAGCCAATGTTATAGTCATTCCAACAGGAAGGAGCTACACGTCTTGTGTTGTCTGTAGTTCAGCCATTCCTTGACGGTGAATGCCGCAGTTCGAGTGCGTCCGCATTGTTACTATGTGCCAAGAAGGGCTCTCAACAAGAGAAGCGTCAAGGCGTCACGGAGTGAAACCAAAGCGATGTTGTTCGGACATCGAGGAGACAGACAGGAACTGTCGATTATGACTCGGAGGAGCCCTCACAGCAACGCCACAGTGTTGATTAGTGCTTATCGTGCAGCCACAGGACGTCGTGTTAAGACTCAAACTGAGCGCAATAGGTTGCACAAAAATGGTTCAAATGGCACTGACCACTATGAGACTTAACTGCTGTGGTCATCAGTCCCGTAGAACTTAGAACTACTTAAACCTAACTAACATAAGGACATCACACACGTCTATGCCTGAGGCAGGATTCGAACCTGCGACCGTAGCGGTCGCGCGGTTCCAGACTGTAGCGCCTAGAACCACTCGGCCGCTCCGGCCGGCCTAGATGGCACAACTTCACTCCCGAGATCCATGGCGAGGCCCATCGTTATAACCATGACACTATGCAGCGCGGTACAGATGGGACCAACAACATGCCGAATGGACCGCTCAGGACTGGCATCACGCTCTTTTCACCAATGAGTGTTGCATATGCCTTCAAAAATGGTTCAAATGGCTCTGAGCACTATGGGACTTAACATCTGGGGTCATCAGTCCCCTAGAACTTACAACTACTTGAACCATACTAACCTACGGACATCACATACATCCATGCCCGAGGCAGGATTCGAATTTGCGACCGTAGCGGTCACGCGGTTCCAGACTGAAGCGCCTAGAACCGCTCGGCCACACTGGCCGGCGCATATGCCTTCAAGACAGACAATCGTCAGAGACGTGTTTGCAGGCAACACGGTCAGGCTGAACGCCTTAGACAGCGAGTGCAGCAAGGTGGAGGTTCCCTGCTGTTTTGGGGTACACCGTTGGTGGTCATGGAAGGAGTCGTAACGGCTGTACAATACGTGAATACCATCCTCTGATCGATAGTGCAACCATATCGGCAGCATACTGGCGAGGCATTCGACTTCATGGACGACAATTCGCGTCTCCATTGTGCACATCTTGTGAATGACTTCTTTCAGTATAACGACATCGCTCAGCTATAGTGGCCAGAATGTTCTCCAGACATGAAAACTATCCAACGTGCCTGGGCTAGATTGAAAAAGGCTCTTTATGGACGATGTGACCCACGAACCACACTCTGAGGCAGCTACGCCGAATCGCCGTTGAGGACAATCTGGATCAACACTGCCTTGATGAACTTTTGAAGTGATTCACAAGATGTGCACGCTGGGGACGCTAATTGTCGTCCATGAAGAATGCCTCGCCAATATGCCACAGCGGTATCCACATATGCCACTGAATTTACCTGGAGAATAATACAGGGTGATTCAAAAAGAATACCACAACTGTTGGAATTTAAAACTCTGGAACGACAAAAGGCAGAGCTAAGCACTATCTGTCGGCGAATTAAGGGAGCTATAAAGTTTCATTTAGTTGTACATTTGTTGGCTTGAGGCGCTGTTGACTAGGCGTCAGCGTTAGTTGATGCTAAGATGGCGACCGCTCAACAGAAAGCTTTTTGTGTTATTGAGTACGGCAGAAGTGAATCGACGACAGTTGTTCAGCGTGCATTTCGAACGAAGTATGGTGTTAAACCTCCTGATAGGTGGTGTATTAAACGTTGGTATAAACA
This sequence comes from Schistocerca piceifrons, assembly GCF_021461385.2. Taxonomy (NCBI): domain Eukaryota; kingdom Metazoa; phylum Arthropoda; class Insecta; order Orthoptera; family Acrididae; genus Schistocerca; species Schistocerca piceifrons. The sequence continues at coordinate 304,808,306 of NC_060143.1, forward strand.
GTTTACAGAGAATGGGTGTTTGTGCAAAGGGAAAAGTTCTGGACGGCCTAGAACGAGTGATGAAAATGTAGCACGCATCCAGCAAGCATTTGTTCGCAGCCCAGGAAAATCGACTGGCAGAGCTAGCAGAGAGCTGCAAATTCCACAATCAACTGTATGGAGAGTCCTACGAAAAAGGGTAGTTATGAAACCTTATCGTCTGAAATTGGTTCAAACACTGTCTGCAGCTGATAAGATTAAAAGACTCGATTTCTGTGATTTTATCCTTGCTCAAATGGAAACAGATGAATCTTTCGTTTCAAAGATTGTGTTTAGTGATGAAGCAACTTTCCATACTAACGGGAAAGTCAACCTCACAATGTCTGTATATGGGGCACTGAGAATCCGCGGGAAACAACTCAGTATGAACGTGACTCGCCTAAGGTGAACGTTTTCTGTGCCATTTCAGCCAATAAAGTTTTTGGTCCCTTTTTCTTCGAAGGTGCTACTGTAACTGAACTACAGTATCTGGAGATGTTAGAGAATTGGCTGTTCCCTCAGCTCGAACAAGAAGCACAACAATTCATATTTCAGCAGGATGGAGCGCCACTACATTGGCACTTATCTGTCCGTAACTACCTGAACGTCAACTACCCGAGGCGATGGATCGGCCGCCAGGCAGCCCGTGACAGAGCACTTCATCACTGGCCTCCAAGAAGCCCTGATATTACCCCCTGCGATTTTTTCTTATGGGGGTATGTTAAGGATATGGCGTTTCGGCCACCTCTCCCAGCCACCATTGATGATTTGAAACGAGAAATAACAGCAGCTATCCAAACTGTTACGCCTGATATGCTACAGAGAGTGTGGAACGAGTTGGAGTATCGGGTTGATATTGCTTGAGTGTCTGGAGGGGGCCATATTGAAGATCTCTGAACTTGTTTTTGAGTGAAAAAAAACCTTTTTAAATACTCTTTGTAATGATGTATAATAGAAGGTTATATTATGTTTCTTTCATTAAATACACATTTTTAAAGTTGTGGTATTCTTTTTGAATCACCCTGTATATTCGGTACATATAATGTCATGAACACTCAGATGCGTGGAAAACTGTTGCATCAAGCTTGATGTTTAAATTTATTACTTCTATGAAACTAACTCTATTAGTTTCATGTTGCAGACGGTATCCTCATTTTCCACTGAATGTACGTAAAAAATTTTATCATTGTACAACAAATACTTCTGGAGATGTGATCTCATAAACAAGGAGATGTGCGTGAAACGAAATTACAGGGTGAAATTAACTAGATATACAGGAGAACTATACCATCCGTTTCCAGTCATCCACTGTCCAATGACGATGCTCTTTTCCTTAGCGCTGACTACAGAAATGTCTGACTTACGCACAGCTACTCATTTATTGAATCCCGTTATGTTTTAATGCCCCAAGCACAGTCACTGTGCTATCTGGACTGCTGGTAATACTTTGTAACTGAAGAGTGATGCTTTCCACTTACTTTATGTGTTTTTTTATATATTCATCGTCCGCAATGCTCGACGTCCCTGTCCATCAATAAATGAGGTCTGCGTGGTATTGGCTTAGCTGTGGTTGTTCCTTCGGGTGTCTACTTCACAATACATCATGGAAAGTCGACTTGAACAGTTTTAGAAGGATTCAAAGGTTCATGATAGATTTGTCCCTATGGTGAAATCCGGAGAATAGTTCATTTTCGAAGCCACTGGGAATTCCTGACTCATCCATTCTGATGTTTCTGCTTATGAACTCGCAAATACTATCGGCCTTCTTTTATACTGTCACGTCCACCTCCAGTGACTTCTAATCAATTCTGCTTAGCATAGGTGTGCTAGGATACTTTTGAGGAGGTGGTGTATACCTGTTGCTCAAAAATGATTTCAGTTAATTAAGGAAAGGTAAAGAAATATCTTTTTTATGTTCTGTGATTATTACTTTGTATGGCACGAAGATCGATGCCAGTGTAGAGTAATATGCAAATGGAAACAAATAGTTATAAATTACTTATATGTTCAGTTTGTAACATGTATAACTGCAGATAGATTTTGCAATGTGGTGCATTAAGATGTACACATATCATTGTTTTTTTTGTTTTTGTTTTTTTTTGCATCGACATTCTTCTCACAAACATGTCACAAATTGATGTTTTCATCATGGTCGGCAATGCACTGTTAAGTGGAATATGTCTATCAATATACAATAACCGTTTGGCATCCATATGTCCACACTTAAATGCCTTACCTGCTGGCCAGGAGAAAATATCTATTAATAACTTGCCCTTGGCACATGTAACCTAAAACCTTAATACACCTGATAAGTGTAATTAGTAGTTAACAGATGACGCAAATACTTCTGTAATGCTGTTCAGTAAATTGGTCTAAGTTGCCATTAGAAATATCTGCACTTATACCAATTGTAGAGTCTTGCACCAAAAGGAAGGAAGGGAGAGGATGTTGTTATGGGTGGCCAGTATCGTCTTTCTACAAAAGAAATGCACCTGTGGGTTAATATGTTTCTTTATTTACATGAACTGGAAACATGTACTTAAGTTGAATAGTGTCCATGTTTTGTGATACAAGCTCATCAGTAATAGTCCTCTTGCAGACTGATGTAATGTCAATATTGGTAACCTTCCTATTAAAAACTTTAGTTTCTCACTGCTAGGAAAGCACAATTCTGGTTGAGGTAACCTAGTCGCACTATGGTCACTAACCTGATGGTCTGTGACGAACTTCAGCCGCTCTGTGAGTAACATGACAGACACCAAACTGGATGACCAAGTGAGACCCTCCAGTCAATGGTGGCCGCCTAAATAGATGCTGTTGGGAGGGCGTTGGTGGCATGTTTGTAGACGTGTCTCAGGACTCTCTCAAGTTATGTGCATTTGATCCAGTGCCTACTAAGCCATCATCGCACTTAATATTTGCCGTCCAGTGTGCTGGTGACAGCTTATGCCAGTACACCCATTGCACCCACTACACAGATTTTGAATTTGATCAACATGTAACTTAACCATATGGGATAATTTTGTGAGACTGACGTGAATTTTACGGACTAGGAGTTATTGTATAGATACAGTGTGCTGTCTGAAGTGGAAGCAGATTTGCAGCTGAAATGAGTAATAACACTGTGCTTGAAATTGGCGAGCTAAAATTGTTTTAATATTTACATTGAAAGTGGTGCCCCAGAGAATCATTTGCTGATCATATTCTTAAGCATTAAATCTTGCTGTTATTGGACAGTCTTATTCAAGAAATTCAGTATGAGGAACTAGGATTTTATTTTGTTTTCAGTACAAAGGTTATCAGCTATCCATATACTGCTACATCAGGCAATCCTGAGACCAAATTCTAATTGTTTACAGACTAGATAGCATGGACTATAATTTGAAAAGTTTGCCTTTTTCATGTTAAACACCACTATGCATTTTTGATAGCAATTTCATGGCAGTAGTGATTCTCTGGACTTGTATGACACAGATCTCTGGTGTCCACAAGTCTTCATGTCTGCATATCTCCAGACACCTTCCTGATAAATGATTATCAGGCGAGGTGTATGAGAAAATACACGGGAGTATCTAACCTGATGTAACTTTTACTTTTTGAGAGATAGTTGGACCAACCTTCGTACATGTTGTCATTTTCTTATTGGCTATAATCTAGAATTCTTTTTCAATTCTCTTTTTTCATTTTTTGTCAAATAATTTGATCAGATCATTGATGGATACTTTTGGAACACATAATACTATCACACGAGGAAGATTTTCTCAAAGGTTACTTTATGTACCAATTTCAAATCGTGTTAGATTAGTTGTAGTAATTACATAAACATATCTGTATATCAGTTTTTAAATATCAGTCTGAGAATTACTGCAAACTTTTTTTTATAATTTTATGTGTATGATCCATAGCGAGTTCTATTTCACAAAAGTTCAATTAATTTGCCACTTTGAATACCTTTGTATCACTGACAATCTGTGAAAAATCTGCAGTAAAGCTCCTTTTTATGTGCAATGGTTCAGCAAAAAATGTTTTTTATATATTATAAAATGAAAGTTGTGGGAGTTGGAGAAAAAAGATTTTATTAGGATTTATGCCAGAACAAAGTAACTTAATACTAGCCCTAACCATACATTTGGTCTTTTTGGGTTTCATGTAGTTCTCTGCTTCTATTCTGATCTTTCGGTGTGAGGGAATACCCTTCGCTGGCATTTCAGAACTAGCAGTACACACATCATCAATTTTCTTCAGTACAAGTTTAGTCCTCCAGTCTGTGTCAAGTCCCAGTCTCATAAGAATGCTGATTCTACTGTGTTACCATCACTGAACACAGACAAGCATCATATGAGCGAATTTTGAAGCCAGTAGATGAACAAAACGTTGCCTTTGGGCGTCGCTTTTAAGTGAGGTTATCAAAGCTCTTGTTTAGGTTTTATGTTGTTCCGCCATGTGAGCATTTCCTTAATAAATTGTAATTAGTCGGAACGTAAATGAGCGCACAGCCTTCTGTGCTCTACAGGTGTCGTCTCTGATGGCAGGAATCAATAAAGTAAAGCAAACAAGGACAGAGTCATATAGAAAAGTGGTCATGGCACTGCTCACTGATTGAAAAAAGCTGGCATTTACATCATTTGTAGCATGAATTAAACTCTGAAAACTGGAGACAATATTTCTAACATGCTACAGAACTATTTAGTAGCAAATAAAGAAAAGTTAATAGTTTTCATCAATTTTACATACATCACGCCTTAAGAAATTCTGGAGACAAGGTGAAAGAACAACTGTACAAATGTATGTGTGTCTACTGTGAAGATGGAACACTACCAAAGAAATTAAAAAAGTAAGATAATCATCATACCTAAGAAAGGAAATGTGAATCATTTTCAAATTATAGAACGATGGAATTACTAAGCCATGCCTCCTAAAATCTACTCAATATCGTTCAAAATCAAATAAAAGCAATGATTAACCTACACGTGAGAAAAGAACAATTTGGATTTAGTAAAGAAAAAGGTACCATGGAAGCTGCAATAGCATTCCTACTTATTTTACAAAGAAAAAATTAAGACGAACAGGAAGATGTTCGCCACGTTCATTGACCTAAAGAAAGTTCTGGATAGTATGTTGGACTGAATTTGGAGTAAATTGGCGGGATATAAGATTGATTCTCACTGTACACAAAAATCAGAGGAAAGATCTGAATCTGAATGGCGCTAAGAAAGGGCTCATAATAAGAAGACTGCCAACCAATCTGAAAGTCAGCACCAAACAGATCAAATTTAATTGTAATCAAACTTTTTGTATTGGATTTGCTGAGAATATACACACATCAAAAGAAGTTTCGCATCATCTCGTTTACGAGAGTTTCGGAACCTGTACAGACAATTGGAATAGAGCTCAAAATAAACATCATTTCCGGCCTTTTTATTGCTCATGAAAAAGACACATTGAATGTTGCACCACCGCACAGCGAGATCTTCAGAGATGGTGGTCCAGACTGCTGTACACACTGGTATCTCTAAAACCCAGTAGCACGTCCTCTTGCATTGATGCATGCCTGTATTCGTCGTGGAATACTATTCACAAATTCATCAAGGCACTGTTGGTACAAATCGTCCCACTCTTCAGTGGCGATTCGCCATAGATCCCTCAGAGTGGATGATGGGTCACGTCGTCCATAAACAGCACTTTTCAATCTAGGCCAACCATGTTCAATAGTGTTCATATCTGGAAAACATGCTGGCCACTCTATTCGAGTGATGTCGTTATCCCGAAGGAAGTCATTCACAAGATATGCATGATGGGGGCGCGAATTGTCGTCCATGAAGACGAACGCTTCGCCAATATGCTGCCGACACGGTTGCACTATCGGTTGGAGGATGGCATTCACGTATTGTGCAGCCGCTACGAAGTCCTGTGACTGCACGATAAGCACTAATCAACACTGTGGCGTTGCTGTAACGGTTCCTCCGAGCTGTAATCCATAGGCAGCGGTCTTCCACTGCAGCAGTAGCCCTTGAGCGGCCTGGGTGAGGCATGTCACCGACAGTTCCTCTCTGTATCTCCTCCATGTCCGAACAACATCGCTTTGGTTCACTCCAAGACGCCTGGCCACTTCCCTTGTTGAGAGCCCTTCCTGACACAAAGTAACAATGTGGACGCGATCGAACCGCGGTATTGACCGTCTATGGCGGATATTGTATCACAGATACAGTCCCTTTGGCTGTACAGAGATGTCACTAACCCCCCCCCCCCCCCAGCTCCTATTAGACGGAGGAGGTCCGACAGTCGATCAGTTACAGCCATTCCACCAGAAAGGTGGTACACGGCTCGTCTTGTCTGTAGTTCAACCATGCCTAGACGGTCACTACCGCGGTTCGATCGCGTTCGGATTGTTACTTTGTGCCAGGAAGGGCTCTCAAAAAGGGAAGTGTCCAGGCGTCTCGGAGTGAGCCAAAGCGATGTTGTTCGGACATGGAGGAGATACAGAGAGACGGGAACTGTCGATGATACGCCTCGCACAGGTCGCCAAAAGGCTACTACTGCAGCGGATGACTGCTACGTACGGATTATGGCTCGGAGGAACCCTGACAGCAACGCTATCATGTTGAATAACTCTTTCTGTGCAGCCACAGGACGTCGTGTTACGACTCAGACTGTGCGCAGTAGGCTGCATGATGCGCAACTATACTCGCGACGTCCATGGCGACGTCCAGCTTTGCAATTACGAAACTATGCAGCTCGGTACAGATGGGCCCAACACTATGGCGAATGGAGCGCTCAGGCGTCAGGCATGGATGTGTGTGTTGTCCTTAGGTTAGTTAGGTTTAAGTAGTTCTAAGTTCTATTGGACTGATGACCTCAGAAATTAAGTCCCATAGTGCTCAGAGCCATTTTGTTGGACCGCTCAAGATTGGCATCACGTTCTCTTCACCGATGAGTGTCGCATATGCCTTCAACCAGAGGATCATCGGAGACGTGTTTGGAGGCAACCCGGTCAGGCTGAACGCCTTAGACACACTGTCCAGCCAGTGCAGCAAGGTGGAGGTTCCCTGCTGTATAGGAGGGGCATTATGTGTGGCCCACGTGCGCCACTGGTGGTCACGGAAGGCGTCGTAACGGCTGTTCGATACGAGAATGCCATCCTCCAAACGATAGTGCAACCATTTGGGCAGCATTTGGCAAGGCATTCGTCTTCATGGACGATTATTGGCGCCCCCATTGTGCGCAACTTGTGAATGACCTCCTTCAGAATAATTACATCGCTCGACTAAAGTTGCCAGCGTGTTCTCCAGACATGAAGCCTATGGAACAAGCCTGGGATAGATTGAGAATGGCCTTTATGGACGACGTAACCCACCATTCACTCAAAGGGATCTACGGCGAATCACCGTTGAGTAATGGGACAAACTGGACCAACAGTACCTTGATGAACTTGTGGATAGTATGTCACGACGAATACAGGCATGCATCTATGCAAGAGGACGTGCTGCCGGGTATTAGAGGTACTGGTGTGTACCGCAGTCTGGACCACCACCTCTGAAGGTCTCGCTGTATGGTGTTACAACATTCAGTGTGTGGTTTTCATGAGCAATAAGAAGATTGGAAATGATGCTTATGTTGTTCTCTATTCCAATTGTCTGTACAAGTTCCGGAACTCTCGGAACTGAGGTGATGCACAACTTTTTTGATGTGTGTATATAGATGCATTAATAATGATGCAGATTCTCGAGATTCAGTTCGTATTGATCTGTACAATCACATCATTCATGTGATAATAGGTACAATATCGACTATTATTTGAACATCGAAAGGTATAAAATTAGTCGAGGTAACCATGCGTGAAAGTAGGCACTTCAGTACGTGCGTAAGTTACGATGTCGTAACTAAGTCCATGCTGATTCTGTGTCTTGTATTTTTTGATGAGAGGATAGTAGGAAATCGTAGACTGAAAATTCACACTCTCTTGCGTAAACTGTTGTTTTTCATGATGCAGCTAACATGAAAATAATGCGTAAATTACATGACACTTCTTTAGCGTGAACAAATTGTGGAGAGTCTGACGCCCATCCTGTAAATGTGACTTCGAAATGTCTCGAACTGTATGCGCATCCTTGCGCCACCTGGGTGTGCCCAGCTGGTAAACCACAATTTGCTTCTTGCGGAGTAATGAGGTTTCAAATTCAGTGTAACATTTACACGCGTAGTTTCTAGGCCTCAGCCTAGGAGCCTGTACCACGAAAACAAAATTAAAATCTGACTTTATTTCATGTGAGAATATTTGGCGTAATTATTCTGTAGATATATTTCAACGCCTGTGCTCCCTTATGTAGAATTCTCATTGGCACCTGGCTAAACGCACCATATTTTTGTTGGCAAAATCACCTAGAGATCTAAAATAATTTTTAATGAAATTTTGGTAGCTCGAATTGAGTTCGATATCGCGGCCTCTCGTTTCTCCCATAACCTGATTCACACAAACCAGGTACTACCTCTTGAATCTGGACAAGATCATTATCAAATAATGGAATTCCTTAACGAGATAATGCTGGAAAGTATTGTTACACCGCAGAATAAATTTATTGTACATGCTTAAATATTTTAAAGTTCTACCTTGTAAGACGGCAGAACCCATTCCTTCGTTTGGCTGTAGGCCTCTGAGCGTGACAATGTGGTAACTTCACTGGCCAGACTGGTCTGATAGAGTAGCTCTGGAAAGTTATAAAAAAGTGGGACGATGCTCCAGGAGAACTGACACTTGTCACTGGATGACTGCTCGTGAGAGGGAGGGATTGGCTCTTGAAGAAGGGGTGAATGTTACGAGGGGAGACAGGATGAACTGCGATGACACTTCGTCCGCTGCTCGTGAGAGAATCACTTCGAATTCTGCTCTCAGAATTTGGTGTGAGAAGTAGTCATTTGACTTTGCAGCTCCAAATAAAGCACGATGTGAGTTTGCGTTAGGTAGCTTTTCGGGATTCACAGCCATCGTGTCCGACACAGTGGGCGCCAACAACAGCACTACCAGACAACACAACGACGCTGCTAAAAGAAATGGCAAGCTCTGCAATCAGTTTCGGCATGTATCTATCACAATGTGTTCAGTAAATGTAAACAACTTGAGGCGGATTAATAGACAACATGTACAAGAGCCAAGAGGGAACAATAAGAGTGGAAGACCAAGAACGAAGTGCTCTGATTAAAAAGGATGTAGGACAGGGAATTAGTCGTTCTCCCCTACAGTTCAATTTATACATCTAAGAGGCAATGATGAAATGAAAACAACGGTTCAAGAGTGGAATTAAAATTCGAAGTGGAAGGATATAAACGATAAGATTTGCTGATGACATCGCTATCCTCCGTGAAAGTGAAGAAGAATTGCAGGATTCGTTGAATGGAACGAACAGTCTAATGAATACAGAATATGGACTGAGAGTGAACTGAAGAAAGACGAAAGTAATGGGAAGTAGAGGAAATGGTAAAAGCGAGAAAGTTAACATGTGCAATGATGGTTACGAAGTAGATGAAGTTAAAGCATTCTGCTACCTAGGAAGCAAAATAATCAGTGAAGGGCGGAGGAAGGAGGACATCAAAAGAAGACTAGCACCGGCAAAAAGGGCATTCCTGGTCAATAGAAATCTGCTACTATCATATATAGGCCTTAATATGAGGGAAAAATTTCTGGGAGTGTACGTTTGGAGCACAGAATTGTGTGGTAATAAAACATGGACTGTCAGAAAACCATAACAGAGGAGAATAGAAGAATTCGAGATGCAGGGCTACAGAACGAACGTTGAAAATTAGGTGGAGTGATGAGATAATGAATGAGGAGGTTCCGCAAAGGATCGGAGAGGAAAGCAATACATGGAAAACATTGACAAGAAGAATGGACAGGATGACAGGACATCTGTTAAGACATCAAGAAGTGACTTCCATGGTACTAGAGGGAGCTCTGGAGAAAGACAGAGATGCGAATATATCCAGCAAACAATTGAGGACACAGGATGAAAGTGTTACTGTAAGATGAAGAGGTTGGCACAGGAATTCATGGCGGGCCGTATCAAACCAGTCATAAGACCCATCGAAACCGGTCCTATTTAACTCATAACTTAACATCTGTTTGAAGTTTTATTCAAGTTTACTCTACAATGAATTCAAACGGCTGTGGCTGCCCATATTACAAAGCTGCATGCGACAATTTCAATTTTTTTAAATTCTGTCAGTAATTTTTATCTTTTGGCCCCGGATCCTGGAAATGGGACCTTGCACCGTGCGCTGCTGGAGGCGTTTGTTAACATAGACATCGTGTAAGTTCTACGATAGACGTAAGCGAAGAATTTGCGTATTTTTCTAGTTTTTTGAGTTGTCCATCAATTGTTAATACGAAAATGATAGCAAGAAAACTATATAAATATCAAATAATATGCGACGTTGTCACAAAACATTGAAAACAGGACAAGAGAGACAGAAATAAAATTTTCCAAACTAGTGGTTTTCAGATATGACATACGAATGTGAATCCGAGACATTGAAGAATATGACAGAAAGCAGAGAGCAGAGGCGAATTTTTTAATAAGATAGTAAGACGAAATTTGATATGTTGTCACAGGCAGAAACTAAAAATGCAATGAAGACGCAGAAAGGTTTAAGATAATACCTAAAATGGATAGCAATAAATAGAACAAAGAATTAAACTGAATGGAAAGAGTGCTCCCGTAGTTTCATAGTCATGTGTCTCTTCAGGTGTCTTTGAGTCTTCCCTCGAACAACAGAGACAAATGCACGATATACAACCTTGTAGAACACGTATTGCAGAAATTATTTCTACCGATTATGCTGTTGCGTGACTCCAGATTACAAATTATCCTATGACCCAGAAGCCACGCTGCGTCAATTACTTATTGGATTGACGTCAACTAGCCTAGATATGGATTTTCTTTGCCACTAGTCCGCAAAAGGTGCGTTCGATACCTCTATCGAGATATTTCAACCTCCAGAAGCTGTTGCACTTTTGAGTTCGTAAACCTTCCGTAACAGAGGCTTATATTGATACGAAAGCATCTTATGTGAACGAACTCAGTTCATACAACATGTCGTTAAGAAAGTGTTGCAGATGTATCAGAAAAGTTCATTTCAAGTAGCTTGCTGAGTGGATGTGAGGCGTGGAGGTTTGGAAAATCGGACAAGGTGAAATTTGGAGTATAGGGTGTCCGGGCTAGAAATACACAAAAACATTCGTTTATATTTCAGTACCTATTAAGGTTTATAACGTTATTTGTCCAACATTGCACGTGGGAGCTCAAACAATTTTATGCGTGTTGGTTCAGTGTAGGCACTGATTGTAGGTCGACAGATACTGAAACGGTTTTCCACTTCTCGCCACATATTCATAAGCATGACAGGTGTTATGGCCTCTACTGCGGGCGAAGATCCGTTGCCTCAAACCTACCAGATCTCGAACCCTTGTTCTATGTAAACAGTGTAAGTGATAAATCCCCATGCATTGAATGGTTCAAATGGCTCTGAGCACTATGGGACTTAACTTCTAAAGTCATCAGTCCCCTAGAACTTAGAACTACTTAAACGTAACTAACCTTAAGACATCACACACATCCATGCCCGAGGCAGGATTCGAACCTGCGACCGTAACGGTCGCGCGCTTCCAGACTGTAGCGCCTAGAACCGCTCTGCCACCTAGGCCGGCCCCATGCATTGAAATCCAGCGCAGTGAGATCGGAAGACCGACGTGTCCAAGCATATGTCGTAACATGCAGAAATATCATAACATCCGCCTAATAGTCGGGTGGCGTTTCATCCTACTGGAAAATGACGTCGGGAGGCATCTGTGGAACTGCATAGTTCGCCAAAAATCGAGACAGATGTGCCTTATCACAGGTGCGCATTCGTCATACGACTCAGCGCTGTACAGGGAATGGTGGATCACACCTTGGAGACTGTCTCTATCGACTGCGTGTTTACTCAACAACATAAAATGTCAAGCTCTTTCGTTATAACGATTTGTTTGGGTGTTCCTCTAGCCAGTACACTTTATATTTGATACGAGGTGGCGTAGAAAGATGTTACATGTTTAGTGGACGAATAAAGTAAAAACTGAAGACGTGCTCGAAAAACAGGAGTGGAAAGAACCCAACGTAAAATTCTTTTTAGAAACATGGGTACGTGAGTGACAAAAGCGGCAAGCAGTATAGGAATACTTAGCACGTGAAGGATTAACAAAAGAGAAAGGTTTTGGTGGTACATAAAGATTACAAAATGAAAAATGCCTTACGGAAGAGACTGGATGCGGCGGGTAAGGATACGTGATCAGCACACTGTTCTTTTGGAAAACTAATAACTAGTCTTTCGAGAGTGGGCCGCTTAGGACTACGCGAAAACTACATCTACATTATTACTATGCGATTTTCCGTCAGGTGACTGGCGGAGGGTTCATCTAACCACCTATAAGCTATTTCTCTACCGTTTCACTCTCGAACAGCGCGCGGGAAGAAATGAACGCTTACATCTTTCCGTGAGAGCTCTGATTTCTCTTTTTTCGCATTAGTAGGAGAAATTTGGTGATTACAGTTTCATGAGAAGGTCCTGTCGCAAAAAAAAAACGCCTTTGTTTCATTGATTGCCCCCTCTCAATTCGCATATCATTTCCCCAATTTCGGGATTATACGAGTTGCCCTTCTTTCAACTTCCCCCATCCTGTAATTAAAAATTGTTGATCTTCCTTTGAGCCCAGGATTAATTCATGTGCAGTAAGTCATGTTTCTACTGCTCCGTCCATTTATGCTATAGAGTGTGTCTCTCTTCTACATCGAACCCCATGTTTATATGACTTTACTGATTGGATCTCGATCTTGTGGATTTCTCTAATTCCTTACAATCTTTCTCCGTTTATTTGTACCGGCTTGGTATAGTGATCTTGTTTTTCAAGTACATGAATATCATTGGTAGTCTGCTTTAATTTACTAATTCTGTATGTTCCAGTAGCTGAATTCTTCGCTCACTTATTATAACCGTGATTTAGTTGTAGATTTTTGCATTGGGTGTATTCTATCTGTCATTCTTGGTTGTGAGACATATTTGCACATGTGCTTCGTTTGTGGCCCATCTCGTATTCTGCTGTAAGACTTTGCACATCAGAAACTGGTCAACTGAACTCTTTTGGTCAACTTAACTCTTTATCCTTAACGAAGCCCCACAAAGATCGAAGAAGAGTCAAGTCTGGTGGACTTGTGGTCAAGATTTTCGATCATCTTACTGATCCATCGGTCTGTGAAAGTTTCATCCAAGAACTAGCAAACAAATAAGCCCCTAGTATGACGGTGCCCAATCTTATTCAAACACTATCCATGGTTGAAATTCTTGTAACTGATGTGCAACGTTATGTTCCAAAACGTCCAGGCCAACATATTAAAGGCCATCTTCTATACACCATTAGCTGCAATAGAAATGTTTTATTTGCCTAAACTGGCTTTCAGGTCTATACCTCATCATCAGCGGCATCGGAAAAAGAACTGTTTGTACATCGATTACTGCAAAATGATAACTGTGCGTATGGCATTAACAAAACATCACCATTTTTCACAAAGTAGAAAAGAAAAATTATTAAATATTCTACAAGAAATTGAATTATACACCTGGATAACAAAACAACCCGACAACATTTTTAATGAAGATGTAGAGTTATGGTGTAAGATGTACACACAAAATTTCGAGTGTTTCAAAAGAATAATTTCAGTTTGGAGTCTATTTCCTGCATGTAAAGTCGTTTAATTTGGAGTGATATGTTGGATTATTTGGAAATTTTATACCTTTTGTATGTTCTCCCTTCATAAACCAATTGCCAAAAAAATTGTAATTTACTTATATGAATGCATATCATATATATATAATGTTAGAAAAACAAACGACAGGTAAATCAGGTAAATAGACTCTTCGAGTTGTCAGTTCCATGTTTACACTGTATCACAGTTATGTCAAACATTATCAAGAATTGTCAATGCCTAAGATCTGTTAGCAGTAACATATATTCTGTGTAATAGAACAGATTTCATAATCTGTCGTATTAACTGACATGAATGGCACTACTATAGAAGTACGAAATGTAGGTAGCCTTATAGTACTGCTTCTATACAGTATCTACAGATATTTTGTGGAAATCAATGTGCTTACTGTTGTTTGTTCCTCTGTATCAGATGCCACTGAAGATGGGTTACAAACCCGAAAACCGGTTTTGGCAAATAAACATCTCTACATCTCATAGCGCTGCTCTTGTTGTACAGGCTGATGTCCTTTCGTCAATATTTGAAAGCTGCAGAGTACCAAGCATTCATTATTTCTGTAGCCTTAGTGGTAGGCTCAGTGAAAATGACCTGTCCAATAATTGTGTGGTGAATAAAACCCCAACACACAATCGCTTTCAAGCTGTCCCTTATCTACTGCATCACGATATGTGGGTTCTCCTATCCACAGACTGGACATTATGCCTGTTCCCCGGAGATGTGAAAAGTTGCTTCATCGGAAAAATAAACTTTATTAAGGTAGTCGTTGGGTGGATCGATTCGTTCCAGCACATTTCTAGAAAACTGTCATCAGGGTCTATAATTTGGCTACACATATTGAAGGCGCTATGATGTGTGCCTGTTTCTCTGCAAGCACGAGGCGTCCATACCAGCGGGCTGCGTTGAAATGCCATAGACACGCCGTCAACAGTGTCGTCACTCACTCTAGGTGTACCAAATGGCTCTGAGCACTATCCGACTTAACTTCTGAGGTCATCAGTCCCCTAGAACTTAGAACTATTTAAACCTAACTAACCTAAGGACATCACACACATCCATGCCCGAGGCAGGGTTCGAACCTGCGACCGTAGCGGACTCTCGGCTCGAGACTGTAGCGCCTAGAACCGTACGGCCATTCCGGCCGGCCCAGGTGTACCGTTCCTTGCCTTGTTACCAGTACTGCCGGTCTCTTGAAACGTATCGCAGCGCCCTCTGGTACTCTTTACATTGGCGTATTTCGACCACACGCACTTCGGAACTGTGGCTGGACTGTAATAGGGGATTGTGTTACATGAAACCACACACCGCTCGGTAGACGGCGTTGTAATAGCAGCACTCCTAAATTACTCTACCTGTAACAACAGAGAGAGAAAAGAAATAAAATGCTGTTAGAGCACAGGAAAAATTGTATCCATAAAAACTACTGTAACAATTAAATGAGAGTTACAAAAGCACTTGTTCAAATAACACTCTGCCACTTTAGTCATACACAGATGCACAGGAATACCGCGAGTAACATCTAAGTGAGGGTAGTTGCATCTCTTTAAAATAGCCATTGTTTAATACCAATTTTCCCAAACAAGGTATCACAAGTGTAATATTTCTGAAGGTAATGGGGAAGATGCTAAATGCAATAGTTAATACCTTCAGTGTTCGTACTGGTAGCAGTCTCACGGCAAACTTCTATTTTAACCCTCACATGCTGCACTGTGGGTTCATGAACGTAAGACTTCTCCCCTCCCCCCTCCCGCCCCCAAAAGATGTGCCAGGAACAACAAACACGATGGAGTCCAGTCAAGAGTGTCCGCCCTCACTTTCCATATCGCAACTGGAGGCGGCTTGCTTATCTCTTCTCTTGCAAAAATGTCCCGTAGCCGTCTTCCAGATTAGTTTCTTCTCAAAAAATGGTTCAAGTTGCTCTGAGCACTGTGGGACTTAACTGCTGAGGTCATCAGTCCCCTAGAACTTAGAGCTACTTAAACCTAACTAACCTAAGGACATCAAACACATCCATGCACGAGGCAGGATTCGAACCTGCTACCGTAGCGGTCGCGCGGTTCCAGACCGTAGCGCCTAGAACTGCTCGGCCACCCAGGCCGTCAATTTCTTCTCCGCTGGTCGCAGCTTCTGACGTGAGTGCAGTGAACGGTCTGTAACGAAGTGGCAAATAAGGAAGTTCAAAATGGTTCAAATGGCTCTGAGCACTATGGGACTCAACTGCTAAGGTCATTAGTCCCCTAGAACTTAGAACTAGTTAAACCTAACTAACCGAAGGACATCACAAACATCCATGCCCGAGGCAGGATTCGAACCTGCGACCGTAGCGGTCTTGCGGTTCCAGACTGCAGCGCCTTTAACCGCACGGCCACTTCAGCCGGCCAAATAAGGAAGAATTCGATGATATTGAAAAGGAAATTTTTAATATTGGTGTGCCAGTTGATTTTATTTCTATATGTAGAACTAAAAAATGAAGAAAAATATTCTGATAACCAGTGTACTATCATTACTCATGACAAAGATTCCGGTGCTAGTTATTTGTAGATCAGTGCAAAAGCCACAAAAAAGCTCCTCCCGATATAGGAATTCACACGAGATTCACATAATCTCGCAGATGAACTTCATTCGAGGCACTTTTAATAAATTACTCCGTCTAAAAGCGAGATCAAATTTTACGCAAGGATTTATGTATTGCCTCCTCCGAAAACGACCACGGAGTCGTCATGACACGTGAGCTATCTTCAAAGTTTGGCCCCTCCCCGCTCAGAGCTCCCTGTGACCAGTCCGTAGTTTTCACCTATGATTGTCAACAGTAACTGAATTTGGTATTTAGATTCTTTAGTTGAATCAAAAGTTATTGACATTTTGGTGAATAAGCTGTATGTGCGTCAGAAGCACGATTGCAGGTTTATACTACTATTTAAACAGGAAATATATATGGTGAAAGTTATGCCCGTTCGCACCAAGACTCGCAGATGGACCCCTGTTGTCTGTGTACGAGAATGTGCTGAATAGTAATGCCTCCGAATTTATTTGAAAGCTCTTGAAGTTTTTTTAAATAAAACAAACTTTATTAAAATCCTACATCTTTATTTTAATGTCTTCATGTTTGTTTCTAAACATAGTCACCCTGGCGACGAACACATTTCTCCCATGGAGAGATCAATTTGTTGATAGCGTCACTGAAGAATCATAGTCTATGTTGACGGAGCCACAACCTCATCTCTGCTTACACCGCTTCATCACATCAAAGTGAAGTCCTCGATGACGTTCTTTAAGTTTTGGAAATTGACGAAAATCGGATAGAGCCAAGTCGGGACTGTATAGAGGATGATCGGTGACAGTGAACTCCAGGCGTCCGATATACTGGAGATGTCGCAGCGCAAGTGTGTGGTCTGGCATTGTCGTGCTGAAGGAAAGAGTGTTCCATGTTTGGAAAACTCTTCGAGTTCGTGCTTTCAGTTTTCTGAGGGTCTTGCAATACTTTTCAGAGTGTATGGTGGAGCCTTTAGACATGAATTCAAAATGCACCACACCTGGAAGAACTCAGAACCTGCTGATGGTATGCTCTTGAACTTTTTTTGTGTCGGAGATCGATTGATTCTCTTTTGTTTTCTGGGTCAAAATGATGCACCCAGCTTTCACTACCTGTCACAATATTGTTAAGAAATCTGTCAGCCTCACGCTCGGAACGAGAAAGAATGGGTTGAGGAATGTCCAGTCTCCTCTGTTTCATGTCAGGATTCAGCATTCGAGGTACAGACTGTGCACACACTTTTCTGTACTGCGGTTCTGCAAAGAGCTGACGTGATATACCACACTTACCTGAGAGCTGTGTCTGTGTTTTCCGACGATTTCCTTTGACGAGTTCATCGATTCTGTTCCGGTCTATCTCTCAATCTGAGCTCTGTCTCACACGTTGCGGTTAGCACTACCGTTTCCTTCATTACGAGCACGAACAACCCAATCTCGAACGTTACTGATGTCGATACAATCATCAGCGTACACAGCTTTCATTGTTCTATGGATTTTAATTGAAGGTACTTTCCTGAGGCTATAAATGCGATTACAGCACACTGTTTCACACTTACCGACATAGTTACGATACACACAGCTATTTTACAAGCTACAATTCGGAGCCGTGGCAGAGGGGTGCAGCTTGCGTCAGAAAATCGGTCGACCGACTAATATACATGACATGTAATACTTCAAATTAAGAACAGAATAAAAATTCGCAGGCACTGCTTTTCAACGCCCCCGTAGGGTTGCAGAACAACATGGATCAAAGGCTGAGGTCGCAGTAGCACGGATATCGGCGTATTTCAATGACGACAATGACCTATCTTTCCAAATCTGCACGCCGGTACGTGCCCCATCACACTGTAGTCGATCGCATCGTCGAAACCTACAGACTTCGATCGACCATTCGTGAAATTCAGGTCAGCTTGTTTTGTTCGGGCAAATCGACCGACGTTCTCGCACTAAATATTGCATGTGAGAAACTGGTAAGCTAGTGTAAGACAAGCTAGTTTGTGGTGCAGTGAGAATGAAAAATGTCATAATCCGGATATGGTTTGAAATCTATTGACTGAAATCTCAGCTTTATTGGCTATCTAAAAGTTATCATTATTTACTGACGTTTCTGTGCCAGTAGGATTGCTATTCTGTTACATCAAGTGTTCCATATATTTCCACTTTTCAGTGCTTTAGGTGTTCAGAAAAACTTATTCTAAACTTAATGCTAGTCTTTCACACGTATGCTGAATTACAGTCATTGATGGTTAATTGACGTCTGCTTGCACAACTCCAAATAAATACAGCAGAACAGTGTGTTTGTAATCTTTCTTTTCAAGGTCACCACGAATAGTCTCGAGTACGTAACAGAATGTTTCTTCTTTCATCTCGTGTGTTCGCAAAACTTGTCTGGTTATTCTGATAACCGAGAACAGGCTATACACTACTCGACACTTCCTTTTTCAGACAGATATAGCTCATTCAGATGCATTCGGCTTCGACTCCAAGCACAGAGACTTCGTGATATAATGCCATGCAAGGTGCTTAAAATCTAACCTGTTTCATACATACAACTGATTCTAACTCTAGCAAAAACTGGGGAAGGTCTCGGACGCAATGTAGCCAACCTGACGGCCGATGTTATCAAGTGACCTCTGGAGATGACGTCTGGCGACTGTTGTTGGTACCACTGTGAACGCAGCCTGACTCATCCCACCGTTCTAACACTCTGAGATCACCTGTCACGTGATGTGATGCGTACGCTTCTCATTGCCTTGCAGCGACACGAATCTTCCTATACTGAACGTTAAAACACAGCAATACACTGTATTGAAATATTGGCAGAGATGTAACGTAACCCCACTCTACCATTACAAAGAAGACATGTGGAGGTGTATGCATAAGAAACTTTATCAGTTAAGCCACCATTTGCAACAAGTCACATAGCTGTATCTAGTGTAGTACCCTAGATATGAACGTTTGTACTTACGCACTACTTTTTGTCAACCACAAGGGGACCATCAGACCTGTTAATCAATGATTATGATAACTGGATATACCGCAGAGGGACTCGTCCACAGTACCGAGGTTGTGCTATGTGACGGTCTCCATCTTACAAGAACATCGATGTTGAAGTTTTATGCTTCTCCGTTACATGTGTAACGTTAGCCTAGTTTCAAGATAGGGGGCGTAGCGCAGGAGCTCAGGTTCACGGCTACCATGCTGGTGGTATGCGTTCATAACCGGCTCGAGCTATTATTTTCCTTTCAGATTCATTTTACAGAGTATCATTAAACAGTATATGTCACGCAAAAGTGTTAAAAAGTAGTAATTTTTGCCATAGTAATGTCATTAATAAATTACATTACTGTAAACTTCCTTCAAATGTGTATTCCTTTCCTTAGAGAACAGAACACAGACTCGTCTTACTCGATATCGCTTAGTGTACTAATACAGAATTCCAGTTGCTGTTTATCGTGGAAGCAACAGAAATACAAATTCGTAGAGCATCACAAACATTTGATAATAGCTGCTATGTAAGCAAGTACGCTGCACTGATACAGAAGTTAAGAATGTATTTTTATGAAGTCTTCTCTCGAAACGCTATACCACCAAGATTGAAGCCTCGAACCTTAGCCACTGTGGTACGCTCGCTAGAGCT
Organism: Schistocerca piceifrons; assembly: GCF_021461385.2. Lineage (NCBI taxonomy): Eukaryota > Metazoa > Arthropoda > Insecta > Orthoptera > Acrididae > Schistocerca > Schistocerca piceifrons. The sequence continues at coordinate 304,828,283 of NC_060143.1, forward strand.
ACGTCAGAAGAGGATTAACGTTACACGTATAGGTGATGCGCATAGAACTTCAACACCGATTTTCTCAGAAATCGGGGATAAACGACCAATGCCCACCAAACAAGAAAAAGCAAAAATACGTTTTGAGACAGAAAATTGTGTTGGATAAGAGGGTATAGTTAAATGATCTAGGTGCAGAGCACTGTTACTTCCGATTTTGGATGGGTCTTAAGGGACCTGTTCCTAGTGACTCGCTAGCGGCTTTTCATGCAATAGCCCCTATTTGCAAGAAATATCGCTAACTGGCAATGGGTCGTGGACAATGGTAATACTGGATCAACGATTGAAACTTTTTTTTCTGTGCGTGATTTCGCTGACAGAGCATTGTCGGTAGCAAGAGTTTTGAAAGTTCAGAAATAAGGCAAATAATTTGTGTGAGAAAGATAACGAATGTTGTAGTACTCTGCTAGAAGATTGACGGTAAAGTACTGGAGTCTGTACATCATTGGAACATATAGATAGAATACTATGAGTCAATGTGAAATAGAAGGAAGGACAGCGAATGAAATACTTTAGATTACTGAAAGGATTCTGGAATAATGTGATGCCTCTATTACGGAAAGCGCAAGCATAAAATCACATCTGTATGACATCAGTAAAGTTTCTGACACTGTGTCATTCCATTGCAATTCTATGTTGTACTTGTTCTACAATGTAATAATCAAGTACGCAGAATAGACGACATCGAAAATATTGGGATATGTTTTTCCAGAATTGTAAAATACTGGTACACCCCTTCGAAAATGTAACGGGGATGCTCTGGTTGCACCGCGTAATACTGTTGGATAAATTTAGACAAAGCTGTTGTAAAATGACTATGCAGAGTCTTGTTGCAAGGATAGCTCCTGGCGAAAGGGGAATGAGAATAAGATAAGAATTCAAGGTACTTAATGATGCATGCAGACAGTCATTTTTTTCATTGTCCATACACGAATAAGACAGAGCAAAATATCGACAATATGGGTACGAAATATCGTCTGTACCCCCCTGAAATGTGGTTTCCTGATTATGTCCGTCGAAATGTAGTAGCTCCATGTGATCTGCTCACACACTGGCGATTAAATTATGAGATGAGCCACAATACTCCTCGTCGATGAATTTTATAGTGATAAATTTGTTTACCTCAAGTTGGAAATTACGTAATTAACTTTTCTGGGTGCACTCTGGGAAGCTATTCTGTTCAATGATGAATCTATTTACATTAAATAGAGTTTAGAAGGAATATAGAGTTATGCATACAGCAAAGTCAGTACTCATTTAAATAGCCCACTTACACAAACATTCCGCAGCTAGAACGTCCCGAGCTCAGCCAGTTATGTACAACGTGTTGCATCCCCTCCGACAACTTGGAACATTTCCAGATGCCTACATAAAATGGATAGAAATTTGATTTAAATTGAATTATAGACAGTTAGTTCAAATACATAGGCTACATAAGAGAGAAAACAATGTTCTGTTTAAAAAATTATAAGTAAAAGGAAAGAACTAGATAAACTGTGTTCATAACTGAGAAGAAACGGTAAGGTTTCTTACATTTACTTGCCTAAATTGAAGTGGCTGTCAAAAAGTTTTCGTTTTAAGGCCACACTAACCCTTTGCCTACACGTCGGTGCTTATAAAAGGACATCGGGTGGCGCTGTGTTCAGTATAAGCTACAGTAAGACCCCCACATGGATTTTTTTTTTCGGAGCGTGCCCATTTAGCCTATCCCAATATTAATGTTAGTTATGCCTATGCGAAAGTAACGACAACACAACGCCCAGTTCCCGAGCGGAAAAAATCTGCGAGCTGGTCGAGAATCTCATCCGTGCCCATCGGCTTAGCAATCCGCCGCGATAATCGCACAGCTACCGATGCGGACAATCGAAAGCGTTTTGATTGCCCTTCATAAAACTTAGTAACTTGCAGAGTAAAACTCCTTATCTCTAACATCCTATTCATCTATTGTTACATAAGTGTCATCTATGCAGCCACACAAATTTGAATCTTTATTTTTATCTATTGTTGTCCGAAGTTCATTGATCAATAACGTAACATTTTCTCTGAATTTTGTCTTACATTCAGTCATATACGTCTTTAGGTTCTCTACTGGAGAAAAAAGTGGAAATGAGCGTATGGGATCGTTGGCCGAAAGGCTCTGTCCGGAGAAGTTCGGCCGACGAGTGCAAGTCTCATTTCGGTCGACGTCACATTGGGTGACTTACGCGCCGGTGAAGAGGATGAAATGATGATGAGGACAACACAACACCCAGTCCCCGAGCGGATAAAATCTACAACCTGGTCGGGAATCGAACCTGGGGCTTCTTCCACGACAAGCGAGCACGTTACCACATAGCTAAGCTGCTTCTTCTGGATACGCTCAACTGAGTGTCATAACGACTTAGTACACAATATAGAGCGTGTTCCACACGGTGGATTTACTTTCTCATTGAGTGGTACAGCAGTGGACGGAAGCCCAACACGAGTAGTCACGCCAGCAATGCTCGTCCAGTCTTCGTGGCCTCCGGGATCTTCACCAGTGTCGAACGCAGCGTTTTTGTGGGAGGTTTTCTTTATTCACAGCGCCATTCCTATCGTCGTTAATTCTGTATAGTACTGTATTCACCCTCACAGCCAAAGCCTGCGCTAATTTTAAATTCTATCCACAATGTTTATTGCCTTCTGATTCCTGGTACTGCATTTTAACTAACCAACAAGCCGAAACTACACTGTCCACTCACATCAATGTGACCACTTGTCAAACGACTGACTATAGTCCCCAAGGATAGATGCATACTTGTGCTGAAACATTATGTTTTGTTTTCCAGAATATCGAGATCACCTACTGAATGCCACGAAAACATTCCTCAGACCATAACGCTTAAACACAAAAGTCTCTTAGTACAGGTAATTGCACTGAGCAGTTAATGCTTGCGAGCGATTTCAAGGCAACGATGTATGCGCTATTCCAGCCAAGGAGCGAGTACTATGAAAATTAGTTAGGGAATAACCAGGAGTCTCGGCTTCACCGAAAATGTAGGAAATGTATCAGATTGGTGTTTAACAGTCGAGAGAGATTTAGAACAGATTCTCAGGTTCAAAGCTCACGCCGACAGCAGTCACTGCCGCCGCAAACGAAAGGTCAACATGTGCGCTCACGTTATCCCAGCAAGTGATATTCAGTTGACACTCAGAACTGCAGTCCTCTCCGCCTCTCCTATTCTTTCGTACATTCGACCATGACCTGTAGCTTAACATATTCATGATTGTCAGACTTAATTAAAGCAGAAACGCGAGATATCCGTTCTAACGGAAAGGACTGACCAGCCACTGCGGAGTGCTTTATTCTCTGAAGTTATTGATCGGTTTTAATTGTGCAATTATATCTGCAGTGATATTTACAGACCCCATTCACTCTTGAGTATTTTCAGAGTGCATTTTTAGCTTAATTGATATCTCTGGCCCCAGTTGTATTTAATGTGTTTGTATTTTATCGAACCCTAGAGATGATCGTGAACCATCTTACTATTAAAGAACCTTAGAATAGTTAAGAATTTCGCTTTACAGTTGTGAACACCCAAAATCAATATTTTACCATCCTGCACGTATTACCATTATGATTAATATCTCATAAAGTCATACTTAGAGTAAAAAAATAAATCATAATAACGAAATTCTAAGATTTTCATTTTTTGATAACATATAGTTACGACTGAACCTGTACACTAATTTCTGTTAGGGATAACTTTTCTTTTACAGGGAATGTAGTGCAACCGACATCTAGAAGATTGTCTGATTACGTCACTGTCTGTACAGCTGCACTCTTCTGAACTCTGCATGGTGAGCTGGTATCTTCTTACCTTGCATGCCGTAGGTTCAGCACAAATTCCTGAAACACTCTCAGAAGGACCTTGCACGACTGTGGTAGGAAGATAGATCAGAACCAGTCACACACATGTTACATGATGGCGACCCTAACAGGGTGGTAAAGTACCATGGTAAGGTGGTCGACCATATGTAACAAGTAGGCCAGAAAAACATGCTCTTAAATACTTTCGTAATAAAATTTGTGTTGTATGAGCCAATGGTAAAAATCAGTGGCTGCTGATAAGTCATTAGGGAGACAGAGATGTGCAACGCACTGAGAGACGTATGCTGTATCCCCACAGCACAGTTGTAACACCACTGTTACCTTTACGTTTTTCTTACAAGTGCACAGGTAGCTGACACAGCGTTGATAAGTTGTTTCTGTCGTTACTGGTAAGTGACGGTCGTACAGTCCTGTTATTGTGTCGAGGGAACTAGGAACAGTAGAGAAAGGGTGAAGGTAATAATTTTATGAAGTGTGTAAGGTCATATGAACGCAGGATTATGTGAAGTAGGGCAAGTCAGTTAAATCTGCAAACATGGGAATCAGAGAGATTAACAATGGCAGATCGAGACCTTGACTGAATAGAGGTAGACACCCAGCCCGATGATGTACGGGAACCACAGGACAAAATAACAGACAACACAATGGCGGAGAAATAGATCAGGAGGAGCATCAGGACGATAACGTACAACAAGGCGCCGAAAGTGGCGATCAACATATTACAGAGGTTCAGGAAGATGGGGAACGGCTTGAATATGAAGAACCCGTAGTACATGCAATAAGACCTTCCTAACAAGCGATTACAGTCAGCACAGGTCGAAATATTTCACCGCATGGTTCACTGTAGTCTAGTCAGTTGTGGACAGACAGGAGAATGTAAATGCAGAATGAAGCAGGTTGGAAGAAGAGGTAGTAGGACCCGTTAATTTGTCGTAAATTCTTCAGCAATTAACGTGTACCATAAAGATACAAAACAGAGAGATAAAACATGAACAGAGTGCGGGAACAGTGAAACAACTGCAACAACAGATATGTGAGCAGAGTATGGGAACACCGAAACAATTGCGTGAGACCAAACAACAGTTAGGTCACGTAGAGGAAGAGGCAAAAGAGTCCCGAAATTTGATCAAAACCTTAATAATAGGTCACACGTAATTAAGAACAAATTTTGACTATGTCCAACTGGACGTGCAAACATTGCGTGACGACAAACACACAGAATCGAAACATTACGTGATGATACTCACGGTGACACTTCAAAGATAACCAAACAGGTTAATGCAATTACACGGTAAGGAGTGGGCACAGCACGACAAATAGTTGAAGACAGTGTACTGGAAAAATGCATCATGAAAGCAGTTCTCAAAGGGTAAATACTTGCATCGTGAGAATAGAAGCAAAAACGAAGAATGAATTCAGAAATATTAGGGAAGAACTTTTACGAACTATACAAGAGCGACGTGATCAGGAACATACAAGAGCTGGATCCTTAACAACCTCTGAGTCAACAACGCTACCAGAAAGGAGAGACGTTTCACAAGGAACGAAAAAGGATTTCATGCAAATACAATTCCAGTCGCTGGCGGAGAAGAAGGTGCGCGGCAGTCGACCACCTGCGATGCCACAGGCACGTTTCGAAACTTACGAAGAGAAGACGGCACCACGAAGACGTCGGGTACCTCAGGCATACTTTTCGAAAGAATTCGGACCACATGATGAAGCGGCAAGATTAGGCTGGCAAGACACCGAGCCAAGAAGTGACAAAGAAATTCAAGGGCGCGAAGGTTATAACATAATGCATACCGCCACTCGTGCAGAGTTGATGGAAGAAAGTCATTGGTTTCCATTGCAACGACTGAAAGGTAGGTCTGGTGGGACTATTTAAATGATTGAGAATATAGGCAAAAGTTAGTGTACTAACAACATTTATTTTCCAAAAACAAATCATAACTATACTAAAGAAATTATCGATTGAATACCTTAAACAATTAACAGGTTATTTACTGCTCCACTTGGTGGATCTTGGGTGGCAGAGACAGTTTAACTAGGTGAACAGTCACTCAAGTACTCTGGCCCTAAAAATGTGGATAACGCAAGCTGAATGGATCTGACGCTGAGCAGCCTCTGATTCATCTAATTTACTGAATTTTCTCAACATAGGTACAGCTGAGAGCAAGTAGCTGTTGAGATCTGTACGCCGTGACAATGCCGGAGCGGCAGTATGTTACCCTGTTTACTTCATGCTTCGATGTAACTCGCAGCTGGCGAGATGTGTGCGGCTTAGGTGAGAGTCTCGTTCTAGAGTCTCTTTCAAGGTTCCTCAGGTTGTAACAAAATCTTTAACAATCTTCTGTACGCGAAAAAATAGGTGTAAGAGAGTAACTTGTCTTCTCTCACGATATCATGCAAGACTAGGTGAAAGTTACAGTGGGCAATATCCAGTGGATTTACCATAACCTGAGAGAATGACACGAGGAATGATCGGAATCAGAAGCAGTGAGGATTCTCGATTTTCATACGGTACCATGACGAGGTACGGCAATGATCATTTTCTCACTGTAAGGAAGTTTCAGCATTTCCATGAAGGAAACTCGGTGTATCCACGAACCTTCAGTAACCAATTAAAAGTAGGACTACCAGAACATTGGACATTAGCACACAAACTAGACTATATGAACCAATATGTCTGGAACAGTAGCAGAAACGACGCAAAACGTAGCTACATGATCATATGAAGATTTCAGGGATAAGTTTGTCTCACGCTATTGCTCGAATGAAGCGCAAAGCAGAGTGAACTATTACAAAATCCATACTTCGAGAAGTCAGGAGAGAAGAGCTCAGTGAAGCTTTTCGAAGCAATGGCAAAAAAACCAATGTGTGGATATGGCATACAACGATGGAGAACTGTGTACCATGAAGCCGCCACTAAAATACCAACAGCCATTGGCAGGGCGCGGAGGCAATAACATGGAAGCCTTCAAAGGAATTTTGAGAGAACTAGAATTCATATTCTCGGGTGATAAGGCAAGAAAAAAGCGAAATTCGCTTGAAAACGTGAATGAAAGGCCGCGAAATGCACCGGCACATCACGCAGAAATGTCAGCTTTTACGAACCGCATGAGAAGAGATAATAGATTCCATCAAAGAAACCGTTATGGGTAGGGAAGTGGCAACGGTTGGCTATCCACCCAGAAACGGCAATAACTATTACAGGGGGAATAACGATAATCGCAGTGGGTGCTGGAGGGCAAACAGGCCGACAAATTACCTGTAACGAAATCCGTGTCACCAAGTCTAACAAAGACAGTAAGGACCGAAGAGGAAGTGGAGGTAAGGTCACCAAACACCCATAAATGTTCGAATTGCGAGCACCCAAGCCAAGGAGAACAGAGCACCTGCACAATCAAGAAGCAGCAATGTAAAGAGATAAATTTATGTCTTAGCACGAGAGGTGAAAGATGAAGGAACAGAACCGCAGGAACCGAAAGAAATTGAGATACCGCAAACATCAGGTTGGACAATAATTAGTTGGGGGGGATTTTGCAAAAAACGGACTACCGGAACAAAATGAAGCAGGAATAACGGAAGTTGAGTCAAAAGGCAAACTAGTTAGCATTGTAGAGTTAGTTAACACTGGAACCAGGGAGATCCGATTCTGAGAGGACAAAACACCACCGAGAAAAATAATTATTTTATCACGGCAGGTAGTAAATAAGGAAACAGGACATCAGGGCTCAGGTAAAGGCAGTGAAACAACATCTTGCTGGGAAGAAATTAATTGGGAGGATACTGACAAAGAGAATGAACTACCAGGGGCAGGCACACCAGACGTTAAGAATGGGGACGAAAGAATGGTAGAGTTATCTGAGGTTGAGACCAGGGAAGGCGAACTTCAGGGGGATAATGCGCAGTCAACGGAAGCTGAAAATAAAATTACAGTTTGGCACAGGTCGCAATGTGTACAATGATGGGAGTTACAGAGATATAACAAGGAGAATCTAGATATGACTATCTGAGAGTTTCTATGAAGAAAGAATAGGCAGATGTAGCTGAGCTGAGGGAAGACGAAGTTATATGTGGAGAAGAGGTTGTAGAAGAGAGAGAGAGAGAGATAGTGGTCTAGGCATATCTGACAAAAGGTTCGAATTCACAGGTAAAGATCTTGAAATGACTCACATATGGTTCAGTAGAGGATGCGTTAAACAGGGAGACGTGGATGAACACAACAAACTACTAGAAATTCAACCAGTTGTGAAGGCCATGGTAGTAATGTAGTCATAGACAGCAGAAGCGAGCTAACCGCAATTTCAGAGAACTTATTTAACCAATGCAATACTAATGATGCAATACCCATGTTAAAAATGGAGAAGATTAAAGTGAAGGGACCCATCAAAAATTATACTGCAGATGTGAAGTAGTTAACAAGGTTAACTCTTTCGTGCCAAGCTCAAAAGATCGAAGCCAATTTTGTTATCAACCGAAATTAACGGTAGACATGACAATAGGTGTGGATTTTATGAAGCAAAGACAAGCTTTCACAAACATGCGAAAAGGTAGCGTCACTTTTCATAGTACTACACTACTCTTTGAGCCAGGACTGTGCCAGTGTCAAACATAGGTAGAAGAGCAAGAGTCTTCCAGGCCTTAGGAACGATGCTCCACCACTCAAACAAAACGGTATAGACACAAAGAACCGAGCATAGACTAAGATAGGTAAAATTTTAGGACTTCATCACGTAAACCATATTAAAAGGTATGATGAATAATCACTTATAGGCATCAGTAAATAATATCAAAGAAGCCCTCAAGTATGTTACAGACAGGACGTGGCCAGGAGTCTGAAGAAAAGAAGAGACAGAGAAATGAGGAGTACCGTAAATTTTTATATGCAATAATTAATTTGAAATGTAGAGTTTGCAAAGCTAAACCGGATAAATCACGACCTAACATGCCACACCACACGTAACGAACGTATGGAGCCTCATTAGCTTAAGATATCAGGAGCAAATTAGAACCTGATAGAGAAACTAGAACTCTAATGGAGACATAGGACTGTCAACCATGTAAATAAATTCTTAAGAGGTGTAAATTAGGCGTTAGGCATAAAGTAGATTATAAGAAAACATATTTGTACTCAAGCGTCCTGCAAGGAACAATCGTCAACTGCCCACGACGATGAGACGGACGACAACTGAAAATGTATATGGGACGTGAATGGACATGATCAACGATCTTCTATGATGCGGAGGCACCGACAAAGGCACAAGAAGGATGGCAATTTGTAACCAAGGCAACCCTTGTATCTAAGTGGGGTAGCAACCTTGCCGTGAAAAGAAAAAAAAAGAAAAGAAAAGTACAAGGAGAGTAGATGAACAGCAGAAGATCGATGTTGGGTTCAAGCCTCGCAAACCCCGGCTTAGCTGAGCCACAATTTAGCAAAAAAAGTGTAAAATCGCACTGTCGCCACCAGACAGTGATACTATATTGAAGGAAAATCAGTCAGTGCTGAACTACATGTCCTAATCAACAATTGAAACACTAACCAATGTAAAACTTCAAAGCAACTAGTAGGCAATAATTTCCACATTATTATGAGGGAAAGGCAACATTCTGTTGCAAAATTTCGATGAAGAACGACACTGCCCACCCAAATGTTTGCTGACAAACATTTTTCACAAGTACTTCAGTTTCGTGCAAAGACATTCGTCGCCAATCTCATCCAAGAACATTCGTAGACATCGTGTGAAAATAGTGGTCCGAAATTAGGCAAAGATCAGTGTCAGACAGTCAAAAACTGCAAAAAGCACAACAATTAACATATGACTTCGATGTATTAATACCGATTTGATGTAATTTACATCTCTCTGTACAATATGTGAAACTGTCTGAATAAGAACTGTATAACAATCTTTCCATAAAGTGTGTTTAATGAGTCATGCAGGGGAAAACTTTTTATAAAAGAATGTTTTATGTACTTATAGTGTAAGAATAATATGTTAAAAAGATAACCTATATATGTATGTTGTTAAAGCAACATTTTTGTAATTTCAGTTTACTGTCCGTGAGTGAAATAATTTTAAAATCTTTTTGATGCATACTTATTAATGCAACATTTCTTAAAACCAATATGGTCTACTAGGACAATACTTTTAAGAATAATATATGTGAATAACATTGTATGTTACTAAAATATCTTTAAAATTTGTATTGTTTATTAACATAAAATTTTAAAAATTTAATATCAGTAAGATTTACTAAAAGAATATTTTAATGCTTCTACTATTTGTAGTAACTGAATGTAGACATCGCACTGTTTGTATTATGTGTAAAGTCATTTAACTTTTTGAGCTGATTTAAATTGTAAGTGGTTGAGAAAATAGCATTAGAAGATCAATGTGAGAGGTTCTTCGGCTTAGATATAAAATCTAAAATACACACAACATATTTAAATAAATTAAAAAAAGAAATTGATGTCACTATCAATAAAAAATTATAGTCTTCACTTAAGGGACAAAATTAAATTATTAGTAAAGTTAACCATGTTAAAAAGTTAAAGTACACACAAATCAACAGAATTGTGTAGAATAAGGACTAGACCAAGTGGCTGATCAATACTCAATGCTTGAGAAAAAGTATGATTTTTGACTGACTTAGACAACACCTCAACCATTGTCTAAATCAGTTTAAAAAATTGTCATGGAAGGGTGGTGATATGTGAGGTGGGAGACAAATAACACACCTTACATTGAATTCCTGAAACAATTCCAGTTAAATCAATGGTCACATGATGTAGATAACTGAAAATGTATAAAAGTTGTTGATTTGCAAATCAAATAAACAAGCCAACATTTCGTGAATATAAACCACCAACACTCATACTAGTAATTGCACAAGAGTAATTTCCCAAAACCGAGCTACGCGATGCAGTTCTGAGGGATTGAGATTTTTACAATGGCGACGCCTGTCATATGCTCGGCTGAAACCTTCACAACGGGATATCCAGGAGACACCATGTGGCACTGGAGCCACCGTCAAGGGCAGTGCAAAAACCATCCTTGTTCCTGCTTTTAATGATGGACCTTTATAAAGCCTTTCTGCAGGAACACGGCTGGAGATGGCAGATAAACGTTTGGAAAATGGTTCAAATGGCTCTGAGCACTATGGGACTTAGCATCTGAGGTCATCAGTTCCCTAGAACTTAGAACTACTTAAACCTAACTAACCCAAGGACATCACACACATCCATGCCCGAGGCAGGATTCGAATCTGCGACCGTAGCAGTCACACGGTTCAGGACTGAAGCGCCTAGAACCGCTCGGCCACAGCGGCCGGAAAACTCATGGTCTCAGAGCGTGAGAACGATGATGGGGTGAGTAGAAGCGGTATCGCATGGGAACCTGTAGAAACAGCTGCGATTCTCCTACGAGACCTGACGCCACCATTTGAATACTGATATAAGTTCCACCTGTGCTGCTGACTCTACATTCACATTCAGAAAAGAACTGAAAATTTCACTTAATGTTAGTGTCATATGTGGATAGAATCAACCAATCACCACCAGTAAAGTTAGCTCATGAGGAGTCTATAGTCAGTTTCCGAAGAGGCGACACCTCAATATGTGTGTGAAATGCGACTTCATGTGAAAAGGGCACAGTCTGTTAAAAACTGAAATGTACATTTGTAATATCGTGTTAATCTTACGATGGTGTGAAGTAGTTTCTTTGACTTTTTACGGTTCTCGAGAAATGACGATTAGTATCCGGGAACCTTGCGTGGAACATTAATGTTAAACAGACTCTTGGAAATCGTTTTCCTGATTTGTGATATCATGGATAAAAGAAAATGAGGTAGAGTTCTGTTATTTCGGCATTCTCATTTTAGAAACGTTGAGACTTCACCAGTTGCCATTCCATTATGCACGGTTTATTGCGTGCATATTAGTGTTTGCGGCTGGCAGAAAACAAACCAGTCGCAAAAAAGACAACCGATCATCTTTACGACAAAAGAGGTAAGCAAACTGCCTCCAGTTGTGGTGGCAGAAGTGGGTGCGGATGCTATATCCATATTCCACTGTGTATCTTGTACCTAATATCTGCTTTTGGTGGAAATTGCTACAGGCAGAAACCTTCCACGTGGTATCCTTTAGGTATAAATATTGCGCAAGCAGGTAAATGCTTTAAATGAAATATGACAGAAATTCAAAGTGCTCCTAGCCACGAACTTGTCACGGCTTGTGAAGTGTATGCCTAAAAGTGCGCTGTTGGCCATTGAAACCCAAACAAAAGACAAATTGGCATGATTGTACATCATGCCTGGATTCGGAAATTGTTAGCATTTCAGGGTATCTACACAGCATAGCGGCGATAGGTTATGCAGACAGTCTTCCGTTCAGTAATATGAATTTTTTTTTTTTGGGTGGGGGGAGGGGGGGGGGTGGGGATGAAGGAAATGTTATAGATATGGAAGAGGATGAAGACGAAGATGAGATGGGAGATATGATACTGAGAGTAATATTGGACAAAGCACCTAAGACCTGTGTCGAAACAAGACCCCGAGAGTAGACGACATACCGCCAGAACTACTGATAGCCTCTTCATTAGGTGCGCAAGATTTATGAGAATAATGTAATAATTCTACTTCCAAAGAAAGCAGTTGCTGAAAACTACCGAACTATCAGTTAAAAAAGTAGTGGTTGCAAAGTATTAAAACGAAATCTTTACAAAAGAATGGAAAAACTGTTAGATGCCGACCTCGGGGAAGAGCAATTCGTATTTCGTAGCAATGTAGGAACTCCCTTGGCAATAGTGCCCCTCTGATTTATCTTACAAGATAAGGAAAGGCAAACCTACGTTTATAACATTTGTAGACTCAGAAAAAGCTTTTGACTATGTTGAGTGGAATACATTCTTTCAAAATTTTGAAGGTAGCAGGGGTAAAATACATGGAGTGAAAGGCTATTTAAAACTTGTGTGGAAACCAGGCGGCAGTTATAAGAGCCGACGGCCAAAAAAGGGAAACAGTGGTAGAGAAGGCGGTGTGACAGGATTCTGGTCTATCCCCGCTGCTGTTGATGCTATTCAATCTGTACATTGACTAAGCAGTGAAGAAAACCAACGAATAATTTTGGAACAGGACTTGAAGTTTAGGGAGAAGAAATAAAACCTTTGAAGTTTATCAGTGGCGTTATACACTCCTGGAAATTGAAATAAGAACACCGTGAATTCATTGTCCCAGGAAGGGGAAACTTTATTGACACATTCCTGGGGTCAGATACATCACATGATCACACTGACAGAACCACAGGCACATAGACACAGGCAACAGAGCATGCACAATGTCGGCACTAGTACAGTGTATATCCACCTTTCGCAGCAATGCAGGCTGCTATTCTCCCATGGAGACGATCGTAGAGATGCTGGATGTAGTCCTGTGGAACGGCTTGCCATGCCATTTCCACCTGGCGCCTCAGTTGGACCAGCGTTCGTGCTGGACGTGCAGACCGCGTGAGACGACGCTTCATCCAGTCCCAAACATGCTCAATGGGGGACAGATCCGGAGATCTTGCTGGCCAGGGTAGTTGACTTACACCTTCTAGAGCACGTTGGGTGGCACGGGATACATGCGGACGTGCATTGTCCTGTTCTAACAGCAAGTTCCCTTGCCGGTCTAGGAATGGTAGAACGATGGGTTTGATGACGGTTTGGATGTACCGTGCACTATTCAGTGTCCCCTCGACGATCACCAGTGATGTACGGCCAGTGTAGGAGATCGCTCCCCACACCATGATGCCGGGTGTTGGCCCTGTGTGCCTCGGTCGTATGCAGTCCTGATTGTGGCGCTCAACTGCACGGCGCCAAACACGCATACGACCACCATTGGCACCAAGGCAGAAGCGATTCTCATCGCTGAAGACGACACGTCTCCATTCGTCCCTCCATTCACGCCTGTCGCGACACCACTGGAGGCGGGCTGCACGATGTTGGGGCGTGAGCGGAAGACGGCCTAACGGTGTGCGGGACCGTAGCCCAGCTTCATGGAGACGGTTGCGAATGGTCCTCGCCGATACCCCAGGAGCAACAGTGTCCCTAATTTGCTGGGAAGTGGCGGTGCGGTCCCCTACGGCACTGCGTAGGATCCTACGGTCTTGGCGTGCATCCGTGCGTCGCTGCGGTCCGGTCCCAGGTCGACGGGCACGTGCACCTTCCGCCGACCACTGGCGACAACATCGATGTACTGTGGAGACCTCACGCCCCACGTGTTGAGCAATTCGGCAGTACGTCCACCCGGCCTCCCGCATGCCCACTATACGCCCTCGCTCAAAGTCCGTCAACTGCACATACGGTTCACGTCCACGCTGTCGCGGCATGCTACCAGTGTTAAAGACTGCGATGGAGCTCCGTATGCCACGGCAAACTGGCTGACACTGACGGCGGCGGTGCACAAATGCTGCGCAGCTAGCGCCATTCGACGGCCAACACCGCGGTTCCTGGTGTGTCCACTGTGCCGCGCGTGTGATCATTGCTTGTACAGCCCTCTCGCAGTGTCCGGAGCAAGTATGGTGGGTCTGACACACCGGTGTCAATGTGTTCTTTTTTCCATTTCCAGGAGTGTAATTCTGTCAAAAACAGCAAAGGATTTGTAAAAGCAGTTAACGAAGTGGATGCTACCTTAAAACTTGGATATAAGATGAACACCAACAAAAGTAAAACAAGAAAAATGAAATGTAGTCGAATAAAATTGGATGATGGTAAAAGAATTAGATTAGGATTGCTATATGGGCAGAAAAATAACTGATGATGACCGAAGTGGAGAAAATATAAAATATAGATTAGCAATGGCAAGGAAAGCGTTTCTGAAGAAATTGTTAATGTCGAATACAGGTTTAAGTATTAGGAAGTCTTTTCTAAAGGTATTTGTCTGGAGTGTAGCTACGTATGGAAGTGAAACATTGACGATAAACTGTTTAGACAAGAAGAGAACAGAAGCTTTTGAAATGTGGTTCTACAGAAGAATGTTGAAGATTAGATGGACAGATCATGTAACTAATTAGGAGATACCGAATAGAACTGGGGAGACAAGAAATTTGTGGCAGAACTCGACTAAAAGTAGCTATCGATTGATAGAACATACTATTAGGCATCAAAACGAAACGCTATTTACTAAGATGGTATCTGTTCTTTCGGACGTGTCCGAAAGAACAGATACCATCGGTGACCAAGCAGCTCGTTGGAATGAAATTGCAATGAAATGAACACCCTAAGCTGCTTACAGGCGTTGACATACGTCAACGGGGACAGATGAAAATGTGTGCCCCGACCGGGACTCGAACCCGGGATCTCCTGCTTACATGGCAGAGATTAAGGGACAAAAGTTAAAGTTCTTATACATTGGAAAGCCTATGGGACTTTAACTCTCAAAACTTGAATTGTTAATAAGCTCGTTATTTGTAAGTATAACTGGCTGATACTCGAACTTGGGACCTTCGCCTTTCGCGGGCAAGTGCTCTACCACTGAGCTACCCAAGCACGACTCACGCCCTGTCCTCACAGCTTTACTTCTGCCAGTACCTCGTCTCCTACCTTCCAAACTTAACAGAAGCTCTCCTGTGAACCATACAGAACTAGCACTCCTGAAAGAAAGGATATTGCGGAGACATGGCTTAGCCACAGACCGGGGGATGTTTCCAGAATGAGATTTTCACTCTACAGCGGAGTGTGCGCTTATATGAAACTTCCCGGCAGATTAAAACTGGAGACGACGTACTGGCAGAAGTAAAGCTGTGAGGACGGGGCATGAGTTGTGCTCGGGTAGCTCAGTGGTAGAGCACTTGCCTGCGAAAGGCAAAGGTCCCGAGTTCGAGTCTCGGTCCGGCACACAGTTTTAATCCGCCAGGAAGCTTCATATCAGCGCACACTCCACTGCAGAGCGAAAATCTCATTCAGGATGTTTATGTTGTTCCCCATTCCAATTTTCTGTATAGGTTCCGGAACTCTCGGATGCAAAACGTTTTTGGATTGTGTATTTTTCACTTCATATATCCGAGAATTGCAAGCAACTGAATTCAGTACAGGATTGATCCAATTAAGAATGATGAGCCCAAGAAGAGTATCACACGGTATGTTGCATTCAAACTAAGAACTGCGGAGCATTTTTATGTGCTCAAGAGGAATAATATTCTGAAGAAGAAGAAAGGTGAACGCTATTGCCCTCAAAATCACGCTCGCCTACTGCAGCCCATTTGTCAGAAATGACTGAGTTGAAATAGCATGAGGTGTACGAACGCTGGTAGCTGATAGCATGAAGGAAAACCAAAATAAAATGCCACGGCACTCTAGCTGTCCTGTGTCTAAACACTCAGAACAACTGTTTCCCTGACCATCATCGCACTTAACATTGTCACAGTCTATGTATTTTAATTTTAATCTGTAATCAGTTTATGATACAAACGGTACATGTCTAAAAATTGTATTTTGTTTAGCAGACTAACAAGTAAGTTTTTTTTTATATTTTCACTTTCTTTCTAATCCTTACTTATAGATTAGGCGGACCCATTGCCCCTTGTTACGGACACACTTTGAAATCGTGTGTCTTCTTAAGAAATTCCAAAATTTTTATATATTCTCTTTTACTATATTCCGTTTAAAGAGGTATATAAAAGTTGTTTCAGAAAAATTCATGACAACTACCGCCAGATCTGAGGAGCATTTTCTTCCTGATTTGCAGTACACAATGGGTACAATTTCGTTATTTTCTGTCCTTATGTTGTTGAAATTTCAACGCGCTGCAGGGTTACCTGTTACTGTGGCATCACTAGATGTCACACGTGCGCGGCAATTTCAAGTGCTGCAGCCGTGCGCCACTGTAGCGCGAGGGCATTGCTGGAGGGAGCGACGCTACAGCAGCTCCATCAGGAGCCAAAGTGAGAGGCCTCTGTGTACTAGAGGCAGAGCGCTGATCACCACGGAGAGAGACAGAGCGTCAAGTATCCGAGACGGAAGATTTGACCACCAGAAGGCAGAGTGGAAAGGTCACGCAGGAACCACTGATAGATGCACTTGGGTAGCCGTTGATTGGTGGAGAGTTGCGAAAAAGGATGTGTTGTTTGATGGAAGGAAGTTTGGTGCGTCCGGCTCGGTTTCACTAAAGCAGTATGTGCTGTGCCCCTACCGGCGTTTGAGCAGTAGCAGTCCACTTGAGCTGTGTGTAGCTTCATATGGTGCACTCTCCAGGCTCTGGTACATCTTGTCAGCCCGCCTGTGGAATGGGAGGCATTGTATTTACAGGACAGAAGGGTATAGTGGATATATGCAGTCGCTCTTGTGCGTTTGAGTGCCGCTAAACGATTATGGGATTGATTTTGACAGAAGCTTTACTTTTAGAGTTCTAAAACTACTATAGGCTACTGAGGACTACCATAAGTAATCGTAGACTATGGTAATAGCTTTGGTCAGTTAAGGTAATACCCGTATTACCTGTGCGTTACGTGTGTTGCATAAAATCGGGTGTTATTTCATCTTTACATATGCGATCAGTGTCCTACTAGATTCACCTAAACATCGGAAGTGGTGAGCTGTCTAGAAACTGATGATGTATAAATTGCTAGGTAACCAACGAAATATTTTTGTTCAACATACTTATCCCATAGTTTGTTGCTTAAGAATAAACAATATTTATAGTAAAACTGAACTTGTCAATGTTTTATTCAGGTTTCATTCGAAAATTGTTGATTTGTAACATGAAACAGAGGGATGTTGTACTGACAATAAACAAAACAACACAGACTTACATACAGTGCTAGAAAACGCAATTTCATCAACAAGAAGGAAATATAAAAGACCTGAAGACAAAAATAAATCAAACATTGCTTCAATACTTCGTCGAGCTTATATAAAACATGTTTCTGTTATTTATAAACTACTTACGCATTTATGAAAAGTAATACAAAACTCTTGCCTTTGATCGTGATGATGAACGTTCTATTGAGTACAAAATTACAACAATAATGATGTATATTTTTTATGTTTGTGTATATAAACCATACCTGCGTCAAAAGCGATTGCTTTGGTTACGTGAAAGCGCAGAAGTTACGCCATCAACAAATTTTTATCACTTATAAAACGAAATTTGTATTCTGTAAGGATATAAAACAGACACTGGACTGCGTTTCTAGTTGTAAGCAATACAAACAACCAAACACACAAATAAACAAAGAGAAGCCATTTTCTCCCATTCTCTCTCTTACTGATTCATTTATGTTCCTTTCCCTACCAATCTACCAATAGTACTAGTAATCTTACCATTTATTTTCTCATTTATGTAGTGTATCAAAACTACCGAATCTCAGCTTTGGTTGAATGCAAAACCTCAGCTTTGGTTGAATGCAACTCTCCTGACGTACGATTGTATATTTACGTGACGCTCATCAGTGAGTTAAACTGATATTCTCTTACCAAAGAACATGTATCCGAGTAGTAAACTAATCGAAATATGTCAGATATAGTGGTAATTCTGACTAATTCGTGTCTTTTTTAGTAAGATTGCTTACTGTTGCTGAACTTATGGGTTTTCTACGCGTTAATTTTAATGGGTTCTCCTCTTTCATTAGCATTTCCTGTAATGGTGTAAATCTGTTATCCATTTTTAATATTTTAATTATTACTGAATACTGTGTATTTTATGCAATGGATTTCCGCTGCTAACAACCAGTTCACAACAGTTCATGTTGATATGTCTGTGCTGTGGTAACTAAACGAGCCTGGCAGGTGCCTGTGTTGTGTGGACATCCAGAACCTTGTCTACAGATGTGAGAATGTCCAAGAGACAAATAATACCAGCATCGTTGTATAGCACGCCTAACTAGTGCGGCAATTCTCCGAAAGGGCCATCCCGCCGGAACATTACAATTTGACCACTTTTAAACTCGCTCAGCTGTAGAAAGCACGAGCCCGTCTCCGTGGCATAGGTACCTCCACGTTTCGCACTTCTGCACCACACTGAGCCTTTTTGCTGTGAGCATTTGTTAGAGGGTGGAGACATATGTCGCTTTGGTAGCTATGTCACTACGCTCTCTGTTGGATGACAACGTCGAAACCATTATTAGTACATTTACTATCTATCACCTAGGTGGCATATGCTGTCATCAGATCAAACTCGGCATTGTCTATCCAAGTGTACTAACTGTTTACAGCAGTCTGTTTGTTGTGCTAGTTTAGGGTTATTCCTCTTATATGCTCACTCACTGCTCAACCAGTCCCACCACTCTCACTACCAGCATTACAATTAAAACTTTTTAACCCGTGCCTGTATTTCGTAACGTTTCACTTTTTGTTACGAACAAGGCTAATGAGCTCTAATACTTCGGAGAGGTGAACAAAGCGCTCTACAGGCGGGTTGCAGCATAACAAGCCGTGATCGTGGGTCAAAAGCAGGATGCTGGCCGCTCGCCTTTTGGGAGGCGACGCGCAGTTGCCCCGCTGCTCAAGCCGTGGAGGAACAAAAGGCTGCCGGATGGCCCTCGGCGCGGTGGCTTTGTCTCGCACCCTGTAAATGCCCGCCGATACAAAAGCGATAGCCAGAGTCGGCTCCATCGGGAAATTTCCGCCCAGGCACTGCGTAGCTACTTCTCGCTGTGCTCCTGGGCTTTATCTTTCCCTTCTGAAACGCATCTTCCGTCCGCTTTGGGTGTAATATCATTCTGACATTGAAATTTTCTGTAGAATAGGTGTTTTATTGTTCTCGTGGTCATCACTCCAAATACTGGGTTGATGTAAAGCTCCATACTGTGCAAGTCTCTTCATCTATACGTAAGTTCCGCAACCCTTATCCAGCTAAACGTGCTTACTACACTGAAGCGCCAAAGAAACTGGTATACACATACGTATTCAAATACAGAGATATGTAAACAAGCGGAATACGGCGCTGCGGTCGACAACGCCTACGTGAGACATCGAGTGTCTGGCGTAGTTGTCAGATCGGTTACTGCTGCTACAGTGGTAGGTTGTCAAGATTAAGGTGAGTTTGAACGTGGTGTTATAGTCGGCGCACGAGAGATGGGATACGGCATCTTCGAGGCTGAGATGAAGTGGGGATTTTCCCGTACGACCATTTCACGAGAATATCGTGATTATCAGGAATCCGGGGAAATATCGAATCTCCGACATCGCTGCGGCGGGAGAAAGATCCTGCAAGAACAGGATCAACGACGACGGAAGAGAATCGTTCAGCGTGACGGAAGTGCAACCCTTCGGCAGATTACTGTAGATTTCAGTGCTTGGCCATCAGCAAGTGTCAGCGTTCGAGCCATTCAAGGAAACATCATCGACATGGGCTTTCGGCGTCATAGGCTAACTCGTGCACCCTTTCCGACTGCACGACACAAAGCTTCACGCCTCGCCTGGGCTGTCAACACCGACATTGGGGTGTTGATGTCTAGAAACATGTTGCCTGGTCGGACGAGTCTCGGATGGACGTGTACGGGTTTGGAGACAACCTCAAGAATCCATGAATACTGCTTGCCAGCAGAGAACTGTTCAAACAAATAGAGGCTCTGTAATTGTATGGGACCCCTGGTACACTTAGGAACGACTCTGACAGGTGATACGTACGTAAGAATCCTGTCCGATCACCTGCATCCATTCATGTCCATTGTGCTCTCCGACGGGCTTGGGCAATTCCAGCAGGACAATGCGACACCCCTCATGTCCAGAATCGCTACAAAGTGGCTCCAGGAACACTCTTCTGAGTTTAAACCTTCCACTGGTCACCAAACTCCCCAGAAGTGAACATTATTGAGCATATCTGGGACGCCTTTGCAATGTGCTGTTCAGAAGAGAATTCCACCCCCTCGTACTCTTACCTATTTATGGACAGCCCTGCACGATTCCTGGTGTCAGTTCCCTCCAGCACTAGTTCAGACGTTAGTAGAGTCGATGCCACACCGTGTTGCGGCACTCGCGGAGGCCTATACGATGTTAGGGAGGTTTACCATGTTTATGGCTCTTCAGCGTATTTGGTTGGCGCGTAAACTGTGAGCGTTTCTGTTTTGCATGTTAGTATTTCAGTTGCTTTGAAATATTTATCGATTGTCAGTTTTCATTTGTAGTTCACTGTTTCTATTTGAGTTTACATATCGTCATTTTGAGATAGCGAGTGAAGCTGTGGATGATTCTTATGGGGTGCCAAATGGGAAAATCTAAAATTTTCAACATATTCTTCTGTTTAATCTTATCGATATTTTGCAGCTTCAAACGTAACTGTACACAATACTCTCGAGTTATGAATTTAAAAACGCCTTCAGTCACAACTTGTGTTTTATTCAGCACACGATGCATTTTGGCCCCTGTGAGTCCATCTTCAGGTGTTACTCCTCTTAATACAGGCTTCAGTTTTTCTCTTGAATGAAATGAAATGCATATTGCTGTCACGAAAATGTTTGATGTTTACGTTACGAATTTCGTATTCAAACGCGGAATGTATGTGCCAAATGAAGGAAAAGATGAACAGTGTAAACTTACCAAATAATAGAAGAAAAGCGTTTTTAACGTTTTAGCAACAGCTTATGTTTTTTTTCTCCATCGTTATCAAACATATCACTTCATTCAAGAGGCATGTTCGCAAACACATGTCTGTATTCACAGATGTTTTTGTACATTGTGTGGGCAAAGATGAATTTTTCATAATGCTAAACATATAATTATTAAACAATTGACGTATGCAGGAAATAACATTAGAATAGGTCTTTAAAATTACTGAAATACCTGTGGCTAGCGAAATATGTTTGTTCGTTTAACATCAATTCTGGTTTCTTTTGTGTGTACGTGTGTACGCGTGTGTGTGTGTGTGTGTGTGTGTGAGTGTGTGTGTGTGGAGGTATATCTCCAGTTGTTGTATCAGATTTAGGGTCTTACCATTGGCTTCATTATGTAATACTACCAAACTGTTTTCTAGATTGTTGATGACATGTTTCGTTTCCAACCTATGTTGTGCAATGACTGATTTTTCAAAGTGGTTGCGCCTGAAAGCATTTACATGTTCTTGAAAACGGGTTTTGAAGTTTCTGCTTGTTTTCCCTACATAGGAGGCGGGACAGCTGGGGCACGATTCTTTGTACAATCCACTGTTGTTGTATGTTTGCGTATTTGATTTTATGGATGAGTAAGTTTCCTAACTTGTTATTAGTTGAGAATGGAACTGTTAGATTTGTTCTTTTGGAAAATTTAGCCATTTTTTGTGATATGGGGCCAAGGTATGGGATACTGGCGAATATTTTCTCTTCTTTCATAGTGTTGCCATTGGTTGTCTTGCGTTTGTGTATTTGTCTGTCTAAATTGTTAGTTGTTTTGGTTGCGCAGCCATTGCTTATGGCAACGCTCTATACTGTATCTACCTCATTCTCGAGGGTGTTTTCTTCTAGATCAAGAGAGTGTACTGTGTGTAGCATAGACCTAAATGCAGCATGTTTCTGTGTGGTGGGCTGGCATGATATTATGTCTGTGTATGTGTGTTTTCTGTGTATGCTGATGTTTTTGTTGATGGTTGGTGATTTTAAGATCCAAGAAATTTGTGCTTTTGTTGTCCTCATGTCCTATTGTGAATTTTATGTTGGTGTGTTCACTAGTGGGGTGACAGCAGCGGGGGCAGCCAGAAATATTTGCGTCGTATGTGAGGATAATTCCATTGGACAGAGTACGGAAAGAAAATGGTTTTCTCGTTTTAAGGAGGATCGTTTTGACATTAGTGACTCTCCACGTTCAGGAAGATATTTGAGGTTTGGTAAAGATCGTTTAAACGCATTAATCCAAAACAAAACGTATCAGCGTACTCGAGAACTGACAGCTGTGATAAACTGTGATCATTCCACCATTCCACCATCGTTCACTTTGATGCCATAGGGGAGGTTCTGAAACCGGACGTATGGGTACCGCAAAAAATCAGACACTGGCCATATATACATTTCTGCTTGCTTGTCATCAATTGGTTCGTGAATAACAACGATCATTTCTGTCCGGTATCGTTACTGTTGACGAGAAATGGTGTTTTTATGCCAACACAAGGAAGATAAAGGAATGGTTGAGACCAAACAAAGCAATAGCTCCCCGTATAAAGACCTGTTCGCGTCCATAAAAGATAATACGTATCTGTGGGAACAGTGACGGTGTTCCGCATTACGAATTGCTTCCCCATGGTGTAACCATCACTGCTCACATTTATACTCGACAACTGAGACGTCTTGCAGCCGCAGTCCAAGAACAACGGCAAGCAACACTGCCTGCAGTGGTGGTACTGATGATTGATCACAGTCTCTCTCTTATGCATATCTGTTGTGTTCATTGAACTCCTGTAAACACTGTACGAACTTAAACACCAACCCAATACATTTATCCTCTGCAGATCCACCAGTAAAAATATATATTTATCCATGTATTATTTGTATTACTTTCAATCAGGTGACCAACAAGTTAAGGAAATGTAATACTTTTCAAAAATTGTTGGCTAGATGTTTTAATAAACAATGTTTCATATGTGACATATCGGCATTCAAGGCAAAAAAATTATAAAAGTGGAGTTAGGAAATATACTGATTTTATAATTTATGAACTTGCAATGGAAAGAGAACCAGTACATACAAATAGTTCAGTTACGTCAAGGTACATGGAGAAATAGTTATACTTTCATGCAGAGGGTGTTGTGTGCACTATAGGCTAGCCACCATAGTAAAGATTCCAAAAAATATCTTTATTTCTTCACTTCTGTGTTTAGTTACTTGCCAGCACATATGAATGACATCTAGTTTGTGCATGTGGTGATCAACTCTACTAGAATCTTAGCTGAGGTGCATTTACGAGCTACTGTTGTGGCTGATCGTTTTTTCCTTCCCATACTACTTTTTTAGTACGTGTCAAGGACTCTAACAAATCTGTATGGTTCTAAGAAGCATTACTTCGTCGTTATGGCAGAAGTAGTTTTGTATCCGTCACGTTTGAGTCGTCATCAGACTACAAAACTACAGACCCTCTGTCAGTAGATGGGACAAAGTTCTCATCATCCTCATCATTGCTTGGCATTTCATCAAGTTCAAATGGAATCAAAGTGGAGCGGTTTCTCCAGCTCATGATGTATCTCATCTTTAATACCGAGGACAAATTTTTACTTATTTTACCTGCAATCAAGCCATTATTCTTTTACTATTTCTGTCATTATTATTTTCATTCTTTATTGTTTTTATTGTAGCTACTTGACTTATTATCACTCAGCAATAGCGGAAAGTGGCAATTACTGCTGAATATTTACAAATTAACAAACGCATTTACGAGACACAAATCAGCTGTGTCTGATATAATGCACTACTATAACTCATGCAAAAAGTGTAGGAAAGTGCTGTCTTAGCGCTGAAATGTTCTAGTATTCTATTAACAGTCTGCTGACTATAGCATCGGTTCAGTGTAATTAGGAGTGAATGAATGAATAAAAACATACTTTTACGGAATCTCGACATTGTTTTGCTGTTCTTCCACTGAGGACGGTAGCTAAACATTAGCTAGTTTAGAGAACCACTCAGATCGTTGAAAGTTTCTGTAGTAGATCGTGATATCTCGTGGAGGTGATCAGCCAAGTGGCACTTGTATATTTCATGTTACATCGGTTCTGTACGCAGACAAAAGTTACTAGTTTCAGAGTCGCATACAGCACGCGGGACGTATAGAGGTTATGCCTGGATCTTCCCCTGTAATTTTTACCCTCCTTTTCTACTACCCTCCATATTACCAAAATGACGATTCCTTGGCGCCTCAGGATGCGTCGTAAAAACCGATGCCTTCTTTTGTCTAGTTGTACCACAAATTATTTTCCCCAATCGGTATCAGTACAACCTCATCAGTTATTGGGTGTAGCAATAGAGTCTTCAGCATTCTTCTGTAGCATCATGTTTCCAAAGCTTCTAATTTCTTCTTGTATGAACTGCTTATCGTCGACGCTTCACTTGCGTATAACAGTACGCTCCAGATAAATACTTTCGGAAAAGACTTCCTAACACTTAAGTTTATGTTACGAGTGTCGTCCACGAAGTGACGCTTGACATTTTTTCCCAACGGACAGCAGTGTTGTGAATTCTAAACACTGGGTATGAATTCTTTCAAGTTTTCTAAGAGCGCGTGTTTAACTTTCTGTTGCTCCGACAAATGCAGTGCAGTCATCAATGAATTTCACCCTACAACGAAAGAAAAAATGGTTCAAATGGCTCTGAGCACTATGGGACTTAACTTCTGAGGTCATCAGTCCCCTAGAACTTAGAACTATTTAAACGTAAGTAACCTAAGGACACCACACACATCCATGCCCGAGGCAGGATTCGAACCTGCGACCGCAGCGGTCGCGCGGTTCCAGACTGTAGCGCCTAGAACCGCTCGGCCACACCGGGCGGCACGACGAAAGAAGCTGTGGGGAATATGCACAAACGTTTGTGTGAAGTCTACGGAGAATCTGCAGTCCACAGGAGCTGGTTTTAAGTCATCGGCACAGGGACCGAGCATTCTAAAGTTGAGCTTTGTGCGTGTTGAGTTTCTGACGTCACAGCGTCGAAAAAGCACGGATATTCTGAACGTGCGTGTGAACGTTGACCAGTGAGATGGAAGAACGCCAGCTAAGCTATCTCCGTCACACGAGGCAACATCTCTTCATAACAGAGTCGTGAGACGTCACATTAGCTTTTAGTTGAACCACATATGTACACTGGCGTCCAAAATCAAAGCAACAAACAGAAATTTAGAAAGGCTGCTTTCATTTTGGCACAAAACAGTATAAACAGGTAAAAGTAAACTAGAAAAAATGCAAAGAATTCAAACTGTAATCAACTGCAACATGCGTAACGATAGACAAAGACGTCCCTCGCTTTTCCCAAATTAACGGATTTGCATACATATTCCGACAACTGGTTAATATGCTCAATATGTGATGTGACCCTCTCCGAAAACAATACAGGCCTGACAACGATGGGGCATGATTTGAATGATGTCATCAATCTGATGTTGAGGCAATAAAACCCATTCTTCCTGTAGAGCTGTTAGCAGTGTTGGAGAGTGTTTGGTGGATGCTGACGTGATGCAAGCCATCTCCCTAGTGCATCCCAGGCACGCTGTCTGTGATTAAAATCGGGAGAGCGGGCAGGCCTTGCCACGAGTGCAATATCTTCAGTTTGCAAGAAAACATCAACCACGTGTACTCTATAAGGTCTAGCAACATCATCTATCAGCATGAAGTCCGGTCCCACAGCACCTCGCAACGATGGGATCCCAAGACATCGTCACGATACCTGACACCAATTTAGCCTTGCAGTTTTACACGTAAAATTTCATGAATAGGGGTCGAGTGGTAAACATAAACCCTGTCCACTCCATTAGCGATTCTCATTGATATCGATCTGTTTCCACAATATTTGGATCCCGAAATCCTGTTCCACGTTTCCTCCATAGGCGAATACATCGAGAATCACCTTCCAGACTAAATCGGAACTCATCTGTGAAAACAACATTGGCTCATTGTTCGACCGCCCAGACAGCAGTTGATGACTCCACTCTAGACGTTCCCATCGGCGGAGACGCGTCAGAGGTAGACATACATCAGGTCTCCGACAGTAAACGCCACTCTGCCGAAGCCTTCTGCACACCGTTTGCCTCGATACAACACGTCCAGTGGATGCTGTAAGCTCACATGCCGGTTGCCGTGCAGTAATAAGGCGGTACTGTGGTGCCCTTACAGCCACATCGCGACCCTCTCTTCTGAGGTCACACGTGATTGGCCCTGCCTCCGTCTGCGGCATAGAGTTTTGGTCTCTATAGACTGTCCGAGAAACAACAAAACGATTTACACTAAGCCATCGGGCCACATCAGTTTGCGACTGTCCTGCTTCCGTTCTTTCTATGGCCCTCCAGCGAAGAGAGTCTCGTAGATATCTTCTGTGTTCCATACCGCATCGTCTCTGAGTGTGTACACAGCGATTTGGATGTGGGACTACCCGACAAACAGGGCATAGGTGCCCAGACGTCATCGTTGGCATGGTTGTCCATTGACTGGAATGACATCTTCGATGCAGAACAAGATCGTACAGACATCTGGTTGACAGTTTGTATGCCTATGTTGTGAATTAGATACAGGACGGGGAAATAACAGTTTGTTGCCTTAATTTTGGACACTGGTGTATATACAGGGTGAGTCACCTAACATTACCGCTGGATATATTTCGTAAACCACATCAAATACTGACGAATCGATTCCACAGACCGAACGTGAGGAGAGCGACTAGTGTAATTGGTTAATACAAACCATAAAAAAATGCACGGAAGTATGTTTTTTAAAACAAACCTACGTTTTTTTAAATGGAACCAAGTTAGTTTTGTTAGCACATCTGAACATATAAACAAATACGTAATCAGTGCCGTTTGTAGCATTGTAAAATGTTAATTACATCCGGAGATATTGTAACCTAAAGTTGACGCTGTTCGATCGTGTGTATCGGAGAACACCGAATTACGTAGGGATCCAAAGGGAACGGTGATGGACCTTAGGTACAGAAGAGACTGGAACAGCACATTACGTCCACGTGCTAACACCTTTTTATTGGTCTTTTTCACTGACGCACATGTACATTACCATGAGGGGTGAGGTACACGTACACACGTGGTTTCCGGTTTCAATTACGGAGTGGAATGGAGTGTGTCCCGACATGTCAGGCCAACAGATGTTCAATGTGGTGGCCATCATTTGCTGCACGCAATTGCAATCTCTGGCGTAATGAATGTGGTACACGCCGCAGTACATCTGGTGTAATGTCGCCGCAGGCTGCCACAATACGTTGTTTCATATCCTCTGGGGTTGTAGGCACATCACGGTACACATTCTCCTTTAACGTACCCCACAGAAAGAAGTCCAGAGGTGTAAGATTAGGAGAACGGGCTGGCCAATTTATGCGTCATCCACGTCCTATGAAACGCCCGTCGAACATCCTGTCAAGGGTCAGCCTAGTGTTAATTGCGGAATGTGCAGGTGCACCATCATACGTCGGCGCGTTTCCAGTGGGACATTTTCGAGCAACGTTGGCAGATCATTCTGTAGAAACGCAATGTATGTTGCAGCTATTTGGGTCCCTGCAATAAAGTGAGGACCAATGAGGTGGTCGCCAATGATTCCGCACCATACATTTACAGTCCACGGTCGGTGTCGCTCTACCTGTCTGAGCCAGCGAGGATTGTCCACGGATCAGTAATGCATGTTTCGTAGATTCACTGCCCTGTGGTTTGTGAAGCCCGCTTCATCGGTAAACAGGTAGAACTGCAACACATTCTATGTTAATGCCCATTGACAGAATTGCACTCGACGATTAAAGTCATCACCATGTAATTGCTGATGTAGCGACACATGAAACGGGTGAAAGCGGTGACGATGCAGTATGCGCATGACACTACTTTGACTCAGTCCACCGACTCTCGCAATGTCCCGTTTACTCATGTGTGGGTTCATGGCAACAACAGCTAACACACCAACTGCACCCGCTTCTCCTGTGACGGGCCTGTTACGGACCCGTTTGCGCGCTACGACCATACCTGTTGCATACAGTTGGCGGTAGATGTTTTGCAATGTTCGGCATGTTGGATGCTCTCTGTCCGGGTACCGTTCTGCATACACCCTGCAGGCTTCAGCTGCATTTCGTCGACACTCGCCACAAATGAGTATCATCTCCGCCTTTTCAGAGTTCGAATACACCATGGCCACAGTTCCTACAACACTACACTATCACAGACGTCTGGTAACACGGTGTACTACAGTTGGTCTGCGTACGCAGACGAATGCAGAATAACAATAGCAGCAAGCGGACACTGCGACAGCTAGACCAAACTACAACAGTGCACTACAGCCACACTCGTAAACACGGTCGTCATCGTAAACATGTCCCTGCAGATGCTGCTCGCCGACCGTGGGCCGTGTTTGTTACAACACGCAACTGAACGTCGGAGGTTTCAAGCGTCAACTTTAGGTTACAATATCTCCGGATGTAATCAACATTTTACA
Source organism: Schistocerca piceifrons (assembly GCF_021461385.2). NCBI lineage: Eukaryota > Metazoa > Arthropoda > Insecta > Orthoptera > Acrididae > Schistocerca > Schistocerca piceifrons. The sequence continues at coordinate 304,857,231 of NC_060143.1, forward strand.
ATGCAACAAACGGCACTGATTACGTATTTGTTTATATGTTCAGATGTGCTAACAAAACTAACGTGGTTCCATTTAAAAAAACGTAGGTTTGTGTTAAAAAACATACTTCCGTGCATTTTTGTATGGTTTGTATTAAACAATTACACTAGCCCCTCTCCTCACGTTCGGTCTGTGGAATCGGTTCGTCAGTATTTGATGTGGTTTACGAAATATATCCAGCGGTAACGTTCGGTGACTCACCCTGTATATCGTTTCTAAGCATCAGCATATTGAGGCTGTCTCGAAAACCCTTCACTAGTTGTATGATTTGTTATAATAAAATGTCGGTTAACTTTATATTAATGGTTAAAGATTTATTGCAACTTGCATTTTATGAAAGTATGTCGTTTCAAGGCAGCAGCACAATTTCTTGTAATTAAATGTCATATAACATATCTCCGATTAAAGCTTTCAGGAGACGGTAAGATGCAAAGTAGGATCAGTGAACACTAGTTTTCTGTTTAGTCCGTTGACTAGCTCCGCAGAATGGTACTGCAACGCTGGATGTGCTTCTGCTTCGTCCCTCACTAGACCCAAAAAAATTTTTTTTATAGCCCTAGCGCTTTCTGATAGGTTCTGATACTTCCTTACCAGTTTAACTAAATTGTATACTATAATATTTGATAAACTTAAAAACAAGTGCGCTCTTTCTGAGAAGTGGGTTTGTTCCATTGCTTAATCTACAAGATCGCTTCCGCTACTTGCAATAGGATATTTTGCACTTTCTCGTCTTAAAGTTTCTTATTTGATATATTTCAAGATTCTGCTGCTGAATAAGAACAGCGATCAAGTAAGAATTTGTATCTCGCTATTATGAAATGGAAGTTTTATAAGCTGGTGTCCTTATTAACTGGACAAGGTACATTCCTTTTTGTCTTATAGCATGTCCATAGATTGCAGTTTTTATTTACGTATGCCACAGACAGAACAACCCATGACTAACATATAGAAAAGAGAGCAAATGTGCGTTTTAATATAGCAAACGAAGGAATTTACGCCTGTTCATCTCGTAAACAGTGTAATGTGCGAGTCAGATAGAGCCGACAACTGCCGCTGGAATGCGCTGCGATCGCGTATACAACGTTGAGAACACTTACCGTAAGCACAAGTCGCAGTTTTCCCAGGTTTCAGCAGCACGTTGAATGCGGCACGCTCAACGTTGACGTTCGACAACACGGTCCGTTGGAGCTCCACGATTTGCAGCGACTGAGGAGACCATTAACAGCTGTCACATCTTACATGTTGAGGTCTGCTGAACTCATTCGCAACGACCGAACCCTTACGACTCGGTAATTGACGCTGCGGTTGTCAGTCAGCAAAGGAAGGGTAAGTGCCATTATCCGCGCTTTTAGATACTCAAAAGTGTGTGCTTGTCGCGTTCCACGCTGTCTTACTTTTGAATACAAATCTCACGAAAAAAAAACATTTTTTTCTGAGTTGAGCCTGAGGAGCGAGCTTCTTGTCCCGGATTGTGACAGGCGATGACATGGGGAGGTGATCCACACAGCAATGAAATGGCTTCGTGACCAGTGAGGTACACACGCCCCTTGGTCTTGCTGGTGGAGGATTATATAACTGGAAGAAAATTACGTGGAAAAATATAGTGTGTAGATAAAACATCACTTTTTCTTGCTATTGCCAGTATGCATTTTGCACACTCTTCACTTTGGATATCATAAATTATATATACGAGAAAAATTGAGCCTCGTTTCCTAACATATGAAATGGCTCTGAGCACAATGGGACCTACCGCTACGGTCGCAGGTTCGGATCCTGCCTCGGGCATGGATGTGTGTGATGTCCTTAGGTTAGTTAGGTTTAAGTAGTTCTAAGTCTAGGGGACTGATGACCTCAGATGTTAAGTCTCATAGTGCTCAGAGCCATTTCAACCAATATTCCTTTGTTTTCCTTATATTAGCATAAAGACACCATCTGTCGTCAGCAGTAACGATGCAGGATATGAATGATCAGTGTTATTCACGAGCGAATTGATGACAAGCAAGAAGAGACGCACATATGACCGCGGTTTGGGGCGCCATGTCAGGGATTGCGCGGCCCCTCCCGCCGAAGGTTCAAGTCCTCCCTCGGGCTATGTATGTTGTTCTTAGCATAAGGTAGTTTATGTAGTGTGTAAGTCTAGGGTCCGATGACCTCAGCAGTTTGGTCCTCGTTAGGAGTTCACACACACACACACACACACACATGATCAAACGCTGATTTTGGCTTAGAGCATGCAGTACCCATGCACCCAATTTTTGAACCTTCCCCATTGTATATAATCTTCATACGATGGTAGAGTGATCACTGTTCACCATATTTAGCAGTTATTAAGCGCACTGATGTGAATCATTGTCCGAATGTCTTCCTGAACGTGAAAACAGTAACTAATTTCAAAATTATCCTCCTTAAAACAAGAAAACCATTTCCTTGCCCTACTGTGTCCAAGGGCGTTATCCCCATATACGACGCAAAAGTTTCTGGCTGCCTCCGCTGCTGTCACCCCTCTATTGAACTCATATAGGATATTTCTGAAATATCCGATTTCTCCATTTGACACGCCATTTTCAAGCATCCACAGATCCACTCACTATCTCCAAATGACAATATGATAACATGTAAACTGAAATTGTAAACAGTGAACTAAAAATGAAAAATGACAATCGAAAAATAAGCTAAAAGCAACCGGAACACCAACATGAAAAACTAAAACGCTAAAAACTTATGCGTAAGAACTTATGCCCCAGCGTAACTGGTGGCGTAAATTATCTACTTCAGAATATTATTGATTTTTCGGTTGTCATAGTATTGACCAGAGATTTTCAACAAAGACACCTGGACACTAGCGTTATTCTTAGAGTATTACTAATGCTACGTGAATTTCTCCACTATGGGGATTTTCAGTATCTGCAAGTATTGCACTTTTCCAGACAACGTCACTCATAGTGTCATTCTTTTTATAAATATTTACTATTTTTGTTCTAACTTACTTTGTCGTAGTATGCAACGAACAGAGATCTTATTATCTTTATCTTTTCCGTAAAAGTCAAAACTTTTTTTTTCACTTTATTTTCTTTAAATCCATAATATGACGTTTGTTATCCAGGATAGTTTATTGAAACTTCGTATGAGCAGGATGATACTTATTTTCATAAAGTTGAACGCATAAAATATTTTTCATCACATAAGCTCAAATTGGATTGATATAACTCACCATATGTAATACGAGAGCTTTTTTCCCCAAGTTCCAATCGATCCTGAAATAAAATTATCTGACGGAGCTTTGGGCACGTGTCTCTAGTATACCCACCGATCGTGTCATGTCACACTTCTCAGTTCTGTGCGCTTTTTTTCCCTTTTTTTCTTTATTGTAATTTCATGCTGCTGCCCTATATGGGCAGGAGAGGGCTGGCAGCGGAGCAGTCCACCACTCTTCAGCCAAATGGTTTTATAAAAGTACATGAAAGGGGAACTCTTACATAAAATGGGGGGATAATAGAGGGACATAAAAACAACAGTGAATGGGGATGACAGGAGTTAAAATATACACTAATATGGAGAAAAGCTCTGAGGGACAGTTAAAAAGTCTACACAAAGTTAAAAGAATACAGATGGCAATTCGTTGCGCACTTAAAGTCACTGGAGTCAAACACAAGTTAAAAGTCGGCCACATTATAAAAATCACACAGAGCAAGACACTTAAAAAAACCACAGGAAACAATGGAGCACGGAGCATGCACGAGAAACAAAAACCTCTGGGAGGGACCTGCCGAGGGACTGGAGGAAGAGGGAAAAAGATGGGTGGAAGATGCGGTGGGGGCTGGAGGAGGGGGGAGGAAAAAGTGGGTCAAGAAGCGCACCTAGAGTCAGGAGATGGATAGGGCAGGAGGGAGTGCAGAGACACGGGAGCATGGGAGAGGGAGGTGGTATAGGAGGGGGAAAGCCACTCAGGGGAAGGGAGGGAGAGGAGAGGGAGCCATGGGGAGGAAGGAGGAGGAAGGTGGGATTAGAGTTGGAAGGAGCTCATCATATGGGAGGGGTAGATGCTGGGAAAGGAGGTGAAAGGTGTGGAGATGGAGAGGGCAGGAAAGAACAGTAAAGTGCATCATCGAGCTGGGGGCGGAGAGGAAGGGGGACATCAGGAGGTGATCAAGTCAGCAGACGATATACGGGGTTCAGGTATGTTCAAGGAAAAGAAGAAGTTGGGGGAAGGGGATGAGGTCGTAGAGGATGCACATGGGGGACAAAAGGTGGATACGGAATGTGAGGCAGAGGCATGGCGTTCTAGGATTTAGAGGGCTTTATAGAATCTGAGAGGTGCAGAAATCCAGGTGATGGTAGCATAACAAAGGATGGGTCGGATCAAGGATTTGAAGGTGTGAAGGATTTTGGTATGATGCAATCCGCATGTCTGGCGTACAGGAGTTTCAGGAGGCAGAGTCTGTTGTGGGCTTTGTGTTGGATTGTAAGGATGTGTGGAGTCCAGGTGAGGTGGTGATCAAGGGTAAGGACAAGGTGTTTTAGGTAGGAATGAGGTGGATAGGACGACCATATATGTGTGTGCTCAGTGAGAACTTACATATACCACAGGCAATAGTCTTCCACTGAGTGTGAAGTGTCTGCTGTCATCAGATTTGTATTAATTCATTTAACTATGTGATGTCTGTTCTTTTGGACACGTCTGTCAGAAACAACAAACAGTACACATTCATATAATTTGATAGACCTAGTTGGGCAATGAATTCACCTTCTTCAGTGAAAATGCACAAATACGTCCTGTGGGAATCTCGGGAGAGCAAATATGGAGGAAATGAACAGGGGCCGAGGAGAGGTGGCGCTCGATGGGAGTGTGATTCGGCTGTGAGGCGCGCCGAGATAGTCCATGCAGTTGGAATAACACTGTGTCCGCGATGGCGCAGTGGGTACCACACACTTGCCTAGTAATCAAGAGACCCCAGGATCGAATGATCCGGTACACATTTTCAATCATCGCCACTGGCTCCGCATAATGTCCCAGTGTAGTTGACACCAATGATCCCTTCGCTTTCCTTTCCTTTCTTCCCCTCTCCACAGTCATTTTACATATAATGTCATAAGATCTCTTCATCCGGAGGGGTTCCACATGATTTCATGCAGTCCACATGACGTAATTGTCTTGAGTGACAGCGATGGTGCAGAAACTTTGACGTTCGTTATACGTACTGTCCATCAGTGAGCGGATCAGGCGATTCGAGAAAATCGTCTACGAATGGGACTTCGGAACAGGCGAAAAGGAATGTCGTCGTGAGGCATTGTCCTTCTACATCTACATCTACATTTATACTCCGCAAGCCACCCAACGGTGTGTGGCGGAGCGCACTTTACGTGCCACTGTCATTACTTCCCTTTCCTGTTCCAGTCGCGTATGGTTCACGGGAAGAACGACTGCCGGAAAGCCTCCGTGCGAGCTCGAATCTCTCTAATTTTACATTCGTGATCTCCTCGGGTGGTATAAGTAGGGGGAAGCAATATATTCGATACCTCATCCACAAACGCACCCTCTCGAAACCTAGACAGCAACCTACACCGCGATGCAGAGCTTCTTTCTTGCAGAGTCTGACACTTGAGTTTCCTAAACATCTCCGTAACGCTATCACTCTTACCAAATAACCCTGTGACGAAACTCGCCGCTCTTCTTTGGATCTTCTCTATCTCCTCTCTCAACCCGACCTGGTACGGATCCCACACTAATGAGCAATACTCAAGTATAGGTCGAACGAGTGTTTTGTAAGCCACCTCCTTTGTTGATGGACTACATTTTCTAAGGACTATAAATGTAAGGAGTATAAATGTAGATGTAGATGGACTCTCCCATCGTTCCGCACGCATACTCCCAGATATTTTAGAGAAGTTACTGCTACCAGTGTTTGTTCCGCTATCATATAATCATACAATAAAGGATCCTTCTTTCTATGTATTCGCAATACACTACATTTGTCTTTGTTAAGTGTCAGTTTCCACTCCCTGCACCAAGTGCCTATCCGCTGCAGATCTTCCTGCATTTCGCTGCAATTTTCTAATGCTGCAACTTCTCTGTATACTACAGCATCATCCGCGAAAAGCCGCATGGAACTTCCGGCACTATCTACTAGGTCATTTATATATATTGTGAAAAGCAATGGTCCCATAACACTCCCCTGTGGCACGTCAGAGGTTACTTTAACGTCTGTAGACATCTCTCCATTGAGAACAACATGCTGTGTTCTGTTTGCTAAAAACTCTTCAATCCAACCATACAGCTGGTCTGATATTCCGTAGGCTCTTACTTTGTTTATCAGGCGACAGTGCGGAACTGTATCGAACGCCTTCCGGAAATCAAGGAAAATGGCATCTACCTGGGAGCCTGTATCTAATATTTTCTGGGTCTCATAAACAAATAAAGCTAGTTGGGTCTCACACGATCGGTGTTTCCGGAATCCTTGTTGATTCCTACAGATTCAGTGAGCGGATCAGGCGATTCGAGAAAATCGTCGAGATTCTGGGTTTCCAGAAACGACATGATACGAGAGCAAAAAACATGTTCTAAAATCCTACAACAGATCGACGTCAGAGATATAGGTCTATAGTTTTGCGCATCTGTTCGACGACCCTTCTTGAAGACTGAGACTACCTGTGCTCTTTTCCAATCATTTGGAACCTTCCGTTCCTCTAGAGACTTGCTTTACACGGCTGTTAGAAGGGGGGCAAGTTCTTTCGCGTACTCTATGTAGAATCAAATTGGTATCCCGTCAGGTCCAGTGGACTTTCCTCTGTTGAGTGATTCCAGTTGCTTTTCTATTCCTTGGACACTTATTTCGATGTCAGCCATTTTTTCGTTTGTGCGAGGATTTAGAGAAGAAACTGCAGTACGGTCTTCCTCTGTGAAACATCTTTGGAAAAAGGTGTTTAGTATTTCAGCTTTACGCGTGTCATCCTCTGTTTCAATGCCATCATCATCCCGGAGTGTCTGGACATGCTGTTTCGAGCCACTTACTGATTTAATGTAAGACCAGAGCTTCCTAGGATTTTCTGTCAAGTCGGTACATAGAATTTTACTTCCGAATTCACTGAACGCTTCACGCATAGCCCTCCTTACGCTAACTTTGACATCGTTTAGCTTCTGTTTGTCTGAGAGGTTTTGGCTGCGTTTTAACTTGGAGTGAAGCTCTCTTTGCTTTCGCAGTAGTTTCCTAACTTTGTTGTTGAACCACGGTGACAATGCTCGGCCACACACTGCAACTGCACTAAAAACGTCCCTGCAGCGTTTCCAGTGTTTGGTCACCCATCATACAGCTAGGATTGATTCCCTCTAAGTTTTATCTCTTTGCTAACATGAACCGCTGGGCTGCATTTTGGATAAGACAACGAGCTGCACACCGGCGTAGAGAATTGACAGAGAGCACAGTTACGAAGAGGGTACTGGAAAGCTGGTACCACACTACGATAAATGTGTAAGTCGGAGTGGCCGCTATGTACGCCTGGACGGTGTAGCTAAATGTTGCAAAAGAAATAATTTTGATTTTCATTGTTGTCTCCATTTCGCAACCAGCTGGACCTCGGAAAAAGTATAAACATCCGTCGTAGCATACGACATTCGCCACGATAAAACTTTAATCTTAATTAGATATCAATAAGCAAATGTGAACTGTTCAGAACAGAATGATACATGTTGTCTTTACATAATTATCTCTCTTTTTACAACTTTAAAATATTATTGTCTCAAGGACTGCGTGTTCTTCGGCTGGTCGCTGGCCGTAGTGAAACGTTATAGCACTGACTAGCTCGGCTGTTTGTTCCCATCGAAGTATACACACACGGCCGTGTTCTTCCGATCCTCGTGCGTGAACATGTGAAATAAACAAGAGACCTTTTTGTAGTTATGTTTTTAAACATCAGAATAGATAAAACTTTTCTTAATAAATGTTCATACTCTTACGTCACTCAACAGGCAAAGACAGCACTGTGCTCCAAATTTCCGTCACACTGCAGCTCTACTGGCCTGACTCGACGCTCAAACTGAATGGGGAAGAATGAGATGCCGGGCAGACCATTTACGGCTTAGTTGGGGCCACGCTGCTGTAAGTTGCCGACTTCAAAAAATAAAGCCGTTACCAACTACATCGGAGGGCAAGAGCCAAAGCCTTCCTACTGAGACATGGGAGCTCTGCAAGTCTTTTTGCTGACAGAAGTTTCCTGTATTGGCTCAGTTCCAACTATCGGAAAGCCGTTTCTCACTGCATCCCTGCTCCTCCTCAAGGAAGTACAGCGATCGTTTAAAACTTGTGTAATTTCAGGGTTCCGTATCTCAGCCGATAAAAAAGGAAGCCTTTGAAGTCTGTCTGTCTGTCTGTTAAGGGGTAAACTACTGTAGAATTTTCAAAATATCATTTTAATTGACTGAAAAGATGCTTTAAACATTCTAAAATACAAGGGAAAAGTCTAATCCCTGAAAATAAATTGTTATATGGAATTCTGCTTTCTTCTTCTACAGTTCTTTGATGACCCGAAACGGTCCACCTGCGCCAACTCGATACCCACCGTGGGTATCGTTAGAAGCATTTCACAACAATAGTACGTTATTATTTCGTAGGCTTCCTCGGGCAGCGTCATTTTGGAAAAAATAATTTTTAATATTGGGCCACGTAGTTTCGACTGACTTGCTGCAGTCCTTTCTGCCCTGAAGAAGACCGCAGCAAGTCGGTCGAAACTTCGGCAGTTTGCCTATTTTAATAGTTATAATGACTTGGCCCAATACCCAGACTTATTTTATCCAAAATAATATCTTACCCTGAGGTCACCAAGCGTAAGTACGAGTAGGATAGAGACAATTCTTTCACTTTGAATCTTGATTGTCATGTGCAGTATTCGCTTTAGACAGTGTATTTGTGATCTTATAGTATACAGTTTTGTCTTTCAAGTAAGAATGAGTGGTAAGAAAATTTACTCGGCTAGAAAAAGGGACGAAAACATCCTATCCAACGCGGCGTCGAAGCAGTATGAAATCAAAGCGTCCAAAGAATAAATACGAGGCTGAGAGTAGTTCGGAAAGAGCCTGCAATATCTCTGCTAAGAAAGTGAAAGACAATGACCAGGATTATCATATGAATTACGGATTGAGCTGTATGATTATAAATTTTCTTGTCGCTTTCTCCGCTGTTTCTCAAAACTTGAAACGATAAACGTGCAATCCAGACACCACGTTGCAAGAACGAAATCCTCGAGACTTAGGCTTCACAATGGTTATTTCATGTCAAAACTGCCTATGAGTTGTTGTTACCATGTAGTAAGTTTACACAGGACGCATATAAAAACAAGCGTCGGATCGTTCTAGCATTGCGCCTGATTGAAGTCGGCTAAACGGAATTCAAAACATTTTTGCATTAATGGAAATACTATGACCGATATTTCAATTGTTCTATGGTAAATTAATGGACATAATTTCGATGGCAACGGCAACAGTACGACAGGCCAGTCCTGAGATTGCAAATCAGTAGTAAGCGTTTTCTAAAAGTAGAATTTTTTTCATTTTTTCGTGTCTACAAGACATTTCAAACTTCCTGGCAGATTATAACCGTGTGCTGGACCGAGACTCGAACTCGGGACCTTTGCCTTTCACGAGCAAGCGCTCTACCATCTGAGCTACTTTTTTTTTATTTAAGGAGGGCGGGGAGGGCAGAGTGATCAGGGGTCATAACCCGAGGCCTGGTCACAGTGTCCGGCAAGGAATCAAGGAATCAGGGATGGTAAGGGGAAATCTTTTTTGGGAATTTTTATTTATTGATTTATTTTTATTTAGTTTTTAATACATTCTTAATTTGGTTTTACTTTATACCACAAAAAAAAAAATGTACCTAGCACCGCATCGTGCTCTGAGTAAAGAAAACAATATCTCGGCACGTCCCTATACCGAGGTAATGTATATGGAGGAAAGAAAAGTGCTGCGTACATGATGCAGAAGGGTGTGTCGCTACTCTCCTTACGCTTCATCATCCAGGTATGCCTTCACGTATGTCGTATGATATTCCACCGAGAATCGAACTTAGTCTTGTCAGCTCACTCAATGGGTGTCTTCTCCTACCCTTTGACGATCCAGCTGCGTGGAGGGTCGCGTAGGGCACTCCCTAAGTAACTAGAAAAATACCTTCCGTATTTTGGGTTCCGTACTATCTTGCAATGACGTTCTTGTAGGTAGTTCCAAAAGTCGAATACATCTTTAGGTCCATCGTGAAATAAGTAGCGTACCGCATGCGCACGGATCCACGTGACAGCGTTGGTCTTGGCGCGAGGGAAATACTGTTGATCCGGAAATAGTAGAAACCGAGTTGTAATGTGTTCCGGAGACACTCGTAGAAAATACGGCAAAATTTGTCGCACCAAGAGCCATACGTCTTCTGCCGCGACACATGTGAGACGGTGTTCGTCCGTGTCTGGCATCCCGCAGTCTACACATAGAGGCGATTCCGCCATGTTTATCTTCTGGAGGCGTGATCGGGTGATCTGTTTACCATCGACTGTGATGTACCATTTGGATCGGACGTCTGAATCGTCTTCCACACCACCTTCCAATTAACCTGAGGGCTTTTGGTCTCCACGGTGTTCGGTGGGCGCCTCTGCTGTAGGACATGATATATATCCCGCGCTGACGCCTGTTTCGTCGGTGGTACTGCGATACGGACATAGCTGTGTTCAACGTAAAAGTTCCCGAAGTAGTAGAAGGGCGGGGGTATGTCTTGCGTCGTCAGTGGGGGCATAAGGGAGGACGGAGCTAAAGACTCCAACAGCAAACCTGTCAACTTTTCCGGGTTGTGGCGCCACAGCTTGATGTGTGAGCTGACATACAGGGTCACAGCTCTGTCGTGGACATGGACTAGCCCAAGACCTCCCCTCTCTGGGGTAAGGGTCAGCGACTCATAACTGACTTTGAAGAGCATGCCTGTACTGACATAGGCTCCGAATGCCGCTAATAGACGTCGAGCCATCAGTAACGGTACTGGAAGAACACGCACTATGTGTGGAATGCGCGATGCGAGGTAAACATTGACTATGTGTAGAAGGCGCGATGCGAGGTAAACATTGTCAAAGTGTGTCTTTTGCAGAATGTCGAGGGTCCGCAGACGAAGGTTAAAGATCTGGACCCGAATTTGTTGTAATAAGCGGCGGTAGTTAAGAGCCGCAGTGCACCGTATGTCGTCGTGAAACTCTATTCCGAGACATTTGATAGTGCCACCAAGCTGTAGGGATTCGACACACGCTGGGGTCAACCCGTCTATGGCCATGGCGACCGATGTGGCGACGTTGAGACAGCTGCCGGAAGCCACACCGTATGTGGTAATCCATTCTAGTGCTCTGATGACATCGTCGCGATTGCGGAACACGAGAGCCAGGTCGTCTGCATATGCTGTACAGCGAAATGTGACGTCACGTAGGGTAAGACCGGTGAGGCGTTGACGGAGGCCACAGAGGAGCGGTTCCAGTGCCAGAGCATATAATAGCGTCGACAAGGGGCCGCCTTGACGCATGTAGCGGAAAATCAGGAGGGACTGCGAGAGACGCCCGTTAACGAGCACTTTGGAAGTCGTCCCTCGGAGGAGGCGCATCACAACGTCTATGAATTGCTGTGGGTACTACATGTACTGGACAACAGACGTTAGGTACGGGTGATCCACTCGATCAAAAGCTTGGCTAAAATCTAGTGATGCCCGGGATGCGGCGTGCCCTGGCTAGGGCTGTTAAGTCACGGTATCGACACAGTGCTGTATGGATGTTGTTGATACCCCTAAGGAAGTCTGATCTGGTGAGATGACGTAAGGTAGGGTCGTTCGTAGACGGTTTGCTAATAGTCTGGTGAATATCTTCATCTCGCAGTTGACGAGTGTTAGCGGGCGGTAATCTTGTATTGGAGCACCACGTTTAGGTTTGTGAACCGGTATAATTATTCCTTCTACGAAGGTCGCAGGAACGGCACCGCGGGGGACATAATCTCCCGACAGATGTCTGTCAACTTGGGAGCCAGCAAATACTGGAAAGTTCTATAAAAATCCACAGGGAGCCCGTCGGGGCCAGGAGTCTTATTCGCTTCCTTTACCTATGGCGTCGATAACTTCGTCTTCCGTAATGGTGTTCAATAATTCAGTTTGTATATCCTGTGGGACAATGCCGTTAACCAGTTGTGAGACTGCTGTCACCATCGTCGGGTCGGAACATTGAGCAGAATAAAGTCGTGCGTAATGGTCGAAGAAGGCTGCAGCAGTATAGCGTTGTGTGGTGTGATGACGGCTGTCCTCAGTGGTAATGGCATGTATCAGCACCCATCTTCGCAGTGTACGCTCTCGGATGACGTGGTACATGGTGGGTCGTTCCGTTGCGAGTCTGTCTTGTGTCCGCGCTCGGACGATCGTCCCTTCGAGGTGTCGGCGCACATGGGCTACGATCTGTGCCTTCGCACGCCGAACTGTCAATTGTCGTTTCAGTGTGGGTGGCAAGAAGGCGCATTCGCGAAGGACGGTGAAATAAAAATCGAGGGTCTGCCGCCTCCAAGCAGCAGTCTCACGATCATACGTAATAAAGGTTCTCCGTAGGGCCGGCCGGCTTGGCGCAGTTTAACCACCAACTAATCGACGTAGGATACGTCGGAGGGCGGCGGACGCACAAACTCCACGTGTCTTCGATGGCGCGTCGACAATCCGGAGAAGCGAGATGAGCAAAGTTTAATTTTCAGGGATGTCGGCTGCGCCACACCCGTTGGCGACGAAGGGTGACGGCACATATATAGGCCTCGTGATCAGAAAAGGCTACTGGCCACACCTCCGCGTCACTCACCGTTGCCGCGAGAGAACGGGAGACGCAAATCCTATCGATGCGACTAGACGAGTGACTCGTGAAATGGGTGTATCCCGGTCTATTTCCTCGGACATGTTCCCATGTATCAACTAGCTGGAGATAGCCGATGAATGTCCCAAGTTCGGGACACGGTGAATGGCGTGGCAGCTGGTCTTTAGGTGCTTGGGTGCAATTGAAATCGCCCCCTAATACCAAGTCATCGTACCTGCCCTGAAACAACGGTGCTATTCCTTCTGCGAAGAAGAGCGATCGGTCACGACGGCGATTCGTTCCGGAAGGGGCGTACACATTGATAAACCAGACGCCTTGCACCGTTACGGCCATTCCTCTAGCGTCGGGGAGATATCGGACTTCGTCCGCCTCGAGGCCCTCACTGAGGCGAACAGCGACTCCACCGTTAGATGACGAGACGTGGGACAAATGAGCCGTATAACCATACATACACGGGAAATCAGCGACGAAGACTTCTTGGAGAAAGACAGTGTCAACGTCTGCTGCATTGAGCGTGTCTTGGATCAGCGACAACTTCGTACGTGTCCGATTGGTGTTAATGTTGATGGTCGTTAAGCGATAGGTCTGTAGATCGTCTCCTGCAGTGTGGACCACCGTCAGTGTCGCTGTAAAAGGTGGGGCCTGTAATCTGTAGGCCGCATCCGCGCCGTCATCTGTTGCTACTCGGGAGGGGCCGAGGTGTGGGAGGAGAGACCCCTCTCCTCATCCACCACAGCGGGCGTAGAATCGTCTTCAATGTCACCCGCCCAAGGTCTGTAAGTTAACGGTGGCTGCTTTAGAACACTAGTGGCCTGAGTGACTAAGGGTGGATCCGCAGTTGTTTCTGGTAGTGTACCAACGGCGGGCGCTGTGCTTGCCATCTGTTTGGCCGAGAGAGCAGAATCGGGTTTGTCAAAATCAGACAAAGTGACAGGTGAGGGCGATCCTGTGTCATCCATTTCCCTCGTCGTTTCGTCGGCCGTCCGGTCGTCGACTGGAGAAGACGTCCGCTGGAGGCAATCGTCTGAGGGTGTGCGACGTCGCTTTTTATGTTTTCTCGGTGACCTTTGTTTGCGGACGTGGGTTTCTGTGTCCGAAAGAGGTTGTTGTTCCCGTATCGTAACCCCCTCATGGAGAAAGGCAGAGCTCGGTACAACCCTAGCTTGAGTTCCATTCTCTCTTCCGAATCTTCACGTGGAGTCGATGGGCGGCGTTCTTCAATCGCTGCGGACACCGTAATGTTGTCGGTCAGTCCAGGACTGGCGACAGGTGTGAATTCTAACGCTTCCTGTCTTCCAAGTGGTGTGTCGTCTGTCATGACGGTCGATCGTGTCACCCCTGCGTAATTGTGGGGGAGGGCAGTGAGCGTAGGAGGTGGTGCTATGTCATGTAATGGAATTTGTGCAACCCTACTTTGAATACACTTCGAACGCACATGACCCTCCTGGCCGCAACCAGAACGAGGTTGTCCGTCGTACATTACTATTGCTCGACAGCCACCTATGACTAAGTAGGATGGCACATGTTTCTTTAATTTAATTTTCACTTGTCGGACGCCGTTGAGGACCTGGTACGTCTCGAAGGAGTTCCATTTTTCGGCTAAGTGGCTGATTACCGTCCCATAATGGAGGAAAGCTGAGGTAACTACGCCCGGTGGCACTTCGAAAGGGAGTTCGAAGACTCTTAGTGTGCGTAATCCTAGTCCAGCATGGTCAACAGTAACCTCTCCAATGTGACCATCGGTGTGTTTGAACTTGAGAGTGTTCGCGCATCTGTTCACAACTGCGCGACATAACTCGTCATCGACCATCTTGACGTAAACGACGCTGCTTGTGATGGATAGGTGGATACCGATGATGTACTGTGTTGATATTTGAACTTGGTCACGGATGAATCGCTCGACTTCAAAGGCTCGTGGTCCTGCGTAGTCGGGCTGGAAGCTGATCTTGATGGTAGCTTTTCTGTACGAATGAGCCATGGCGACTCAATGTCAACGGACGCGAGTATTAGCTGCGGCGAGGAAGTAAACAAACTACGCGCGCTCGCGACTCTGCGGACGGGAAGTAAACATGACGTCCTCGCCGCTCACTGGCCGAACGCAGACTGAGCTACTAAAGCACGACTCACGCTCCGTTCTCACAGCTATAATGTAAAGACTGTTCTAGAAATTCGACTGGCAGTAGACCCCTCCATTCGGATCACCAACAGAACAGGCTCTACTAACGGTATCCTGCGCCTTCGACATCGCTGGCAACGGGTTCTACACAACGCTGGTGACTATTTTGAAGGACAGTAACAGGTGAATACATGTAACTCTTTTGTATCGGTTGTTAATAAATAGTTATCACTATTTAAGTTCCGAAAATTTAATCATGACTTTGATATAACATTTCAAAGTGAATCACTTACTGAATTTTCGATTATTTAAAATTGTAGTTATTAAGAAATGACAGTCCTTTTTTGGAAAAACTGAACTACTTTATTCAAACACTAGCCAGTTACACAAAAATCAATATTTCTAAAATCACCTACGTGGTTCACTACCTACACTCATGTAGATTACACAGATTTTTTTTCTTTTTCCCAGATTCGCCTGAAATTTAACATACCTCTGCAGAATTGCTGCAGTGTTCCCATTTTTAACATTTTCCGTAAAAATGTTTTGTAATAAGGAAACCCATTTTTATGCCACTTTAGTGATGTTGCCCTTAAGAAACGAGTACAAGGGGAAGCCTTTAGGTCAAACGCTAAGAACTACGACGTCTTGTCGATGAAAAAAATTAAGCTTCTAAGTTACTGAAATCAAAAGATACGGTCATTTATTGCAGACATTTTGAAACTCGCAAACTCACTCAGCAAAACCAATAGATGAACTGTTCATCTACGCGTCAGGCCTGGGGGTCTAGCGGTGACGTCGAGCTGTGTGTACCACATCCTGCAGCAACACCGTCCGAGGAATGTCATCGAAAGGAAATAAGAATTGGAGCAAATATGGCGTGTATTACAAAATACACTCCTGGAAATTGAAATAAGAACACCGTGAATTCATTGTCCCAGGAAGCGGAAACTTTATTGACACATTCCTGGGGTCAGATACATCACATGATCACACTGACAGAACCACAGGCACATAGACACAGGCAACAGAGCATGCACAATGTCGGCACTAGTACAGTGTATATCCACCTTTCGCAGCAATGCAGGCTGCTATTCTCCCATGGAGACGATCGTAGAGATGCTGGATGTAGTCCTGTGGAACGGCTTGCCATGCCATTTCCACCTGGCGCCTCAGTTGGACCAGCGTTCGTGCTGGACGTGCAGACCGCGTGAGACGACGCTTCATCCAGTCCCAAACATGCTCAATGGGGGACAGATCCGGAGATCTTGCTGGCCAGGGTAGTTGACTTACACCTTCTAGAGCACGTTGGGTGGCACGGGATACATGCGGACGTGCATTGTGCTGTTGGAACAGCAAGTTCCCTTGCCGGTCTAGGAATGGTAGAACGATGGGTTCGAAGACGGTTTGGATGTACCGTGCACTATTCAGTGTCCCCTCGACGATCACCAGTGGTGTACGGCCAGTGTAGGAGATCGCTCCCCACACCATGATGCCGGGTGTTGGCCCTGTGTGCCTCGGTCGTATGCAGTCCTGATTGTGGCGCTTACCTGCACGGCGCCAAACACGCATACGACCATCATTGGCACCAAGGCAGAAGCGACTCTCATCGCTGAAGACGACACGTCTCCATTCGTCCCTCCATTCACGCCTGTCGCGACACCACTGGAGGCGGGCTGCACGATGTTGGGGCGTGAGCGGAAGACGGCCTAACGGTGTGCGGGACCATAGCCCAGCTTCATGGAGACGGTTGCTAATGGTCCTCGCCGATACCCCAGGAGCAACAGTGTCCCTAATTTGCTGGGAAGTGGCGGTGCGGTCCCCTACGGCACTGCGTAGGATCCTACGGTCTTGGCGTGCATCCGTGCGTCGCTGCGGTCCGGTCCCAGGTCGACGGGCACGTGCACCTTCCGCCGACCACTGGCGACTACATCGATGTACTGTGGAGACCTCACGCCCCACGTGTTGAGCAATTCGGCGGTACGTCCACCCGGCCTCCCGCACGCCCACTATACGCCCTCGCTCAAAGTCCGTCAACTGCACATACGGTTCACGTCCACGCTGTCGCGGCATGCTACCAGTGTTAAAGACTGCGATGGAGCTCCGTATGCCTCGGCAAACTGGCTGACACTGACGGCGGCGGTGCACAAATGCTGCGCAGCTAGCGCCATTCGACGGCCAACACCGCGGTTCCTGGTGTGTCCGCTGTGCCGTATGTGTGATCATTGCTTGTACAGCCCTCTCGCAGTGTCCGGAGCAAGTATGGTGGGTCTGACACACCGGTGTCAATGTGTTCTTTTTTCCATTTCCAGGAGTGTAGATATATCCCGACAACGGTTCGGTAGTGGTTTTTTGAGTTATCAGTCTTCAGACGCGTTTGATGTGGTCCACCACGAATTCCTCTCCTGTGCGAACCTCTTCATCTCAGCGTAGTACTCTCAACCTACGTCCTCAACTACTTGCCAGATGTATCTCCTCTACAGTATTACTCTGTACACCTCTCTTTAGTACCATGGCAGATATTCCGTGTTCACGGATGTTCTACCAACCTGCCTTCTTCTTGTCAGTGTTTTCCATAAATTCCTTTCCTAGCCGATTCTCTGGAGATTCCTCTCATTCCTTCCCTTATCTGTCCATCTAATTTTCAACATTTCTCTCTAATACCAAGTATCAAATCATTCTATTCTACTCTGCTTCGGTTTTCCCGCAGTTCATGCCTCACTGCCATACAATTCTGTGCTCCAGACGTGCATTCTCAGAAACTTCTTAGTCCAATTAAAGTCTAAGTCTGATACTAGCACACTTCCCCTGGCCAGAAATGCCCTTTATATCTCTTTGCTCCGTCCGTCGTGGGCTACTTTGCTGTCTACGTAGCAGAGCTCATCAATTTCATCTACTTCATGATTCCCAATTATTATGTTAAGTTTCCCGCTGATCTCATTTCTGCTACTTTCATTACCGCCGTTGTTCATCGATTTACTGTCGGTCTATACTCTGTACTCATTAGATTGTTCATTCCATTTAGCAGATCCTGTAATTCTTCTCCACTTTCATTGAGGATACCAATGGCATCAGCTAATCTTAGAATTGATATTCTTTCACCTTGAATTTCAATCCCACTCTTCAATGTTTCTTTTATTTTTTTCATTGCTTCTTCGAGGTATAGATTGAACAGAAGGAGCGAAAGATACGTCCCTGTCTTTCATCCTTTTTAATTAGAGCACTTCGTTCTTGGACTTATTGTTCCCTCTTGGCTGTTGTACATATTGTACATTACCTGTCTTTCCCGTTAGCTGACACCTATTTCTCTCATAATTTTTCCAAGACTGTCTTCTGGTGCTTTTATCTTTCTTATGTCCGCTCCTGGTAGCTGAATGGTTACAGATAATGCTCCTTCGAATGGTCGACGCAGGAGAAATATATGCCGCCCACAATGGCAGAAATGGTCAAGATTATATGGCTTTCTGCCAGATTTATGATGCGACACGGCGTGCTGCAGGGATTGTGATGCAGATGATAACTTCATTTTCACTCCCGCCCGTGACTAGGAGTGTCATTTACTTTCTTCATGTTGCGAAAAAAAAAAAAAAAAAAAAAAAAGAGGGCGGCCTTTACGTTGATTTTATGGTTTCCAAATTGTTTTTGCTGTCTCGATACTTTTCTTATCCCTAGGACAGCACAATTGTACGAATAAAGATTGTTTGTTTACTCTGCCTTCCTGTTCCAAAAAAAAAAAAAAAGTGGTCGCGTTGTTGGACTATAAAGCGGAGGAACCGCGTTTTTACTTTTATTTTATTTTTTCTTAAAAAAAATTGTCAGCTTGACGGACTGTCATACCTCACGGCCCGGGTTCAATTCCCGGCTGGGTCGGAGATTTTATCCGCTCAGGGAGAGGGTGTTGTGTTGCCTTATCATCATCATTTCATCCCCATCGACACGCAAGTCGCCGAAGTGGCGTCAAATCGAAAGACTTGCACCAGGCGAACGGTCTACCCGATGGGAGGCCCTAGCCACACAGCTTTTCCATATCTTTCGTATGACCAAAGTGACCGCCACCTCACAGATCCTGAATTTTATTTCCCATTCTTCTTAATACTATTCTTGGCAACAACTTGGATGCGTGAGATGTTAAGCGGTAATTCTTGCCCATGTTGGCTCCTGAAATCTTGTGAATTCTGTGGATGACGTTTTCCCGGAAGTTTCGTGGTAGATCGCCAGTCTCATACATTCCACACACCGAGGTTAATAATCGTTTTTTATCACTTCCACCAACGATTTTAGAAATTCCAGTAGAGTATTATCAATACCTTCTGCTTTATTTGATTTTAAGTCTTTCATAGCTATTCTAAATTCTGACTCTGAGTCCTCTGTTTCTTCCCTTCAACTCCTTTTCTTCTTCTGTCACATCATCACACAATCTTCTCTCTCATAGAGACCCCCAATGTATTCTTTCCACCTGTCGTCTCTCTCCTTTGCATTTAACAGTAGAATTCCCGTTGCATTCTTAATGTCTCTGCATTTTCTTTTAATTTCAGGGAAGGTTGTTTTGATTTTTCTATATGCTGAGTCAGTCCTTCCGACAATCGTTCGTTATGGTGCGTGATGGTTAACATAAACCAACCACGACCCAACGGTGCCACGTGGTTCATTTTCGAACGCCCCGCTAAGACTCAGATGCGTGACTGTCAACACTGGTGGACATCGCATAGTCTTCGGTGGGGCGGCCGAGGCGTGGCGCTTGCCACGGCAGGTACTGGTCTGCTGTTACGCGTCACCCCCTACGCGATATCGCTGGATAATTTTTGCTTTTCTCAAGGGACGAACTTCCCGGTATCTAAGACAAATGCTGTGACTTGGATATGGGAGATGGTAGTCAAATGGTCCAAATGGCTCTTGAGCACTGTGGGACTTAACAGCTGAGGTCATCAGTCCCCTAGAACTTAGAACTATTTAAACCTAACTAAGCTAAGGACATCACACACACCCATGCCCGAGGCAGGATTCGAGCCTGCGACCGTAGCAGCGGCGCGGTTCCGAACTGAAGCGCTTAGAACCGCTCGGTCACAGCGGCCGGCTGTTAAAGATAAATTAGCCTTGTGGATTTTCCTTCAGGAAGAACACTCGCGGCTACAGCTGCGTGGACGACACAGGCAAAAGTTTGCTAATTACTTGCGGTTGACTTTTACCGACCTGCCGTAGGATCTCGCACATGAAAAGCGTTATTTTTAGTAACATGAAAATAACCCTAGACCCGCGCCGCTTCAAGCGATCGGGTAGGAAGAAGGCTGTTTACTTTATGTGCATACGGAGGGTGGGGCAGGGGGATTTGTTAGAGCTGGTTTTTATGACTCTGTGGATGTTCTGAACTTTTGTTCTGTTCGTCATCTGAGATAGTGGTCGGGCAATTCACGAAATGATGACTAAAAAAGAGCGAGACTAGCTGTAAGTGCACATTCCTTGTTTTATTGTGTGTCAAGGGTCTCCTTTTACGTTTCTCTTACCCACTAGCAGTTTGCTGGAAGACTACGCAGCTGCCGATGTTGCTGCTACACTTTTGTTTGTACATTAAGAATTGTTTTCTTTTAGTGTACGTTACAAAATACGTGGCTATACGCTGCCCAGCGATTAATCACTGGGCAGTTAGCCCAGACTTAGCTCGCCTTTCTTTTTCGTCATTTCAATCCTTAAAATTAAAACAAGAGAGATGTGTAACGTTAGCTCTCCGACGCCTTTCTCATTTACTGTCAGGAAACGAGGACACCGTGGTGATACCCCCAGACCTACTTGTAAAAACGAAAAAGAAAAAAGAAAAATGCGGTTAAGGCAACCTTTCATGAGAAGTGTTGAAAAACAAAGGTAAAAATCGTGTCTGGAACGCGGTAGGTGGCGGGAACGAATTTCGGAATTAGTTTTAACTTAACCCTCTTCTGTCTACGCTGGGAGAAGCTGCCGTGAGCGACACTTGATTTGGATTCCACATAACTCTACCGGCTCTGCGTCAGCCAACAATACCGCTCACCTTCTTACTGCATTGTTTCCACCTTGGCAAAAATTAACAACCTTAACTTGAGAGGAAAAACATCAAAATTACAAACTTCCAATACCTCTGCACCTAATCAGTTACATCATTGCAATTTACGTCTTTCTCTTGTCAGCAAATACATCGAAAACCGGTTTGGAAATTTTATCAGTAATTAATCAACACATCATTTGCTAAAGGAAAAAAAATCACACTTCAGTTGAAGGGGACTAGTACGTGGATAAATGTCAATAATCGACTTTTTAATTTTTGTCTTAAAAAATCTCTGTAGTTTTCTGAACTAGAAAAAGTTTACTTAGAGGAAATTGCACAAAGGGAACCCGAAAATTAGAGGAATTTAGAATTGTCTGCACACCTAACGTCGCCCCCATGTCACGCAGAAAGCTCTGTTAAAAGCAGAATTTCATTTTCGCTTGTTTTATGACATTTTAGTCTCTAATGTCTTTGTAAGACAAGATTATTAAAGAAGTAATTACAAGGTGGTATACAAAATCGAAATGAGAGTTTTAACAACATTGTATGGGAACGGATACCAAAAAGTGTTCTGGTGGGCCTAATACTTTGATAGTAGGAGTACAAGATGCTCTGCTATGTTTCTGAGATGGTGCAGTATCAAAGTTTAAGGTTATGGAATTGGGGCAGCATATGGTGGACTAAATATGCAAAGAACTTCGATTGCCATTGGCCGCAAGAGACTATTTGAAGTAAGGAAATCAATGTTCGAAGGCACCAAAGAAGTAATAATAATAAGAAGAAGCCTGAAAAAGAAAATGGAGGGAGAACAATACCAGAAGAAAAATGAATATGGACCTGGGATGCATCAGTCTTATGTAGGGTAGGTAGAGAAACAAGTTTTGACTTTAACTTGAACTCCCTGCAAGTTCACTTTTTTGATGTACTGGTGTACATTGGTTAAAACATATAAAAAACAGATGGCTGAAATTTTGTATACTGTCTTAAAACATACTTAACTAAAAAAAGAGTACCCCTATGACTCAAATTTGAAAATTAAAGACTTTTTTTAAAGAAAAATGAGTCAATTACTGAAATGTTAGATTTTTGTTATTATAAAGTTAGTGAACCGTAAATTAAGATAACAACATCTTTTTAAAATTCTGCTTGAAAGAAAATAGTATAGAGAACTTTCAGAAAAAATAAGGTTCATTTTGTTTTTACTTCGAGATGTGTGTACCTATGCTGTACATAAATAATTAACGTGCTTTATTTCATTTTCAACACAAAATGGAAGTCATAAAAATGTATGAGACCAAAACCAGTGCTTCATACATCAAAAAGTTCCCAAAATATGTGTTGAAAGATGGTAAACATTACATGGACATACATCTTCTATTCTTTTAGCTTCATTATTTAGGAAACTGGGAAATTTTTTAAGACTTGCCCTTGTGTTCGCGAACCAGCTCCTTAAACAACTCTACACAAAAGATAAGTAGATGCTACAATGTAATCATTGTCATTGGGAATGCACCTACGTTCACTGTTTACATTTTATTGGTTAATGCTGATTCTCGAAACGAGTTTTTGTCATCAAATGGTTCAAATGGCTCTGAGCACTATGGGACTTAACTTCTGAGGTCATCAGTCCCCTAGAACTTAGAACTACTTAAACCTAACTAACCTAAGGACATCACACACATCCATGCCCGAGGCAGGATTCGAACCTGCGACCGTAGTGGTCGCGCGGTTCCAGACTGTAGCGCCTAGAACCGCTCGGCCACTCCGACCGGCTTTTTGTCATCGTTTCCATTCAAATGTCCTGTAAACTGTAAGCTGATAGTATTTGAAAGCTTTCTCACTTTAATACCAGACAAATTCTTGGCGAACGCTGGAGTGTTTCGGAAAATCAGCTGTACTTGTCTTAGGAAAAAACATCTTATGCTAAAGAGTTCTTGCCCATTGACGAACAAGCAGCGGCTCCAGCTCTGCAGTTACCTCCCTGCTCCTCTGGTCTACTCACCACGCAGGTAGATTTAGAGAAGTACCCGGAAGTTCATGTATGATTCATTAAATACTATCGAAAAAACACATCCTCTTAACTCTTAGCACCACTATTCTTTTGCCAACCACAGGATCCGCAGCTGCTATTTATTTTTTTGTAGAAATGGGGCAATGGACGTCTACAAAAATCTAAGACGCGAGAAAGAAACAGCAGTAGCGTACTGCTGCCACGGGGACCCATAGGGGTCCATGTTTGTGTTGCATGACGATGAGAGGAGGCAGCGGCTATCACAGCCTCTTACTGTAGAGTAGACTAAGCGAACTGCCAAACTTAACATCCCCGTCCCACGGACGAAACAGCACTAACAGTGTCACACGCACAAACTCCATGCGACACAGCGAAAATATCTGGAAATCAATCCAGGATACTGACTCCAAGAAAACTTTACACCATTACCCTTTTCAGCCAAATATTGGTTGTGAAAACTCCTTTCATCACCAGGATTTGAACCGGCTTACCTCCGAGTCGAGCGCCACTGTACAGGCGTACTACGGAGGCGAGTAAGACAATAAGAAACATATTTGGTGAATGGAGTACGATTTGCCTAACGAAGGTAAAATAGTAAGCTATTTCCGGCTTCGCATTCTGAGCCATTTTCAGTATTACTCCAAGAAATCTATTGTTAGTAGAGTCATTGCATGTTTTTTCTGTCATCCCTGTACATGCTTTGATGTGGTCACAATTTCGCGAGTAAAGAGTGAAAACATTCGAGCTCCATTGCTGCGCAAGGAATTTTAGCGAGAATTCACGCTTTCTAAAGAAAAAAGGGATTAGATCACCGACACTATGCACTTTCTGTTCTCATCCGACATACTCTACACATTATGGTCACTTCCTTTTTCTCCGCTTTCTTCAGATTCCCTGGCAATTATCTAAGTCGACAGAGGGAGAGATTCTTCTAACTCAGCCCCATCAATAAACTTCTTCACTCTCAGTAGCGTCCATAACTCTTTTCGCGATAACATCTTTACATCGTCGACTTCTGCCTTCCATTTTCACAGAAGCAATAACCACGCATAGACGTGATGAGTTGCTCACGTCTAAACAATTAATCCAGTACATTGTAAGTTGTACCAAGTGGTGGTACTCGGTTTCTTTTTTATTTCTTGTATGGGATGTGACTGAGATGCAAAGCCCAAGTTTTCGACCTCGGCAGCCCCCGGATCACTTTTGAATATCCCAAAAAATTCTAAATTTCAGCTTTTTCCCATTTTGACAATGAAGGAGCATATTTTGGACAAAGGCTATCCGGTACAATATTAAAGCAGACTGCGTTTGCTACAATTTTAGACAAAAATGGGCTCGCAAGACCTAACAGTTTCTGAAAAACTGCTTTTGAAAGTTTCGCAAATTTTTCTAAATTTTAAGCTAATTTAAATGTTTCATCGTAGGAAGTTGTCTTTATATCTTCAGTAACCCGCCTGAAATCGTTAAGTGAACATTTATTGAATCTGACATATTGAAGGGCGGTGGGGGAGGGGACGTTCGGCAGGAGGTCACTGTTCACAACAAGGCGTCAGTAATGGAAGAGAAAAGTGTTCATAAACATTTATTTAACAAACATAAACGTGCATACAGAAAAGTGTAAATGAAGTGTGTGATAGTGTACACGAAACGTGAATTAAACGTGTTTCCTCCTGAATGAAATTTTCACTCTCCAGCGGAGTGTGTGCTGATATGAAACTTCTTGGCAGAGTAAAACTGTGTGCGGGACCGAGACTCGAACTCCCGAGTTCGAGACTCGGTCCAGCACACAGCTTTCGTCTGCCTAGAAGTTCGGTGTTTCCTCCTCTTCGAAGGAGCAGAGGCTACAAAATCCACCAATACGCGTCATTCAGTGCCATTTTCATCGTCCTAGACGTCCTGCGAACGTGAGGATTTATTTTTGATTATTTCAAGATGAAATCTTATCGGAAAGTCGTAATGTAACATACTTATAGGTAAGTATTAACTAATAGAGATAATGGCATCAGTAACATATGCTGGTAAGTATTAATTAATGGAAATAATGGTAATCTTCAACAACAAATCCATCACGTTGTCACCGTCGTCGAGTTCGTCCGAACCGTGGGTGTCGAAGTCGAAGTCAACCATAGTTTCAGGCAGGTTTTCGCAGGACTGGCCATTGGGGATCCGAAGATAACTGAACATTTCAAACCTGCTTTAATGCATCAGCAAGCATTTCTGCACCCCTTCTTCCAACTGCAGGAAATCATGTTTACCAAGCTCGAGGGGAGCCACTTCTCTCGACATCATTTTGGGGAAAAGGCCTTGGACTGTAGCAGCCTATCCCCATTCGAGCGGATTCTTTTTGTAATCCAGCCATCGCTGTGCCTGGTGACACGTACGAAACTAATGTAGCTTTGCAGCATGTTCCCTGGGAGGAAGTCGGACCAGTTTGAAACAGGTCTTGTGGAGAGGTGGTAGCGCATGTCGTAAGAGGGTCTGAGTGGACCTTACCGCACAGTACAGCTCAGTGAAGACTTTCTCCCCGGCTTCAGCAGGCAGATGTCGCAGCTAGAACAGAAAAAATTAGAGCTGTCTCTGTAAGGTCTGCATATTTCTATAGTATTTAAAGCAATTTCAGTTACACTTGACCAAAGAGGCACGATGTGGAATCGCAGCCACTGAAGGCATGAGTGAAGGTGATTAGGCGACTGCGAATATTGAGATGGTTGAGTATAAGACATCTGGCGTTTCGCCTCTTCCATAGTTCTGAAGGTATATGGTACCTCGCGTAAGACCCCTGGCACCAATGACGATGACTGACAAGTTTGTGCACTCTCCTGCAGTAAGCACGACCTGAAGATCAGAGGCCTTTCCCATAGCTGTAGTTATGATAAGCGTGACAGTACTTTTTTCAGCTTGAAAAACCACAACGTGTTTGCATTCAAATTTCACAGACGGCAGGTGGATGAATATTAACCTATTTTTATCATTCGGTAAAAAATTTCTTGGGGCACGTTCAGAGTGATGTTTACTCAAACATCACCTCAGGAGGAAAATGTGCATGACCTCGGCGATTACGTTCAGAGCTCTTTGTACTGTTTTGGTCAGGCTCTGTTGGATAACCATCACACACTACAGCCATGTTCTGACCGTACCATGCCTCGATATACTGCTTATATCGGGCAGCTATCAACTCAAATGAGGAGTGTTTGGGCCACACCACTTTGTGCAGGAGATGGCCACCATCTACATCAACAAATGAAGATTTTCCTCGTGACTCGACAATATTGACAGGCTGGAATGCTGCATACAAAGAAGATTTATTGCCCTTCCTCATTCCCTCTTGAGTGAATGGATACACCGGGAATGGTGGAAGCTCATACGCTAAGTTCTTAAACTCTTCATACGAATTTTTCAAAACGCTTGTCCTGTGAAACAATGTGAGAGGATTGACAGTGAGTTTCCTGATGCCAGAGGGAACAGTACGAACAGCAGATGAAAGACATATATTTGGTATTACGCTCGAATTTGATGTTTTGGAAGTTTATCACGACAACCTTCAGTATTTCTTTCTTTGCAGTACCTCTTGCCATTTGACATTTGCCATCTTTCTCTCCTACAACTCCGCTGCTTAAGGGTATTATGACAACAGTTTTACGAAATAAAAGGTACTTCAAAAACACGTCGTACAGCTTCTTTTCATCAGCTTCATCTCGGGTAATTCACGATGGTTTCATTTCTGCTTCTTCTTGTTTCAGCAACTCACTTGAAATATTAGGTTCAGAGAAATCATCACCAAATTCCTGTCTCTCACTAAGTTTTGACATCATTATATCTACGTATCATCACCCTTAAAAATATTAAACTGAATAAATATTTACTTCACTTATTCTATTTAGGCAGAAGACAATTGCCTACAAATAATGTAAAAATGAGCTTAAATTTTTGAAGTTTCTAAGATTTCCCAAACTTTGAAAAGCTGTATCCCAGGAACTATTAGATCTTGCGATCGACTATTGGCCGAAAAGTGTAGCGAATTCAATCCAGTTTAAAAATGTATGGTCTTTGTCGAAAACGTAGTCCTTCATGGTCATGACCGGGAAAAAAAACCACGAAAAGATGAGTAAATGCAGCACTTTTGGGACATTAAAAGCAATGTGGGGGGGGGGGGGGGGGCTGCTGAAGTCGGAAACTTGGATTTTGCGTCTCAGTCATATCCCATAGAAGAAAGAAATCAAAACCTACCTCCACCAATTGGTGCAACTGAGGCTCCTCTTTTCATGATGATGTTACTGGACAAAGTAGCCTATTATACCCTACTGTATAGAGCAAGCAACTTGCACTGTCTGATGCAAGGAGTTGGTACTACACCACCAAACATGTCTGCCTAGACGGCCGTTGTGGCCGAGCGGTTCTAGGCGCTTCAGTCCGGAACCGTGCTGCTGCTACGGTCGCAGGCTCCAATCCTGCCTCGGGCATGGGTGTGTGTGATGTCCTTAGGTTAGTTAGGTTTAAGTAGTTCTAAATCTAGGGGACTGATGACAACATATGTTAAATCCCATAGTGCTCAGAGCCATTTCAACCATATCTGCATGCCGGCCGCGGTGGTCTAGCGGTTCTGGCGCTGCAGTCCGGAACCGCGGGACTGCTACGGTCGCAGGTTCGAATCCTGCCTCGGGCATGGGTGTGTGAGATGTCCTTAAGTTAGTTAGGTTTAATTAGTTCTAAGTTCTAGGGGCCTTATGACCTAA
This sequence comes from Schistocerca piceifrons, assembly GCF_021461385.2. Classification (NCBI taxonomy): domain Eukaryota; kingdom Metazoa; phylum Arthropoda; class Insecta; order Orthoptera; family Acrididae; genus Schistocerca; species Schistocerca piceifrons. The sequence goes on from NC_060143.1 coordinate 304,884,989, forward strand.
GATGTTGAGTCCCATAGTGCTCAGAGCCATTTGAACCATTTTGAACCATATCTGCATGCCTGCAGCAGCATACGGGACGAAACAGAAGTTCGACGTTTGAGCCAACGCAGAAAAATCACTACGTTGAACGAGGTGGAAATGATCAAGCTCTATAAACCATAAAGCAAAAGCTCCCGGACAGCTTCGCGTATCGCCATAACGAAATACGCAACACGATTCAGTGCACGTTACTAGGGCAACACGTCAGTGTTCGCCACGAGTGACTTTCAGGGCTGCGGCTGACGCTTCACTTGGCTGCTGACAGCTGGCAACAGTACTGCAAGCTACCGGGAATCTTCTTTCGCCGTATGGAGTGTAGTTTTAAGCAGTACTTAGTTTACTAATTTTAAATCTATTTATTTTCATATAACTTGTTGAGGTAAGACCTTGTAACATTTTATTTATTTCAATAACAAGAGAATCTATGAATTTTAACGATTAAACCACTGCCTGAGCAACAAAGTTAACATTTTTCAAGACGTTACAACTGCCCACCACAGCTGACCCTTATTAGCCAGATTCACATATTAAAGACAAGCACTGTTTACGATTTGTAAGTACCTGCATCATAAATCTGAAATTTTCCACCGCTGTTTACTTGTCCATATATACATTTAAACAGACTAAGTGACAAGGATGATATACACTTGTTTTCACGAAGCCCGAAGATAAAGGCAACCTCTATTCTAGACTTCTAGTATCTCTAGGATTACCGATAAGCAGAATTGGCTGTTCTCCATTTTTCACCTAAGCAAAGAGTGTCGCAATTGAGAATGAAATGTAACAGCTCACGACAAATTAGTGTTGCGAGCATATATCAACAAACGACTTTTGCTGGAGCATTGCTTGCAATGAGAAGCAGTTGGTTTCTGTTGGCAATGTTGTGGCCAAGTTCATAAAAACGCACAAAATACTATAGCTGTTGTTCCTGATGATATGGGTTTAAGGACATGAAACACCTGAGGTCATCACTGCCTTATACACCCCCTCCTTCCACTCCTTCCTCCCCCCTCACCCCCGCCCCCGGAATTGAAACAGTGAGAAAGTTTTCTAAGTGTTTGGGTAACGTGCATCTCAGGTGGTACGTGGAAACCAGCCCGGAAGCGGGCGCCTTATCGCACGCTGCTATCTGGTCGGTTAGAAGACCTCAGTGGAACATGATGTACAAATTTGTGGGTGAAACTGACGATAACTCCAAAACTACCCACAGATTTGTGTGCCTGATGCTACCATTGGTTCCCACGTTGCACACTATAGGGGTTATGCGGTGACAGCTATTGCTGTTGTGGAGATGCAAGTATTTGAATGATCTCCATCAGATTATGATAATAATCAAGGTATCTCTTGTTACCCATCAATGTATTTCTCAAGGGATAAATTCGAGATTGCTCTATAATGTGCTCGAGCTTCTACGAATATTTTCGAATGGTTTCCAGTGTTTGAGAATATTTTCGAATGTTCCAGAAAACAAACTTAACACATAATTTCAAATATACTTTTCCAAACTTAACACATAATTTCAAAGAGTTTTCCTCGCTGGCACCGCCCCCAATCCCCCTCAGACTCTCACACCCCGCCTCAACCACACACCTACAAAATGATGAAAGAAATCAAGATGCAGTAAAATTACCGTATGATTCACAAAGTTTTAATTTATTACTTCTACACTATTAACTTCACTCACGAAAGATTTTCCAGACAGTATTCACATCTACTAGAGAACGTACCTGCAAAAAATATTGTTGTTCGGCACTAAGTTCAGGAGACATTACGTCAAAATCAGTGAGATGCGAGAAAAACTGCCGCATCACGTTTTAATCAGAAAGAAACTACGTAAACAAAGAATGGTTGTGTGTGAGACTACAGAATGATACCAGGGGAAGATAAAGATATTTAAATCCATTGATACAATGATGAATCAAGACGAAAGCATAAATCCCAACAGAATTTCTAAATGTGCTCAAAATTTCAGGTATGTCCTCTTAAATAATATCGTAAAAGCAGAAAATTTACCGGAAAAGAAAAAGGTAGTTAGTATCCATTCCTCAAATTCCACTCAACCGACGTACCATTAAGCTTTAAAAGGCACCATTATTCGATCTAATTGGGCTACTGTCTATCGATAAAGCTCAAGCGTGAACAATCCGTTGTTATGAAGTAAATTGAAAAGAATCGTCTTTCTCGCAGGGACAACATCCCATGCGTAGCGTGTCCGCTCGTCACACTACCACGAAACGTAACATATTCATATTTTTTCCCGAAAGCAATATATCAGATGTAGTTTACAACTGTATACTAAGGATAAAATCCTAAACAAATGAGATGATTAATTTCATATTTATTTCCAGTTCAGAAATTAAACGGAAAATAGACCAAGCGATGCAAGTATTTCTGAGCTAGTATCTAAAGAAGCTCTTGTGCTAATTTTTAATAAGTGAAATTTGGTTTAAAGAAACAGAAATTCTGGAAAACCTTTTGAGAGTTGCTGAACGTTTTACAGCAAACGAATATACATTCCAATTTATGATTTTCTGAAATGACTGCGGGACTTCATGAAAATCCTGTATAAGTATACCGCCTTTACTAGCAGTATACCATCGCAGACTAGACCAGGTAGCTTTCATTTATTTTTATTTCATCCTTTCCTGTCGATAAGGTTGGGGGTTTGGCAGTACAACGTCCAACTCTTCAACTAAATGCTTTAAACGATACATGATGACTTTACAAATATAATTAAATGGTGAAAAAGTTACAAACGATCTTAGCATTTATAAAACGATGTATTTTAATGCTATTTGTGGTACATAAAGTTGCAGTGTTGATTTAATTGCTCAGTCAAAAATTAAAATTAAATGACTAAAAGATAAATATGGAAATAGAAGTTGTAAATGAGTCGAGAAAAGCTGACGTACTTTAGATGTAGCACTGCACTTTCGCTAAAACGTTGAGGGACCTGAGGAATAAAGGTGTTTTAGAAAGGGTAAAAGTTGAGTGCTGTGTAGAATTGAAAAGTATGAGTCTAATTATAGCAGTCTGTTAGGTGGTATCTACGGAAGAGAAGGTAAGAGTTCGGGTGGACAGGAGGAAGACTCAAAGGGATGAAATACTTGGTGTGCGGGTACAGCCGTAATACAAAGAAGAGAATGGATGGGGAAATATGGACAGGGAAGAAGGAAGGGGGAGCACTGATGTGGGATAGGTGTAGAGGAGTTAAAGTTGATATGGTGGATAAATATCGGGGCTGATGATCATTGTGTGGGAGGGGAAGTCAGTGGAAACTGCGTTGGGACAATGTATGGAATGTGTGTAGGTGTAGAGACGGTGAAATTTGTTGATAAAGGTGTGGCACCGTACTTGAATTTGTGTCCAGAGGAGGAAAATATGATGTTGTTGGAAGCTAGTTTGCTGGCAGTGTATCATGTACGGAGGTGTTCAATGTGGGTGAGAGGCGATGGATATTTGATGCGATGGTTGAAGATTCACGTGGGGGGAGGAAAACGGATGATAAAGCAAGACGGAGCGCAAAGCCCTCAAAGATATGGATGGCTACTAACTGAAAGACATGCGCTTAAGAACTCAGAAAAACGATCTGCTCAGGCAAGTACGCTTGCACTGACAGTTCCCGTGAATAACCTCCGGACTTGCCGCTTACGTCAGGGCGGCCGCGGACTGATGACGCACGTACGTTTACCTGTGAGCGAGGCTCGCGTGGAAAGCGAAACGGTCCCCAGTCACTCATCACCCAGGAATGCCCTCACAGGCGTACCGGCCGCTTTTTCTCTTATCTCTTGTTCTGCCCCGAGCTAGTCTGCGAACAAAATATCGCATCCAGTCTACTTCACTCGCGGCTGTGACGAGATCTCGGAGAGATGGGATAAATCCGACATGGAAAAAACAGTCTGCTTTATACTGCGCTCCCTCTTTTCTGTCGTGTGGTGGATGATATGCTAGTTAATACAATACAATTAAGCAATTACACTTTGTTCTCGCAAACACCGTTAACCTCAGGAAGTGTTAGTAACTGCGTTATTGGTAGTACATTGTGTACGTAAGCCTTTGACAAAGTGTAGCATTCTGGCCTTCAATCAGCCACACCCGCTCCCAGATTTGTTTGCCTACTGCAGGTGTGTATGAAGGCTCTGTCCTATCCTCCGTTCCTTTCATCTTGTACGCAGTAGGGCACTCCAAAACAACCAACACACCCCTCTGTACCTCCTGCAATATGCTGGCGACACCGGCTACCTAACCACCACCTACATCCTCCAACTTCCTCCCATTTCTCCCCAACGTTGCTTGAATCTCCTGGTCGAGTTGTGTAACTTCAAGTTAATTCACAGAAAAGCCATGCCACCATCTCTGCTCGCACCACTCAGCGTTTCTATCCTCCGGATTTCCACCTCATCATATATAACCAACCTATCCCTCCGACTAACACAGTAAAGTATTCAGCTCTAACTCTGGACTGAAATCCACCATAGAAAGTACGATGCAACTCACCGAAGGTACTAAAAATATTAACAGGCTGCAGCTGAGGTCTACATCCTTCTGTCAGTATGCTCATCTACAAATTTCTCAGCCAAGCCATCCTACATTATTCCAACATTGCCTGGATGTCTGTCTCCCCTAAATTCCAAAAATTGGCTCTGAGCACCATGGGACTTAACTTCTGAGGTCATCAGTCCCCTAGAACTTAGAACTACTTAAACCTAACTAACCTAAGGACATCACACACATCCATGCCCGCGGCAGGATTCGAACCTGCGACCGTAAGGGTCGCGCGGTTCCAGACTGAAGCGCCTAGAACCGCTCGGCCAAACCGGCCGGCTTTCCACAAATTACTTGAAATCTTGGGAAGATGTGCACTCCATCCCACCTCCAGCATCCGGCTACCTTCCTCAACTCACATCCTACTGCAACTCGCCCACCTTCTTCTCTGCTTACAGCACCATCGTGTCCAATATACTAACCATAGAACCCTGTCCCAGCAACCAGTATCCTATCCACTAATAACCAGTCCAGGTACACTGCTATATCACTACCTTCCTATTCTACCTTCTACGCCCCTTCAAACTTATCCATTCTCTGGAACTATTACTCCGACAACTCAACGATGAAATTCGTCTCAACATTTACTCGTCTTTCCAGTCCTAGTTACAACGCTACAAATCAAGCCACTTTTCCATCTTTTGCCCTCTCACTCGCGCTTCCTTAGCGACTTCCTTAATTCACTACCTGCATTTTCCCGTCACCATAATCATTATCACACACCACCAGGACCACGAGTATATCGTACAGCATTATCATCATCATCAGTGATCATATTTTATTCGTGGCGATCAAACAGATGCCGTTCGACGGCGGTACAGTCCAGAAATCGTATGCCAATCAGATAAATCAAAGTGACCATTGTGGCAATCATTCCACCCATGCATCGACTGAAGATACCTGTTTGGTAAAACAACGTGTCCTGTTGCTTGAAGTCCGTAACTGCCTGCGCCAGATCCTCGACCGACAAGAGTCGTTGACCCTTAAAGGCTTTTTTTTTTTAGGGGATTGATGTCGTGATAATCCGTTGGGGAGAGATCAGGACTGTAGGGGGTGTACTCGAGTGTGTCTCACTTGAGTTGGTAGAACTTCTGCGTTACGACATTTGCGATATGGGGACGTACGTTGTCATGAGCAGGACGGAACTTGCTGCAACACTCTTAAGAGCGTTTTTTGACAGACTCTTTCTACATTCCTCTATGAATTTTACCAGTTTTTGACCTTCGGCAGGTAAGAAAAGGATAACAGCACTTCGGTCCTGTCTGGACGCATTTGGTAATGAGTACTTCACGTTTCCGAATTCGCCGTACGCGCAACGGCCTACATGTTGGCACTTATACAGGGTCGTCCATTGATCGTGACTGGGCCAAATATCTCACGAAATAAGCGTCAAACGAAAAAACTACAAAGAACGAAACTTGTCTAGCTTGAAGGGGGAAATCAGATGGCGCTATGGTTGGCCCGCTAGATGGCGTTGCCATAGGTCAAACGGATATCAACTGCGTTTATCTAAATAGGAACCCCCATCTTTTATTAGATATTCGTTTAGTGCGTAAATAAATGTGAATGCTTTAGTTAGACCACTTTTTTCGCTTTGTGATGGATGGCGCTGTAATAGTCACAAACATATGGCTCCTAATTTTAGACGAACAATTGGTAACGCGTGTTTTTGATGTACATTGATCTACGGTTGGGATTATATGGGCTATTTAGCCCCGACCCATGTATAAACTTTCTCGAACTCATATGCGCATGCGCATTCAAGTAACCTCCCTTGTCTTGCGCATGTGCATAGACAGCGGGTCAGGCTTGGAAGTGAGCGACCATTTGTAGCTGCAGTTTATAGCGGTTCAAAATGGCTCTGAGCACTATGGGACTCAACTGCTGTGGTTATCAGCCCCTAGAACTTGGAAATACTTAAACCTAACTAACCTAAGGACATCACATACACCCATGCCCGAGGCAGGATTCGAACCTGCGACCGTAGCAACAGCGCGGCTCCGGACTGGAGCGCCTAGAACCGTACGGCCACCAAGGCCGGCGGTTTATAGCGGGTTATGGCCCATCGATCATAGGCCAGTGTGAGGTGGAGCGTGCACCATTAAGTTAAGTAATGGTTTTGACTTTGTACATATGTACTGTTTGTGTTTTCCTTTCCTTTTTTGTTTATAAATGTATAGCTATGGTGTTCTTTTAATCATTGACGAAGCTCTTCTTATGCACTTGTGAGTTTTATTGTTGTTCTGAAGAAGGTGTAGTTATCTACACCGAAACCTGGGTTAACACTTAACACTAGGTGCTTTTTTCGCAATCGAGACGGGTTTTAGTTTTTTAATAATACCTTGTAGATGTATTCATTAATTCGTTAGAAGTAAAGTTTTTCAGTAATTTCTCAGTCTCAGCTGTAGGCATCCTTCCAGACGCTGGAAACGTTGACAACATCTTGATCATTTAAAAAGGGCCTACCGATAGTAGGCGTCAAAATTAGCTTCACTACCTTCACTAAAGAAACTACACTCCTGGAAATTGAAATAAGAACACCGTGAATTCATTGTCCCAGGAAGGGGAAACTTTATTGACACATTCCTGGGGTCAGATACATCACATGATCACACTGACAGAACCACAGGCACGTAGACACAGGCAACAGAGCATGCACAATGTCGGCACTAGTACAGTGTATATCCACCTTTCGCAGCAATGCAGGCTGCTATTCTCCCATGGAGACGATCGTAGAGATGCTGGATGTAGTCCTGTGGAACGGCTTGCCATGCCATTTCCACCTGGCGCCTCAGTTGGACCAGCGTTCGTGCTGGACGTGCAGACCGCGTGAGACGACGCTTCATCCAGTCCCAAACATGCTCAATGGGGGACAGATCCGGAGATCTTGCTGGCCAGGGTAGTTGACTTACACCTTCTAGAGCACGTTGGGTGGCACGGGATACATGCGGACGTGCATTGTCCTGTTGGAACAGCAAGTTCCCTTGCCGGTCTAGGAATGGTAGAACGATGGGTTCGATGACGGTTTGGATGTACCGTGCACTATTCAGTGTCCCCTCGACGATCACCAGTGGTGTACGGCCAGTGTAGGAGATCGCTCCCCACACCATGATGCCGGGTGTTGGCCCTGTGTGCCTCGGTCGTATGCAGTCCTGATTGTGGCACTCACCTGCACGGCGCCAAACACGCATACGACCATCATTGGCACCAAGGCAGAAGCGACTCTCATCGCTGAAGACGACACGTCTCCATTCGTCCCTCCATTCACGCCTGTCGCGACACCACTGGAGGCGGGCTGCACGATGTTGGGGCGTGAGCGGAAGACGGCCTAACGGTGTGCCCTCGCTCAAAGTCCGTCAACTGCACATACGGTTCACGTCCACGCTGTCGCAGCATGCTACCAGTGTTAAAGACTGCGATGGAGCTCCGTATGCCACGGCAAACTGGCTGACACTGACGGCGGCGGTGCACAAATGCTGCGCAGCTAGCGCCATTCGACGGCCAACACCGCGGTTCCTGGTGTGTCCGCTGTGCCGTGCGTGTGATCATTGCTTGTACAGCCCTCTCGCAGTGTCCGGAGCAAGTATGGTGGGTCTGACACACCGGTGTCAATGTATTCTTTTTTCCATTTCCAGGGGTGTAGTTATGATCAACTTATACTTTTCACTTCAGTACACCCACATTCTAAAAACAAAACCTCTTTTTATTCAGCTACCCATAGAGCCACCTCCATCTCCATTTCTAGTAAAAATCTCAGATCTGAAATCAGTCTGATTAAAACTATTACAGTCAATAAGGTCTATGACCCTTCCATGGTAGATAACATTTTTAGTAGTAAAACCAATAAGAGAACCACAATTCTACGTAGTTCTAATAATGAACCTAATGAATTTCTCTCTGCATCTGTTTCGAAATAAGTATTATTGTAGAGTAGCCTAATAATTCTTTAAAAAATAACATCATGTATAACTTGAATCTTAACATCATACATAACTTGAAACTTACGCTTTCTCCTTTGCAGCCGGCCGCGGTGGCCGCGGTGGCGCTTCAGTCTGGAGCCGCGCGACTGCTACGGTCGCAGGTTTGAATCCTGCCTCGGGCATGGATGTGTGTGATGTCCTTAGGTTAGTTAGCTCTAAGTAGTTCTAAGTTCTAGGGGACGGATGACCTCAGCTGTTAAATCCCTAGTGCTCAGAGCCATATGAACCATTTTTTCTCCTTTGCAAAATTCTGGTGTTTATAAAATTATTTGCGACAACTGCCCCTCCTATTACATAGGGCAAATAGGCCGAGCTATTTCGATAAAATTCAAAGAACACCTTCTAGAGAAAAAATGCACCAATGTTCATAATTCAACTTTCGCTGACCATTTATTAATCACAATGCATAATCCTAAATATGTAAAATACGTCCATATCTTACATTCAGAGAAAATAGGCTTTAGGCGTAACATCTTACAAGAGTTAGAAATTAATAAATACCCATCTCTGAAGGACGGTGTCATTCTTAACGAACAGTTGCAATTACTTCTTTCAAGGTATAGAGCTGCTTAATTAAAGCCGGCCGGGGTGGCCGAGCGGTTCTACGCGCTACAGTCTGGAACCGCGCGACCGCTACGGTCGCAGGTTCGAATCCTGCCTCGGGCATGTGTGTGATGTCCTTAGGTTAGTTAGGTTTAAGTTGTTCTAAGTTCTAGGGGACTGATGACCTCAGAAGTTAAGTCCCATAGTGATCAGAGCCATTTTCTTTTTTTTTTTTTTTTTTTTCCTAATTAAAATTGTCTGAATGACGATACTCTCCTCAGTGTAATCTCCTAAAAATTGTTTTTCCTTCCAGTATTATGTTTTCTCTGTATATTACCTGAACTGTAATTTCTTCCGTAAAAAAGGCTGTGACTTTCACACACTGGTTCCTATTTGTTACCAATAATATTTAAAACTGCCCCTGCAATGCCTCATTTGCTCTTAAGTTGTCTGTATTTCACTCCTGCGGCATGGAACGAATCTGTTTTCGTGTCCTCCTCGTGGATGCCTCGGCGTGTTAGCCGTTTAGTCCGTATTATACTGCTCTTGGTCCTAAGCGATCTTGCGGTTGTGATTATACTGCATGGAGTATTTCATCGATTGATTATTATGTTATACTTTTGCATTCAAGTTTTTATTCCTACAACATTTCTGTTTGGACTAGGACACCTTTGCTTTTAAATCCATGGTGTGATGACATGTAAGTAAGTACGTTCTGTTTGTACGTAACTTACGAATGTAATCCTATTAAGTGTATATTATTTCAGTCCATCTCATTATATATTTAGGTCTTCCACGTAACTTTTTATTCTGATGAAGATTGCCGAAGTGCAATCGAAACCGTGGTCAATTCACAAAATTTTGTGCAACCGAAGTGGATATATATACATGCTATAATTAAATAGCCTGCGTTTGTTGGATCACAGCCAATAAAATTTTTGTAATATCAGTTGCTGTCATAATCTGCGCTCTGTACTACCAACAGAAATTGCAACGTTTAACATCATAACGCAATTCTGACACTACAACTGCTACGTCGCTGACGTTTGCAGAAATGAAAAAGCAAGGAAGTCTACATGAAGTGTTCCAAACAAATCCGGTAAGCGTGAAACCGAACGACGGACCCACTGGACACCTTTTATTGTGCCACTTACCTCTGGTTACCATTGTTAACGAAGTGGTTATCGCCAAGCGTTAACGAGCATCACTTCCCTTTCAATTCTTGCTCTAAGGGGGATAAGCAGACTGCTAGCTTGTTGATGTACAGAATACCTAATAATAAATAAATACTTAAATATACAGCAGTAAAACTGGCAGTCTATTTAAAATGTGCAGCCGATTTCTTTTTGGCCAGTACGTCGACATTTTTTCATTGATATACAAGTATGTTTCGATGTATCGAGAGCCAATAATTGTGACGTTTTCATTAATATTGATACATCGGATCACTGATAGTTTTAAAAATATCGGCAGTCCTTTTATATAACACTTACAGTAAGTTTGAAACATGCCCATCATTTTATCTCATACATTATCCAAGATCGTGTACCATATTATTGAGCAATTGACAATGGTACTGCTTCTTTCTTTCTTCACATATTAAAGGGTTTTATATTTTACTGGCATTTCATTACTGTGTGTAATACATAAACATAAAAAATTGCCGGCCGAAGTGGCCGTGCGGTTAAAGGCGGTGCAGTCTGGAACCGCAAGACCGCTCCGGTCGCAGGTTCGAATCCTGCCTCGGGCATGGATGTTTGTGATGTCCTTAGGTTAGTTAGGTTTAACTAGTTCTAAGTTCTAGCGGAACTAATGACCTCAGCAGTTGAGTCCCATAGTGCTCAGAGCCATTTGAGCCCATAAAAAATTCCTCTTCAGTTCCTTGTCATAAATACCGTATTGTAAATACTAAAAGTGCACTGTATATCACATACTTTTTCAAGTACTAACCCTGTGGCTGTCCAAAATTTACAGATACAAAACTTTTATCAATGGACAACGCAAAAACCTGTTTTGTACGACCATAAGCTATAATGACCGTAAACCATAGGTCCCTTGACGCGGTTAAAACTGATTCCGACTGTATTTGAAAATACTGTTTAATTCGATTTTGATGTTTCATACCACATTCCTTTGTCCATATCTGATACAATTTTGTAATTAGCCATAAGATTTGGCCCTCCATGAAACTCATTATCTAATCGTGATCTTTAGTTGTTACAGACCCTCAGTTCATGGTAGCAAAATATGCGGTAGTGGATTTATCCGTTTAGAACATTCGACGAATGAATTTCTTACAAGCATGTGAAAATAGAATTTCAGAAGGTTTGTTTGGTATCTACGGAGTCAGCAAGCAGTCAACAATGTTGTGTTGTTGTTAAATATGTGTCATGCGTATTGAAGAAACATCGAGTGACGGTAGAGTCAAAGACTCTATTGCAAGGTGCTTCGATCGACGTTGTTTCCATAATTGATTATCTGTTACTCAAATTATAAACTGTCGAGTCACATATATGCGATCATCGCCTCTGTTCGACGTCACCGTGCAATAACCGCTCGTAGACACAGATGGAAGCAGTAGCAGTGGAGGGTATACAAAATTTGTCGGGGGACGCAGAAAAACAGTGCAGTCGTTGTCATAATGCGGAAACGGCGCGATTTATCTGACATCTGAAAGGACATCATCATTGGCTTTCGGAGCAAGTGTGGAAGCATTTCAGAAACGGCCTAGTTTCTAAACTGTATGGATGGCGGCGTTGTTCAATTATACAGTGCATGGCAAAATTGCGCCATCGAAAACCGGAGCCGAGTCAACTTGTTGCATCACGGACCATAGATGAGAGGGGTGAACGATGGCTGCAGAGGTTCAAATAGTTCAAATGGCTATGAGCACTATGGGACTTAACATCTGAGGTCATCAGTCCCCTAGACTTAGAACTATTTAAACCTAACTAACCTAAGGACATCACACACATCCATGCCCGAGGCTGGATTCGAACCTGTGACCGTAGCGGTGGCGCGGTTCCAGACTATAAAGCACCTAGAACCGTTCGGCCACAACTGCCGGCTACAAGCAGCAGAGACCGAGCGAGGTGGCGCAGTGGTTAGACACTGGACTCGCATTCGGGAGGACGACGGTTCAATCGCGCGTCCGGCCATCCTGATTTAGGTTTTCCGTGATTTCCCTAAATCGCTCCAGGCAAATGCCGGGATGGTTCCTTTCAAAGGGCACGGCCGACTTCCTTCGCCGTCCTTCCCTAATCCGATGAGACCGATGACCTCGCTGTCTGGTCTCCTTCCCCGAAACAACCAACCAACCAACAAGCAGCAGAGGTTTATATGGACGAATAGATGTGCAATTGTTATGCAGATGATCGCCTAGGTGAAAAATGTCTCCTCAATGACTGCTCAGCGAACGTTGATGCTTATGGTCCTCCGTAGCAGGCGGCTGGTTGCTGCACCCATGCTGGCTGTTGTTCATCAGCGACGAAGACTGGAATTTGCACGTCAGTACCGCAACTAAACATGCACCGAGTGGCAACAGGTGGCCTTTTGAGATAAATCACGTTTTATACTCCACAGGACAGGGCATGTGTGGCGTGACAAGTCTGAAACCACACCCTGTGCTGTAACATACGTCGGTAAAGTCTAGGCCGGAGGAGGGAGTGTTGTCGTTTGGGTAATCTTTTCGTAGGATTCCATGGGTGATCTCGTCAGCCTGGAAGGCACAATGAGTCAACCTAAGTATTCAGTTATCGTTGGGAGCCATGTTGACCCCTACAAGCACTTTTGTTTTTCGCCGGCACTATGACATCCACCAGGAGGACAATGCGACGTGTCACACAACTCGCAATGTACATGCATTGTTTGAAAACCAGCAGGATGAGATTTTTATGTATTGTATGTTAACCGGGGACATAGAAACGAGGGAGAGGCTCCGTTCCCGCCGCAGCCGCCGCGGTACCACAACCCCACAACGACTACCGCATGTCTTCATGCCTCTCCGCCGCCCCACACTGAACCCAGGGTTATTGTGCGGTTCGGCCCCCGGTGCCCCCCCCCCCCCCCCCCCGTCCGGGGAACGTCTCACACCAGACGAGTGTAACCCCTATGTTTGCGTGGTAGAGTAATGGTGGTGCACTTGTACGTGGAGAACTTGTTTGGGCAGAAATCGTCGACATAGTGTAACTGAGGCGGAATAAGGGGAACCAGCCCACATTCGCCGAGGCAGATGGAAAACCGCCGAAAAACCATCCACAGACTGGCCGGTTCACCGGACGTCGACACAAATCCGCCGGGCGGATTCGTGCCAGGGACCAGGCGCTCCTTCACGCCCGGAAAGCCGTGGGTTAGACAGGAAGTCCAACCGGACGGGCAGGATGAGATTACTCTCCTGGATTTAAACGCAATTTTGAATCGGTGAGGCCATCTGGATTGGGATGTACGCGCCACGGATCCTCATCCAAGAAACCTAGCGCAGCTGTCTACGGAACTGGAATCGGCATGGCTCCACATACCTGTTGGAATCTTCAAGACCATTACTGACCTCTTCCTGCACGTCTCGCAACGGTCCACGATGAAAAGGGTAGTTATTCAGGCTTTTGACGGGTGGTCATATTAATGTGACTGGTCGATGTGTCTAAAGGCACATAGATGGAATTTTTCACGAACACTGAAAAAAATAGACCGTTGAAATCAGATGACTCTGAAGCCGAATGGTGCAATGTGAGCTGCAATGTCGTAGTCTCCACGAAAGTCACGCCGCACTGAATTGGAATGCTGGATCATAGAACTCAAAATATGTTTCGTTGGTGTGTGAGCGTTATCTCGCCACGCAGTGAAGATTGAACGAGCGAGAGAGCTGGGTATCTGCTCCGGAAACCCACGTGTCGATAACCTCATGAATCGGCAAGCTACAATTGGCACCGAGGTAAACTTTTACTTTCGATGGATAAATTTTTGTCTGCATTCCAGTTGAAGATGTAGTCTTGTGAAACCGAATGAATCTTTGTGAGACGCCCCGTACATAACTCGGAGAAAAGCAATATTAGAGAGTAAAAGTTCCAGTTTTTTGCTTTTCATATGGGGCGCTCTATTGATCGCCGGCGCATGGAATGTCCGATTAAATTAGCACCCAGCGAGCGACATTCTTTCGTCACGCGAGACAGCCGAGCGTAGCGGAGGTCGCTATCTGCGGTGGGTAGGAAGCGCAGCGTTGGGTGTTGGTATCTGCGAGAGAACCAGCCGGCGTGCACTAGCAGGCGTCTTTGTTTACTGCGCGGCAAGCTGGGCCAGGGCACTATCTGGTCACGCGTGTAGATGTGCCGCGGCCCACGGGAGCCGGCCGTGTTATTGTTCTCAGGCTGCGTTGTCTCGCCAGCCGGCGCTCCCCGAAACAAACGAGTTCAAGTTTCTCAGGCGAGAGATTTTAGCGCAGATTACACTCAGAGTCAGCAGCTAAAGTCCACCGCAGGCGGAGACACCTGCACTGTTCTAACAAGGGGACCTCACGAACTTCCCCGCACCAATTTGATTCATACTTACAGGATGTGTAGATGTCAATTATTTGGGGGTTGACATTCTTTCCCAGTCGCATCTCCCTGTTAAAGTGCTGCTAAGCCGCTGAACGTTTCCAAATCACGCTTCCTCTGTGTAGTCCCTATTGCCAGAGATAGATTGGAAGGTGGTTTGGTCCAGTGTAAGCCTACGTATTTTTCCGATGTACCTGGTGTCGTCATGGTACCGAGTCGTTCATAACCTTCTCCCCGTCAACGTTAGACTTTTTCGCATTGGCCATAATGAGACACACCGATGCACTTGTCGCCATGAAATGGATAGATTATGTCATCGGTTGGTCGCCTGCGGACACGGACATTGGAGATGGCTCCGCCGACAATTGACTTTTCTTGCCAGAACGACGGAAGCGCCAATCTCGACTGAGATTCTGCTGCGTCCCGATTCAGCCTTCTTTCCCAGAGCGAAGAACAGTACACTTATGTGGCTTGTCAGGCATTATGTTCATTACGTGGTGCGGAGCGGGTATGACCCGGACACTTGTGCTTTTTACCAGGATATGCTTACAGTCTATTGGACATGGCAAAGGGTGACACACTATCGTGAGCTTTTTGCGAATATGCAGTATCTGGTATTCAATTGTCAAGGATTTGAAGTTGGTTCAAATGGCTCTGAGCACTGTGGGACTTAACATCTATGGTCATCAGTCCCCTAGAACTTAGAACTACTTAAACCTAACTAACCTAAGGACATCACACAACACCCAGTCATCACGAGGTAGGGAAAATCCCTGACCCCGCCGGGAATCGAACCCGGGAACCCGGGCGCGGGAAGCGAGAACGCTACCGCACGACCACGAGCTGCGGACCAGGATTTGAAGTGTAGAATCCCCTTTCTGTTCGGAAGTTTTATTCCTGTTACCTTGCATTTGGTAAACCTGACAAAAAAAGAAGGTTTTGAGTTAATGCGTGCTCTTGATATTTTCTCATGCTCCCTTTTCAGGTGTATTGTTTGACAAGTTATTTCATTTTTGTGGCCCTGTTTACCTTGTTTCATTTTTTGTTTAATTAATAAGACATAAACAAAATTGTTGCAAGTCGTGACTGGAAACGAAGTTTTTCTTTTTTAAGTGGCGGAAAGCATGCAGGATCAAGCCCGATATTGCTTCTTTCTTTTTTGAGCAGCAAGTAATAACGTTTCAACAATAAATAACTAAATAAATAAATATAAAAAATAATAATAGGCTGTTATCATATGAAAAGAAGCGAGTAAACACTTAGTTCTGTAAATGAGAGGTCAATTAAACGAAGACAGAGAGGCAGTAAGCTCTTAGTTTCATATGTGGAAGGCCTGTGGACTGAATCTCACTGCCGGTACTTTTTTCACGTAATTCTAACAACATATACGTGTGGTACGTCGTGAACTGTGTCACTGTGTGATGACCGAGAACCTTTTACGAATGCAAACCAAGTTTCTTCTGCAATACACACTATGAGAAAACAATGCACGTAAGAGAATTGATCGTGCATTAAAGTGCTGCGTGTCACAATAATTATTTTTTTGCATGTTTCTATGACCAGTAGCATTCTGATTGACGCAGCACTCCATAGGGTATATGTAATACTTGTAACAAATGTAGATACAATAACATAAATAAAATGAGTAGACTGATTTGATTGGAATTTCTTGTGTATCCTTTTTTATTTCTATTCTTCTTTCTTCAGGATAAATATTATGAAAATAGTAAATGAATCATTCAATACTGGTAATTTGCGCAGTAATAATAAAACCTTTGTTATAATTACTTGGGAATGAAAAAAAACATAGTGCCAGCAGCCAGATTCGATCGATGGACCTCATGCTTTTGAAACTGAAAAGCTTATGCGCTAGGATGATACCTCCTAAGGTATTAGCAACCATGCAAAGTATATAACACGCGTAAAACTTTCAAACTCGATTTTCTTGAAAAGAGTTACATCTTCCTGTTTGTATGTATATGGAAGGCGTAGTCGTGCCCTGCACATCCTGTCACTGAGAATCAAATCGGTGAGAGGATGTTCGTACGTTCCCCTTGAAGTGGAGATTGTTACTGCTTTAAGTTGACATGTAGCTGCAAGCTTGACGCGTATGCTATGCTTGACGATTTCTAGTATAATTTTGAGGAAGCATTCAGGCTGTTCAAATTGCGGCAGGCTTGTTATGTTTTCAGTCACGCAGTCAGCATAATAACACATATACATCTACTCCATAAGCAGTATTACGGTGTGTGTCGGATGGAACCTCTGGCATAACTATTTACCTCTTTCCCATTTCTTCAGAGACATATGGCACGTGGGGAGAAGGTTCTGTATGTCATATAGTTACTGTGATTTCCTCGCCGTGATCACTTCGCAGGTATGTAACGTATATCACTGGACATTGTTGAACATATCTGTAGCGCTCTCGTGCCGACTCTTCGTTCGATCTTCTCAATCTCTTCTGTTAATCCAATCTCTTAATAATCCCAGAGAGATGAGCCATACTCGATAAGAACGACTCGAACATGTGTGCATAAGCCACTTCTTTCGTGGATGGATTACATTTTTTAACATTCACCCGAAGTATCTCAGTCCATTTGCTGTACCCACATTTTTTATGTGGTCATTTCACTTAAGGTTGCTCCGTATGGTCATTAATAGATATACAGAGACAAACAAGACACAACACAAAGGAGTTATTCGAATGGGACGGAAATGGGTAGACGTGATGCATATGTGCAAACAAGAAAATGGTTACAACCTCAGAAAATCGGATTATTTATTGAAGAGAAAGCGCATCACAACCTGAGCAAGTCAACAACGCGTTGGTCGACCTCTGATCCTGATGCACGCAGTTATTCGGCTTGGCATTGATAGATGGATTTGTTCGATGTCCTCCTGAGGTATGGCGTGCCACGGTCTGTCCAATTTGTACGTTACATCGTCAAAATCCCGATCTGGTTGGAGGGGCCAAATGTTCTCAACTGGGGGAGAGATTCGACGACCCAGCTGGCCAAGGCAGGATTTGGCGAACACCAAGACAAGCATTAGAAACTCTTGCCTTGTGGCAGGCGGGCCTTATCTTGCTCAAGCCCAAGATGGCTTGCTATGAAGGGCAACAAAACGAGGCGTAGAATATCGTCGATGTACCGCTCTGTTCTAAATATGCCCCGGATGACAACCTAGCGGTTCCTGCTATAAAAAGCAATGGCACTCCACACCATCACTCCATGCTGTCGAGCCGTATGGCGGGCGACAGTTGGGTTGGCATCCCACTGCTGCCCGGTGCGTGTCCAGACACGTCTTCTCTTGTAATCTGGAGTTAATTTGAAGTAGACTAATCGATGAAGATAATTCTACACCAGTGAATGAGATTCAAGGCTGAAGAGACGTCTGGAGATATCCAGGACAGCGGTGGGAAACCATCCGGACTATCTCCCGACATGCGTCCCGGCAACAAGGAGGTGCCATCCGTTTTCAGAGCAGAACCCCTTGGTTGTCATTTACGGCATCCTTCAGTGGGGATGGCGTTTATTGCTGAAACAACCGGTTTTTGCTTATATCGGTTTTTTCCATGCCAGTTTAACCTGATTCTTAAAACCGCTCAAAGTAACGGGTTTCTGAAAAAAGCGATTTTCGATTTTTCATTCCTATTTTTTCCTTTGATGAACGTGAAAATCGAACAAAAACTGGAAAATTCTGGCTCTTTCAATTACGAGACATATAGAATCAAAGTATTAAATAGACACATAAAAGAAAATTTAATCCTTTCATTGTTCGCTGCTCTTCTCGGAAAGTGATAAAGGGTTGAATATTACAAAAAAAGTCCTTGGTATTGTCTTACTGATTCCAATTTTTGACACCCTGCTCAAAACTTATGTTGTTATTGGGGATTAAGAATAGACAGTGCCAAAGGGTGAAATATGATGCTGAAAATCTTCGTTTTTCTTGCTAACTTACCCGTTTTGAAGGGCTACAAGCAGAGAAAAACATATTACATAGACACAGGCAGTACATCAGCGACTTTATATTTTTATTGTAGAAGCTTTCGAAATATGGTGCTACAGAATATCACTGAAGATTAGATGGGTAGATCACGTAAGTAATGAGGAGGTATTGAATAGAATTGGGAAGAAGAGAAATTTGTGGCACAAATTGACTAGAAGAAGGGATCGGTTGTTAGGACATGTTCTGAGGCATCAAGGGATCATCAATTTAGTATTGGAGGGTAGCGTGGAGGACAAAAATCGTAGACGGGGACGAAGAGATGAATGCACTAAGCAGATGCAGAAGGATGTAGGTTGCAGTAAGTACTGGGAGATGAAGAAGCTTGCACAGGATGGAGTAGCATGGAGAGCTGCATCAAACCAGTCTCTGGACTGAAAACCACAACAACAACAACTGTGAATGATCTGTTGTTAAGTTTTTAGTTTATTATGTTACAATATTTTCCCCCCTCTTTTACTATTTCGTAGAAATGGTAGAAAAATCTTTAACCTCTTAAAGGAAATGGAGCATTGTACGCATTGTAATGTCACTTCGTAAAATTTTCTCCATACTATGGTTTGTGCCATTCTCTAATGCAATGGATGTCCGGCGACGACAGCGAGGAACTGACGTGCACACTAGATGGGGGCGAGTGTTCCACGCTGCACGTACACGCGTGCCGTAAGCGTCGACACGTGGAAATACGGACATTATTGTTTCAGCTATTCTGCAACATTCTTACGTCACGTGTTTCGTCCTCGTTCCTTTTGGCATTGTTATTAAAATAGTAGTTAGTTCTGGTCGCTTTTCCCATTTTGCATGATAAGTCAATAGTTTAAACCAATAAAATTTTGTGAACAAAAGTTTATCCTTTTAAAAAAATGTTTGTTTGGAAAGGAAAAATTTTAGCACAGCTGTTGTAGGTAATCGGTAGTTTCTTTTTTTACTCAGTATTAGTAAAAAGTAACAAACGCGTGTTATACCCGAAACCAAAACAAATACCGAAAAATACCGGTTATTCAGAACTAAAATGCCGGTATCGGTTGTAAACTTTTGGTTTTTCCCGTCCCTACGAGTCTTGTGACACAGCGGCACTTCAGCGATATTCTATGTCCTGTTTTGTAGCACTTCATGGAAGCAACCCTGGCGTTACATTTCAGCTAGATAATGACCGGCCGTGCACGACGAGATGTCTTGGTGCTTGTCTTCGTGCTAGCCAAATCCTATCTTGGCCAAAAAGGTGACCGTATCTCGCCTCAACGGAGAACGTTTGGAGCGTTATGAGCAGGTCCCTCCAACCGTCTCCCGAACTGGACAGAATCTGGCAGGATATGCCCCAGGAGGACATCCAGCAATTCTGTCAGTCAATGCCAAGTCGAACAATTGAAAATTGCCTGCATAATGGCCGGAGGTGGACCACCGCGTTATTGCCTTGCTCAATTTGTGAAACTCTTTGTCTTGAATAAATCGTCCGGTTTTTCTGATATTGTAATTATTTCTTTTTCTGTTCATCTACATCACATCTACCGCTTTTCGTCAAATTCGGATAATTTCTTCGTATGTGTGTGTGTGTGTTTTTTTGTCTTAGAGTGTACTTTAAAATAATTAATGTTCACAGTGACTTATCACCAATAGTATAACGGAATGTCAGTGGATCTCTTCCCCCGTTTATGCGCAGTACGTTACGTTTACGTTCGTGGTAAACTACCAGTGCCTTCATCGACCGTCGGTTCTCTGCAGGTCTTCCTGCAATTCGCCAGAGTCCTCTTACGTTGCAGCCTTCCTGTAGGCAACAGCATCGTCAGTGAATACACAAACGGATCCTCTAAGTTAGACATTACATCATTGATATAAATAGTAACTAGTAGTGGCTTTATAACACTCCACTGAGATGCTCCCGACATTATCTTTACATTTATAGATTTCGTTCCTTTAACAACGACTTGTTGAGTTCTGTCAGCAAGGACGTCAAATCTAATTAGAAATATTGTCCTACACTCGGTTAGTTCAATAAATGAAGGTGTGGAACTGTATCCAGTGCCTTCCGGATGTCAACGAAAGCGGCATGAATATGAACGCCTCTGTCTACGATGCACTGAATCTCATAGAATAACAGAGCGAACTGAGTTATGGAAGATCTCTGTTCGCGTTGCATATGTTTATTTTTATAGGGAAAATTTTCCCTCTCCACTGTTGAGCGGTTTTAAATGATTACCACGTTAGCGCCCGCCGCTTCGCTCGCGTAGGCAGTATGGTCTCCTCAGATACTTGTTATTTGCTTTTTCTTAATCGAATTTCTTTCTTTGTTATTCTGACAAAGCCGATTTGTCGTGGCGACTGTTAAATATCTTTCTCTCATTTATTTCACAAACTGCAGCACATTCTAAATTTTTCACGCTGATTAAGGACACAGAAGCATTAATTTTTCCGAATGTAAGGTTCTAGAGTAGACTCCTTGTCCGGTACACAGTTTTATTTTGCCACGGGGTTTCATATCTGGTTAAAATTTCACTAAACATTCAAACTTCAAGACGAAGAAATGTGATCGTTAAAACGAAATAACCTAAATACATATCTCAGAAGCAAAAAACGCCATAAGCACTTCTCAGCGGAAGGATGGAGATATATCAATGTCAAATAATACATCGTAAACCGGATAGAAATTCTGAGACGACTAGTGTGGTTGATCAAAACCCTAAAATCTGTCTAAAAGACGGTTTACCGACATGCGTTCCCGAATGAAGGTGATCAGAAAGTAAAAATTTACCTCCGCCTGAACCGAAGGTAAGAAGGACACATACCACTAAAAAGTCGTATAGCGCTAAATTGAAGGGCCAAACCGTGTTTCCAGCCATTACACCTCCATCACAAGCTAAAGCAGCAACGTAAACCAGAAATTATGATAAAGCTTGCCTTGGCGTAGTAAGCAAGCTGCATACTTATGCCTCCCTTGGTAAGCAGGTGTTAAACATATCCTACGACATCATGAATTGGGTAATCAGTGAATGTCACATACCATTATCGAAGAACATAATCGTATCCGTCCAAATTCGTATCATAATCTAACACCTGCCCACATGAAAAGAACCTTCAAGCTATTTCATTTCTAAAGCTCACCACAGTGTACTAACAACGATACTGCTGACCCTATAAGTCAGTTTAACATTTACAAAACAATACGCAAGCACAACCCTGGGATAGATCCGATATAAGAGAAAGAGTGGGGACAGTGCGCACTTTAACAAAAATTATTATTTTGACACATTCGTAACAAGTAACGTAAAAGCAACTGTATGTAAGGTTATGCAGTTTCTCTACGTTTACTATACAGAATTGAAATCTACTGCCATTTCAAAAGTAACCACATTTCAATGACGTTTATCTGCAAATATTACAAAGATGTGGTTGGGATTCTCCACCTGATACAGAAATTATCCGTCATTGATCAACTGAACTTGAAAGGGTATTGTACCGCCCGACATTGAAAATAGGTACAACATTCTTCGTTATTCTTGTCAGAACAACATATTTTTTGTAATAATAACTCAATTTCACTTAATACACCAAAGCCGGATACCAGTGTAGGAAAGATTGGTTCAAATGGCTCTGAGCACTATGGGACTTAACATCTGTGGTCATCAGTCCCCTAGAACTTAGAACTACTTAAACCTAACTAACCTAAGGACATCACACACATCCATGCCCGAGGCAGGATTCGAACCTGCGACCGTAGCAGTCGCGCGGCTCCGGACTGAGCGCCTAGAAACGCGAGACCACCGCGGCCGGAGTGTAGGAAAGAATGACAATTTATTTGTTTAATTCATCACATGTGCACTCCCACAAAATAAATCCCTACATACAATTTGGTGAGATCTGTGAAATGAATGAATGAATGTATGGTCGTCTACTAACCGCAGATAGTGAATGTGCAATATATGATCTTCTTTGAGACGGTCCTTTGGTCACCTTTGGTGGAACCAAAGAGATGAAATTTACCTGCGCTTTGAGCGCCTGAAATGTGGCTGACCAATGCGGTAACATGGTGCTCCCCCACCTCGACGGAGGTACGACCTGACCGGAAGAACGGCCATGTTTCAGTACTCTGGCGCTGGATCTTGTGTTGGTAAGACCTGTCTTAGGTGTGCTCCGTAAAGACAAAAGAGCAGAGAAAATGCATGTGAAATACTTAAGAGTAGTTTGGAATAATTATTTATCTATTTCAGGAAATTTTGGGAGGAGAGTTAAATGACAGGCAGGTAATATTAAGGGGATTGTAGCAATCTTCGGAAGTGACCAACGGTCACAGTGAAACCACGTGTAGCAATAAGTTGGAATACTTGCGAGTGCTAGTACTAGGTTGAAATACTTCCGAGTGCTAAAGTTAAGCTGAATTACTGGCGTGTGTACTATAAGTTGGAAATATTTAAGAAATGGCGTGTGCAAGACTTGAAATTAGAGACGAGTACTTCCACGTGGTGAGTATTGTGTGAGTTTCAATCTGTGTATGAGACAAAGGATAAAGAGAAGTACTCGTCCATGGTATCAGTTGAGGACTTGAGTGTGTGACGAATATGTTCTTAATATTACTTTGCGTGTTATGTTTCCGTGTGACGCTGGATTCAAACTCTAATACTCTGGCCGGCCGGAGTGGCCGAGCGGTTCTAGGCGCTTCAGTCTGGAACCGCACGACCGCTACGATCGCAGGTTCGAATCCTGCCTCGGGCATGGATGTGTGTGATGTCCTTAGGTTAGTTTTTAAGTAGTTCTAAGTCTGTGGGACTGATGACCTCAGATGTTAAGTCCCATAGTGCTCAGAGCCATTTGAACCATTTGAATTGTTGTATAAAATGTAATGGCGTGTTTAGGTTATCTTTGAACCATAATAAAATTTATCGGGATAAAAAAGATAGTGAAAAGAAAAAGATTGGTGGCCTTGTTCTTCAAATAGTGTGTAGTCATGATACCCAGATTTTATAATGTGTGCGCCATTCATATTCATTGCGATGGCCAGGTGTTGGTCAAAGCCGTTGGGTAAGAACGAAAATGTGGTATTGCCAGAGCGTAGTGAACAATCAGAGTTGTGTAAATTACTAATAGTCAGATATGCGTTATCCGTTTCCGTTGCGTAATATTCAAACAGGAGAATAATTTGTAGCTTAATTGTGGGTACTAGAGCTCATAATCAGTCATTGATGTTACACGAGAAATAACAACAAATCCACTCGCTTGGTAGACCACTCATCTTGCAGGCCTGACTGCTTGATGCCACAGTATGAGCAAGGCATGTGGGTGCCTCTCATAATTTCGACCCTGCCAGGGTTGTGCTGTTAGGGTTTGCTGTTAAGATTTTTTTTTTTTGATGGAATTTGTCAAGATTTTTACGTATGTTGTGATAGCGCAAAGAAGTAACATTTTTTGTTTGCAATTTCTTTCTGGATTGGTGACACAATCAAAAATACTGAAATCACCCGACACCCTCAATGACTCTGTTGTTACATGATTAATTCTGGTTTTCTTTGTCTTCCTTTCTGTCTGCGTAATAAAACATCCATTCTTGTTATTCAAGCCAGTATGTTGTTTATTTTCATTCCTTACTTTCGTCTTCATTTCAGCTTCTTATTCGCTGGGGTGCGCATGTTTCTTTCTTTCAGCGCATCATTTCACTTGTCTGGTGGAACACGCTAAGTAATCAGATTCTTTACGTAAAACTATTATATTCAGAAAGCAAACTGCTATACTTAGAAAGTGAATTGCAATAATTCAATGAATTACAAGTTTTAATAACATCTTCAGATAAATGTAAACTACTAATAATTATTGTCTGTTCTGTTTACCCCACACTCTGATTCTTCAGCTCAAATGGTGTCTGCCGTTTTGTTCCTGTTTGTTACTCACAAGGATCAGAGGAAGGATGCGAAGAAAATACTGAAAGCGTACGTTTACCCGCTGTGCGGTATCACCCAGCAACACCTAACGTATTAACCACAATAGGTGAAGATTAGTTAACGATGCGATAAGACACCCGTAGACCGAAGATGTGATAAACATGGTGAAAATGACCAGTAGATGATGTCACCAACAACACGATAACATTAGCGAAATGGAAACTGACAAAATACTCGTAATAGGACATCGGCGAAAATAGAGGTGTTTTGGTCCACAGACTTCTTCTAAATGAATTTTCACTCAGTTGATCCGTGTAAGCATAACTGAATTTTCCCAGCAGATTAAAGCTGCATTTTGGATCGGGACTAGAATCTGCGACCCTTATCTTTCGCGACCAAGCGCTCTACCGACAGAGCTATCCAGACCCGACTCACGTTCGGACACTCTCCTGCAGGAATGTTAATTCCGCAGGTATGCAGGAGAACTTCTGCGAAGTTCGGAAGGTAGGAGAAGAGGTACTGTGCGTTGGACCGGGTTCCGAACCTGGAACCATTTGCCTTTTGCAGGCAAGTACGCTACCAACGGCAAAATGTCACAGTTGCGAATATCGGTCCGGCACACAGCTTCAGTTGGCAGGAAATTTCGAAGATGTTACTGTCGATAATACATTCCAAAATATTAAAATCTTGAAAAATTTCATACTACAATAGGAAAATAGGTGTTTCCACCAAGGATGTAAATGTCACTTCGCAACTGACATTGTACATAAACGATAAACGACCAGGACTGAGCCACGATCTAAAAGAACCAATCAACATACTAGAGACGAAACACCCCATTACAACTGAAACATACCATATGATGTTGCACTTAAAACAACGAACCGATGGCTCCCGTTGCTCACTAGATCATAAAGATGTCAGATTACATGATTGCAGTTGCTTCTAATAAAACTGTTCAATAAATGGGGTAAATGGATAGGGGATTTGGTGGGGAGAGGGAGGGCGTTATATGTACGAGACGTAGCCTTTATAATAGAGAGATCTACTTCGCAACGAAGTGCTAGAGGGAAAAATATAACCCGTGTACGAGCAAACCCCTGCGAAAGATGAAGAAACCAAGTACCACCCCGGGCAAGACCGCTCTAACCATCCATCGATAGTAGCCGGAAAACGTGGCACAAAACTCGAAAGTATTCCAAACATAACTCGAAAGTATGCCAGACTGACGAATGCAGACGGTTCATCACGAAATAGCGAGGAAAAGGAGAACAGGTTAGAAGCTAGTGTCCGTTTAGCTGCTGCCAGTATTTACAAGAACAAAAATCGACTTTTGTCGAAGATATGATACGCTGACTGCGTGCATGTCAGTGCCAGCAATCTCTGCCTGAACTGGATGTCGAAATGCCGCTGTCTGAGCGTCCCCGCTATAGACCCATGCACTTCGTTTCTGACTACCTATAACTTGGTGGCTTACCTAGAGTCACTCGGAACGCAAAATGAAATACTTTCCACTTCTGCACCCAAGCGAGCCTATTGAGTTGAATGTTTCAGATTTCTGGAGAAGAACGAAATAAACTGTTCAAAATTAGAGCATACAACGGTGGCAGTTACGCTGTACAAAACTATATTGTATTCAAGGAGAAAAGGTCAAAATTCAGTGCTATGACAGTACGGCCATTCAAAAGACAAAATTCTAGTAAACATTAGTTTGAAGTGATTACTTTAAGAGATTTGAGCTCATGTGTTCAGTAGGAGAGATGTGTTTCGCAGCAGCGAAGATGAGCAAGTACTCGTCGTTTGTCAGGTACCCACTTCAGGGCTCTTATTTACTCGACAGTTTTTACTTTTTTTTCCATACCATCACCTATCAAAACGAGTAAAGCAAAGAGCTAGCAGAAGAAGAGTTTTGTTCCACAGAATCGAAGATGAAGAAGTGCTGCTGGCTCTGCATTTTATAGCCATGGTCTTTAGGCTCTCAATCATATTGCTTGGCGTCGAGACTTTCATTTCGGTTGGGTAGCGTGCTCTGCTCAACATTCACCCTCACTCTGTTGTCTATTTCCAGTTTCTGCCTGACGCTGTGAACACCGTTCCGCCTACCGGCAGCTTATAATGCACGGACATTTGTACCGTTGGTGTAGTGTCTGCATTTGACGTTTTCTGTATAGTTCGATGAAAATGTCCTTCAACATTTATGCACGTCTGAAGGAACAGACGGTGCTGAAGATCAATTGTTTTATTTGATCGTGAAATGTATTCGCAAATTGTGAATACCCGGATTTCTGGTTTATCGCGAACGGTCGCGTTAATCACCTGGGCTATCCGTGCACGCATCCCAGATTGATCCAAGCTTCCATATGTCACTATGTGTTGAGGTCCCATAGTGCTTGCACACCGTCGTTTAATTTCCGCATAGGGAGAGACACTTTTTTTTTCGCCAAGTGGCCTTGTTTTGGCAGTGAGTGCATGTGTGTATGCAAGCACGCACGTATGTCTGAAAGACATTTGAATTGAACTATACAAAACCTGCCAAATGTAGACACGTCATGTTACAGACCACCTGGGCCACGCTCCAGCCCACCTGTGCCAAACTTTTGTTTAGTTATCAGTTTACACGATTAATTCAGTGAATAAATCATTTGTTCAACGTCCTATGGTAATAAAACAAACTGTTACAAAGGTCGCTAGTTTCCTTTTGTAGTCCGGACTTTATCCGTTGCACGATACTGTTTCTCCCGAATTTGCATGATCGTATGGTGAGCCTCCCTTCTCTGTACATCAGAGGAGATCGGTCTTCTAGCATCTTAGGGATATGCTAAACAGCTCAACCGATATCTCGCACTGGGACTCGGCAGCGGGCAACCTCAACTTATTAGGACACTGATGTAAAGGCATTGTAAATTACGATTGCAGTGATTCGGACCATCCAGATCAGACCTTAGATCCCTGGAAACGTGTCGGCTGGTCTGCTGAATCACGTTTCTTCCTTCACCAAATCGATGATCGTGTCCAGATACCTGTCATCCAGATAGATAGCTGTTCGAAACATACAACGTGCAACTGATACAGGCTGGTGAGACCAGTATTATGTTATGAGGGACACTTACCTGAGATTTAAAGGAGCCTTTGGTAGTAAGTGAAGACATCGTGACAACTGTGGACTCCGTGAAAATTACAGCAGACCTCTTGCATTCCTTCATGCTTGCATTCCTCCTTGATCGCGATGAAATTTTCCGGTTGGGCATTGTCCATGTCACAAAGCCAGAATTGTGCAACAGTGGTCTGAGATGCACGGTACTGGATTAACTTTGATGTTGTGGTGTCACGTATCGAGACCATCCCAGTGGCACTCCAAGTTGGTAACGGAATTGCAAATTTGGGTTTGAGGCTGATAGTGGTTGCACCGGACCTGGTGAGCCCAGTGGTGTGTGATAAGCCACGCCTCCAGCGGCTCCGTACCATGAGCGGCCGCTATATAGGACGGCCAGCGACAGCTGCTAAGCTAACTACTTCTCCGAGCCACTTCGCCACGTAACGCTTGTTGTCTACTCCCGCCTCCTAGGCCATAGTTCACGCTCAGTATAGCAAGACTGTTCCATGGTGACACTGATGAGCTGCCTTAGTTGTAATGAGACTTCGTATGCTTGGAGACACACGATCTTGTTTTACCTTGTTCAAAAAAAATGTCTCTGAGCACTATGGGACTTAACTTCTCAGGTCATCAGTCCCCTAGAACTTAGAACTACTTAAACCTAACTAGCCTAAGGACATCGCACACATCCATGTCCGAGGCAGGATTCAAACCTGCGACCGTAGCGGTCGCGCGGTTCCAGACTGTAGCGCCTAGAACCGCTCGGCCATTTACCTTGTTCGCTAATCATTTTCGTTCCTGTCCAGCTTCCTCTTAACAATACCTACCACACCGCCCTGTAGCGAAAGTCGTACACAACAGACGGGTTGGCAGTCACATGCGCCTGATATCAACGGAACACATCTGTAACACTATTGGACACCAGCTCGGCACCCTCAAACCACTGGCTATGGGAATTTCTTAATCCGTGAACAGACATTTGGTGCCACATACCTCTGGAAGCCTACCAAGGACTCATCGAATCCATGACACGCAGAATCGTTGCTGTATTGTGTAGCAAATGTGGACCAACACCCTATCAAGCTATTGGAGATTTTCGCTCATCAGGCTTAATTGCATACAGCTGATGTTGTTCATCCTTCTAACCTCGCAGGAGTTTTACGATCTTACAAATGATATTTACTACAGCAAACTGCAGTAGTGTAGGTTGCGTACCTCAACGATTCAGACAGTCAGTGGAAGATGCAACCAAATCTAGGCATGAGAGTACAGGCTTACCAACACAGAATCAGACGGAAGTAACACAGGAGTGAGTCTAAAAACTAATAAGAAAATAAGAAAAGACAGATGAAATACTCTTAACAGCATAGTGAAACGCTCGAGGAACATTTGATTCCTGAAGAGAGGAAAGAGAATTAACAGTAGTTCCAGGGACAACATTTTGCACGATTGACTGATCTAGCGTTATAACATCAGCCAACAGGTTGTTGCTATGTTCTTAATGTGAATGGCTGAAAGCAAGTGGAAACTACTGCCATTTTATTTCCCGAGGATGTCTCTGTTGTACGACTTAATGGTGAAAGCATCATTTCAAATAAAATATTCCAGAGCTAAAATAAAGCTCCCATTCGGATATCCGGGTGAGTAATCGTGAGGATATTGTCAACCGAAAAAACAAATCTGCCTTTTTACGGGTCGAAACGACGTGTATTAGCTCCCGTAGTTCGGTAGGTAGGTTAGGGAATTAGAAAAGTTCAAATGGCTCTAAGCACTATGGGACTTAACATCTGTGGTCAACAGTCCCCTAGACCTAGAACTACTTAAACCTAACCACACAACACACATCCATGCTCGAGACAGGATTCGAACTTGTGACCGTAGGAGCAGCGCGGTTCCGGACTGAAGCGCCTAGAACTGCTCATCCAGGTCTGAAAAGGAAAATGACTAGGTTGACGTTAGACATAGTGGAAATTAGTGAAGTGTTTTGGCTGGAAGGACACGACTTCTGGACAGGAGAGTAAGTTTATCAAAACAAAATCCAATAGGTCTGATGCAGAAGTTGGCCTAACTGTAAATAAGAAATGTCGGCAAGCTACCATGAACAGCATAGTGTTCACATTATCGTAGCCAGAAGAAACACGAAGGCAACAAGCATTGCAATAGTACAAGTTAACATGACAAGTAGCTCTGCATATGAAGAAGACATAAAGGAAATTATTCAGATAATGAAGAAAGACGAAAATATAACTGTGATGGGGAATGAAATTTTTCAGCAGGGAAATGAAGAGAAGAAAAAATAGTAGGACCATGTGGAGTGTATGAATGTAACGAAATGCCTTCAAAGATGTTGCATAAACATTTATTCATTGCTAGCACTGAGTTAAGAATCAGAAAAGAGGACCTGGAAACACGGGAGTGTGTTAGGATGGAAAGGCAGTTAAAGTTTAAGGTTTGCCAGTGTCACTGTAATTCTGTCAGGCGGCAAAGGAATGGAAGATCAGTGGAATGGGGTGAGTAGTTTCTTTAAAAGAAGGTGCAAGGTGGAAGTAATTAAAAGTATATAAAAAATAATGGAATGTAGACAACTGAAATCAGCTAATGCTGAGGCGATTAGATTAGGAAATGAGACACAGAAAGTTGTAGACAAGTTTTGCTATTTGCGGAGCAAAGTAACTGAGCGTCCTCTGTGTCTGCACTCATGGCTGTGCGCTATCTCGCGACCTCCCACCCGCTTCACGGTGATTCGCCGAGTGTAAATGTGTATGAAGGCAAAAACAGAATGCGGCAAAAGCGGTCTGTACCTAACACTGGATTGGCCAATGTAGGGTATGTAGGCAGTCGGGTACCTATAAATGGACGGAGCAGGTGAATTAGTCCGGAAGGAAGCCGCGGCTGACGTCAGCGGTCTGCTGAATATTTCAGCGGCATGCTACGTCCGCGCCAACAGCTGACCAGCGGGGAGGTCAAAGCCGCTGCCGTTGCGTTGGCTCTGCGCGGCTGTGCCGGCCAAGGCCACGCGGCGGCCGAGGTCGCATTTCATGGTATGCATCGACGATAAGACGCTCGGTCTCTGTCTAGTCCTAAAGATTTTATGTACTCTGACTCGCAGGTTTTGCCCCTTCTCAGAAGGACATCCATTAACAACTGAAGAGCGTATTTACTAAATGACACTTCGCGAAGGAACGAAAATGTTAGCGCTGTGTACAAGGGGAGATAAGGGACAAAAATACATAGAAGAGTCCCGAGCTACCTCTGACTCATGCACAACATACACTACTGGCCATTAAAATTGCTACACCAAGAAGAAATGCAAATGATAAACGGGTATTCATTGGACAAATATATTATACTAGAACTGACATGTGATTACATTTTCACGCAATTTGGGTGCATAGATCCTGAGAAATCAGTACCCAGAACAACCACCCCTGGCCGTAATAATAGCCTTGATACGCCTGGGCATTGAGTCAAACAGAGCTTGGATGGCGTGTACCGGTACAGCTGCCCATGCAGCTTCAACACGATACCACAGTTCATCAAGATTAGTGACTGGCGTATTGTGACGAGCCAGTTGCTCGGCCGCCATTGGCCAGATGTTTTAAATTGGTGAGAGATCAGGAGAATGTGCTGGCCAGGGCAGCAGTTGAACATTTTCTCTATCCAGAATGGCTCGTACAGGACCTGCAACATGCGGTCGTGCATTATCCTGCTGAAACGTAGGGTTTCGCAGGGATCGAATGAAGGGTAGAGCCACAGGTCGTAATACATATGAAATGTAACGTCCACTGCTCAAAGTGCCGTCAATGCGAACAAGAGGTGATCGAGACGTGTAACCAATGGCACTCCATACAATCACGCTCGGTGATACGCCAGTATGGCGATGACGAATGTGCGTTCACCTCGATGTCGCCAAACACGGACCTGACCATCATGATGCTGTAAACAGAACCTGGATTCATCCGAAAAAATTACGTTTTGCCATTCCTGCTCCCAGGTTCGTCGTTGAGTACACCATCGCAGGTGCTCCTGCCTGTGATGCAGCGTCTAGGGTAACCGCAGTCATGGTCTCCGAACTGATAGTCGATGCTGCTGCAAACGTCGTCGAACTGTTCGTGCAGATGGTTGTTGTCTTGCAAACGTCCCCATCTGTTGACTCAGGGATCGATACGTGGCTGCACGATCCGTTTCAGCCATGCGGATAAGATGCTCAGAAGTGCTTGTCTCTATGCCCTGTGTGGAATCTTGTAAGTAGGCTGTTTATGTTTTCTTTATGTAAGTAGGCTGTTTAGGTTCTTATGTAAGTAGGCTGTTTAGGTTCTTATATTGGTAACGCCGCCGCCACGTAGCGCTCTCTGTATGAAAATGAAATCACTGGCTGTGCTGTGTGCAGTCTGTGGCTAGTTTGCATTGTTGTCTGCCATTGTAGAGGGGCAGCTGGATGTTAACAGCGCGTAGCGTTGCGCAGTTGGAGGTGAGCCGCCAGCAGTGGTGGATGTGGGGAGAGAGATGGCGGAGTTTTGAAATTTGTCATGAACTGCTATATTTATATATGATGATATCAAGGTAAATACATTGTTTGTTCTCTATTAATATCTTTCATTTGCTAACTATCCCTATCAGTAGTTAGTGCCTTCCGTAGTTTGAATCTTTTATTTAGCTGGCAGTAGTGACACTCGCTGTATTGCAGTAGCTTGAGCAGCGAAGATTTTTGTGAGGTAAGTGATTTGTGAAAGGTATAGTTTAATGTTAGTCAGGGCCATTCTTTTGTAGGGATTCTTGAAAGTCAGATTGCGTTGCGCTAAAAATATTGTGTGTCAGGTTAAGCACTGTCGTGTATAATTGTTCAAAGGGGACGTTTCATATGTCGACCCTTAGCCGAGGATACCTCACTGGAATCTTCTGATTTTTTGTTGTAGTTTGTGTAATTAGTGTAGATTTTGTTTACTGCTAGCTCGTAATTGTAGAGAAAATCTCCTTTGTAGTTGCAGTCTTTCATTGTTGTACAGTAAAACAGTTGTAGCATGCATGTAGATTTGCACCATGTATTTCGCAGCTGCAATTAACTAGATATTATTTTCAGTGTTATGTTAATGTGTTCTCTTATTTTTGCTCTTCAAATTGTGCTTTTCTGTGTTGTCGTGTGAAATATTGTGACAATAATGCCGTGTGAAAAACGTAATACTAGGCTCCAAAGTAAACTGAGAAATGACAGTGAAGACGAAAGCAGTGTGTTAGCGCCGCAGAGTAATGAATTAACTAATGTTCAAAGTAGTAATTTGGTAATTGTGCATAGGGATATGGAGCGGGCTGCAAACAATGGTGTAGACAGTGAAACAGGTAGTGAACAGGGAAGCATTATCGATCGATCGGTCAGCAACAGCTCGCCTCAGGAATCCGAAATGACAGGACACAATTTCGCAAATACTGTAGATTCAGGTTTTGGGTTATCACCGTTTTCTCAAATAAGTCAAGACGCATTTTCTGCTTGTCAAAATGTGAATGTTGCCGGTGCAAATGCACTGCCGAAAAGCGTAGAGAAACAAATTCCAGACACTAATACATTATTATTGCAATTAATGCAACAAATGGAACAAAATCAGAGACAAATGGGACAAAATCTTAAAAAGTTAGACACAGTGGAACAAAATCTCAAAAAGTTAGACACAATGGAACAAAATCTTCAAAAGTTAGACACTACACTTGAACAAACACGTGAAGATTTAACCACTGAGTTACATAACATCGAATCGAAATGTCAAAAGGTCTGTAATGACGTAAAAACACAAATTTGTGAGCATTTCCAACCTATTTTTTCGCGTCATGAAAATGTATTACAGAATCACGAAGCAGCCATAAAAGAACTGCAAACTATTGTTCATGAAAATCATGAGACCTTGCAAGCTAAAATTGACTCAGTTGCATCTACCGATTCGGTTACGCAACTTGCAAGAACTCAGGAAAACTTAAAGGACACAGTAGATACCCTGAAAATTGGTTCAGAAAGACACATGGAGGAAATAAGTACACTATCGGAGAAAGTAGCCGAACTTTCGGATCAGGTCACTAACTTATCTACAAAGGTAGATGATGATCTGAATGACACAAGACCCGTAGCCTTCACTGACAGAAGAGTATGAACAAATAAGAAAATTCAAACAAAATCACAATCAAATCAATACACAGTACAAAAGAGAAATCCGGGAAGTACAAGATCAGTTGACGCAGGTAATACAAGAATTACGTATTTCAGAGGACACTCGCGCTCCAATACGGGAAGAGGGACATAGAAATACAGAACAACCACAAAATAATAACACAGGACACTTCGGAAATTATGAAAGAAATTGGCAAGGCGCATTGGATTTTGAGATGGAACCGCCGAAACGAAGTAACAATGACCGACATACGACTCGCCGACATGACGATTTTGACTATAAGCTGTTCATTACTACACGTAAATTCAAAACATTTAAGAATTCTGGCAACGACATTCATCCACAAGCATGGCTCCATCAATTCTCTCATTGTTTTCCTCCCAACTGGTCGTTAGAACACAGATTAGAATTTATGTGTGGCTACTTGGAGAATGAACCAGCTGTAAGAATGCGATCGATAATTCACGATTGCCACAGTGAAGGAGAGTTTTACCATGCCTTCCTCTCAGCATATTGGTCTCAAGCCACACAAGACCGAGTAAAACATGGCATCATAATGATGAAACATTTCGAACAATCTGAATTCTCCAGTCTTGTGAAATATTTTGAAGACATGTTGCACAAGAATCAGTATCTTTCAAACCCATACAGCCCCTCAGAACTCATCCGCATTTGCTTACTCAAATTGCCTGAACATTTACGACATATTATTTTAGCAGGACGTTGTAAAGAAGACATTGAGGCTTTTCAGGGACTGTTACAAGAACTAGAAATTGACACCGATAATCGCGGAACGCGAAAACAAGGACACAACAATTACAGGTCACATCCGTCACAATTCCGTGACGACAGAAGCAATAACCGGACATGACTGGTCTATTCTTACAACGCAAATCGTGACCAAAATAGACACCACCCGTATGACAACCGTTGGCAGAGTAGTAATAATTACAGGGAAAGATCACCTCTCCGCCGTAGTGACTATCACAGAGACAATCAGAGAAACAGACAATATGGGAACGAAAATAATTATTATTACGGAAGACAGAATAACTTTAGACGCAACGGTCCAGCGCGCAGTTACGATTCAGGGAGAAATTCTCCACCACTTAACCGACAAGAAAGAAACTACAGGAACTACCGACATGACGACAGACGATATATTCGTAACGACAGACCTGAATTGCATCAGAACTGGCGGGATTCAAACAGAGCAGGGCCTTCTCATCAGAGTGAATTTGTAGAAGTTAGGTCTCCTAATCCCAATAACGGCGCGCGCCAACAAAGAGACAGACAATGACTCGCACAGCAGGCAGCCGCGTGCGCCCGCTGGCTCCGAGAAAAATAAAATAAGACACTAGCCTGGAGAAAAATTTTAGCATTCTTTACCGATGTATACAACATGATAATTGCTTTGAAGTTGAAACTCTGTGCACTAGGAAGAGTAAAGGTTTACACCACATTTCACATGTAAAACCGTTTATTGAAAGATAATCTGATTTTTAACTTTGTCTTTGCCATATAACTTTTCACTTTACATTACTAGTATGCTGTGTCAGACTTAAGAAACTGTTAACATACAACTATGTTTGAAGTTAAATATCCAGTCTAGAACCTAGGGAACATTTTTAAACAGAAATTACGAATGCATTGTTATAGTGAACAGACGACACAGTGTTGTATTTGTACATTCTTGCTTGTTAGTTGCACGATTACGTAACGACTATAAGGCTCACATACTTAGAACATTTACCAGTACTGCTAATGAGATTTTAATGCAACATTTTGGTTTACTTGAAAATACATTCTGGGTTTAAAGTACTTTCTGTGAGATACCAGACGACACAGTGGTTAGTTTATGTGACAACTACACGGTTTTATCACGACGCTACTAATGAGTGAAAATTTACAATGTTGCTTTTGCAGTGTTTCTGTTTTATATCTGCACAGTTTTCTGTTTTATTCTGGAAAGTAAAACAGGTTTTAGTAGTAACTTTTGTGGTATAGCTACAATGAGATTGCCTTTTCTGTAGCACAACAATACGTTACAGCACAGTACTTTCTTCATCACGCCAATAAGCATAATAACTAAGACATTTATACGCAAAGCATTTCACTTTTGTGTATTATGAGGTAAGTACATTGACTTCTGCAGAACTTAGCTTTCGGAGGACGATAACTACGACACTTCCACACAGATTATGTTGCAACAAGACGCACATTTAGCGCTACAGTACACGTATTTGAGTGATTAATTTTGTACTTAAAACATTTATTTTTAAAGATTTTTTGAATTACAAAGAAAGTTTTCCGTGATACATTTCATTCCATTGCTGTAATCTGTAACACCTGAGGGTATAATTACATTAATCCTAAGGGGGGTACACACTTACTTTGTGTACCATGCGTGTGGCAACCACAAGGAACCCTAGCTAATATGGTATTTGCTTATACAACTTTACACATCGGTACCATATTTCTCTAACACACAAATTACACAGCTATCTGATCATTTAACTGAGAGACAAACATTTTTTTTACTACATCAGTGACACATGTTTACGCAATTACACAGTTGGATAACTTCACACTTATGAAACTGTATTTTGTCTGTACTTTGTAAACTGTTCATATTTTTTCGGAATCATTGTGATACTATGAGAGCTTTGAATGATGTATTTGGTAAGGGAGCATGATTTTAAAGTACGTTTGAGGCAGATGACACTTTTGACATGAGCAGAGAATTTTTTTAGGTTTTGACATTATTGCAGAAAGCTACGACGTTTTTGAGATTTGACTGAGGTGTTATGATGATATTATTACGACGACGATGTGTACTATGCTGTTGAGATATGTTTATGATCAATAAGATGATGCTACCGTATATGAGGAATAAGAAGTATGTTGGAAACCAAGAATCGTACTTTCAGAGGTATGAAATGTGCGTAAATGCGTGACTGTATCACAATGCTGACGAATATTTTATTTGGACACTTATATTTATAGGATTTTCTTTCTACAGATTTGCAACGCTAATTCTTGAGCTGTGAAATATTTTTGTGTGAGACTGTCACTGTAGCGGAAACTGCTGTCGTAAATATTTCCGTAAGAAAGTTAAGTGACCACCTGCACGTAATGCGTCGCGGGCACCCACCTGGGCGACAGCCGCCCGAAAAAAAAGCCATTAGCCTTTCAGCGGCACAGGTAGAAAAAAAAGGGAGGCCATTATCCTGGCTATTGACGTTCCTTTGTAGAAAGCATCGCAAATATTACACGCTCATTACCTGAAAACATATGGTTACTCGTACTTTGTGCTAATTACTGAAATGCTTATGAATTGATGGGAAATATTCGTACATCTGCACACCTGATTATGACAAGTGTCTTTCTACGAGAGTTGAGAGCTACTGACTTACGAAATGCCACATGACTATTGAATGATATTTTTATGCTTTGGTTTGCGTAATTGCTTATTTCATTTGATATCTGGTTTCCAGCTGTGTTGCAGCATTGCTTTTATAAAATGAAATGCATTTGCTAATGTGAACACTTTCTGTCAACAGATCTATTAAATAATTATTTTATGATCCACATTCTTCAAAAAAGGAGCACTTGGAAAGGAAAGAACAATAAGAAGGGACTAGTAACAGTAACTGCATACATAATTTTCTTTTCAAGTACATGGTAATATTTTTTTTACAATAAGTTGTTGTGGTGCACCACTTTAATTAGACATTAAGATGTGATTATACATTTCCCTTATCTGCATTGTTATCTTTACTGTAATATTTCTTCTGCTTGAGCTATGTCATGTTTAGATATAAGCTGCTGTTTGCCAGGCATAGTGCTACTAAACTTTAATTTGTGTTACTCTGCTAAGCCAGATTTATTTTTTTGTTTGCTGCGCATTGCCTCATATTAGTTGTAATGTTGAATTGCTTGGTAATTTAGATTTACTGTAGCTTGCTTTGCGATTTTCCATTTTTTTTTTCATTGCTGTTTATATTAATTGTTTTATGTGCTGCTGCATTGCCTCGTCCCTTACTTTAGCATTTGAGCTCAGTAGATTTAAGTTAGCTTAAGAGGGGGTAGACTATATAAGAAACTGACTATGGAGAATAGGTAAAGAATGCATTGAGAAGTTACACAAAAAAAAAGTACAGAAAACAGGTTTAGGTAGGATTTTCTTGGAAATAAATGTTGAGGTGAGAAATGTGTGAACATATAAATACAGAAAGCATGCTTAGATAGAATTTTTTTGGTGGAAACAAAGGATGAAATAAGAGGAAAGATATATGAAGTTTTGGGTTGGACTGCAGTACCAAAGGTTACACTGAAAACGAACCCTATCCTTTCCTATTGGTGTTATCCCACTATGTGTTTGTGTACCCTTGTGTAGTTGTTTTCTTCCTGTCTCTGTGTAGTTTCATAGAATTTTTTCCTCTTTTAATATTAAGCTACGTTCACTATGATGAGGAATACTGTTATCCACAAATATAATTGGCATTAATAATATGTTATTTACTTTGTAAAGATGTTAGACATTATTCATTGTGTTTAAATGTTCATGTGTAAAGTTGATGTTTCGCAAGTTATTCTGATCTTCTATGTATGTACTCATGTCATAATTCCTGTAACACTGACGTATATGTCTATTTCTATTCTTTTGTAAAGCCTGTACTACAAATGTTATCTATATTGTTATGTTTTTAATGATGTATTTTGTACCTTTATTGTATTCTTATGTTATAAAATCGTAATTGTCACCAGTTCATGATATTATTAACTTGTTAGTTACATTTCACTGCACACGTTTCTGTTGGTCATAGTATATGGACAGTATGTGAGAAGTTGGGACTGTTAGTGTTTGCACGTGTGTTAATAATTCAGCAAGGGACTGGATAACAGCATTGCTGGTTCTAAGGACAATTCCAAACACTTTATGAGTGCACAAGTGGTGGTTATGGACTTGCTATATTATCCGCAAGACTCTTCAATGGTGATTGTGCATCTGCACAGTCACAACAGATGGCTGTTGGCTATCTCTACAAGGACTACAGTGGGTCTACACCTTTGATGACTCACCAATACCATTATTTCTACAAGGACTGCAGTGGGTCTGCATCTCTGGTGGCCCACCAATCCCATACTATCTACCAGGACTACAGTGGGTCTGCTCTGTGATGACCTACCTACCAATACTCTTCAAAATTTCGACTGACTCTGCTGTGGGTTTGCTCTGTTGTGGCCCATTACCTGTATGCATGTCAAGAGTCAGCACTGTCGTTCCGTTGGAAGGACAACACTACTTCTTCAAGATTGCATGGAAATCCACTACTTCTGTGTGCATTTTCCTTTACTGCTCAGACATTGAGAAAAACACTGCAATTTTACTATGATGAATGATCAGGACTATCTTTATGGACTGTGAGAAAATTTTAGCTTGTGACCAACATTGTATCAATAAGTGTGTGCATTTTATATCTTTGTTACTGTAATTGTGAAAAATTTTTGTCAAATCTGTATTGGCCAGTGCCCAACACCATTTGTAAAAAATTTTTTTGTGGGGAGCATGGGGGCTATGTAAGTAGGCTGTTTATGTTTTCTTTATGTAAGTAGGCTGTTTAGGTTCTTATGTAAGTAGGCTGTTTAGGTTCTTATACTGGTAACGCCGCCGCCACGTAGCGCTCTCTGTATGAAAATGAAATCACTGGCTGTGCTGTGTGCAGTCTGTGGCTAGTTTGCATTGTTGTCTGCCATTGTAGAGGGGCAGCTGGATGTTAACAGCGCGTAGCGTTGCGCAGTTGGAGGTGAGCCGCCAGCAGTGGTGGATGTGGGGAGAGAGATGGCGGAGTTTTGAAATTTGTCATGAACTGCTATATTTATATATGATGATATCAAGGTAAATACATTGTTTGTTCTCTATTAATATCTTTCATTTGCTAACTATCCCTATCAGTAGTTAGTGCCTTCCGTAGTTTGAGTCTTTTATTTAGCTGGCAGTAGTGACACTCGCTGTATTGCAGTAGCTTGAGCAGCGAAGATTTTTGTGAGGTAAGTGATTTGTGAAAGGTATAGTTTAATGTTAGTCAGGGCCATTCTTTTGTAGGGATTCTTGAAAGTCAGATTGCGTTGCGCTAAAAATATTGTGTGTCAGGTTAAGCACAGTCGTGTATAATTTGTTAAAAAGGGGACGTTTCAATCTGACCAAAACTACACTACTGGCCATTAAAATTGCTACACCACGAAGATGACGGGCTACAGATGCGAAATTTAACCTACAGGAAGAAGATGCTGTAATATGCAAATGATTAGCTTTTCAGAGCATTCACCCAAGTGATCACCAAACCACAATCACGGATACAAGCAGACATACGGCCTAAGTTAGTTAGTGAATGTCTGTAGTGAATACCTCAAGAGCACATGTCACTACACCGTGCCTCAGCGAGTGTCTTAGGTCTAATCTGCAGTCTCCACCAAGAAATGCTGAACTGAGAGTTATACACTATCCGTGACTGGATAGTGTGACCATCTGTCAAGAGCCTGAATAACCACCTTCTGCAGTGCGAGACATGCAGGACGAGAGTCAATGATGATGATGATGATGAAGTCTGGTTCGTGGGGCGCTCAACTGCGCGGTTACCACCGCCTGTACAAATTCCCAATCTTTACCCTAGTCCAGTCTCGCCACTTTCATGAATGATGATGAAATGATGAGGACAACACAAACATCCAGTCCCCGAGCGGAGAAAATCCCCAACCCAGTCGGGAATCGAACCCGGGATCCCGGGATCCAGAGGCAGCAATGCTAGCCACTAGACCACGAGCTGTGGGCGAAGGTCAATGATGTTCTGGAATGTACCAACAGCGATGTGGAACCATACTGTTTCGAGTTTCGAAGCCAGCTGCGCTAGGATTCTCAGCTGACGATCTGTGGCATGAAAGGCACAATCGAAGTAGTTCCACAGTTTTCAGATCGGTTAAATCCAGCGATTTTAGTGGCGAGAGGAGTGTAGTGGACTCATCCTGACGCTCCTCGAACCACGCACGTACACTGAGGGCTGTGTGACACGTTGCACTGTCCTGCTGGTAGGCGTCATCTTGTCGAGGAAAAGAAAAACGGACGCGCCAACGACCATCAGAGGAGAGTGATTCATCTGAAAAGACCATCTGTCGCCACTTAGTGGACATCCAGTGACGACATTCGAATGCAGATTCCAGCCTTCGTCGGCGATCGACAGCAGTCAGCATAGATGCATGAACGAGACTGCCTGCTGCAGAGGCCCGCACACAGCGGTTTTCGCTGAACGCTTGTTGAGGGCACACTGTTGCTAGCCCCTGTGTTCATCTGGCAGTTAGCTGCTCAGCAGTTCACGTCTATCCGTCAGTACACATCTCTGCAGCCGTCGTTTACCCCCGTCATCTATGGCCCGTGCTGCACCACATTTGCATCGGTATTGGTTTCGGATAGCGCCCTTTAGTCACGCACGGTATACTTTAACCACGGAGACACGTGAACAGTTACAGATTATGCATTTTCGGAAATGCTTCCAAATTTGGCCTGATTGCCAATGATCATGCTCTTTTAGACGACAGATAAATTGTTTCGTTTCCATATTACATCAAAGACGGCAATGTTTCCGCGTCCACCCAACACTTATCCCAAGACGTAGGTATATCCATCTCAAACTAGTAACCAGTTTGTGGTTCCAGAACGTTGTCTACACGTTTTTCCATCGTACTGCTTGGTTTTATTTTTTCGGAGCAGAGTTTGTCTTGATGATGACGTTATCGAAAACTCAGCACTGTTTCCAGGGTGTTAGTTCTGATGCTTCCGGTGTGTGAGTGATTATTGCACGTTAACGTCGAACATGGATGGTGGTCGCGTTAATGTGACTGAACTGTATATAAGAGACATTAGTCATTGTTCACTGTATCTAGGGCTACATCAGGTTTAAAGCAAGAGCGTGCCAGTAAGCACTGATGTTTATTGTCACACACAAGTTTTATGCTTCAAGTACTGTGAAGTTTATATCAATAAATTATTTGAAATTATTATTACTCTGTTTTGCCATAATTTCCACTGCAGCTTAGCCAGCCCTATTTGGCCCTGTGACGAAGCTGTATATACAAGGCTTGTCCAGAAAGTAAGTTCCAATCAGTCGCGAAATGGGAACTACATTGAAAATCAGAAATGTTTTATTTGCGACAGTTGACTCCACCTTCCAGCTACTTCTCTACGTAGTCACTGCTCCAGCTAGGACATCTGTCGCACCGTTATACCAACTTTCCAATGCCCTCGCCATAGAAGGCAGCCGCCTGTGCTTCCCGCCAATTCTCTAAGCTCATCTATAGCTCGTTGTCTGTGCGAAAATGTTGTCTTCGTAGCCAGTAGTTAATGAGAGCAGAGATGAAACAAAGAGGGAGCCAATTACCACCCGTAGTGCGGGTGATCAAACACTTCCCAACACTGCAGATTGCGACCGTGAATTGTCAGGAAGTAGGAACCGTATGACAGTTCTGTAATGTGGGTTGTATAACAACAGGCTAAATCTCTCACCAGGACCTCATAAATGGCGGGAGACACTATTTTCAACGCATCTTTGTGTGCTCACCATGCGCACAGAACTGAAAAGAGCGAAGTGACGCAACCGACATCGATACTAGAGACAATGGCGAACACATATGTGCAAAGCTTTATTAGATTTTCACAGTGGTTTCCATTTCTTGACCGATCGGAACTTACTTTCAGAATATCCCTCGTACTTCATCCGTGGATGCACATCGCCTCAGGAGAGCAAGTGCTTTCCTTGGTTCGATGGAGGGGTTCCTCTCCCTGCCACATTTATATATTTCACACCAAGTACGTTCGGTGCCTGAAACGTGTAGGACACGTGAATTTTAAATAATCAACTTACATTTTGATTCTGAAGCCAAGTTTGTGACACATGGCTCCAGTTTAGTGTTATAAATATGGAAGTAATGGAGAGAAAATTTCTGATCATTAATAAGTGACACATAACACTTTTTGCGTTTTGGGATTAAGTTACTTTGCAGAAAACTCTTTGCATTTTTCTGTATTTGTCATTAAAAAGTAATTTAACTGCTATCTGTTTAGTTTAAAAAATCAGTTGGACTTTTACTTACATCACCTCAAGCACTATTTGAATCACTATATTTAGGAAACAGTTTTATATGAGGCTGAAAATGTCGAATAATAGTGGTAAATTTCATACAGAAGGTTAACAAATCATTATTTCTACATCTACATCTACATACTCCGCAATCCACCATACGATGCATGGCGGAGGGTACCTCGTACCAGAACTAGCATCTTCTCTCCCTCTTTCACTCCCAAACAGAACGAGGGAAAAATGACTGCCTATATGCATCTGTTCGAGCCCTAATCTCTCTTATCTTATCTTTGTGGTCTTTCCGCGAAGTATAAGTTGGCGGCAATAAAATTGTACTGCAGTCAGCTTCAAATGCTGGTTCTCTAAATTTCCTCAATAGCGATTCACGAAAAGAACACCTCCTTTCCTCTAGAGACTCCCACCCGAGTTCCTGAAGCATTTCCGTAACACTCGCGTGATGATCAAACCTACCAGTAACAAATCTAGCAGCCCGCCTCTGAATTGCTTCTATGTCCTCTATTGTTGAGTGTTAAT
The DNA here is from genome assembly GCF_021461385.2 of Schistocerca piceifrons. Taxonomy (NCBI): domain Eukaryota; kingdom Metazoa; phylum Arthropoda; class Insecta; order Orthoptera; family Acrididae; genus Schistocerca; species Schistocerca piceifrons. The sequence continues at coordinate 304,928,416 of NC_060143.1, forward strand.
TAAGTAAATAAATTAGTGAAATCAAAGTGAACTAAGAAATTAGAATATAAATGGAAAACTTGGTTTAGTTTAGAGAGTTACATACTGGCATTCAGCGGGCAGAACAGAAGAAACAATGACCGTGGAGTCAGCGAGTTCCACATAAGCGGGCGCTGTCGATTCAGCCGTCAGGGCATCGCCCGACCGCCTCACGTGTTTCTAAGTTGCCGCATGAGCAAAGGCCCTCGCCTACATTCCAAGAGCCAATGACCGACGTTAAGAAGATTCTTCGAGAAGCCTTTCAACGTGACGGAAGAAGCAATGACCGGCTCACGTGTTTCTCAGTCGTCACATGCGATCAGAGGCCCCCGCCTACATTCCAAGAGCCAATGACCGAGGTCAAGAAGATTCTTCGAGAAGCTTTTCAACGTGACAGAAGAGGCAATGGCCGTGAAGTCGTTCACCCCCAGTGAACTGAAGTGAATAAATACGCGAGACGCGGTGGGCCCGACAGATGAAGACAGAGGAAGACAGATGAAGACAGACGGAGACGAAGACGAGAGACGAAGGAAGAAAAGAAGAGTAGCAGTAGTTTTCAGTCAGTTTCGGTGCTGAAGACCGTCATGCAAGAAGAGACTGCATCATGCACAGACGCACCAAGTCCGCCGCTGTAATGGAATAGCAAGCAGCAGCCGCGGCGCCAGAAGTCAGAAGTTAAAAGGTATTGGAAGTCTGGTTTTTACATACCCGGGTGACTCGTGAGGACGGGAAGGAGACGGCCTCACATCAGTAGTTACCTGTGAGCTGGGATGAAGACCTGACAGCCGAAGACTGGCAAGCGGGAGTCCGTGGTTCGAGTTCGGGACACTGGCCTTCCACCGCCGCGCCGCTCCGCTGGTCGACGCACAACACACGCGGCCGCTTAGAGAAGAGAAACACTGGGACGCCACATTCAAGGTATCACCATCCGATGCACGACGTCGCTCGCAATAATTAAACGGGCCACCTCGCGCTGCGCGTCTCCGGTCAGCTGGGCGAGACGGCGACACGAGATACACACCGCTACGCGTAATCAGACGCCGCCGCCGCCGCCGCCGCCGCCGCTGTCGCAGCAGAAGGCTACGCAAACGACACGGCTGCCGCTCTCCGAACCAGAACGTCCCAGTAAGATACAGTTGTACGAAACTTTCAATAAAAGTTAACTTATGTAAGAATGATGTTTCATTCGACCTCATACCCGAGCCAAGGAAGAACCCACCCTGCCCACATGTTGTTAAGAGAGAAAAGTTAATTTATTTAATATTTTCACCCTGACAGAATGCTTTAGAATGCTCATCCTGACAATTGACAGCATCAAAAGAGAAAACACAGTTACATTGAGTGACAGAAGTGTCACATTTAGTAACGCAATTGTTACATTTAGTGTCAGAAGCCGTTATAGTTGTTACATTTGGTGTCAGAGAAAAAACCCTTGGCTCAATATGAGGTGTGGATGACAGTCACTAAAGGTCCACAGTTAGTTTTTTTTTAATGTGTGAAGGGATAGAGGTTTGCATAGCAGTCGTAATATTTTCTTTGTTTAGAAGTGTATTTTCTCTCATGATTTTAAGAGTTTGTCGGAAATATTTAAACATCTTTTAAATTCAGTATAGTAAGATAGTGTAACTAACAGTTTGTAAAATGATGACACGAAATCGTACAAAGTCAGAGTCAGCACCACAAGCGGTTTCTACTGAGGAAGCTATTCAGAGCTTAGTTAATCAAATAGCACAGCTTAAAAATGATTATAATACATTATTTAAACAGTTGAGTGAGGTTAGGCAAACCAATTCAATCCCTCCCACCCTAGATTCCTCAGCAGCAGCCTTAGTAAATCCTTTTTCAGGTAAACCTGGCGAGGACATAACAGCCTTTTTTGATGATTTAGTAGCAGCTGCAAAGTTAGGATCATGGTCAGATGAACAGCTCTTACAAATGACAAAGTTAAGATTGACAGGAGAGGCTAAAGCACACGTCTTATACCATGAAGAATTACGGAATGCTCCAACATTTGAGGAATTGAAGAAAGGATTGCTTAAACGTTTTCAAAAACAGAACAGCTGTAGATTTTATAGGGAACAGTTAAACACTATCACTCAGAGGCAAAACGAGTCGTTAGAAAGCTTTGTAGATAGGATTAGAAAAGTTAATATTAACACCTATCAATTGACAACTAGTGATGAAGCAAATAAATTTATTTTACAAGAGGCAGAAAATAGAGCTCTGGATACATTTTTACGTGGGTTACCTCCTGAAACGTCCCGTCGTGTCAGGGCAGAGTTTCCTAAAAATTTAGCAGAAGCTGTATCTGTGGCGACAGCTTTTGAAGAAATTGACATTGCCACCAGATACAAGGAGAAGCGAAATATATTTTCAGCAGGAGTACGATGTTTTAGGTGCGATCGACACGGACATATAGCAAAAAACTGCAGACAACCTGAATGCACTAATTGTCAAAGAATAGGTCACACATTCAAGGAATGCAGGTCTAAGAAAGTTTTTGGAAATAGAAATCAGTTAAACTCAAACGGGAATGTCGGAGCCGCCGCCAGGCGTTCCCAATAAAATTTCATGCCATTAAGGCGAATGTGAAGGCGGAATGCTGGTTATCTGCTACCATACAGGATAAAGAGGCAAAGATTCTGGTGGATACAGGCGCAAACGTATCAATAGTAAGTAATGAATGTATGGGAGAAAAGAAATATGACCCTCCAAGGTATAGATTGAGTGGAGTAGGAGGAGGTACAGTGAAGTCATTAGGATGTACATCATTGATTTTCTATATTCACGGTGTACAATTTCAGGAAGATGTAGAAGTGGTAACAAAGGTAACTGACGGGTACGACGCGATCCTAGGGTTGGATTTCATGAATAAACATCACGCTAAAATCGACCTCAGACAGCAAACTGTAGAACTTAGCGGAATAGTGTTTCAGCTAGGTGACACCTCTGCAAAGGGCCCTCTGCCGCAAGATTTCCCTAACCGGAAGGCGAAATCAACTATACTGCGTGCAACGTCCTTGAAGGTTGATTCGCGGGATCAGATACCATCTGGCTCAGGAAAACTTCTCTGGATGACCGTTGACCACGAAGTACCTACAGATACAGTGTGTCTAATAGAGCCTTTAGAGGAAAATGAGGAATTAGATGTATCACATTGTTTTGTACGTAGGAGTGTTGTACGGGTTCAAGACGTTGAGGGAGAAAGAAAAGTACCGGTACATATTGACAATTTCGGAGTGGAGGACAAAGAGTTGCATAAGGGAATATTAGTAGCTACAGTCAGTACTTTTGAAGAAGAAGATTTCATTTGGTCAGATATTAAGGATGGTCAGAAACCAGACGCCTATAAAACCGCATTGCGCCAGAAGATTGAGCATTTGAAAGGAAATGATAGAGACACGATAGAAGCAGTTTTAGTTGAGTTCCAAGATTTATTTAATGCAGAAGGTCCATTGCCAGCAACAGACATCACACAGCATAGGATCCCAACAGGAAATAGCACCCCAGTTTATAGGAAGCCTTATAGAGTTCCGCATCACTTACAGCCAGTACTGGATGAATTTATAGAACAGCATCTAAAAGATGGAATTATAGAATATTCTGATTCGCCTTATAATTCAAATATTGTAATTATTCCAAAGAAGTCTCCCGACGGTACGAAACGATATAGATTTTGTTGTGACCACAGACACCTTAACAAACAAACTACCTCAGATGTTTATCCTCTTCCAAACATTACAGATATCATTGACAGTTTGGGTAACAGTAAATACTTTTCAACAATCGATCTACGTAGCGGATATCATCAATTGGAAGTTGCACCTGAAGATAGGCATAAAACAGCATTTTCTACCCCTGGAGGCCACTGGCAATTTAAAAGAATGCCTTTCGGTTTGAAAAATGCACCAGCAACTTTTCAAAGACTACTCGATGGAGTATTGCGAGGACTCAGAACTCAGCAATGTTGTGTATATCTAGACGATATTATTGTATTCTCCAGAGACATTAATGAACATGCTGTGCGTCTGCGTAATGTTTTTCAGAGACTTAGAAAAGCTAAATTAACATTAAATATGGAAAAATGTAGTTTTGCATTGACAGAGGTTACATACCTAGGGCATGTCATTAGTGAAAAAGGAATTAAAACAGATCCTCGATTAATTTCGGCAGTTAAGGACTTCCCAACACCACAACGCGTTAAGGAAGTACAAAGTTTCATTGGTCTCGCATCGTATTACCGAAAATATGTTCAAAATTTTGCTGAAATTGCCCGACCCTTAACCCAATTGTTGAAAAAGGGTGCAAAATTTCATTGGTCTGAAGATTGTGAATCTGCATTTCAAACCCTTAAAGATAAGTTAACACACAGTCCTGTATTAGCCTACCCAGATTACAATAAAGAATTTATTTTATCCTGTGACGCAAGTGGTCATTCAGTAGGAGTTGTTTTGAGTCAGAATATTAATGGCACGGAACACCCCATAGCCTATGCTTCGAGACAACTAACAACGGCAGAAAGAAATTATTCCACAACGGAGAAAGAATTGTTAAGTGTTATTTATGGTATCAAATACTTTAAATGCTACTTGTATGGTAGAAAATTCAAGGTTATTACAGACCACGCAGCTTTAAAATGGTTGCTTGGATTAAAGGATCCATCTAGTCGTCTTACCCGTTGGGCCCTATGTCTTTCCGAAATGGATTTCGAAGTTATCCATAAACCAGGCAAAAAACACACGAATGCAGATTGCCTAAGTCGGAAAATAGCACTTTTGGAAGCAACAGGCCGAGATACTGAGGACTGGAGGAAGGCACAAGATGAGGATACAGAATGTAAAAAATACGCAACTCAAAAACAATCTTGCTTTGAAGATGGTGTATTATGCCGTAAAACAAAACTTGGACCGCGAATTGTTGTTCCCCAACACCTTAGACAAGAAATAATGGCAGAGGCCCACGATCATATCCTTGCAGGACACGGTGGACAGCGGACAACCGAAAGACGAGTAGCAGAACGATTTTGGTGGCAAACCAGAAAGCAGGATGTTGCGCAGTACGTTCGTAATTGCATTGCGTGCGCACAACGAGCTGAACTTTCTCGTTCAAAAATACCCTTACAGAGGCTCCCCGAGGCTTCATGTCCATTTCAAATCTGCGGAGTCGATCTCTACGGGCCATTTCATAAAACACCTGCTGGAAATAAGTATGTTCTTAACAATTATCGATCACTTTTCACGCTATCTAGCTATGGTGAGTCTCCCAGATCAGCAAGCAAATACAGTTGCCCAAGCTTTGGTTAACAACTGGATACTTAAATTTGGAGTACCTGAAGCTATTATCACAGATCAGGGATCTAATTTTATGTCTGAACTAATGAAACAGCTCTGCCACTTACTAAAAATACGCAAATTACGCACAACTCCGTTACACCCTCAGTGCAACGGGCGCACAGAAAGAGTTCATCGGACAATTGGCAAGATGCTTAGTTATTATATTAACGAACAACATTCTAATTGGGATACGTATTTACCAATAATCGTGTCGGTATACAACGCCAAAACGCATGAAGCAACTGGCATGTCACCTTATGAAGTGGTCTATGGAAAAAAAATGCCGTCCCCTTTTGATGTAATCAGGCAGAAAAACGGAAAAGTCGGAGAAACAGTAAGAGATTTCAGTCGAATGATGAAGGAGGTATGGAAAAAGGTTCAAAAATCTAATACAAAGGCTTTGGAACGACAGGAAAGGTTAGGTAATACCCAAGCTAAATATCCAAATTACAAAATCGGTCAGTGGGTTATGCTTTCAACTCCTTACATAGCTAAAGGAAAAACGAAGAAATTTGTAACAAACTACAGAGGTCCTTATCAAATTATTGAGATCACGTCACCAGTCAACGTTAAATTGCAACTGCCCACCCGAACTACCATTGTCCATGCAAGTCGTTTAAAACCTTTTAAGGGCGCTCCAGATGTAATTCCTTCAACAATAGTGTCTGCTTTTCCGAAGGGTGGAGGAAGATCCCGTAAAGGAAAAAGAGTGGTCACACCAGCACAACATACAGACATGGCACCATACAATCTTCGTTCAAGGGTGCGAATGTCCTAGTTGAATCTTAGTAGACTGTAGTATACATATGTAAATAATTAATAAATTATAATGGTTTATTTAAAAAAAAAAGTTGAACATAGAAAAACGTAGATCTTGTAGTTAACAATGTATTCCTTCTGTTCGTTGTTTTTGTTTTTACTAGGTTTGTAGGTTCATAACCATGTTGTTTGCTTTTTTCAGAAAACGCCATGCAAGCATTTCCTACATAAAACCTATCCTACCTCAATTACTCCCTTGATAGTTCCCTTCTGAAGTCATTAGATATGTCATAAACTCACAGCAAGGCAAAATTGATGCCAATGTTATGATGCAACATGTCTTAAAATTAAAAGGTGAACACAAAACTAAAATTATAATGCTAGGAACGGGTATATCTGGAACCTTTGTGTTGGTGTTTCTGCTTTGTACAGTTTCCTGTTATTTAAGACGAAAAAATAAGCCAAATAATAATATACCACTTCATCAAATCCCTGTTAACTGGATACCACACTCTTAACTGGTGTACTTCAGTAGTTACTTTTGTGCATTAGTGTATTAATTTTGTTTATTGTACTTCATTCTTTATTAAACAGTCTCTTGTTAAAATAAACAATACTGTAGAATAGATATTCTTGCATTAGTATAGGGTAGATTAAACAGCTGTTGCTATGTAATTTTCTAAGTGCAAAATCTATTTTTTGTGTATTCATTGTCATCAAGATTTGTTACACTTATTACAACCATTTATGTAAGAACTATGTGATTCATGACCGTACAGTGCTTTTGTAAAGTGATAAAGTATTTTCCACGTACTTAATGTGAAGCGTGTGCAATCTTCTAAGTCGAGAGTTTTCAGTGCTTGTGCTTTTTCCGTGTGAAGAGTGGAGGAATGTTGAGTGTTAAATTCGAGGGCGAATTTCTCCGAAGGGTGGAGGAATGTTGAGTGTTAATTAAGTAAATAAATTAGTGAAATCAAAGTGAACTAAGAAATTAGAATATAAATGGAAAACTTGGTTTAGTTTAGAGAGTTACATACTGGCATTCAGCGGGCAGAACAGAAGAAACAATGACCGTGGAGTCAGCGAGTTCCACATAAGCGGGCGCTGTCGATTCAGCCGTCAGGGCATCGCCCGACCGCCTCACGTGTTTCTAAGTTGCCGCATGAGCAAAGGCCCTCGCCTACATTCCAAGAGCCAATGACCGACGTTAAGAAGATTCTTCGAGAAGCCTTTCAACGTGACGGAAGAAGCAATGACCGGCTCACGTGTTTCTCAGTCGTCACATGCGATCAGAGGCCCCCGCCTACATTCCAAGAGCCAATGACCGAGGTCAAGAAGATTCTTCGAGAAGCTTTTCAACGTGACAGAAGAGGCAATGGCCGTGAAGTCGTTCACCCCCAGTGAACTGAAGTGAATAAATACGCGAGACGCGGTGGGCCCGACAGATGAAGACAGAGGAAGACAGATGAAGACAGACGGAGACGAAGACGAGAGACGAAGGAAGAAAAGAAGAGTAGCAGTAGTTTTCAGTCAGTTTCGGTGCTGAAGACCGTCATGCAAGAAGAGACTGCATCATGCACAGACGCACCAAGTCCGCCGCTGTAATGGAATAGCAAGCAGCAGCCGCGGCGCCAGAAGTCAGAAGTTAAAAGGTATTGGAAGTCTGGTTTTTACATACCCGGGTGACTCGTGAGGACGGGAAGGAGACGGCCTCACATCAGTAGTTACCTGTGAGCTGGGATGAAGACCTGACAGCCGAAGACTGGCAAGCGGGAGTCCGTGGTTCGAGTTCGGGACACTGGCCTTCCACCGCCGCGCCGCTCCGCTGGTCGACGCACAACACACGCGGCCGCTTAGAGAAGAGAAACACTGGGACGCCACATTCAAGGTATCACCATCCGATGCACGACGTCGCTCGCAATAATTAAACGGGCCACCTCGCGCTGCGCGTCTCCGGTCAGCTGGGCGAGACGGCGACACGAGATACACACCGCTACGCGTAATCAGACGCCGCCGCCGCCGCCGCCGCCGCCGCTGTCGCAGCAGAAGGCTACGCAAACGACACGGCTGCCGCTCTCCGAACCAGAACGTCCCAGTAAGATACAGTTGTACGAAACTTTCAATAAAAGTTAACTTATGTAAGAATGATGTTTCATTCGACCTCATACCCGAGCCAAGGAAGAACCCACCCTGCCCACATGTTGTTAAGAGAGAAAAGTTAATTTATTTAATATTTTCACCCTGACAGAATGCTTTAGAATGCTCATCCTGACAATTGACAGCATCAAAAGAGAAAACACAGTTACATTGAGTGACAGAAGTGTCACATTTAGTAACGCAATTGTTACATTTAGTGTCAGAAGCCGTCCTAGTTGTTACACTATCAATCCGACCTGATAGGGATCCCAAACGCTCGAGCAGTAGTCAAGAATAGGTCGTATTAGTGTTTTATAAGCGGTCTCCTTTACAGATGAACCACATCTTCCCAAAATTCTACCAATGAAGACGACTATCCGCCTTCCCCACAACTGCCATTACATGCTTGTCCCACTTCATATCACACTGCAATGTTACGCCCAAATATTTAATCGACGTGACTGTGTCAATGGACTACACTGCTAATGGAGTATTCAAACATTAAGGGATTCTTTTTCCCATTCATCTGCATTAATTTAGATTTATCTATATTTAGAGTTAGCTGCCATTCTTTACACCAATCACAAATCCTGTCCAAGTCGTCTTGTATCCTCCTACAGTCACTCAACGACGACACCTTCCCGTACACCACAGCTTCATCAGCAAACAGGTAACAGCATCCACTCGGCTTGACAAAAAGAACAGGCCGCTATAAAATATTAGTTAACCGTAATTTACTGAAAGGCTCTTTCATATCGTCAAAATTTTGGTGCTCAAGACTTCTGCTGAGTAGCTCCACATCAACTGCAAGAGGTGGCCATATTTTGACTCGTTTCAACGTTGTGGCCCTAGACATTGCGAGAATATTAGAAAATGCTCATTCTCAAGTGTTTCTGTTGCCTGTGCAGAAATGTGACACTTTGGAAATAAACAACGAAACGAGATACGACACTCTGGAAACAGTACTGAGTTTTCGATAACGTCTTCATCAAGACAAACTTTGCTTCGAAAAAAGAAAACCAAGTAGTACGATGGGAAAACGTGTTGACAACGTTCTGGAACCACGAACTGGTTACTGGTTTGAGATGGAGATACCTACGTCCGGAAATAAGTGTTTCACTTGCAGTCTAGGGTCGTTGGATATCGAATATATTCGTTACTGAGTAACGAGACTCTGAATGCCGTTTTGTTATTGCCTGAAATACTTCGTTATTCGGACTCTTCCTCGCTTACGATTAGTGTCCGACACGGGACGAGTGGGTGATAATCGTAAACCTCCAATACCTTCCTTCCAGTACGTTTCACGTGCTACACATTTTACGCGCTCCGGTTTCTACTGTGCGGCAAACGCCGGCGTTTCAATTGCCCGCGGCGTTAAGCGGGGTTTTTACCAGTGCTTTTGACACCCAGACGGATCACAGCTTCTGTCCGGCGACCGCACAGTGTGTGGCTGCGCCTGTGCAGAGGCACGCCTTCAAACGGCGCAATTGCTGTGTCTGCCTGAGGTCAGTCCTGCTACTTCAAACGCCGTGAGCGAGCAATGGATGGTGTGCGTGTGCCGCGTTCACCCTTCCACATACAATATCCGGCTCGTTCCAAATTGCTACAAAACTGCCTAAAGGGTAAGAACTTGTAATGATTCCTTAATTTGATAATGTTATGACAGCGTTATTACCAGCTATGAGTTCTCTTATAACACCAGAATCAGTTCTTTCAGTGCGATCCGGAAATCTTCTTGTTCGTCTTCGTAACCACATCTTTCTCAGGCCGGCCGGGGTGGCCGAGTCGTTCTAGGTGCTACAGTCTGGAACCGCGCGACCGCTACGGTCGCAGGTTCGAATCCTGCCTCGCGCATGGATGTGTGTGATGTCCTTCGGTTAGTTAGCTTTAAGTAGTTCTAAGTTCTAGGGGACTGATGACCTCAGAAGTTAAGTCCCATAGTGCTCAGAGCTATTTGAACCATTTTGAACCATCTTCCTCAGGTTAATGGTCTGCAGTTCCTTTTTGCGAACCAAAAGCAATAAGAAAAAATCCGGGACGTACAATGCATGTTAACACTCGTCGATTGTAATAGTGAATTTTTTGAAAAACGGGGGAGTTTGTTGTTAATCGATTATAGTTTCTCAGTTAACATCTCTGGTTCCGTCAACAGGTAAGTTAACTTTCATCTTCGGACATTGTGTAAACTGAATGAATTAATTACGCAATACAGGAGCCGTTTAGGCGTAACGTGAAGCATACGTCTGTCTTTACAATCCTTAAAGTCACTTCTTCTTCTTCTCTTCTTCAGGTATTAGGCGTAATTATCTGTTATGGTACCCATCGTTGCTCCTGTCTTCCTCTGTCTCTTCTTCCTCGCACTTATTAATTTCTACCATTTAAGGGGAGTCAGTCACTCTCCTTTCTTTCTAGACGTTCATTCCATTTGCTCCTGTAATCTTGAATTTCATCATTTAGACGAATTATTTTAGTTCTTCTCTAATATCTAGATTCTTTGGTGTGTCTTCTATTGCGCAACCTATAAATCGTCTCGGAATTTCAGTTCTTGTACCTGATACAGTTTTCTTGCTTTTTGCTAACTGCCCACATCTATCTTCCTTAGAGCTGTGCGGGAATTGCAACTGTTTTGTAGAACTTGTGTATCTACTCTAATTTTATTTTTAAGGTTTCTGTTAATTGTTCCATATGCCCGGTTGAATTTACTACAAGTATCATACAATGTAAGCTTTTACGGCCGGTATTGCCTTAAATTAAAACTTCAGGGCTGATAAGCCGTGGTCGATGTATAAAACTCTCCCCTGACGTTTCGTCTCCCACTGCGGGAGACATACTCCGAGATAAAGCGGCGAACTAAGCATAATTTCTACATATTTCTTGTAATAATACCTTGCTTTTCTGTTATTATGTGATGTTAAGGCACATTTTACTTCGTCAGACAGTATTTCATCTAACCCATTGTCATCTACTGTTTCAGTTTCAGTTTCTTGTGGTGTATCATCATACTGTAATCCTTAATAATAATTTACCTGTAGTTTTCTTCAATATTGTTCATTTATTTCTCATTTACTGTTGCGGTTAAAGTTTTTAAAACTTCTTAGGTTATCTGCTGTCTTCCGTGAACATCATTCTCGATGGTAGAAATAAATCTATCCCAGTGTTCTTGGTGTACCTTTCTTACTACACATTTAACAATATTTCTTCTCCCCTTATAGGATTCCATAATTTCAGCTGTCAGGTAGCTTAAGTATTTCATATATGCATACTGTTTTTCTCTAACAGCTTTTCTTATATCCTCAAACCAAATTTTTTGGTCCTTTGTCCTTTATTTCCCTTTTTTTTACGAGAGCTTCTCTTACTACTTTATGTACCACATTGTTTAGATTTTGCGATTCTTCTTTATTTTCTTTAGTTAGAAAGTGTGCTGCCTCTATATTTAATCTGCTTTGGTAAAGATGTTTGATGCTGTCCTCTTCAAACAACTATACTATATAAAGACCTTGATCTTGTTGATTTTACTTGTCATTTTCTTCCATTTCGCTAAAAGATCTGTTCAGAAGATTAGTACAAAAATATCTGGTCCTGTATCTGGTCCTCCCCAAACTTTTTTATCTCTTACTTGACCTGCTAGCTTATCATTTACTAAAATGTAGTCAGTTATTGATCTAAGCTCTCTACTGGCCCAAGTATACTTAGGCATCTCTCTTTTCTTAAAATGTGAATTTGCTCTCTTTAGATTATTGTAAGTGGCAAAATCCCTTACTACTTATCCATTATCATTACACACCGGTTCTTCAAAAAGCCCTGTTATACTCTTTGCTGGAATACTTCCTATTCTGCCATTGAAACCACCCATCATAGTAATCTTTATCAGTAGCACTGTATTTATTCGAAGTATTCTGTAGTTTTTAACGGAAGGTCCAAGACTCATTCTTGTTTCCTTCTTCTGGTGTATATACGCTCATAACGGTGACTTTGCCTCTTCTTAGCTTCAGACTGACTGAGAGTATTCTTCAGCTTATGTATGTGTAACTTGTGATCTCTTTTTCTCTTCTCTTATGAGGGAATAAGGCTACAACTTTGCTCGCTCTTTTTGTTCGATTCCACTATAGAACATAATCTAAACATCTACTTATTTATTACGTCTAACTTTCTTTTTCGTTTCTGTGATTGTTAGAACATCAGTATTCATGTTTTTTTAGTACATCTACTAGTTCTATCTCTTTTTGGGAAATTCCTCTGACATTCCAGAGCGTACTTTAGTACATTCGTTGATCCATTTTCGTTTATTCTTTTTCATAGCTTTTTCATTGTATTTTGAGACCATACTATTTCCGAGACTCCGTGGAGAACCAGGAGTAGTGTGTGTTTTCCAAGAGTTGGTTGCCAGCCCCCTTTCTAGGAGGACCAAGTTTTTCTCTCTGGGTTATCTCACTCAGCCAATATGTTGTGTATGGCGGACAACTCGCCTTTCATCCTCCTCCCGTTGATCACATAACGTACAGCGACTGCATGCCATGCGTTAAGCAGATATCACGCGACTCATATCTTCGTGGACGTGGGAGTAGCGTTTGTCGGTAGAGCTGGCTTGAACTCTTCAGGGTCTGATTTGTTCATCAAATTTCAGTTGACGTTTCTCATTTTTCTGATTCTAAATATGTATCAGTAGCCTGAACATACTATGGGATCCTTTGCCAAATTTTGACCATTGGAGATAGAAAGGATAAAGCAAAATGAAAAACACAGATGGCTCTCGAAACATAATACCGTTGGGGTCGAAAATACAAAAGTTGGTCAAAGCAGGCCGACAGAAAAGAAAAGGAAAGGGAAAAAAAAGAACAGAAGAAGACTGACACAAATAAGTGGAAGTAATGCCAGAGTTAGCTAAACGTTCATGTAGTTGCCATCCACATACTCCCAAGAAGGGAGCGCCCTAGGGAGACTGAACTGTCTCTGGAATGTTACCAACTCATCAGTCTGGAATGGGTGACCTGGCCAGAAGCATTGCTCTCGCCAGCGTAACTCAGTGGATTACTGAGGCACACAAATCTCCCCACCAACGTTACGGTGGTAGTCCATCTGTTTATATAGTCAAGTCAGCCAGATATTATGTTGAGAGAAACTAACACACGAATGTTTTTCTCCATAAATAATTATTAATATTCCTCAAAGTTTCTCTGTACTTCTTAACTACGATTATTCAAAGGATTGTTTAAAGGATTTAAAGGCCTCGGGAGTAGACAACATTCTATTAGAACTACTGATAGCCTTGAGCAAGATGTATAAGATAGGCGAAGTGCCCTCAGACTCCAAGAAGAATGTCATAATTCCAAGCCCAAACTAGAGAAAATGTTGACAGGTGCGAAAATTACCGAAATATTAGTTTAATAAGTCACGGCTGTAAAATACTGACACGAATTCTTTATAGACGAATGGAAAAACTGGTAGAAGCAGACCTTGGGGAAGATCAGTATGGATTCCGTAGAAATGTTGAAACACGATTTATCTTAGAAGATACATTATGGAAAGACAAACCTACATTTCTAGCTTTTGTAGAGTTAGAGAAAGTTTTTGACAATGTTAACTGGAATACTCGCTTTGAGATTCTGAAGGTAGCAGGTGTCAAATACAGCGAACGAAAGGCTATTTACAATTTGTACAGAAGCCAAATAGCAGTTATAAGAGTAGAGGGGTATGAAAGGGAAGCAGTGGTTGGTAAGGGAGTGAGATAGGATTGTAGCCTATCCCCGATGTATTCAGTCTATATATTAAGCAAGCAGTAAAGGAAACAAAAGAAAAATTTGGAATAGGAACTAAAATCCATGGAGAAGAAATAAAATCTTTGAGGTTCGCCGGTGACATTGTAATTCAGTGAGAGACAGCAAAGGACCTGGAAGAGCAGTTGAGTGGAATGGAAAGTCTCTTCAAAGGAGAATATAAGATGAACATCAACAAATGCAAAACGAGGATAATGAAATCTAGTCTAATTAAATCAGGTAATGCTGAGGGAATACGATTAGGAAATGAGACGCTTAAGGTAGTAGATGAGTTTTGCTTTTTAGGGAGGAAAATAACTGATGATGGTTGAAATAGAGAGGATGTAAAATATAGACTGACGATGGAATTACAAGCATTTCTGAAGAAGAGAAATTTCTTATCATCGAGTATAGATTTAAGTGTCAGGAAGTCTTTTGTAAAATTATTTGTTTGGAGGGTAGCTATGTACTGATGTGAAACATGGACGATAAATAGTTTAGACAAGAAGAGAATAGGAGCTTTCAAAATTTGGTGCTACAGAAGCATGCTGAAGTTTAGATGAGTAGATCCCGTAACTAATGAGGAGGTACTTAATTGAATTGGGGACAAGAGGACTTTGTGGCACGACTTGACTAGAAGAAGGGATCGGTTGGTAGGACATGTTTTTAAACATCAAGGGATCACAAAGTTAGTATTGGAGGGAAGCGTGGAGGGTAAAAATCATAGGGGGAGACCAAGAGATGAATATACTAAGCAGATTCAGAAGGATGTAGGATGCAGTAGTTATCTGGAGATGAAGAAGCTTGAACAGGATGGAGAGCTGCATCAAACCTGTCTTTGGACTGAAGACCACAACAACAACAACATGTAAAGGATTTAAGAAACCTGGACTCTATTAATAGTTTGCGCTGTTGAAGTCTAATCAAAGTAGTAACACTAAAGCTCCGATCAGCGATTTAGTTGCTAGGTAGGTCTAATTACCACTTGACAACATATATGAAATTCTCTCATACAGCCACTGGTATTGAATCAGTATTCCTCTGACACGTCACCGAAACTATTCGAGACCAAACAAATCTCCAAATCCAAGTAACGCGTTACATACCTTCCATAATATCAAAATTCGTTAAAGTCAGAGATATTGTTTTATTCTTCGTGCTCACGACAACGCGCGCCTAAGAACGTTCGTATTTCCTGTAAAATATCAGTATGAGCATCTTCGCTTAAAACTTAAAACAGTCCGGCCACATTGTGAAAATTAGCTCCCGAAGCCTTCTGAAATAAAATTATATTCTTTTTTTTCATACATCTGTTCAGTGCTTCGATCTCCACATTCTTCATAACCGTCTCCAATGACGCTAGTCATAGGACGAGGATTTTTTTTTTCTTTATAGGAAATTAGATTTTAATGAGCTGCTCCAGTTCGTATGTAACAGTATTAACAACATTTGAAATTTCACTTTGTTTCAGTTTTAACTAAAGGAACAGCAGGACAACGTCTTCCAACTTCGTAGCAGCTAACTGGCCGCTGGTCAGACTGCAATATCGCACAGCTACCTCTGACGCACCGCCACCCATCGCCGGTTGGAACACCTTGTTTCCCATGATGGATATGAAGCAGATAAAGCAGAAACACAAAATCAGTAAAATAACTGCAGTAACATTAAAATATAATTACACAAACATGTATCAATACTTATTAGGCGTCGCTCAGCAGAAATTTTATGCTTAATGTCGAGTCAATGTTTCATTTGTAAACATTACAAGTGACTTGTGCGGGAACTGTGTGTTGCAGATCAGTTACTTCGACCTACATACGTTCCTTGCGGACTGGCAAGTTCCATTACAATATTAAACTGTGATCTGTTCTTAACGGAAAGATTATCGTGTTTACGCGATTCCAATGCTCACATTTTTTACGATTTGCAGTATTCAGTATCGGTGCGCGCTAAGATTCAATGTCTCCTTACAATCGAGTACAAACTTACATCCGTTGTTCACCAGCAATATCATTCAAATTCAGGTATTGTTACTTACGTCACAGCGCATTGTTTTAACTCTCAGCTTCGTTACATTATTGTTGACCTATTACGGCCGAGTGTGTTTGTGTTAGGTAGTCGCGAAATGGAAGGCATACAGAGAAGAACGTCGCATGATGCGACTTTCAAGAGTAAAGTAATTTTTTATGCGGAAAAATGTGGTAGGAGGAGGTCAGAACGAGTGCTCAGTACAGCTGAGAGTAACATTCGCTAATGGAAGAAACAGAAATTGGCGTTATTTGCGACTACCACTATTATAAATAAAATTACTGACCCTCATAATGGAAGAAATCCTGATGTTGAAGTAAAAGTTTTAGGATTCTTCCGTGCATAGCGGAAGCATGTCACTAGTAGCACCATAAGAAAAAGAGCAAAAGAGGTAGCTGTAGTCCGTAACATGCCGAGGCAAGAGTTTAAGGCTAGTCGTGGACAGGTTGATCGCTTTATGAAACGGCGTACAATACCAAAAGCTGAACCCAGGATTTTGAGAGAAAACTTCCATAATTTCAGCAGCATGTCATCACACTTGGGAAAGAGAAGGATTTTTCGATGGGGCGAATAGGCAACGCCGATGAGGCGCCAGTTGTGTTTAATATGTCACGTAATTACACGACTGTTGAGAAGCGAACAAAAGAAGTTATCATCGAAACATCAGAGCGTGGAAAACAGCGCTACAGTGATGCTGGTAATTACAGCAGATGGGTGCAAACTTCCATCTTTCTTTATCTTCAAGCAAAAACAAGCCCCACGACCCCTAAAGAAGTAAAGTTGTTCCCTGATGACGTCATTCTTCAAAGTCAAGATAAGGCAAGATTGACAAACTTTAAGCTTGACTGGCTCCGAAACGTTTGGGAAATACGTTCTGGTGGGCTTTCCAGACAGCTATAAATGCTTCGTCTAAATGGAATTCATGGTCATCTCACTGACGACGTAAAAACCATACTGTGTCGAAGGAAGACTCACAAAAAAATAGGAGAAAACGGTCATAGCTAACGATGTTCAGCAACGATAGTAATGAGTAACAAATAACTTGTGAAGAGTAAGTGTTTCGACAACATCAAATACTCACGGTACAAAATTTTGTCGTTACTTTTACAGCCCTATTGTAGTCACGTTGCGATACTGGAATAAACCCGTCTCGAACTGGCAGTTCCATGACTGGACAGACTAAACAAACAGATTCGTTGAGAATGCGGAGGAGTCCAGCAACAGTCCGTACACACGCACACACACACATATGCGCGCGCGCACACACACAACTTAGTGACCAAAACTCACGGGTCTGGTTGCCCCAGTTGATGTCCAGTGTATGATATGACCCCGAATGATGCAGCTGGACGCGGCTTTTGCCGCAAGTGTAGACACGATATCTGAAGTGCGCGTAACGATCCAGTTACATACTTTTTTTATTCCCAGCTAAAATATTAATTTCAAACATGAAGCCAGAAAAATGTTAATTTCAAACGGTTGGTTATGGTGGCAGAAAGGCGACAAGTGGTGTAAAATCCTTTTATCAGAAAATTTAAAATAAATTGCTTCACATAGCCTGCACAGAATGTATCCACCAGCTAGCTTCGCACATCGCAGTGTGCAGGCTGATGTGAATGCGTCGGAGCAACACCACCTAGATGCAAAGTCCGTACAACTGCGAGAACCCGAAGCTGTGACGTTAGCGAGAAGCGGCGAAAGTCAACAGCTGGCTTGTGTTGTAGCAACAACGTTTTGAGTGTATAAATGCTCGTTGTGCTATGCGATCGTTACGAGAATGTTATTTTGGTACACGGAAATCATATTATGCGTTACTAAGTTGTACCTGTGTGCGTTTAATGCAACGTAATGTACATTTACCCAGTTTTATCTTCACAACGGTTATGAAGTGTCGAGTACTGAAGATACATAGCAGAAAACAAGGTTCATGTGTTCAAGCTTCCTAAACACGATATAATGAGGCAGAAATGGCTGCATTCAACGCCAAGTTAGGATTTCGCAGTTACTAATTACTTAGTGGTAAATTTCACATGTACCTTTGTCCTGAATGTAGTTTGTTAATGCATCTTTTAGATTACGGTATATTACTGACTGCCCGATCAGTTGGCTTGAATATGTCATGATAACTATACTTCGCTGCTCATTTTTCATGTTCGTCACAGAATTTCGAAGCTAAATAAATTGTCTGGGAAGTACTTGTCACAGACGGTAAAACCATAACTGCTCCACTTTCAGAACCACAGCTTGATTCAAACACCATGCCATGCGCTGTTCCGAAATTCCGGCCTACTTATCTTCAGTTGCAGGACCACCTAAAGAGGGACCAGAAGAAAAAAAGAGCAAGTTGGAGGCAGCAGCATTGCGAAACCAAGATTATTGTCGTAGCCATAATGAATATTTCGAAATAATATCATTTAATAGCCTTTAGGAAGTGAAAGATAAAGTTAATATATTATCTTTACAGGAGAATTGGGTGAAAATAGCGAAAGAAGAGTGTTTTATTTGTATGTATATCTATCTATTTGTGCAGTCCCATTACTTATAGTGTGATCAATATTCATTTGAACGTGGTGGTCTACTCAAAATAAATTTCATTAAACAAAATTCTAGTCACTGAAATTGTTCTTGGAATTGTATTGGTAACAAAAAATGGTTCAAATGGCTCTGAGCACTATGAGACTATTGGTAACATGAACATTGTTTGACTACAACAGATTGATGTGTACATTATAGGATTTTTGTATAAAAAATAGTTTGGAAAATATGTGAATGTTTTCTGAGTAACTACTGTACATGTAGAAATGCAGCAGATGTTCCTAACGGTTCATACCTACAAAAATAGCACATTTTTTCAAAGAGATGCACTGCTTTGTTTATAAATCAGCTAGTCATGTTGAATATGCGAAACGTCCCCTTAGAAAAATTAGTGAATTACTGTGCTGGTAAACCCCTTACGTAATTTGATTTTCAAACAGCTGAGCAAAACTGAACGTACTCAGACATTTCTCTCTTTACTTATTCTGGTCATCACTAAACTGATATACAATATTTTTAGCACAACGTTATCTGACTTTTAATAATCCCTACAAAAGAATGGCCCTGACTAACAATAACCTATACCTTTCATGAATCAATTACCTCACAAAAATCTTCATTACTCGAACTACTGCAATACAGCGAGCGCCAATACTGCCAGCTAAATAAAAGATTCTAACTACTGAAGGCACTAACTACTGATAGGCATAGTTAGCAAATGAAAGATTTTGATAGAGAACAAACAATGTATTTACCTTAATAGTGTTCAAAAGTCATAATATATATATATATATATATATATATATATATATATATATCAGTTCATGACATCCAGTCTTACAAATTTACTGTCTCTGATGGACACACGTCCAGATCATCCGCTGTCAAAACTCCGCCATCTCTCAGCCCCCACATCCACCACTGCTGGCGGCTCACCTCCAACTGCGCAACGCTACGCGCTGTTAACAGCCAACTGCCCAACACTACAATAGCGACTATTTCAACAATGCCCACCAGGCACAGACTGCACACAGCACAGCCAGTGACTTCCATACAGAGCGCTAGGTGACGTTACCAACATAAAAACCTAAACAGCCTACTTAACTTACATATTCTATACACCAAGTAATCACAGTTGTGCTTTATTAATCGTTTTTGTCTCATTTCTACTAAAACAACTGTACAGCTTGTAGTGGGCATAAGTGCAGATATTTCTATATCTGATACTTTAATATGTACAAATATTATTGTGTTGGTTGTTTTTTTCCTGCGTCGAACAGTCATCTCACAAAAACGTCACGAGTCTTGTGACCTGATGTTTACTGCACAGTTGTAACTGCGCCACTAAGTGAGCTGTGCGTTTCGGTATAGACAAACTGTTTTGCTTCCGTGCTTCCACACTTCAACACCGGACCTGCTGCCTAGGTGAAAACAAAGATTAATGGCTTGCGCTTTCCACGTTTACTTGGAGCTACTGACCTACCTAAAAACATACGATTTGTAACAGCCATAATTAGTATTCTGCTAATGACGTAAATACCGATGTAATATTGTGACTTTTCAGGCTTTCCCGACTGATCCGTTGCAAACACTCTTCTCGCGTTTGCCGTTCTATCGTATTGTGTAAATCCCACAATATTTCATCGACGCAACAGCTCGTCATCTTCAGGTGATGGTAGTTTCTGATATCACTGCTTCAAGACGCGACTGATGATATAATATTATTCAGTACACAGTTCTCATTGATGAACAAAAATATCTGTTACCCCACGATGTGGTTTCTTTATCAACTAACATCGTTCAAGTATCAACTCACAAGTCGCTAATTTTACTAGCGACACAAGTCTTTTGAGTTGGCTGCTTCATATAAGAATCGCCGATGGTCTATGATTTCATAGTGCTGTTGTTTGGCCTTGTCTGTTGTTGGTGTTGAGTGGAGGCACGCAACAGTCGTCTAAGGGGCACAACGTCTACAGTTCGCCTTTGTCTTGCAAGAAACAAGAAAATTATGATATTGTATTTGTCAGTCATTACACTGTATTCGTTCTATACTAATGTGTTTATAGTTGCACCAGGCTAGCTGGAGCTTTTCCCCTCATTTTTAATATTTTTAAAAACTCTTACGAACTTTTATACTACGAGGCGCAGAGCCTGAAACATCATTCACAGAATATTTATTACATTTTCAATTCAGTGAGCAATGGTTTAGTTCAATGAACTGAAATGAAAGTTCTCTCACTTTGTTTTCAGTAATTTACCACAGCGTTCAGTTTCTGTTTTAATTGCTGCGTGAAGCTGGGACTAATATTTAAGCTTTGAATTATCATTTGGTCGTATTAGTGGCACCTGTAACAGTGTAACATTATTTAATGTTGTCGGATGCTAATTCACCTTCTAAACTATGATTCTTTTCTTGGTAAATCAATTTTTCTAATGAATTTTTTATTTTAGACCGCTTCTAAGTCAGGTTCATCCAATTATATGAACGTCAATGCTGGAGATAGGAGGTAAAATGAAAGGTACCACGGACATAAAAGAGTAAGTTACACATTATTATGGCAGGTCAGGTCAATCAACATTTATTGAATGCTGCACTACAATGTGACATAGATATATGTCACTATTCTTCAACATAGTCACCAAGTCTCTATAAACACTATAAACAACGGGGGAATCGTCATACCAATCCAGTTATTTTGGACATAGAGTCCTTCATTGGGTCTGCGACAATTTTTGGCTAAATAATACTCTTGCCTCACTCGCTAGATATTATCATTATTCTTCTACCTAACGCATGGTCAGAGCTTATGGAGGCATAGTACCTACTCAGCGTAGATATTGAGGAAGATGCTTGACTTTGACTAGATACTGTGTGTACATGAGATCTAATGATGCTATTAAAGAGAAACGTGTTATAAGGAGTAATAATGAAAAGAATTAGCGACTAAGACTAGACTATAAGGTTGGTGGTGCCAGTCGTCCAATTCCTCAACGATAGAAATCTGTTTCTTGGTCACTGAGCTGTGTGGACGTCTTCATTGTCGGAAAATCTAGAAGTACAGCAAATCAGTTTCTCAATTGCCTGAACATTGTCTTCTGGGGTCGATGCCGATGGCCCTCTTCCCCGCTCAGCACCACACACGTCAGTGCAGCCTCAGTGAAATTGAGGGCATCATTTCACAGCAAAAAGACGCCTCATTCCATTTGACCCGTCGCTGGTCTATGATCTTTACAGTGCGGTTGTTTGGCCTTGTCTGTTGTTGATGTTGAGTGGAGTCACACAACAGTCGTCTAAGAGGCACGACGTCTACAATTCGCCTTTGTCTTGCAAGAAACAAGTTTTCGGTGGTGAGTGTTCATCGGAGGTGAGGTTATCATCTGGAGTGCCCCAGGGAGTTGTGGTAGGTCCGCTGTTGTTTTCTGTCTACATAAATTATCTTTTGGATAGGGTGGATACCAATGTGCGGCTGTTTGCTGATGATGCTGTGGTGTACAGGAAGGTGTCGTCGTTGATTGACTGTCGGAGGATACAGGATGACTTGGACATGACTTGTGATTGGTGTAAAGAAAGGCAGTTAACTCTAAATATACACTATTGGCCATTAAAATTGCTACACTACGAAGATGACGTCCTAAAGACGCGAAATTTAACCGACAGGAAGAACATGCTGTGATATGCAAATGATTAGCTTCTCAGAGCATTCACACAAGGTTGGCACCGGTGGCGACACCTACAATGTGCTGACATGAGGTAACTTCCCAACCGATTTCTCATACACAAACAGCAGTTGACCGGCGTTCCCTGGTGAAACGTTGTTGTGATGCTTCGTGTAAGGAGCAAAAATGCGTATCATCAAGTTTCCGACTTTGATAAAGGTCGGATTGTAGCATATCGCGATTGTGGTGTATCGTATCGCGACATTGCTGCTCACGTTGGTCGAGATCCAATGACTGCACAAACGCTTAGACGACGTTTGCAGCAGCATGGACTATCAGCTCGGAGAGCATGGCGGTGGTTACCCTTGACGCTGCATCACAGACAGGAGCGCCTGCGATGGTGTACTCAACGGCGTACCTGGGTGCACGAATGGCAAAACGTCATTTTTTCGGATGAATCCAGGTTCAGTTTACAGCTTCACGATGGTGTCATCCGTGTTTGGCGACATCGCTGTGAACGCACATTGGAAGCGTGTATTCGTCATCGCCATACCGGCGTATCACCCGGCGTGATGGTATGGGGTGCTATTGGTTACACGTCTCGGTTACCTCTTGCTCACATTGACAGCACTTTGAACAGTGGATGTGACATTTCAGATGTGTTACGACCCGTGGCTCTACTCTTCATTCAATCCCAGCGAAACTCTACATTTCAGCAGGATAATGCACGACCGCATGTTGCAGGTCCTGTACGAGCCTTTCTGGATACGGAAAAAGTTCGACTGCTGCCCTGGCCAGCACATTCTCCAGATCTCTCCCAAACTGAAAACGTCTGGTCAATGGTGGCCGAGCAACTGGCTCGTCACAATACGCCAGTCACTACTCTTGATGAACTGTGGTATCGTGTTGAAGCTGCATCTATGCACTCAAATTGCGTGAAAATGTAATCACATGTCAGTTCTAGTATAATATATTTGTCCAACGAATACCCGTTTGTCATCGGCGTTCCTTCTTGGTGTAGCAATTTTAGTGGCCAGTAGGGTAGATAAATATAAATTAATGCAGACGAATAGGAAAAAGAATCCCCTAATGTTTGAATACTCCATTAGTAGTGTAGCGCTTGACACAGTCACGTCGATTAAATATTTGGGCGTAACATTGCAGAGCGATATGAAGTGGGACAAGCATGTAATGGCAGTTGTGGGGAAGGCGGATAGTCGTCTTCGGTTCATTGGTAGAATTTTGGGAAGATATAGTTCATCTGTAAAGGAGACCGCTAATAAAACACTAATACGACCTATTCTTCAGTACTGCTGGAGAGTTTGGGATCCCTATCAGGTCGGATTGAGGGAGGACATAGAAGCAATTCAGAGGCGGGCTGCTAGATTTGTTACTCGTAGGTTTGATCATCACGCGAGTGTTACGGAAATGCTTCAGGAACTCGGGTGGGAGTCTCTAGAGGAAATCGCTACTGAGGAAATTTAGAGAACCAGCATTTGAGGGTGACTGCAGTACAGTTTTACTGCCGCCAACTTATATTTCGCGGAAAGACCACAAAGATAAGATAAGAGAGATTAGGGCTCGTATAGATGCATATAGGCAGCCATTTTTCCCTCGTTCTGTTTGGGAGTGCAACAGGAAGAGAAGATGCTGGTTGTGGTACGAGGTACCCTCCGCCACGCACCGTATGGTGGATTGCGGAGTGTGTATGTAGATGTAGATGTAGATGACCCGTATACTCCCTGAATTACGCGGTGGATCTGTGCAGTCCAGACGCTTTCCACACCACAGCTGTACTATCCCGCGTACTTCGACCTGTAACGCATGTGCCGAGGCCACAGCTCTGTCCAGACCAGCCCTTACCACAAATGAAGACAGATTAGGTGCACTGGGGTACATAGACCGAGACTATAAGTAGCCCGGAGAGCTCCACTCCACCTCATTCCGTTGCAGTTGCTCAAGGTGTCGACTTCGCGAGGTTAATGCCGTTTTGTGACAAGTGTTGTCTTCCATTAGCTTGGGAGCATTGTATAACCACCCTCGAGTTGCTCCATGTGTTTAGAATTACGAAATACGCTGCAGCTACGATGGTTACGTCTGTGCTGTAATTGCATCCGTGCAGCGAAATGCTGGCGCTGTAAATCGACACGCAGCGGTTTAAGGTCTGTTGTCCGACTCCTATTACTGTCATCGTATTCACGACCCATGTTAATTCATTTTGGGCTCTCTCTGGGGACTGTTCATTACGCTGAAGTCATTATTGTTTGTGTGAACGTTTGTTCTTTTGACATGTCCAGCAGCAAGTCCATTGCTCGTCTAGCTGCTGCTTTATTACGAGTGATACGTTGGGAGACTTGGGACCGGGATACCTCTCATTTATGTGTCATTTCTGAACAGATGCGTTGCCAGTCTATAGTGAAGAGATGACAAGTCATGGGATGACGATATGCAGGTACGCTGATAGCGGTAGTATCACGTACTGAAGGTATAACAAGGCAGTGAATTGGCGGAGCTGTCATTTATACTCAGGTGATGCATGTGGAAAGGGTTCCGACGTGTTTACATTCACACCACGAAAATTAACAGACTTTGGAGCAGTGTGGTAGTTGGAGTAAGATGCATGGGATATTCCATTTCGGAAATCTTTAGGGAATTCAGTATTCCTAGATCCATATTGTCAAGAGTGTGACGATATGCCACATTTCAGGCATTAACTCTCTCAACGGACAACGCAGTGCCCGATGAACTTCATGTAACAACCTGACAACAGTGACATTTGAGTATAGTTGTCAGGGCTAACAGACAAGCAGCACTCCTTGAAGTAACCTCAGAAATCAATGTGAGATGGGCGAGGTCTCCTTTAGGACAGTGTGCCGAAATTTGGGGTTAATGGGGTATGGCAGCAGGTGACCGATGCGAGTGCCTTAACTAAGATGCATTCACTGTAGCGCCTCTCCTGGGCTCCTGACCATATCGGTTGCACTCTAGACGACTGGAAAACCGTGGGCTGGTCAGATGAGACCCGACAAAAGTTGGTAAGAGCTGATGGTAGGGTTCTAGTGTGGCACAGACACCACGGTGCCATTGGCCCACGTTGTCAACAAGGCGCTGTGCAAGCTGGTTGTGGCTCCATAATGGTGTGTAAACGGTTATGGAAATGGTTATGTTCGACTAAAAATGGTTCAACTTTCTCTGAGGACTATGGGACTTAACTTCGGAGGTCATCAGTTCCCTAGAACTTAGAACTACTTAAACCTAACTAACCTAAGGATAACACACACATCCATGCCCGAGGCAGGATTCGAAGCTGCAAACGTAGCAGTAGCGCGGTTCCAGACTGAAGCGCCTAGAATCGCTCGGCCACACAGGCCGGCTATGTTCGACTACTTCATTTGCATTCGTGGACTTCGTGTTCCCAAACAACGATGAAATTCTTATGGATAACAAGTATCGCTGGGCCACAATGGTTCACAGTTTGTTTGAAGAGCATTCTGAACACTTCGAGCGAATGGTTTGGCCACCTAGATGGCCCGATATGAGTCCTATCGAACATATATGAGACGTAATCGAAAGGTAAGGCATCTTGGCTCAGTATTTCTGTAGGGAGCTCCAGCGACTTGTTGAATGCTTGCGAATCCGAGTTTCTGCACTACGCCGGGTAAAAAGATATTAGGATGCAGCTCATGACTTTTGTCACCTCAACGTACGAACATTGGGGCTTGCGAGGCCAGGGGTGTCTTGAGCAGATCTTCAGCATCACAGAGAAAATTATTGCACAAGTGTTTGTCGAACGGACGTCACGTAGCGTCCGCATAGCCAAGTAGATTGACAGCCGGTCTGCTTTGAATAGCCGGCCGGTGTGGCTGTGCGGTTCAATCTGGAACCACGTTACCGCTACGGTCGTAGGTTCGAATCCTGCCTCGGGCATGGGTGTGTGTGATGTCGTTAGGTTAGTTAGGTTTAAGTAGTTCTAAGTTCTAGGGGACTGATGACCACAGATGTTAAGTCCCATAGTGCTCAGAGCCATTTGAACCATTTTCTTTTGCTTTGAATATGATAGCCGCCCCCGTGAATTTGAGGCACATGAAGCCCATTTCTACTAGAACAGTACCTAGGTTTTCAGCAGCCGGTGATTGATCTTATAATAACTCCCTTCCCTTCACCCATATAAAAAGTAAATGACTGTGATATTGAACGACAGCTGTTAGTGTTGTAGGCACATGATGTTGTAAGAAAACTATAAGGGGCGATCAAAAATTTTCTGTTTGAGGGCGCTGCAGCAGCGGTTGTGCAACGCTGTGAGACTCTGATGCGAGTGTGTAAGTACCAGCATATAGGCAACGGGCTAGTGTGGCATTCGTGTCTTTGCGACGTCCATGCAGTAAATGCGGAGACGTTAACTATGGAGACGTTTCTATCAAACCAGTTCAAGCAGGACCAACGTGCAGTTATCCTTTCCTTGGCTGTCGATGGACAAACACCGGTAGACATCCACTGGAGAATGAAGAATGTGTATTGGACGCCGTATCTGTCGAAAACCATCGCTGTAGAATGGTGCACGAAGTTCCGTGCAGGTCACGATTGGACATAATACACGTGTGATCGCGGGCTCAGGAAGTCAGCCTCATCCATTACGACCAACAACAAGCGGGCGGTTGATGATGTGATTAGGGAGGACCAGCGTATAACCATTTATGCGCAGGCAAAGAATCGCGACATCAGTTTCGGTAGAGTGCAACACATTATCCAGCAAGAGTTGGGCTACTGTAAGGTCTGCAGGCAGTGGATACCATGCGCGTTGGATGCCGAACAAGAAATGATAAATATGGCTATTTGCCTGAAGCACCTGATGCGTTTGGAAGTTGAAAGCAACACAATTCTTGAGCGCACCAATGCAGGGGACGAAAGCGGTTGCCACCACGAGGAATCGGAGTCGATAGCGTCGACGATGCAGTGGTGGTGTCATCTATTGTCCCATGAAATTCAATAGCCATCCATCTGCTCGGAAGGTGATGCTCACCCTGTTCTTTCATCATTGAGGCCCATTGTTTATTGATTTCAAGGAACCTTATGTCTCCATACGTGGGGAGCAGTGCTGCACAACTCTGAAGAAATTACGGCATGCAATTAAGGTAAAAACTGCGCTAGGGATGTTGCTGATTCATGGTGACGCACGTACCCATATCACAAATGTTGTGACGTGGAAGTCACGTCAACTCGAGAATGGTTGAAGGTTCTTGTCTCACCAGGATTTGACGATTATTGTCGCACGAGGATGTGCAGCAGGCTGTTACGAACTTCTTAATGCAACAGGATGCGGTGTTTTACCAAACGGATATCTTCAGCCTGGTGCATCGATGATATGATTAACTCAGTGTTCACGGTAGTTTTGGCTGACTGGAATATCAATTCAGGGCTGTAGACTACGACCTTCGAACGGAAATATTTTGATCGCTCCTTATATGTAAGTGGAGCACAAAGGAATGAAGAATCACTCTAGCGACGATAGCGGCCACAAATGGAGGAATTCATTCTCATAAGCGACACTGACAAAGGGCGGATTGTTATGGCTAGTCGGTTGGGAACGAGCGTCTGAGAGACAGCGAAGCTGGTAGGCTGTTGGCCTGCTGCTGTCGTGCAAATGTATGGAAAGTAATTGAACGACGGTGAAACCACGAGAAGCAACAAAGTGTTGGACGTCCATGTCTCAACATAGAGCTTGCTCACTCTTCAAGCAGGATTGACAGCGAACTATAGCAGGCCTGTAAAATTTGTGATCCATTTACCACAACATGTTTCGGGACTATACTATCCCAATATCAAGTACTATAAAATAAATAAATACAAATTAATACATCGTAATAGCATAAATACAAAAATATCCATGATGTTGTAGATGCATATATAACATGAAAAATGAACATGATGATGACAGTGTTGTCAATTATTGTGGTAGTAGTGTTTGCATGGACTCTGCTGGGGTCAAAAAAAATTTCATCGCTCTTCGGAGTTTTATCATGTTCGCTATGTCCAGTATCTCGGAAACGGTGACTTTAATGCATTCAAAGAAGTTTTGGAAAGGCAACCATATGGGAACAATATAAATACAAGCAAACTCGAATGTATAGGACATCTACAGAAAAGAATGGGTGCCAGGCTGAGAAGTTTGAAATCAGTTATGAAAGAAAAAAACTAGATGACGATGGAACCTTAGACAGGAAAGGAAAATTGACTGATTCCATGACAGACCAAATTCAGATTTGCTATGACCCAGCAATCAGGCAAAATACATCCAATCATGAAGGAATGAGGTAAGATATATGGGCTTCGCATTTCCACGCCGCATCCACAGATGAGCATCTAGAACACGGTTTGCCCCCCCCCCCCCCCCAGCTGCGAAGAGCAGGTATAAATAGAATAGGTGACTAACAATTAGCGAGAAATACAGTGATCACAGTCTACTGACAACCATCTTGGAAGAAATCATCTCCTGGTTTTCAAGAGGCATCCTGCCACATAAGTAGTCTTCATTCTTATTAAGGAACCACAAGACAGCCATATGATGGCTTCACAACAGACAAAGAAGAATCCTTTTCATAGATAACGTCATAGTGGTGGATACGCCTTGCATCATTTGTCTGCGCTACCTCGCAAGCTCTCTCGTTAAATGGGATGCCTATGACACAGGCGTTCTGCTGCAGCGAAACGATTGGTACGTTCTGCAACTTCGTAGCTCGACAGAACTCGAAAGTATCTAAGAATAAGTACAGTCATTAGTTACGTGTACAGTTGTAAGGTACATGTTCCGTTGATGGATTCACAATAATTATAAATATGTCTATGAGTCAATTTACTGCCAGTTATGGCAAATAATTTTTATTCGTTGGAAGAGGGACGCAGCACAGAGGCTGGTTGGGAGAAATTAGACCGGCTGTCAAGAAACAATGAAGGCGGGAAACGTTTGTTTTGTGCGTACCTCTGAGCTTCCGTGACATCGAGGAAAGTCACACCCACGTCCGCAGCCACCACCGCCCCAGAAGGTACACAACACCGCCTACACACGTGACAGCTGCCGACGAACCTTGATTTCACCAGCTCCCAAAATGGTTCCGCGAAAACACACTACAATAAAATGGAAAAAGAACACCATGAATGCGTCGACCCAGCAGAAACATTCTTGAGGGTGTTTACAACAAACGATCACACAGACAGAGCCATACGCACTTGAGTACAGTCGGTAGGGCGTGCGAAGTGTCACCGCTAGTATCCTGTATACCCTCATTTTGCAGTAATGCTGACTGCAATTCTCCCACGGAGACGATAGCAGATGTGGCGAATGTAGTTCTGCGGAATGGTCTGTTACGCAGTTTCCAACTGGTGCCTCAACTCAGCCAGATTTCCCGTCGGTCTAGCACACGGCACAAGATGACGCTCGTCCAGTCCCAAATATGCTCCATGGAGGACCGATCTGAGGATTTTCCTGGCCAGGATAGTTGACGTACACCATGAGGAGTGGGTTGGATAGCACGGGATGGTGGGTGCGTGCATTGTATTGTTGGAAAGGACATCCCCTTATTGGTGCAGGAACGACAGGTTGATTGATGTTTTGGATGTACCGTGCACTGTTCAATGTTCCCCCTACGATCGCTAGAGAAGAACGACCGTTGTAAGACATGGCTCCACACAGCGTGATGCTAGGTGCCTCTGTCGTATGCACTCCAGACGTTGGCGCTCACCTGTACGACGCCACACACGTGTGCGACGGTCATTGGCGTCAACGTAGAAGCGACTCTCATCAGTGAAGACAGAACGTCGTCATTCGTTCTTCCATAAGCTCCTATCTCGACACCACTGGAGAAGGGCTGTACGATGTTGGGGCGAGAGCAGAAGACGTCATAACGCCACGCAGGTTCGTAACCGTGCTTCACGGGGACGGTTGCGAATGTTCTCGCTGATGCCTCAGAGCTACAGTGTCGCTAATTCCTTGTTAAGTCGCTGTGCGGTTCGATAAGGTACTTCGTAAGACGCGACGGCCTGGCGTACATCTATTCGTTGTCGCCTTTCTTACCCGTATGGACGGGCATGTGCACCTTTTGCTGACCATTGGCGACCATTGGCGATGCACTGTGGAGACCTGTCGCCCCAGCGCAGTTCTTCGGTATGACCATTCAGCCTCCCGTAGACCCACAATTCGCCCTCGCTTAAACAGTTTACGTCCACGCTGTCACGGCGTTCTAACGATGTTGCATTCACAGATGGAGCTCCGTATATCGTCGCAGGCTGCTCTTGGCTCTGGAGGTAAACAACCATTGCTAAGCTTGCAACATTCCACACCTGGTTACTCCGTTCCTGGTTTGTCCGTAACACAGCGTATTTGATCACTGCGTTAACCGTCCTCTCGTAGCATCCTTCGCCGAAGTGTTCTTTATCAATTTTTCCAGTAGTGTATTTTACGAGGTTGCTTTCAATAAGAAATGAACACATATTTTTTTCTCGGCCGATTTCAGTTAACCTTGTTGTGGGACATTGTGGAATATTCAGCTCCTAAAGTTTTATGCAATTGTGATTGTTGGTGCTGATGTGTGTAGCCTTCAAAATTTGGTCTGTAACTGAGGTGCGTTCCAAGCAGAGAGCTGTCATTGAGTTTCTTTTGGTGCAAAACCAGAACAGCCCAGATATTCATAGGTGCTTACAGAAGAATATCTACGGAGAGCTGGCAGTAAACAAAACCACGGCGAGCCGTTGGGCGAGACGTGCGTCATCACCGCAATAATGACCCGCAAACCTGTCCGACCCTCCTCGTGACGGCTGTCCACAGACAGCATTGGCTGCTGCAATATTGGAACGTGCGGATACTCTTACTCTAGGTGATCGACGGATCCGAATCAAACACGTCGCTGCTCAGTTGTGCGTCTCTGTTGGTAGTGCTGACGTAGTCGTCCACTAATTAGGCAACTCAAAGGTGTGTCGGCTGTGCTCCTTATCGTCTAACAGAAGACCATTAAGAGCAACGAAGGACCATCTGAGCGGAATTGCTTCCGCGTTACGAGGCTGATCGTGACAATATTTTTTCGAACGTCGGCATAAGCGATGAAACATGGATTCATTACTTCGGACCGGAAACAAAGTGGCAATCCATGCAGAGGCACCACACCACCTCTGCTCCATGCAGCCCGTATCTTGCACTTTACGACTTCTGTTTGGCCCAATGGAAGATGTACTCCAAGCGCAGCAGTGCTTGGATTATGGGGAGCTTATTAATGCGACAAAACGTTGGCTGTGTCGTCGACCAGTAGAGTCGTACCACGCTAGAACACAGGCTCACCCAGGGTGTAAGGCCGACGCATTGATTATGTTGAAAAATAGGGTTTGGTAGACAAAAGAGTCAGGAATGGTATGGTGTGATGGAATTATGAATCCAATCGGCTTCCAGAAAAAAAATCTTGCATTACTTACTGAACGTCCCTCGCAAATCTCAGGCCCTCCCGGCCACAGGAACAGAATTCATTTGCAGTGCCCATTTCCTGTTTCCACTAACTCAACGAATGCTGCTTGCAGCCAGGGCTCTAAGAGTTTATTCCCCAAATGGTATTAAGAAACGCCGGCCGTTCTGCAGAGATCACTAGCGACTGAGAACGGCAGGCTCGAACCAGACCATAACCCAGTCAGCTGGTTTAGAGGACGACCAGCCCATAACCACCATGGCGCAGATATCGGCTTTCAAAAATGCTACCAGCACTTGACGATATGATACCAGAATCCAGTAATGTATAAATGTCTCTTAGTGTGATCTCTAACGGGTACCTTACAAGAAAGAGTTCTTCATAGAGAGCTGTACACTCTGCGTGGAGCCAAGGTGCAAACATAAAATGAAAACGTCCTTTCGACGATGTACAACGAACCACAATAGAATAAAAATTGGTACGTAGTGACGGTCTGCTGTTAAAAAACCTGAAAAGTTGACCCGACACTTATATAACTAGGACACGGGGTCGCGGGGTACATTGTGCTTTACCTGTACGAATCATGCAAAGTACGGTGTTAGCAAAATGGAACTGGCCTGCAGAACACACTGATCTGCAAAATTTAAGATAAAGTAACGTAACATACTAACCAAGTGGAAATGAGTGAAAGTGCGGAAGTTTTCTATCAGAGGTCTCCACTTGTGCACAGGAAGTTGGACGTCACATGTACTGAAGTCAGCGTGACTATAGTGCCAAATGGTGCTGGCACTGCAAAACGAGGCAGTTCAAGAAACTGGATAAGATAGTTTGTGTGTGTGTGTGTGTGTGTGTGTGTGTGTGAATGTGTGTGTGTGTGTCAGTCAGTCAGCGAGCGTCTATGATGCACCGTGCTGGTGTTCTTCATTGCAACTTGGTCCAGATACAACATTTGGATGTGTTCACGCTGGGAAGAATCTGTGGTATCGTCGATAGATCCTGTTGCCATACCGAAGTCTTCAACTTTTCTCGATACCACAGAAGTTAACGATGTCTCGCTGCGTTCCTCACGGACGAAAAGGAAGGCGCTGGCGAAACCGTCCTCTTTCGCAGCGCCACCGCATCACCGCACAGAGGCCAATGTACAGCGGAGCGGAGGATCATTCAGACCAAACTACTAACAGATCGAACTTGAGAATCACACCCCCCACTCATACAAAACCCTGTTCCCACTCATCCTCCGCCATGTAAATGTTGCATGAATCTCCACCCCACCAAAGTTGTATAAGGCTCTCCAAATCCTCGAACGCCATGCATTCCGTCTCGCTTTCTGCAACCGTTTACCTCCAACACCACGGATTCTCTACCATCTCATCAAATTCCCAGTCCTTCTCACCCACTCCGAACGTCTCTGCATCTCTGATGCTGTCAAAAAATTAGATTTCGATCACCCCATTGTCTCCCCTCTGATTACCAGGCCTCACACACTCGATATGCTACCCCAACAAGGATTCAATCAACTTCCTCTTCCAGGCAATGAGATCTGCCCCGATATTAACTATCTCGCTCTACATCAGGGCTCCCCTCTTCTTTTCCCTTTCCGTTGATTGCCATCTTGTAACAACTGCCCTACCCACATTAACACACTACTCTCACTCTGTGTTTCCTACCTACTGTATTTCCCACCATACACCTCATCCCCCACACATCATCTCCATAGTTTTCCTATCTAATAGAGCCCTGTCTTTTTATGCGCACACCTAAACCCTGTACATACTCTCTCCTCCGACAGTACTTCTCATCCAGTACGGGTCCTTCAGATTTTAAGTGAAGGTGCAGTGCTTCAGTAGTTCATCAAAAGAATTTCGCCTTCCAGCAGTGTGTTTTAAAATGCATATCCTTTCGTTTTTTAAACTATTCGTTTTGATTTTTAATTTAAAATAGTACAGCCGCAAATTTTGTTTCTAATTCTCTTAATATATTTTTTAAGTCGATTGGCCAAAGAGCAGAAAATTGTACCGCTGAGAGCCCACTCCACACCTGTATGGGGCGAGGGGGATGAAATGACAATAAAAGACCGCTCAGCCCCAATTCGTGATCTCCGATCAAGCAGACAACATCGTCTAGTTAGGACACAAATGTTCCTCACGTCTTAGAGTGAGCTGCCTCTCCGAACTTTATAAATGTTGTATTCCAAGAAAAGAGTATAGTAATTGTGTGCATCAAGTGATGCTTTCATGCTTTCATATTCAGAGACATTTGTAAATATTCGGCACGTCCCTGTGGCAATGGACTGTATAAAGTTGAGTAAATCTTTTTATCATTCTTGTAAAAAGCTTAACTAAGATTTCATATGTTGTCCTTCTCTACCGTCTCCCAGAGCACTCGAAGTGTGCACAGTTACACCGGACAAATGTAGTTTCGTCAGATCATAACAGAATCATGCGCCTTGAGATAGACAACCCAACTTACATCATTTGCCCCTCATGTCATTGTAAAATGAAACTCATTAAGGAGCAACGCGTTAACATGAAGTTTTGCTTCTTGCTAGGAAAAATAACGATGGAGGAGCATGCAATGTTTGCGTGACTGTACGGTGTTGAAGCAGTAAGTAAAAAGAGTGAGTCTGAGAGGTTTAAACGCTTTAGGCATTGAAAGGACGGTGTCTAGGGAGAGCCGCAGTCAGGTCAAGACTCAGTTCCAGAAATCATCGAACAAGTGGGCCGGATGCTTGCGGACGGTGGTGGCTGCCTTTGAGAATAGGGACAGGGGAGTTGAAAATAAGCAAAGACGGTGCAAGCCCCACTGTCCACGAACGTTTACACATGTTGCGCGTATCAAACAACGCGTACCGTTTTCGAGCGATTCGATAAGTAGGGTTTGTTGACAGTATCCAACAGCTATACAACCGATATGAGAAATGTAACGTCGTTAATGGTGATTACTTCGAAGGCCAGCAAAGGTATTTTGTTTCTAATTCTTGTTTCCTTTATTTTCTGAGACGGTTCACTGAGCTATTCAGTCGCATCTTGTATTAATTACTACCACCAGAAGTTACTCATATTTCCACCAGTTTTGCACGGGAGGCTATAAGATATGACATGGCTCAACCAAAAAGTTTCCTACCGACTGAAACTTTTCGATACTCCGGGTCGACGTGTCTTGACCATATGTCGTGGCTCACTCTCTCTCCTGACACGCACAGCTATGCAAACGAATGTAACTCAGTACTGAAATTAGATTATGACACGAAACGTGGCGTAAACTACACAAGCCCGTCTCCACCAGCCATGGTCGTAGCTGCTTACCGACCTTTGCTTTCGGTACCCTCTGCCAGGTCCGTTGTTCCTAATCAGTAAACCCTGTTGCTCGTTAGTGAAGGGTGAGTCAAAAAGGACTCAACAACTTTGGAATGATACAGAAATTTATTGAGACAACTTACAGAATCGATAGATGTGTCATTTTGTAGAAAACAACCTCAGGTTTGCTTGATAGGTTCCCGGGAATTACGCCGGATAATATTATAGAAACCGCACAATATTTCAGCGAGACAACTGCCCGCCACCTTCAGGTGCTACTGTTGCGTCGCTTTTTTTTCCTTTATTGATTTTCAATTCCCCCCGAAGGGGGTGGGCGGGCAGCAGCTTAGTATGCTGCTCTACAGCCTACAGTCTTTTATTTAAAAAAAAAACGGAAGAAGAAAAGAAACAAGAAAAACAAGCGAAACAAGAAAAACAGGCGATAAAACGGTGACATAAAGTGTAAAATGGCGGAAAAATGCAGAAAGTTAAAACAGAAAGCAAAAGGGGTTGGCAATGTTAATAAAAGACACAGGAATCAGACAAGTAACATAGTACACACACAATTTAAAAAAAAAACACGGTGACAGTCTGGTTTATGTTCGCAAGAGATAAAAAGCACACCCAGCGACAGTATGATGGCTGTTCGCAACACTTCCCATAGAAACACAACACGGAACACTCACTGTAAAACACTCACTGTAAAACACTGCATGAAAAGGGCGGCACAGAGATGACACTCCCGAGCCAAAGGCAGATTGGGGGGGGGGGGGGACCTGGAGGAGGGGGAAGAACAAGGTAGGAAGGAAAAAAAAACGAAAAGGGGGGGGAAGAACCAAGGAGGGAGAGGACTAATAAAGGGGGGGAGGGGGAGGGCAGACGCGAGAGGGAATGAGAGGAGGCAGAGGAGGGAAATGCAAAAGGACTCGGGGGAGAGAAGGGGTTGCGTCGCTTTTTTTTTTTTTATTGAGTTTCAATTCCCCCCCGAAGGGGGCGGGCTGGCAGCAGCTTACTACGCTGCTCTACAGCCTACAGACTTTTTTTAAATAAAGGAAGAAGAAAGAAACAAGGAAAAACAGGCGATAAAATGGTGATTTAAAGTGTAAAATGGCGTAAAATTGCGGAAAGTTAAAACAGAAAGCAAAAGGGGTGGGCAATGTAGTTAAAGACACAGGAATCAAACAAGTAACATAGTAGACACACAAGTAAAAAACATGGCGACAGTCTGGTTTCTGTTCGCAAGAGATAAAAGGCACACCCAGCGACAGTATGATGGCCGTTCGCAACAAGTCCCAAAAAACACAACACGGAACACTCACTGTAAAACACACACTGTAGAACACTCACTGTAGAACACTGCACGAAAGTGGCAGCACAAAGACGACACTCAAAGGCAGATGGGGGGGGGGGACCTGCAGGAGGGGGAAAACAAGGAGGGAGGAGAGGAAAAAACGAAAAGGGGGGAACCAAGGACGGAGAGGACTAATAAAGGGGGAGAAGGGCAGACGCGAGAGGGAATGAGAGGAGGCAGAGGAGGGAGATGGAAAAGGACGCGGGGGAGAGAAGGGGGCAAAGAGAGGGGAGGTGAGGAAGAAAGAGGATGGAAGGGGGGAGAGGGAGCCCGGGAAAAGGACAGAGGAAAGGAGGGGGAGTGAGGATGAGAGTTGATAGGAGGGGTAAATGGAGGGAGAGAGGGCATCATCTGGGAGGGGGAGTTGATGGAAGCCACCTTGGGAAAGAAGATGTAGGGTGTAGAGATGGAGGGTAGGGGGGACACAACGGTGAAGACGTGGCAGGGGGCGGGGATCGGAGAGGAGTGGAGCAACCAGGGGGTGAGGGGGTTCAAGACGGCGGGAGGTGTAGAGGATGCGGATATGTTCGAGGAATAGGAGCAGATGGGGGAAAGGAATGAGTCATAGAGGATCCGCGTGGGGGACGGGAGGCGTATACGGAAGGCGAGGCGGAGTGCATGACGCTTGCGTCGCTGAGAAGCTCGCCAATTTATATGCTGGCTTTCTAGAACAGCGCAGGCGCCAGCGGGGCATAACGTCATCGAAGACCAATCGTAGACAGCGTCGAATACCAGAGCCCTCTGCTGGAGAAACGGATCACGGTCTGCGGAAGCTCACCGCGGCCGGGAGCGACGGACCCCGCTCGCGCGTGCGAGGTGTTGGCGCGCGATTTAAGCATCTGCGCTAAGGCTACCCATCCGCGTTGACTCGGTGCGGTTGCTAATCTGTGGCTGACGATTCCTTAATGCCGCCAAGGCTGGCTCCCGGGCTTTGCTCAGGTGAAACCCCGTGTCTCTGTTTATTAGGTCACTGCTTATACGTATTTCGACCGCCTCTTTGATGATAGAGTCCCAGTATGTGGAAGCATGCGAGAGGATCTTGGTTTCTTCATAATGCATGCCGTGTCCCGTGTCAAGGCAGTGTTCAGCAGCCGCAGATTTCTCTGGCTGGCCCAATCTTGTGTGACGTTTATGTTCGTCGCATCTGTCTTTGACCGTACGACACGTCTGGCCAATATATGACTTCCCACATTGGCACGGGATTTTATATATTCCTGGCCTCCTCAGGTCGAGGTTGTCTTTAACAGAGCCCAGCATTGATTGCACTCGTGCTGGAGGCCGGAAAACACATTTAATCCGGTATTTCTTGAAAATTCTGCCCATCTTAAAAGACACGCCACCGACATACGGTAGAGAAACCAACCCCGTGGTGTTCTCTGCTTCTTCAGGCTGTTCTTGAGGTTTGGAGCGTGCTGGTCGAAATGCATTCCGGATCTGGTTCTCGGAGTACCCGTTCTGGGCAAACACAGAGCGGAGATGGCTAAGCTCTGCCGATAAGCTGTCCTGATCTGAGATGGCTCTAGCCCTATGCACTAACGTCCGTAATACACCGCTGCGCTGTGAGCTACGAGCTGTCATCATCCCTCACCTTGTAGTCTCCACGTGTCACACAACACAAAAAAAGTGACTGTATTCGAAGTAGTGAGTTTCATTGCGGAGAGAACAGAGCACCCCAGTTCTGTGTGTCCTTCCACGTGCAATCATTGAGACCAAACTAGGTCTCAGTCTGGAATGAAATATGTTGAATATATCGCAAAGATTTTGCCGCCTTGTGACCACAGGAAATCACAAGGGAACAAAGTCAATTACTCTGTCCCATCCACCCTCAGATGTGTGAAATTGCGCTTATAAACCCAAACTTCTTCTCAAAAGTCTCTAGATGTCCAAAACACTTCGTATAGCCGGAATGTTCACCCTCTGAAAAACCCTGACTGCGATTATTAAAACAAGTCTGCAAGCTGCTAGCGTGTAAACGGGTGAACCGGGGGGGGGGGGGGTAATGCTTTTCCTTCCACATCCGACCAGCAGACCCACCGTTCACCTTATTATGTTTTTGTGTTAACATAGGGCCTTTTGCTTTTTGTCTTGCCTTAATCAACTTCCTGTGGTTGTGCATCTACATGGATACTCTGCAAATCACAGTAAAGTGCCTGGCAAAGGGTTCAACGAAAAATCTTCGGAATAATTCTCTATTATTCCAGTCTCGTAGAGCGCACGGAAAAAGCGAACGCCTATATCCTTCCGTATGAGCTCTGATTTCCATATTTTATTATGATGGTCGTTTCTCCCTACGTAGGTCGGCGTCAACAAAATAGTTTCGCAATCGGAAGAGAAAGTTGGTGATTCAAATTTCATGACAAGATTCCGACGCAGCGAAAATCGCCTTTTTTTAATGGTGTCCATCCCAGACCCTGTAACATGCTCGTGACACTCTCTCCACTATTACGCGATAATACGAAACGTGCCGCTCTTATTTGAACTTTATCGATGAACTTCATTAATCATATCCAGTAGGGATCGCAGACCGCGCAGCAGTACTCCGAAAGAGGTTGGACAAGCCAAGTATAGGCAGTCTCTATAGCAGTTCTGTTATGTTTTCTATGTGTTCCGCCAAGTCTTTGGTTTGCCTTCCCCACAACATTTTCTATGTGTCCTTTCCAATTCAAGTTGTTCGTAATTGTAATTCTTAGGTATTTAGTTGAATTTACGGCCTTTAGATTAGACTGATTTATCGTGTAACAGAAGTTTAACGAATTCCTTTTAGCACTCATATGGATAACATCACACTTTTTATTACTTAAGGTTCAATTTCCAATTTTCGCAGCGTTCAGATATTTTTTCTAAATCCGTTTTGCATATTGTTTTGATCTCCTGATGAGTTTACAAGACGATAAACGACAGCATCATCTGCAATCAACCTAAGGTGGCTGCTCAGATTGTCTCCTAAATCATTTCGATAGATACCACTACCTTGGGGAACTCCAGAAGTGATCTGCTTTACTCGATGACTTTCCGTCTGTTACTACGAACTGTGACATCTCTGACAGGAAATCAAGAATCCAGTCACATAACTGAGACGATATTCCATAAGCATGCAATTTCACCACAAGCCGGTAGCGTGGTACAGTGTCAAAAGCCTTTAGGAAATCTAGAAATACTGAATCAGTTTGAAAACGCTTGTCAAAAGCAGTCAACACTTCGTGTGTGTAAAGAGCTAGCTGTGTTTCACAAGAACGATGTTTTCTAAGTCTGTGTTGACTGTGTCAATAGACCGTTTTCTTCGAGGTAATTCAAAATATTCGAACACAATAAATGATCTGAAATCCTCCTGCATATCGACGTTATGATGTGGGTCTGTAATTTTAGTGGATTACTACTACTACATTTCTTGAATATTGGTGTGACTTGTGCAGCCTTCCAGTCTTTGGGTACGGATCTTTCGTCTAGCGAGCGTGTCTACATGACTGTTAAGTAGGGAGCTACAGCATTTGCATAGTCTGAAAGGGACCTAATTGGTGTACAGTCTGGACCGGAAGACTTGCTTTCATTAAGTAATTTAAGTTTCTTCACTACTTCGAGGATATCTACTTCTACCTTACTCATACTGGCAGCTGTTATTGATTAGTATTCTGGAGTATCCACTTCGTCTACTTTGGTGAAGGAATTTCGAAAGGCTGTGTTCAGTAACTCTGCTTTTGCAGCTCTGTCGTCGATAGTATTTCCATTGCTATTGCTCAGAGAAGGCATGGACTGTTTATTGCCTCTAACCTACTTCTCATACGACGAGAATCTCTTTGGATTTTCTGCCAGGTTTCGAGATAAAATGTCTTTGTAGAAACCACGTTAAGCATCTCGCACTGATGTTCACGCTAAATTTCGAGCTTCTGTAAAACATAGCCAGAATTGGAGATTTTGCGTTCGTTTAAATTTAGCATTCTTTTCTTGTTGTTTCTGCAACAGCGTTCTAATCCGTTTTGTGTACCAAGGAATATCAGCTCCGTCGTTTGTTGATTTATGTGGTATAAATCTCTCAATTGTTGTCGGTATTATATGTTTTAACTCAAGCCTCATCTGTGTTACACTTACATTATTAATTTGGAAGAGTGGGAATTGTCTCTTATGAAGGTGTCAAATGAATTTTTATCCGCTTTGTTGAATAGGTACATGTTTTGTTTATTTTTGGAGGACTTGGGGATCACAATATTCAGTTTCGCTAGGATAACTGTATTCAGTAATCCCTGTATCCGTTTTGATGCTCGTTATTAGTTCATGATTATTAGTTGCTAAGAGGTCAAGTGTATTTTCACATCCATTTACTATTCGTGTGGGCTCATGATCTAACTGCTCGAAATAATTGTCAGAGAATGAGGTTAGCACTATTTCGGATGATATTTTACGAATACCTCCAGAGTTAAACGTGCATTTTTCGCCAATATTTCGAGGGTGAATTAAAGTCCCCAGCAACCATAATTGTATGAGCCAGGTACGTGTTTGAAATCAAATTCAAGTTTTCTGTGAACCTTTCATGAGTTGTATCATCTGGGTTGGGAGGTCGGTTGAAGGACCCAATTATTCCGGTTGCCAAGAATGACTTCTGCCCATACTAACCAACAGGAACTATCTGCTTCAATTTCGCTGCAAGATAAACTACTTCTAATAGCAACAAACACGCCAACACCAACTGTGTTTAGCCTACCCTTTCGAAACATCGTTAGGTTCTCCGCAAAAATTTCTCCTGAACTTATCCCCGGATTTAGCCAGCTTTCAGTGCCTGTAACGATTTGAGCATCAGTGCTTTCTATTACAACTGGGAGATCAAGTACTATCCCAATACAGCTACGACAATTTACAACTGTTGTACCGATGGTTCCTGTATCTATGTTCTTCCTACGATCGACCTACATCCTTTGAGACTGAAGCGCCATTTTTATTTTTCCGAGACCCTCTAATTAAAGCATCGCTAAGTCCACGCCACACAGCCCCTGCTACCCGTGTAGCCGTCTCCTGCACTTAGTGGACTCCTGACCTATTCGGCAGAACCCGAAACCCAACCACCCAATGGCGGAAGTCGAGGAATGTGCAGGCAACAGCGTCGTTAAACCGTCCGAGCCTCTGATTCAGACCCTCCACCCGGCTCTTTGCCTAAGGTCCACAATCGGCCCTGTCGATTATGCTGCAAATGGTGAGCTCTGCTTTCATCTCCCAAGCAAGACTGGCAGCCTTTACCATTTATGTTAGCCGCTTGAATCAAGAGATAATCTCTCCTGATCCAAAGTGACACACGTCATTGGTACCGAGGTCAGCCACCACCTGCAGTCGGCAGCACCCTGCGCTCTTCATGGCATCCGGGAGGATCGTTTCCACATCTGGAATGACTCCACCCAGTATGCACATGGAGTGCACATTGTTTTTTTTCCCCTTCTTTGCAGCCATGTTCCTAAGGTGTCCATAACGCGCCTAACATTGGAGCTCCCAACTACCAATAATCCCACCCTTTGTGATTGCCTGCGACTATCTGGCTGAGAGGTTCTCTCTGAAACTGGACTAGAGACTGCATCTGGCTGAGGGACAGTATCAGCCACAGACAGCATGCTGATCCTGTTTGTCAGACTAACCGTGGAGGCCTTACGTGCGGCCCCTCTGCCACGCCCCGAAGCGCCCACCCACTAGACCACAGGTGAGGGGCCAACCTCAGTGCGAGCAGTAACTGGGGTGGTCAGTGGTGCGGGCCGATCAGCGGATTCAGATGTGTCAGACGTACGTTGTATCGGCACTGCTGGCCCACAACAGTGATACCCATTCACTGCAGCTTTAAGCTGTGTAACGGAAGCCATCAGAGCCTGGACCTGAGAGCAAAGTGTCACCAACTGGGCTCGCATCCTTACACAGTGTAATGTCGCAGCTATTTGCACGGCTGCAGAGTTTTGCAGTAAGTTTTATTCCGTTAGGTCAGGCTGACTGGAGGCTGGCAATGAAGCCTCCAGCCCCGGCCGTTGTGTAGTCGGCTGCTGGCGTCATAATGCCATCTGTCGCAGTGTGCGGACCGTGAGGACTGCTCTGTGTGGAGCGTACTAAGATCACTTATTCATCTTACATAAGAAACTAAATAACTCTGTGAAATATGATCTGTTTGTTTTCAAATTTGGTAAAGGAACTTTTATAATATAGAAGAACAGTGTGTCAAATTTTTCATGCAGATAACCTTAATTTGAAAATATAAAAAAAACCTATTAAAAAGTATTTAACCGACACTTAGTAAAGTAAATTCAGATGGGAATCATGACAGCTACGTTTCTTTGTCCTTTAAAAATACTAACAGCACTCTCAGTGCGCACAAGGTATTTTTAAAGAATTTGAATTCTAAACTTTTAATAATTTTGCTTTGGTAACGAAAATAATAGTTTAAGAGTTGATACTTATATTTTGTATTAAGATGAGAGTAGACGAGAGTGAATGTGAGTGTGTATGTGGGGACATAAGTCAAATTTCAATTTTATAATGTATTACACCATCTGTAACTAGCAAGTGTTATGTAACCCGGATGTCTTGAAAACGGTGAATCTCCTTAACTGGTGGATGACGTATGTCTAGGAGCGTTTGCTTTTGTAATAAGGCAGCCAGAAAGATAGTAAGAGGATACTTAGTTCTAAAGTATATTTCAAGCATAGTTTTCTTTTGATTTTCGTTTGGTTTGGTTTTGTGGAACATGTTGTGAAATTTTGCAATATGAAATGACGGATATGCATCTGCGAAAGCTGCCTGGAGTAAAGCGGTTTGCGCGCGAAATTGATCATGAAAGGTGAATCTGATTGGATAATCATTTTGATCAACCAACGAGAGAGAAGTCTTTCCCGCGTAATTGAATGAGTTTTATGCTCTGTGAGCAACGGCATTGTCAGTTGTCGAGTCGCTGTCGCTCGAGAAGGTCATTTTAAATGTGTCAGAAAAAATTATCTTTAAGATGAAGAAATGACGGTTAAATCGCGCTCAGTTTATATCGCCGTGCTAGCAGATGCAATTACGGGCATTTCGGTGAAGTTTTGAGAGGTTTTGAAATGTTGGTTGAAGAATAAAACGCGTGTGAATCTATCGGCCTTTGTGAATATTCTGGGTGGCGTGTTCCGTATGCATGTACAGAACATTTTGTCGAGCATCTTCTTTCGAAGAATCCACTGAAAAGGACCGAATGTGAACTCATTTGTAACAGTGTGTTGCCTGTGTGAATCTAGTAGTATTTCGGGTTGGACTTAGCGCATTTCTGACTATCTTACGTGAG
The DNA here is from genome assembly GCF_021461385.2 of Schistocerca piceifrons. Lineage (NCBI taxonomy): Eukaryota > Metazoa > Arthropoda > Insecta > Orthoptera > Acrididae > Schistocerca > Schistocerca piceifrons. The sequence continues at coordinate 304,972,001 of NC_060143.1, forward strand.
ATATAAGCTGCACTAACTAGTAGTAGATGTACTACCAACGTAAATGTGGGCTTGGTGACACAATAAATGAAAAGGACCGTAATAAAACATCAGTATCTACAAACAAACATTTTTAATGAAGGGAGGAAGCACCCACTTTGCCCGTTATTAATAGAGATTTAAAGGTTTATCTTGTTACTTGAGTTACGCGGACTTTGTAATCGTAAGTCTGGACGGTGGTTTTCTTCAACGCTGCTTTTCTCATCATCTACTAATACCTACGAATCCAGAGCAACGGGTGGTGAATGGACACTATGAGGTAGTTGGACATCAATAAATAAATCGCAACGCAGCACGCAAACCCCGTCCCGCCGTAATTGGTCCATCAGCCGGGAAATCAAATAAATGTATAATATAGTGTTCGGGAGAGTAGGAACTGTATATGAAGAAGCAGCAGTGTTTTAATTGAAATCGTTAAGTGATCACACGGTGTGAAAAAAGGAACTGGAATGTAGGACTAAAAACACGTGTGAACTTGAACGTGCGTCGACAACGAGTGGAACGACAACGAGTGGGACGAGGTGGCAGAATTCGGCAGCGACAGCGGAGCTACGTACGACAGGTGACGTCGCGTTAAAGCAGCCAAGCAGACGGAGCAGTTGGCAGCCGTGGTCGCAGTGCTGGCCCGTAAACTGGATCGGTGGAAGCAGGGCCAGACCCGCTGTATCGCCTCGCCGTGCAGATCGCAAGGTAGAAAAGATAAGTAGTGTTCTACTTAAAGTTTTATGTGTGTGTGCTGAAAAACTGTCTGAAATGGGACTGATGACCATAGATGTTAAGTCCCATAGTGCTCAGAGACATTTGTCTGAAATGGCTGAAAACAATCAGGAAATCGTAGATGAGAATCTGGAGGTAGATTAGGAGAAAGTTAAAGCTGAAAATGATTCCATGAGTAGTAACCTCAGTTTTGAAGTATCACAAGCAAATACGAGTAGCAGCTTGACAGAGTCAATGTATGCTAATTATAGGACCGATAGTGAACACAATGTATCGGAACCTAGTATCCCGATAAGCCTGTAGCTATTCCAAAAACAAAACAGGAAACAATGTCAGTTACTAGTGTTCCAAAGGATAGTGTTTCCGAAATGTTAACAAATATTTTGATACATGTAAAGCAAATGGGCTTAGAACTTAATGGTAGAATAAGTGGAATGGATTCCAAAATGACCAAAATGGGGTCAGACATAAAAACTTCACTAAGCGTTCAAATAAATGGATTACACAGTGAAGCTGTTGATATGGATCCAAAAATGAGTAAATTAAGTTCAGAAATAAATGAATTGCATTCCGAATTTGATCAGGGATGTAGTAACTTGTCAGTCGAACTGGAATCTGAAATGGAGGATAAAATGAATGAGTTGAAGGAGTTTTTAAAAAAGGATATGAATTTGTTCAGTAATAATGTTAAAAGTGACATTAATCAGGTCATGCGAGAATGTAATGCTGCCATTGTAACGGTGAAAAGTGAATTACGTTCGCAAATTGAGCAAGCTGCTGAGGATAGCGAGCAAATTAAAGAGAAAATAAATTTAGAACTAAACAAAGTTAATGAACAGGTTTACAAAGTAGAGAGACACTGAGAGGATAGTCATGTGGTATTGGAAACACAAATTAAAGAAGGGAAAGATGTGTATGCAAGATTTGGAGTGCAAGTGTCTAATAAAATCACTAATATTGAAACTAACATTAGTCAGTTTAGTACTGAGGTAAATGAGCAGCTGTGTGAGCATGAAAGTAGATTAACAAAAGTTGAACAGAATAGTGGTAACAATAATGTTTGTGTTATGTCTAATGGTGTTGTGGAATCTTCAAAAATTGATATTTTACACAACGCCAGTTTTTGAAATTTGATCCAAATAAGAATGTTCACCCTAAAGAGTTTTAGAGTGATTTCGAAGACGTATTACTTAAAGTGTGGAACGACAAACAGAAGATCGGGTTCATAACCTCTAATCTAATGGGAGAAGCTAGAATCTAGGGAAACTCGTCCTCAGATAAATACGATAAATTAGCGGAATTTAAGCAAGCCTTTTTTGAAGAGTATTGGGGAAAACGGAAACAAATGGAGGTTTTAAATAAATTTTGTCAGGGGAAAAGTATGATCCAAAGAGAGAGGACATTAAAAGATTTCTACAGGAATTGCTAACTACACTGTCATATTTAACTGCCAAGGTTGAAACAGAGCAAATTATTATGGGGATCGAAAACAAGTTGCCGTTGTATTGGAGAAATAAGATCATTTCGGCACCTAGGGATGGTTCAAATGGCTCTGAGCACTATGGGAATTAACTTCTGAGGTCATCAGTCCCCTAGAACTTAGAACTACTTAAAGCTAACTAACCTAAGGACATCACATACATCCATGCCCGAGGCAGGATTCGAACATGTGACCGAGCGGTCGCGCGGGTCCAGACTGAAGCGCCTACAACCTTTCGGCCACTGCGTTTTGTTCATTATCTTGAGCGAGTGGAAAACATCTTAAAGGAAGATGAAAATAATCGACGAGAGTACAGGCCTCCTGTTAGGTGAAATGACAATAGAGCCGGAGTCATTGTAAACAGAAAAGGCATACAAAGAGGTAATGGTTACCAGGGTACATACAGAGGGAGAGGAGGTACTGCTGGAAGCAGGTTCATTAACCCAGACCAGCGTGCCAGCTATCAGCTGAGAGACGATGACATAACGGGTAGGTGCGGCCCGACTAGTGACACAAACGTCAGAGGCAGTGACGTCACACTGGAGGAAAACTGTTAGCTGTCTCTAATGACGCTAGCGTTTGCAGACTTAAATCACGTAAGTTAAACCCGCTAGCGACGCCCTGTATTAAGAAGGTACCTACTAAACAACGTGGGGGTAGCATACTAGAAAATAGAAGGGTAGAGGAGAGTGACACTACGAAACAGTTGCGTTATTTAGGAAATGCAGTAGCTTTTTGTGAAAGGGAGAGCTCAAATAAAGAAAGCAGGAACCATATTAAGAAGGGACTATTTACAGGAAGTGAAGACTCCGATCAGGAGTTGGGGGTAAAGCAGCACTGCGCAACCGACGTGAGACAACCTGTAGACTGTGGAAGTAACACTAAGGGGATGCAAGAGGAGGTTCTGAATAGACTGAATCAAGTAATTTCGGAGAGTGAGGATGAAGGGACGGAAGATGAAGAAGAAGTGAATGAGTTAAATAATTCTGACAACGCCTTGTATATGGTTGCAGATACAAAGAGTAGTATGCAGGGTGAGAAGTTAGAACGATGTTTTGTCTATATTGGAACGGATAGTGAAAGCCACCACTAATAACGAAGTGAAAGGGGGGTCAGTTAAATTAAATGTGCTTTCGACAAAAGGGGTAGGTTTTGATAGGCATGAAGTGGTGCAGGATTTACTAGATGAACCTGAATCTGCAGACAGAAAAGAATATATTAGACAACCTATAATTGAGGTGACAGCGTTTAAAGAAAAGGTTCCATGTTTAATAAATACTGGTTCGGAAGTACGTGCAGTGTCTCAGAATTTTGTCAATGCTCTCCCTAAAAGTAAGCAAATTGTTATAATGACTGTGGGTGGGCTGAAAATTGTGGTGGCCACTGGGAAGACTAAGAAGGTGGTTGAACAGGAAATATTGCTACCAGTCATAGTAAGTGCAGTACAAATATACACTACTGACCATTGAAATTGCTACCCCACGAAGATGACGTGCTAACGACGCGAAATTTAACCGACAGGAAGGATACGCTGTGACATGCAAATGATTAGCTTTTCAGAGCATTCACACAAGTTTGGCGCCGGTGGCAACACCTACAACGTGCTGACATGAGGAACGTTTCCAACCGATTTCTCATACACAACCAGCAGCTGACCGGCGTTGCCTGGTGAAACGTTGTTGTGATGCTTCGTGTAAGGAAGAGAAATGAGTACCATCACGTTTCCGACTTTGATAAATGTCGGATTGTACCCTGTCGCGATTGAGGTTAATCGTATCGCGACATTGCTGCTCACGTTGGTCGAGATCCAATGACTGTTAGCAGAATATGGAATCGGTGGGTTCAGGAGGGCAATACGGAACGCCGTGCTGGATCTCAACGACCTCGTATCACTAGCAGTCGAGATGACAGGCATCTTATCCGCATGGCTGTAACGGATCGTGCAGCCACGTCTCGATCCCTGAATCAACAGATGGGGACGTTTGCTAGACAACAACCATCTTCACGAACAGTTCGACGACGTTTGCAGCAGTGGGACTATCAGCTCGGAGACCATGTCTACGGTTACCCTTGACCCTGCATCACAGACAGGAGCGCCTGCGATGGTGTACTCGACGACGAACCTGGGTGCACGAATGGCAAAACGTCATTTTTTCGTATGAATCCAGGTTCTGTTTACAGCATCCTGATGGTCCCATACGCGTTTGACGACATCGCGGTGAACGCACATTGGAAGCGTGTATCCGTCATCGCCATACTGGAGTATCACCCTGCGTGACGGTACGGGATGCCATTGGCTACACGTCTCGGTCACCTCTTGTTCGCATTGACGGCACTTTGAACAGTGGACGTTACATTTCAGATGTTTTACGACCCATAGCTCTACCGTTATAATGCACGACCGCATGTTACAGTTCCTGTACGGGCCTTTCTGGATATAGAAAATGTTCGACTGCTACCCTGGCCAGCACATTCTCGATATCTCTCACCAACTGAAAATGTCTGGTCAATGGTGACCGAGCAACTGGCTCATCACAATACGCCAGTTACTACTCTTGATGTACTGTGGTATCGTGTTGAAGCTGCATGGTCAGCTGTACCTGTACACGCCATCCAAGCTCTGTTTGACTCAATGCACAGGCATATCAAGGCCGTTATTACGGACAGAGGTGGTTATTCTGGGTACTGATTTTTCAGGATCTATGCACCCAAATTGCGTGAAAATGTAATCAGATGTCAGGTCTAGTATAATATATCGGTCCAATGAATACCCGTTTATGATCTGCATTTTTTCTTGGTGTAGCAAATTTAATGGCCCTTAGATTAATTAAATTTTTTGGTTATTTATGGATTCAGTGTTGAAATGTTAGTAGGTGTCGAGTTCCTGCATAAATATGAAGGATGGGTTAATTTTGGGACAAATGATGTGAGTGTTAGAGTAAATGAGAAACCTGTAGTTATTCCTTTCATAGGGAACATCTCTTAAATGAAATGGGAAGCCTGTAAACTCCTAGAAGTACCCATCCTTATTATCGATTGTACGATCGTATGGGGCATCATGTGAAATGTGAGGGCACCCCATGTGGTCTTGGATAGACATCGTCAGACGTATAAGTAATTTCAGGTGTGCCACGGGGAAGTGTTTTTGTGTCCATGGTGTTCAATGTAGTATGTTAATGACCTTGGAGACAGTATTAGCACTAAAATCAGATTTTTCGCAGCTGATGCCGATGTCTATGATGAAGTATTGCGGGACCAAAGTTGTAGAAATATTGGGTTGGATATTGATGAGATTTCAAAGTGATGGAAAAATTGGCAACTTCTTTGAAGTATTCAGAAATGAAAAAATTTGCACTTCGAAAAACAGACCAGTTACTATCCAACGACTGGAATATCAGTGAGTCACACCTGGAATCAGCCAACTTATAAAAATAAAGTGGGTATATCAGTTTTAATGGATACGAGGAACGTTCACACAGGCTCAGTCGCAGGTAAAGCAGGTTGCAGACTTTGGTTTGTTGCGAAACTGTAGTCAATCCGCATTGGAGATTATTTACAAAGCACGAATAATAGGTTCTATTGAACATATGCAAAGAGGGGAAGCGTTAATTATGAGAGGGTGCTTTTATTCACGGGGAAATGCCGGACTACGTGATCTTTCGTATGCTTTCAGCCGTGCCGTGAGTCGATAGGTCGTGTCTGGCTTGCAAGTGTGTGATCTTTGCCCAGAGGGGGCGCGTGTACGGTTCTGAGTCTCCGGCGGCCGCGCGCGTGCTCTCATTATCTTGGAGTTGAACTGACGAGCAGGAGGGAAGCAGTGAGGCAAGCAAGCGGTCGGGTGTGTCCGGGCTTTGATACGTAGTAGCGTGGGTTGTAAGAGAAATGAGCGACGCTCATCTGCGCAGCACGTATTAGGTAGAAACCACTCGCGTTAAGCACAGCCTGCTTTGTTCATACACGACATCTTGCAAACAATAGACGCTAATAAACACATAAGTTTAGTCCTCCAAGATGAATCTGAAAAGGCTCTGAAGCTGCACAGTCCAGTTACATTAATGTGAACACCGCCCGTGTTCGAAGTCAACGTGTAATAACCTCATACAGACGGCAGGCGGAAGCACTAGCAGTGGAAGGTATATAAACTGTGTCGGGCGGACGCAGAAGGACAATGCATTCGGCGTCGTAACGCGGAAACGGAGAGACTTACCTGACTTCCAAAAGGGTATGATCATTGGCTTTCACCACCAAAGGTAGAAGCACTTCCGAATCGGCTAAGTTTCAAACTGTTCGCGTGCTGCCCTGATTAAAGCATGCCATGAATGGCAAAATGGCGCCATCCGAAGTCGGCACTGAGGCAACTGTGGTGCACCATGGACCGTAGATCACATATGGATAAACGACGGCTGCGGAAACTGTGTAAGAGCTAATTGACGTGCAACTCACCCATGATGAAGCAAGGGGCTACCAATACTGCCTCCTCAACGACCGTTCAGCGAACTTTGCTGTGTATGGGTCTTTGCAGCAGCCTCCTGGTTAATGCACCCATGCTGAATGCCACTCATCTGCGACGAATGCAAGAATTCGTACGCCAGTACCGCAAATAGACGTCCACTGAGTGGCGACGAGCGTCCTTTCCAGATGAATCACGTTTTATGCTCCATAGGGCAGATAGCCACTGGTGTGCACGACGTGAAACGTCTGAAAGCAAACACTATGCAATAATCGTCGATAGGGTCCGGCAGCCAACCGCCGTGGCCGAGCGATTCTAGGCGCTTCAGTCCGGAACTGCGCGACCGCTTCGGTCGCAGGTTCGAATCCTGCCTCGGGCATGGATGTGTGTGATGTCCTTAGGTTAGTTAGGTTTAAGTGATTCTAAGTTCTACGGGACTAATGACCTCAGATGTTAAGTCCCATTGTGCTCAGAGCCATTTAGGGTCCAGGAACGGAGAGGAAGCGTAATTGTCTAGAGAATATTTTCGTAGAATTTCTGGATGACTTCATAATTCTGGAAGGTACAATGGGTCTATACTTGGGGAACATCCTCCCCTGTTTTCAGTTGATTTTTTCTCGGTATGATGGCTTCCACCAGCAGGACAATGCAACGTGTCACACCGTTCACAGCGCACGTACGCGGTTCGATCAGGATGATTTACCGTGTTCGACTCCGGATTTAAACCGAATCGAATATCTGGGACCTCTTTGATGAGGCTCTTCGCACCATTGATTTTCAAACGAGAAACATAGCGTAGGTGGCCATGACACTGGAATCGGCATGGCACCACATTCCTGTCGGTATCTTCTAGAACCTCACTGTCCTCCCGCACGTCCGCATTGCAAAAGTGGTTATTCTGGCTTTTGATAGTCGCTTACATTAATAAGACTGGACTGTGCATTTATCAGGCAGGATTAACACCGCTTTGAGATTCGCTGACGATAGTAGCGAACTGCAGAGAGACTTGGACGACATTTCCACTTGCCAGCTCTCTGTATCAGTGCACAATTATAAGACTGATGTCTCTAAAAAACAGAAAGAAACCGATGGTATCTGATTACATGATTAATGGTGAACGTTCTGAGTTACGTTAGGGGAAGCGATGGAATAGGACGATTACATAAAATCAGTATTAGTGAAAGAAAACAGAACACTCTGATTTGTTGGATCGGGATCTGCAAAATAAATCGCATTCAGTGTGCTAGCGTGGCCAGCTGTATGGTATTCTTCAAGTGTTTGGGCACCTTGTCAAGTAGGCATGGAAACATACATCCAACAAATTCAGGGAGGCACAGCTACGGTCTAACCAATTCGGTATAGCCCATACGAAAGTGTAACAGAGATTCTCGAGGAACTTATAAGGAGAGGTCAAAAAGTTTCCGACTGAGGGCTTAGCTACAGTGTATATGTAACGTAGCGCGATCCCGATGTGGGTATATGTGGTAATTCACATAAACCTTACACTGAAAATATTTCGGAAACGGAAAGTGCTATTGATGGGCGGTTTTCACAGAATGGACTGGTACCCCGGGGCGCGTATTTTTAGCCAATAAACAGACTGTAATAAAACTTAAAAATGTATTTTTTGCGCAGACATACACTTTTTAAATGGAATAATGCCAATTGGCATTAACCAACTAAAAGCAGGGTAAACCAGAATGTCAGTGATGCATGTAGCAAGATTCTTGTGGGAATCGCTTACGAGATATGGTATTTTGAAAAGTCCCCACACCGACATTTGTTTGTGCCCTTCAACCAACGACGTTAGAAGGCACGTTGTTGTTATATTTGCTTACAGTCGCTGGTGTGTTCCTTGAGTGCATTGCGACTTGCTGGTCAGGAAGTGTGTAACGGCCTAAGTAGTAGGTCGTGAGTGGATGATGGTATTTACCAATGCAGAAAGAGAATGTAGTAAGGGTACAGTTTGTTCTTGTACGGTGGCTGTGGCCAGATATCCCTATAGACGTCAACCATCTCAGCAATTATTTATCAACACATTCAAGCTGTTACGTGAAAGTGGTACTGTAACGCCTAGACAACGTAACAGAAGGAAACAAGCGGAGAAGAAGTGGGGGAAATTAATGTTCTTGCTCCTCTTTCAGTTGATCCTCACGTAAGCTCCCGCTCAATCGCACGAGGAAGTGGCATGAGTCAGGAAAGTGTCCTACTCATTCTCCATCAACATAGGTTCCATCTGCATCACATTTCTCTCCATCAAGAGCTGTATGGAAACAATTATGATAATCGTGCAATTATGATAATCGTGTTAACTTTTGTAGATAGGCTCGTTTTTCGTGGATGGAACACTGGAAGCGCAGAAGTATTGCAGTCTCCTAACAGACTGTCTTCCACGGATGCTACAAGACGTTCCTCTGCAGGACACGTGGAACCAATGTACCAACATGATGCCTGTCCAAGCCGTAGTCCTCACGTCCTCACGTCAAGACAGCATGTCTTCACGAACTGTCTCAAAGTAGACGGGTTAGACGCAGAGGACCTGTACCCCGACCGACCTGTTCCCCGGATTTTATGCCTGTAGACTTTCTTCTTTATGGACTGTTGACAGACGCTGTGTACAATCATATACCTACTACACCCGATGATACGCAACAATGTATTACTACAGCCTGCTCGGACATGCTAGCACAAGTGCAGTCATTCCATACCAGACTGGAAACGTGTATTCCCGCTGCCGGTGGTCATTTTGAATACGACCTGTGATGGTCAGCTGTCCCGTAAATGGTCACAATCCACATAACTATAATCCGTTCATTATAAGAACAAACCTGATGTAAACAAACACAAACGCGATGATTGGTCAGAAGCCGTTGCACACGTACACTGGGGTTGTTATGCTCTTGAAAGGAGGTCCTACTTATGTATTAGATATTTTATTACTAAGTTACGTTAAATGAAACTTTAAGATATTCAAATGTATTAACAGCTATCAACGTTTTTCTTGATCACTCTTTAGCTACGTACTTTTTATTTCAAAAATCGTGTACAGTCACAGCCTCTGCAGCGTTGTGCTCTGATTGCCGCGCTGTTAATGCGCAGTATAAAGATGGCTGAGGCTGCTTTCCGTTCTGTAGTAAAACACACGCGTGGAACACTATTAAAAAAAGTGCCTAGAAATAGGTGTTCTTAATGTTTTTCATAAATTTACTGAGGTAATTGACTTTGAAGATTTCCTAGCATTCTGTGTAATGCAGATGTCAAATAAAGTCATTGAACGTGTAGCGCAGTCGGTAGCGTAATAGAGCGGGGATCAAACACGGTTATTCGTCCATTGGTTTATACCTCCGCTGTCTCATTTTTTTCTCGTTCAACTTGAAATGTCTATATCTCGTAATTATAAAACTCATCATCATTTTTTTTATGAATTATGCACGTTTTCTTGATTCTAATTACACATTGGACACGAAATTTCGGTTTCCATTTCAAATACAAATTCTTAATTATAGATGTTTTATGACTGACTGTTCATAAAATTTGTTTAGCTTAAGAACACATAACAATTTAATTTTTTAGGGCAAAAAATGAAAAAAAGGATCCTCTTTATTTGGACTATGTCCATCGTTTTATGCTTCAGAGGTAGGTAAATGCCGTAGAAACAGGAAAAATAATCATTTTCACAGCATAGAGCACGTAATACAAATGCTGTATTTTTGCATTTGCTACTGTACCATCACAATATGAACCCAACAGAACTGATCTGGAGCGAAAGTGCGGGATTTGGTCCGAGAAGTAACGAGACTATTAAGCTGCCAGACGGACTGGAAATAATTCCGCAGCTTTTTCACACATCGCTGCCGTACTCTGACGGAATATAGAACGGCTCGTCATAAAAGAAGAAGAGAAAATGATGAGCCTGGTTGGCTTCGTGGATTCTGTTGTTGATAGGCTCGTTATCAACGTAGCAGGTGACACTTCCAGAACTGAAATGAATTTCTCGGATTCGCATAAAGAAGGAGCTAAGAGATTACCAGGCGACTAACTGTAGGTAATATCTTCAGTGGCTACAATATTTTACTATAGGGTGAAATCCTTCAATACTCTCTTACATTACACACTGCTTATACAGAAAAATTATCCTGTGGTTAAGTCAGGAATTTTGATCATTCTTGTTTTTAGTAACAATAGTACGTTAGCTAAAAATGATAACGTGTTACGGTTTTCGCCTGGTCGTCTAAGGAGCGTATTGTGGGATATTTGCAGCGTATTATTTTATTCTGCTTAAAAATTAAATTCCATTCAAAGCTGTATTGCTCCTCTGCTCTTCTCTTTTTGGCGTGAACTGCAGCTGCCGACGTCACTGCAGGCTAGCCGTACCAGCTAACCGGCTGTGCTGTCCAAGTTAAATACGCCGGTAAATCTGCTGTCCTGTATTATCGCTAAGTCGATGTGCGCGTAACGCACAGCACGAAGGGTACCCATATTATCGTACTTGTCAGTACTCGAGACAGCTTAGCTTCAGTCCCACGTGAAACGGAAATCCAATGAGGTTCCAGCAAACGAGGAAGAATACATAGTGCAATGTTTACATCAGGCTTATTCTTATGATGAACGGATTATAGTGTATGCACTTGTTTTTTAGTGTGCGTTACTATACCAACTATACAAGTGTCAGTGTGAGAACTTTTCAAAATACCATATCTCGTAAACAATTCGCACTAGAAGCCTGATCAAACACAGTGATATACTAATTTACCGTACTCTTACTCTTTTAATGTCAGTAGCCATTGTTTCATTTCATAAAGTATATGTTTGCACAAAAAATACGCTGAGTATATTAGAATGTGTTGACTGGCTAACAATACGTGCCCCTGGCTACCAATCCATTCCGTGAAAACTGCACAGCAATAGCACTTTCCATTTCCACAACATTTGCGGTGCAAGTTTTAGGTGATTCACCCTGTATAAACACCGGCATATAGGTAATGTATTTAACGGTGTATTCTTGACTTTCCGACTTGCCTGCCATAAATGCGGAAACGTGATCTGTGGCGACGTTATTACCAAATGTGTCCAAAGAGGATCAATGTGCTCTTATTCGTTTCCTTGCTGTCGAAGCGCAAACATCTGTGGACACCCACTGGCGAATGAAGAATGTGTGTGGGGCAGCATGTCTGACGAAAACTATTGTCGTGGAATGAGGCGCCATTTGTCGTGCTATTAACAATTCGACATAAGACTCCGGTCGATCTGGGAAGCCAGTAGAAGTTACAGCAACTCCAGTGGGAAACACTCGAGCTCTCTCTTTGTAGTCCTGATCTCTCACCATGCGGTTATCACGCTTTCGGTCCCTTAAGAGAGGCCCTGAAAGGTCGATGATTCCTTTCGAACGAGGATTTGATGCAGGCATTTACGAGCTTCTTCACGCCCTAGGACGTGTATTTTACCAAACAGGTATCTTCAACGTGGTGCGTCGCTGGTATGATTGCCTCAATGTTCACGGTGATTTTGCCTGGTTAGCATACGAATTCTGAAGGCTAGTGATCGGAAAATTTTTGTCGCGCCTTATAGAACCCTTGAAAGAAATGTGACGTAGTTCTCGCGAAACCAAGTTGGCCAGGTTTAGAGAAGTGTATTCGAAGGAGACTGGGTGACACTTACTCTGCCACTACCGTATATCGTGTATAGGGATTGTAAAAATGAAGTAACATGATTACCGCGTTTGCAGAAACGTGTAAACAGTTACTTCTCTCAATCAGCGCGTGAACGGAATAGGAAAGAAAATAAATAACATAGGTAGGATGTACCCTCCGCCATACACTACACAGTGCCTTTCGGAGTGCATATGTAGACGTATAAGTAGCGTCAGTACTGCAACGAGCCTCCTGCACTAGCAAGTATTCATTGGTGTGCCAGAGATGAAGTTAAAAATTGCTTGTTCAGCGTAGTGTAGCTCACAGAGAATGAACGCAGATAAATAACAGTTCAGTGTAAAAACTGACAGTTGCAATTACGCCCCTCTTAGCCGATTCACTTTGCACATTAAAAAATAAGAACTTCCTTTAGACTATAAATCCTGAAGGAGTGAGACGTTAGGCATGGGAAGTAGAGACTGATACCCGAATTGAAGCATCATCTCATTGATTACCCCTAACGAAATGTCCTGGATCGTAGTCACCGGTGATTAGAATACCCCTGTTTCCTCTTATACACTTCATTGGCGTATTGGATGACACTGGATGACAAGAGCCTTGATAACGTTCCTCAATAGTTGCTGCGTTGGGACCATGGCAAGACCAGCCTACAACTGATACAGCATCGCCCCTTACGTGACTCTCATTGTTACACCATCTCACGTTCTCGTCTCTTGCGCTTTTCAATACGAACAATGAACTGAGAACGGGCATAAACGAACGCGAAACATGACTGCCTCGTATTTACAATTTACAGTTCAGTTAACAGCAACAGAATTGCTCTTCAGTGTCTAATACTGGTAGCTAATGTTCAGGTAATGATGGCAACGTTAATTAAGCGAATAGCTTAGCATCTACGAGTTTGCATTAAATATATTTCATAAGCAGTAAGCCCAAATGCATACCCAGTGAGGGGCAGGGAGCAGGGAGGCCTGCTGCCCCCTCATCGCCACCTTCAATATCACCGTCACTCATGCCGAATCCTGCTCTATCACACAGACAGGCAGACGTTATAAACTCAGTATGTTTAAGGGGAGCTAGGATATTTAACAGATACTCCCAAACATCAAGTATACGCAGAGCTATTTGCCGCGTAACCTCGGAACTGTTCATCGTTTCGTCGCTGTTCTCCTTGCTTTTGCAAATGCTAAGTGGCTATTGTTATTTTTTCAGAAATATTAAAAATATCATTAATTAATTCCAATCTAAGATAACGCAAATCACAGATGATAATTATAAATCATCTGTGCCTTCTTTCTTTCTCTTTCCAAAGAAGAATGCGGTGAACACAGAATTCAGTTCTAGTACATCACTGATGTAAATCAGATGCATTCGCTTTCTCGTTCGCCGTTAATCGTAACCTGCTCTGCTGAAGCGTTAATCGCCAAGTAATTAAAAGTCTGTAGACACGGCTGAAAATTCAGTAATATAAGGGGCGATTAAAACGTTTACGTTAGAATGTCACAGCAATCCCTTTCCTAAATGTCGGTGCTTATATACTCGCATCGGTATCGCGCTGGATTGCAGAACCCCCGCGAACAAGCAGAAGTGCCTAACACGACGTGGCATGGACTCGACTAACGTCTCAAGTAGTGCTGCAGGGAACTGACACCTTGAATTCTGCAGGGCTGTCCATAAATACGTAAGAGTGCGAGGGGGTGGAGATCCCTTCTGAACAGCACGTTGCAAGGCATCCCAGATATGTTCAATAATGTTCATGTCCGTTGAGCTTGTTCGCCGGCGGAAGTGTTTAAACGCATAACAGTGTTCGTGGAGCCACTCTGTAGCAATTCTGGACGTGTGGGGTGTCGCATCGTTCAGCTGAAATTGCCGAAGTCCGTCGGAATGCACAATGAACATGAATGGATACAGGTGATCAAACAGAATGCTTACGTACGTGTCACTTGTCAGAGTCCTATCTAGACGTATGAAATGTCCCGTATCACTACAACTGCATACGCACCATACCATTACAGAGTCTCCACCAGCTTCAACAGTCCGCTGCTGACACGATGGGCCCATGGATTCATGAGGTTATCTCCAAACCTATACACGTCCATCCGCTCGATACAATTTGAAAAGAGACTCGTCCGACGAGGCAACATGTTCCCAGTTATCAACAGTCCAATGCCGGTGTTGAAGAGCCCTGGCGAGGCATAAAGCTTCGTGTCGTGCAGTAATCAAGGATACACGAGTGGGCCTTCGGCTCGGAAAACCCATATCGATGATATTTCGTCGAATGGTTCGCACGCTGGCCCAGCATTGAAATCTGCTGCTATTTGCGGAAGGGTTGCTCTTCTGTCACGTTGAAATATTCTCTTGAGTCGTCGTTGGTCCCGTTCTTGCAGGATCTTTTTCCGGCCTCAGCGATGTTGGAGATTTGATTTCTTACCGGATTCCTGATATTCACGACACACACGTGAAATGGTCGTACGGGAAAATCCCCACTTCATCGCTACCTGGGAAATGCTGCCTGGGAGATGTTTGTCCCATCGCTAGCGAGCCGACTGTAACACCACGTTCAAACTCACTTAAATCTCGACAACCTGTCATTGTAGCAGCACTAATCAATCTAACAACTGCGTCAGAAACTTAATGTCTTATACAGGCGTTGCCGACCGCAGCGCCGTACTCTGCCTTTCTACATATCTCCGTATTTGAATACGCATGCCTACACCAATGTAATGTAGGTGTGATGGAGATGTTATTGTCAACACCTATACCAATGAATATGTGCAAGGGAGAAAAAGTAAATCAAACGCATATACCCAATAGTCTTCGGTGCCTTGTGAATTTTTCCAAACAAAATAGAATCTTTTTGTTCCCAGACCTTTACTACGGGCGGAATTAACTGTTTATAATATTCTAAGACTCAAGGAAGAGGTGATGGGCTACTTGGCCAAAGAAGTTATTTACTTGGATTGAATTAAAAGAAATTTACAACTAAATATGTGTACTTTTGTTATTATACGTATCTGAACGCTGCCTCCATGACAGCAAAAAACAAACTATGTACATTTTTTCGCTTAAGGTTTTTGTATTTTTATTTTATTTATTTATTTTTTAACGACACGTAGGATTTTCAGCTGTTGACGAGTCGAGGAGTTTTCAGTCAAATAGAGCATTTACAGTGACGTACTCGACATTTGCAGTGTTCCTTTGTCGATGCCGATAACAGGCGGTCAATACAGGTGGATATATATATAGAATGAAAATGACAAAAATATCAAATTTTTTTGAAAATGTTAAAAGAGGGCATTGTAGACTGAAGCTGTTAAATAAAAGATGTTATCTTTTAACATGCAGAAAATTGTCATTAGTTTTTAATGAAGACAGATCACATCACAGGGTTACACTATGGGAACGGTAGGTGAGGGGGTTATGTGAGAGAGAAGATTTGGAAAGGATGTGGGATGGACACGTTGGGTGGAGGTTGCTTAACCAAGATTTTGCAAAAAAGTGGATACAAAAATGGCCCTTTTGATGTAGAGAAACATCCAGTTCATGTCGTGGGAGGAGGAACACGCCACCGCCGCTTGTGTGGCCGTGTGAAAGCAGAACTCAGAAGGGGCAGTGGAGCTGTGAAAGCCTCCGCCGCCAAAGTGCCTAAGACCCTCTCAGTGAGACGCTGCGGCTGGCGACGGAGGCTGCTCCCTCTCGCCGCCAAAACTACGCTGCTAGCTACCTAAATTCAAATAGACAGATCGCAGGCACACACATGAGTTATCCGTGTTCTCTTTAATACAAAAGGTGCAGATAACTTCATTGCAATTAGACAACGAGAGCCCTCATTCGAGCATACCATCTAGTGAGATTCTTTTCCTGTAAAACCGTCACTTTCCATAAAAATAATAAAAGCATCAGAAAGGTGGGGGATGTGACGGCTCCTCACTGATTAATACAACCACTGGTTGGGTCAGCTGGGAGACGAAGGTTCGAAACTACTGGTTACTGACACTTCTAGACGTGCAGACGTGCAACGAGACGACTCTAGGTTTGACTGAGGTGTTTGATGAGGTATGACACATAGAGCAATTTGCTCTTTCGGCGTTGTGTCTTCGGCTCGACAAACCCCTCGGTGGAGTAGTTAATTTTAAAGGAAAGATTTAGCGTAGACCAGCGCTTGCTCTTCTTGGTAGCCATTCAGTGGTATATCTGAGTTCAGTGATTAACACTGTAGCTGACGTATGCATCTTAAGTGACTAGAATTTCTAAACACGACCTTGTATGGCAAATCAAGCGCTGTATCATTGTGAGAAATTCAGAGGTGAGTGAATGCGCTGGGACTTACCCTACTTCACTACTAACAGCGACACATCAACATAACGCGCCTGGGCTTAGATACAAAGGATTACACCAAAATCTAAGAATCAAATTAAAAAATTAAAATAATTTTTCCAAAGTTCCTCAGTGTATGCTTCAGCATATTAATGTTAACATTGTGAAGTCTCGTAACGATCAAATGAATATCTGTCGTTATACATATTATTTTAAGAAAAAAATAAATGGTGCTAAACAATGAAGCTAGAAAGCTAGAAATTGCTCAGAATGTGCAAATGTCTGTCACAATCAAAAGTTAAAAGTATCAGCTTCATCGGAGCAATATTTTGGTCAAATTCGGCGTGTTTTCGAAACATGGAAGGCGCTAAATATTATAGTCAGAAAGATGAAAACTTGTATGTTGCCCCAATTTCATATAAAGCCACTAAATATGTTACACCAATAAGCCACCTCTGTTAGTTTTCAAGTAATTTACCAGGAAATTAAATTTTTAACGAAAACGTCCCTACTCATAACAGATTATGTGTTATTTGAATTTGTTATACAAAGGTCTAATTACAACACTGGATTACTTTGAAGAAATAAAGCAGCTGTACGTCGTTTCAAGACTTTAGTGTAAATAACAATCATTACAAGGAATCTAAAAGAGGCTTGTTCTACTGTCGCTTCCATTCTAAAATTCTAGCTGTCAAGGTTTAAATGCAGTCGAGCTAAAACTAAAGCAAACTTAACTCCATCACATAAAAATTAAGAAGATTGCAAGTTAGCCATTACATAAAAATTAAGAAGATTGCAAGTTATTAAACGACAGAGATATTAATTAATATGTGACCGAGAATGTGGCCATTTAGTTTCTGCTACCTGTGCCTATACCAGTTGATAGTAGATGTTCCGTTTGGCAGTCTGCTACCGCCATGTATAAATACAGCCAGAGACACAGTAGGAGGAGTCCCTTCGCACCGAGGCATCAGTCGGTCTGTATCAGTCAAACGCCTGTGTAAGCTGTGCCTCGGATGACGTCAGAGCCGAATAGCTACCAAAAGTGTTTTAGGTAAAAGTAGGAAGTGATATCACGAGGTGTGTACACCGTCGTGGATCGCTTAGTTTTCACGGAAGTAACTGTGTGTTTGTGCAGTCCGTACTTTTGACAAAACCGTGCGGCAAGTGGGGAGATTATTTTACACTTTTAAGGTGAGCAATTAACTTTAGTGATCATAAGTCAGGCCGATAGATCATTTTATCTGGAACTTTCCGTAGAGGTCACCTCCGAACTGTTAATAGTGCTGTTTCTGACAGGGACAATATTATTATTATCAGGAATATTATGTTTGTGGGTGTGAATTTTTACTGAATATATTAATCGGTTACAACTCAAAATTTTTATTTATAGTCATAGTTCCTGATCCAACGAGTAAATAACAAGTAGGAACATTTTCTTTCAGTGAATACAATACAAAATGTGGACATGCAAACTGGAAATTATGGTCGGTATGTTCTCCATCGCTTTCTGGCTGACTGCAAAAATAGTTTTTAGGCTCTTGTAAACGAAGCAAGAGTTTTATAACTTACACGCCGCCACACACTTCATGTATTTGCTTCTGGGTGTTTATCGAGTCACGGCCTTGGTGTTTTAGAAATTCCTGCTGATGTTGCGCACCTACTGTATTCACAGTGTTGTCTTTATGCCCTCGTGAAAATGGACACAGAGGTGACAATTTGGACTGCGAACAGTGCTGCTAGGACAACGTAAAACCTGATCTCGGCCTGTTGGCATCGGAAAGTGACGTAATTCATCACACACTAGCATTACTAGCTCACAGTCTTATGTTGCTTTCCAAGCCGAATGTAATGCAATAAAGGACCCCTCCCATTCCACACTTACAATGATAATTTCCATAAAAGAAAATATTAAAAGAACAGCAAATCCATTCTAATGATGAGAATGCAGATCGTCTCTAACACTGTTCAATATCCTTGTTGATGATATGTTGGGATCATAGCTTAAAGAAATAGACTTCTGTACCTACATCTTTAAGCAACAGAATTATGTAAAAAGAAAATAAAAAAAACCACTGTGTACTGATGACCAACACCTGATATCTAACAGACAGGGCACTCTTCAAAAGGCCATTTATAAATGAAATATAACTACCAAGAGCTACGAATTAACCATCTCGTCCGAAAAAAAAGTCATGTCTTTTAATGGCCATGAACCAGTCCCAGCCGGCCGAAGTGGCCGCGCGGTTCTGGCGCTGCAGTCTGGAACCGCGAGACCGCTACGGTCGCAGGTTCGAATCCTGCCTCGGGCATGGATGTGTGTTATGTCCTTAGGTTAGTTAGGTTTAACTAGATCTAAGTTCTAGGGGACTAGTGACCTCAGCAGTTGAGTCCCATAGTGCTCAGAGCCATTTGAACCATTTTTTTTTTAACCAGTCCCAAGCATAATTATAATAAAAGACAAGAAAACAGAGTGAGTTAGTGTCTTTTAGTGTATGTATTGACCCAATTGTGGGCTGTACTGGTATTACCTGCTAATATGATCGTTCTCAGTCCCGCTAGCTGTAGCTTAGAGGCTTTACACAAAAAAAACCGTTTTTGGAATATTCTGGAAAATACTTGTTTTTGGGAGTTCCATAAAGCATTGTAACAATTCAAAATAAGTTTAAAAATACTAACGAAATTTGTACAAAAGTTTTTTGTGTAAGTCCGTTAATATTGTCTCAAAAAGCCAGAGAAAAACTTATTTGGAGAAACATCTTCATAATTACAAGGTAAATTAATATTTTTCTGTGTCTATTTTTTATAAAATGTATTTCATTGGCTAAGGGTCTAAAAATAACTTACTATCTAAATTCTGGTTACATATAAACAGTCACCACATTTTGTGTTCAAACTGCCAGTGATTTATATCTTTGAATTACAATACCAATATGCAATTATTTAAAGAATGTTGTGAAATATGCTTATTGTTATATATTATTTATGCCGCAGCGGCAGTGTCCTCCAAGTTAGTGCAGTTTTAGCCATAGTTAAGGCAGTTAGTCTGTGTTGTTTTTCGCACTGAATGTTTGTTAATTGGTGCAATAAATGATGAGTATTTATAAATCGGTGTGTGGGTTGTACTTATTGCAAGTACCAGACATTCAGGTAGAGTTTTCCCCCCAGATGAATATATTTTCAAAATTGTTCTTGGCTGCGCATTTACCATTCGAGCTTTTATCTTACAGTGATCGACACTGGTAGTTGTTCGAGAAGCATAACCTTTAATCTTACAAAGTTAATTATTTGTAAAGACTACGATTTTTTTCTTTTCACTATTTTCCAGAGGTAGATGTTTACACCGACATTGTTAATATTTGATTTATCTACGTAAGACCGTGGGCCAAGGCATACTTCTCTGCCATGGACCAAGGGTTTATGCCCATAAATCGAATATCAGCAACATTGCAAATACCGGCTGTGAAAGTCTAGCCTTTAACATATTTACACCACTCAAAAGTCGTGAAAATAATGAGCTTATTAATCATAGCAAATAAATAACTTTGTAAAATTTCATGTGAACCTATTGGAACAACTGCCAATGTCGATCGCTGTGAGGTAAAACTTCGAATGGTACATATTCTGATCCACTTGCAACGCCTGTCACATAGACTACCCTTCCATAACGGAAGGTAACCGGAACTGCATAAACGCCAGGCGAAGCCAATACGCCAGTATTCCAGCGTCTTCTGCTGTCGCCAGCGGAGATGGACTTCATTGCAAGTCACTCGTCATGCGTAACCAATAGGATGGAGGTGTACTATATCTCCATGCTAGCAGCCTATAGTAGGTAGCTGTAATATCACTCTGCTCTAGCAGCCAATAAGACGGAGCTGTAGTATCACCCCGCACTATTACTTAAGTCATGCCTTGCAGCTTAGCAGACAAAGAGCGAGTGTCTGTTATTCTTTGGAGATTTATCTCGCAGCTGTAGATTTCGAATGTGTCCACAACAGTAGCCGCTACAGCTCGAGCAACACGTGGCATCGTACCATGGGGAACTAGCGTTATTCGTAAGTGTCTACAGTGGGATAGAAACTGCATGGTGTAATTCAACTTAGCCACATCATTACTGGCTTGCAGTGTACACGGATCTGAAAGTGGGCTATGTGTTCTTTAACAAACGTGTGTGTTTGGAACTTTGTATCGTAATCATTTCTCTAATTATGTTTTTGGAATGCGTGTGTGATTTGAAATTACGAGTGACATTCCATTTAAACTGACATCTGTGGCACCTCATAGTCTGATGTCGAAATTGTACTTGCTGATAGGAACATATCAATAAGTTTGTGTGGAGACATCAGCTGTTGAATTGCATCTCTCCAAACACGCGGTCGTCAATAGCATCGAAACCCCCACCGCTGCTCATTTGAGCTCCACTGGTCTGTTGTCTGCGAAGGTGGCAGCAACTTACTTTGTGAGCATTGCAATGGCTAGTTAGTATGAAGTATGAAGGGATGGTATTATTGTGTTTCATAATTATTTAATTGATTTAAGTGTCAGGAAGTCATTTCTGAAAGTATTCGTATGGACGATAAATAGTTTGGAGAAGAAGAGAATAGAAGCTTTCGAAATGTGGTGCTACAGAAGAATGCTGAAGATTAGATGGGTAGATCACATAACTAATGAGGAAGTATTGAATAGGATTGGGGAGAAGAGAAGTTTGTGGCACAACTTGACCCGAAGAAGGGATCGGCTGGTAGGACATGTTCTGAGGCATCAAGGGATCACCAATTTAGTATTCGAGGACAGCGTGGAGGGTAAAAATCGTAGAGGGAGACCAAGAGATGAATACACTAAGCAGATTCAGAAGGATGTAGGTTGCAGTAGGTACTGGGAGATGAAAAAGCTTGCACAGGATAGAGTAGCATGGAGAGCTGCATCAAACCAGTCTCAGGACTGAAGACCACAAGAACAACAACAATTATTTAACATGCTTTTCCTGTATCTATCCGATTTTTTTTGTAAGCTACATATTATCTGCCTCCGCTCAGTCCTCCACAAAGATTGGGACCTAGGTACTCTTGGATATTCCACAACTTTCAAAATTTTAGCTATGTATTATATCGAGAACACGCTGCATACCAGGGGTTTCGTGCGACAGACTCGTGAACTGGTTTTACTCGATGTTAAAGGCTCCCAAATGGCGTGTGAAATGAAAACAGTGTAGCATAGAAACCTGAATTTACTTTCCCCTCTATGGAAGTCATTACTTTACAGTACTGACAAAATTTGTAGTTTCGTAGAGTCTTTATTCAGGGAGAGAAATACAAGCGTAGGTACTGTCTTGAAAGTGTACTACAGTATGGTCCAAAAGTCTTTTTACTGCTCTTTTTTTTTTTTTTGGAAACGATGTGTGTTTGTACTCCATATGTATTTTCCTTTCTTTTCAGATGGCGGGCACAGGGACATGTGGTGCGAAAGAACGTGTTCTGGCAAGTGCATGGGCTCATGGACGTGCACACACCGGGGGAACCATAAGACACGTGCAACGGGATTTTGCGATGCGATTCCATAAAGAAGCTCCGCCAAAGCGAATGATACTCTTCACAAGCAAATCGATTTTGGACGGAAAGAGGACAAATCGATCATCTACATGACAACAAACATGTGCAGCAGTGGTGGATTCTGTGACCAGATCTCCCATAAAATCATGACGGAGAAGATCTGCTGTACCTGGAATTCCAACAACGTCTATGCTGACACACATGAAAATATATCTGGAATTAAAATCTTTTCGGTCAACATTCGTGAATGAGTTGCGTGATGAGGACATGTGTCGAAGATATAAAGCTTGCTCAATATTACTCGATGCGTTTGTGACTTTCGCATATCTCAGAC
This sequence comes from Schistocerca piceifrons, assembly GCF_021461385.2. NCBI lineage: Eukaryota > Metazoa > Arthropoda > Insecta > Orthoptera > Acrididae > Schistocerca > Schistocerca piceifrons. The sequence continues at coordinate 304,994,538 of NC_060143.1, forward strand.
GAACGTGGGATTTATCGATCATGTCGGATAGGGTCAAATTCTGGAGCAAAGAAAACCTATATTATTATGAAGAATTAGAGAATAATCCCCTATTTGTTATGATCTTGGCAGAAATGTCCAGTAAACACTTCATAGGGCCGAATTTCTTGAACGGTGCGGGAATCAACGTTTCCACTTGCAAATGTTGCACTAATGATGCATTCCAAAGCTCTAGAGCTGAACATTTTTTGTGACATTTCGCTTCAACAAGACTGAGCTCGTGTCCACTACTCTCTCCGCGTTAGAGAATCTTTAGATGAAATGTTACCTCAGAGGTGGGTAGGGAGAGGGTCAGTGCGTCTACCAGTGCCGATTGAATGGCCACCGAGGAATGCAGATCTGACCACGTGCGATAATTCCCTGCGTGGAATAATTAATCAGCATATCGCGAAACAGCGATGCCAGACAATTGACGAATTGAAGCAAGATGTTTCGGAGGCATTCAAGCAAATCTCATTGCTTATGCTTCGAAAAATTTCACACAGGGCCAGGCGCCGCATTATTTTATGCCACGACAATGATGGTGTTCGTGCTGATGTTATAGATCACTAAACAAGCTGGAACGTAAAGTAGCAACGTTTGTTACTCATCTGCTGTGACGCGTTCGAAATACATAAATAGACACACATCATGACCAAAGAAGAGGAGGTAAAAGTACTCTCGGACCAGATTGCTGAAGATATTATCCGCTTTATTATTTCCCCTGTCTTTCAAAATTTCGAATCATTTGAGTTTCCCAATGTCCTCTGCTTTACCCTGGTTGCCCGTTAGGTGTTCCATTTAAATGCTGCTGTCACACATTCCCGAAACCGTTCCTAATCCCTGTTTTCCCAACTACTCATGCTCTTCCAACTCCTTCCCTCTCAACCTTGGGTAGTTCCTCCGCCCCTAGCACTCTAGGTTTATCACGTCGTCACAATCCTCACCACAGATCAGAGCTAATGGCCTTTGGCCGTACCTCTAGCGTCTCTGGTGTCAGCTCCATACCTTCATCCTTCGTCCGATCTCCACGATGATCTCCTCCAATTTACACGATACCTGGAGCTAGCCAAGAGGCTGAACAGACACCAGCGTAATCTTCCGCCACTCACCATCCCCCAGCTCACCAAATAAAGTTAGCTCCACCGTATCAGCATCACCTTGTATTTAGTAATATCACATTTCTGTCTCCTTTCGATGTTACTTTTAGTATAGCTTTTCTGTTAAATACCTGGAAGCTGAACAGCAACTACATCGCTGCTGGCAGCTCAGGAGGAAACAAAAGGAAAAAAAACCGCAAATAATAATAAGTTAATAATAATTAATTAGAATTGGGGTTCACAGCCTGCATAGAGGTATATTAGGTGAAGTTATTTTCCCTTTATTTGGTTGTAGGCCGGCCGGTGTGGCCGAGCGGTTCTAGGCGCTACAGCCTGTTACCGCGCGACCGCTACGGTCGCAGGTTCGAATCCTGCCTCAGGCATGAATGTGTGTGATGTCCTTAGGTTAGTTAGGGTTAAGTAGTTCTAAGTTCTAGGGGACTGATGACCTGAGAAGTTAAGTCCCATAGTGCTCAGAGCCATTTGAACAATTTGGTTGTAAATATTAGACAAATGTATGCACGTATCACGCAGACATTTAATTTCGGATGTAACAGTAACTTGCCGGATAACTCAGAAGTATGCATATAATGTCTAGATTATTTTTGTATCTTGACAGTCAGTTAGTTACATGTTCTATAATCTCCATGGTTTTTGTGAATGATGTGGAACGTGTCAGTTTACAGTCAACGCAAACATGATGTGTTTGTGAGAATGTCTACTTGTTGATCATTTACACGTTACTGAATGCCACACTGGCCTAAATTTAATACGTGAGATCATGTTATCCTTTAACAAGATTTTTAAGTCTCACCAGATTTTAACTAAAAATTCGTCTTTTTAACAGACGGAGTTGATCGGAAAAAACGATTTCAAGCTTGAATTTAATTTTTCTTTCCTGCCTGTAAGATATTTTATGTTTGTAAAAATCACATAATTTTATGGCTATACATTCTCCTCATTTCTGGGCTACTAACAGCTTTAGTAAACAATATGGGTTTTCTTCTAATGTTGTAGCTGTGAACATCATTGTTCTTCTCAAATTGTGGTGGATTACTTGTGAGGAATTGCCTTAGCGAATGTAAATATGTTAGGAGTGTAATACTTTTATCTGATTGAAGAGGAGGCCAAGAGATTGTTCTGTGAGAACAACACATATTACATATTGTGCTCGCTGTTACGAGAGCAAAACTTTCATTCTTAGTGATGAGTTACCCTTCCCAAAAAAAATACCATAAGATATGAATGGAAATATGCGAAATATAATGAGATTTTTGTTTACTTGTTTTCAAAAAGTAGCAGTAATATGTACAGTAAGTATCAGGTGCTGACCTTAGTAATCTAAACAGTCGGTGATATGTTTCCCGTGATTTAGTTTTCATCAATATGTAAGTTATACCAACAAATATGGAACATTCTCCCTATTTACTAACTCCTGTTGATTTACTATATTCATTATTGGTGATATTTCACTTTTGTAGATATTCAGATACGATATAAATACACTTTTATTTAAAAATTAAGAGAAGTTATTAATTTCTTGAAGAACAATGTATACAGTTCCTTCTTCTGCATTCTCTCCAGCAAGATTAATTACTACACTTGTGAGATCTGCATACATTATTAACTTTGCTTGGTGAGTGTTATGTGGTGGATGAGCTGCTCGTACATATTCTAATGTATAAGCAGTAAACAGAACATTTTCGAACTCATCACAGGTACACAGATTTTAAAGAGGCTGCTTATAAATTTGCATTGTGTTCGACGTCAGCCCATTCCGTACATATTTTTGTTTGACAGCCAAAGCCGTCCGGAGTGGCCGTGCGGTTCTAGGCGCTACAGTCCGGAGCCGAGCGACCGCTACGGTCGCAGGTTCGAGTCCTGCCTCGGGCATGGATGTGTGTGATGTCCTTAGGTTAGTTAGGTTTAATTAGTTCTAAGTTATAGGCGAGTGATGACCTCAGACGTTAAGTCGCATACTGCTCAGAGCCATTTGAACCATTTAAAAGCCAAATATAGGAAAAATGACTTCGAATAATAATATCTTAAAGCTGTGCTATCATCTCGTTGTTTTGTTTTATTTGCCTTGATTATGAGCTATGTTATGATAAATAGTTGGTACCACAATAAAATTTCATAGCATTTGATCTTCTATTACACTGCAGGCGTGTTGCGCTTTAATTTTTAACGTGCGTATGAATATGAACGTTTGCTGTAGCTGATCTGTTTCGACATTTAAGTTAAACTGTTTACTTAATGATCTAACAACGATTATTGCAAATTAAGAGATACTATTAATTTGAGTAAGCAACAGTAACGACCAAATGTAATCATTTCTGGCCGCGTTTATTATTTTACCCTGTGAGGTCATGCAGTGAAATTTGCCGGCGTAATCGAAAGCGAACCACCATCATATTGTGGACTCATACCATACAAAAAATTTTCGTGAATTGTAATAGATCAAAACTCTACTTAATATTTATTTAGCATCATTAAAAATCCGCTATTCGTCTTTTCATATGATTTTCAATCACAGACTGAAATACATCTCATGAAGAAAACTAATATTTTAAGTAGGGGACTAATATTCTCCAAATCATTCGGTAACGAAATGGATGGCCATCGACTCTACAAGTAGCAAAAACCTTTTCTACAGCATGTATGCTACCATTTTAATTACTGACAAACACACACAGGCAAAGCGGTTAACTGAGCCCTCACAAATATTCGCTTGATCTTCCTGTCTATAAACAGCTAACTTAAACAAGATAAATAATGATATATTCACTTTACCTTGCAAAATAAATAACTGAGAACTAGACATAGGCGTTGATACTAACATACGTAATTTACTTGCTACTGAGAAATACTGGACTTAACAGACTAAGATTCACGTGCAAAAAGTAAGGAAAAATTCACTTGCAGTAAAGATTCTGACAGCAGCACAGCCAGACTTCACTTTCATTAATTCCTTTCATGTTGGATTACATGACGTCGAAGATATATGAAACCCCAGTAGACAGTGGAGAGGAGGCAGTTGATAGTGTCCGTTCCGTCTGTCTTGTTGTACATCAATCAGAGACATTATGGAGAGTTTGGCCAAATGTTACGTTCTGTGAAGCTGAAGCAGGGACACTGACAACAACGGCTAAGTTGTGAGTGTTGTGTGAAAAGTTCTGAACTGTTTTTGTGTACTTCGTGTACTTGGTTCACGCTAGTGTTATTATTGACAAAGCTACAATTGTTTGCACTGCAGAACCATGGGGGTTTCTAGTGTGGAGTTCGGCATGACTTACATTCGTTCTGAGAAACAGCCCATAAATTGTAAATATGTGAAATACAGAGTGTTGTTAGTAAAAACAGGATGTGTTTAAGTCTTACACGATTTTAAGATATGTCTAAGTTGTATGTGAATAAACGTTGTAGATTATAGTATGACAAAATGTAGCTTGTTTTTTCCGCACGGGCTAAATTGGAGCTATGAATAAGGAGTCCACATAGTTTTCACACAGAGATACATGCAGGTTATTCGTAAAACGGTGGTGGGGTATGCAAGCTTTCACGCATTGTCCGTCAGACTGTTCCATTTCAATGCTCCTGCCTGTTAGACATGAGAAACATTCTCAGACTCGGATGAATGTTAGCACACGTAAAGAGTGTTTCGATCTGAAACTGAAAATGTGGAATTTTTAACTGCAGAATTTATAATACGTGATGAAACACATGGAGGAGCCTTGACTTCCTGAAAATGGATGTTGTGTGGGCGATCCTAGATTCCAGAGTGGGGTGGCCGAGGAAACAGAATAGCTGCGATATGTCAAAAATAGAGAAAACTGGCTCACAGTGAAAAACAGTATGTATGTTGGCCTTGGTTTATATCTACCCCTGTAGAATAGTATTTTCCGACTGAACAGGATACATCTACCTGACTTAGCTTCTAATTATTCACTTCACAAATAGTTTTCGCTAAATCTATGCTCTAGTGATTACTAAGGAGACATCTACATCTACATCATACCCCGAAAGCCACCTAACGGTGTGTGGCGGAGGGTACTTTCGGTACCACTATCTGATGCCTCCAACCCTGATCTACTCGCTAATAGTGCGTGGGAGGAATGATTGTCAGTAAACCTCTGTATTGGCTGTAATTTCTCGATTTTTCTCCTCGTGCTCAATACATGAGATGTATGTGGGGGGAAGTAACATGTAGCTGACTCCTCCTGAAAAGTGATGTCCCGAAATGTCAATAGTTAACCTCTCCGTGATGCACAACGCCTCTCTTGTAACGTCTGCCAGTGGAGTTTGTTTAGCATCTCCGTAACGCTCTGTCGCCAGCTAAACGATCCCATGACGAAACGCAGCGCTCTTCGTTGGATCTTCTCTATCTGCTCTATCAGTTCTACCTGACTATGATTCCAGGTAGATGAACAATAATCAAGAGTTGGGCAAACAAGCGCCTTATAAGCCACTTCTTTCGTGGATGAGTTACATTTCCTCACGATTCCTCATATGAATCTAAGTCTGGTGTCTGCTTTTTTCACTATCTGTTTTATACGGTCATTCCACTTAGGGTCGCTCTGGATGGTTACGCCTAGATGTTTTACGGCAGACACTGTCTCCAGCTGTTTGTCATCAATTTCTTTTCCTATGTATGCGCAATGTGTTACATTTATTTACGTTCTGCCAGGGTCTGCACCATTCATCAATTCTCTGCAGGTCGATCTGCAAATTCTTACTATTTTCTGGCGTTGCTACTTTCGTACAGACAACTGCATCGTCTGCTAATAGCCTTAAAGAGCATCCGACCCTTTCTACTAGATCATTTATATACAGGGTGTAAATTTTAAGTTGACAAACCAGAATAACTAATAAAATAAGCTTCACACAAAAAATTTGTAGAATCCAAAGTTAATTATTTTCGAGGGGTACATCTGCTGGTGCTAAAATTAGCCCGCCACCCCAGCTCCCTGGGGATGGGGAGGGACGCAACTTTACAATTTCAAATGAGAACCTCCATTTTTTATTACAGAATCAGATTATACATGAAAAAAACTACGTACATTTTGTCTTAAACATTTGTTTTGATTCTTGGTAGTTGACGCTGTAATTAAAGAAAATCCGTGTTTTAATTTTTGCGTGGAAAATGGTTACGGATAAATAAAAAATAGTTATTTACTTCGTAAATTTGGATTCGCTAAAACAAACTCTCCCTCTCTCCCCATAGAGAGGGTTTTGAAAGAGAGGAATCAGAGTTTTACAACTGTTGACCGAACAAGCACAGTCCCTAGCGATATCGTAGTGTGTATAAGATAGATAAAATGTCCCAAATGGCGCTACTGAGTTTGAAAATATACCAAATGAGAATAAAGTAACTCTAAAATGTGCTGTGCAGATTTCTCACTGTACTCTGAGACCACAAGCTATTTAATTCTTCTAGTAATGTATTTACAGATATCTGTCATTAGAAATCCTGTTTTCCGGAAAGTTACTGCTAGAGATAAATATTCAACCTAGAATGCATTGATATAAACTGTCTACTAGCCCAAAATTAAAACTTAGTGGCGTGACGGAGTTTCTGGCGACGGTAAATTTACACTAGGTAGCTGCACAAACGAGGATGTTCACAAGACTTACGAAACAACAAATACTACGATTAATTTTATAACCCCTAGTCTACACAGTAAAATACACACGTACGGTTCGCTTCTTTGCAGAAGAACATGAACAAAAAGCAAAGACTAAATAAATTTACAGTTTATCCGACAATCTCATTAATACCTGTTTTCCTTTGACTGGTTTTATACGACCCACCACGAGATTTTGTGCCTTGAGTGCAACCTTCTCTTCTCACAGTAAGAATTCCAAGCAATTAATTATTTGTTGAGTGTGGTCTAGTCGCTATCTTCTATAGTTTTTCCTTCTACTGTTTCTTTTTGCACTATGGAAATTTTTCACATGTTTCTCCCAACCGACAGTTCTACGGAAGAGCTGCCTATAATGTGTCTTATATGTCCATCTACTTTGTAACATACTTCTGCCGGCCGGGGTGGCCGAGCGGTTCTAGGCGCTTCAGTCTGGAACCGCGCGACCGCTACGGTCGCAGGTTCGAATCCTACCTCGGGCATGGATGTGTGTGATGTCCTTAGGTTAGTTAGGTCCCATAGTGCTCAGAGCCACATACTTCTGTAGCATCACACCCAAAACACGTCGATTTACTGAGGGCTTATGTTTGCTACCAGTAAACTTCGATTACCAAGGTATGGCCTCTTTGCCTGTGCTACTCTGCAACAACTTTTTTATGTACTTGCTTCGTCCGTTTTGCATTATTTAACTTCCAATGTAACAGAATTCCCTCACTTCGTGTACTTTGTGGTCTCCAATTTTTATGTTAATTATATCACTAATTTCACTTATGTTACCTTACATTACTGTCGTGTTTCTGTGGTTCACTATCAGTCCATATTCTGTGTTCATTACACTTCATTCAGATCAATAGCTCCTGTAATTGATTCTGTCACTGAGGATATAGTGTCATAAGCGAATCGTATTATTAATATCCTTTGACAATGAATTTATTCACGCCCTGAAGCTATCATTTATTCAGTCATTTCTTCTTCGATGTATAGTTTAAACAATAGAGAAGGAACACTGCAAACCTGCCTTACACCCGTTTTAATCCTAGAACTTCCTTCTTCGTCTTCCATTCTTATTGTTAGTTCTTGAACATATTGTGTATTACCCGGCTTCCCTTAGAGCTTGTACTTTTCTGTTGAGATTTCCAAACATCTTGTTCTGTATTGTGTTGTCCAACGCTTTTTGTTGTCTATACGTCACATGAAAGTTTCTTGAGTTTTCTTGCCTCTTGCTTTCATTATCAACGAACCTCAGAACTGCCTATCTGGTATCTTTACTTTTCTTAAAGCCAGAATGATCGCCATCCAAGAGATCCATAGTTTTCTATTCCAATCTTCTGTATACTACTTCATGAGGAACTTGGATGTATGCGCTGTTGAACTGATTTTACGGTAGTTCTCGTATTTTTCTGCCCATAATGTTCTCGGGATTTCGTGGAAAACATTTTTCCGAAAGCGTGATCTTGCGTCTCCACTCTCATAGACTGTACACACCACCTTGAACAGTCATTTTCTTGCCACTTCCCTCGGTGATTGTCGAAATTCCGAAGGGATGTAATCTATCTCTTCTGCCTTACCTGATCGCAAGCCTTTCAGACCTCTTTCAGACTCTTATTCTAATACTGCTTCCCCTGTGTCCTGCAAATCGGCACACAGTTCTTCTGTCACGTCAGCAGACATGGACTCCACCTCGCACAAGCCTTCATTGTTCTCTTGTCGTCTGTCCACTCTCCCCCACTGCTTTTACAGTGAAATTCATTTTGCAGTCATAATGTTGATCCTTTGCTTTTACTTATAGCAAAGGCTGTTTTGACTTCTCTCTATGCTGAATCTATCCACCTATCATTTTCTTTTCGATTTTTTCATGTTTTTCCTGCAGCCATTTCGCTTTAGATTCCTGCACTTTGTAACTTAGCAACTACGTTATGTAGTACTGTATAAATATACCCACTCTATTTTGCAATTTTATTTAAAGGTTTCAATAGTAATTTCAATAATAATAATAATAATAACAACGCAAGGGCTTGACCCAAATTTAAACCAAGTAATTCACACCTCCCATAAGGTCACGTGAGTTAATATACTCTCGTTATTAATCAAAGTAAATGTAAATTACAGTATACAGAAGGCAGTGGGCAGGCATACGTCGAACGATCGGTACAGAAGGCCCTGAGTCATCTTGAGCGGGAAGGCACACTGGTTGACGTGGCCAGTTGTAGATGGGAGTGCCAGGTGCGCGGGAAAATGATACGTTTCTAGAACCTTCTAGAACAAGTTCAGCGTTGTAATACCGTTCCGGTATCAAAAAGCGCGCGGGATTGTGAATGGTGAGGGGAACTCCCCTTGCAGAAATTCAAGGGCGATATTGAGAGATGTCGGCGTCGAGAGAAAATAGTCCACTTGTTCTCAACTCTTCAGGTTAAGAAAAATATATTTTAATTTTAATCTAAAGCACGTAACTGAGGACAAGGCTTAAGAAAACTCTCCAATCTTACATTCTACTTTCTTTCATTAGTTTATAAAATGCGTAAAGACGTGATTACTCATCGGCGCAGAGGTACGAATAAAGAGGAGGTGAGCGGTAATTTTGGTGTTGGCGTCTTCGCTCTTGAGAGTCGCTCTGGGTGCTTCATGATGGACGGACCCGTATCTGACCGCTCCGATGAAATGCCAACTCTATTCGGTCAGTAACTACTTTTACAGTAGAAATGGCTTTCCGGGCACTGATCTGAGTGTCTGGAACAATAGTTGAGTAGTGACAGGTTATTCCGTAATGTAATATGCCATTAAAAGCGCACGCGTGGCAGTGATTTTGAATACGAAGTCTCATTGGAACTGTTACGAACTTTAGAACAACGGTAGAACCGCTTATCGTAATCGCCATAGGTAAGTGATTTCTTGCATAGCTCGGCTCTGGTGGTATTTTCTAATACGTCTTCAAGGTTTTGCTGTATGCAAGATGGTAGTAGAGTTGAGCACAGTTAAACGAAGCTAAATTCATTGTGTAATGTGGTAATGTTCATCCGAGCGAGTGTTTGTTGTAGTTGCATCATTAGAAATCCCTCGTGGGAGTGCAAAATTAATTGTTTAACTCTGAGTGAAACCGGTATCTAAATTCTGTGTGCATAAATAGAAGACAGATTGTTCTAGAAGGGACTCACATATGTTACATTGTTCTGAAGGATAGAGCCTGATTCATTGTTAAGATAATTTATGAACGCAAATGAGAGATGTGTCATCAGAAGGCGCGTAAGGGAAGACATTGGGCAGATACTCTGTCACATGTGCGTTCTCGGATTAACTACAGGTGCCCAACATTACTGTATCAGCAATCCATTGCAGCTGAAACATGTGCTTTATTGGAGGACACTGCGTCTCTTAATTATATTTTATTTACGGTACGTCCGTGTTCTTATTTGCTTTTAGACCCTGTTCCACTACAATAGTACTTGGTTGATATTTTGCTTCTCAAGATAGCCCACAGTGAGTAGCATCGAGAGCGGGAGAGCAGGACTACCTTTGAGAGCCAGTCTTCGAGAAATATAAAAGTCGTGGTCTGTGGAGCTTACGACACCCAACAAACGTTAGGTGGACGTTGGTCCGCTGCACGCTCCGCGCCCGGTTTAATACAATCTATGTGGCACTAAGGCTCTCAAGTCACTAACCACTGTCACTGATACGTTAATAATAATGCAACTCATGATATATCACATTCGAGCATTTTGTTTAGTCACATTGGTAGTCAGGTGGAATAAATCTCAGTGTAATAAACCGACGCTGCTAACTTCCGGCTTCCTAACGATTTCATTTTATTAAGTGTCCTATAATGCTGCATGCTTGTACTTTCCTGAACATTGGTGTAAGTTCTCCTTTTGTCGATTAATTGAAGTATTTTTTTCCGATACCCAAGGTTTCTCGTAGCTACCCTCCTCCTACCTACATTTGATTGTACAACTTCTTTTTGTTATTTTTAGGGATGTTTTTACGTCTTCGACTTAAGTGCAATGTTTGGAATTCAGTATCGCAGTGTCTAGCATCCTGAAGTACTTCAGAAGCACATCATCGTTACGCAGTAACTGAGTACTTCAGTTCTTTACAAGTTGATTGATTTTCAAATAGGAATTTAATAAGACGTCTGTAATAACTAATCTTTTCCCTCTCCGTTTCGTACTTATTCTGTCCAACTCCACTAATTTAGAAAATACTAGTTTAATTGTACTATTCAGATATGTCCTGCTTTTGCTTGATTTCCCGTGGTCCACATTTCGCTCACACGAGTTGGACAAAAACATGGAAACAGTGCAGATGCTAGCCAAGCTTCCACGTTACGCTTTTGTATTGGACCGCGAACGGAATCTGTGCAGTGCCTTCAGTATGTTGCAAGTGTCAGTCGTGCTTCTGTAAAGTTAACTCGCTGATAATTAATTCGAAAGTAGGCAACTTGTTGCTCGAGTGGTGTGTGCTTCCGTAACTAAGGTGGGGAAGTGTTTAGTGTTTCACGAGGCAACCTGTCGAAGAGTTATTCGGCGTACAGAAAAAGCGGCGAATATCATTCGCTATGTCACAACGCGGACGAAACTATGTGATGAGTGATCGTGATATAACTGAAGAGGGTTTTGACGAAAAGTAAGAGGACGGCAGCTAAACTAGGCACTGCAGAATGTCCCGCGAACCCTGTCAGCACGGAAACAACACGAAGGGAGCTCCATGAGTTAAAAATTTGGGTGCGAGTTGGAATTCCAAAACCACTCGTCAGTGATGCAAATACCTGTAACAGGAAAACGTGGTGCCCAAGTCATAAAATCCAGTTTTTGGAGCAATGAAAGGAAGTCGTGTGGTCGGATGGGTCTTGTCTTACGCTGTTCCAACTTCTGGCCGAGTTTACGACGGGATTACGTCGCCCCAAGCCACTTGTTGCCAAGAGTGAAATACACCAGGGGTTCAGCGCTGATTTGGGCTGGCATATCTTGCTAGTCCGCGGACCCCATTGTTTGCAATATCGCGTTACTGCCAAGGATTACTTGACCAATTTGGCTGATAAGGTCTACCCCATGGTACTATATACGGTTCCCAATATGTTCCAAGATGACAGGGTCACTGTTCACACAGCTCGAATCATTCAGGACTGATTTTGTGACCACGCAACTTCCCTAACCACCACAGTCATCACATCCCAATTTTATTGAGCCTGTGTGATCTTCTTTGGAGAGAAGGGTGACTGACCGCTATCCACCGCCGTCATTGTCACCTGAACTTGCCACTATTTTGCAGGAAGAAAGCTTGAAAACCATACAGGACTTGTATTTAACCATTCGAAGACGATTAGTAGCTGTTGTGAATGCCAACGGGTCTCATACACCGTATTAGGCTTGGTAATGTATTGTGATTTTTGCGTTTCGGTACTTCTGACACACTCTGTACGCACGCTGATGCTACCGGTATATACAGATTCAGATACTTCCTCCGCATTTCTTTATCTATATTCCTTTCGTTTCTTTTGTTTGCTAAGTCGTTGTTTGCTTGTTCCAATCTGGTTATGATGCCTTCCATGCTTCTGTTGCTTGCTGCAGAGATGTAATCTATTTTCTTTTTGCCGTGTCTTCAACGTGTTCTGCAAGTCTGGCACATACCCAGCTGCTAATTTTCCTTTCAGTACTTTTTTAATTTTAGATATTCCTTCACTTATCACGAAACCACGTATCCTATTCATTACATCAAACACGACCAGATTAAGTTCGACGAAATCCACCTGCTTGTCTTGCACTTCAGAAACAGTCTTTCATTGCACTCACTGTAAATGTTTTCTATAAAATAATATTCCTCCCCGTCACAAGACAGATATATATGACAAGACACACACACACACACACACACACACACACACATATATATATATATATATATATATATATATATATATATATTGAAGATTATTATTTAAAGAAAAACAAATGTCACTCGTAGCCAGCACGAAGATGTTCTTATTGAACGAACTACAAACTATAAACTGGAGAGTTAGTTATTCAGGCAATCGATTCTGCGAGCTTTAAATCCTGTCTTGTGAAGGGGAGGAACGTTATTTTATAGATGGCATATATCTGCGTGATAAACAACACATTACGGGAATCAAAACGCTCCAGCCCAGCAGCGGCATGAGCACTACTGTCAGTTCTTACAATAGCAACACTAAATAAATCGTTACCATGACTAAAAGTATACTTACGTATTAACAAATGTAAAACTAAAGTTGCATCCTACAAACAAACAAGAACCTTCCAGAATAGAGGTACTTGAAACTTCTTTCCGCTTTGCTTTTTTCAATACCAACTCCAGTGTCACTCTTCCTTTCTGTGCTTATAAGGCTCCAGAAAACAATAGGGCGATAATGCACACGTCGACGACGTCTGTACTGCTCGTTCAGAGATGTTTTAAACACACACACACACACACACACACACACACACGTGTGTGTGTGTGTGTGTGTGTGTGTGTGTGTGTGTGTGTGTGTGTGTGTGTGCGCGCGCATAAAGTATTACCAGAAGATTGAAAACTCTTGGTGTTTCGTTTGCTGCTGGTTAGCGATGGTTTCATTACCGAGAAGTTCCTTTCAAATATTCTCGGTCTAATTTGTGGTTTATACATTTCAGAAAATTTGTCATTATGCACTGTAAGTTGTGGGAAATTTCAAAGTATTTAGTGAAACAGACATTTTCTCGCATGGGGAATCAGAGCCACACAATTATTGAGGTTAACAACATAGCTCATATCACAGCCTTTTATTTAACTGCATTTGAACTGCAATTGTAGAAACAATGTTGTTAATCTTCATTGTTCGATCTAAGGAATAATTCAGGTTCACTGTGTTTTGTGTGGACGCTCATTGTTAAAATTTATTCTGCACCGTCTATGGGTGTATAGAAGTCTAGAAATAGAAATGAATTTCGAACTTTTTAGACTTAATCTTACTTAAGTACACAGTTTTGAAGCCATAAAAATTGTTTGCCGTAGAATATACTCAAGACTCTTTTCAACAAGTAACTATATAAATACGGAAAACATTTTCGGTAGACTGTTTTGCACATTGCGCATCATAATGATCTAAAATTACGACTTAGTCAACTACTGACTAACTAGCTAATACAAAAATAAGACATCGAGGAGCAGAAGTCATTTTTTTGAGGCAATTGCGTGATATTGGAACAAAAACTAGTAGCTTCCTTTATTATAAAATAAATATCATAAAATGTTCACACAGTACATTTTATTTTAACAACATATGAACACAGGACTTACTAAATTATCACTCAGGGCCATATACTTCCATCTTTGTTGGATTTAGATCACAATTAAAAGGCACGTAGATTGCTCATAAAATACATATATACAAAACTGTAAGACTCATAATAAATACATCAACACATTACCGGGAGACTGGTATTTACTTTCAGTATATACAAAGAGCTGTAAAGACCATTCCAGAATGAGCTGACACCATTCTGAAAACATTTAAAAGAAGTTTCTGTCAAAGTTATGTCAGCTGCTGAAGAAGGCAGGATTAATACTTCATTCTAGATATGAAATGGCGAATTTACCAACAGGTGGATATCAATCTGAAACAAAAGGCATGTACTTGGTTTGTTGCATACCTTGCGCCACTTGTCGTAACAAAATCTTGTTTGCAACAATTTTAATCTGTTAAGTAACAGGTTGTCCGAACAAAGGTGTTGGCGGATGAAAAAAGGAAACAAGTGAAATTGAAGAGAGGTAACATGTGTCAAACGTTGGTGACGAATATCTGACTGCAAGCCGGGTGTGTCGGGGCATAAGATGAAAATTTCTATGCTACAGTTCTTTCCAAATGACAGAAATATTGTTGCAGATGACCGTTCGAAATATCAAAGAAAATTTGCTAGCCTGTAAGACTAGATGCACGCACGGTGTTTCTCTAATTTTCAATACTTAACGAGACTCTTTCTGTGCCACATACTTTAAGATGATAAAATATTTGGAGATGTAACGTACACTCTTTTGAAGATCTATAGCGAACATATTTGGCTACGGAATGCAACTACTAGTGAATACTTTTCTTCTTTCTAGAAATTCTACACCACAAGTTAGAATGTGACATGAAAGGATTATTTCAAGAACAACAAATAATGTCACATGTAGCCAGCACGAAGATGTTCATATTAAACCAGCTATAAACAGGACAGTTAGATATTCAGACAATCGATTCTCGAGAGGCAGTTAAATAACAGAAGAATGATCGAAGGGAACTAATCACTTCTTCGGTACCTTCAGGGGGGAGCAGGAACAGAGAGAGAGAGAGAGAGAGAGAGAGAGAGAGAGAGAGAGTTGTGACGTCGAACTAAATCGCATGGACTGTACTACACTGATCGAGAGGAAATATTTTATAAATATTAATGCTCATGAGAGATACATTCTACTTTCGAACAAATAGATTTTTCAAAGTTCTTTTTACGTGTCTTAGATACAGTACATAAATATACATTTTACTGGATATTATTGATAGTCCAGAAAGGAATT
Organism: Schistocerca piceifrons; assembly: GCF_021461385.2. Taxonomy (NCBI): domain Eukaryota; kingdom Metazoa; phylum Arthropoda; class Insecta; order Orthoptera; family Acrididae; genus Schistocerca; species Schistocerca piceifrons. The sequence continues at coordinate 305,009,836 of NC_060143.1, forward strand.
AATCAGTCAGTCTGTCACGCTTATTATTCCATACTCATTTTGTAAGCTGTCAACCATTGGTGCAAGGTGGAGGAGAAGAAACTTTTCACTCACAAACTTGGGAAATGAATTATTTTAAATGTTAGTTTAAACTGGACAGTAGTAAGAAGATTCTGTCAATTTTCTACCCCAGAGCAACAAATAGTAAACGTACACCGAATATTTTCTTTGATGTAATTACTAAAATGCTTTATGTCGGTAACTGGTGTCAGCCACCATTGTCACTCATCGGAGTTAGAGAAAAGAAACGAATGAATATGTATTTTGCTTTGTGAACACTATGTATAGGGGGCAACATGAGAAAATTGAAACGAAAATTAATGTTCGTAGCGACTGAAATCAACATTAGATGGACACCAAGTTACGATCTGTCAGACTGGAAAAAACGGTGGGTGCAAGTGTTACAAGAGGACTCCACCCCACGTCCTATAAGCGACGTCGTGGCAGAGTTCGCTAAGTTTACAGTGATGACCTAGTTAACAGTTCCCTTTTAACTGAAACATTGATTAATCTTTTCAAAAGGAAAAAAAGTTGTTTATAAAACTGATGTACAAAACTTACAGTGACAAGAGATATGCTGAACCCTCGAGACCTAATTTTGTGATATAAAAGAACTGCGATACTTTAAAAAAATCTCAAAACCAAGAAAAGTGCTCATAAACACTGAGTGCAGTTTTTTCAAGTGGATCATGGTACACGTCGTGACATAAAAAATGAAACAACATTAAGTCCACAGAGAGTCCTATTCCTTCTTCATTATGGAAGTAACGTTATTTTCAGATGTCCGAACAGTTACCCCGATTCTGTTGAAAGTTTGGATGTATTTTTACCGAATAAACAACACTTCTTTTTAAAGATTAATTTTTGTTCAAGTGTACATAACTGAATTTTACTTTGAGATATTGTCTTATCTTTTTTATACTATCACTCGTCTTTGTACGATTTTTTTTAAAACTCTTACAAAATTCTTTTAGAGAGACATTCATACCTAGAATTCTTTTACAAATATCTTTTATCCAAAAGGAAATTTCAAGGAAACCACGAATGTAAGTTCTACCGACTCTTCGCCTAGGGGTATTGCATCTGCAACGTAAGGAGTGGAGCAGTAGCCCTCACGTAGCACTTGCATCCTGAGGATTTTATTCCGTCTGACAAAGTGTTACTTGGTGATTTTAATCGGTATGAAAATTAATTTTGCTTTTTACAATTTTATGTTGTCTAATGGGTGTAGAGATAACAAAGCTTACGACACAAACATTTTGTGCTCACTTTACAGCAGTTTGATACGAACAGTAGCGCCGATAACAAGACGACACGTATGTAGCATATTTTATCTATTTACGAATATGCTGACTTCTGTTCATCTTCTAACGATGCCACTAAGGCTCCATTATATTAGGACATATTTCTGAAACAGGTGTGCCTCGTCATATTTAAAGCGCACGATTCACACATGTATATCAGTAATATTTTTCATTATGGCCTATTTCACTGTTTTAAGATGTAGACAATCCACTAGTTGTATTTGTGTTTTCCTCATGTTTTGCTACAGATCTGAAGATGACCACTGCTGAGCGAAATAGGTAGTCTGAGGACCTAAGAAGTTTGTAATCATAGACGGAAATAAAAATATTTATTCTATACTTTTAGGATCACTGTTCTATATGGACCATGTGGCAGTTTGTGAGATGTAAATAAGTGTTTTTTCCTTTGTCGTTTACAATTTTCAATGATGGCCAGTGGTGGGTGATATGTTAACGACAAAAAAAAAAAAATTGTGTGAATGCGTAAAAAAAAGTGTACAATGAAAAGTCGCTCACTGTCTCCAAGACAAAGTACCATTTCTACAAATGTTGAAGTCAGGGAAATTATACAAGGTGGGGAAGATAAAGGGTGGTGCGGAAAACATTTCGTGCACCTTAACTCCTTCAACCCAATTCACCTTACCAGCCCCCGTAAGGTAGGCAACCCGAGTTACATCATCCGCAACGGTGTCGTATGATGTAACTCGGGTTGCATATCTTAAGGGGGCTTATGAGGTAAATTAGGTTGCCACTGTTAAGGTGCACAATATGTATTCCGGACCAGTTTCCTTTCGCCCACCCTGTACATAGCATAAGTTCGTCATGTTAGCCGATTTTCCCTGGAAGTTGGGCGACACGAGGCAGATGAAATGTGGATGTTCTAGTGGACGCCACGACGGACTGGTGGCTCTCAGCAGTGCGGCACGCCCTTGAGCCTGGAGTTGGAGAGGACGGCGGAGCGGCGCAGGTGGAGGCGGCGCAGGTACCAGGCGGCGGCGGCGGCGGCGGCCACCAGCAGCGCCGAGGCGGCGACGCCGAGTGCGACGGCGCGCAGCTGCTGCTGCTGGCTGGGCACGCGCACCTCCACCCTAGGGCTCGTCGCCAGGTACTCGTTGTGCGACCGCGCAGACACCTCGAACTGGTACGTCGCGCCCTCCTCCAGGTGCGGCACTGCAAACACCCTGGCGTAAGCGTCTGAGCCACAAACGAGGTGAAATGACAAAGCTTCAATTAGTAATCTCTAAAAAAAAAAGCTGAGTAGTGAAAATTTTGTTTGACAGAATGACAGATATAAGGTCGTTTCACGAAACTCTTCTCTTCTTAATGTTTCGTCCAGAATTGCGCTGGACATATTCAGAGGCGTTGCTCCTCCGCCGGCGAGACTCAAACAAGGAGCAACGTCTCTGAAGACGTCCGGCGCAGTTCTGGTCGAAACGCTAGGAACACGACTTTATATCCCGAAAGGTTCACCAGCAGCAAAATTTTTTTTGTTTGTCGGTAGGGGAAACTGCCGCAAGTTGACAAAAGTAGTAAGGTGGCTGATCGCTTACTCTAAAACAATACTTCTGAGTACCACTGAAAGAGCCCAAACAGGGGTGAAAAGCTCGTGTACTCCAGTTTAAGCTCCCGCTCGCTCTTACCAATAATCATGTAAAGTCCGAGGACTGGTCAAAGGTAGCGGTGATTGCAGAGATCAACTGATTGTAAAGCTCTTGCCAGAGGGTAATATTACCTCTGCAGTTGGTGCGACAGTTCTGTACCAACCTCTTTGGCGGTATCTGTTGTGCCGACGCCGCGGGTATCTTGCGGATAGGGTATCGGGGGTCGCTGGGACGCTGCCTCGCTTGTAGCCAGCGCGTTGGGTCAAGAGGAAAGAGGAATATTCCGTACGAGTCGTCGGCTTTGACCAATGACGTAATGTTTATGGTCGCTGTCACGCTAGCTTTTGGTGCACATTTTAAAACACAAAAAAAAAGTTGTGATGAGAGACTGATCTATTGATTTGCCTGACGTATAGGTTAAGTTGGGAAGTTGCAGTTTGGTTATAATTTGGCGAAGCCAACGAATGTGATACTAAAAAGAAACCTAATTGTGGAGTCAGACTCATCTGCAGCTTAGCCTGTCTGAAAAATAATTATTATTATGTTATGATGTTCCGACATTGTCCTCAGTTACCAACAGAAATATCTGCACTTACAATCTTACTGTATAGCGTCGTATCCTGCTTGCCTAGTGTTAGTGTCAACAATAATTAGATTATGTTCGTTATCTCGTGTTCACTTCCATTGCCTATAGTGTAAACCCTTGTTCGCAGATACAAGCGAATGACAGTGAACACTGGCCAGTTGTCTGCGCATGCACTTTCGCCTGCGTTCGCTATCATTCGCTTTGGTGAGAGGGCTGCGTACTGACCCACGAAGAAGGTGTCGGTGGTGTCTGCGCGGCCGTACAGCTGCTGGCGCGGGCCCTCGGTCCAGCGCACGGTGTACGACTTGAGGTCCTCGCTGCCGAACAGCGGCGGCTCCCACGACACCATGTAGCCGTCGTCCGTCAGCTGCACCGTCACGTTGTGCGGCGGCCCGATCTGCTGGAACGAGCCTGCGCAGAGCGTTCCATTCTGAACACACAGTACACCAAACACAAACAATACTAAAAAAAATTACACGAAGAATATCAACGCTGCAGACACACGTGCAGTTTCTGTCAGGTTATACTTGGTCTTGGAATAAGTAAATATCACGTGAAAATGTTCGTTTTTTAGAATATTTTTGCTTTTTTTCTCGGGAAGTGAGCGACGAATTTATGACGTAACCTGCTTTGTAAAATACTGTTACCAGATGAAGTAGGTGCGATCTGTGAGCGCCACAACAACGCAGAGTATAGCAAGCAGTTATTAGATTAATCAACAGAGTGCAGTACAGTAACCAGAGACAGATAATATACAAACTACTTCGAAGAGTATATGTGTTGTCTATCCTTTCAGACATGTCCAAATGAACAGTAATCGTATTGATTCTGCAGCGAATATGAATCAAGACTACAGGTGTGCAAATTCTCCTTTCAGCCTGCCTGCCTCTGGCTCCTCCGCAACCATTAAAACTGCTCAGCCTGCCGAAATTGAGACACAAAAGTACATATGTTCTGAAGTACAGTGGTTAAAGTACACTAGCCAGTGTTACCGCGAGTCTGGAAAACTTCACGTGACCCGTCAACAGATTGCGTTATCAATCCAACGCGACTAGCCAGGTATATGTAGTTTCATTATAGCTCATTTATCATAAAGGTTGGAGAACTAAATGAACTAACCAAACTTAAATGAGATTTAGGAGAAATTATTAATTAGAGAATATGTACCACCCAAGTCCAACATGGGAAAGGTTTTTGTGTGTTTCTCAGGAAAATCCGTAGGTATCTCGCAATGCAAAATGTATAAAAAGTCACTAAACACTCATTCAGTAATTTCGAGTATGTTACGACATGTTTGTAAATTTGACGAGCAATTTACTTACTCTATAAATATGTTGGAAGAGGGCAAAGACTTAGTGGCTGAGAAGTGTTTGAAAATCTGTGCTATTGACTTGAGCCCATTTAGCATTACATAGGCTTTCTAAATGTATGGCAAACATTCAGTGAAATAAGAGAATGTTGTTCATAACATAGTGCGAAAAATGTTTGGTATGAAAGAAAAGCTTCTTTTCCAGGTATGTGCCCCTTATGTACATAATATGGAAAACGAGCTTCGTGTTTCCTACATTGCATTTGGGGAATTTAGAATATATTGGCAACTTGTAATAAATTTAGAGAACGCGCAACACACAGTCTGCAAAAAGTAATTAATATTCGTATAATTGGTGCTATATTGGCCGAAACACACTAAGGTTACAGAAACTAGACTTCCAAACTCTTACTCTAGTTGTGGCTGCCATTGCAGATTAATAGACTTCTTCAGGTTCTTAGGCGAAAACCATCTAGATTTTTAGACATCGTTCTGCTCATTACAGAAAATAGATATTATAGATGACCTGATGATGGTTTGAACTGAGAAAAGGCAGTACTAGTCGAAACTGGTTACGTTGCATAGAAATAAATAAGCAAGCCCGAAATCCAGTGCAAATGAAAAAAAAAGGATAAATAAAATCCCATTTTCTGACCCACACTGTCCCAAAATGAATATGCACTGAAGGGTCAAAGAAACTGGTACCCCTGCCTGATACACTGAAGAGCTAAAAAACTGGTACACATGCCTAATATCGAGTAGGGCCCCCGCGACCAGCAGAAGTGCCGCAACAAAACATTGCATTGACTCGACTAATATATGAGGTTGTGCTAGAGATCTCTTCTGAATAGCACGTTGCAAGGCACCCCAGATATGCTCAGTTAGGTTAATGTCTGGGGAGTTTTGTGGCCAGCGGAAGTGTTTAAACTCAAAAGAGTGTTCCTGGACCACTCTGTAGTAATTATGGACGTTTGAAGTGTTACATTGTCCTACTGGAATGCCCAAGTCTTTCGGAATGCACAAGGGACATGAATGGATGCAGATTATCTGACAGGATGCTTATGTACGCGTCACCTGTCAGAGCTACAATTAGACGTGTCAGGGGTCCCACATCACTCCAACTGCACACTCCCCAAGCCATTACAGAGCCTCCACCAGCTTGAACAGTCTCCTGATAACAAGCAGTGTCTATGGATTGATGAAGTTGTCTCCATACTCGTACACCTCCATTTGCTCGCTACAGTTTGAAACGAGGCTTGCCTGACCAGGCAACATGTTTCCACTCATCAACAGTCCAGTGTCGGTGTTGACGGGCACAGTTGAGGCGTAAAGCTTTGTGTCGTGCACTCACCAAGGGTACACGAGTGTGTCCTAGGCTCGGAAAGCCCATAGCGATGATTTTTCGTCGAACGGTTCGCACGTTGGCACTTGTTGATGACCCAGAATTAAAATCTGCAGCAATTTGCGGAATGGTTGCACTTCTGTCACGTTGAACGATTCTATTCAGGCGACCTTGGTCCCGTTCTTGCAGGATCGTTTTCGGCCGTAGTGATTCGGAGATTTGATGTTTTACCGGATTCCTAATATTCACGGTGCACTCTTGAAATGGTCATATAGGATAATTGCCATTTCATCGCTAGGAGTGGCTGTGTCCCATCATCACGTTCAAACTCACTTAAGTCTTGGTAACCTGTCATTGCAGCAGCAGTTAAAGATCTAACAACTGCGGCAGATACTTGTTGTGCCAGCCGGGATGGCCGAGCGTTTCTAGGCGCTAGTCTGGAACCACGCGACGGCTACGGTCGCAGGTTCGAATCCTGCCTCGGGCATGGACGTGTGTGATGTCCTTCGATTAGTTAGGTTTAAGTAGTTCTAAGTTCTAGGGGACTGATGACCTTAAAAGTTAAGTCCCATAGTGCTCAGAGCCTTTTGAACCATTTTTAGATACTTGTTGTCTTATACATGCGTTGTCGACCCCAGCGCCGTATTCTGCCTATTTACATCTCTCTGTATTTGAATACGCATGCCTATACCAGTTTCTTTGGCGCTTCAGTGTATACTGCATTGAGACTTGTAATAGCCGGGTAAAAAGAGACTTTTCGTCACCTTTCGAAGCCTGCTTATAATACAGAGTAAACTGCTATGTAGCTTAGCACAGAGGGAAGACAGGCAGGCAATTAGGACACGTCCAGCCTGCTTGGGTTGGGCATGGCGTAGCTTGGACAGGAGTAACCAATCTGCCCTTTCTGCTGTTAATATGCGGCAGGTTACCTACCTGGCCAAAAGGCAAGCATGGGCAGTTTTAAATCGGAACGCGTACACCTCTGATGAAGACACAAAGGAGAAAGAGACGTTAACTGCCAGTGGGCATTGATTTAAATCAATGGGGAAAGTTAAAAATTTGTGCTGGATTCGAACCAGGGCCTCCATCTTACTAGGTAGATGCGCTGATCACTACTCCATTCAGACACACTGGTCATCGCAACGCCTACCCTAGCACACCTCCTGTTAGACCCAAATTCTCAACTTATCCACACGCTACTGACGTAGTGCCCCGACTTGTCATCCTTTTTACTCGCAGACATGTACAAAAGAAGAGACACCACGCATTCATATAACATGTCTCAATGGGTAGTGAATCCATTACCATTAGTACGAATGTACAATTACGTTTGACCTCCTGTAGGAGGACATGGACGGGAACTGTTGATAGGTGTCTAGGTGGGAATATGGGCAAACACTGTGTTCGGGTAGCGCAGAGGTTAATGTAGCTGCCTAGTAACCAGGAGACCCCGGTTTCGAATTCCGGTCCAGCGCACATTTTCATTCATCACCGCTAATTCCGCATAAAGTCTCGATGCAACTTGTATAAGTAGTTCCATTCCTCTCCATTCGTTTCTCCTGCCTTCACCTTTAATTTACATAATACCTGAATTATTCAAAAAGTAAGTTCCGGTCGGTCGCGAAATGGGAGCCAATGTAAAAAACAAAATTTTTTTATTTGCAACAGTTAGGTACACCTTCCAGCTACTTTTCTACTTAGTCCCCGCACCATCTTCGAAATATGTCGTTGCTTGTGCCAGCTTTCCAATACTCCCGTCATAGAATAGAGCAAACTTTGTTTTCCGCCAATACTCTACGCTGGTCTACAATTCGTTGACTGCACCAAAATATTGTCTTCAAGGCCAGCAGTTCATGTGAGCAGAGATGAAACTCAGGGGTACCCACTTATGGGCTGCATTGCGAGTGATCAAACACTTCCCATCGGAAATAATGTAGTAGCGTCTTCATTGCCCCTAGAGAGAGCAGTCGAGAATTTGTTGTGAGGAAGAAGGTACTGCATGACAGTTGTGTTATGTGGGCTGCATGACAACAGGCGAAATCTCTCACCAGGCTCTCGTACTTGGCGGGAGACGCTATTTCCAAGGCACCTTTATGTGCTCATTGTAGATTCAGAAAAGGGCGGAGTGACGCAATCGGCAGCCATAATAGATACACTGCCCAACACATCCGTGCAAAGCTTTATCGAATTCTCAGAGTGGTTTCCATATCGCGATCGATCGGAACTTAATTTCCCCACAGACATCTCATATGCCACAGTTAGGGATTGTGTGTGGTGTCTGCTCTTCCGAAGTTGTCCGAAAAAGACGCTATGCATTCACATAATCTTCGAAAGGAATTCCACAGAGTAATTAACAACAGATTCTTTGAATTAACGACAGAGAGGAAGTGAAGCTTTGTAAGGATATATATAAAGAGCAGACACCACACGCAATATATTCAGGAACGATTGACAAATACTGGGGAAAGAAATACAGTAGAAGAAGAATGGGCAACTTTGAGAGATGATACAGTGAAGGATGCAGAGGATCAATTAGGTAAAAGATGAGGGCTAGTAGAAATCCATGGGTAACAGAAGAGGTATTGAATTGGATTGATGAAAGGAGAAAATATAAAACCGCAGTAAATGAAGCAGGCGAAAAGGAATACAAACGTCTCGAAAATGATATCGACAGGAAGTGCAAAAAAGGCTAAGGAAGAATGGCTAGAAGACAAATGTAAGCATGTAGAGGCATATGTCACTAGGGGTGACAGACACTGCTTACAGGAAAATTAAATACACCTTTGGAGAAAAGACAACAATTTGTATGAATACCAGGAGCTCAGATGGAAAACCAGTCCCAAGCCAATGAGGGAAGGTAGAAAGGTGGAAGGACTATTTAGAGGGTCTTTACAATGGAGATGTACTTGAGGACAACATTGTGGAAATGGAAGAGGACATAGATGAAGATGAAATGGGAGATACGATACTGCGTGAAGAATTTGACAGAGCACTCAAAGACCTAAGTCAGAAAAAAGCACTGGGAGTAGCCAACATTTCATTGTAACTATGATCGCCTTGGGAGAGCCAGCCACGACAAAATTCTACCATCTGGAGAGCAAGATATATGAGACAGGTGAAATAACCTCAGATACGAAGAAGAATATAATAATTCTAGTCCCAAAGAAAGCAGGTGTCAGCAGGTATGAAAATTACCGAACTATCAAATTAAAAAGTCGTGTCTGCAAAATACTAACACGAATTATTTACAGATGAAAGGAGAAACTGCTAGAAGCCAACCTCGGGGAAGATCACTTTTGATTCTGTAGAAATGTTGGAACATGCGAGGCAATACTGACCCCATGGCTTATCTTAGAAGATAAATTAAGGAAAGGCAAACCTAGACTTAGAGAAACTTTTGACAGTGTCGATTGGAATACTCTCTTTAAAATTCTGAAGGCGGCGGGAGTAAAATACAGGGAGTGAAAGTCTATTTACAATTTGTACAGAAACTAGATATCAGTTATAAGAAGCCCGCATCTCGTGGTCGTGCGGTAGCGTTCTCGCTTCCCACGCCCGGGTTCCCGGGTTCGATTCCCGGCGGGGTCAGGGATTTTCTCTGCCTCGTGATGGCTGGGTGTTGTGTGCTGTCCTTAGGTTAGTTAGGTTTAAGTAGTTCTAAGTTCTAGGGGACTGATGACCATAGCTGTTAAGTCCCATAGTGCTCAGAGCCATTTTTTTCAGTTATAAGAGTCGAGGAGCTCTAAAGGAAAGCAGTGATTGAAAAGGGGGTTAGACGGGTTGTAGCCCATCCCCAATGTTATTCAATCTGTATATTGAGCAACCAGTAAAGGAAACAGAAGAAAAATTTGGAGAAGGAATTAATACCCACGGAGAAAAAATATAGACTTGAGGTTTGCCGATGACATTGTAATTCTGGCAGAGACAGCAAAGGGCCTGGAAGAGTAGTTGAACGGAATGGACAGTGTGTTGAAGAAAGTAGGGTATAAGATGAACATCAACAAAAGCGAAACGAGGATAATGGAATGTAGTCGAATGAAATCAGATGACGCTCATGGAATTAGAATAGGAAATGAGACACTTAAGATAGTAGATGAATTTTGCTACCTGAGGAGCAAAATAACTGGCGATGGTCGAAGTAGAGAGGATATAAAATGTAGACTGGCTTTGAAAAGGAAAGCGTTTCTGAAGAAGAGAAATTTGTTAACATTATAGATTTAAGTGTGAGGAAGTCTTTTCTGAAAGTATTTGTAGGCGTGTGGCCATGTATGGAAGCGAAACACAGACGATAAACAGTTTAGACAAGACGAGAATAGAATCTTTCGAAATGCTGAAGATTAGATTGGTAGATCACGTAACTAATGAGTAGGTGCTGAATAGAATTATGGAAAAGAAGATTTTGTGGTACAACCTGACTAAAAGAAGGGCTCGGTAGGACACGTTCTGAGGCATCAAGGGATCACCAACTTAGTATTGGAGGGAAGAGTGGAGGGTAAAAATCATAGAGGGAGATCAAGAGATGAATATTTAAGCAGATTGAGAAGGATGTGGGTTGCAGTAGTTACTCGAAGATGAAGAAGCTTGTACAGGATAGAGTAGCATGGAGAGCTGCATCAAACCAGTCTCTGGACTGACGACCACGACAAAACATGAAAAAAAAGATAAGCTATGGTTCTTTAGAGATCGGAGAGACATAGATTCTGTGATTAAGTTAAGAACATTATTCTGAAAATCCTTGAAGTAAGTGAGAAGGACTTGACAGTTATATGTGAACAAGAGGATAAATTAAAGTGATCGATGTTAGCTGAAGTAGTTATCAAAAGCTAAATAAGAAAGTTTCTGTCGTAGGTATAGTTACGAGAACGATATTTCTGTTTATGTGTTCAGTTAAATAAATGTTTTATTTTCAGGCAAACTGAATTTTCATCATATACTTAAATCTACAAGTTCTGCTCAAGACACTGGTTTGAAAAAAAAAAAAAAAATAAAATAAAATAAACAAAAAAACATAAATATTATTCAGCAGGGAAAAGCGCTATGATAAGGTGGACTGCACAAGGAGAAGTAAAGTATTAAACTGGCACTACAGAGGCTGTCATCAGAATACAAAGCTGCGAGAGGCAGACTGCATAACAGCAACATCATGGCGAATAGTATGAGCACCGACAACTCAATCAAATGTAGTAGGTCCACTAATGAGTGAATGGATGATGTTTAAATTATTTATAAGGCGAATGATGTGAGGTCATGTTTCCATATTGCACACTGATTTAACAGGTGAATCTGAAATTTCTTCTTTAATGAATTTACTCTGGAATGATGGATCAAAAAAGTGTATAGTGTCGCTCAATTTCATCCACATCACTTTTATAATCGTTGGCTCACACACTTAAGGTCATACCGGATTGTGAAACATTTAAACCCCATGCTTGTAATAGATGTGACCAAACAAAATAAGTGCAAGGGAATCGCTAAAATCCCGTATAACCGTGTACTGAAGAATTTGCTTCGTCACGAATTCTTAGAAAGCTAATTCTTAAACATGTTTGCTCTGTAAAGGAATGGGATTCTGAACAGTCTTAATGAAGAAGGATTAGCGTTCGAGATTCTAGTTACCTATAGACAAAATTTAACACTGATCAGAACATCATCAGCACTTGTCATTGATCAATAAAAACAGCTATAAAGTCACATACTTATACACGAAGTGGGGGATTGAAATCAATTTGTATGATGACCAGCATGGGAAAGTCTCTTTGTACACAGAGATTATAATTTTCTTAGGGTTTGGCTACTACATCGACAATGAAAGGCAGCTTTAGTTAGGTTAGTTTAATGCCAAATATTGAAACACTCTACACTGGCTGGTCCGAGATCTCTCCAGCTAAATTACTCTGGTGGAAGACTACGTGCTATTCCATACCATAGTGCGAAATAACAAACTCACTCACTGTTCCAGCACGTACAGAAACGAAGTAATGCGGCACACGTCTATGTGAATTTAAACGGAGAGAACCAGTATAAGCTTAAGGACAAGTAACAGAGATCGTCAGCAAAAATGGTTCAAATGGCTCTGAGCACTATGGGACTCAACTGCTGTGGTCATAAGTCCCCTAGAACTTAGAACTACTTAAACCTAACTAACCTAAGGACATCACTCACATCCATGCCTGAGGCAGGATTCGAACCTGCGACCGTAGCGGTTGTACGGTTCCAGACTGTAGCGCCTTTAACCGCTCGACCACTCCGGCCGGCGATCGTCAGCAGGAACGGATGCAAGCCCCTCCCACAAAATAAATTCATAACTCCATGTTTCACTAGAAATAACAAGTTTCGATTGCAAAAAATTATTTTAATATACATAGAGTCATTCTTTCACCGTGAAGCTGCTGATTTCCACAGGTTTAAACGCGTCCTGATTCACAAGTTGAAAATGAAATGATCGTATGGCATTGCTGGCCGACAGGATCCATCTTGGGAAGTCAAGTGCAAGTCTTATTTCAGTCGACGCCACATTGGGCGACTGGCGTGCCGGAGATGAGGATGAAGTGATGAGAGGACAACATAACACCCAGTCCACGAGCAGAGAAAATCTCCAACCTGGCCGGGAATCGAACCCGGGCCCACTGCATGGGGGGAAAGCACGTTACCACTCAGCTAAGCAGGCGGACGATTCAGAAGTTAATCCCGACTTAGAATTTCATCTCGATGTTTCAGCAAGGCATCCATACTCACCGGATCCACACAGCAGACTCTGCAGTCGTAAGTCACATCTCGCTACCCGGGATGAGAATGTTATCAACCTTCCACACGGCAGGCCACAGGACCATCCAAATGGCACGATTTTAAGTATTGCTGGTAAGTTCAGCTCTGCCTTTAAAACGCGTCCAGTCAACACGTTTGAAAGGAGAGCTGAACGACACATCCCTCGCCTCACAGAAAAGAAGGAAGGAAACCTCCACTGGCTAACATCAGTAAGGTCTCTAGCAGCGGTCTCTCCGTGATATTTAAAAAAAAAAATTACAAATTATATATAACTCAGTACATATTTAGAAATATCTCTTCTTATCTTACCGATTCCTAAACTTTAATATACGATGATTATCAATGCAAAGTAGTTTCAAGTCCTATTATTCCTTGGAGCGTGCATTTACTCCATGGAATAGCTTCTGTGCTATCTATGTTTTCTCTTATGAAAAGAATGATTCAGATCTTGCCGATTAGCCGTGAAAGAACGAAGATGTATATGTATGTATTGTTGAGCTAGTCGCCATCTTGATGAGATTCTGTATGAGAAGGAATTTAATACATGAACTAAACTAAAGTAAGTGTGTTCGCGTATTATTTAACTGATTATTATTGACAGTGTCTGCTTACTACGCTGTGTTGCACAGGATCAGTGGGGAACGTTTGATTTACACCGGACGAACCTGCCGTTTTGTACGCTCAAGCTATCCAGTTTATTATTTTCAATAAATGGGCTAACACGGTCTTACCAGCAGATCTCCGGTCTTCTCCATGTGATCACCGAAAGTTAATAATTATTACAAATGTTTTCAGGAGATCGACAATTTTCGTCGCACCGAGACTTCGAAATTGCTTCACTGCCTTATGGAATTTAAGTTAAGCTCAATTTAATCAGGACAGAACAGTATTGAAGTGTGTGAATGTGATAAGCATGCTTTATGAATGAAAATTCCCTTAATATACGCATGTTTTTTACTATCCTGATCATTGAAGCTAAATCAGGCCGGTGTGAGAGAGGTTTTTAAATTTCAGATTCCACAAAAAATATTAAACATCTCCGCCACTGTATTCCAATTTCATGCAGGCTTCGGCCTCAGAATTTAGTACATGAGGTGGCATGGCTGGCTCCTCCAAGCATCGGCATGAGAAAGGAAAATGAAGTAATTCAAAAGTAGCGGGAAAATGCTCGTAGCGGAACACAAAAAAGGCGAATATGCTCCTGTTTAAAACTGTGGCTGATAAGTAACTTTAAAAATTTTCCAGAAATTTTTCCATGCGAATATATCACGCACCTTTATGCTGAGAGAGGAGACAGTGGCAGCAGGAAAGAGACTCAGAAGTAATAAATCCACTTTTCAACATGCAACTCATCTCCCCCTCCCACAAGCTACCCTAACTCCAACTCGCCGACAACCACCAGTCCATCGCTGTGTCGTTCATACCCGTCCACTCCCACTTGCCCATTCTCACTTATTCAGCCCAACTCGTTGTCATTATCTCTTTGTGTCTCTCTGTCATTATCTGCTGTGTCACAGCCACGGCCCCTTCGTTGTGTCCTACCACTACTGTCTCCTCTCACTGTCACAGTCTCCCTCATGCTCTCTCTCCCTACAGCTACCTCATTCATTCATTCATTCCCACTGATGCTGGCTCTCATCACTGTCGCTGTCTCTCTCGTCCTCGCTGTAGTTGCTCATTCTCACTGGATCTTACCCACTTCTGCTTTCTCCGTCTCTTTTTGCCTCTCCCTCTGGCACTGTCTTCTTCACTCTTTTCTTAGCTTTGTCCTGTCACTGTCAACTATGGTCCACTGCGACTGTGTCCTTCTCTTTCTGCCTCACTGCCATTGTCTCCTTCGATCTTTCTGTCCCACAACCACGGTCTACTATCTCCTTCTCTTTTTCCCTGCCACTATCTCCTTCTCCCCAGCATAAAAAACGCGAATATGTTCAAATGCCAATATTTCTGCGAACGTTTTTAAAGGTGCTGAGGAAGGTAGAATGACGCTGCTGGTAACCTACTTTTCAGTCAGCTCACTGCAGAGGGGCTACACTCTGCAGCCTCTCAGGGACATAACCAATATTAAACAATGCATGGCAACGCCTAGAAGCATTACGGATGAATTTGTATTGTTCACAAGTTGTCCCCCATGATTTCATCAATCATCCATAAATCTCTTATACACGTACTCTGCAACACATCGTATATGCGGCAAGTGACAGACGCCAGACTTGAAGAATGTAAAAATTTCTCTTCGAAGGAAGGCAGGTAGATACATTTGTCAAGATTAATGAACCACAATCTTAATACAGCATAGTTGCAAGTTACTCACAAAAATTATTTATAGAAGAATAGGAAAACTGGTAGAAGTCGTAATCAACCAATATCAGTTAGCGATTTGAAGAAATGCAGGAAACTCGAGGCCACACTGACCCTATGACGTACCTTAAAATGTTAAACAAAGGCAATCCTACGTTGATAGCATTTGCAGCTCGTTTTGTATGATCACGTAATAGGGTAGAGAGTGTGGCAGATATTATACGCGAGTTGAGATGGAAGTCATTAAAGCAAAGACTTTTTCGTCGCGGCGAGATCTATTTACGAAATTTCAGTCACCAACTTTCTCTTCCGAATGCGAAAATATTTTGTTGGGCCCAACCTACATAGGCAGGAATGATCATCAAAATAAAATAAAAGAAACCAGAGCTCGAACAGAAAGGTTTAGGTGTTCGTTTTTCCCGCGCGCTGTTCGGGAGTAGAATCGTAGAGAGATAGTATGATTGTGGTTCGATGAACCCTCCGCCAAGCACTTAAATGTGAATTGCAGAGTAATCATGTAGATGTAGATGTATTTCCATAATTGGAGAAAGCTTCTTGAAATGGTAATTTGAAATTCTGTAGGTAGCACAAACAAAATGTAGCTTGTACAGGGAAGAGATATTCGGTTTAAGAAGCGATGGACATGAAAGAGAAGCAGTACTCAGTCTGTACACTGAGGAAGCAGCAAAGAAAACCATTAAGATATTTGTTAATGGTATTAATGTTTGAAAGAAATAAATACTCTGCTGTTTGTTGATGACATTGTAATCCTGCTGAAGTCGGCAATTGTCATACAAGAACAGTTGTGCAAAATGGATAACAACTTGAAATGAGATTAGAAGGAAAATTTAAGAAGAAGTTAAATGACGGTAATACAATGTAGTCCAGTTAAATCAGGCGAGGCTCAGGGAATAAATTTAGGCAATGAAACACAAGAAGTAGTCAAAGAGTTTCGCTACTTGGGCTGCGAAATAATTGACAAGGGCGAAAGTAGAGAGGATATAAAACACGGATCGGAAACAACCAGAAAATTATTTCTGAAAAACAGACATAAATATCGAACATAAATTTAGGTGTTAGGTAGCTTTTCTGAAGGTATTTGTATGGAGTGCAGCCTCGTATGGAAATTTAACGTGGACAGCAAACAGTTCAGACAAGAACAGAATAGAGACATTTGAAACATGGTGTTACTGAAGAATATTGAAGATTGATGGGTAGATCGAATAATCATTGAGGAGGTATTGGGTAATTACTCTGCCAGAAATTTATTATTGATTCCCTGATGAATTTCTGATGACCCATAGATTGAAATTAAGGCTAGTCCTCAACAATGTACAGGATGTATAAACATTTGTTCTTCAAGAGGTGCTCCAACTTCTTGTTTAGTTCAGCAGCTTCGATGCTCGAGTTATGTTTATTGCTGCCGGTTCAAATGATTTTTGTGTGTTTGTGTTATTCATTATTTTAGTCTCCATGACCACATCTAGCTTCTCATTGAACTGTGTATTATACACTGCACAAAGTTAATTGAAATTCGTTGTTTTTTTGCTCGTGTGTCTGAAATATCGAGAGGTTACTTTTCCTTTCCGCAACGGTATACCCTCAACTTTAGAGCGACGATGTTTACGAGTATGCACGAAATATGCACCAAAAGGAAGCGGTGTCTCGAAAAATCACTACCGAAATCACATTGGGCAATGTTTGATAATACATTCTTAGGTGAATAATAATTTAAGTTATGAACGACTTTAAAATTGTCTGAGAAGTACAACACTAATCTTCTTTTTACACAGTTTCGTTGCATATATTCAGATGCTTGCCATGACTATGAAATGATTTGTATTACAGAACACAGCTCCTTTATGGGGTGAGGCAGTCATTGCAGTCAGGATGTAAAACATATTAGTTTGTGGTTAGATGCAGCCGAGCAAAAAAGAAGCAACTCCTTGGTTTGGACATGATAAATTCAGAAATCCGAAAAGTTCGTTTGCAGTCAACATTACGAAAAGCTACACGATAAATGTCTTTCTTCAATCTATTTTCCAGGTAAGTAGCAGGATCAGTATCTAATGGCTTTCGCTATGTTTCTCCTTGATACAAGTTTATCGTCCCCAAAGCCGGTTTCTGCCAGAAGTTCCATCCTTTTTAGATAATTCACGTTAAAGTGTTTTATTTTCTGGTACAATCATATAAAATTTCAAATGCATATTACATGTTTTGGCCATCACCGACTACTTTCACCTCTACAAGAGTGAAATGAAATGAAAATAAGTTGCTTCACTTAACCAGCCAAATCAGTGGAGTCCCAGCGCACGTCCAATGTTTTCTTTTAATATTAATGTTTACAGACATATATTAAAAATGAGGTGTCGTGTGGGATGTATCAACCATACAATATGGTATTGCGGATACTTCTTCAGGTCTCTAATCACATTAATCATGTAAAAAGATTCTCTTTATTCAATACTTACTGTTTGAAATTTTAAATGATTTTAAAATTTGATTT
The DNA here is from genome assembly GCF_021461385.2 of Schistocerca piceifrons. NCBI lineage: Eukaryota > Metazoa > Arthropoda > Insecta > Orthoptera > Acrididae > Schistocerca > Schistocerca piceifrons. The sequence goes on from NC_060143.1 coordinate 305,027,589, forward strand.
TTAAACGTAATTTCCTTGTAGTCATTACATAATTTCATTGTAATTAAAACATGGTAGTTAATACCACACTTTTTTAATAAAATTTTAAAGATTGTTTTGACTAAAAACACTAATGTGCACTTTTGATGGGTGTCAAATATGTTAACCGATTCTTTCATTGCTTCTTGGTAGAACAAATTCACAAGTATAAATGAAAACCAAATATTGTATGCGTTCTACAGGGTTAACTTATTATCTCAACTGGTTTTCAGCTTACGAGGCCATCATCAATCTGATACTTTTCATTTATAATAATGTTAAATATATATATATTAATATATATATATATATAATGTTAAATATGTCAAAGATGCGTGAATAGGTACACGCCCACCAGGTAATTAACCTTTACATGTAATTACTTGTAATTAAAATACGATAAAATTTACACATTGTTAATACAATTTTGTTTATTACCTTGACTAAAAACACCAATGTGTGTAGTTTTTAATTGGCTTTAAGTACATCCAATTTATGTGCAAGAGCACACATGAATAGTTAGCTACATGGCCGCCAGGATTTAGCCTTTATACACAATACAGTGCTCATTTATTTCCATATGAAGTGTTTTTGTCAACACGCCTGTGAGAGAACTACTTCTTTTTCTTGTATTTTATATTCTTTAATTTCTTTGGTAACTGTAAAGCTTCATTTCACTTATTTTCATTGCATTTGCTCTCATGTAGCCCTGACAATGGCTGGTGATGGCCGGAAAAAGTTATTTAAATTTGAAATTTAGTGCGATTGTGCCAGAGAATTAAACTTTTTAAAGATAATTTTATCAACCACGGACCTTCTCATAACTACTGGAACGGCATTCCTTCCAGGAACGTAATTGGTGTTGGTCTTATGCAATCATGCTTCGATATTAAAGCTGTCAAGATGTGCCTTCTTTGTTGGGACTGTTATAGTCATCCGTAAGTCCGAAGATATTTTGCCTGTTTCATACATATTACATACCTGATGCCGCTGTTTTCTCGCTGTTAGCTCTCCTGAGGATCTTAATAATTCCGGCGGTAAGGGAACAAGTGTTACATCGGACTCTTCCCAGGGATGGACCTCGGACGAATTTCTGTGGAATCAGGTAGGCAGGTCGAGGACAGAGCGAGGTCGCAGAAGGGAAGATGCGAGGCGCCAGTACTTGTCTGAGTTGACATGTTTACGATCTGGCTGGCGCCACTACACGCGTCTGGCGCCAGGAAGCAGCGCATCTGCGGAGCAGGCGAGTATCACTGAAGCCTCCCAGTGGCACAATGCCACGGTTGTCATGATGTTGTTGCTGTGACCTTCAATTCGTAGGCCAGTTCGATGCTCTCTACACTAGTCTCTTCTGTGTAAGCCTCTACATCCCCATGATCCTGCTTACTCTTTTGCTTATTGTATTCATCCTCTACGATTATAACAACTAACAATTACCTAACTGAAGATTCGTTGATGCCTCATGAGGTGTCCTGTCAGTTCGTTCCTTTTCTTTATTCAAGCAGTTCCATCAGTTCCTTTCTTCTGCACTTCTATTCAGTACCTCCTCGTTACCCATTTTATTTTCAGCATTTTTCTGTAGCATCATATTTCAAAAACTTCATTTCTCTTCGTGTTTGAACTGTTTCGTATCCACATCTGACTCCATAAGAGGCTACATTGTAAACAAATTCCTTCAGAAAAGGTTTGATAACACCTAAATTTATATTAGATTTTAACAAATTACTCTTTTTCAGAAGCGCTTTTCTTCCTAAAACCAGACTACATTTTGTATACAGTTATTTTGTTGCCAAAACAACAAAACTGATATACTACTTTTAATATTTTGTTTCCTAATCTGTTTCCTTCAGTGTCACCTCATTTAATTCGAATAAATTTCATTTCCCATGTTTTGTATTTGTAGATGTTAATTTTCTCTTTTCAAGACACTATCCATTCCGTTGAACTGCTCTTCCAAGTCCTTTCCCCTCTCTGACAAAATTACAGTGCTATCGCTAAACTGCAAAGTTTTCATTTCTTGTCTCATAATTTTAATTCCCTTTCTAATTTTATCCTTGGTTTCCTTTACTGTCTTCTCAATGTACAGATTCAATAGCATCAGGCAAGAGTTATCAACACTGAAAGAATTTTTCAATCTTTGGAGTATGGAACGTACGTGAAGACGTACTGGCGATGTAATGAGTCACCGTTGGGTAGCTCAAATTAATAGAACACTTGCCCACGAAAGGCAGGGGTCCTGCATTCGAGTTCCGGTCCGGCATACAGTTTTAATCTGCCATGAAGTTTCGTTATAAATCTTTTTCACTCTTTTTCACATGTCAGTTATTCACTATGAAGTTATATGTCTGGCGCGTGCAGCTACAGTCAACAATTCTCTCCAAATTTAAAATGAAAACCCTGCAACGTTTGATTTTACATGTTTCTTTTAAAAAGCCTTTCGAAGTACTTGAGCTATCTGAATCGAAGTAGGAGGGTAAAATACTTCGAACCAGACAACTAGTTTCCAATAAAAAACAATATTTTATATAGTATTAATCATGTAAATATGGTTCTCGGGTAAAATGTCGAATGTCGTTGAGAAAACTTCACAATATTTTGTCGGTGCAGCTGACCGACATCTTCAGGTGCGGCGAAGAAGCTGTTCAAGTTGTGGTCGACGCTTCCGACTTATGACATTCAGTACAAAAACTGCGGAGATTTCGGTGACCAATAGCCAAGATATCCTGACCGGTGGTGAGAGATACATCTACGCCATCTGTCGGACGATGAACGCACGCGCTGAGGCTGTCAGTCATACGGTGCGCTGCCGTCGGCTGCTCCAACGTTGTCTGTCGGAAGCCTCGTGCCGGAATACGTCTCTGCCCTGGCGAGTGCCCGTCCTCGACGCTGTCCACCAAATATCTATGTGACCATCGCAGCGTCATCCCTTGTATGCCCAACTGCTCTTCTTTGTGTTTGCTGTGATTTCAACACGGCCAGCGGTGGATCCCACGCCATTCTGAGTTGGTGTCCTGAGCTAAGCAAATTAGTCGATGAGCAAATCTCCACTACTTCTTTAATAATAATGTCTCAGACTTGTGTGTCTCGCTGGTCCAGATGTATGTGTCGTCGATGTTCGACACATCTGCCCTCTACGGTACAAGTTTAACCAATGTAGATCCCGCAGCTTCAGAGCTGGCTTTCTTAAGGGGACATTGTACTTAAAAAATTCATTGCATTTAGACATTTTCTGCTTTCTACTCCATAACGTACTTTGGACTTTCCTGAACATTGTGGTGTATAATACATTAAAATCAGACAATTGTGAGATCTTCAAATCATATTTTGAATGTTGACGTGTGACTGTCAAATTTCGCGGCTACACAAATACTGCCAGAGTTGAGCAGTCATATCTTGGGAACTACACAGTCTAGAAGGCTTTGAATTGCTTTGTTTTGTGCCACTGCTAATTCTCAGAAGTTGGCATTACGAATAAACAAATCAGTCCTTTGTTTCTGATATTAGTTTTCATTGAGAATAGTGTGATTATTGGCTATTTTTGTAGTAAGATAACTTCTGTTGCTTTTTTATAAATATTATGTGAAGACGATCAGAGATAACTGTGACAATTTAGAGAAGGTGCGTTATATGTCCTATTTCTCGCGATACTGCATCGTCTGTTGTACTGTCCTCTATTCTCTGTCCATTTTCATGCTGGGTCTCTACCTCAGTTCGGTCAAGGTCTCGATCTGCCATTGCTAATCTTTCCGAATCCCTTATTTTCTGTTTTAAAAGCAATTCACGGGCCCTACTTCGAGTCAACATGCGCTCATACGATCTCACGCGTTTGATAGACTTTTTGTTCACACGACTTGACAAACCATTCACTCACTTGTTGGGTCAGAATCAACTTGTCAACGATGTATCCGCCACCTGTGCGCTTGCATTGGAGTGAAAACTTAATTGTAACAATATTAAAATTCATAACTTAATTATGCTATTGTCCCTGCTAGAATGTCTCACTATCTATTGAATACTTTTACTATCTATCGCTGCAGCTACTGTTTTCGACTATGTATAACTTTAGGAAAAACTTTTTTTACTACGAAAATTTTTCAACAGAATATTTTTCTGACCTAATTAGCCATGTGGTCGCCCTTCAATCATGGCAGGGCCGCCATTATCTAACATTCTGCGTGGTGTCTGTTTGTTCTATATCGTGTCTCCCTACCACTTTCGAGCAACGACACTCTGAGCGTGTTTTTTAGGGAATTGACTAGTTTGAACCTGGGACCTGCTGCTGGTAAGGAGACGCCAGACCACACGTGACATGTAGAATTCAGAAGAGTTCAGTGAGACTAGCGATGATATAACCAAATACTTAATGATTTCAGCGTCAGCTCCACTGCACTCCCTGTAAAAGAATCTTAATACTAACTAAATTTAGTGGAAGGGGTTCAAGGCTTTCCTATTTTTAGTTAGCTGGTAAAATAACGTCGAAAAAGCAGTCAAGTTTAAAACTGGAAATTTTATTCTACTCACAAAACATTGTTTATAAATTGCACTGTTGATAAAAGGAAATGTTTTAATACAGGATGGTAAAAACCAACTGCGTTGAACAAAAATGTGAACGAATATTCCCTGAGTGGGTTTCCAAGTTCTACAATGGATCGAAGGATGACCTATGCCATATCACATCTATAATCTAGGTTTAAATTAAGTTTCACAAAAGAGAAAACTATCAAAATGGTCTACAGTGACCCTCAATTATCTTTAATTACTTATCTAACTTGTCGTAAATTACAGTGGCTGATGTGGCTTCTCAATAACTATATAACAGAAAAATCATCGCGTTTCAGCTTTTTACTTCAAGTGGCAAATGTGAACACCATGAGCTTTAATTGACGATCGACGCTAGTATTACGCAAAAAGGGGGTGTAACAGATGAGACTTCTACAGTTCTGAGTGAAGCTTTATGCACTGTTATCCGGCATTGCGTGCGTTCATTACCTTGTCGGTGTTCATCAGGGGGCGGCGGGCAGCACAGCTCCGCTCACCTCGCCGTCTCGGAATCAACTCTCTCCTAACTTCTCCTTACTACAATTTACCGAAGTTGGTTTCATCTGACCAATCAGGGTCTCAATGTTAACCTTAAGCCCCACCTACAAAAATTCTGTCTATCCAATGAGAAACGTTATACTTTTCGTGGTGGGGCAATGTATTTAAAGTTTGCAATGTAACAGAGACGCGAAAAAGTCTCACGCTGAAACTTGCAGGTGGTGTGGTCCTTTAGTGTTATCGCAAGATCTATACTGTTCTTCTGGAGGGCTCTAGCTTTTAAACATGGGCTGGGGGGTGGTCCTGACGTAACAGAGACGCGAAAAAGTCTCACGCTAAAACTTGCAGCTGGGGTGGTCCTAGTGGTTAGCTGGCAACGTGGGTGTCCAGTCCGTCCTTTATCGTAGGGCCTTCTAGCTTAACATGGTTCTGCTCTCGGCTTCTGTTCTCGTTTCTCCCCTCGGAACTGCGTCTGTCTCACGGTGGGAAGGTATGACAAGCATTTAGGCAATCTTGTGTTAGTCTGTGGTATTCCATTTGCTCACTCGTTACTCGTATTACTTTGGTTAATTTAATGTCACGATTTATTCGGAGCTACGTGACATACTACTGGATTTGCTTAACATGTCAGGGTTTTCATGGAAAGTGTAGGATTTGCCTGACACCTTACACAGTCTGTCGGGAAAGCATCAAGCAACACAGTATTAATCGATTAAAACTTCAGTACGAAAAGACCGATTACTTTCTGCGCATGCTTCCTATATAAAACGCAATACGTGATTCATATTCTTCAGATCAAATACTGTTTTTTGGTATGCATGACGATGAGATTTCCTTTTTATTGCGGTAATATTGCCGTGAATTGTCATGTGAAATCGGTTCAACCGTATAAACATGATTTGAACCCAGTTAAGATCTCCGTTTTTTATCATGAATCACGGAATTATACAGTTAAATGACATTCTGGCTAAGTTAATACCATATTATGTTTAATGCTCAATACCTCATTATCAAGTATACATCGTTTGACACACCAACAGCGACGTCCAGTCTTACAGGTATTTATTGTGTTCCTACACATTGCAATGTATTTGCTAATGTTAAGAGACATGTGCAAACGCAGTCCCAGAAAATAATTTTCCGCAAATGTCCCTCTGTATTATAATAGCTTTCTCGACAAATAATCGTTCTGTAAGTCAACTAGAAATACAGCAAGTCTCACTTGCTTAGCATCCAACTTTAAAGGTTAAAATACTGCAACGGACCGACTCATCTTTAACGGTTAACGTACTGCAGCAGAACGACTGTAACTTCTTCTCTTTCCACATCATTTTCTGCAGAAAATATAGACAGGTTCACTCTTAAAGCGCGCGCAGGGAATACACAGTCGATACTCGTATTGTTTAATACAGAAACATAGATACAGACACGTTTCTAGACAGTAACATATATGTCTTACTCTTTTTCGCTTTTCCAATTGCCATTGAAGCATTAGTGTTGCCCGATTTAATGCATCCTGTGTCGTGACTTCAAAAAGTAAACATTTCATCAAATCATTCAGTACCGTTAAGAACGTCTATAAAAAAAAACGTTTTGTGAAAGTTATTCCATTTCCATAATCTGCCATCAAAAGATGATAAAACTGAATTTATTTGTAGTACTTACAGCCATCATTACTTACCCAGTTCTTGTGCCGAACTGTTGTGGACAGGACTACCTAAAAAATGAGATTACTATGTCAGTCTCAGAAACATCTTATGCTACTGGACTGGTAAAATATGTAACAATATTTCCTTACACTCTGAATATACATACTCAGTTTATTTCAAACAAACTTCATCGAAATATCTGCATTGACATTTCGTCTTTTCCAGCGATTAGTGTTTGATTTTGTGGGTAAAAACTTGATGTCATTTAGGCATAACCCATTTGTATCTTAATAAGGTGATATTAATCTGGCAACTTTACACAACACCATTTACAGAGAATTTTTGTGAGCGTTTGTCTGTTCAGAGCATTTGCGGTAAGCAGATAATTTGTGTTTTCTTAGGATGTAATGACAGATGACATAAACAATAATTTTACTCCAGGATGTTTCATTTGAAGAACATCTTATTGACATTTTATGTTACGAGCGTGCAATTAAAATTTCTAAATGTGTCTTATTTTTTTTCTTTCTCTCAAAATAAATTTTTATGGAAGCAACTCAGTATAGCACACTTTCTATGTAAGGATACTCCCAATGGTGTCAGATTGGAAATGTAGGCCAGCTGACAGCTCCAAATGATACAGGCGTCCTAAGTTGTTAATTTGCGAGAAAATGACTGGTCGGAGGTTTTCAGTTTGGGAGTAAGTCGCATTCTGACATATCGGTTACTCAGCTTGCACCGCTTTATACTGTTTAATTTGACTTAACAAGCAAAAACGCCTCTGTCCCCAGTACAGGGTGTTCACGGCGTTCATTTTAACTGAAGACATTACAACATAATGGAAATTATATATCAGGTGGAAAAAATATATTTTCCATTTTGTTTGTCTCGGAGAGGGCCACCCAACGACACCACTGTCGACCCGCCACCCCACCCAGTGCGTGGTCGGTCAGAGGAATCTTTGAAATCTTCAGTAGGAATCCCCATTTTTTATTGCAGATTGCAAAATATTCATACGTTTTGTCTGAAGCATTTTCTTCGTTTCGCCATAGATGGCGCAGTAATCGGAGGAACAGAAATGGGTACACAACCGTAATTTAGACATGCTACTCAATGACCCTTGAATATCCGATGGCAGGTAGGACCCCATCTCCACGCTGCAGGTGTAGGATAGGCCAGTATTTCGTAACGTCTAATTGGGAACCCCCATCGCGACGTTGTATTCCTCCGACATTCTGAACAGGTGATTAGTCGACGAGTCACCCTGGCCGTATAGCGAACTACGATGCATCGCTACAGGCAGTAAACTGCCACCGGAGCTCACCTGCCGTGCAGACAGAACAGAGAGCGGCCCTAATCTTTAGAATATTTGTTCAGTGTTTATTGCCTGCACATCCAACTACCATTTGGGGAGCAGACACGCAAGTGGACGATGAATAGTGAAACTACACAAGAAAAAACTGTTGAGGCTACTGTTGCCTCGTGTGGCGAGCGTTTTTCAGAGAAAACTCGCTCTCGTTCGTTATTTCAAAAGATCGTGAACGTCTTTACGTCTGATGGCAGCGTACAGACCGGCAAAAGGAAACGAAGCCAACATGTAACACGAGAAGCTAATGAAATAGTTGTATTAGTGGCAGTGCACCACAACCACGGGTAATTGCCCGGCTATTACACCGCGATTCCGTTATGTCCGTAATACTTCATAGCCATAAGCATAATCCATACCACGTGTCACTGCATCAAGAACTTCATGGTGCCGATTTCCATAAACTGGTATGTTTTGTGAATTGGCACGTAAAAAATGCAATCGACCCCTTTGTTCTTTGCCGAAGTACTGTTTTTCGAAAAGTCTACATTCACAAACTATGGTAGCGTTAATCGGAGTAACATGCATTACTGGAATGCAGACAATCCCCACTGATTACGGCAAGCTGACCGTTAACGTCCTTGGACGGTTAACGTATCGTGGGGCATCATGGGGAACAAATTCACTGGATCGTATTTCATCGACGGCACGTTGAATGGAAGTAAATATTGAATGTTTCTGGAACAGGAACTACCGGTACTACTGCAGGATGTTGCCCTGTTTCAGCGTGACGGTTGCCCAGCGCATTACACAGATGTAAAAAAATGGTTCAAATGACTGTGAGCACTATGGGACTTAACTTCTGAGGTCATCAGTCCCCTAGAACTTAGAACTACTTAAACCTAACTAACCTAATGACCCGCCCGAGGCAGGATTCGAACCTGCGCCCGTAGCGGTCGCGCGGTTCCGGACTGTAGCGCCTAGAACCATTACGGCCGGCTTACGCAGTTGTAGCACGGGGGTATTACACAGTGTTTACGCTGGTTGGTTGATTGACAGAGGTGGCCATATTAATTGGACCGCTAGGTCGCCGACTGCACGTCGCCAGATTTCTTTCTGCGGGGATATTTAGAAGATAAGGCGTACCAGAAAGTGCCCATAGACCGTGAAGGTATGATCGATCGCCTCAGAAACGCCTGTGCTGACATTCCCGCAGATATGCTTCTGTCCGGTGCACTGTCGTTTGAAAAGCGGATCACTAAGTGCATTGAAGTTGGTGGTACTACGTTTGCATTCATACTCTAATTGGGAGAGTTGAGTAGCGTTCGATGCGAGCGACAACCATAGTGACTCGTCGAATTCGATATGTCGGACGAATACAACGCTGCGAACGGGGTTTCTAGTTTCAAGTTCTCAAACACTGACCTGCTCTACCCTTGCAGCATGGAGGTGATGTCCCACGCGCCATTGGATATTCCAGAGACCTTGAGTAGTATGTCGTGAATTACGATTGTGTGCCCATTTGTATTCCTCTCATTTCAGTACCGTCAGTGGCGAAACAAATAAAATGCCTCAGACAAAACGCATGTAGATTTTGACGCAGAATCGTAGTTTGCAATAGAAAACGGGGGTTCCCATTGAAGATTTCAAAGTTGTCCCCTGCCACCCACGCACGGTGTGGGTGGGGGTTCGAGTGTGGTATGGATGTCCCCCTCCGACACAAACAAATTGGAGTAATAACTTTCTCTGATCCGATGTGTAGTTTTGGAACATTTGAGTGTCTTCAGTTAAAATGAACACCATGTATAACTAACATAACGCAACTTTGAATTTACACCACGAATATAAACGCGATTGAACGACGTATCTGTACGTGCGGTAGTTAAAATACTACTGCAGTTTCGCGAAATAATAAAAACATATGTGTGGGAATAACTATTTTAAATTTTATCTTTCAACCCCCGAGACATGTGTTGTTACGTCACCAGAAAAATTGTTTAATTCTTTCAAAGATCCCGTATGCGCGTTCATTAAACACGTAGGATCTCCATAGTTACGAATGGGGTTCAGCACGCTAATAATTTGATTAACCTCATAGGAAACATTAGACATAAGTAAGATATCTTAGTGGCAGAAGACCTGGCATGGGACACTGAAAACAACATCGCGAGCTGAGATGTTTTTCAGATGTGTCTAACTTGAGAACCGAAATTTTTAGACGTCTGGTCACGTTAAAACACTTCATCTCGCAAGCCATGGACATGGAAACCGTATATAGTACAGATTTCTAAGATCTTGTATACTATTTACTGTGAAGAGAAGTCGAACCGTTCGTATGTGTCTCCATCTAGTCTATTTTTACTCTTTGTCAGTCTAGTAATCGTGAAGTCAAAACACTGTTATGTTCTAGAGAGTGTCGTGAGGCATAGTTTGTGGGAAAATCTTTGAAATATATGGCTCTGAGCACTACGGGACTCAACTGCTGAGGTCATTAGTCCCCTAGAACTTAGAAATAGTTAAACCTAACTAACCTAAGGACATCACAAACATCCATGCCCGAGGCAGGATTCGAACCTGCGACCGTAGCGGTCTTGCGGTTCCAGACTGCAGCGCCTTTAACCGCACGGCCACTTCGGCCGGCTTTGAAATATATCCGTAAACTGATCTGTATCTGGGGGATAGCGGGATTATCAGCATACCTTCGGTACTGAGCATACATTTTTACGAATGGAAAGTTTGTGTCATTGGTCAATGGATTGTTCTGGTGTGAAATAAGGCTAAAATACTAACTTTAAAGAAATGGCGTGTTTCATCAAAATTTTAGAACTTGTACAAAGTGAATGTTATTATGTTAAGAAATAACTATAATATGTGCAATTTTCAGAAACTTAATCTCAAACACTTGAAAAATATGAAACAAGTGCTACTGGAATTTGAAAGTATAGGTTGCTGTTGTATGTGGTCGCAATGATATACCGAAAAAAAGTATCGCTATATTACCATAAATTAAACAATTAATTATTCGATAGAGTAGAGTATATTAGCAAATTTCAGCTTATGATAAAAATATAAAAGGGCTACAAACAAGCAGAAATTTTGGTGAATAACGCGAACACTCATAAATATTTTTAAAATGCCATATTTCAGTGCTGTAGCCGGTTTCGAGCTACCGTGCCCATCTTCAGATAGCTAACATTTCCAAATGCAATGATGCTTTCTTTAGCAGCATGTCGTCTGCTCCTGCGCTGCACAGCAATGTTTAAATATTTAGATCCAGTTTGTAGGATGTTTCATTAACAAAAACACGCCGATGTGGCTGCATTTATTTAGATGTAAATTAAAATAGTTTGGTGCACTTACGTGTGTTCCAGTGGGTGGCGATTACTTTTGTTATGGTCGTTATGGTTATCCATATTGTAAATAAATCACTATAGCACACTTCATAATTTTCTTAATGATATTTTTAGTACTATATATGTGCTTTGCATTTGATGATTTAGTTTACAATGCAAAGAATATCCATTAAGAGAAGATATAAAGATGTCAATCATTTCCCATAGATCACAGACATAATCTAAGCGAAGAAGATATGTGGGATGTGCAACAATGAGCATGTTAATAATGGGAAAATAGTTGTATTCTAAGAGTGAACTTATTATTTAAGGACTACCGTACAAGTTCTTTTCAGATTTTTTTATCAAATGGTAGCGGCAATTTTGACGATATATTACGAAACCATCAGGTTGAGACAGTAAGTTGGACACACACACACACAAACACACACACACACACACACACACACACACACACACACACAAAGAGCACTGCACACAGCACACAGATTTGCAACATCCTAACAACTGCTATAAAAGAAAATCAGCGCACTCAGAGTAGCCTGATAAGAACCTTTTCAAATTTTTAATACTTCCTAAAAACTTTCTACAATGTAACTTGCAAAATTTCTGTTTTGAACAACCTTTTTATGATGTCAGGTCAAAATCATGAAACCTGAACTCTAATGTTGACTTAATGTCTGTGGTGCCCTCACCCCACAATCCACCTTTTTACTTTTATGTCCCTCAACTAACTAATAAAATGTAATGATCCTCAGAAGTTCTGTAATATAACTCTTTGTGTATGTATACATGTAATTCATAATTTTAATCTGATGGGTTTATGATATTTCGTTAAAATTTCTACTACCAGTTGTTAAAAAATATGAAAACAATTTCTTCTTCAGTCCTTTAATAATAATTTCAATAGTAGAATACAAGTATTTTTCTGTTTTTAACATGTTCAGTATTGTACATCCCACACATGTTTGCTTAGTTTACATGTTTCATCTATGAATGATACCTTAAAATCTCTGCTTAATGGATGGGGGAAGTGAATGATATCTTTCTACCTTTACTTAATGGATACCCTTTGGATTATAAACAAAATAATCGAATGCAAAGCACATGCATGGCATTCTAACTGACGTTAAGAATATTATGATATTTTGAAGTGTGCTACAAAGATTTACTTACAATGTGTGTGCTATTGGCTATACAGCCCCTTGTGTATTGTCCTGGATAACCATAACGACCACAACAAAAGTATTTGCCATCCACTCGAACACATGTTAGTGAATAAAACTCTTTCTCCTTATATCCAAATAATTGCAGGCCTATTAGCATCTTTTTATTAATGAAACAACATAGAACGTGGCTCTAAACATTCAAATACTGTTGCAGAATGTAGGAGCAGATGGCGTGCTGCAGGCTAAAATATCAATGTTATTGGAAATGTTAGCCATCTGAAGGTGGACATGGTAGCCCGAATCTGGTTATGGCTTTGGAATAAAGCATTGTAAGAGAGTCTGTGACTGGTTGCGTTATTCACGAGCAATCATTAATGGCCATGGAATTCACAAGTTTAAACATATAGAAAACATCAATCAACTTTGTTTCTCGAGGAGGTGCTGACACTGCGATAAACAGCTTACTTCAAGCAGATACTGATACCTACTGGCTGGGAATAGACAGAAATGAAACCAAATGATCCAACAGCACGTACATGATGTAAAATACATCACAGAATGAGGAGTAGCGAGTTTAGTTTATTCTTTGAGCTAGGAAAAAATGGAATTTTGATGTAGCATACTTGACGCATTAGGATTGAGAAGGATAAGGGGCGACGAACGCTCTGGTCAGCTTTTTGAAAAATGTGCGGCACCTCGCAGCCACTTAATATACCTCCACCAATGTGATAGTTATTGACGGCTTGCAGGCAGAGTCCTCATCACTATGTAATGCGGGCATTAACGTTAAAGGAAACTGGTACTGAACTATTCAGCAGCAGGCACCTCATATTTCATGGCTTCTTAATTCTGGTCTAAAATGAAGGGAGACTGGCATCTCAAAACGTGTTATCTGTTTAAGTTAATAGCCTCTCCAAATTCCGAATAATACACAGTTGGAGATGATATCTGGTATTTTTCATTGGTTGTGCGAATGAGAAAAAACAGAAATAGGTAACAAAGCTTTTGAAAAGCATCTACTCGATTCAGCCTGCCAGTATCGTTTGCACTGAGAGTACCAGTTACTCAATCAAGAGATAAAGAGATGTTTTTGGCATTCGTAGTAGCACTAAAGGGATATTGATATGTGAATGTTTCTTGCGTGAAGATTTCAGAGGTTATTACTTCCCTCTAACCCAATATCTTCTATTAATTGCGGATTGATTTGAATTTGGGATAGTATTAACTGTAGGGGAAGACAGAGACTGGAATACATAGAACAAATATTTGAGAGCACATGACGCAATTGATACTCTGAGATGAAGAGTCGACGCAGGAGAGAAATTCGTGGCAGTCGCATCAGGAAAGTCAGAGGACTGATGACTGAAAGTATTGATGATAAGAAATATTGCAGAATATTAAGCAAACGTCGTGCGATTTTCATTCACAACGTATAAAATATTCTATCATGAACCAACAGAACAGACAGTTAACACAAATGTGTAGTGTCCCGGGAGTCTGGGCACAGGGGCTGTCGCCGAGCAGCGCTCACCTTTGGTGCGGACCTGCAGCATCTTGCTGAACATCCCGTCGCCGTAGGAGTCCTGGCTGAGCACCATGAACTCGTACGTCCTGCCGGGGCCCAGGTCGCGCACCGTCGCCTCTGTGCTGGTCCGGGACGCCAGCTTCATCGTCCGCCACTCTGGGGTGTCCGCGGGCCGGTACCTGCCGGCAGGTCAAACACAAGCTGCATCCTTGACAACAGGATACTAAGCAATATGGTTACCAAGTCTTTCGGCACGGCGCCTTGTTTCGACTTAGGTCTTTCAGAGGTCTGCCAAATTCTTCTCGCAGTATCATATCTTCTATTTTATCTTCATCTATGTCCTCTTTCGTTTCTATAATACATCCCAAAATACAACTAATCCAGGTCCCACCCGCTTTATTTTCTGTCTTTTGGCAATTTCTTCAGTTTTAATCTATAGCTCATAACCAATAAATTGTCGTCAGAGTCCACACTTGATTCTGAAAATGCCTTACAATGTAAAAGATGGTTCCCAATTCTCTGTCTTACCATTATAAAATACATCTGAAACTTTCCGCTTTCTCCAGGTCTTTTTCAGTTTTAAAACCTTCTTTGATGTTCCTTAAACCAAGTGTTAGCGATGATTAAATTTTGCTGTGGGTAAAATTCTGCCAGCTTGCTTCCTCTTTCATTTATATCCCCCAGTACATAGTCAGCTATTATTTTCCTTCTCATCCTTTCCCTACTATCGAATTCTTGTCCCCTATCACAATTAAATTTTCGTCTCCCTTAACTATCTGAATAAGTTCTTTTATCTCATCACACATTCCTTCAATCTCTTCACCATTACCGAAGCTAGTTTGCATATAAACTTGTACTACTGTCTTGGGTATGCGTTTCATGTCTGTGTTGACTATGATAATGTGTTCACTACGCTCTCCATAGTAGTTAACACGTATTCCTAAGGGATCTAACATTCCACGCTCCGAGCCGTAGAACTCCAGTTTTCTTTCTCCTGATGACGACATACTCCCGAGTAGTCCCCGCCTGGAGGTCCAAATGCTGAACTATTTTATCTCCGGAATATTTTACTCAAAAGGATGTTGTTGTTGTGGTCTTCAGTCCTGAGACTGGTTTGATGCGCTCTCCATGCTACTCTATCCTGTGCAAGCTTTTTCATCTCCCAGTACCTACTGCAACCTACATCCTTCTGAATCTGCTTAGTGTACTCATCCCTTGGTCTCCCTCTACGATTTTTACCCTACACGCTGCACTCCAATACTAAATTGGTGATCCCTTGATGCCTCAGAACATCTCCTACCAACCGATCCCTTCTTCTGGTCAAATTGTGCCACAAACTTCTCTTCTCCCCAATCCTATTCAATACTTCCTCATTAGTTATGTGATCTACCCATCTAATCTTCAGCATTCTTCTGTAGCACCATATTTCGAAAGCTTCTATTCTCTTCTTGTCCAAACTATTTATCGTCCATGTTTCACTACCATACATGGCTACACTCCATACAAATACTTTCAGAAACGACTTCCTGACACTTAAATCAATACTGGATGTTAACAAATTTCTCTTCTTCAGAAACGCTTTCCTTGCCATTGCCAGCCTACATTTTATATCCTCTCTACTTCGACCATCATCAGTTATTTTGCTCCCCAAATAGCAAACCTCCTTTACTACTTTAAGTGTCTCATTTCCTAATCTAATTCCCTCAGCATCACCCGACTTAATTAGACTACATTCCATTATCCTTGTTTTGCTTTTGTTGATGTTCATCTTATATCCTCCTTTCAAGACACTGTCCATTCCATTCAACTGCTCTTCCAAGTCCTTTCCTGTCTCTGACAGAATTACAATGTCATCGGCGACCCTCAAAGTTTTTATTTCTTCTCCATGAATTTTAATACCTACTCCGAATTTTTCTTTTGTTTCCTTTACTGCTTGTTCAATATACAGATTGAACAACATCGGGGAGAGGCTACAACCCTGTCTTACTCTCTTCCCAACCACTGCTTCCCTTTCATGTCCCTCGACTCTTATAACTGCCATCTGGTTTCTGTACAAATTGTAAATAGCCTTTAGCTCCCTGTATTTTACCCCTGCCACCTTTAGAATTTGAAAGAGAGTATTCCAGTCAACATTGTCAAAAGATTTCTCTAAGTCTACAAATGCTAGAAACGTAGGTTTGCCTTTCCTTAATCTTTCTTCTAAGGTAAGTCGTAAGGTCAGTATTGCCTCACGTGTTCCAGTGTTTCTACGGAATCCAAACTGATCTTCCCCGAGGTTGGCTTCTACTAGTATTTCCATTCGTCTGTAAAGAATTCGTGTTAGTATTTTGCAGCTGTGACTTATTAAACTGATAGTTCGGTAATTTTCACATCTGTCAACACCTGCTTTCTTTGGGATTGGAATTATTATATTCTTCTTGAAGTCTGAGGGTATTTCGCCTGTTTCATACATCTTGCTCACCAGATGGTAGAGTTTTGTCAGGACTGGCTCTCCCACGGCCGTCAGTAGTTCCAATGGAATATTGTCTACTCCGGGGGCCTTGTTTCGACTCAGGTCTTTCAGTGCTCTGTCAAACTCTTCACGCAGTATCATATCTCCCATTTCATCTTCATCTACATCCTCTTCCATTTCCATAATATTGACCTCAAGTACATCGCCCTTGTATAGACCCTCTATATACTCCTTCCACCTTTCTGCTTTCCCTTCTTTGCTTAGAACTGGGTTTCCATCTGAGCTCTTGATATTCATGCAAGTCGTTCTCTTATCTCCAAAGGTCTCTAATTTTCCTGTAGGCGGTATCTATCTTACCTCTAGTGAGATAGGCCTCTACATCCTTACATTTGTCCTCTAGCCATCCCTGCTTAGCAATTTTCCACTTCCTGTCGATCTCATTTTTGAGACGTTTGTATTCCTTTTTGCCTGTTTCACTTACTGCATTTTTATATTTTCTCCTTTCATCAATTAAATTCAATATTTCTTCTGTTACCCAAGGATTTCTACTAGCCCTCGTCTTTTTACCTACTTGATCCTCTGCTGCCTTCACTACTTCATCCCTCAAAGCTACCCATTCTTCTTCTACTGTATTTATTTCCCCCATTCCTGTCAATTGCTCCCTTATGCTCTCCCTGAATCTCTGTACAACCTCTGGTTCTTTTAGTTTATCCAGGTCCCATCTCCTTAAATTCCCACCTTTTTGCAGTTTCTTCAGTTTTAATCTACAGGTCATAACCAATAGATTGTGGTCAGAGTCCACATCTGCCCCTGGAAATGCCTCACAATTTAAAACCTGGTTCCTAAATCTCTGTCTTACCATTATGTAATCTATCTGATACCTTTTAGTATCTCCAGGGTTCTTCCATGTATACAACCTTCTTTCATGATTCTTAAACCAAGTGTTAGTTATGATTATGTTGTGCTCTGTGCAAAATTCTACCAGGCGGCTTCCTCTTTCATTTCTGTCCCCCAATCCATATTCACATACTATGTTTCCTTCTCTCCCTTTTCCTACACTCGAATTCCAGTCACCCATGACTATTAAATTTTCGTCTCCCTTCACAATCTGAATAATTTCTTTTATTTCATCATACATTTCTTCAATTTCTTCGTCATCTGCGGAGCTAGTTGGCATATAAACTTTTACTACTGTAGTAGGTGTGGGCTTCGTATCTACACTCCTGGAAATGGAAAAAAGAACACATTGACACCGGTGTGTCAGACCCACCATACTTGCTCCGGACACTGTGAGAGGGCTGTACAAGCAATGATCACACGCACGGCACAGCGGAAACACCAGGAACCACGGTGTTGGCCGTCGAATGGCGCTAGCTGCGCAGCATTTGTGCACCGCCGCCGTCAGTGTCAGCCAGTTTGCCGTGGCATACGGAGCTCCATCGCAGTCTTTAACACTGGTAGCATGCCGCGACAGCGTGGACGTGAACCGTATGTGCAGTTGACGGACTTTGAGCGAGGGCGTATAGTGGGCATGCGGGAGGCTGGGTGGACGTACCGCCGAATTGCTCAACACGTGGGGCGTGAGGTCTCCACAGTACATCGATGTTGTCGCCAGTGGTCGGCGGAAGGTGCACGTGCCCGTCGACCTGGGACCGGACCGCAGCGACGCACGGATGCACGCCAAGACCGTAGGATCCTACGCAGTGCCGTAGGGGACCGCACCGCCACTTCCCAGCAAATTAGGGACACTGTTGCTCCTGGGGTATCGGCGAGGACCATTCACAACCGTCTCCATGAAGCTGGGCTACGGTCCCGCACACCGTTAGGCCGTCTTCCGCTCACGCCCCAACATCGCGCAGCCCGCCTCCAGTGGTGTCGCGACAGGCGTGAATGGAGGGACGAATGGAGACGTGTCGTCTTCAGCGATGAGAGTCGCTTCTGCCTTGGTGCCAATGATGGTCGTATGCGTGTTTGGCGCCGTACAGGTGAGCGCCACCATCAGGACTGCATACGACCGAGGCACACAGGGCCAACACCCGGCATCATGGTGTGTGGAGCGATCTCCTACACTGGCCGTACACCACTGGTGGTCGTCGAGGGGACACTGAATAGTGCACGGTACATCCAAACCGTCATCGAACCCCTCGTTCTACCATTCCTAGACCGGCAAGGGAACTTGCTGTTCCAACAGGACAATGCACGTCCGCATGTATCCCGTGCCACCCAACGTGCTCTAGAAGGTGTAAGTCAACTACCCTGGCCAGCAAGATCTCCGGATCTGTCCCCCATTGAGCATGTTTGGGACTGGATGAAGCGTCGTCTCACCCGGTCTGCACGTCCAGCACGAACGCTGGTCCAACTGAGGCGCCAGGTGGAAATGGCATGGCAAGACGTTCCACAGGACTACATCCAGCATCTCTACGATCGTCTCCATGGGAGAATAGCAGCCTGCATTGCTGCGAAAGGTGGATATACACTGTACTAGTGCCGACATTGTGCATGCTCTGTTGCCTGTGTCTATGTGCCTGTGGTTCTGTCAGTGTGATCATGTGATGTATCTGACCCCAGGAATGTGTCAATAACGTTTCCCCTTCCTAGGACAATGAATTCACGGTGTTCTTATTTCAATTTCCAGGAGTGTATCTTGGCCACAATAATGCGTTCACTATGCTGTTTGTAGTAGCTTACCTGCATTCCTATTTTCCTATTCATTGTCAAACCTACTCCTGCATTACCCCTATTTGATTTTGTGTTTATAGCCCTGTAGTCACCTGACCAGAAGTCTTGTTCCTCCTGCCACAGAACTTCACTAATTCCCACTATATCTAACTTCAACCTATCCATTTCCCTTTTTAAATTTTCTAACCTACCTGCCCGATTAAGGGATCTGACATTCCACGCTCCGATCCGTAGAACGCCAGTTTTCTTTCTCCTGATAACGACATCCTCTTGAGTAGTTCCCGCCCGGAGATCCGAATGGGGGACTATTTTACCTCCGGAATATTTTACCCAAGAGGACGCCATCATCATGTAATCATACAGTAAAGCTGCATGCCCTCGGGAAAAATTACGGCTGTAGTTTCCCCTTGCTTTCAGCCGTTCGCAGTACCAGCACAGCAAGGCCGTTTTGGTTATTGTTACAAGGCCAGATCAGTCAATCATCCAGACTGTTGCCCTTGCAACTACTGAAAAGGCTGCTACCCCTCTTCAGGAACCACACGTTTGTCTGGCCTCTCAACAGATACCCCTCCGTTATGGTTGCACCTACGGTACGGCTATCTGTATCGCTGAGGCACGCAAGCCTCCCCACCAACGGCAAGGTCCATGGTTCATGGGGGGGACTCAAAAGGATACCATCCTCATTTCATGATACAGTAGAGCTTCTTGCCCTTGGGAAAAATTACAGCTATAGTTTCAACCCGGTTTCAGCCGTTCGCAATACCAGCATAGCAAGGCCATTTTGGTTGATGTTACAAAGCCAGATCAGTCAATCATGCAGACTGTCGCCCTGGCAACTGTTGAAAAGGCCCTCTTCAGGAATCAAACGTTTGTTTGACATCTCAACAGATACCCCTCTGTGGTGGTTACATTTAACAGTATAGCTGTATAGAGCACTAGAAAGACCAAGAAAAGTGGAGAGATGGAATCCACGAGGACTTGATGCAGGTAGGCATAGAGTGTGATTGACAACAGAAAGCACAGAACAGAAAGCAATAGAAGAGGAGCCTTGTAGCTGTGAGAAGTCCTCTGGGCTAGATCGTGCAAAGTAAAGTAAGTAAGTTGAATAATATCGAAATTGACATTTGGTGGACAATGTCTAGTGTCCGCATCCTAGCACGATTCTTTTACAAAACTGTTAACGTTAACTCACAGAAGATGAACGACTGTATAAACATATTCAAGAAGGCGGAGCAAGAGCGCACACCACTTGAATAACTTGTCGAGTGTGTATGACTGCTCTGTTAGGGGAGGACAATCTGCAGAGACAGTGCGGCCTCCTGACCACCTCGATCACCTGATCTCTCTCCCTATGACTTTTAACTGTGAGGTAAAGTGGAGGTTCATGTGCACGCACTGGGGAAGCTACAATATAAACGCTATTGTTGCCGTCCCTCAGGCAGAGGCGTGTCTCAGAGTTTGACGAAACGAGCACACTGCTGTGTCAACGTCACTGGTGGCCATCTTCTGTGGCGTTCCGTCCTCAGTCTCAAAGTAAAAGAGTCAGCGGCAGTTTTATTATGTCCATCCAGGGTGAATCACCTAAAACTTGCCACTCAAATACTGTGGAAATGGAAAGCTCAATTTATGTGCATTTTCCACAGCACGGATTGGTAGTCAGAGGCTCGTATTGTTTGCCGTTACAATAGATTGTAATAACACTTACAAAGTGTATCTTTCGTGCAAAAATACAGTTTCTTAAGTGGAACAATGGCTGTTGATATTAACAGACTAAAAGTATGGTAAATTATAAAGACAGTGGTCTTTGTTGCAGGATTCTAGTGTACGTAGTTTACGAGATATTGTTTTTTTTTTTAAAGGTTTCACAGTGACACTTCTTCCTATCATTCAGCCAGCACAGTTGCTTGGCACGATGTCGTTTGTTTGCTTACAGTGTACGTGTGTGTTGCTTGAGTGCTTTACGACTTGCTAACCAGTTAGTGTGTGGGAGCACAAGCAGCAGGTCGTGAGTGGACAATGGGATTTACCAATGCAGAAAAAACCGATGTATTAATAGTGTATGGAGAGAGTAGGGAGAATGCAGTTCGTTCTTGTACAGTGTATGAGGTAAGATATTGCAATATACGTCAACCATCTCAGCAATTACTTATCAACCTCTTCAACTAGTTAGGTGAAAATGTTAGTGTAACGTCTAGACAATGTAAGAGAAGCAAAAAAGTGCCAACGGAAGAGGGAGCAATTAATGTTTTTGCTGCTGTTTTAGTTGATGCGCACGTTAGCTCCCGCGCAATCACACGAGGAAGCGGCATTCTCCATCGACATAGGTTCCATCCGCATCGCATCTCTCTCCATCAATGGCTGCGTTATTACAACCGTGTTAACTTCTGTTCATGGGTATTATGAGACAATACACCTGATGTATCATTTATCTTGTTTAGTGATGAAGCCACATTTACCAGTCATGGCCAGGTAAACCGCCGAAACATGCACTATTGATCTGCTGACACTCGTTAGTGTCCGTGGAGTGTAAACGTGTGGTGTGGGTTAATGAACCATCTTCAGAGTCACATAGGCCCGTTTTTCCTAGACGGAACACTGAACTCGCACAAGTGTGGCAGCCTCCTATCAGACCATCTTCCACGGATGCTAGAATACGTTTCTCTACAGACTAGGAGGAACATGTGGTACCAACATGATGGCTGTCCAGCCCATAGTGAACGAAGTACAACAGCTTGTTTTTACGAATTGTTTCCAAATTGTTGAATTTGACGCGGAGAACCAGTACCTTGGCCGGTCTGTTCTGAGACATTGACGGCTGTAGACTTTTTCCAGAGGCGATAGCTGAAAGACTCTGTCTGCAAGGACATGTCAACGACACTCGATGAAATACAACGTCGTACTACTGCAGCCTGCTCGGACGTCTCGCCGGCCATTGCGGCCGAGCGGTTCTAGGCGCTTTAGTCCGGAACCGCGCTGCTGCTACGGCCGCAGGTTCGAATCCTGACTCGGGCATTGATGTGTGTGATGTCCTTAGGTTAGTTAGGTTTAAGTAGTTTTAAGTTCTAGGGGACTGATGACCATCGATGTTAAGTCCCATAGTGCTCAGAGCCATTTGAACCATTCGGACGTCTCCGCTAAAATGCTAGCACCAGACTGTAAGCGTGTATTGCCGCTGCTGCTGGCCGTTTTGAAGACAATCTCTGATAGTCAGTGTTCTCGATGCTAGTCAGAACTCACATTAGTGTATTCTCCTGTCGTTTTTTTAGTGTGTGCTGTCACAGTTATTGTACAAGTGTCGGTGTGGGAACTTTTCAAAAGACGTTATCTCCTAAACGACTCGCCCTAGAATCCTGCAACAGACACCACTGTCTTGAAAGACATCATGTTTACGCCAGTGACTGTTAAACTTTTTATTTCCACTGCTGCAATTTCGACCTTAAGCCATTATCAAGTGCAGATGTTTTGGCTATAAGCCATGTCTACTTCATACAGGCTGACATTTATATGTCGTTGTCATTTGCTGTTATATGCATTTGTAACGCTGCTAAGTAGTGCGAGCGTTAAGAATGTATATAACAGCAAATGACACCTACATATAAATGTGTCAGCTTGTATAAAGTAGACATGGCGTATAGCCAAAACATCTGCACTTGATAATGGCTTAAGGTCGAAACTGCAATAGTGGAAATAAAATGTTTAACAGTTACTGGCGTAAACATGATGTCTTTCAAGAAATTTCACATGACTGTGAATCCCAGTTATGAAAAGTTAAATAGACACCACTGTCATTGTAATTTACGCTACTTTTAGTCTTTGAATGTCAATAGCCATTGTTCCATTTAAAAAGTGAATGTTTGCACAAAAATTTCTCTTTCTAAGTATTTTTTGAATCTGTTTATTGGTAAACAAGACGAGCCCATGACTACCAATGCTTTGTTCTGAAACCGCCCATCAAACAGCACTTTCCATTTCGTCAATATTTGCGGTGCAAGTATTGGATGATTCACCCTGTTTATTGAGAACTACTGTATACATGCAGTTGTCTGGGAATGGTACTGATGTCTGCGGCCAGACGAGAGAAGTGGAGGAGCAGGGCTGCGTTACCAGATGCTGTAGTCCATGGGCGGCCTGGTGAAGCCGGGCACCCAGCGCAGCGTGACGGACGTCTCGTCGCTGGTGGCGCTCAGGTTGTAGGGCGCGCGCGGCGCCACGTTCTCGATCATCAGCTCCGTGTCCACCGAGATGGTGGCCGCCTCGTTGGACGCCACGCACTGGTACAGGCCGCGGTCGCTCTCCTTGATATTCTCGATCGTCAGGTTGCCGTTGTGCAGCGTGATGCGCTCCACCGGCAGCGGAGACCCGTCCTTCTGCACGCCATCAAATGAAAACGAGGCGTCAAGCAGGTCAGTGGCAGCACAATAGTTCACACCTTGAGGTAAGACGAAACAAATGTGAAGCGTAGGGAAGATAACGCGGAATAACTGAATAAAAACTGTGAGGGAATCTAAAAAGAAGTTATAGTCAAATGGTTCAAATGGCTCTGAGCACTCTGGGACTTAACAGCTATGGCCATCAGTCCCCTATAACTTAGAACTAGTTAAACCTAACCAACCTAATGACATCACACAACACCCAGTCATCATGAGGCAGAGAAAATCCCTGACCCCGCCGGGAATCGAACCCGGGAACCCGTGCGCGGGAAGCGAGAACGCTACCGCACGACCACAATAAAAGTCGAAACAACCGTCGGCGAAATTAAAAGCAAGGACGGTAACATTAGGAGTACACTGGAAATTCCATTGTTAAATGCAGAGGAGAGACCGAAAAGGTGGAAAGCGTACACTGAAGGTCTCTATAAAGAGGAGCACTTCTCTGATGAATTGATGGAATAAGGAACAGTAGTCGATATGGAATAGAGAGGGGCTCCAGTATTAGAAAAACAATTTACAAGAGCTTTCCAAGAGCTTTGGAATTTCTAAACTGTGTGTTTGTGTGTGTGGTTTGAGGTTTTCGGGCGCTAAACAGCATGGTCATCAGCGCCCAAACGCATAGAAACAGGAACACATGCGGAGAAGGGACGAAGACGGACAGCGAACAAGGAGAACGGCTAAAAGACACAGACCTGACGCAGTTCCAAATCCTCACATACAGAGGCAAAACAAGAGGAGAAGAAACGCACTAAAAAAGGAAAGGAAACACAAGGAAAAGAGAACAGAATTCGAAGTGAAACAAGTAGGTAATGGTGACTGGCGGACCTCTTACCTAAAACCTGGGTGAGCCAGTCACCCAGCAGCACATTAAAATCCTCCACTAAAATCCGAGGCAACAAATTGGACAGGACACAAAACCGTAAGACTCATTCGGGGAAATGACAAGCAACGACCATTCACATTGATGTGTAGAATGCTTCAGTCTGGCTAAATACCATCAGACTTTCGGAAAAACATCTTCCGCACAGTTCCGTGGCATAAGAAAAGATAAAGTCACTGGAGAATCAATTCTGACGTTGCAGTTGATAATGAAAGCAACAATAAGAAAAATTCACAAGTTCATAGGATTTGTAGAGCTAGAAAAAATGTTCGACAATGTAAAATCGTGCGACATGTTCGAATTTCTGAGAAAAACAGGGGTAAGCTATAGGAAAAGACGGGTAAATTAATATACATACGAGAACCAAGATGGAACAGTAAAACTGTAAAACGAAGAACGAAGTTCTCGAATTTAACAAGGCTGTAAGACATGGTTTTAGTATTTCGTACGTACTGTTCAGCCTATATATCGATGAAGCAATGATGGAAATAAAAAAGAAAGTTGCAGGAGTGGAATTAAAATTCAAGACGCAAGGATTTCAATGATAAAATTCGCTGATGACATTGCTATTATCAGTGAAAGTGAACAAGACTTACAGGATCTGTTGAACAGCAGAATACGGATTGAGAGTAAATCGAAGTAAGACGGAAGCAATGAAAAGTAGTACAAATGAGATCAGCGAGAAGCTTAACGTCAGAATTGAGAATCACGAAGTAGATGAACTTAACGATTCCTGCTACATAGGCAGCAAAATAACTCATGATGAACGGAGCAAGAACGTGAAACACGTATGTAACATAGCAGCGATGGCGAGGCATTGTAGCATCTGTGACCAGAGAGTATGCGCTTGACCGCGCGAGTGTTGCGAGCGGTTCTCAGTTAGTAGCTGTAGGCCAGTGCAGTCAGTAGTAGTCGTTGCGAGTCTGTAGCTCTGTATAGTTGAGAGCAGTACTCAGTCTGTAGTCGTCATGCAGAGCGGTAGGTCAGTAGTAGCAGCCCAGTGCGGTTGTGTGATGTAGGCGGTCGGCAACACTGGTCAAGATGAGGAATAAGGTATACTGTTAATTAATATAATTATTAGATAATGAAAAATTTTATTTATTGTAACTATTCTCCAACAAGTTCCCCAATAATAATTTTTATTTCAAAAGCATTTTTTCAAAAATTTGATTTTTTATGGAACTAAAGATTTCGTTGCACTTCCCTTTTCACTCCACTTCTTTAAAAGAAATTTTTTAGTAAAATCACAAAAAAAGGAGAATATTATTATTTGCAATGCAGTTCCTCCAAGCGGTGCGCAACAACAAGAGCAGATATGTGACGTCCATTTATTCTGAGGTAAGACTTTAATTCTGATTGTTTTACACAGGGCCAAAGACCGATATTTCGGTTTAATTGAATTTTCTTGTCACTGAATGGACTTTAATTTTTTGAAGGATTTATATTTGAGTCAGATTGCGTATTTCACATTATTGTTGCCATTGTCAGTACATTTCATTGTGGGCAGGTTACGCTTAGAGCAATGTCCATCAGCATTTCTAATTAGCATTTTCTTTCTTTAAAAATTTTGTGGGGAGGTTACACTTGGCTCCCCATTTCTATTAAGTATTGCTATATTTTCTTAAAAAATTGCGGTGGGGAGGTTACACTTGGCGACACCCAGTCCAGGATTGTATTTCGTTGAGAGTCTTTTGAGCAACAGTCAGATATCTGCTCTTATTTGCTTAAATATAATTAGGATTTGGCGCAACGCTTTTATTAACTTGTGACTTTCTCTCTACAGGTCAACGGCAATTTGTTGCTTTGTTGTATTTGTGTGTTGCTTTTGCATTGTGCTTATTTATTTTTCTGAAAAATTGTGACTATTGTTAAAATGCCGCGAAAGACTGTGAATAGTGTATCGCGAGGTATTTTGAATGAAATTACCGACTCGAACAGCGTGACCGATAGTAATTGTGATACGCAACGTAATGATGACAATCCTGCGTTCACTAACAATCAGTGCATTCCAACCACTAATGATGACTTTCACCTTAATGATGAACAAACGAACTCAATTGTCTCGTCTGTTAACTTGACGACAATTGATGACGCAGAATGCTCTATTGTAATGAGCGCTGCAGAGCTTAACACACCCGATTTGGAAAACCCAAGTAACGAACAGACAAATTTGTCTAATGAATATGAACAGATCACACAAAGTAGGGCGGATTTATTTAATTCCGAAACAATGACTGATAGTGTACATTTGAATGGCAAACCTTTTTCTAAAATACAGAATGACCAAATGGTCACACAAAGCGCGACAACTGCAGGTACACCATTAAACAGTACTGAGAATGCAAATGCTACGTATGATTTGAATCAATTTATGGCAATAATGCTACAGTTTAAGAACGACCTTACTGCAAATTCCAAACAACAGAACGAAAAATTAGACAAACAAAGTGAAGATTTTAAACAACTCAGTGAACAGGTCAAACAACAGAACGAGAAACTTGACAATAATGACGAAAATCTCAAACAACTTAATAAAAAATTAGACGACAATTCCAGACAGCTTAGTGAACAAATTAGAGACGTTGCCGCGCAGTGCCATGACACTAAGGAACAGTTGCGCGTGGAAATTGAGGCTTGTTCTCAAAAAAATAGCGAAGGAATTAAGTCTGTTGCGCAAGAATTAAGGGAAATGCAAACAGCCGCAACAGAAACACTCAGAGACGAAATTAGCGGAGTCGCTAAACAATGCTCTGAAAAAGCTACACAATTACGGGACGAGTTTAAAGCTATGACGGTAGAACTTTCGCGCTCAGTGGACGCAAAGATAGACGCGAAATTCGAACAGCAGAACACTCAGATAAACGAGCGCTTTAATCAGCACATACAAAACAGTAGTACGCGTTTCCGCAGATTTATTCAGGATCAAAACAAAGTAAAACGACAAGTCATGGAAACAATCACTGCACAAAGACAAGAGGACAAACGTAAAATATTCGCGAAAGCGAAGACGTATGTAGACAATAATATTACTACAGTGTCCGACAAAATTAATACCATAGAACAATTGAACGCGGAATTAAGGGATGAAATTTCTGATCTTAAATCAAAAACAGATACACACACAGTAAATATTCAAACAGTGACAGATAGATTCGAACAATTAGATCTAACACAGGATTGCGATGTCATCAAAGCTGATGTTAAAAAACTGAGCGAAACTACGCATAAGTTGCAAAAACAGATTAATGCGTCTGATTCTAAAACCGACGATCAGGTTAAAATACTGACTGAAAAATGTGATGAATTGGCCAGTCGTATTGAAGTTATCGAAAATACTAATGACAATAAATCAGACGATACTGCACCGGTTTCATTTAACCAAACACCTGAATTTCAAAATTTACAGCAGGCAATTAATGAGATCGATTCGTCTAACAACACGTTACGTAGGAAGTTGTCAAATTTACAACAAGAAGTAACAGAAATGAAAAACACTTCAGTTAATAACACATCACAGCAGACGCCACTTCGCGAACATCCGTCAGACTCGCGCAACACGTATAATGTGAGCAATTTACAGAGACTACGAGACGTAAAATCCGAAAAGCCACGCGACTTAAAATATGAAAGGCTACGCAACTTGAAGTACGAAACGACACAGACGAACAGATTAACACACAAACCTGAACGTGTTATCAAATTCAATGATGAGAAGGTTGATTATAAGCAATTAGCATTTGTAAGAAAATGTAAGGAATTTAATAATGACAGCGTACAGGTACACGCTTTGCACTGTATACGACAATTTATCTTTGTACCTTCACCGCTATTGCCTGTAATGCAAAAGCTAGCTTTGAACCAGATGCGACAATTTATTTTTGTATTTACAACAGCATTGCGTATAATGAAGAAACTAGAATTAGCATGCAGACAGCAATTTATTTCTGAATTTGTACCGCCATTGCCTATAACACAAAAGCTGAAATTATTTGCAGTGCGTAAATGACCTCAGGGGATTCATTACGCTTTAATGAATATGTGCCGTAGCGAGCATAGGGCCCCGAGCTGTAGTAGTGCTGTTTCATCTTTAGTTTTCTGCACTGCTGCCTTTTCTTCTACTATCCTTTATATCTATCAAAACTGCTCTTTAACTATTGCTCTATCTAGTATTAAGAAACATGTAATGAATATCCGATGTGACAAACTTTTACCGAATGTGACAATTTTCAGTAGGCACTCCCGTAATGACAACTACCGCCGTAATTTTAATAACAGATAAAATCGCAATCATCAGTATGTGCAAAATTATCAGCAATAGCAAACCACATTTTTGTAACAATAGATGTTTTTCACCACAACAGCATGAAAGTAAGCCGCTTAGCATACCTAACCAACAATGCAGTCTGCAAGGTCAACCAAACTTTAATGTTTCGCCGCGTGCACGTATAGTCCCAGCCCCAACAAATAGTAACGCATGGCAGCAAAGAAATAACAACGTACAGACAACACACTATTTCAACTCGCATCGCAATGCGCCGTATAGAAATTACTATCATGACAGACGTAAAAATGATGAGCACAATTTTCAGCGTACATTTAATAACAGTCGATTTTTTCAGCAGCAAGAAGATCAGCAACAACACATTATCATGAATGATCCAAACAATAGGTGTCATTTATAGCGTAACACGTCAGTAAGAAGTAACAGAACAGTTCATATAGTGGATATGCCACAACATTCTCCCGTAAATAATAGCACGTACGACAGAATTTGACCAGACACAGTACAGATTGCATATTACAGTAACGCAAACATTACTTTTGACACGCAGAATTTTGTTCACGAGAATGTTATTTGAAACATGCTCTGTTGAATGCTCCACTTTTATCGCACCCAGATCTTACCAGAAATTTTTCCATTGCTACCGACAGTTCCAACACCGCTTTAGGCGTACATATTTTCCAGGAAATTGAAGAAGATGGTTCTACAGTAATTAAAAACATTGCATTTGCAAGTCGCATTCTGTCACCTGCTGAGCGAAATTACTCCGTTACAGAACTTGAAACATTATGTGTTGTATGGGCTTTCACGAGATTTAGGCACTTTCTTTATGGCAGACACACCACCGTCTACACAGACCACAGAGCGATACAATTTTTGCTTTCAGCTAAATTTACTCACGATAGATTAAGCAGATGGAAACTTTATTTGCAAGAATTTAATTTTACAATAGTTCACATTCCCGGCACGCAAAATGTTATAGCAGACGCACTATCGCGTTCTCTCAGCAACAATCAGCAAGACGTAGCAACCAACTTCTGCAAAACAAATTTCAGTGTCATGTACATTCAGCAAGTCGCATTTGAAAATTTTATTTCATCGTCATTACAGGACATAGCACAAGAACAAAATAAAGACAATGTGTGGAAAGAAATTACACACCTTTGGCAAGATAGGAATAATGTTACGATTAGAAACCACTACACTGTACGCAATGACATTCTGTTTCGCCGCTCTCATCCTGACAGCAACAATTGGTTATTATGCATTCCTGACGAACTGGTTAACAAACTAATTTGGTACACTCATTTAAGTTACGCACATTACGGAGCACGAAAATGTTTTCTTATACTGAGACAGAACTGTTATTTTACTAACATGGAAAAACGCATACGACGAGTTTTAGCGTCTTGTAAAATTTGCCAGAAAGCTAAATCAGACACCACTTCACATATTCCTCCGTTATATCCCATTATACCTGTTAAATTAAGACACATGGCCGCTGTAGATATTTTTGGTCCGATTCCCAGAACTAACAGAGGTTTTTGCTACATATTTGTCGCTGTTGAGCTCACTTCAAAATTTGTTACTTTCACTCCATTACGCAAAGCTACTGCTAAAACTGTTTCAAATGCATTTATAAAACATTTTCTATCTCAGGTAGGGCATGTAATGAAAGTAATTTCCGACAATGGATCACAATTTCGTAGTAGCGTATGGACACGCATGTTACGAGCTAGAAACATTTCTCCGATCTATATATCCAAGTACCACGCTTCTTCGAACCCCTGTGAAAGATTAATGAAGGAAATTGGTAAACTGTGTAGAATATACTGCCACAAAAGACATATTGATTGGGATACACACATACTCTCATTCCAAGATGTAATTAATTCCATTCCAAATGAATCCACTATGCTATCTCCGTCCGTTATACTGAAAAACGTTGAACCACAGAACAAAATTAAAGAATTAATAGAATTTCCCAAAAGTCGTCGCCTACGACACCATGAGATAATTGACATTGCGCTGAACAACATCAAACGTGCCGCAGAGCGCCGGAGAAGACAGCAAAAACAGGTTTGTACACGCCGCGACTTTCACGTTGGACAGAAGATACTAGTACGTACACACTATTTATCCAGCAAATTAAAAGGTAAGTGCAGTAAATTTGAACTTCTATACGCAGGTCCATATCGGATTCGCAGCATCCCTCACCCCAATGTTGTACATGTCGAAACTTTGAGAACTAGAAAATCGAAAGGCAATCACCATATATCAAACATTAAACCGTTTATTGAGTGAAACCACTGTATGATTCAACACACTATGATGCCATTTACTAATGCAATTATTTCACGTGACTAATTACTGATGATTATCGTATTTTTTCTTGGCAAGTGCCCGGCAAGGTAAGGTTAGCAGGTCGCTCTTCTTGTCGTTACACATCAGACCATGCATATTTTTCCAGATGAATTTACACATTTATGACTATTTCTGCAATTATACTTATGTGACTACTTATTGATGATTATCGTATTTTTTCTTGGCAAGTGCCCGGCAAGGTGAGGTTAGCAGGTCGCTTTTCTTGTCGTTACACATCAGACCGTGCACATTTTCCATTTTTTTTGTGTATATGACTGTACTCCAGTTTTGTTTGTATGGACTATGAAATAGTTAAGATATAACACACACCAGTCGACTTTGACATTTTTTTGCCTTATGACATCTCAACATCGTGACTGTTTCACATTTTTTTGCTGCTGCATTGTATTATTCTGTGTATATCTTTGTTTTTGAACACTGTCAATGTTTTTGACATATTACGTTTTCTGTCATGTTATGCTGTATGGTTAATTGTGTCACCATAAACCAGTCATTATTTAGTGGGTATATGATTTAAATGCAAGACATTAATCTCTGCTCATCAATTTCAGAAAGGAATGATGATTCTAAGAAATAAATTTAACATAAATGGGAATTTCACCTACGGAATAAACGAAAGGAGATGCAATAACTTTATGAGGAAGAGTAAATGGATCAGGATTAACAAACATTAACAAGAATATACTATACTCATCGCAGAATAGCAGTCTTAACTAATTTTTTCTTTCAGAATACAAGGTGATTGATGCAGGCTGTCAGAGAGAACTACACATCTTAGTTTTAGTGATGAAATATGCTAGAGACAAGGAATAGTTATGTAATGAGTAATGAAGTGATTTTTTGCAGATGATAGTGAATACTGATGAATAATGATGAAGGAAATGGTATTATGAATAATGAAGTTTTTCTTTACAGGTGATGATAATGGTGAAGTTATGATGATATGGATAATGAAGTTTTTTTTTCTTTACAGATGAGGATAATGTTGAAGTAATGTATTTATGCTACGTAGTTATTTAAGTATTTGTTGCAGTTTGCTTTGACAGCAGGTGTTACATTGCATAGTAGGATGACTGAAAGTTTTGGAAAGGACAGCTATGGAATACATTTTTATACACACTTCACTGCCTGTTAATTCGAAGTTCACTACTTTTCAGCATAGTGTGCGTTTCTTCTTTCAGGTCAATAATCCGTTTTTGTATTTTTTCCAGGAGAAGTTTTTCATGACACTTACTAAACCTGTTAGTTATTATACCTGTTCTAGTACTTGCATTTTTATTTTTTACCCATTTGTGTCTATCGTTTATAAATGTGATCACATGTACTGCCTTGTTACATAACCTTGCTACAGCTGACTCATGACGAATGACGTTACCTATCCTCATTTGCAGCAATAGGTCAAAAACAAATAGTGTTATGTTTCAGCAATTAATTATCGATCCCAACGCAATGCATTGCTAACAAAAAAAAAAAAAAAAAAAAAAAAAAAAATATATATAAAATGTATTAACAGTCCCAAATAGTGATACCAGTTTGAGAAAATTCTGAATAATACTGATCAACTCTGAATAGCATGTCACTTGAGTAATGACCTCTTAATGAGACTATATTCAAAATAATGCTTTGTCACTAGCTAATAACTGCCACTGTCTATTATAATGATACTACGTATAATGCCTGTGGTTATTAATGATTTGCCTGTAATTAACTGATTTTAATAATGACTTTGTAATGGTCTGAATACTACTGAAGGAGGAACACTGTTTATTGTAATGTTACCACTTATAATGCTTGTGATTACTAATGATTTGACTGTAATTAACTGATTTTAATAATGCCTTTGTAATGATCTGAATACTACTGAATGAGGAACACTGTTTATTGTAATGAGTACTTGTAATGCCCATGATTATTAATGCTATGACTGTAATTAACTGATTTTTAATAATGACTTCGTAATAATCTGAATAATACTGAATGATGATTTTATTCAATACTTGCTGGCCACTGAGTGCCAATAATTAATGTCACTCCACGAATTGTTATTAATTATGCCATTGATTAGCTCTTGTTTCCAATGTTGATACTTTGTTGTTGGAAATGAATGTGACTGTTTCATAATGCTTTGTAATTAGGAAAAGACTAATGATTCTTAATAGATTGGAATGACACATAATTAATTAACTATGGTGCTGTTTAATAATGCTTTGTAATTAATTAAGGCTAATAATTCTTACTATATTGAAATGACAAATGATCAATTAATTAACGGTAATTAGACAAATGATTAATTAACGACAAATGATTAATTAACTGTAATTAGACAAATGATTAATTAACTGTAATTAGACAAATGATTAATTAACGACAAATGATTAATCAACTGTAATTATACAAATGATTAATTAACTGTAATTAGACAAATGATTAATTAATGACAAATGATTAATTAACTGTAATTAGGAAAAGGCTAATGATTCTTAATTATACTCTGTAACTGGAAAAGAATGCGATTATTTAATAATGCTTTGTAACTAGGAAAAGAAGATTACTGATTCTATGTAAAACAATTAATGAACATTTTTCTGTAATACTACATACATGGTACAGAAATGTTCAATAACTGGGCTATGAATGCCGCACACTACTACTGTAATTGACAATATTATGTGACTTAATGTCCTTCACCTTATGAGCTAACTACCCTGAATTACTGCAATGTCCATTTGTCCTGTTTATCCTAGTGATCATGGAGCACTATCTTTGGTTTTGCACTAATTCTACGTTGGTGTGCCTTGTAAGAGTGTGGTGTTGACACGACATGCTGTCCACCACCGTGAGCAATGAAGACGTTATTATGGTCCCACTGTTTGGTGTACCTAATGTACTGCCAAAATGAAAACATGGAACATT
The DNA here is from genome assembly GCF_021461385.2 of Schistocerca piceifrons. Lineage (NCBI taxonomy): Eukaryota > Metazoa > Arthropoda > Insecta > Orthoptera > Acrididae > Schistocerca > Schistocerca piceifrons. The sequence goes on from NC_060143.1 coordinate 305,061,667, forward strand.
ACTACGACAGTTCAGTGTCTTTGCTACACTGATAAATTCTGATGGGAAAAGATCTTCAAGTTGTGTCACTTGGTGTTGTACTTCTGTGGAAAGATATGGACTTTCAGAGCAGCTGTGTGCAATCTAAAGTGCTACAACCATGATGCAATCCTTCCCTTTCCTATCCTGATTCTTGCCACATAGTTCATAGGTTATACATTTTTCGATTCGCTGAACTCCAATGCGAATACACTTATGTCACTTGTCAATATAATATTTTTGCCAGTCTGTTCATTTGTTCTGAATATGCTAAAGAATTTTTTCAGTGCCTGTGCACTTTATCTGTCAAATAATTTGTATATACTTTTCTGATTTGCTACTATGTTTTGTACTCACATTTTGTCTTTGTCTGATATATTTTGTTCTTAGTGCGTGTGCACAACATATACTTTATGTACTACATCTAATTATTCTTGCCAGTCTGTTTATTTGTTCTGAATATGCTAAACAATTTTTTCAGTGCCTGTGCACTTTATTATCTGTCAAATAATTTGTATATACTTTTCTGATTTGCTACTATGTTTCGTACTCACACTTTGTCTTTGTCTGATATATTTTGTACTTAGTGCGTGTGCACAACATTTAAATACTCTGTAAGTTATAGAATTTTGTTAATTAAAGAAAAATTTTGCCGCGCTTGGCAAGTCCAAATGACTCACCATCGCTGCCAAATTTTTGCCCCCCCAGTGGAGGGTTATGAAACACGTATGTAACATAGCAGCGATGGCGAGGCATTGTAGCATCTGTGACCAGAGAGTATGCGCTTGACCGCGCGAGTGTTGCGAGCGGTTCTCAGTTAGTAGCTGTAGGCCAGTGCAGTCAGTAGTAGTCGTTGCGAGTCTGTAGCTCTGTATAGTTGAGAGCAGTACTCAGTCTGTAGTCGTCATGCAGAGCGGTAGGTCAGTAGTAGCAGCCCAGTGCGGTTGTGTGATGTAGGCGGTCGGCAACACTGGTCAAGATGAGGAATAAGGTATACTGTTAATTAATATAATTATTAGATAATGAAAAATTTTATTTATTGTAACTATTCTCCAACAAGTTCCCCAATAATAATTTTTATTTCAAAAGCATTTTTTCAAAAATTTGATTTTTTATGGAACTAAAGATTTCGTTGCACTTCCCTTTTCACTCCACTTCTTTAAAAGAAATTTTTTAGTAAAATCACAAAAAAAGGAGAATATTATTATTTGCAATGCAGTTCCTCCAAGCGGTGCGCAACAACAAGAGCAGATATGTGACGTCCATTTATTCTGAGGTAAGACTTTAATTCTGATTGTTTTACACAGGGCCAAAGACCGATATTTCGGTTTAATTGAATTTTCTTGTCACTGAATGGACTTTAATTTTTTGAAGGATTTATATTTGAGTCAGATTGCGTATTTCACATTATTGTTGCCATTGTCAGTACATTTCATTGTGGGCAGGTTACGCTTAGAGCAATGTCCATCAGCATTTCTAATTAGCATTTTCTTTCTTTAAAAATTTTGTGGGGAGGTTACACTTGGCTCCCCATTTCTATTAAGTATTGCTATATTTTCTTAAAAAATTGCGGTGGGGAGGTTACAAACGACATAAAAGCATTGCTAAAAAGGGCATTCCTGGCCAACAGAAATCTACTAGTATAAAATAATAGACCTTAATTTGAGGAAGAAATTTATGAGAATCCACGTTTGGGGCACAGCATTGTATAGTAGTCAAGTATCAACTGTGGGAAAACGGAACAGAAAAGAACTGAAGCATTTGACATGTGGTGCAACAGAAGAATGTCGAAAATTAGGCGGCCTGGCAAGGTGAGGAATGAGAAGGTTCTATGCAGAATCGGCGAGTAAAGAACACACGGAAAACATTGACAAGAAGAAGGGACAGTATGCTAGGATATTTGTTAAGACATGAGGAAATAACTTCTATGGTACTAGATGATGATGATGATGATGATGATGATGATGTTCGGTTTGTGGAGGCTCAACTGCGCGGTTATCAGCGCCAGCACAAATTCCCAACCTTTCCTCATTCCAAGCATGAATGATGATGAGATGGTGAGAACAACATAAACACCCAGTTATCTCGAGGCAGGTGAAAATCCCTGACCCCGCCGGGAATCGAACCAAGGACCCCGTGCTCGGGTGTGGTACTAGAGGGAGCTGTAGAGAACTGTAGAGGAATACATCCAGTAAAGAATTGAGATATGGGTTGCAATTACTACTCTGAGATGAAGACGTTGCTACAATAGAGAAATTCATAGAGGGCCGCATCAAACCAGTCAGAAGAATGATGATTCAAAAGGATTACATGGGCTTCAGACAGTGAATATTGTTGACAATATAGCCCAGAAATGTTCTCCGGCAACATTACAGGACACAGTAATTGCAGCCACATGTAAGCAACATTGCTGGACGCCAGACTGAGACTGCTTTACACTATCACCTTTTCACGATTCAACCACAACGCTACTCCAAGAGTTTCACGACATACAACGTAAAACAAAAAATCTGCATTTTTCCAATTGTGGTGTACACTATCTGATATGACACTTTAATATGGTTCTATGATGCATTGTAGTCTGCTGGGGACATTTTCACTAAGGCACCTGAGTGTCTGTGCAGGAAAGGCAGCCTATTGTTCCTTAAGAGCAGAAATCAGAGAAGGTACTGATGGGGGACGCAGGGTCTCGAATGAAACAACGTTTTAACTCATGTCAAAGGTTCCCAGAATTAAATTTTCACTCTGCAGCGGAGTGTGCGCTGTTATGAAACTTCCTGGCAGATTAAAACTGTGTATCGGACCGAGACTCGAAATCAGGACCCTTGCCTTCCACGGGCAAGTGCCCTATCGATTGAGCTGCCCAAGCTTGGAACACCACCCCCGCTCACAGCTTTACTTCCTCCAGTTCCTCGTCTCCTACCTTCCAAACTTCACACAAGCTGTCCTTGCAAACCTGCAGAACTAACACTGCTGTAGTTTTGCAGGTTTCGCAGGAGAGCTTTGTGAAGTTCAGAAGGTAGGAGACGAGGAACTGGAGGAAGACGGATCGTGAGTCGTGCTTGAGTAGATGAGTCGGTAGATCACTTGCCCGCGAAGTAGAAAGGTCGCGAGTTAGAGTCTCGGTCCGGCACACAGTTTTAATCTGCCAAGAAGTTTCTTATCAGCGCACACCCCGCTGCAGAGTGAAAATTTCATTCTTGTATGTTACTGTCCACAAAACACTGTCTCGCAGATGGTGCTTTTTGACCGGCTCCGTTGTCACGCTGATACATGTAATCGTCGTTTCCGAATTATGCCTCTACTGCACGGAGTACACAATGCGATAAAATGTGTTCATATTCTTCCGGAGTTAGCGGTTTCTTAAATGCAATAAGGGGACCATACCCTGACCAGGGACAACACTCCCATACCGTAACACTACCTCCTCCGCACTTCACTGTTGGCATTATAGATTATGACAGTTAATGTTCTCCGCGCTTTCGCCAACCCCAAACCATACCCTTGGTTTGTCAAGGGGTATAGCGTGTCTCACCACTCGTTTCTAATCATGCACTGCTCAGTGGCGTCTCTATTCACGTCATCTAAAGCGTCGCTTAGCACTGGCTCCACAAATGGGATTTTCACCTTCCTCGAGATGACTGGGTATTTGTGATGTCCTCATATTTTCATCCAAATTCATGAAAGTGGCGAGATTGGACTAAGCAAAGGTTGGGAATTTGTACGGGCGCTGATAACCGTGCAGTTGAGCGCCCCACAAACCAAACATCATCATCATCATCATCATCCACAAATGTGTGGCTTATGAGGGACTGCTGGATCATTGTTCTCCATTCTTTTTAACTCCCTAAGCACACTCATTATGATGGATGGATTGCTGTTAGCACTCGAACTCACAAATGATTCCTTCCAGTGAAACTTTCTGGCAGATTAAAACTCGGGACCTATGCCTTTCGCGGGTAAGTGCTCTAACCAGTCCCGAGTTCAAATCTAGGTCCGGTACACAGTTTAAATCTGCCGGGAAAGTTCATATCAGCGCACACTCCGCTGAAGAGTGAAAATCTCATTCTGCAATCCTTCCAGTAATTTCACACGATTTTTTACAATCGCTCTCCCCAATACCCGGTAGTCCCTGTCCGTCGGTACACGAGATCTGACTCGTTTTGGGTTAACAGCAGTTGTTAATTCGCGTTTTCTCTTCACAGTCACGCCACTAAAAGACGACTTGCTAGCTTTGGGATGGTTGACATGTTCCTAATGGAACTGTTACTCAGATAAGTTCCAACGACTAGTACACTTTCGAAGTCTTGATCGACTCTCTCTGCTGTTCATACTTTTCTACTTACAACAAAATACTCCACACCTCCATATATAATGATGGGGTGTTCAGCAGAGATCAGAAATGGAGCGATTACGACGCCGTTGATGAGGGTTGCATACTTCACAAATGAAAGCGCCGCTGTTACATGAGTCGTAACGGGCTTGCATCGTTCTCGCTGTAGCTTGGCCGGTATGACGAGGGTGGGAAGTGAGGCGCTGTGGCGGCTTCATACCAGTAAACTCGTTCTCCCTTGCTGCAGTATGCAGGAGTGTAAGGCCAGCCGTGAATTAGTGCGGAAGAAGAGTGCGCGATCCTGCTGCTGTAAAGTAGAACTGAGAAATAGGAAGGATGAGTACAGTTTAGCGTCCCGCTGACAGCCGGGTCCTTAGATACGGAGCAGAAGATCGTGTTACGGAAGTACGTGGAAGGAAATTGGCTATTCCCTTTCAAAGGGACACTTCCAGCATTTTCCTGGAGCGATTTCGGGAAACCACAGAAAATCTAAATCTTTATGGCCGGAAGGGGATTTGAACGATCGTTCTCCCGAGTGCGAGTCCACTGTGCTAATCAGTGGGCCACCTCACTGACAAAGCGAAATGGCCAACGGCCGCTATCAGATGGCCTTTAACGAGCCTATGTTTTGTGACATTGTGGAAGATGTAAGATGAAAATTAGTTGATGCAGTTTACACAACTGCAAATGTGTTGTATTAGAGGAGGTGTGATGCCTGGAATAAGTTTCAGGCTGCAGTCCACGCTTCAGACAAAAAACAGAAAAAATTCTTCCAAAGTAAACAGAATTATTCTACTCTTTTTATTTCACCTCTACCATGAATAACGTGTGTGTTACGTCAAACTAAAGCGGGCACAGAGCGACGTCGCTGTTATATCACTGCGGCAAAAAAAAACGTTATTTCTGTATTCTTGAGGTCGTGGCAACTTGCGTTTATGCGCTAACAGCGAGCTGTGTAGCTTATCGCTCTTTTCTGTAACCTTTTCTGAAGACTGCTATAAATTCATATTAATAATAAATCACGATATAAAAATTGGTCTTCATCTCACAAAGATAGGTCGCCCTAGGTGGGACCGATTTTTTGAAACCTAATATACAGAGATGTAGGTGTGCTCCAAGGATCACACCTCGTAGCCATTCACACTGATGGATCCTCGTTTTCAAGTCACTGACGAACAAAAAAATCGAAATTTTATGTAATAATAACATAAGTCAGATGAATGTTCTGTTTGCGTGGTGTAATGAATAGGACAACAGTATATTTTTGAGGTTGTGGGTTCGAATCTCGTGAGCTGTAGTAATGTTTTCATTTTTAAATCTTTATCCAAATAACTATGATCATCATTTTTACACAGTTAACTGATTTAAATGTAATCTTTTATTTCCATTCCTTTGTCATAAAATTTTAATCATAATACCAACTTCTTCATTTGCTCTCATTTTTCTTCCTATAATTCTTTTTACATTTGAAATCTTCGTTCATTTGTGTTTAATTAGGTCTATGAATTAATTTAGATTTAATTTCTTTTGTTCTATCACAATGTTTTTCCTCCATATACGTTCGTTATGTCTATTTCTCATTTTGTTTGAATTTTGATATACTTATAAACCCTTTCTTCCTGTAAATCATAATTTGCGTTAGTTCGTCCACAATGCAATAGGTATTTAAGTTACCGATACGATTTAAATGTTTTATGGCGGTTACCATGCAAATAGCTCTACATCTGGTAACCAAAAATACATTTTTCTCACCACTGCACAGTCAATATAAATAGATTATTTGGTGTTTTGTTTTTTAACTGATAAATTGGATTTTTAAAACAATGGCATATTATAATAGATAAATATAATTAAATTCGTATTCACAAAAATTCCGATTTTAAGAAGCATGATGTAATGAAAAATGAAAGAAATGAAAAAAAGTTCATACGGTGATTAAAATAATGTGTCAATGGAACAGAAAAAAATATTTTAATCAATTAATTGCGTATAAATAATGATAAAAACGATTTCGTTAAAGATTTAAAAATTAACAAGTGTATTGCACCTGCGTGTGAAGCCGCTATCCTACACATCACGAACCAGACTGTTTGATTCGACTTCCTTAATGCTGTTGAATTCCGAAATTTTTTCCTCAATTACTCGTAAATGAGGGCCCACCGGGATGAATGGCTACAGTATGTGATACCTGGGATCTCTTACTCTACAGTGTCCTATAGATGGTTTCAAAATCTCTATCCCACTGCTTGGGACCTCTGCTTGTCAGTAAAGTCTCGTAAACGTAACTGTTAGACATTCCTGGAATACATATTAAATATTAAAATAAATTTTCAGCAGTCTTCGAAAACGTTAAGATAAACGAGAGCTGTTCGGAAAGCAAGAAATAGTCTGTCGTGAAATGGAAACCGTAATGAAAATCCGATGAAGCTTTGCACAGATGTTTTGGGCAGTGTCTCTAGAATTCCCATAAATAGCGTAATGTCACTCTTTTCAGTTCTGAGCGCATATTGAGCTTGTAAAGATGTCTAGAAAATAGTGCCTTCCGCCAAATATGGTGAAAAATGTCGCCTGATTTCTGGAATCCCCTGTCAGCATTGCTTCTTTATGACAGTTCTCGCCCGCACACAACTGGGGCAGTGAGGACGCTTCTCCAGCGTTTTCGACGAGAAGTGTTTGATCACCCGCCATACAACCCAGATTTGGCTCTCTCTGATTTGCATCTCTGCTTAAATCAACCACTGGCTACGACACAGACAAAGAACTGTAGTCCAGCGTAGAAAATTGTAAGGCACAGGAAACTGCTTTCTATGACGAGGGTATTGCAAAGTTCGTAGAACGTTATTATGATGTCTGTGATGGAGAGACTATGAAAAGAAGTAGCTGGATGATGTATCTAACTATTGTAAATAAAACCATTTTCATCTTCATTGTTGTGTACCGATCGTTCCAATTAATTAGTGGCAACTATTTATCCACAACCTATACAATAGAGTTACATGTTTGCACCTGTTACTGCCCTTCAAAGTAGTCCCCAGCGTTGTGTAGAGCCCGGTGCCAGCGATGTGAAAGGCGTAGTATACCGTTAGCAAAAAATGGTTCAAATGGCTCTGAGCACAATGGGACTTAACATCTGTGGTCATCAGTCCCCTAGAACTTAGAACTACTTAAACCTAACTAACCTAAGGCCATCACACACATCCATGCCCGAGGCAGGATACGAACCTGCGACCGTAACAGTCGCGCAGCTCCAGACTGAGCGCCGAGAACCGCTAGACCACCGCGGCCATACCGTTCGCAGAGCCTGCTCTGTTGATGATGCGACTGGAGCATCTACTGCCTGTCGCATCTCTGGATCAGTTCTGAAGCGAATGCCACAAAGTGGTTCCTTCATCTTCCGAATCAAATCATAGTAACAAGGACTTACGTCCGGGGAATATGGTGCATGGTACAGTACTTCCGAGTCCCATCGACCGAACAGAGCAGCCACAGCTTGCACTTTATGCCCCCGCGCATTGACGTGCAAAATGATGGGTGGGTTGCGCAGAAAGTGTCGTCGCTTCTTTCGCAAAGCTGGTCGGAGGTGATGCTGCAAAAATGAACAGTAATACTGTGCATTGACAGTCTACGGTGGAGGAACGTAATGCGTTAGCATAACACCGTCACAGTCGTACACGAGAATCACCACAACTTTAGACCGTTCCATTCGTACCATCAACACAATAGGTTCTGGTAACGGCATACTACGCCTTCCACATCGCTGCCAACGGGTTCTACACAATGCTGGTGACTACTTTGAAGAGCAGTAACAGGGGCAAACATGTAACTCTTTTGTATCGTTTGTGAATAAATAGGTGGCACTATTTAAGTTCCAACCCTCATATATATATATATGACCAGGTTCTGGGAAGAGAGAAGATATAAGAGGGTTATTCGAGGACTATTCGTAAAGTAAGGAATGAAAGGTGGCGAAATGGAAACCACAGTGAAAATGAAAACTGTTTTATTTGGAATGATTAGCTACACCTTCCAGCTATTTCTCTATACAGTCGCCGCTCAGACTTTGGCATCTGTCGTAGCGTTGTACCAACTTTTCAGTTCCCTCGTTATAGAAGACAGCCGCCAGTGCATTTCGACCATTTTCTACTCTGAACTGCAGCTCGTTTTCGGTGTTAAATATTGTCTTCATAGCTAGCGGTTCATTTGAGCAGAGATGAACCTCAGGGATAGCCAATTAAGGGCTGTATTGTGGCTGATCAAACACTTCCCATCGGAAACGCTGTAGGAGCATCTGCAGAGTGCGGCCGAGAATTGTTGTTGTGTAGAGCCGGCCAGTGTGACCGAGCGGTTCTAGGCGCTTCAGTCTGTAACTATGCGACCGCTACGGTCGCAGGTTCGAATCCTGCCTCGGGCATGGATGTGTGTGATGTCCTTAGGTTAGATAGGTTTGTGTAGTTCTAAGTTCTAGGGGATTGATGACTTCAGATGTTAAGTCCCATAGTCCTCAGAGCCATTTGAACCATTTGAATTTTTTGTGTACAGCGAACTGCATGATAGTTATGTTATGTGGATTGCATAGCTTCAGGCGAAATCTTTCACCAGGCCCTCATACTTGGTGGGAGAAGCTAATTTCTAGCCATTTTTACGTTCTCACTGTGAGGTCAGAAGTGAAAAGAGCGACATGATGCGATCGACGGGCGTACTAGACACAGAGCCCAACGCATCTGTGCAAAGCTTCATCAGATTTTCACTGTATTTTTCATTTCGGGACCGATCGTTCCTTACTTTCCGAATGACCGTCGTGTGTGTGTGTGTGTGTGTGTGTGTGTGTAAGCCCTTTTTTTTCTCAGAGAGTCCACTTGCACTCGACAACAGTAACATGTGACAAGCACATGTGGGCAGTGGCGTAAACTCAAGAGTCGAATCCACGAGCCACGGAGACGGAGATGTTGGAAACGAAGTGATAGCACTCGCTGGCGATAGTAATGCGAGTATTCAGGGCTCATTCGTGATCTCTGGTGTTCGGTTACTTTCGATCAGACAGTGAGAGATTATAAGAGTCTACATAGCATCACGAGCAAGTTGTCTAATCCTTATAATAAAAGACCGGCGTGCTTCAAGCGCAAAGGTAAACACCTGAACCGCATCTGGATTATGTGTGTGTTTACAGTTGCTGCATTAGTAGGGTAGACGTTTGTGGGACCTCTTCTACTAACCTCAGGGCGGTGATTGGTGGAGCCGTTATTTTGTTATTTTGTACTTGGTCAAACTTCACACATGGTATTTCGATCAAACTCTCTTCTAAGACTCTTTCCAACGCAACAGGAAAAAGTATACAGTTTCATTAGAAAATCAAAGGTGGTACCGTAACTCGGCATCTATAAACGTTATTGAAAATTTGTGGAAAGTGTTAAGGGACCAAACTGCTGAGGTCATCGGTCCCTAAGCTTACACACTACTTAATCTAACTTAAACTTATGCTAACACACACAGCCATGCCCGAGGGAGGACTCGAACCTCCGACAGGGGGAGCCACGCTAACCGTGAGAAGGCGCCCTAGACCACGCGCCTATACGCGTTAAAAACTGTGTAGCACAGAAAATTCGCCACATTGCTCGCTATAGCGCACTGCGTGCCAAACCTGATACATTTACTCTTTCTAGATATATTTAAGTTTCCTTTCTCAGACGGCTCACCCTTTATTTCTGCATCCTTGCGAGTGAGCCATTAATGCGACCATAATCAGCACGTAACAAGTACGTAATTATAGAAGGCTATTTAGACGACTTTGTGGAACATTCGCCCTTTTACGCATTCCATGTCACTTCAAGCCTTGGCTCTACGCCAGACTCTGAAACGCTATTATATGGGTGACCCATGACATTAGCAACTTCGATGTACCTCGTGTGGCCCTGATACATGTTTGCTGGTGCATATTATCGCTTTATTGAACTAGAGGCGGCCAACTTTGAGTGTCGGTCCAGTGTTTGGCAAAATGAGAAACCACCTACATCGACTTTCTAACATTACTCACGTAAATTCCGCCTTGTTTCCTTCGTAATATACACCATTCTAAAAGAAACTAGTTGTTTCATTAAGACAACACAGTTGTCCAGGAGCCGATAAATGTTGACAAAAGAACACTTGTTGTATTTTGCAGATGTACAACGTCTGAATTCTCCTCAATCCACCGTACAGGACTGGAGGAGAACGATACGCATCAAAATTACTGGACATAAGGTCCGCCTGTTATGCAAAACATTGTTTTTTCATATAGACCTAAACTTGCTTCAGCAACTTTGTGTCATCATGCGTGGGTTTTCTTTGTTTTCACCTGTAACATGTGATGATGCTTTAAGTGATAAATACTCTATGAAAATTAATCCAAGAAAACTTTTTCTCTTTTTTTGTTTTTTGTTGTCGGTACTGCAGATTTACGTTATAGGTTAACGATAACGTTGGAAGCTGAAGAATTAAAATTTGTGCTGCAACCGGCACTCGAACTTGGTTCTTGTTGGTTACTAGGCAAATATGCTGGCCACTACACCACCATAGCATTATGGCCAACGCACCTGCACCAACTTCTCAAGTCAAATACCCTCCCCAACACAAACTCCGATTCACTTCTCCCTTTATATTGTCACTATTACCAGGGCTTTCCGATATTGGAATAGCACTCCAGCACTGGACGTAATGGGGAAGTGCTGTAGTACATGTGATCATATAGATCTTAAATTTTTCCTGAGACATTTAAGTCTCTAATTTATGCACGATAAATTTATTTTAAGATCTGCACGATCACATGTAGTACAGCACTTCCCCATTACGTCCAATGCTGGGGTGCTATTCCAATGTCGGAGAGCCCTGGTAATAGTGACAATATAAGGGGAGATGTGAGCTGGAGTTTGTGTTGGGGAGGGTATTCGACTTTCGTAGTTCGTGCAGCTACGTTCCCATAATGCTGTGATGTTGCAATGGTTAGCAAATCTGCCTAATCGTAGACAAATTAGAGACTTAAATGTCTCAGGGAAAATTTAATTTAAGAGTTGTAGGTTACTGCAACTAGTAGGTTGTCATTTGCAGCTCAGTTGTATTAATGTGAATCTGGCTGGTAAGTTACCACATCGCTTTATACCTAAACGAAATACACTCCTGGAAATTGAAATAAGAACACCGTTAATTCATTGTCCTAGGAAGGGGAAACTTTATTGACAGATTCCTGGGGTCAGATACATCACATGATCACACTGACAGAACCACAGGCACATAGACACAGGCAACAGAGCATGCACAATGTCGGCACTAGTACAGTGTATATCCACCTTTCGCAGCAATGCAGGCTGCTATTCTCCCATGGAGACGATCGTAGAGATGCTGGATGCAGTCCTGTGGAACGGCTTGCCATGCCATTTCCACCTGGCGCCTCAGTTGGACCAGCGTTCGTGCTGGACGTGCAGACCGCGTGAGACGACGCTTCATCCAGTCCCAAACATGCTCAATGGGGGACAGATCCGGAGATCTTGCTGGCCAGGGTAGTTGACTTACACCTTCTAGAGCACGTTGGGTGGCACGGGATACATGCGGACGTGCATTGTCCTGTTGGAACAGCAAGTTCCCTTCCCGGTCTAGGAATGGTAGAACGATGGGTTCGATGACGGTTTGGATCTACCGTGCACTATTCAGTGTCCCCTCGACGATCACCAGTGGTGTACGGCCAGTGTAGGAGATCGCTCCCCACACCATGATGCCGGGTGTTGGCCCTGTGTGCCTCGGTCGTATGCAGTCCTGATTGTGGCGCCCACCTGCACGGCGCCAAACACGCATACGACCATCATTGGCACCAAGGCAGAAGCGACTCTCATCGCTGAAGACGACACGTCTCCATTCGTCCCTCCATTCACGCCTGTCGCGACACCACTGGAGGCGGGCTGCACGATGTTGGGGCGTGAGCGGAAGACGGCCTAACGGTGTGTGGGACCGTAGCCCAGCTTCATGGAGACGGTTGCGAATGGTCCTCGCCGATACCCCAGGAGCAACAGTGTCCCCAATTTGCTGGGAAGTGGCGGTGCGGTCCCCTACGGCACTGCGTAGGATCCTACGGTATTGGCGTGCATCCGTGCGTCGCTGCGGTCCGGTCCCAGGTCGACGGGCACGTGCACCTTCCGCCGACCACTGGCGACAACATCGATGTACTGTGGAGACCTCACGCCCCACGTGTTGAGCAGTTCGGCGGTACGTCCACCCGGCCTCCCGCATGCCCACTATACGCCCTCGCTCGAAGTCCGTCAACTGCACATACGGTTCACGTCCACGCTGTCGCGGCATGCTACCAGTGTTAAAGACTGCGATGGAGCTCCGTATGCCACGGCAAACTGGCTGAAACTGACGGCGGCGGTGCACAAATGCTGCGCAGCTAGCGCCATTCGACGGCCAACACCGCGGTTCCTGGTGTGTCCGCTGTGCCGTGCGTGTGATCATTGCTTGTACAGCCCTCTCGCAGTGTCCGGAGCAAGTATGGTGGGTCTGACACACCGGTGTCAATGTGTTCTTTTTTCCATTTCCAGGAGTGTAATACTGTGCGAAGACATTTTGCGATTGTATTTGCTATAACTTACATTTATCTTCCGCAATTCCTATTGCATTAGCAATCCCATAGGTCGTTGAGAAGCACGCACAAACATCCTGTATTTTGCAGAACTTTGTTTGTAAATAAAGCTTTTCACATTTGCTAAAACACAAAATATTGCTGTTGTGTGGCCAGTCCCAGTTGGAGTCCGCTTATTCTCGAATGAGTGTGGTGCTAAATAATAATACAGTTCGCATACTTCCTAACCCTCTCTCTCTCTCTCTCTCTCTCTCTCTCTCTCTCTCTCTCTCTCACACACACACACACACACACACACATACACGCGCGCGCGAGCGGGCACACACACTCTTCTCTCCTCCCCCGTCCCCCTCACTTTCCCTCTCTCTCTCTCTCTCTCTCTCTCTCTCTCGTCGTTTATAATCTGTTTTCTTCATGCTAATACATGCCTTCTATATACGGAAATTTTCTTTTAAGACTGTGGTATAGGCTGTTGCTGAATTTTAGAATTTTTAAAACTGTTTCTATTTTAGTTAGATGATGCTTAAAGGCTTTTGGTTGAGGTGTTCAGAAAATGTGCAACGGGAGCTGTAACTTTTTAGAGCTTCGAGGTGTTTTGAATTTTTTGTTTTACAGTCTTTGCATGCGTTTCCTATGTATTTTTTTTTTTTTTTTTTGTCCTCAGTCTACTGACTGGTTTGATGCGGCCCGCCACGAATTCCTTTCCTGTGCTAACCTCTTCATCTCAGAGTAGCACTTGCAACCAACGTCCACAATTATTTGCTTGACGTAATCCAATCTCTGTCTTCCTCTACAGTTTCTGCCCTCTACAGCTCCCTCTAGTACCATGGAAGTCATTCCCTCATGTCTTAGCAGATGTCATATCATCCTGTCCCGTCTCCTTATGAGTGCTTTCCACATATTCCTTTCCTCTCCGATTCTGCGTAGAACCTCCTCATTCCTTACCTTATCAGTCCACCTAATTTTCAACATTCGTCTGTAGCACCACATCTCAAATGCTTCGATTCTCTTCTGTTCCGGTTTTCCCACGGTCCATGTTTCACTACCATACAATGCTGTACTCCAGACGTACATCCTCAGAAATTTCGTCCTCAGATTAAGGCCGGTATTTGGTATTAGTAGACTTCTCTTGGCCAGAAATGCCTTTTTTGCCATTGCGAGTCTGCTTTTGATGTCCTCCTTGCTCCGTCCGTCATTGGTTATTTCACTGCCTAGGTAGCAGAATTCCTTAACTTCATTGACTTCGTGACCATCAATCCTGATGTTAAGTTTCTCGCTGTTCTCATTTCTACTAGTTCTCATTACCTTCGTCTTTCTCCGATTTACTCTCAAACCATACTGTGTACTCATTAGACTGTTCCTTCCGTTCAGCAGATCATTTAATTCTTCTTCACTTTCACTCAGGATAGCAATGTCATCAGCGAATCGTATCATTGATATCCTTTCATCTTGTATTTTAATTCCACTCCTGAATCTTTCTTTTATTTCCATCATTACTTCCTCGATGTACAGTTTGAAGAGTAGGGGTGAAAGGCTACAGCCTTGTCTTTCACCCTTCTTAATACGAGCACTTTGTTCTTGATCGTCCACTCTTATTATTCCCTCTTGGTTGTTGTACATATTGTATATGACCCGTCTCTCCCTATAGCTTACCCCTACTTTTTTCAGACTCTCGAACAGCTTGCACCATTTTATATTGTCGAACGCTTTTTCCAGGTCGACAAATCCTATGAAAGTGTCCTGATTTTTCTTTAGCCTTGCTTCCCTTATTAGCCGTAAGGTCAGAATTGCCTCTCTCGTCCCTTTACTTTTCCTGAAGCCAAACTGATCGTCACCTAGCGCATTCTCAATTTTCTTTTCCATTCTTCTGTATATTATTCTTGTAAGCAGCTTCGATGCATGAGCTGTTAAGCTGATTGTGCGATAATTCTCACACTTGTCAGCTCTTGGCGTCTTCGGAATTGTGTGGATGATGCTTTTCCGAAAGTCAGATGGTATGTCGCCAGACTCATATATTCTACACACCAACGTGAATAGTCGTTTTGTTGCCACTTCCCCCAATGATTTTAGAAATTCTGATGGAATGTTATCTATCCCTTCTGCCTTATTTGACCGTAAGTCCTCCAAAGCTCTTTTAAATTCCGATTCTAATACTGGATTCCCTATCTCTTCTAAATCGACTAATGTTTCTTCTTCTATCACATCAGACAAATCTTCACCCTCATAGAGGCTTTCGATGTATTCTTTCCACCTATCTGCTCTCTCCTCTGCATTTAACAGTGGAATTCCCGTTGCACTCTTAATGTTCCCACCGTTGCTTTTAATGTCACCAAAGGTTGTTTTGACTTTCCTGTATGCTGAGTCTGTCCTTCCGACAATCATATCTTTTTCGATGTCTTCACATTTTTCCTGCAGCCATTTCGTCTTAGCTTTCCTGCACTTCCTATTTACTTCATTCCTCAGCTACTTGTATTTCTGTATTCCTGATTTTCCCGGATCATGTTTGTACTTCCTCCTTTCATCAATCAACTGAAGTATTTCTTCTGTTACCCATGGTTTTTTCGCAGCTACCTTCTTTGTACCTATGTTTTCCTTCCCAACTTTTGTGATGGCCCTTTTTAGAGATGTCCATTCCACTTCAACTGTACTGCCTACTGCGCTATTCCTTATTGCTGTATCTATAGCGTTAGAGAACTTCAAACGTATCTCGTCATTCCTTAGTACTTCCGTATCCCACTTCTTTGCGTATTGATTCTTCCTGACTAATGTCTTGAACTTCAGCCTACTCTTCATCACTACTATATTGTGATCTGAGTCTATATCTGCTCCTGGGTACGCCTTACAATCCAGTATCTGATTTCGGAGTCTGTCTGACCATGATGTAATCTAATTGAAATCTTCCCGTATTTTCCGGCCTTTTCTAAGTATTCCTCCTCCTCTTGTGATTCTTGAACAGGGTATTCGCTATCACTAGCTGAAACTTGTTACAGAACTCAGTTAGTGACAGCATAATGGCTACACAGTCATACGCAACAAGGTTTCGAGATAACTATGTCGTCTTTGTTACCAAGACACCCATTTAAGATGCCAGAGCATCTCTGTTCCACTTTCCTGTGGGCTATACCGGCATGTTATCGCCCTAACATCACGTCTGTGTAACCATTCGAGGACTGCTACGGTGCTGAAATTATAATGACTTCAAATTTTGGTGCAGTATGCTAGAATCTGTCCCATTTGTGCGTGGTTTCCTTTACAGATGCAACACACTTTCACAGATCTGGTTTCCCAAAACAGCTGTGTCAATGTCCTCGTCATTAGAAACTCTCTCTCTCTCTCTCTCTCTCTCTCTCTCTCTCTCTCTCTCCCACATGTTCACTCAGCCTGCCGCGGTAATTGCGTGGACATTGTGTTGTCTGTGGTCTATGTCGATGGCCTCCCTTCCAGATAAGCATCAATCACGTGTGTGCGTCCTTGCTCAAACTGTTGGCACCATTTCACTACTGCTGGACAGGACAATGCATCTGGTTCGCATGCCGCCAGAATTTCACGGTGAATCTGTATGTCATTTAGACGTTTTACTCGCAAGACTCCTGCAGTCCTGCGTCCTTCAGCTTTGGAGCAACTTCCTAGTTGCAGCGTCATTTTAGTCGCACCCTGCGATACATCTGCTATCTGTACCGTAGGAGAGCTGTGTCTACAGGAAAGTCGCAACATGTACTCTCCTCTGAAAATGCGTCTCTTTAAGTATTTGTTTCAGCTTCCTTCATTACTATGGTGTTGCAGTTTTTTCTATGTATAGTCTGAGTCTCCACTGAGCTATGCTGCTTGACAGTAACACATCAAGTTGCTTTCGTCCTTAAATTATGTGCACCAGGGTACATATTATCAGTCAGAATAACACACAGAACAGTCTCTGATGACGCTGATAACTGTCAATCATTTTCACTCGTTTTTGGAGTTTAGGGGGTACGTGAATGGAAATAAGTTAAAACGGAGATTAACACTGTGTACAAATAGCCAATTATAAAAGTTAGTGCAGATGGTTTCTCTTTGTGGTCTCGGACGCTGGAATGCAACTGTGGAGTTTATCATATAATACGGTAGCTGTGGCTCGGTGTGTTCACACAATGGAATTAAAAATTGTGGAAAGGTGAACGACAGTCGCTTGAAAGTATCTTGTGATATGGGTATAGATTTTTGGCTGCCGGGCAAGGCTAGTGAAACTTGTGAAAAGCGGTTTCACAGTTTGACTAGTGCATTATAGAGTTCGGACTGCTGACTAACGCAGCTACAAGACATATAAGTAGGCTGTATTCATAGCTGTGCGGTGCCAAAAAGCCATTGCGGAAACACTGTACGAGGCGCCGTTAACGCTGTGTATGGCCATCACAGTGCAGGAGTGTATCGTAGAAGCCTTCTTTCAGTAGTGACAACGCATTCACCTCCGTACCCTGGGGCTTAGCATCGTTGGCTGGTGATGCGGAGCTAACGTGTAATTTTCAACAGCCTCCTTAGATTTTTTTGTGTAGAAAGCGTTTGGAGCGAGGTCCAGTCACCTTAGTGAGGCCGTATGAGTAGCTGCTCGGTAAATCAAGCAGCTAAACTGACATGCAGTCCGCCGAAACGATAACAAACAAAAAAGCTTACACCAGACTGGAAGCCACAACGCATTTTCAGGGGTTGGAGAGATGTATGGAAACCGTGAGAAACGCGGGCTTGAACATAAATGCAGATGTTATCCAAGCCTGCAGTTTGCGCTGTTACATTTGACCACTAACGGCACCTCTCCAGTGTCCTCAATACGGTGCGTACCACACGTGGTCGGAACACTGTTCTGTGTAGTTGTGAGTGCATTATGTCGGACTTAAGTGAAATCGAATGTGGCCAAATTGTTGGTGCTCGTATGATGGGTGCTTCCGTAACCAGGGAGTCGAATTGTTTAGCGTTTCAAGAGTCAGCGTATCGAAGATTTATACTGCATGCAGAGAGAGCGTAAAAACATCATCCACTGAGTCACGACATGGACGAAACTATGTGCTGAGAGACAGTGTGAGACGGTCATTGAACAGGATTTTGATGAAAAATTAGAGAACGACAGGTGCCAAAGCCACTTCAGAACTGAATGTCGCAGTTGCTCACTATGTCAGCACCGAGACAACACGAAGGGAGCTCAATAAGCTGGACGAAATGGCATCCTAAAGGTCCTCACAAGTGATTCAAATGCCCGTAACAGGAAAACGTGTGCCGAAACCAGAAAACCTGCATTTTGGAGCAATGGAAAAAAGTTATTTGGTTGGATGAGTATTGTACCTCTCTGTTCCCAACTTGTGGCCGAGTTTACAACCCAAGAATCAAAAACAGCGTGGATATGGTGACAATTTGAACAACATGGTATTCCATGGGCCCCATGGACGCTCTGCAAGGTCGCGTTACTGTCAGTCATCATGTAAGCATTTTGGCTGATGAAGGCCATCACATGGTGAAGTCTTCGTCCTCCGATAGTGACGTTGTGTTCCAGAACTCCACAACCTATGTTCACAAAGTTCGTATGAGCGTAACGATGAACTGTCGCAACTCCACATCAACAGATCTCAATATTATTCAGGTTTTATGGTCTACTTTGGAGAAAAGAGGGGGTATGACCATCCACCTCCATCAACCTTGCCTGAACTTTACACTATTTTGCAGGAAGAATCTTATAAGATTCCTATCAAAAACATACAGGACCCGTGTTTGCTGTTTTGAATGGCAGCGTGTTTCTTACACCTTATTACGCAAAGCAGGCCTAAAGTGTTTCCATGTTTTTCTTCTAACTCCTGTAATTATTACTAACAACTGCCTAGTTATTACAGCGCTTGCTCCTCCCCTTTGCTGAATGACGGATCTCTTGTGACTGCAACTGGGTCCCCTGTGGGCGGCCATTCTTCTCAGTCGCCTTGTCCCGTTCGCGGGGCAGAAAGTCTCCTCCACTCCATCGATCGGCCTCCGTTATGCAGACAGCACGTTACGTAAGCATGCAGAAGGGTCATCTCGCAGTAGACCGGCAGCAGACGCAAGAGATTTTCACCGTATAAGCTGCGCAGCGGAATCAGATGTGTAGGAAAAGTTCCCAATTCCTACGTTATTCAGTCACTCAAAAATTCATATGGGGTTATGTACAAGCATAAGCCGGTAGTTTTTCTTGTCTTGTTCTTTCGCTCTACCCATACCTACATACAAGTTCCGCACACACGTTCCACAAGCGACAGTGAGGAGTATAATAGAGAACAGGTCGTATCAAATTCGCAATTTTCATTCCTAATATGGTAATTCTCGTACTAAACGAGGAAAAAAGACTGTATAAACGCCTTTGTATTCATCGCAATTTCTCATACATATGACATGACCCCTATATGAGACATACCACAGAGACACTATAACTGCCACACAGTCTTCTTCGAATATTCATAAAAGCGTTTAGTGACAAATATTTCATCTTATTCTAAGATTTACCGTTTAAGTTTCTTGAAAATTTCCCTGATACTTTCTTGTGGGCAATAGCGACTTCTTACGACCCTTTGTACGCGTCTCTTCATTTCTCGTATGTCTGCCGTCATGGCAATTTTTTAAGAACTAACACTGGAGCGGTACAGTGTTATTCATAAGTACCTCTGGGCTTTAGGAAGACGAATGCAAGAAAACTAAAGAACATACAACACTTTGCCAAGTACTAGTAGGACTCACACACTGAGGGTTCTGTACAAGCTTAATTATGTATGAAGATAATTAATCCATTCTGGGAATCAAGAATCTCGAGCATTTTTTGCGACGTTGTTTTTTAGTCCTACTCATACAACTACACTTACAAACGAAGTTTTTTTACAGGCTACGAGCCTTCAAATAGAAATTCGTCCTTGAAATAGAAAGAAGTGTCCAAGATAGATGATATTAGGTCAGGTATTAAAATTAATTTACTACCTGTCAGACAGTTTATGTTATCGAGCAAATGAACAGCACTTTTTGTTGCTGCATAATGAGCCCTTTCTGGGCTACTTGCAGCTCTAAAAAGGGTAATAAAGGTCTTTTTTCCTCTAGTGATGGGGTTATGGACATCACTGTTCTCAAATCGTGAAGGATTATTTGTGACGAATTTCGTTAGTAAGTATGTGTAACATCGCGGTTAAAATGCCTTGCTCCTAGAAGAGGTGGACCGCTGGTGAGCAACACATATTGTCCATTTTGCCCGCTTTTGTGCAAACAATACTTTATTTCTAAGTGATACGTTACCACGTTCATTGCCCGGGATACCGACGTGACCAGGGATCCACACAAAGACCACAGAGCGGCCGCAACGAGCAAGAGTATGCAGGGACTCATGGATAGCCATCACCAGACGAGAACGAGGAAAACACTGGTCGAGAGCTCGTAAACCGCTCAGGGAATCGCTACAGATAACGAAGGACTCACCTGAGCAGGAGCGGATATACTCTAGGGCACGAAAGATGGCGACCAGCTCAGCAGTGTAAACGCTGCAGCCATCCGGCAAGGAACGTTGTTCTGAATGGTCCCCTAGAGTTAGCGCATACCCGACACGACCAGCAACCATCGAACCGTCAGTGTAAACAATTCCAGAGCCCTGATACGTGGTCAGGATGGAATAAAAGCGGCGGCCGAAGGCCTCTGGAGGGACTGAGTCCTTCGAGCCCCGTGCCAAGTCGAACCGGAGGCAAGGGCGATGAACACACCACGGGGGTGTACGCAGAGGTGCCCGGAAAGGAGGTGGAACAGGGAAAAACCCAAGCCCGGAGAGAAGCTCCTTGACACGTACGGTGATCGGACAACCCGAGCGGGGCCGACGGTCTGGCAGATGGACGACGGACTGCGGGAACAGGACACGGTAATTTGGATGCCCGGGCAAGGTAAAAACATGGGCAGCATAAGCAGCCAGTAATTGTTGGCGTCGTAACCGCAGTGGAGGGACACCTGCCTCCACTAGTATGCTGTCCACAGGGCTGGTGCGGAAAGCACCAGTGGCAAGGCGTATCCCGCTATGGAGGATTGGGTCCAGCACCCGTAACGCAGATGGGGATGCTGAGCCATAAGCCAGGCTCCCATAATCCAGACGAGACTGGATTAACGCCTGGTAGAGCTAGAACAGGGTAGATCGGTCGGCGCCCCAGCGGGTGTGGCTCAAACAACGCAGAGCATTGAGATGCCGCCAACACGCCTGTTTGAGCTGCCGGATATGAGGCAGCCAAGTCAACCGGGCATCGAAAACCACCCCCAAAAACCTGTGTGATTCCACCACTGAAAGAAGTTCGCCATTAAGAGAAAGCTGCGGCTCCGGGTGGACAGTGCGTCGCCGGCAGAAATGCATAACGCAGGTCTTGGCTGCCGAAAACTGGAACCCATGAGCTACAGCTCAAGACTGCGCCTTGCGGATAGCGCCCTGTAGCTGACGTTCAACAGCTGCAATGCCAGTAGAGCTGTAGTAAAGGCAGAAGTCGTCAGCATACAGGGAAGCGGAGACAGAATTTCCCACGGCCGCAGCGAGCCCGTTAATGGCTATTAAAAACAGACAGACACTTAAAACAGAACCCTGTGGTCCACCGGTCTCCTGGACGTGGGAGGAACTATATGAGGCCGCGACTTGCTCGCGGAAGGTACGATACGACAGAAAATTACGGATAAAAGTCGGCAGAGGACCCCGAAGACCCCATCCATGAAGCGTAGAAAGGATGTGATAACGCCATGTCGTATCATACGCCTCCCGCATGTCGAAAAAGACAGCGACCAGGTGCTGACGGCGGGCAAAGGCAGTACGGATGGCCGACTCCAGGCTCACCAGATTGTCGGTGGCGGAGCGGCCTTTACGGAACCCACCCTGAGACGGAGTCAGAAGGCCCCGAGACTCCAGTACCCAATTTAAGCGCCGGCTCACCATCCGTTCAAGCAACTTGCAAAGAACGTGAGGCTAATGGGACGGTAGCTGTCCACCTCCAGAGGGTTCTTTCCAGGTTTCAAAACGGGGATGACAATGCTGTCCCGCCATTGCGACGGAAATTCCCCCTCGACCCAAAGACGGTTGTAAAGATCGAGGAGGCGTCGCTGGCAGTCCACTGAAAGGTGTTTCAGCATCTGACAGTGGATGCCATCTGGCCCAGGAGCGGTATCAGGGCAAGCGGCTAGGGCACTGCGAAATTCCCACTCACGGAATGGAGCATTGTAAGATTCTGGGTGGTGGGTGCGAAACGAAAGGCTCCGACGTTCCATCCGCTCTTGAATGGAGCGGAAGGCCGGAGGGTAATTCGCAGAAGCAGAACTCATAGAAAAATGCTCTGCCAAGCTGTTGGCAATTTCGTCGGAGTCTGTACAAACAGCTCCATTCAGTGAGAGCGCAGGGACGCTGGCAGGGGTCCGATAGCCGAAGACGCGCCGAATCTTGGCCCAGACCTGCGATGGAGTGACATGGAGGCCAATGGTGGACACATACCGCTCCCAGCATTCCTTCTTGCCTTGGCGGATAAGGAGGCGGGCCCTCGCACGCAGCCGTTTGAAGGCGATAAGGTGGTCTATGGAGGGATGTCGCTTGTAACGCTGGAGCGCCCGCCGGTGATCTTTAATCGCTTCAGCGATCTCAGGCGACCACCAAGGTACAGCCCTCCGCCGAGGGGACCCAGAAGAACGGGGAATGGCAGATTCGGCGGCAGTAACGATGCCGGTGGTGACCGATTGAACCACCGCATCAATGTCATCAGTAGAGAGAGGCTCAATAGCGGCAGTGGAGGAGAACAAGTCCCAGTCAGCCTTATTCATAGCCATCTGCTAGGGCGCCCAGAAGAGTGACGCTGTGGTAGTGACAGAAAGATCAGAAAGTGGTCACTACCACACAGGTCGTCATGCACACTCCATTGGACATACGGTAAGAGGCTAGGGCTACAGATGGAAAGGTCAATGGCGGAGTATGTGCCATGCACCACACTGAAGTGTGTGAAGGCACCATCATTTAACAAAGAGAGATCGAGCTGCGACAATAAATGCTCAACGATGGCGCCTCGACCTGTTGCCACTGACCCACCCCACAGAGGGTTATGGGCGTTGAAGTCGCCCAATAGCAAGAAAGGTGGCGGCAGTTGGGCTACCAGTGCAGCCAGGACATGCTGCGAGACATCACCATCCGGTGGAAGGTAAAGACTGCAGACGGTAACAGCCTGTGGCGTCCACACCCGAACAGCGACAGCCTCTAAAGGTGTTTGGAGAGGGACAGACTCGCTGTGCACAGTGTGAAGGACATATATGCAGACGCCGCCAGACACCCTTTCATAAGCTGCTCGGTTCTTATAATAACCCCGATAGCCACGGGGGGCGGGGGTTCACATTGCTGGAAACCAAGTTTCCTGAAGAGCAATGCAGAAGAAAGGGTGAAGGCTGATAAGTTGGCGGAGCTCAGCTAGATGGTGGAAGAAACCGCTGCAGTTCCACTGGAGGATGGTGTTGGCCATGGCTGGGAAAGGCGTGACGGGACTGGGAAGGCAGATTACGCCGCTGGGTCACCTGCTGCCTCCAACAGAGCACCCGTGCAAATGCTATCCATTGCGTCCGAGGGACTGGCGAGATCGAGGTCCTCAGCGGACGCCAGAATCTCCACCTCGTCCTCAGACGCAGAGCTTGTAGGAAGCGGTGGGATGGGTGCCACCGCAATATCGTTGGTCTTGGGGACTTTCTTCTTTTTCTGCTTGTCGCGCTGTGCCTTTGGTGGTTCAGGCTTCATGGGCTTCACTGGGTCAGTCTCAGGGACAGACGACGACCATGAGGCCCGATGACCAGGGACTGCTGGGTGTTTCAACCACTTGCGGGCGTCCGCTTTTCCACTGGTCGGAACTTGCGAAGGAAGGTCCCCAAGGGATCCCTTCCTGGCGAGAGTAGCCGAAGAAGTCTTACACTTCTCCGGCTGGGAAGGGGGAGCTGATGTCCCCGATGGTTGGGAGGGTGTTGCTCCTGGAAAAGATGGAGCAGGAGCAACAGGGTGTGAAGTGCCCCCCACAATCAAGGGGGCTTTTGGATGCTGACCAATCATAGAACCAACCGTATGGGATGACACAGGACATGGAAGAACCGTCGTTCCAGCAGCGGCGTACGTTGACGTCATTGCCACAGAATGGAGCCGCTCGTATTTCCGTCTAGCCTCGGGGTAGGTCAGGCGGTTCAAGGTCTTATATTCCATTATCTTCCTTTCTTTCTGAAATATCCTACAGTCCAGCGAGCAGGGGGAATGGTGTTCTCCACAGTTAACACAGATAGGAGGCGGGGCACACGGAGTATCAGGATGCGAAGGACGTCCACAATCCCGACACGTGATGCTAGAAGTACAGCGAGATGACATGTGCCCGAACTTCCAGCATCGGAGGAGGGATATATGGCTTCACATCACAATGGTAAACCATCACCTTAACCTTTTCGGGTAAAACATCAACCTCAAAGGCCAAGATGAAGGCACCGGTGGCTACCTGATTATCCCTCGGACCCTGATGGACGCGCCGGACGAAGTGAACACCTCGCCGTTCTAGGTTGGCGCGTAGTTCATCGTCGGACTGCAGAAGAAGATCCCTGTGGAATATAATACCCTGGACCATGTTTAAACTTTTATGGGGAGTGATGGTGACGGAAACATCTCCCAACTTGTCACAAGTGAGCAACCTCCATGACATATGTGTTTTCACGCAGCAGAATTTTCTGTCACACTTGTAACGGATGATGAATGCAATGTAAATTGTAGTGGCAAAAATATATAATTGCAGTTTACCCAT
Organism: Schistocerca piceifrons; assembly: GCF_021461385.2. Classification (NCBI taxonomy): domain Eukaryota; kingdom Metazoa; phylum Arthropoda; class Insecta; order Orthoptera; family Acrididae; genus Schistocerca; species Schistocerca piceifrons. The sequence continues at coordinate 305,086,406 of NC_060143.1, forward strand.
TTTCGGATGTTTTTCATTTACTTGTACTGTGAAACCTTCCATCTTGCTAAATTTCATGTTTCTAAGTCAACGGGAAGCACTATATAGGGTTTGATGATTGAGGTTGCGAGTATCAAATTAGTTGACGTAAATGGCCGTATCTTTTGATTGCATCGATCTAGAGGCTTACATTTTTTACATCGCCAAAGGACCATAGACCTTAGTTGTTGATATAAATTTCAACATGATACGTTTACCCGCTCCTGAGAAAAAGGGATCTTAACAGACTAATAGACAGACAGAGTGACAGACAGACGGACAACAAAGATATCCTACACTGATGAGCCAAAACATTATGACCACCTGCTTACCAGCTTGTGTCATCGTGTTTGGAACGAAATACATCACTGACTCTTTGTATCAAGGAACCGACAGCTTTTTGGCAGGTTTGTGGAGATATGTGCCGTTAGATGTCTACATACAGGTTACATAATTCGCATAAATAACGGATCGCTGAAACGCTGACTTGCGCACGCGGTGATGGCGCCCGATACCGACCCCAATGGTTTCCGTAGGATTTACATTAGGCGAATTTGTCGCCGAGATGACAACGTGAGTTTCCTAAAAAGCTGCTCTAACCATTATAGCACGGTTATGGCTCAGAGACATGAACAGCTATACTGCTGAAAAACGACATCGCGGAAGACGTTAAGTTTGAAGGGCTGAAGGTGGTTCGCAGCTGTTAGCGTGTCTTCGATTAGTATCACAGCTCCCACGCAAGCGCAGCAGTGTGTCTCAAATAGTATAATACTGCTCCCATCGGCCTGCGTACGTCGTGCTCCACACGTTTCGAGCCGCTGTTCACCTCGATGACGGCGTTTCTGGAGACGAGAATCGACGTCGTGTGAATGGGCCTCCCGTCGGGTAGACCGTTCGCCGGGTGCAAGTCTTTCGATTTGACGCCACTTCGGTGACTTGCGTGTCGATGGGGATGAAATGATGATGATTAGGACTACACAACGCCCAGTCCCTTAGCGGAGAAAATTTCTAATTCAGCCGGGAATCGAATCCGAGCCCTTAGGATTGACATTCTGTCGCACTGACCACTCAGCTACAGGGGGCGGACACCATCGACATTATGAAGCAAAAATGTGATCCAGCCGAAGAGCCGACACTTATCAATTGATTGACGGTCGAATTCCGATGGTACCGTGCCCAATGCAGTCGCAACTGATGATGTCGTTGGGTTAACATGTGAGCACGTAGGGGTGGTCTGCTGTGGAGCTCCGTGTTCAACAACGTACGATGTACGGAACAACGTACGATGAACGGTATGTTCCGAAACGCGTGTGCCTGCAGCAGGATTGCACTCTTGCGGCAGAGATGCCACAGATGAGTATCTATCATACTTTACAGAGCAGACAAGCTTCTGAACCCCGCGTTCTATGATGAATCGTGGACATCCAACCATTTAGTGCCTAGTGGTAGTTTCATTGTCCTTCTACGTCCAACCTCAGATGCTCACAACAGTAGCACGTGAACATTCGAGCAGCTTCGACGTATTGGAGTTAGTCGTTCAAAGGCTTTGCGTCATAATAACCTGTCCTTTGTGAAAGTCGCTTATCATATTGTTTTTCAGCATTTTCAGGCCATATGTTCGCTAGGGTGATCCTCTGCCCGCGTCTGCTCCGGTTATATACATCTGTTACCGCGTCACGTGTCCGCAACGCCACCGGTGGTCATAATGTTTTGGCTCATCAGTGTCTAAGGGTTCTGTCTTTACCGACTGAGGAACGCAGTCCTAAAAATTAGGTAACCGGATTGCATATTCATTGCTTTCCACCCTCCCTCTATCATCCATTCACTTCATGTCGACAGATTTAATTCAATTGTAAGGTAAAATGGTTTATGCATGCGTCTATTTTCTTAGCCTGTGCAAACTAACGTTGTTAGCTGCAGTACACGGCAGCTGCACCACTACGCGTGTAGCTGTAGCGAGAGAGAGAGAGAGAGAGAGAGAGAGAGAGAGAGAGAGAGAGAGAGGGGGGGGGGGGGAGGGAGAGATAGAGAGAGAGAAAGAGAGCTGCTTACCCGGAACCAGACGATGGTGGGCCGGTGGGCCTCGTCGCCGTCGATGGCGTCGCACGGCATGACGACGGAGTCTCCGGCTCGCCGCAGGTACAGGTTGTGGGGCCTCACCGTGAAGACGGGCGGCCGCTGCACGATCACCATCATGGGCGGACTAGGGCCCTCAGAGCCCAGCTCGTTGGTGGGCGTGCACGTGTACCTGCCACCGTGAGACTCGTCCACCTGCGAACAGTATCCTGTCTTAAGCAGGAATTACACGATACCGTATACACAGGTCTGCACCAGCGCCCCGAGCGTTCAAGTCTGGAAGTGACATATTTTTCGTTAGCCCTTATTACACGGTACACCTAACGTGTAAGTTTGCACCAGTGCTCTAAGGTATGTATTCGCACTGCAGACGTATTTAAGTCGTTGGGTGTGAATGTTGACATTTTTTTGAAGCTGATGTTCATTTATACTGAAATTTCTGAGAGGTCTAGCTTCGTATTTATTAAGCATTTATTTTTATCCCGTGCAACTAGAATGAAATTAGGCCTACGTTATGATTATACAGAATTATGAACCGAAGCTTTCATTTCAGGCTATTATCTGTGTTAACGCTTCATAGCATTTTAGACATGCAGGACTCAATTATCTACGCAGCATTTGCCCCGATAGTTTTCCCCTTAGTTGTTAGGAGAAGGGCAGAACCACGACGTAATGTCAGGAGTAGGAATCGTATTCGATCTTGATTGGGTGGCACTTTTGTTACACGCCCGTACGCAAGATTTCCACACTCCTAAACATCCCTAAGTCCACTGTTTCCGATGTGATAGCCAAGTGGAAACATGGACACGCACAGCACAAAAGCGTACAGGCCGACCCCGTTTGTTCACTTGCAGAGACCGCCGACAGTTGAAGAGGGTCGTAATGTATAATAGGCAGACATCTATCCAGACCATCACACAGGAATTCCAAATTGCATCAGGATACACTGCAAGACAGTTAGGCGGTAGGTGAGAAAGTTTGATTTCATGGTCGAGCGGCTGATCATAAGCCACACATCACACCTGTAATTGCCAAACGACGCCTCGCTTCCTGTAAGGAGCGTAGACATTGGACTATTGAACAGTGGACAAACGTTGTGTGGAGTAACGAATCACGGTACACATTGTGGCGATCCGATACCAGGATATGGGTATGGCGAATGCCCGGTGAACGTCATCTGCCAACAGTAAGATTCGGAGTCGGTGGTGTTATGGTGTGGTCATGTTTTCATGAGGGGGCTTGCACCGCTTGTTGTTTTGCGTGGCACTATCACAGCACAGGCCTATATTGATGTTTTAAGCATCTTCTTGCGTGCCACTCTTGAAGAGATTCAACTGAGGGATCGCGATTTCATCTTTCAACACGATCGAGCACCTGTGAATAATGCACGGCCTGTGGCGGAGTGGTTATTGTTAATAACACTCTTGTAATGGACTGGCCTGCACAGAGTCCTGACCTGAATCCTATAGAACAATTTTGGGATATTTTGTAAAGCTGACTTCGTGTCAGGCCTCACCGACCGGCATCGATACCTCTCCTCAGTGTAGCACTTCGTGAAGAAAGGGCTGCGATTCGCCAAGAAACTTTCCACCACCTGATTGAAGGTATGCCTGTGAGAGTGGAAGGTGTCTTCAAAGGTAAGGGTGGGCCAACACCGTACTGAATTCCAACATTATCGATGGAGGGCGCCACGAATTTGTAAGTCATTTTCAAAAATGGTGCAAATGGCTCTGAGCACTATGCGACTTAACTTCTGAGGTCATCAGTCGCCTAGAACTTAGAACTAATTAAACCTAACTAACTTAAGGACATCACACACATCCATGCCCGAGGCAGGATTCGAACCTGCGACCGTAGTGGTTGCTCGGTTCCAGACTGCAGCGCCTAGAACCGCACGGCCACTCCGGCCGGCAGTCATTTTCAGCAAGGTACTTTTGATCACATAGTTAATGAAGGAGTTTAGGCCCGAAGATCCACACAAATTTAGGAACTTCGTCAGAATGTATGTGCCTTGTATTGACAAGCAGCTGCCGATCATATATGACGGACGGCCAAGAAAACAGTAATGAGGGAAGCTATTTCACAACAGTGCGACCACAAAGGTGCAAAACGGCTTTTAGAGTGCTCACTGTTCGGGGCCGGCACAGTTCCTCTAACTCTTGTGGCTTTGTCTCAACATTATCCTTCCTGCCATTCGGAAATAGTACAAGAGATCCAATCAAATCAAACACGTGCGGTACTTTCACTTGTAATTACATGTAAGTTTACGTAAAACATATATATTAAGTAGCTGACATTTGTAGACGTACCTTATTACTGTACAACCTACCTATCATATGAACAATTTTCCTTGCTGTGTGCCTCAATAAGCACCCTTATATTTTCTTTGTTCCATTCCATTTCTACAAGAAGAAGCTATCTTTAGATATACAGACGTTCTCAACAGCTATACAAGAAAGAAAATTTTCATTTGTTTTTATCCGGAATTTAAAAAAAAATTACTCGTTGCAATATGTGTAGAAAATCTCGCGCAATAGCGAAAAACGTCCACAAGAGCTCAGTATTTCCCGTCTGCTGCCCACCAAAAAAAAAAAAAAAAAAAAAAACAAAGACAAGCAGAGAGCCGACTCCAAATACTGCATTCTGTGCGTCCGCCCATGCATGACAGAATAAACAGTTCCTAATTCTCCCCGACGGATAACCATCTGCTAGAATCGCAGCTTTAGGCATTCTGCCGCGAGGTGGCAGGCCGTCTACACATGACTTGTTGGGTCTGTCGTGTAATATCGGCCTTAAGCACAACATCTGTTCTGGTGAAAAAAAAAAATAGCTCACTCTTGACTCCAATGCGTGATTCTTTACATGCTGTTTCCCGATTCACGACCTATGATAGTTGACGCTTGTCGAGGCATGAACGGACGAATGGAGATTCCATTGTTGCCGGTTCCAAGCGGTACGCGCGTGTACGTGCTTTGCACTTCACCAAAGCGTGTATCCTGCAGATTACGTCTCTCGCTTTTTTTCTGTAAAATTAGTCGCTTACCACTACCATCGGCGATGAAATAAAAGTTCACTAAATAACTCGCTACGATCACGTTTAATGCTCTTAACAGCTACGACATTCACAGCAGAGCGCTCCGAACATTGCTGAACGCTCGTCGCCGTCCGCGAATGCGTGTCTTAGGTGCGCAGAGTCTAAACTGGACAGCCGTCGTTCATGACTCCAACTTCAGCAACGCAAAAATATCGGTAAGAAAATATCGTGCAGGGAATATATTCGATAGAAGGAGAATATCTGACTAAATGCTTAAATTAAGAAGATCTTTATTACACACGAATCCCTTGTTCAGAAGCTCATTGACCACAGATCACATTAGATAGGTATTTCCTTAAATGTAATATGCACGAAGTTTGTGTGTTGTAACAAGTATACTTATACACAAAGAATAGGCTCTCTTTACAGTTCTTTGTCTGACAGGTTATCATAAGTCTTCAAATAAACGTTGTTATAAAATTATCAAGGTCCTTGACTGAGATACATACCGTATTTACAAGTCTCTTGTCCGTGGGTGTGAACGTTGAGTGCATCTTAGCTACTAACTGAAGCAGATTTAATTCTTGCCCACCTCGATACCCACAGCCACAATCGTTTCCTCATGGCTACAGGCTACAGGGTGTGAAGTTTGCGATACTCGTACCTACTTACAAATTTGTCGAAACATAATACACTGCTCTAGAAAAGTAAGGATCGCCTTTTGAAAACACCGTAATTGACTTCCACTGCGGAGCATCACTTCGAAATTTGGCTGAAAGGTGACTACGATCTTCCTCTTAATGCTGCAAAAGCATGCCGCGTAGCGACGTCACCTCAAACTCAGCGACGCTTCAAAAGCGAAGGTGTCGACACATGCGAAAAAACGCCACAGCTCAGAAGTTCATGTGACGTGAAAAGTGTGCTAATGACGTCACATTGGCCCCACATTTCACCACAATCCTGGTCAACACCACCGTGGACCTGTCATACGATGGGAACGTCGTCACAGGCCCTATCACCCACATTTCATCCCTTCGTTTGGCGCCTTTGTGTCATAGCCACGACACAAAGCGTTAACATCACGCGGTTTTCTTATGACAGGCCGAGAAAAACACACCGCAGCTCAGAATGGACACGATAAGGTCCCAGGGGATGACATAGAGGACGCTAATTCCCTCACATTTCGCAGTCAAAAACGACAGTTGCAGTGCGATGAGCAACAGCAAGGCGTTGTTGATAATCTAAGTTCCTGCTGATATCTGCGTGACGTTTCAACCCCTCTCTACATCATGGACTAACAATCCCACTGAACGTGATCTCACTCCTTTGGAGAGTAATGCGACCACAGATTTTTCTCTAGTAGGGGGTGGAACCACCAGCCCAGGGAATACTCAAAACCATTCAACGATATCTGACATTTATCCGAAGCAGCGATGGACACGTAAGAGCCTTCAGCCCTCCTGTTTTCCGCAGCCCTGAGGCGTGATGACGTGGGAGTTCAGCATCAACGTGTGCGGAAATAAAACGGCAAAGGGTGGCCCTAAAGCCTCGCATTTTGGCAACAGCTTCGGTGCACCCGCGCACATTTATTGACAATGTTAAATTGGTGTGAACATTTCTGAAGATACGTTTCTAACGCGCTCAATAAAATTCCGTGAGTGGTACCGAGGGTGTTGCTGAAAGGGTGGATCTTAAAGTGACCCTTCGACGTTTTATTTCCGTACATGTTAATGTTGCACTCCCGCGTCATCGCACCACAGGAGGGCGAAAAATATGAATGTTGAAAAAGTACAGGTACGCTTTGCTGCAACGGTTAAATTAATGGTTTGGAACGGTCTCCAGCGGTTCCAACCTGTATGGCACAGCAAAAATTGCGGTCGCGCTGTACTCCAAAGGGGTCAGATCACGTTCGATGTGGATGCAGCCCATCAATATCCTTAGAGAAAGGCTGAAACGTGCCAGGGTGTCAGCAGTGTTAAAAGGTTGTCAAGAACACCTTGCTAATGTCAACGCTTGGTGACGCTGTTCTGACCTCCATCGGAGAGACGTCAAACGAAGGGGCGAAATGTGGGTAGGAGGGGTCGTGACGACCCCCCATCGTGTGAGACGTCTGAGATGACGTTGGGCAGAACTGTGAATTTTGGTGTCAATGTGACATCATCAACCCACCTTATAGGTCACGTGAACTTCTCTGATCTGCGGCCTGTTCTTCGCATGTGTCGACATCTTGTTGTTTGAAGCGTCGCTGAGCCCAAGGATGACATCACAAAGCGCCATGCTTTTCCACCATCGTAGAGGAAGGTTATAGGTACCTTTGAGCCAGATTTCAAACTTATGCGTCCCAATGTGAGGCATGTACGGGGTTTGGGAAAGGTGATCTTTTAATTCCGTTGCGCAGAGTATTTTGGAGAAACGATAAAAGTTGTAAGGTCTTTGTCGTTTATCGCTGTAATTTATAACATAACAAAGAAACTGATTGCTATCAGTGCGTGTGTCTTTCATATGTGCAGTATTGCAAAGAAATAAAATTATATTTCTCATTAGTTTCCTTATATCTAAAACTAATACTCGACTACAAAATATATTTAATATAAAAGAAATCACAGATTAAATGTGAAGAAATATTTGCACTTGAAAGAACTGTATGCTTTACTTTTCAGAAGTATGCTAATTGGAGGCTTAAAACGTAAGACACATTCGTTTTCAGGATTGTTACTTTAGTTTTTTGATGTAACTAATTAACATGTAATTTCATTCACATCGTTTCTATATACTGTGCTTTGTAATAAAGAAATTGCCTACAAATTACATACCTGTCGTAAGCCCACTGGACGCACTGAGGACATCAGTGGGTGTCGTGCAGACATCTAAACGTCACCTGCCTCCGGTGTTTGTTACTCACTATGAAAGTAAGCACGAAACGAAGAAGTGGACGGGCGCGAGGTTCAGTCACCACCATAGAAGGGAAGTGCAATACTGACTGCTAACTGGTGTGCTGATTTAACTAGAGTCCAGTCAGTGGGTGAAAAGAGGGGGCTGGGAAGGTTGTGAGAAGTTGAATAATTGCTCAGAAAACAACCGTGTAGTAGTAATAATACAAAATTGGAAGACAAGACGCTGAGTGTTTTAGAAAGTATTCTGCCACCTTTTAAGTGAATGCGCACAATATTTCTAATTGTCAGCAGCGCCATAACTCGGGACGTCTGGTGTCCTGTGTAAGGCTTACGCAGGTCGGGTCACGACTGCCTAAAAAGAACGGGACATCCGGCGACAGTCAGCTCACCTGGGGACAGTCTGATACACGCACCTTGCTGAAGTAGAGGGAGCCGTTCCTGCGCGAGAAGACGCCCTGCACGTTGAACGGGTCGAACAGGAAGCCGTCCTTCTCCCAGCGCAGGTTGGTGAGCGGCGGGTTGGCCCGGAAGTGGCAGTCCAGCACGGCGGGCCGGCCGTACGGCAGGAAGATCTCGCGCGCCGCGTACACCACCTTGGCCTTGTCTGCAACACTCGGCGCAACCACACGCACGGTCAGCACCGGACCTCAGGTCAGTTGCCATACTTAGCTAGCTAGTTTCGTGTTCCATGGATCATTTGTACAAGTGGCGTTCAATGAAGAATGAAACACACTTTGTTTTTCTCGGCCAATTTCAGTTGGAAAAATTCCGAATTTGTTGTGGAACAGCCTCTATAGTTTCGTGAAGTTCCGATTGGTGGCGGCGCTATAGATCGCCTTCAAAACGCCGTCTGTAATGGAAGTCGGTTGCATGCATAGAGCTGTCATTGAGTTTCTTTTGGAGGAAAACCAGAGCATCGCAGATATTCGTACGCGCTTGCAGAATGGCCACGGATACCTGGCAGTGAACAAAAGCATAGTGAGTCGTTGAGCGAGACGTCTGTCACCATCGCACAAATGTTCCACAATCCTGTTCGGCCTAACGGGTGTTGGCCGGCTGCACACAGCTTGGACTCCTGGAATGTTGGAACGTGCGGACACTCTTATTCGAGGTGATCGCCGAATCGCTATAAAGCACCTCGCTGCTCAGCTGGATGTCTCTGTCGGTAGTGCTGACAACTCGTCCACCAGCAAGACGTTGGCTCCGACGCCGATCAGTATAGTGGTACAATCTGGGCCTACAGGCCCTCCCAGTAAGTTGGCGTAAGGACGTCGCAGTGAACGGAGATGATATTGACAAGATAGGTTTTTGTAATAAAAAGAGTGGGGAATAATATGGTGTACAGGAATCCCGAAAAAAAGCAGCATACTTTCAGAAAAATAATGTGTTGCATTACTTACAGAACACACCTAGTCCTATTAGTCGTAATGATGTGTCACTTCACATTAATGTTACACATTGTTATGAGAGTAGTAAAACGGAGATAAGGAAACATAGTGGGTGAATATGGATTGGGGGAGAGAAATGAAAGAGGAAACCGTCTGAGAGAATTTTGTACAGAGCATAACTTAATCATTGCTAACACTTGGTTCAAGAATCATAAAAGAAGGTTGTATACATGGAAGAATCCAGGAGATATCAGAAGGTATCAGATAGATTATATAATGGTAAGACAGAGATTTAGGAACCAGGTTTTAAATTGTAAGACATTTCCAGGGGCAGATGTGGACTCTGACCACAATCTATTGGTTATGAATTGTAGATTAAAACCGAAGAAACTGCAAAAAGGTGGGAATTTAAGGAGATGGGACCTGGATAAACGGATAGAACCACAAGTTGTAGAGAGTTTCAGAAAGAGCATTAGGGATCGATTGACAGGAATGCGGGAAAGAAATACAGTAGAAGAAGAATGGGTAGCTCTGAGGGATGAAGTAGTGAAGGCAGCAGAGGATCAAGTATGTAAAGAGACGAAAGCTAATAGAAATCGTTTGGTAACAGAAGAGATATTCAATTTAATTGATGAAAGGAAAAAATACAAAATTGCAGTAAATGAAGCCGGCAAAAAGGAATACAAACGTCTCAAAAATGAAATCGACAGGAAGTGCAAAATGGCTAAGCAGGGATGACTAGAGGACAAATGTAAGGATATAGAGGCTTATCTCACTAGGGGTAAGATAGATACTGCCTACAGGAAAATTTAAGACACCTTTGGAGAAAAGGGAACCACTTGTATAAATATCAAGAGCTCAGATGAAAACCCAGTTCTAAGCAAAGAAGGGAAAGCAGAAAGGTGGAAGGAGTATATAGAGGGTCTATACAAGGGCGATGTACTTGAGGACAATATTATGGAAATGGAAGAGGATGTAGATGAAAATGAAATGAGACATACGATACTGCGTGAACAGTTTGACAGAGCACTTAAAGACGTGAGTCGAAACAAGGCCCCGGGAGTAGACAACATTCCATTAGAACTACTGACGGCCTTGGGAGAGCCAGTCCTGACAAAACTCTACTATCTGGTGAGCAAGATGTATGAGACAGGCGAAATACCTTCAGACTTCAAAAAGAATATAATAATTCCAATCCCAAAGAAACCAGGTGTTGACAGATGTGAAAATTACCGAACTATCACCTTAATATGTCACAGCTGCAAAATACTAACCCGAATTCTTTACAGACGAATGGAAACACTGATAGAAGCCGACCTTGGGGAAGATCAGTTTGGATTCCGCAGAAATGTTGGAACACGTGAGGCACTACTGACCCTACGACTTATCTTAGAAAATAGATTAAGGCAAACCTACGTTTCTAGCATTTGTAGACTTAGAGAAAGCTTTCGACAATGTTGACCGGAGTACTCTCTTTCAAATTCTAAAGATGGCAGGGGTAAAATACAGGGAGCGGAAGGCTATTTACAATTTGTACAGAAACCAGATGGCAGTTATAAGAGTCGAGGGGCATGATAGGGAAGCAGCGGTTGGGAAGGGAGTGAGACAGGGTTGTAGCCTCTCCCCGATGTTATTCAATCTGTATATTGAGCAAGCAGTAAAGGAAACAAAAGAAAATTTTGTAGTAGGTATTAAAATCCATGGAGAAGAAATAAAAACGTTGAGGTTCGCCGATGACATTGTAATTCTGTCAGAGACAGCAAAGGACTTGGAAGAGCAGTTGAACGGAATGGACAGTGTCTTGAAAGGAGGATATAAGATGAACATTAACCAAAGCAAAACAAGGATAATGGAATGTAGTCGAATTAAGTCGGGTGATGCTGAGGGAATTAGATTAGGAAATGAGACACTTAAATTGGTAAAGGAGTTTTACTATTTGGGGGGCAAAATAACTGATGATGGTCGAAGTAGAGAGGATATAAAATGTAGACTGGCAATGGAAAGAAAAACGTTTCTGAAGAAGAGAAATTTGTTTACATCGAGTATAGATTTAAGTGTCAGGAAGTCGTTTCTGAAAGTATTTGTATGGAGTGTAGCCATGTATGGAAGTGAAACATGGACGATAAATTGCTTGGACAAGAAGAGAATAGAAGCTTTTGAAATGTGGTGCTACAGAAGAATGCTGAAGATTAGATGGGTAGATCACATAACTAATGAGGAGGTATTGAACAGAATTGGGGAGAAGAGGGGTTTGTGGCACAACTAGACAAGGAGAAGAGACCGGTTGGTAGGACTTGTTCTGAGGCATCAAGAGATCACAAATGTAGCATTGGAGGGCAGCGTGGAGGGTAAAAATCGTAGAGGGAGACCAAGAGATGAATACACTATGGAGATTCAGAAGGTTGTAGGTTGCAGTAAGTACTGGGAGATGAAGAAGCTTGCATAGGATAGAGTAGCCTGGACAGCTGCATCAAACCAGTCTCAGGACTGAAGACAACAACAACAACATGTAAATATGGCTGCGGGCTGACCCTTGAAAAAGATTGTTCTTAATTTATTTTTTATTTTTGTTTATTTTCTATGCAGATGGGAATTACTTATTCCTGCCCATCGCGTTTCACATATGGTCACATTTCCGACCCTTCCAGATATGCTAGAACTGTCTGTTAATCTGGCTTCCAGCTGGTGGGGGAAGGATATTCTGGTTCAGCCTGAGGAGGAAAGGATGAACTTCCTCTAATCCTCCTGAATGGGTGGCTGCTGTATCCCTCTAGGCTGATTTGTCGGGTGACGAAATAAATAAAAAGAGAGAGAAAACGTGTTGTACTGTGTTTGTCCTCGAGTACATATATACAGTTTTGGTCGTTTGTGTGTTCACATATCGAGTCGTATGGGGCAAACCATGGTTTCCGGACATATGGTTTTTGGGACTATTTTCTTGTTGGTTGTTCGTTATATATTTGTTTGTATATTTTTTTGTAAATCATACAAATCCACAATTTCATTCAGATGATGATGAAATTTTGTACACTTTACCTTCAAGGCTAGAGGAAGATCACTGTCTACATAAGATTTCGCAACCTGACATGAAACATATATCCATACAATATACGAACGGAAAAGGTTGTTACGAAAAGTCTCTAACAGTTCTTGGTCGATTTCCTTCATATTTCTACACGATCCCGTAATGAATATTGCTTCAAAGAGTTTGTTCGATTTATTTACTTCAGATTTCTATATTCAGATGAAACAACTAAGATAGGTAATGAAAAATTAAATGCCTAACAAACGAAATGTATCGTGATAAACTGAGCATGATCCCTGCCGCGAGAATATATTACAGCGGTGATACCCGTCTTGGAGATAATACCGTCAGACGTCGCTATATGGCGGGACGTGCGGAAGCTCGACAGTTTGACAGATACATGATTGTAAACACTTATTTACTGATTCGTTGCCGCTCTTATGACATATACACTAAAAGATATTTTAGTCCGTGTTTTACAGTCATTTTTATTATTAAAATCCATAATGGCATTCAAATGTTAAGACAGCTCATGGACATAGTAACAACAAAAGGCGCTAGATCACGGCCTGTTCAAAAATTTAGCAGAACGCGAGGTTTCCCGAAGTGTGACTAGTCTGTTTGAACATTTGAGTCACGCTCAAACACAGACCTACTTGAAACAGTGAAAATTTGGATAAACAATAGAAGAGGAATTTTCCAAAAACACAATAAGATACTATCGCAAAACGTAACAAAAGATGGCAAAAGTAATCATCTTTCCACACAGGTGAAGATGTACACATTCTTCACATTCCGTTGACACCCAATGATTCAAATATGCCCTTCCATTTAAGGCGATTGCAGTTTCCCATGCGCCTTGCATTCGCTATGAGTATCAACAAGGTACAGGGGCAGTCACTTTGTGTGGCCGATATTAAACATTCTGGGAAACGCCAAGCACTGCAGCTAGTAACACAAAACAGCAGGGGCTTTAACATCTGTTGCTGAAAATGTTCGTAAAACCCTGGCTGACGTCAGTACTTTACAGAAGTGATGTAAGCAGGAGTAGGAAATGGCCAATGAGAATACCTGCATTTTGCTCCGGTTTCTGGTTGGCTGAAAGGTCTGTATGTTACATAATTTCGAGGAGACCTTTTGAAGATTTTACAATTGGTAAGTCGGCCTTCAGCTCTCCTGGTAATTGGGTGTCAAAGAGTGGGCCCTATGGGACGAAATCTGTATTTTACAGTCATTATCTTTTCGGAGTTATGGAGTTAGCGTGATCAATGAAGTTGAAACTTCCTGGCAGATTAAAACTGTGTGCCGGACCGAGACTCGAACTCGGAACCTTTGCCTTTCGCGGGCAAGTGCTCTAGTAAATGGTAGAGCACTTGCCCGCGAAAGGCAAAGGTCGCGAGTTCGAGTCTCGGTCCGGCACACAGTTTTAATCTGCCAGGAAGTATCATATCAGCGCACACTCCGCTGTAGAATGAAAATCTCATTCTGGAATCAATGAAGTTATTTTTCCAATATGGAAACTTTACAAGGCATTCTTAAGTGCGATCCCGAGCGCGAGCTTGAATTCTGCTCACGTACTTTCCTATTTTTCTCACCTAGTATCGCGCATTAGTGAGCTGAGATTTGTTCGGTCAAAAGAGGTCTCAGATCTGAACATGGAGTCATTAGCTGAAAACTTTTGGAAATTTGTGGTAAGATCTTATGGGACCAAACCGCTGAGGTCGTCGGTCCCTAAGCATAGTCGACCGCTGTGGCCGAGCGATTCTAGGCGCTTCAGTCCGGAACCACGCGGCTGCTACGGCCGCAGGTTCGAATCCTGCCTCGGGCATGGGTGTGTGTGATGCCCTTAGATTAGTTAGGCTTACGTAGCTCTAAGTCTAGGGGACTGATGACCTCAGATGTTAAGTCCCATAGTGCTTAGAGCCATTTGAATCATTTGAACTCTAAGCCTACATACTACTTAATCTAACTTAAACTAACTTACGGTATGGACAACACACACACCCATGCCCGAGGGAGGACTCGAACCTCTGACGGGGGGAGCCGCATGGACCGTGATAACCCCTCAGACCGCGCGGCTAGCCCACGCGGCTGTGTCATTAGCTGCTTGGAAGTGGTGTTCAATAATAGTGACAGATTTGGGTACGGTTAACTGGAACCAATAAATTTAATTTGTTTCCGTAGGGACTTGGGGGGGGGGGAGTCGACTTTAACGTCCCAATGTCAGCGAGGTCATTAGAGAAGAAGTACAAGCTCAGACTACGGAAGCATGGGGAAGCAAGTGAAATTATCAACACTGCTTCAAATTTGACCGTATGTTTATTCAGTGTAGGCCTTACTGCATTAATACACGTGGCAGATTAGATACTAATCAAAATCGACGATGAAATGTGCCAATTCTGTGAAGATAGAGACGTCAGCAGCGATGGACTCGGCGACGAAAAGAACTTTGAGGACGAAGTTGGGGGCTTATCAGGCCAAAGTAGCAAAAAGCGACCATCCATTAGCCGTGGCGATAGTTGTTATAGACCAGGCATCGATGATATCCGTACGTTTCAAGTTTTGCTGTATGATAAATACTTGTCAATCTTTAAACGCGTTTTCCTCAAAACCATGTTTTTCGGCATGGTTGTCGTCGTCCACGCTCCAATTTTCATCCGATTTTAATGATTTTTGGTCTCTCTTGATGCAAATTGAATTCTCTTCAGTTCATCGAGCCGACTTTTTACATGTTGATATTTAGTATTTGTTTCAGCCTAGAAAGAGGGGTCCCAAGAATCGCCATTTTTTTTCAAATAGGTTATCTTTAATTTCGCAAAAAAGAATTACAATTCCCTACGATGAACTAAAGTTACATCTGTAAATCAGGGTTTCGGATAACAACAACCGGAGTTATAGTGACAACCGTTGTTCTACCTCCATTTAAAGGTGCCTCGGAAAAATCCCAATCATACATTGCAGATATTAATACTTTTCAATAAAAAATACCAATAAAAACTTCCATGTATTTTTATTTATTGCAGCATACACCATTGTCTACTACATTCCAGTACCGAGAAAAAATACCCTGAATTTGAGAAATATTTTCGTCCGTGACCATGTCGTTTCCCTTTAACCACTTCGTCCAGTTACAGATTTGAGTATGCTGCCTCTCTCTCTCTCTCTCTCTCTCTCTATCTCTATCTCTATCTCCAATTCTCCCGTAGAGTTTGAACTGTATTCCTGCTTTGTTGCTGCCTGCTGCATCGACTATCGGCGTAAGTTGTTACAAGACATTTGGAGTCGGTGCAGGAACAGTTAGCCTAAAACGCATTCCAGTCCTCTGGCCGGATCACGGAATCTTCCCTGAAAGCAGGTGGTTTGGTAGAGGGCTTTTAATTATTGAAATTCGAGTTCTGAGAGAACCCAAACTCGCGAGTCAAAGCGAGGACAGCGACCCTTATTTAGACTGATTTGTTGAAGTGGTAGAGCAGAAAATTAATCCGGGTCCGAAAATAAACGTTTCTAATGAAATCCACGGAGCTGTACGTCACGTGATTTCTCTTGTACGACGCACATCGCTATAGTGCGTGCATTCTGGCCGCTGCCGCAATGGTAATTTCGTACGACAATACAGAACATCCGAGGAATGGACGAAAGGTACATTTCAGTATTACACAAACAGAAATTCTTCTATGTAACAGAACGAGTTGCGAAGGATATGCCTTCTCATTTCGTTATCAAATTTAATTTTCATGTTTTGTTATCAAATTTAACTTTGATGTCTGTCAGACATTTTATGTCGTTGAGTAAGTGATCAAGGCTTCCTTTGGCATCATTTTGCACCCGCTAATGTGGAATAATGAATGTAATTTTTGCTTCTGGTATATCAATTATTTACATCACTCTTACTTTCGAACTGTAACGTGTTAATTCAAACAAACTTCATGAGGAAATACGACTGCGAAGTAGTCGAAATATCTGACTCCTGAAACAGACGTCTGCAAAATAATCGTAGGAGAGCGCCACTTATTATTCTTACAGCAATTTTCTGAGAAGTGAAAACTTCTGTTCATAAAGATGACTTACACCTGAACTTAATTCCACGTCACATTATTGAATGAAAATGCGAACAAAAAGGGGCAATCAAAATCTCTTCGCTTCAGGACGTTGTCCCGGCGTTTACAGCGTAATGCGTCTCCGACGCGGCTATGTAAGCAACAACATGCGTTTAATTTTCACCTATACGATAACTTAATTTTCTTAAAATTTTACACCTTTCTTATAATTTTCTTACGATGTGTTATGTACAGCATTGGTGTTGTATCTCTAGATACGGCTGCAGCTTAGAGTACTGGAATTTCGTGGTTGGAATCGCGTCATCTCAAGTCTTAAAAGTAGAAGTATAAATGTCCTGGAGTGGGATATCTGCCGAGCTGTGCAGTTTCTGATTTCTGGTGACCTACGGAGACGAGAAAATAATTAAAATTTTATGGATGACAGTGTCATGCAATCGAAACGTCTTTTGAGTGATAATTAATAGGGGTGGCCCAATAAAGCATGAAAATATGGGTACGACACCACACACGCATATATTAATGAGAGGGGGCATCATCTACCTACAACAGAAACAAGTGACCATTGTACTAATCAGGTTTATTATCATAAACCACCAACTTATGAATTACCCACTGTGAAAAGCAACAGATCATTTAATAAACAGACAAGGGATTATAAATGTGTAATCTAACTTTTACACATGTGGGTGAACACGATAAAGCATGATTTAGGGAATACATATCGGATAGGGCCAATGACTAGAAGAATTGTTAGTGAATTGAAGCAAGAACCCAGTGAAGCAGAACCACCAGTAACATCGCCAAAGTGCAGGGTGGAAGTAACCGGCTGGCTATGAGACATTAAAACTACACCATTAGCTCCTGATGGGAGTTAACTAACATGGCGTCGCTACCTAATTAGTGACTGCATTGGGAGCCTATTCTTACCACACTCATACAACATAAAGGTGGAAGACGACAGCAGTAACAGCTGGAGATTCTGAGACCACCGTGGCCTCTGTACTGAGTACTAAAATGGAGACATCGTCCTATACGACACCAAGTGTTGCCTTACTCTGCTGCAGCAAGTGACCTCTATCCTAACAGTCTGCAACTTAGCTGTTTCTGCCCTAGCAGATATCTCCCAGCCAATAGTAGCAGACATTGCGAGTTCCACTGAGAACAATTTTGTAAGAAGGTTAAAAAACTCCTAGTCCTGAGAATTTTTTTATGGTTAACCAGTAGAACTGTGGCGTCAGGAGGGAGCCAGAAAACCTCTCCCGCTCCTTGGTACGATTCTGAACTTGACAAACAGAGAGGCTTACACATAGAAACGCACGAGAAAGCATGTGCACGACAGAAATAAACATTATGAATTAATCAGAAAGCCTGTATAGGGAACTTGAAACGGACGTTCTTCTATGCCGTGGCTGCCGAGGCAAACGGTGGTTCTTAAACTCTACCATCTCTACTTTAGATTTTTTATTTTTTCTAGAAGGATTCTTCCCTGCGTCTCGAACAATATTGAGTTTGGCAGCTAGCTGGCTCTTTGTGCCGCCCCGAGTGCTGGGGTTGGCGAAGCAAATTCCCTTTCGAATACTGCCCTGAAGTCGGCCCTCAGCTCTGAACGCGTTTATGGTTTCTCCTGGCCCTTTTAAGGCAACTTCTACGTCGGTCCAGCCCACGTGCAAGCTTTCAGCTCTGCAGAAAATAACAACACTCTAACAAAAGACGGGCAGAGAAGAAGCTATTAGCTGGGCAGTCACTGGTAGTATTGAATACTGTCTGCAGTTATGTTGCAGGAAAAGAGATCGACTGCATTGACCAAGGGGAATGAGGATACAATATTATGAAATATGTTGTGGAGCAGTTTTGAAGAAAAGCTGCCACGTAACATAAGCAAGCAATAAAAGTTGATAGCCGCAGGTTTCTTATCTGTATGGTGTGTGCTGCCGATGCCCACGTTTCCACTTATCAGCCTCTGAATAAAACAAATGTACATTAACGTTCAGGACAGCTCAAAAAGAATTTAGCGAATACAAGTGGCTATAACTATTTAATATTTAATGAAAGCGATTCAGATGTTAATATGAGCCATCATAACTGTACTTCAAGTGCTTTTGTTATGCCACTTTAGCATTTATTCTAAGTGAACATCTTCAGGTGATCTGTAGTTCAGTAAGACACAGATTAAACTAAAAGCTATTAAAAAATACGTGTAATGTAGGATATATGAATCACATCGAAAATTCACCAGTTAGCTTCGTAACTAATGACAAAATGGTAGAAATGTTTCACTGAAATGACTCAAATGTATAACTGCCAAATATAACCTTAAAAGGCACGCAATGAAACAAGACGAGCACACAGAAACACTTCATCAACTGCCTGACACAAGCACAGCCTGCTGCACCTGCTGGCAAAATAACAAGATGCTTGGCTTTTGAGAATAAGTTCAAAGTTCTGTGCCCTAGCCGTAGACGGGCCAGTCAGGTCCCAGCCGACCGCGGTGTCGTCCTCTGCCACTGGCGTCATTGAATGCAGTAGGGAGGGGTGTTTGGTCAGCAAACCCCTCTCCCGGTCGTTCTTGGGTTTTTCGATGTTGGAGCCGTTGATAATCTGTCGGGTAGCTCCTCAGTTGGTCCTACCAAGCTGAGTGCAATCCTGACAAGTCCTCCCACCAAGGGAAGGCGGAAACGGGACCAGGTCCTCCGCATGGCAATTAGCACGAATGAACATTCAGCTACGGAGGCAGACTTTGAGAAAAAGATTTTGTGAGAATTAGTTAGTAAAACCGTTGGTGATCTTTCAATGTGCGTTACATGGCATGTATTACATGTATGTGTTAGAAAGCTTTTAGCCTAATCTGTGTCTTGTCGAACGACAGGTCAACTAAAGACGTTCATTAAGAAAGAATCTGGGTTCGGCGTAATAAACGCACCTGAAATACCGTTGTGGTCGTTTTTATTAACATTCATGTTATTCAGCTGCGGAGTTACAGAATGATCATGAATGTCTGCCCAGCGATACATCGATATGAATTACAGAGACCGTAGAGACTAGTTAAATAAAAGTTTTCGACGTCGTTTATAGGTTTTCCTCTTGGTCACAGGGAAACATATACGTGGTAATCCATTTCATACCATACATTCTGAAGTAGGAGGGCTATTTTTTCGATCCATCGCCAAATTAAAACCACAGTGAAACATTTGAAAAAGCTCTCCGTAGATGTGTTAGGCAGTGTGTCTGGTATGCCTGTCGATTGCATCACGTCACAGGATGTACAGCAGGCTGTTACGTACTTCTTCACGCAAAAGGACAGGGTACTTTAGAAAACGGGTATCTTCAACCTCGTGCATCGGTGGGATGATTGTCTCAGTGCTCCAGGCTATTCTGCCTGATTAGCATACAGATTCTGAACTGTGTAGTCTTCGAACTGAAGCTTTTTAATCGTCCATTATTTGTTAACGTGCTGGTTTGCCTCTCCAAAGTACTTGCAACAATTCGAAACGAAACGTAGCTGAAATTAATCGTTTTAAGAGTGCGAAAACGTTTTTTTTTTTTTCAGTTTAAATTCTCATCTACATGGTCATATAATGTTTTTGAAGTTTACATCCTACTTATTATATACTCTTAGAGCAGAATAGTTTGTGGCATATGTTGTAGAACAAACAACTACTAACATTGACGTAAGCGATATACTTTTTATCGCATAATTTTACAAACCATCGTACAGTTATTGCAGGATAACTATAGAACAGAAAAAATGCCGAAATGAGCTGGTGGTGACTTAAATATAACGAGTTAAAATTGTGTCAATTGCAGGAAAATCTTGGAAGATTAGGTATAACATGTTTCTTCTTCGACCCAGTATGCATTGTGGTCCCATCAGAGAGAAAACGTATTGTACTGTTTTTGTCCTCGAGTACATATATACAGTTTTGATCGTTTGTGTGTTCACATATCCAGTCGTAATAAATCGTATGGGGCAAACCATTGGTTTCCGGACATACGGTTTTTGGGACTATTTTCTTGTTGGTTGTCCTCTAGTTGCCGTTTTCGTTTGTATAGTCAAACATCTGGTACATAAAACACATACATATATATGTGATGAAACATGTGTGATTTCAACATAACAACCCTTACATAATCACAACATGTTCAAGCAAAATAGGTGCCGTCACAAGATGTAAACGAAGTTAGCTTGGAAAGTCGAGCAGGTATCATAAATGAGTGCAATTCAGACAAAGTTTCCCCCAGAACAGAGGTCCGTGCATGCCAGTGCAGTGATGGTACCAATATGTTCCAAAAATCCACGCAGGAAACTGTGGTTTTTCATGGGAGCCATATTTCCGCGTCAGCTGATCACAGAGTTAAGAGATCGAGTGCTTTGGATAGACCTTGGCGTAATGGCCGTTTGTATATCAGAAGAACTGGCGTACTATAGCTATCCTACAGTTCAGGATCAAGGTTTAAACATTACATACTTCCTACAGTCAAGGCGAATGGAGCATACTGTTTCGTCTTTTTGCATTAGGTGTGCTCTAGGGAGGACCTTAGACGGCTTATAAAAGAACCACTTGATCATGGGCGATTCCTGAGAAAACTTCGAAAAATTTTTGGGTATGAAAAGCACCAGTTACGGGGATGGCCACTTCCGTAATTTCCATTCATGTCAGATCGCCAAGATTTTTTTTCCTAAGATGATTTACTTGGGAACATTTTTTTATATCATTTTTCGTTGCTGAGATCCAGCAGTTCCAATTTACCGTCTTTATTCATGTAAAATATGCACGAAGTATCCGGTCTGAGGCGTAAAAGTAGGTTTGACTATCGCAGTCACACATGGGAAACATACTAGATTCATCGCAAGGGTTCTGAGGTTAGTAACTTGCAGTTTCAGTCAACATTTTTTTGACAAGTAAAACTTTACGACTCGTTGCCTATGCATAATGGACACTTCGCGTATATACAAACGTATCCAAACTGTAGTGTATTGACAAAAAATGGGCTGCAAAGGCTTTTAACATGCCTGAAAACAACTTAAAACGAGTGCCAAAATTTACGTAGAACTCTAAAGACGGCAAATTCGGTAATAAAACGGATCATAAGCCAGTCGTTTTCAGTGAATTGCGATCGGTAAGTCAAGTATCCAGCAAAATGTAAACCAAACGATTTTGTTTTGACCTTATATTATGTGTACTTATGTGTTACTTAGATGTGTCAAAGTATGTAAGTGTGTCAAATTATGTAAATAAACTGTAAAAACTTTATCAATCAGTAGAATTCGTTTTATATAAGCAGCACAGCCTGCTGTGGCACGGAAAAGAAGGTAACCAGAGGAAAAACTCTCCTATCGGACCACAGAAATGGAATATGCTCCTCTTTAAAAGGTAGAAAAGTGAGGAACCACCAGCCTGAATTCTCGTTCCGCCTTCATCAGCAAAAATCTTGGCATGCGAATATATTCGCGCTTTCTTTGTGCTGAAAGAAAGGAGCAGGGAGTGATGATGGAAGAGGGAGGATGTAATGCCACAGGGAGAGAAAGAGAGAAGAGACTGTGATGATGGGATGGAAAAAGTAGCAGTAAAATAGAGAGACGGATCAAAACAATAGCGCTGGGAACTAATGAGAGAGAAGATATTGTTGGGCAGTGAGAGAAGTGGCAATAAAAGAGAAAGAGATATGATTGGAGACAGATGCAGTGGAACCAAAGGAGAAGGGAGACAATGGAAATGAAGAAGAGAAGTAAATGAGTAGAGATCATACATAAGTTTCGGGGCGGGGGGGGGGGAAGATTGACTCTCCCAGACCGCTGCACTTTAACACGTGGCTATAGGGCTGATCTGCCCAAGATATATACTCCGCGAGCGCAGCCGAGTCAACTCAGCACTCCGGCTAACTCGGCCACTGTGCTATTCCGAGCAGGTGCGTGAGTGTGACGGATGTACGCCGAAGGTTGCTTGTGTTGGAAAAACTTCGAAAGACTCATTTTCAACAGAGGCGAAATTAGCATCATACTTTTATAACGAGGATTTTATCACTAGTACTTCTTTTCAACATTTTATTTCTCAGTTGAAGCGGAAGTAATGAACTCAATAAGAATATTAGACAGTGATAGTGCAGCGAGCAGACTTACATACAGGTATTTAACATTATGTCGTGATGTTTACAAATTTATAAAAAATGGCTCAAATGGCTCTAAGCACAATGGGACTTAAAATCTGAGGTCATCACTCCCCTAGACTTAGAACTACTTAAACCTAACTAACCTAAGGACATCACACACATCCATGCCCAAGGCAGGATTCTAACCTGCGACCGCAGCAGCAGCGCGGTTCCGGACTGAAGCGCCTAGAACCGCTCGACCACAGCGGCTGGTTATAAATTTAAACACATTTAGAATGTAGAATATGCACTTTATCTGAACGATCGTTCGTGATGTAGTCAAACACATGCAGTTATGGAGATTAAAATCTGTTAAACCTGAATACTGATTGGAGTTTCGCAGTTTCATAACAGAAAAAAACCATTCACACACAAGCAATGAACTAACCTTAGCGACTTGTGTGTGCAGTCGAGGACATGACTCTTGGGGTATCATTTTACAAAATTCTTGTAAATTCCTGGATGGGACAAACACGTTATTGAGCTGAGTGCTAGACGGCACGTCTCTCACCACAGGCTACATTAGCAGTGACAAGTGAGAATGGCCTGACAAACAAATCGAAATCAGTCTCAAACGTGCAAAATCTTGAAATTCTGTGAGAATTCCTGGTGAATCGTATCAATTATTGAAACATAATCCACCACGTCTTTTCCGTAAATTACTGCCTTGAGTACCGATAAATGTTCCGTGCCATGATCTTCAAGCTAACTTTTCCATAGGATTAATGTTTGTTTCACAGCATCAATCTTACCCGCCATATCTGTTACCAAATGACTCTCGCCTCGCATTATAAAACTCGATGAAATCAAATAATTGGTATAATCGACCATAAAATGGTTCAAATGGTTCAAATGGCTCTGAGCACTATGGGACTTAACATCTGAGGTCATCAGTCCCCTAGAACTTAGAACTACTTAAACCTAACGTAAGGACATCACACACATCCATGTCCTATGCGGGATTCGAACCTGCGACCGTAGCGGATGCGCAGTTCCAGACTGTAGCGCCTAGAACCGCTCGGTCACACCGGCCGGCGCCACAGTTGGCCTTAACTAAGTTTTTCACTAATAGTCGCCTTATGGTCAGCCAGCATTCATTCTCGTTCGTCAGATGACACACGCATCATACCGTTTTTGGAGCTACTGTTGTAATGAAGTTGCAGTGAATGTTTCTCAAGCTCATAACAGTGCTATGGCGTATTGAGCACTTTGCATAGAGTTCAAATTACACGAAAAGTAAGGCAGTTCCCATTCAACTTTGAATGTTGTCACTTCTCAACTTTTTATTTTTTGGACAAGTGCGCGGTCACCATGGTAATCTTAATTCAGAATTTCAACTTACTTTAACACAACTAGTGTTAAAACACAAGGGAATTACAGACACTGACTGCGACGGGGTATTGAGTTAAATCAAGGGGGGCAGCTGAAAAGTTGTACCAGACCGGTATTCGAAACTGGGTTTTCTGCTTACTAGGTCGGAGGGCAGAGCTGGCAGGGGTCGTGCTTGGGGACCTGGCCACGGTGTCCGAAACTATTTACAGAGGCAGCGGGAGGGAAACATTGTACCTTTATTTTAATTCTTTTTTATGTATTTATTTTTATTTATTTTTTATATATCACAGGAAAAATAAAAGCCAATCACATCTGAAGAAGAGAAGAAAGAAACGTAGGGCTGAAGTGTCATACTCGTCACCCCAATGGGAAGAATATCCTAGCCCATGTAACTGCGCAAACCTGTGGCTCCCCACCGCAAACATGCTGCCTACAAAGTCTGCCAAGTGCGTTTTGTATTTAGAGTGAGGTCGGATGATCTCATGTTGTTCTAGTAGATAGACCCAATAACTCATGCGCGTTATCACGGTTCACCGTTCACGAGACCACGTAGTGGGATGCATGTTGTGCAATCCAGCGGACTACCGACGTTTTTCTGTGAGAGAAAGTGGACCGCGTCTGGGAAGAACAAAACGGCTGTCGTGATCGGGGAATCGTGGGTGCGTTGGAGGAGTAACATGATGCCTTGCGACAGCCGCCAAATATCCTTCGGCTCATTGCACAGCAGACGATGTTCGTTGGTGTCCTGCATGCCACATATACGGCAGACTGGAGAATTGACAGTGAGAATGTCGTACAATCGTTGGTGTGTGACTGTCTTCCTGTTGATAAATGTGTCTGAGGAGGAGATTGGTATGCAGAGCTCGCTAGATCTATCACCAATCCCTCGTTGGGTATTTAAGTTCGATAACATTGTTGCCATGATGGCGCCTCAAGTATCGGTAATATCCCATGGGTGATGAGGATACTCTAGGAAGGTATTTGTAACTGACCCTCAGTAAAATCAACAAAGAATCCCACGACTTGAGGAAAAGAGAGCGATGTCGTGCCTACCGCAACTGGCGATTCAAAAGACCGAGGAAGAGGAATGTCAGGATTGCCGACGTGATAGCGTGTTGCCGTTGATTCCAAGTCCGTACCGTCGCTTGTAGGTTTAGAGCGTGAGCCTTGTCCCACACCTTCGTGAGCTTAAATACTCCAGAATGGTGTGGGAGAGCTTAAGTGTCGTATTTGACATTAAACAGCAGCTCTTGGTTCTCATAGTATCCAAAGGCCGCCATTAACCTGTCGGCAATACCACTTGGCATCGGCAGTGCCTGTGTCAGGTGTGGCAGTCGTGAGGCAAGATGAACATTAGAATATTCCAGCACTTGGAGTACATCATGGGATCGGACCTTACTGTTGCGTATTTACAGTCGGAGGTACTGTAGGAGTCGCCGGCACTTCTTGAGTGCCATCGTTATACCTTCATCCGTTAGGGATTCCAATAACGCAGCTGCATCCGAACCATCCACCCTGTCGCAATCTGTCTTCTCCCATCCGACCGTCCATCGGCGTCCAGGCGAAAAGGAGGCGGTAATGCACTAGGAACCCAGAAGTAATGTCCTATTGTGACGTCAAGGGCCAATCATCTCCATCATGGAACACTCTAATCAACGGTTAGTGACTACGTGCATGCCCTCTGGACACATGATGTATGAAAATACGTTCTCCATTCACTTTGTCCAATCACAGAGCGTGGATCGAAAGTCCATCCAATCGACATCTCGTGATCGACAAAATGCACACCTGAATGCGATGGACTTACCCTTGACACCCAGGCAACGGAGGCCGGGAAGCATCATTTAGTAACATTCAAGTGTATCTCGGAGCCATCTCGCTTTTTCCTTGCTATAATTTATTAGCGCCCTTCGTATCGGATCTGCAGGCTGCATTTGGGATCCGCCAATAAGGATGAATTAAGTTTCCACAAACTATGGCCCCACCAGATCTGCTGTTGTGGGAGGATTAACGTGCATAAATATGCAAGGTGATCGATAAAAGCTGCGGGCCAACGTTCATCAGTTAACACATGATCTTTTAATTCGTCAGAAACTTAAGTGCGGTACAGTCTGCTCGCTGAGTGGCTAGTAAAAAACGTGTAGCCCTTTCTCTGTCCATGGATTTTTCCCCATGTGTCCATTAGTGCCATGTGTCGGCAGATTGTGTGCAGTGCATAGCACGAGTTAACATTCAGGGTTTGATACTTCAGCGTGAGTACGCAATTAAAATCCTCTCCTACCGAGATGTGATCATATCTGCCACGCAATAGGGACGCAATCTCCTCCGAATAGAATTTCTCATGCGCCCGTCGATTGTCATATCCAGAGGGTACATAGATGTTGACAATATGAATGCCATTCCCAGTCACTGCCAGCCCAGGAACAAAGGGAGATAATCTAAGTCACACACCAGAACTCCTTCCTGGACCAGGATCGCCAT
Organism: Schistocerca piceifrons; assembly: GCF_021461385.2. Classification (NCBI taxonomy): domain Eukaryota; kingdom Metazoa; phylum Arthropoda; class Insecta; order Orthoptera; family Acrididae; genus Schistocerca; species Schistocerca piceifrons. The sequence continues at coordinate 305,112,859 of NC_060143.1, forward strand.
GCCATGTCCTGTGTTTAGAGTCGGCACTGGATAATTGTTATAACCACGTGCATCTGGAAGGCAGCATTGCAAGTTTCGTGCACCAGCACGATATCCGAATCCATGGCATAGGGCATGTCCTGGAAAAGTTGCAACTTTCCAACCGATCATACGATATTAATGTCAATTCCCACCTTATAAGATTGGTTCAGTGTCGTCGTCATGCTCGTGCCATATTACTGTAAACTCCAAAGGGTGTAGTCCACTATTTGTCCTCAGAGGATTACCTGGCATTGTTTTCGCCCTGTGGTGTGCGTCCTGCAAGTGAGCTGTCATCAAATGACTCTTCGACTTGCTCTGCTCAGTCATATTGTTCATTTATCCCAGAAACCCCCTCTGCCGCATTTAGATGTAATTGCTCGAACGCAGTCACTGACTCCTTCATCAGCATTACCCGGTCAGTCAGTGTCAATGAAGGGCGACCGTCTGAAAGGCAGGACATCTGGTACCCATCTGAAGGAATGCTTTGGATATCCTCTAAAGGCACGTGCTCCTCGTCAAATGTGTCTTTGGCTCGAGGATTTTCCATGTCCCCTAGAATAGGGAAGGACGTGTTACCCGAACTATGCCGATGCCTTTTGCGACTCTTCGGCGAGCGTTTTTCCCGTGCCCTGCCCTCTGCTGCCGTCGGCGATGCCTCACGTTTTTCATGAGGCGCTCGTTGGTCCGTTGCTGCCACCACATTCTCGACTTCCACTTCCACGCTGCATGGTACTTTTGAGGAAGGCTCCTCCGTCATCTGCCGTGAGGGGCACCCTCCCTGTCACCTCCCTGCTCCCCTTCCTCGATCCGCTCTTGCATCAACACGTCTGTATCACGCTCCGACCTCAGCAACACCTCCCGGCGGGCAACCAATACGTATAAAACGGCAGTTGCGTCTGTAACTTCTGGCTGTGACGATTCTCCATGTGGCAGATGCATTATGTGGCGTTGTATGAACTCCGTCCATCATTCAGTCATATGATTGAGTACTGTCCCATACAGTCTCAGTGATTCAATAACCTTCGATTCTGGTACATCAAACGGCAGTTCAGAGACCTGAATGACCCTCACTCTCAAGCTGGAAAGAGCCACTGTTACATCGATGATGTGGACAACAGCGTGTCGAAATATAAAAGCTCTTTGAGCAGCGGCGATGGTTCTCTCACATACAGCTTTATATGGACGTACATTGTGCTGCTTATAATGGATAGGTGCATCCCAACTAGGTCTGTAGCAGGTAAACGAACTTCCTCCCTCAAAAAAAAAACACTGTTTTTCAAACGCCTTGGTTCTGGCATATTGGTTGTAAAACGTAAACTGGATCGTAGTCTTTCCGAAATTATGTCCTATGGCGATCTATTCAGACAACACCCACGAATATCAGTGGAGTAACCACTGAGCCACGCCACTGTCTACTGCAGACTGTGACAACTAAGCCATCTAGACACAATGGTCATTCCAACTGCACTGACTACCTTAGCCTCTTGACAGACAAAAATTCTCACCTTATCCACACACTAGTAATGTAGTGCGCCTTGCCCCGTTGTCCTCACTACTTTAGACATATCACCGATTCCCGTAAGAGTTTGAATTTGGTGTGCAGCTATACCGAAAAGATCACTGGCTCTCTCTCCTTATATATATATATATATATATATATATATATATATGGTGTCTGTTCATTTGGATATCTCCAAAAGAACAGAAGCTACATTAGTGTGCAATTGGTACCATTGGCGAACTGTGACAAGCCGACTGCCTCGCTCTATCTGGGTCCAGCTGCAACCTTGAGTTTCCTATTCGTCTTTACCCCCTCAGCCTCATTCACTGCTGCACTCAGAGCGCTAGGCAGGAGCGCGGTCGGAGCGCTCACAGTCTCAAAGCATGGTTTGGTCAAGCCTGGTATAGGAGGAAACGTAATGTGGATCCCCCAGAAGTTTTGAGCTGCCGAGGTGTGGTGGTGGGAGCGGTAGCTGTGGGAAAGAAAGGAAAAAGGAGACACTGGAAGTGAGAGAAGAGACAGTGGCAGTTGGATATGTTGTAAGTCAATGGGAGAAAAAGGTGGTGAGAGATATGTTGACAGAGGCAGTGAATTTAAATTTGAATGTGTGGTAAGGTCTTATGGGACCAAACTGCTGAGGTCATCGGTCCCTAAGCTTACACACTACTTAATGTAACTTAAATTAACTTACGCTAAGGACAACACACACACACACACACACACACACACACACACCCATGCCCGAGAAGCCGCGCGGACTGTGACAAGACTCGTCACACCGCTCGGCTACCCCGCGTGGCGACTGAGGCAGTTGAAAGGGAGATGCTGAGGAAGAGCGTTTGGAACGTTCTGTGTTAAAAGAGCTGTTCGCGAGCCAAAATTTTTGGTGTGGATTGAGGAGTTGGCTCCGCAGTTTTCTGTCTTTTCAAGAGAAGCGTGTTCATCTTTTTGTTGCCTGACAGGAGCATTTTTCAGCTGGTGGGGTAAGACGACTGGTGCTGTGCGGTGCAGGCAGAGGACGGGACAGAGGGAACGCCGGGCAGCGACTCACAGTGCACGTCGAGGAAGGCGCCGGCGGTGTGGCGGTGGCCGTGCGCGTTAGTGACGACGCAGACGTACTCGCCCGGGTCGGCCATGTCGGTGCGCGTGATGGTGAGCGAGCCGTCCTCCGAGACGCGCACGCGGCCGGCCAGCCCGCGCAGGTCAGTCAGCGGCACGCCGTCGCGCAACCACGTCACCGTCGAGTTGCTCTCCTTGGTGACGCACGGGAAGTGCGCCGGCTCGCCCTCCATCACCGTCTGGTTGATGGGCGGGATCGTCAGCAGCGTCCCCCCTGCCGGAAAACATCGGTTTCGTTGCTATCAGAACGTCCACCGTCCCAGTCCTTAGCGTGCTCGACTGGGAAACTAGTACCCGAGACGTTCGAATAGGAAGACGAGTTTTCCAGTCATCTCAGATGTTCAAATGTGTGTGAATTCCTAAGAGATCCAAGTACTGAGGTCGCCGGTCCCTAGACTTACACACTACTTGAATTAATCTAACTTATGCTAAGAACAACACACACAACCATGCCTGTGGGAGGACTTGAACCTCCGGCGGGAGGGGCCGCACGATTCGTGACTTGGCGCCTCTAACCGCGCGGCCACTCCGCGCAGTCCAGCCATCTCATCACAATGGACAAATGACATGAAAGACGCAACAATGGAGATACACAGATTCCCCTCAATCAAAGGCAACGACGACGTAATGTATTTCTGGCAAGATTATTAATTAAGAAAATAAATTTCGTGAATGAACGGCTGTCGACATTTGTGAATAAAGCCATCTAGATAGCTTCATATATTTCTTAACTGGCTGAAAAATCCGGCATTGCCCATTTATTTATTTGTAGCTGCACCAGAGCCTTCATATGCATGGAATTTATTTCAGACTTACAAAGCTTCTTTGTATACAATGTTTGAAGTAGTATGAGGTCCTATCCAAAATATCCGAGAATTTCAGTGTAAGAATCAGAGAACTATACTTACGTCCTAATGTCCTCCGTCACCTTCCGAGCAGTCACGTCAGACATGTATGCAATGATCCCAGCGTTTTTGTAAGCACTTCTGCAAGTCCGCATAACGAAGAAAACTCAGGACTGTAGCGATTCCACATGGATGTCTTCAGTTGAGTCAAAAAGTCGCCCTTTCTAAGTGATTTTCATCCCCTGGAAGAGGAAGAAATTGTATAGGGGTATATCTCGTGATTTGGGAGGCAGTTGCCATTTCGCTTTTGGCCAGGAATTCTTTCACCACGAGTGAAATATGTGCGTGTGCTTTGTCATGGTGCACCAACCGGTTTTCTTTTTTTCAAAACTGGCTGTTTGCGCAGAACATTTCCCCTCAGTCATCTCTAAATGTCGCAGTAAAACTGTCTGTTGACAGTCTGACCAGGTGGAACAAATTCCTTACGTGCTATTCCCCGGATGTCGAAAAAAATTATCAGCGTTGACTTCATACTCCTGCGACCTTGTTGAGCTTTTTTTGGCCTTGAAGTACATAGCGTTTTCCATTGTGATGATTCCTGCTGCATTTCAGTATCTTAGCCGAAAGCCTAACATTCATCACCTGTTATGACTCTGGGTACCCTCGAACTTTTTGTTGCAGCTGAGTGCTGCAATATTGACGTTTCGTTGGCCGATGCTGAGATGGCGAGGGACATACTTCTCTGCAATTTTTCTCATGTTCATTTCATCTGCTGAAATTCGTTGACATGTACCGTTCAACAGCCCAGGTGTGATACAAACGTGAATTACCTCCCTTCGATCTTCGTGAATCACGTTTCGCACTTTCATGGCTATTTCTGGTGTTGAGCATGTTGATGGTCGACCAGAATGTTTGTCATCTTCCACAGTTTCTCGGCCTTCATTGATGCTCCTGAACCACTCACATGTTCTTGATTGACTCAGTCCACTCTCACCAAACCTGTCTCTCAGCATTCAACTTGAAACAGAATTTGATGCAAATCCATTGCTCCTTCAAGTTATCCATTTCACAGTTCGCAGAAGCACTAAATCACGTTCTGACGCACATCATTACAACTGACAACTGTATACTCCACAGATGAAGCAGTTTTCTGCCGCAGCAGCTGAGACGTATACTTTGAGAGTTGTAGCGATGCACTGTCGTACAATGAAATACTCGGATATTTTGGGCAGCACCTCGTACGATGGGGACAGGATCAAAGAAGTAGTTCGCTTCACTAACACGGGAAAGAGCCACGCAAAAGCATGTGGGAAAGCTATGACACTAAGACATGAAATGTGTTAACAGTTCGAATATGGACAGCCTTCAGGTGTATATTGGAATAACGACAGTAAAAATTTGTACCAGACCAGGACTCCGCTATACATGGACGGTCGCCTTAAGTGTTTTGACTATCCGAGCAAGACTCACGGCCCGACCTAACCTCCCATACACCGTAATCCACGTGTCATACCTATACTCATACATCCCATTCATATTGTTCCCGTACAGGAGAGATATTTTGTTTGTACGTCGCAGGCCCGGTGTCGACCGCTAAATAAGAAATTGCCGTGCCAGTGGTGTCAAGAAGTGCTATGCAATGTTCCTTCTGACATGCGTGCATGTGGTCCATGCCCGCAATATGCCTTGTGCTTTGCTTAATGTTCATGGCATAACGTAAGGTCACGGAGAATTGTACACATTTACAGCGAAATGATAAATTGAGGAGCGATATAATGTACGACGTTCTTGATCAGAACTACATCGCACTGCACTTGGGATAGAAATTTCGAATGTGCGAGTTAAAGCCTGATGTTGTCGAGCTGCAGTGAGTCTCACCTCATGACCTTCATTGGAGTCTTAAAACGGTATAATACTCAGTCTTTTAGTTATTCTGTTCTGTTCTGTTCAGAAAGACTCTACCATTTCTAGACATTTTAATTCGTAAATAAAATGAAAATAAAATGTAATGAGTAGGCTCCCAAATCATAAAGCATATTTAATAAATTCGTTTTTCCTAGCCAAAACTACAAATAAAACCTATCGAAACAAGCAAAGCAATCTCGTTAAATTTTAATACACAAAGCGAAACCGATAAATTCAAGCCAAGTAAATTCAACGTTAGTTTCTGTTCGTTAAGATAAGGTTGTGGTGCTTAATTCTATCATTGATGCAGACTTCCAAAATGAATCTATCGCCGAGTTAAAAATAAAAAAAGGAAAAAAGAAAACTACGAGTAATACGACCTATTGATTCTTTGACTTACTAAGAAACTAACATCGCCATCTACTGGTTCTTTGTGTCCTACGCCTTGATGATCAAACATCGGAACTGCAATCCTGAACAGACGATTTTAGTGATAATTTTAAATCACGGTATCTTTTTCTCCACGTTCAGATTCTGATGAAATAAAGTTTGTACATTGCTCCAAGTTGCCTCAAGTTTCCTATGTAGAATCCATGAAATCTTATCAACTGCTTTTGTAGATTAGCATATTCAGACAGACAGATACGAGATTTTACAGTTCATAACAGGATAGACTGATAACGACATTTGGACTACTGCCATCATCGATTCAGAACTTGTAACTTGTAAAACAATACTCAATGTCAGTTACAACAGAATCTATTCTCAAGCGGGTTATTGACTCCCCACTTACAGTTTAGTAAGTTTTATATAACCTGGCTTTGTTTTACAAGTTACAAGTCTTGATCTGATGATGGAAGTAGGCCAAGAGTGGCAATAAATGAGAGAAGTACTCGTTTCGGGCTGGATCAGATTAAATTGATCTGCAGTGAGGAGGTCCTCCAGGATGTAGAACATGTCAGGAAAACAATAATGTATGACAAATATTTACAACTAAAACAAATAAGCTAATGTACCTTCCACAGGTGCAAAGTGGAATGATCGTCATGTTTTTTTCACTGATCACTATCTCAAAGGATCATTTTACAAAATTCATTTAGTAAGGTCGCATTAAAGCACTTAATTTAAAATTAAAAAAATGTTTTTTTATTTATAGGGTGATAACATGTAATAGAACTACTACAATACTTATTTACAATGAACACATTACTGCACTGAAGTGGTGCAGATCTTAGATTGTACTTTATACACACACACAAAATCAGTTGGATCTACTGAGAAATTCATAAATGGAGTGGAAGAAGTTGGCCACCAATAAATCCTTTAGGCTTCTCTTAAATTGAATTTCATTGGTTGTTAAGCTTTTTATGACTGTTGGCAAGTTATTGAAAATGTGTATTCCTGAATAATGCACATCTTTTTGTACAAGACTAAGTGACTTTAAAACCTTGTGAAGATTATTCTTATTTCTAGTATTGATTCCATGAAATGAGCTATTGGTTTGAAAAAGTGATATATTTTTAATGGCAAATTTCATTAATGAATAAATATATAGGGAAGCTGAACCATTTTGCAAAATTGTCTGTTACACCATAATATTTTAATTTACTTTAAAGGATATTTTATTTACTCAGTCAAGTGCCTTTGACAGATCACAAAATATACCAGTTACCTGCAATTTTTTGTCTAAAGAATTTAGTACATTTTCACTGTAAGTGTAGATAACCTTCTCAATATCATAACCCTTTAGAATCAGAACTGCGACTTTGACAGTATGTTATTTGTGATAAGATCGTTATAAACCCGATTATACATTATCTTTTCTAAACTTTTTGAGAATCCTGGCAAAAGTGAGATCGGACAGAAATTTGACGCTATTTCTTTGTCTCCCTTCTGATGCAGTGGCTTAACTTCAGCATATTTCAATCATTCAGGAAATATTCCACTGACGAACTACTGGTAACACAGATAGCTTAATATGTTACTTAACTGAAAATCTCATTCTTTAATTAACTTTGTTGATATTCCATCATAACCACAAGATGTTTTGGATTTTAAAGATTTTATGATGGACATTACTTCTGCTGCGGTAGTGAGGGTCAAATTCATACTATGGAAGTTACTTGAAATGTCTGGTCTGAGGTATCCCATGCCAGCATCTACAGAACCTGACAATCCCATCTTTTCAGTAACAGTTATAAAATGTTTGTTAATAAGTTCTGCACCACTACACACAACTGTCATCAGTGTATCATTTACTCTTAATGCTACTTGCCCCTCTTCATGTCCGATTCTACTGGTCTGCTCCATCACTATACCCCATATTGTCTTTATTTTGTTATCTGATATGACTATCTTTGCCTTGTAATATATTTGCTCTGATGTCCATGTTACAGTCTTTAATATTTTTGCAGTATAGTATCAACATCAGAACTGTTTCGGATTGACAGATTTATTTTTGTTTTACAAGATACCTCTATTCCTTGAGTAATCCATGGCTTCTTTGTAGACTTTGATCTAACCTTGGTTAGTTTTGGGGGGAAACAGTGTTCTGATAAGGTAAACACTTTATAAGCAAAAGTGTTATATTTTTCATTCATGCCATGTGCACTGTAAACATCACTCCAGTGAATGTCTCTGAGGAGTGTCCTAAAATAATCAGTTTTTGGCTTATTGACTACCCTCTTGAGTGCAGATTTAACAGATTTTATATCCTGTTCAGTATTAACATTTAACAGAAGGAACTGCATGTCATCTGAGAGGCCATTGACTAATGGTTTTGTAATATAATTTTGTTCATTGGACTTTTCTATAAAGATATTATCACTGGCTGTTTGTGAGCAATTGACTACCCTAGTTGGGAACTTTACAGTGGGAATTAAGTTCAATGATAGTGTTACTAACTAAAATAAGTTCTTATTGAGAGAGTCTTTAAGGAAATCTACATTGAAGTCACCAGCAACCACTATTACTTTGTTTTTGGTTGTTAAATGGGCCAGTACAGCTTCAAAGTGGTTTATGAACAGATTAAAGTTACCTGCAGGTGCTCAATATACATTTAATACTATGAAGGATTTTTCATGAAATTCTACTTCTTTTGCACATGTTTCCATATGCTGTTCTAGGCAAAATTTATGAATGTCTATGTTCATAAATTTATGACAGTTCCTGATGAATATGGCAACTCCTTCTTTCTCCATTTCTCCTTTACAAAAGTGAGATGCTAACCTAAATCCTGTAACACTTAAAAGTTCTATACCAGTGGTCACATGATGTTCAGAGAGGCAGATCATGTCAGTTGGGTTTGAGGACTTTTATCTATGCAGGTAATTAACTCATTAATTTTATTTCTCAGTCCTCGAATATTTTGATGCAATAAAGACAGCTGACATGCCACATTGAGTTAAAACTGGGTAGAGTTGAAATTTCTGTGGATTGTTGAAAATTGATAATCAACTGCTGTTTATGGTAACGTAATGAACTTGAATTATGTTTCTTGGTTTCTTTCTTAAACTGAAGGTTTTTCTCAATCCTAACCTCTCTTAAAACTTGGTTTCTATCTGTCCTCCATACCTTAAAAAATGGTCTTTCCTGAACCGTAAAACCACTGGTATTTTATCACTCATGAGAGTGCCTCTCCCCTTTAACTTTCCTCCTATGTTCCCAGCCAGTTTACCCTTCGCTTTCCTGCTGAGGTGAAGACCATGCCTAGTATAATCCCACCTATTGAGGGAATCAACAGTAACCACACCAATGTGTGACCCACACCTGAAATAAGCAGCCGTTCCAACTCCAAATTAACTCTCCTTACAGAAGAGTTCAAATGAGGTCGGTCATGGCGCTCAAAAACGAATACAAACTCAACACTGTGTAACACACCAAGAAACCCGAAAACCCAAATAAGAATGTCATGATAATTTAAATTAGGGAACAGTGTTATCCTGACAGGTACGACAACTTTGACAATAATATAACACCTTAAGGTTTTGATGAACGCCAATTTCAATAATTACTGAGTATGTCATGATAAAAAGGTAAAAAGAAAGAAAGGTTATTTTTAATTAGCTATCACACATCTCAGTAATAACTGTAAATCAGTACGATGAAAGTTAAGTCCAAAGTAATATGTCGATCAGAGATAACATTTATTGTGAAAGAGAGTTGTAAATGCGACGAAAAAGAAATTCAATGCGTCTACAATGCACGATCATGGAAATCTTAGTCGCTTGCTAGCATGCTTGCTATCAAGTCGTGAGACAGCACCGTTTGTTATAGTACTACAAACGAAACGCTAAGGGATTGTTTCTATTCAAAAAAATTACTACTGAGTGATACAGATGGGCGGACTTTGTTCTCAGTTATTGTGACTTGAGAACTTGAACTGAAGCGATATTCTGATAGTGTACGACGAGTTAACGAACTTTAGTTATTGGAGATATTATTGTTGGACTCAGCCTTCATCAAAGTGAACAGTTACAACGAAGAATGGACATAGTATCGAAGACTACAATACCTGATTATTCTTGAATAGGAAACATTAAAACGACCACACGAAGATAATACAAATACGCCGACTGTAAAAGTTGTAATTGTGTCATGTGTCATGTGAACCGATGTTCTAGCATTCTGTATCACTCTCATTGCGCTTGTGATTAGGGCTGTCAGAGGATCGGTTAACACTTTAGTCCACAATGTTCCTCTCAAGTAACAATGATTTCTAGTAGCTATGGTATAAGCACTAAGAACCCTAATATATTGTACCTGGCACCGTTTCTCACAGTCACTCACTGGCTAGGCACAATTAGCAGCACCTAAATTTTAGCGTGATACTTCGTCGACCAATGGTACAGATAAAGCGTGTTGCATCATAAATGGGAACAGCCAGACAGTTCCTTTCCTTCTTTCTTCGTTGTTATCCTTTCCTTTCATGAGTGAGGAAAGACATTCACGCAGGCTTTGTTAAATCACATTTGTAGAACACTGACGTGCCACCTCGCCTCCGCATGAGTAGCACTACGTATCTACAGCTGAATGTCTTGTCTGGCGTAGGAAGTACTTAGTTTACAGACCACTGCATGCAGTTATGAATGAAATTCAAAAAACGTTAGGTGAGTCAATACTACCACTTGTACGAGGGTTGACTGAAAAATAATGCCTCCTCCTCCGTAGCTCTTCAACAGCTGGCAGCATTGGTATGCGGCAGGTACTGGCTTTTTCCGTAGCCTCTTCTCTACAGCTACAGTTGGCGGGAAGCCTTAGCAGTGAACGGTTGTGTTCTTACAGTGTTAAGTATGGAACCTTGGGCAGACGGTCGGTCAACGCGATTTAAGCAACGTGCAGCCATTAAATTCCTGACAACAGAAGGTATCATCCCAATGGAGATTCATCAGAGAATGAAAGCAGTTTACGGGCACTGCGTTGATGTGAGTACTGTGGGTATTCTTGTAATGCGAGAGAAGTTCCTGGCAAATTTCAAGTCTGTGCGCTTTCACTTCAGGAGTCAGCATCTGGGGTACCCATCGTGCACAGATCTTCCGATAGCCAAGCAAAGCAATAATGTGACCCACACGTTCTTGTGAAATGTCGAGTGTGCTTACAGTTTCTCTCTGAGTGATATGACGATCGTCCTGAGTCAGTCTGTGAACATTTTGCTTGTGAAACTAGGTGGTTGCTGTCACAGGATGTCCAACTCTTTGTTTGCCACACAGGTCCTGCCTCAACATCTTTAAACTTACTCGCCCAACGACGCACAGTACTCACATCAACACAATCTCCATAAGCTGCTTACATTCTCTGATGAATCTCCTTTGGGGTGACACCTTCTGGTGTCAAGAATTCAGTCACTGCACGTTGCTTAAATCACATTGACCGACTGTCTGCTCAAGGTTCCATACTTTACACTGTAAGAACACAACCGTTCAACGCTAAGGCTTCCCGCTAACTGGAGCTGTAGAGAAGAGGCTACGAAACAAGCCAGTACCTGCCGCATACCAATGCTGCCAACCGTTGAAGAGCTACGAAGGAGGATGCATTATTTTTCAGGGAACCCTCGTATGTGATTTAAACGACTGAATCAGCGCACGCAAGGCGGCACAAATGTTGTTGTTGTGGTCCTCAGTCTGAAGACAGATTTCTTGCAGATATTCATGTTTGTATCCTGTGCAAACCTCCTACCTACATCCTTCTGAATCTATTGTATTCATCTCTTGAGCTCCATATGCGATTTTTGCTCCCTGACCCTCGCTCTCCCTTCCCTCCCCCCTGCACACACACACACACACACACACACACACACACACACTTCCTTACAATACTAAACTGGTGACCTCTTGAGGTCTCAGAATGTGTAATATCAGCCAATCCCTCCATTTAGTCAAAATGTGTAACAAATTTCTATCCGTCTAATCTTCGGTATCCTTCTCTGGCATCACATTTCAAAAGCGTCCTTTCTTTTCTTGTCTGAACTATTTACCCTCCATGTTTCGCTTCCATACAGGACTCACTCCAGTTAAATACCACCAGAAAAGACTACATAAGTCTCAAATCTACAGATGAAAAATATTGCAACACCAAGGAATGGTTGTGCAACATAAACAGAAGTCGGTAAGCGCGTTTTCACATTTAAAAGATGATATTTATTCAAATATCGTGCCAGTGGCATGAGAATGGGGACGGTAGCGCCACTTTCAGAATTAAGATCAGGTTTGCGTTAAATACACGCTGTAGCGGTCGTGTTAGTTGCCCTTGAGATTGCACGTGGTGAACTGAGCTAAAATTGCTTTTAAGGCGACAAAGACGCTATTATCAATACCTCACTGAGTTTCAACGAGGTCGTGTAATTTGGCTACGAGAAGTTGGATGTTCCTTCTGCGATTTTGCAGAAAGACTTGGCAGAACTGTAGCCACTGTACACAACTACTGGCAGCGGTGGTCACGAGAATGTATGGTCGCAAGAAGACCGAGCTCCGGACTGCCACGTGGCACTACCGAGAGGGAAGATTATCGTGTTCGGCTTATGGCTCTGGCACGTCGTACTGCATCTGCAGCAGCAATCTGAGCAGCAGCTGGCGCAACTGTGACTCAACAAACTGTTTACAGATAGGTTACTTCAAGGACAGCTTCTAGCCAGACACCATGTTGTGTGCAATGCACTGACCCCAAATCACCGCCATTTGCGATTTTAGTGGTGTCAAGGGAGAGCTCATGGGAGGGCAGGAAGGAGATCTTTAGTGTTTTCTCTGCAAGCTGGTTGTGCCTCGGTGGGAGTGGATGGCCGTGTGTCGGTTAGGAGGAGTACAGCTGAGGGGCAGCAATCAAAGTCTGCGTGCTGGACGCACTACACCTCCACCTGGAGTTATGGGCAGGGCTGCGATTTCGTACGACAGAAGGAGCACTCTCTTGGTGTTTTTCAAGCACCCTCATGATTTGACCTGTTGTGTTGAATTTTGTGAGCAGCATTCCTGGGAGTGTTGTCCAACAGCATAATGTTCGCTCACATACTGCCGCTGTAACCCAACATTCTCTACAGAGTCCACATGTTTCCTTGACCTCGACCACCAGATGTGTCTCCAACCGAACGCATATGGGAGATCATCGGATGACAACTCCAGCTTCATCCACAAACAGCATTATCCGTCACTGTACTGACTGACCAAGTGCAACAGGCGTGGGACTCTATCCTAGAAACTGACATTCGTTACCTGAACAACATAGTGCATGTAAGTTTGCGTGTTTGCATTCAACATTCTTGAGCTGTTACAGCAGTTATTATACTACCAGCATTTCATATTTGCAATGGTTTATCTCGCGCTTACATTAGCCTGTCATCTCACAATGTTGATCACTGAAATATGCTACCTAGGCAAATGTATTCCCGAAATTTTATTACTCTATGCTTTTTTGTGTTGCGAATTTTTTCCGTCTGTGTATATTCTCTGTTAACAAATTTCTGTTGTTCAGAAACTCTTTTTCTGCGATTGTCAGTTTACATTTTATACCCTCTCTACTCCTGCCATCATCAGTTACTTTGCTCCTCAAACAGCAAAACCATCTACACAGTTTTCACATTTCAGCCAGTTTTAATGAAGTATTTATAAAGTATACACACACTCTCCCCGTACATCAATCAATCTGTTCGTGAAAACCCCATCAAAATACCTACCAGAGTTTCTGATACTAGCCCAAACATACAGGCAGAAACCGTAGCAGGTTCTTTAATTTGAATGTATGTATAGATATAAATGAATGTTTACAATTAATCACATAAAATAGAGCAATATTTGAAGAACTAGAATGGCGTAATCACTAATGAACAGATGCATTTTTCTAAAAGAAATTAATGAATAAGGCATTTCATTATATTCAGGAAACCGCGTTTACTCGGTAAACAGTGCACTGAATTATTTTTTCGAGAAACTTTAAAGCAGCGCCAAATAAATTGTTAACTGGCGAGGAATTTTGAGTTTTCGTGTCGCGTCCTTCCTCTGACATTTGCTGTGTTATCATAGAAGGCGACGACTGTGAGGGAATTATTTTACCAAATACAGCGGACGGATATTGACATCGTGTGTTTTAATATACTTTATGTACGATACAGAGAAGTAGGTGCATCGAAATTAATTTAGAGCCGCGTATTCTTCTTCCAAAAGTATTTCCTCTGACGATCGGAAATCAAGTACTTTTGGGTATGATAAATGGAGATTGGATATGTGACAGGATTTTTGAAACAGCTGAGGGCAGCAAACGATGTTCTTGCGTAAAATTTATTAAGCATCACTCGGAATTCAATGCATCTTTCAACCATACAATGCTTTCCCGAGACGGCAGATACCTGATTAAATGTATAGTGTCTTTTTTAAAGTTTCAGGGGAATGCAGTGGAATGAAAGTTGCGTAGATCAGGAGTATTAGGCTTCATGTTGAAGTTCATTTAATTTTTGCTGCTTATAAAACGTCTAGTGTCGTAGGACTATTAATTTGTAAATTTTGTGATGATTTTAAGGAATGAAGAATTGAAAGCAATTTTAGGTTGGCAGGGCGCGTCATGTTCATTTATTTTGTTTTAACCCTACCAGCGTTTTGGCATTTCTGTTGGGATGTCCTTCATAATCTTCTGTTGTTCTCGCGGCAGGAACAAAAGGGGCACCAGAGAAACTATGAACTAGTCACAACAACAACCTATAATTACTTAAACACCGGAGGAAATAGCATTAAATTTCACCTTCTCACAAACTGTTTTTGTATTTAAACAAATTTCGAATAAAAGTTCTCATACAGTTCCAGAGTGTGTTTATGTAACCATTCACGCCAATTTTTAAGTAAAGCTACTAGTCAAAGGCGAAAATGTTGTCGTTTGAAAAATATCGCTCGACTCTGAAACCGGCCCAACATTTCATTTGGTTTTGAGAAATAGAAATAATTTGCCAAGTGAGTTGCATACGAATATTTCAATCTCTGTACCCATTTTAGACTAACGGATGGAAACGTCACCAGCTTTTAGTGAGACAAGAAACAGAATAGTACGTGCAAATGAAACAAGAAGAAAAATAATGAAGCATTAAATCCTAATAAACGAAATAAGTCCTACAAAACTGACCGTAACTGCAATCGAGAATATATTATAGCAGCAAGACCCATCTTGGCGTCAGTATCAACAGAAGTCACTATATCGCAGAACGAGCGAAAAGTCTAGAGCTGGACTGAATCCTCTATTACGGAAATTTGGAAATTTGTGGTAAGGTCTTATGGGACCAAACTGCTTATACACTACTTAATATAACTTAACCTGACTTACGCTAAGGACGATACACACACCCATGCCTGAGGGAGGACTCAAACTTCCGACGGTGAGAGCCGCGCGCACCGTGCAAGACGCCTGGGACCGCGCGGCTATCCCGCGCGGCCCTCTACTGCGATCTTTAATAAATAGTTACTGTTGTTACATATAAGCTGCACCTAAAAAGATTTTACAATCCATGTTTCACGGTTATATATATTATTAAAGTCGACAGTACGTTATAGTAATAATACTAACGAAAGTTGCTAGATCGCGGCGTGATCGGAAGATTGAACAGAACACGAGATTTTTCTAACTTTGATAAAACCTACTCGAGCAGTTCGAGTAGTACTCAAACACAGCACTACTCTGACGCAGCAGTGTGCGGGCAGAAATAGCACCTAGGTAAGATTGACGGAGGCGTACCTTCTACGGCGAGGTGGAACCAGGTGCCGTTGGGCCTGGTCGCCGGCGTGCGGTTGGGGAAGAAGACGACGCACTCGTACCAGCCGGAGTCCGTCTCCCTGATGGAAGTGAGGTTGACCGAGCCGCGGCCGTACGGCGCGTCTGGAGACACCAGGGACACGCGACCCAGGTAGCCGGGGTCCGCCGTGAGCACGCCGTCGTACCAGGAGAACACTGCGCGTCCCTGAAACCACACAAGCACTCGTGAGGCTGTGAAAACTCAGCATCTGGGCGTGCGACATACGGGCCTTCAAACTTGCGGTGTTTCACATCCATTTGAAGAGGCGGCGAGTCAAGACGAGAGCTAAATACTTTGAGGGGTGGTAGTATCGATGATTCTGAACAAAAAAACGTCAAATGAACATTGCTTAACCGATCCAACATACAGCTGTTTGAAAATCACAGGCGTCAGTGGCACGTCCTTCTTCACCAGGACTCACAGCCGAATCTAACCAAACGGCATCAGGCTATGTAGTGTCGACTTTACTGACCATTTCAATGCGCGCTTCACTTGTGTGTGGTGAGGTGACGAAACCTGCGGGTGTAAACGTTGTTTACTTCACGTTTTAGTATTACACTACTGGCCATTTAAATTGCTACACCACGAAGATGACGTGCTACAGATGCGAAATTTAAGCGACAGGAAGAAGATTCTGTGATATGCAAACGATTAGCTTCTCAGAATATTCACACAAGGTTGGCGCCGGTGGCCACACCTACGACGTGCTGACATGAGGAAAGTTTCCAACCGATTTCTCACACACAAGCAGCAGTTGACCGGCGTTGCCTGGTGAAACGTTGTTGTGATGCCTCGTGTAAGGAGGAGAAATGCGTACTATCACTTTGATAAAGGTCGGATTGTAGCCTATCACCATTGCGGTTTATCGTATCGCTACATTACTGCTCGCTTTGGTCGAGATCCAATGACTGTTAGCAGAATATGGAATCGGTGGGTTCAGGAGGGTAATACGGAACGCCCTGCTGGATCCCAACGGCCTCGTATCATTAGCAGTCGAGACGACAGGCATCTTATCCGCATCGCTGTAACGGATCGTGCAGCCACGTCTCGATCCCTGAGTCAACAGATGGGGACGTTTGCAAGACAACAACCATCTGCACGAACAGTTCGAAGACGTTTGCAGCAGCATGGACTATCAGCTTGGAGACCACGGCTGCCGTTACCCCTGACACTACATCACAGACAAGAGCACCTGCGATGGTGTACTCAACGACGAACCTGGGTGCACGAATGGCAAAACGTCATTTTTTCGGATGAATCCAGGTTCCGTTTACAGCATCATGAGGGTCGCGTCCGTGTTTGGCGACATCGCAATGAACGCACATTGGAACACTGGCGTATCATCCGGCGTGATGGTATGGTGTGCCATTGGTTACACGTCTCGGTCACCTCTAGTTCGCATTGGCGGCAGTTTTAACAGTGGACGTTACATTTCAGATGTGTTACGACCCGTGGCTCTACCCTTCATTCGATCCCTGCGAAACCTTACATTTCAGCAGGATAATGCTCGACCGCATGTTGCAGGTCCTGTACGGGCCTTTCTGGATACAGAAAATCTTCGACTGCTGCCCTGGCCAGCACATTCTCCAAATCTCTCACCAATTGACAACGTCTGGTCAATGGTGGCCGAGCAACTGGCTCGTCACAATACGCCAGTCACTACTCTTGATGCACTGTGGTATCGTGTTGAAGCTGCGTGGGCAGCTGTACCTGTACACGCCATCCAAGGTGTGTGACTGAATGCCCAGGCGTATCAAGGCCGTTATTAAGGCCAGAGGTGGTTCTTCTGGGTACTGATTTCTCAGGATGTATGCACCCAAATTGCGTGAAAATGTAATCACATATCAGTTCTAGTATAACATATTTGTGCAATGAATACCCATTTACCATCTGCATTTATTCTTGGTGTAGCGATTTTAATGGCCAGTAGTGTACAACGGCTGCACCGGTGTACCACAGTGTTGTTACATGTACAGTCAAAACAGTATAGGCCAGCATACTGGAAACGCCACAGTTCTTCACACATGCGGAGTGCAGTAATATTATCTTGGTCTACAGGTTTTGCAATGGGAATTCTAAAGCCGCTGTTCACGAATGCGGACGACTATTTTCTAATCGTAGAGTTCCAGCTTGCAAAGTGTTTGACGGATTGGGTGAGAGTGGTATGCTTCCCGGAGTAGAGCTCGCGCAGGATTACTTGGCCAGTGGGCAGAAATAAATTCTCGTTCTTCGCGCGGGGCAAGTCCACCCCTCTATTCCAAGGGACGGCCGCCTCAGTTACCTATCACCTACATGGCTGTCATGGCTGTGAGCTTCTTTCGTTACGAACGAAACGTTTTCTGACCTCCTCAGCTACAGGGTGAGAATGGAGTGTGCGCAAGCCAGTGGAATTAAAACCTTCCTCAAACGATTTTAATCAACTATTCGGTGAAAAAAATTACCCTCACACATCTCATAGCCTCATTCGTCAGTTTCATGATGAACTGCCTGTCATTTCGTTACAGATCATAGTTATTGAGATATTCCTGTATTTAATAAAGTACTGTGCTAAATTCCAGTACTTTGCACTGAAAAATTAGTGTGCGCTGATGCATCTTAGCCCACATTTTATTGCGTAAGAAATGAAGTTAACATATTGATCTTATCTTTAAACTTGAGACAAGATCTATATCGATCGCCAGTCTCAAGAAAATGGATTGTTTGCAGTGCATTTAGTTCTGATCGTCTGCGCGAAGGAGAGTGGAAGTGAAATATTCTTGCCATCCTTCAGATCTCATAAACGGTTCGAGATTCCGAAACGAATTTTTGGCAAATGACAGCACACAAAGCGGAGAGTATTTTTCCAGATAGGTAACATGCGAAATTTTGTCTACTGCGATATACGACTACAATTTTTTTCTATGAAATAATGTATTTCTTCCAAGAGCTATCGACAGCTTGTGAAATGAGAACTAGTATGAACTTTGTAACACGATAAATGAAGGCATCACACTATTATTTTTGTACTAAACATGAGGTATTCATAAGTTGCTGACGTTCACTTGTCCTCAATTATTTGATTAATAGTAGACTATTTCAGGATTATATCGAAATTGCAGCTGCATTAGCATGTTAGTGACATGAAATTGTGTAAACACCGCTGTGTTTTGGGGAAGGACGCTAATTTTAACATGGAAGCAAGAGAAAGGAAAAAAAAGTGTACAAGACAAGCGAAAATAAATCGCTCTCTCTGATCCAGTTCCTGCCTAACCCTGAAACCACTGAGTTTTCAATAATAAACGATTGACTTGTCGAATTATTCGTCGTTCTGGTATAATCTGTTAATACGTTCTTTTGCATATTCGATTACAAGTTCTGCGCCGTAGGCGTTTGTGCGAAGACGTATGCCGTGGAACAACATGTCCCCTACGACGCTGTTCCGTCCGCAAGAGAGCCCCCATCCCCGTCGACCTCACCACTCCTGTTGTCCCCCTCCACACCCCGCCTTCTGTGCAGCTGATGGCCAAATAATTCGGCAAGCTGAATGTCCCGCTCAACAAGTTAGTAATGAAGTTGAAAAATGCTAGGTTTCAGACCAGCTACAAGCTCTAGAAGAATTGCTGCACAGCTTTAGGACAGCATTTAGGAGATGACGCCAAACAAAAGAAATTACTTCAATGGATCATTGTCAATGAACGCTGTATTACACTTATTCTGTTCACTGATAAGTCAGTATTTACCCCCAAATACATTAATAACACGCGTAACTCTCACTACTGGGCAAATGAAAATCTGCACGCTACTGTGGAAACAAATGTTCAAGAACGTTTATCAGTGAACGTCTGGTGTGATACTATTGACGACCAGTTCATCGATAAAGTCGTTTTAGATAACCGTCTTCATGGATTACGCTATCTTCATTTCCTTCAAAATATGTATCTCTCATCATAATACTTGTTGGGTATTTCCTTGGCAACACAACGTCATACATACTTTTAGCACGACGGAGCACCTGCACATTCCTTACGGTCAGTGACGCAGTAACTCATTGAAACCTATCCTGGGGGTTGGATCGGCCGCTGTGGTGTCATATCTTGGCCAACGAGGTCACCCGATTTTATTCCATTAGATTACTTTTTGTAGTGTTGGCTTAAGAGCTACGTCTACAAGGGCAGAGTCGACACAAAATAGGAACTTCTCGTATTTTACATCCGTGTGGTCAAGTAAAAGACCGTACGAATGGGCTCAAATGAGGAACACAGCAGCTGTCTGGGACTTTCTGAAAATCTTTTCTGAGAAAATGTACACAATCGAAGAAAACCGTACATCACAATGTTTTATTTATTATCACCGACATTTGTCCTGTTCCCCATTTTTTCGTTCAATCCTCGGAAACTGATAAGAACAGAATGTACGATCATATGACGTTTCTTCTTAAGTACGCTAGTACTGTTACTCCACAAAGCATGTACCTTTCCTCCTGACTCGCCCTGTATAAAATTCATCTGCAGATTCGCACAGAAGGAGATAATCGGCTCCAATGACCCCAGCCGCGGGCCGATTGCTTGCGTGTTAAATGAGTTGGAAAACTTAATATGCAAATTTCTCCCATTAAATCAGTTTTCCTCGGGCGTCTAGAGCTACCAACGTGTTACAAAAGTATCGGATCAGAAAAATTTTGATACCCACCAAGCATACACTGACGTGACAAAAGTTGTGGAATAGCGATATCCACATACAGAGATGTCGGTAGCATCGCTTACACGTGGTATCAAAGGGCAGTGCATTGAAAGACCTGTCATTTGAACTCAGATGATTTATGTGAGAGGGTTTCCGTGATTATGATCGCATGACGGGAATTTACAGACTTTTGAAACGCGGAATGGTATTTGGAGCTAGGTGCCTGGGATATCGTTAGGGAATTCAATATTCCGAGTTCAGTGTCAAAAGCGTGCCGATATCACGTTTCAGGCATTACCTCTCACTACGAACAACACAGCTGCCGATGGCCTTCACTTGACACTCTGCCAGAGCACTTGAATGTCGTTTGCAGAGTATCCACGTAGATGTAGACTTAACGAACGAGAGCAGCGGCGTTTGTGTAGAGATGTCAGTCCTAACAGATAAGCAACGCAGCGTGAAATTACAGCAGAAATCAATGAGGGCCGTACAACGAACGTATCCATTAGGACAATGCGGTGAAATTTAGCGTTAATAGGCTATGACAGCAGTAGATCGAAGCGAGTGTCTTTGCTAACAGCACAACTTCGCCTGCATCGCTTCTGATGAGCTCTTGACCATACCGATTGGACCTAGTCGACTGGAAAACAGTGGCCTGATTAGATGAACCCCGATTTCAGTTGGTAAGGGCTGATGATAGGGTTCGATCTTGCTCAGACCCCACGAATTAATGGACCATATCTGTCAACAAGGCACAGTGCAACCTCATGTGGCTCCATAATGGTGTTGTCTTGTTTACATGGAATGGACTGGATCCTCTTGTTCAACTGAACCGAGCACTGACTCGAAATGGTTATTTTCGGTTACTTGGAGACTATTTGCAACCATTCATGGACTTCATGTTGCCAAAAAACGATGTCATGTCACCGGACCACAGATTTTCGCAATTGATTTCAAGGACATTCTGGACAATTCGAGCATAGGGCAGTCAATATACCTATGAGTGAAAAAGATAGGGAGACTGAAATTAATACCGTTAAGAGAATAGCGAGGAATAACGGTTACAGAATAGATATGGTTAAAAAACTGTTACGGAAAAGTAATAAGCGCAAAAAGAAAAAACCTGATGGAGAGAAAGTGAAAATTATCACGATGCCATACTACGGAACAGTCTCACAAAAGATAGCAAATATTTTTAAGCCAAACGATGTTAAAATAGCTTTTCAGACTAAAAACCTAGTGAGGTATAGTCTTAAGCACGATATTGGCGAGAAGAGAAATAAGTTTGAAAGATCGGGAGTTTATAAGCTTCAGTGCAGAACTTGTGATGCAAAATATATAGGGCAGACAGGAAGATCTTTCGCGATCCGCTATAAAGAACATAAAGATGCGTTCAGGTTAGGAAATTATGACAAATCAGCTGTTGCGAACCATATATATGCAACAGGCCATCCCCTTAATAGCGTAGAAGATAACGTAGAATTATTGCATGTAGAAAAGAAAGGGAGGAAACTTGATTTACTAGAGGAACTCGAGGTAGCTATCCATGAAAAGAAACAAAGCAATATTCTAAATGTACAAGATAATTTTAAAGAAATGAGATTTTTTATCGGGTTTTTAAAATTATTTTAGGGTAGGTATGCGACTTTAAACTTGTAGCATGTCACTGACGGAGTTGTGAGAGGCTAACGATGGCAGACCAATGCAATAAGGAAATAAGGCGCCCAATAGCATAGCGTTACCGTCAAGCACACGGCTGTAACCACGCCATTAACACCTAGGCACGTCAGTCCACAACAGCTCCCGAGCTGGCACAGTGCGACAGCATACTTGGTAGCTATGGGACGGCCATCGACTTGTGTCAACAACTTCAATGTAAGACGAGGACCCACAGTCCAATATACTTTTAATTCTGTTTTACTATATGGACTTCCCAACTATTTGTGATGGTATTTTGTCTTTTTAGTCCGTTTAATTTCATGACATAGACTTTACAACCTGATGATGAGGGCATTGTCTCTTGAAACGCGTTGTTAAAATATATGTATAAGAATCGCGGTTCAATGCTAACAGTGATAACCAGTATAACGACAACTGCTACCTCGACTCCACAATGGATTACATTAAATTGTCTTCCACATTTTGTTGAACAGGCACTATGGTTGTACTGGAATTAATGTAACTGCTGACGCTGCAGGAGTTGAAGTCATTGTCATACCAGAACAATTCCAAAACTACGACACTTCCTTACCTAGGCCACTACAGATAGGCACGACAATTCTGCTGTAGGGCGGCCGCACTCTATAGCGTCTAGGCACGGACGCACGCTGTACTGTCAGTACAATAGCTGTGTTCTGAAGACTTGCAGCAGTCATTTTATAAACCTCCGCTTAGCGCTGTGGGCTGTCGAAAAGCCTCCAATCTCCTGTACGTTACAAACCGTAGCGAGTGAAAGGAAGAAATAGGGGCATTGCGAACACGGCCGACTCCGCCTCGAGTCGCATGCGCCCTACATGTCGGGAAAGTAAACATGGCGACTGACGAAATCTATTCGGTACTCCGTGCTACTAACGACTTGCTACAAAGACAATCAGATATTGGAGGAATACGAAAACTACCCACTTGTAGCGAGTCGGGTACGAAATGCTTGAGGCGGGTAAAAATATTAAGAGTAGAGAAACGTTTTCGACAGTGAGGATACATTACCTTGAGGCTCATGATATACCTGTTACTCACGTAATTAACAAATACGTACGATACGGAACAGCCCTAATACTGGATAGGAAAAGTGTGAGGCACTACAACGTAATAGAGAGTGAAGCCGCCAAGATAAGTCGGCCGATGTATAATCAGTACGAGTAAATAGTATCACGGTGTGAGTTCTCGCAAAACTATAACGGATGACGTGGGAAATTTTCTCATATACGCAAGTAATTGTTATTGTGTGTCATAGGTGAATCATGTGCTGGTCGCTCTATGCTGGGAGTGCCTACAATACTCGTACTTGGGTCTGACCGAGCGAGATGGCGCCGTCGTTAGCACACTGGATTCCCATTCGGAAAGACGACGGTTGTAACCCGCATCTGGCCCTTGTGATTTAGGTTTACCTTGATTTCCCTAAATAGCTTCAGGTAAATGCTGTAATGGTTCCTTTGAAAGATTTGTGCTCCGTCTCTAATGGCCTCATTGTCGAGGGGATGTTAAACACTAATCTCCCTCCTGCTCCCCTAAAGTTGGGTGGAAGATATT
The DNA here is from genome assembly GCF_021461385.2 of Schistocerca piceifrons. Classification (NCBI taxonomy): domain Eukaryota; kingdom Metazoa; phylum Arthropoda; class Insecta; order Orthoptera; family Acrididae; genus Schistocerca; species Schistocerca piceifrons. Next base: position 305,136,416 of record NC_060143.1, read on the forward strand.
TGAACGACCAAGTGCCTCACTGGAAGCTAGAAGCCCCAGTTAGAAGCTATCAACCTAGGGAGACGCCACACAATAAAGCGACTGGAGAAACCAATACACAATTGCTACTTAATATCAGCAAATAAAGCCCTCTCTTAATTCAAATCTAACAGCATATGCACAATTGAAAGATCATTGCGCCTATAGCTACCACTGTCGAAAGTCATAAAAACAACAAGATATCATACTTCTACACAATAAGCTTCTCACTTTCAGAAAATAGGCTTTCAACTACCTATTAAAAATTTCCAGATAAGTTTTGCGTTCAGACAGGCAGGAACTCGTTCCATCAATTCATCTAACTACTCCTCTAAATCCAAAATACGAGTCACAGGCAAAATTGGTTTAAATAAATATCATTCTATATTCTCGTGTTTAAGCAGCAGTGCACCGTTACTATTCACTAATTTAAACTGACTCAAAAGTTACAATTACTCCACTAAAAAACATTTCCAGCTTAGTGCGTATATCTTTACGAGACCAAGTACAACGGATGACTCCTTTATATTACAACTAGGCTTTGACCAGTGGCTTTGCCTGTGTATGTGTTCAACACAAATACTGAACACACCACCTCCTTCTCCCCTCTGTGTCCATATGACACTCCCTTTGTTTGTCCACCTCATTTTCCCACCTCTATACTTCTTCTCCCCACAATTTATGTCTCTTCATTCCTCCTCGCCCTCTTTTTGTCAATTTCCTCTACCTCTCTCCCTGACCATATCTTCCTCCACCCTCCTTATTGACCATATCCTCTGCTTCCTCTCTTTTTCCATCTCTGCCTTCCATCTTCCTTTTACACAGGCCCACAGACCCTCTCCATGTTCCACATGTATCTTGCCCTCCTTCCCTTTCTCTGTCCATTTGGTCCTCCCTCTCGTTCAGTCCATCCATTCCTCTCACCATCTCAACGTGACCCCAGGTATGCTCATTGGCACATGTAGCTTCTCTACATTCAATAAAAGAGGATGATACTACTCTCACAATTCACTGTTATATAGGAGAGGCTATACATCAAGGGCTATAAAATAAGTTATTTGCACTTGTTGCTCTTGCTGTCATGCAAAGCAGGTTGACAATGCAGGTTTACACTCCTGAAACACAACACCTGAAATGCAGGTCTTCCTGCCTGTCGGGGCTTGGAAAACCATGCCTCTGACATGCAGCTTGCCCTGCAAAGTTAGTAGATTTGGCAGGTCAATATTGTTCTCACATAACATGCCTAACATGCAGGGCAGCCTGTATGCCAGGGGCTGGACAAAACACATTTGTTCCCCTATCTCTGCTCTTACTGGGGCTAGGTAATAAACCTCAAACAATGCTGATACTTATGGGACTCGCTGTTTCTGTACCAAATTTACTTGAAATCTATCCATGGGTTTGGGAGGAGATACCAGACATACACACACATGTACACTCTGTTTTATGTATACAGGGTGTAAATTTTAAGTTGACAAACCAGAATAATTCGAAAACTAAGCTTCATACGAAAAAACGTGTGTAATCCAAAGTCGATTGTTTTCGAGGGGGACATCTGCTGGTGCTAAAATTGGTCCAGCACCCTAGCCCCCTGGTGGTGGGGTGGGAGGTAACTTAAAAATTTCAAACAGGAATCCCCATTTTTATCGCAGAATTAGATTATACATAAAAAACTACATACATTTTGTTTTAAACATTTGTTTTGATTCTTGGTAGTTGGCGCTGTAATTTAAGAAAGTCCATGTTCTCGTTTTTGCATGGAAAATGGTTATGCATACATAAAAATACGTACTTACTTCGAAAAAGTTTTATTAGCTAATACTAAAACTCTCCCTCTCTCCCCATAGGGTGGGGTTTGAGAGAGAGGAATTAGAGCTTTACAAAAGTTGACCCAAATATTACTTTTTCCCACAGATTCGGATAAGTTTTGTTTGTTTCGTGGTCATGAAGCCACACAACTTTTAATTATCAAACAAATCATCTGAATAGCTAACTAGTTAACCAAACATCCTACTTACTAACGAGTGAAGTCAGGTTTTATTTCTCGGTAACCATTTTCCACGTAAAAATGAGAACATGGATTTTCTTGAATTACGGCGCCAACTACCAAGAATCAAAACAAATGTTTAAGACAAAATGTACATACTTTTTTTATGTAGAATCTATTCTCCAATAAAAAATGGGGATTCCGGTTTGAAATTTTAAAGTTACCTCCAGCCCCACCCCTAACTGGCTGAGGTGGTGGGCTAATTTTAGCACCAGCAGATTTCCACCTCGAAAATAATCAACTTTGTGTTATACACAGTTTTCTCGTGTGAAGCTTATGTTTCGAGTTACTCTGGTTTGTCAACTTAAAATTTACACCATATATAGCTGATATTTAACATAAACTTAATCTATATAGATATATAGGCAGATATCTCCGTTGGTCATGTTCCCTTTGGCAGCAGCTGCATTCTCACTGCCACATCAGCTGCCCACTGTTAATGGCACGTGTTCCCCTGGTTGCGATACTCACAGCAGTGGCAAATTATTCACATTACTCTTTCTGCATCATTTTTTGTACTAAGATTAAACATAAAAACTCACCTCATTATTGACCTGTGGCTGTCTTCTCAAGTATCACTATATTAAACAACTTTCCAAACAACTAGACCACCTTTCTTCTCCTTCGCCCTTCGCTTCTGCGTGACTCATTGAAGTACGGATTTTAAGCAAGTAATGTATAACTTTTGGCAGAGAAACTGAGAAAGAGGATGAACAAAACAGTCAGAACAATTATGCTCGTTCAAGTGCTAAATGGAAGTAGCAGGAGTTCTTAGGATTTTTAATCGTTCAGTGGTAAATAGTAGTGTTAAACACACACGGCACTGAGGGTGCAGTGACAGCAAGGCTTATGACGGGACATGTGCACAATAACTCTTTGGTGCTAATACCACAATGTAAAAATTTTAATGCATTATGCATGAGCAGAAGAGAATGAGTTCCAGCTAGAGGAGATTATTAAAATAAAAGTCAAAAATAGGACTGGAAAACGGTAATAAGATAGGTAGAAGATGTCATCTGACAAATGTTGAAATATATAGATTACAGAATTATTATATCTTGGCCATAACAAGAAATTCTGTGAATTTAGGAAACATGATGAAAGCCTCATGGGCTATCTTTTTCCACAAGCTTTCCAAAACTGAAAATTCTGAGCATTTTGTCTCCCCAAATGATCCAGACACTTTATGCAGTTGCAGGAGAAGTGCAACATATGACCACTAACATTATTTACCTGCTGTCGTAATGAATGAAATTACACATGCATTTAGAGATCTTTTTAAAGATACTTTGTTGAAAAAATGTCTTCCTGGGAAATCACAAGATTTAAATGAATGTGTAGATTCTGTCATGTGAACCCGATTAGCAAATAGTGTATTTGTTCAGTTAACAACCCTCAAACTTTTTGTTTATGATGCAACTTTTTCTTCAATGATAATGTAACAAGGAAGCTGTATGTTTTGGTGCACTGGGAATGAAATCTAGTGGAAATACTGCAAAATCCTTAGTGTAAATAGATAAAAAGAAAATCTGAAATGCAGAAATTGCCAATTAAAATTCCATAAAAGAAACAAGATAGAAAGGAAGAGGAACCAAGAGAAGAAAAGAATATGAGTGTAATTCAGATGATAATATGAAGAATGAAAATGTTAAAATAAAGTAAATCTTACAATTAAATATACTAAAATTGCAATATTAAACGCTGAATTTATTTTTGTCAAAAATGCATTTTTATGATCTTCACGTACCATTATTTTCTGAAGTAAACGGCTTCATTGCCATGTGTACAAAAAAAATTATTTCCTATAAAAACTAAAAAATAAACCCAGTTTTGCGGGCTGGCTAACTATCCCAAAGATGGTGTGGCCATTCCTCCTAGTCGGCAAGGAGAGACTGCCATAGCTAGTTATCGGACATGGTGCATGGCGGGCAAGAATGCAAAAAGAAACAACATGATGGTATGCAGGTATATCTATACAGCCCTGAAATGTAAGTTTCTGTAAGTACTCACGTTCAAACTTACAGGAAAATGGAAAAGTATTGACATGCTGACATGTGTTAAAAACCAAACTCACGAAAAATACTTAATCTTTGTTGAAATAAGAGTCAGGGGAAGCATCAACGTGTTACGCGCGACAATGACTCGGTGTCAACTGACCGCCAGCTCTGTAAAGTGGTTAGTTGGAGAGCTACAGCTGTTGGTCATCTCTGCGGTGTGGCTATCTATCCCCGTTTCATCATATTTCTTGTTCATGTTACAGAGTGTAGCAGATTCCTCATAGAATCTTATATATACTCTGAGACATGAATATAATAAAAGAAAATATAAAAAAATGAAAAGAAATAAGAAACTACGCTCCACGAAGGAACCGAGCAAGTCGACCTCTGCCCCCTATGACACAGTTACTCGGTTCAGCATTGACAGAGTTGTCGGATGTTCTCTTGACGGATATTGTGCAAAATTTGGCCCAACTGGCGCATTAGATCGTCATAATCCTGAGCCGGTTGGATGGCCCGGCCTATAACGCTCCAAACGTTCGCAACTGGGAAGGGATCCGGAGACCTTGCTGGCCAAGGTACGGTTTGGCAAGCACGAAGACAAGCAGTAAACACTCTCGCCGTGTGTGGGTGGGTAAGCCCAGAATGGCTTACCATGAAGAGCAAGAAAACGGGGCGTCGAATATCGTCGACGTACCGCTGCGCAGTAAGGGTGCCGCAGATGACAACCAATGAGGTCCTGCTATTAAATGAAACTCTCGTCATAGTGGTTAATTCGAAACGGGACTCGTCACAGGACAGCTCTACTCCAGTCAAAGAGATCCCAGGCCGAAGATGTGTCTGGAGACGCTCCGGACAGAGGTGAGATACCAATCTGACTGTCCCCAGTCATACGGTCCGACTACCAGGCGCTATCTGACATTGTTGCTTATGGCTCCCAGGAGCTGTGAATTTGTAGGACTCCACTCGTGAACACTTATGAAAGAGTTTCCACGCTGTTGGCTGAGGTATATTCAATCCTGCGCTAGCTCCCACGGTTCACTATCTGTTCTAATACTCCCGGTCGATCCGAACGTTTTGCATCGTTCAAGCAACCATCCTCTTCGAATTTCTTGTACCACTTCACTATGGTGCTGTAAACTGGTAAGCCGGCCGTGGTTGGCCGAGCGGTTCTAGGCGCTACAGTCTGGAACCGCGCGACTGCTACTGTCGCAGGTTCGAATCCTGCCTGGGGCGTGGATGTGTGTGATGTCCTTAGGTTGTTAGGTTTAAGTAGTTCTACGTTCTATGGGACTGATGACCTCAGAAGTTAAGCCCCATAGTGCTCAGAGCCATTTGAACCAATTGTAAACCGGTAACGTTTTGTGGAATTTGCCACAAGAACACTCGCTGCCGATTGGCAAACCGACAAATTGTAGCACACAAAAAGCTTCCTCTGCCTGGTTTGCCAGCATTTACAGTAACCGCGGTACCGCTTCTGTTGATCGTTTTCCAAACTAACTCATCGACACCATGTAAAAATTAAAATAAAAAAGTGTTTCTTTCATGTACTGTATAATTTATTACATAAGGTAACTGATGTTTTAAAAGCATTTCATGTACTTTATAAATACACTATACTACAAAATAAGTTATTTTGTGTATTTTACAAGTATGATTACTTATCATTCTCTGTAAACAAGTACTACTAAATGTCACTGTACGAGGGTACTTTATGAATATGGTCCGTTTGTGAATGAAGGCGATAATGACACGCAGTCGCAGCAGTGTTATATAAATTCGTGTGATCCCGAAATTACTTTTGCACGTTTTGACGCCATTTGCTGCAGTATCGTCTCTGACTGTGGCCTGAGGTGTAGAATTTTATAATGTTTAAGAAAACTGAGTCGCCCAGCACACTGCGAAATACGCTCTATAATTCGATTATTGACTGCAAGAATACCTGGCCTGCCATGCAAAACAAGCGATGCGAGCTATTGTCTTCCGGAGTGATGTTGCTCTACGACAAAGCAGGATGACAAGTTCCTGCACCAACACAAGATCTAATCATATCTTTGCGATGGGAACAACAGCATCATCTACCTTACACTCCAGACTCTACACCCAGTTATTTTCATTTATTAGCAGTACAACAGTGGTGAAGAAGTGAAAATTGCAGTCATGTATTGGGTTTCTCCAAAGGCCTTAGAGTTTGGAATTCAAAAACTTCTTGAGTGGTATGACAAATGTGTGAACAACAATGGAAATGTTGCAATGTAGAGGAAAGTGATAGAACATGGACAAAAAAAATTTCACGGCATTTACAGTATTTTTCTTGTTACTAAAAATCGGATATTATTTAAGGAATGCTGCTCATATTCATTATACAGCCCTTTGAACGAGTAGTAATACTAATTATTTGCTGCCACATCATTAGTTATTTGAAATGTCATTTGAACTGAAGGTATCAAAATCTAGTGGACTTCAACGAACGTTTCTTTTTAATGTCACATGGAGTCCCTCAAGTGATAAAATACATGCCACCCATTGACTACGGGTGTCAATAGCATCCATGTGATGATAAAGATGAATCATCACTGACATCAGGAGGAACTGAGAACAGACTGGACTTTATTATAGAAATTAACGAACAACAATACGCACCAGACTGGGATATTATACTTACGAGCATACAACTTTCGGAAATTTCGTAAAGTAGACACGCATAAAACATTACTCGTAGTAGTTTTGCCCCACCCGGATTGGTTCGCAATCTAATCTCGACGCGGATGATGCTGAAGTAGGGATACTGAAATACCCTGTAACCGTACACATACATAGGTAGAAATTTCTTAAGAATTTATTTATAAGGGACAGTCAAATGAAAATTCTGAGTTAAGGTTTATCGACGATGAACTAAAACATTTGTCTAACAGAAGCTCATGAAGAAGTAAAATAATGGGCAGTCAAATAAAAAGGGGACAGGTAGAAAAAAATTAAATAAATTGTTTATTATTTCAGAAGTAATTGCTATAACTGCTAATACACTTATCCTACTGTGAGACAAGATCATCAGCTCCTTCTTGGAAAAAAATATTGTGGTCGCCTATGGATTCGTGATTCTATCCAGCTGTGTATCTCTTCGTCCGAAGCAGATCGGCGGCCGCGAATGTATTTCATCAGCGCTACAAAAATATGGAAATTGCGTGAGGAGAGATCGGAACTGTATGGAAGATGTGGAAGGGATTTCCCAGAGAAATTTCTGCAGTATAGACGAAACAATATTGATAACATGTGATCGAGCACTATCCGGCAACAAGATAATGCCGTTCCCCAACATTCCTTGGCGTTTGGAAGTGATGGAGCGCTTCAACTTTTGCAAAGTGTCTCCGTACCGCTGTCCGTTAACTGTGGCACCGTCTTCCAGAAAGTCAATAAGCAGTGGGCTCTTGCACTCAGTTCACATGAATAGGTGGACGTCTCGGTACAGTCATTGTTCCGTATGCAACCGCAAATATTTTTCCATAAAGACACAGACCATCTCGTTTCGCAGTGTGATAAATGTGTTAACAATTGTGACGGTTACTTCTGAAATAATAAACAATTTACTTACCTTTCTCTATCTGTCTTTTTTTATTTGATTGCAATTTATATTTTAGGTCTTCATGGGTTTCTATTAGACAAGTTTTTTAGTTCATTGTCGACAAATCTAAGGTCAGAATTTTCTAAGGGGGCCTCTTGTTATTTATTCTACGACCACAAAATTTAAATCGCTGATTCCTGTTTATATCTGTGAGCTTTCTTGTGACCTGACAGGTTTCCTTTAATTTCTTCTTCATCCAAATTCCATTTTCGAATTTTGGTCCTTGTGTTTGCTTCAGAAAGTTTATTTCTCGTTTTATATACCGAGTGTAATGGGTATAAAGACAGATATTTCTATTGGTGACTGAGGAGGTATACTGAACAACATTATATTAGTATATACGTCATTTGCAGCTCCGTTTTTAGGTTGGGCAGTACATCCAAGCACATGTGGCAAGAGGAAGCCATTAACGCTTAATTTACCCTGTGCAGCAAGTCAGGTGCTGCAATGTGAATGGGTGAACGCAAAATGGTCAGTCTATAAAAAAATGGTTCAAATAGCTCTGAGCACTATGCGACTAAACTTCTGAGGTCATCAGCCGTCTAGAACTTAGAACTAATTAAACCTAACTAACCTAAGGACACCACACACATGCATGCCCGATTCGAATCTGCGACCGTAGTGGTCGCTCGGCTCCAGACTGTAGCGCCTAGAACCGCACGGCCACTCAGGCCGGCGGTCAATCTATACTGAGAGGTTTTGTCCAGTTAGTGGCACAGTTACGACCGGTAGTAAACATCATGTCGGAGAGTTCGTGATGTGTTTGTCGGAAGAGTGTTCGATGCAGAGAAAACAACACACTGATGTGTGTAAATATAAAGGTACCACACATAAGATGTCTGCACATACACTCGTATACAGTTACATCCTGTATGTGTAATGAGAGCTCTGACAGCAATTCTCATAGTTCTGGATGAGTAAGTAGGGCCTACGAAAGTTTCAGTAACAGTGACATAATGTAATACGAATATGTTTGCCATTTCTAATAGAGGCTTTTTTAATTAGCGTAAATCTTTTTGCATGAAACTTGTACTTTTGCAGTTCCTTCTTTGTTAGCTTCCCGATTTAGCCATGGCGTTTCAATAATCTCATCTAAGTATGTGTATGGATCCTCTACGGAGTTTTTTCCAGAATCTCGTTCCATCCCTGTACTGTGTCTTTTCATGAGTCTGATTTTTGCCCATATTTCATGAAGTTTCTCTAGAGACAACATTTATTCGTATCGACTGTTGGGTAGGTTTTCAATGTCGCCGGAGAATGTGAGGCAATGAATATGAAAAGTGATTTGGAGATATACGCCAGTAGATATTTAGATTCATTTTTTTGTAATTATTTACTCCATAACGAAATTTAACACTAGCTGAGTAACCTCTCCCAATCTCTGACACCCATCTTGTTCTAGAAAGGTGTATGTTTATTTCGACAGAACCACTGTTCAGAGAAACAGTTACATAATGCATACAGATCAAAGCTAGTTCAGCCCAGGAAAATTAGTCAAGAGCTACAGGCTTCCACTACTGCGACCTTCTTGAGACATTTTTCTAGAATCGAAAAGATTCTTTAGAGATACGATGTTAAGTGCGTTTTTCGTCCACCCACAAAATTGAGGAATCTGTTGTGTTTGGTCTTGACCTAAAACAAGGTTTTTGGGAAGCTTTATACTGGGCAACCACGCCCACTATGCAAGAAACTCTGCGTTGAAAATGATCGATATACATGCATAGGCCAACCTTACGAATCAGTAGCAGCCGAGCATTATATGAACACAGGGCATCGCACGTTTTATGAGAAGACTCAAGCTTCATCCTCAGCGTCGCAGTTATCGGATTGTGTTATTAAGGGAGCGGTAACGTATCCATATGACAAATAATCTCAACAACAAGGATATAGGACTTCAGTTAACACTGTCTGGAACCTGGAACGCGATAATCCGTCATGCAACGTGGAAAGACGGGCAAGTTGCATCCAGAGAAAGAGACGTGGTGCTTCCGGCAGAGGACCGAGGCCTGATAAACGCGCGACATTGACAGGTGTCACTGAGGGGCGGGGTCTCTGTTATACCTGCAAGGAACGCAGCCACAGCTAGGAGGTACGCGTTCTGATAAGTTGACGTTAATGTGGGGTGTGCCCACCCTTCATCTTTATGACAGTTTGGACTCTGCTGACAATACATTCAGTGAAGTGTCTGAATGACTGTAGACGTATGGAAACCCAAGCTTCCTCAAGAGCCGAGTCCATAGAAGGTAGTAATGTTGTACGATGAGGACTGGAGCGAAGCCGACGTTCTAAATTATTCCAAAAGTGCCCCATTGGGTTCACATCGGGCCTCTGGGGAGGCCAGTGTATTTCAGTAATTTTATTGTGGACAAGTCATTGCTGCTAAGACGCTGCTTTATGGCACGGTGCATTGACGTGCTGGTAAAATAATCGTCTTTGAATTGTTTCTCTACTATAGGCAGTACACAATTCCGTAAAATGTGTTCATATATTTCCGAATTTTGCGTTATGTTAAGAGCACCACACCGTAACCACGAAAAACACACACACACACACACACTAGGGTATCCCCTTCTCTGTACCTCAGTGTTGGCACTACACATCATGGCACATAACGTACACAAGGCACTCGCTAAACTTAAACCCTTCAATCGGACTTCCACAGAGTATAGCGTGATTCACCATTACAAATTACTCATTTCCTGCAAGCCACTGTCTAACGACGCCACTCTTTGGTACCATAGCACTGACCACAAAAACATGCGGCTCCTGAGGAGCTGCTCGAACAACGTACCCTCCATTATTTTTAACACTCTACGTACTGTCACTGTGCTCGCTGGACTGTCAATACACTTTGGAACTCACAAGTGATTCCTTCCAATTGATTTCATGCTATTTTTACAACCGTCGTTCGCAATGCTCGGTGGTCCCCGTCTGCCAGTACATAATATCTGTCTGGTCTCAGTTTAGCTGTGGTAGTCCCTTCGCGTTTCCACTTAATAGTCACATGACCAGTAGCCGATTTGGGTATCTTCAGAATGATTGAAAGGTCCCTGAAGGCTTTGTTACTAAGGTGACTGTGGTATCACCTCCAGACACCACACTTGCTAGGTGGTAGCCTTTAAATCGGCCGCGGTCCGCAAGTATACGTCGGACCCGCGTGTCGCCACTGTCAGTGATTGCAGACCGAGCGCCACCACACGGCAGGTCTAGAGAGACGTCCTGGCACTCGCCCCAGTTGTACAGCCGACTTAGCCAGAGATGGATCACTGACAACTACGCTCTCATTTGCCGAGACGATAGTTAGCATAGCCTTCAGCTACGTCATTTGCTACGACCTAGCAAGGCGCCATAGCATTTGATATTGAGATTATAACATGTACCATCAAGAGCGATGTACACCAATTGTGGATTAAAGTTAAGTATTATATCAACTACGTACTTTATTTGCTACAATTAATTCCCTTAACTGTTCCAGACCTCGCGCCAGTCAGCGTGTAATTAAACGCGTGCATTTCGGCCTCCTCTAGCAACACAGTGTTGGCTCTTCTGCCAACACTTCAGTGACATCAAATGACTGGTCCACGTTCGAAGTAACTGAGTTCTCCTTATCGACCCATTCTCCTATTGCTACTTCTCAGTAATCGTCGCCTCCTTTTATACTGGCGGCTCCACGTCTTGTGACATCTAGTGGTAGATTCCGTTTCACAAAAGGGTGCCCGGCTACTTCAGATTAGATAGTGAATGCGAATTGCGGTGGTCAGTTAGTAAAACACAGACGGTACTTGCCATGTACCGTCAATGTCTGCCATCGACCATAAAAAATGGCGGAATATAATAAACTAGGCATTCCTTTTATTAATGTTGGGGACGCACCAGTAGAGTTATGTAATATGCGAAACCACTGTCAAATGCACAATTTCATCACATGAATTAGCTGCCGACGAGTACCACACCGGGGTTAATAAGCTATAGTTAAAATAAGAGCTGTAAATTTATTAAAACTGTCAAAATTAATAACGTCTAAAATAATTAATACACAACACCATAAAACACATCGCTGGGGCCAGATCAGCAAGCACTATTTAATGACATCATTTGAACCGAAATTTCCTGACATTAAAACTGTACCGGATCGAGCCTCGAACTCGGGACCTTTGTCTTTTGCGGGCAAGTGCTCCAACTTTTTTTTATATAACAAAATATAACATATTCTGTCTTCTTCCTTTTTTTTAATAATCTTTATGGAACAGACTAACAGTACATATATATATATATATATATATATATATATATATATATATATATATACACTGCAACAATTCTTCAAGGTTCCATTTAAACATATACAAATGATTGTTAGTTAAACAAAAAACATTAGAAAAACATTAAACACAATAAAATAGAACATATTCTTTTTTTATGGTCGATGTATGAGAACGTCGATAAGTGTGTTGCATAGTATGGACAAAGACTGCAGAAGGTCGTGCCCGCACGTTGACGAGTCCAACAAGCACGGCTCACAACACGTCTTCATAGTTTCAGTTCTGATAGTACCTAGCCTCCTACCTTCCAGACTTCACAGAAGTTCCTCTCCGAACCTTGCAGAACTGGTACTCCTGGAGTCTCGGTTCGGCACACAGTTTTTATCTGTCAGGAAGTTTCATATCAGCGCACACTCCGCTGAAAATCTCATTCCGGAAATCATTTAATTTTATGTTATTGGTTCATTTCAGCCGCGAGCTGAGGTTACCGATTTCCTTCAATAACATGTAATCTGCGCTGATTACACATTTGCCACTTATGCCAACACATCAACCTGAGATAATTACACTCCATAGCTACAGTACAGCGTTTATTTTGTTTACGTATATATCTGTTTCCGATGATATTCCAGACACCTAAGATCAGCAATTCACGTTTTTCATAAATAAATCATTATTAACGATTCTGCTAAACAGCATGAAGAGAGGGCAGTTCCCGTCAAAACAATTAAGAGAAATAACTGAAACGATAGTGAGTAGAAACTATTTGAAAAATTCTTAAATCGTCACTACTCCAAAAATAATAAGTAATTATATCGAGTTTGCTGTCGACAGGTGCCAAATTCAAACATGAACTCGCCGATAGTTTCAGTTTATCTGCGTGTGCTAGATTTTAAGAATTATTTCAGTTTACATATTTTATTTTTCTATATTTTTGCATTGCATATAGCCAAGTGAGAGATTTCTTGCATGCTGCCCGATTAAGATAGCCAAGTTGTATTTCCATTGACAACTATAGAGGGAACTATTTCATAGTGACGTCCGCTAATTTACTTTCGGTGTGGTACGTGGATGACTGACATCTTACGCTTTACTTTAAGACCCCTATTTTGTGATACTGAACAAAGGTCGTCACTCATAGCTGATCATTCATACCTGATAGGGCAGCAGCAACGTTCGGAGGGCAGGCGTTTGGATACAGCTGATTGCCGCCAGCGTGTAAGTAGTAGTTGCGTGAGGGATGCACAAATAAAACGTCATTGACGTACATCGGGAGAACCAGTGGGCCAAGGAATGAACCCTGTATGAGTCCAGAGAGCACACTTTTCCATGATGATTTCTATGATCCACGAATGACTCGCTGACTTATCTTTTTGAGGAAGCTGTCGAACCACAGCTTTGCACCAGTTGAGAAACTGAGCTATTTCATTTTCATGATTTATATATCATAATCAACATTATCAAAAAGTCTTGCTGAATTCAAATAGTTTTAAAAAGTGGTCGCTTAACTGTTGTCCATGTGTCCATGGATTATTTAATGTCGTCAGTCACTTGCTGTACTATGATGTTTTGGAATTTTTTTTTTTTGCTTACGTTATTTTATCCCCGCGTGCCCCATATGGGCGGGGGGCTATCGGCGATACAGGGGGAATATTTACAGTGGATTTAAAACTTTCTGGAGTTGAAAAATAAAATGGAAATTTTTAGATATACGAGAGAGACGACTGCTTGTAATGATAGTTAGAAACAGTAATAATAAAAGGCAAAACGAAACGCAATAAACGCACATTTAAAACATGACGCAGAAACACTGATATTTAAAAAAAGCACTTTCCTGTCATTAAAAATCGCAAGTATTTGCTCTGAGATAGAAAGTCTGTTGCTGAAGAGGAAAAGGTTGGCTGATAAGGAACGTAGGAATGTGGTAGTGTAAAGCTGGACGACTTGTGCATAACAGCGATGGGGGTAGGAGTGGCTGTTGAGACAGAAGCCGGGGAGGAGTAGAGGGGGAAATTGATGACAGTACTAGTTGTTGGGGAAGGGGATGGGAAAAGAAAGACAGATGGGGAAAGATCAGTGGGAGCAAATGTGAGGACGCGAGGGAGAGGAAGCCCTGATGAGGTGAAATGGGTGCAGCGGACTTACAGCTGGTAGGATGGGTACATGTTGGGGTGAAGATCATGATCTGGGAGGGGGAGATGGTTGAAGTCTGTCTGGGGGAGAACGTAGAGTGTGTGGGGTCGAGTAGATTTGGGGGGATGTGTTGGTAGAGGAGTGGTAGCATGTGAGGATTGGAAAATAGAGGTCAAACGTTAGGATTATTGAAGTCGAGTTTGTGGAGGGTTTATGTAAGGTCAGAATTAACCGAATATTTTCAGTATGGAACTCCCGCCACGCGATGCTATTCTCTCGTTAGTCCAGCCCTTTTTTCCCTTTTTTGCTAGTGTAAAGTATTTACGTGCCGCTCAAAAATACTCTTCTTTTTTCCAGTGCGGCCCAGGTAAGCTGAAACGTGGGGCACCCCCAGTGTATACTATTCGGAGGTGTTCAGTGTGAGCGGGGAGAGGCGGAAATTTGATGGGTTATTAAGGGATCCTTGTGGGGGAGATATTTTCGGAAACGTGCAAGATGTTTCAGTTATCAAAATGCTGTATATCCTTACGATCAGACTATACCTTCCACTTATACGCAATGAAGCAGAACTATCAGTGCTCTTTTATAATGCCTCTGAGAATGGAAACCGACGATCTGTGGCCTGCTGTTTAAGACGTGCCGTGTTCATGGCGGGAGCCCCGTGGCAATTGACGAGCAGAAGCGTGGGCGGCCAGAAGGCGGCGGAATGGCCGGCAATTACTGGCGCACATGTCGCTAATGAACTGTGCAGAGCTCTATCAGCCGATGCCATCAACGGGACTCTGCTCGCAATAGGGCTCAACGAACCACGCTCCAAACAGTGGGCCGACCGCTGGGAACCAAGCTTGTGAGAATACCTCTCAATAGCTCTTTATATACACTACGGTCTGATCTCGTAACACTAACAGTATTCGTTACTCGTCACCTTGGTTACTGATCGTTGTTGTGTACAACGCTTCCGACGCACCCTTAAACCGTCCTCTCATGGGGCATCAAAATGCGCGTAGATGAGGAGCTGGTGACGTCACAGCGTCGAATTCCGCGTCCCGTTATATTGCGATGCTTAAAATGGAGAGTCTAGCGTGTCGTTGAGAAGAACGTGGTCAACGAGGTGCGACTACAGAGTACATGAGCTGTCCCAGAGCATCAAAAGATTACAAGTTTTCGAAAACGTATCGCTTTAGCAGCGATTTGTTATAATTAAATGACAGGAAATGACATATCGATAGTTAAAGGACTCCCGTATTCCCACATCTGCATCTACATAGGTACTCCGGAATTCACCGTACGGCGCGTACCATTACTAACCATTTCCTTTCCTGTTCCATTTGCAAATAGAGCCCTGTATGAGCTCTGTATCTTCGTGGTCCTTACGCTCAATACATGTCGGAGGCAACAGGATATTTCTGCAGTCATTTTCAAATGCCGTTTCCATAAATTTTCGGAGCAGTGTTTATTGAAAAGAATGTTGTCTTCCCTTCAGGGACTCACTTCAGTTCCCTAAGCATCTCCATAACACTTACGTGTTGTTTGAACATATCAGTAACAAATCTAGCAGCCCTCTTCCGAAATGCTTCCACGCCTTCATTCAGTTTGACCTGGTACTTATGAATGGGTCACACTATCGTCCTACATGCGATCTCCGTTGCAGATGAACCGCATTTTCCTAGAACTCTCCCAACAAGCCGAAATCGACCATTTGGCTTTCCTGACATAATCCTCACACGCTCGTTCCGTTTCATATCGCTTTGCAACGTTATTCCAGATATTTAAACGACTTGACTATGGCAATCAGGGCACTACTAATGCTGTATCCGCACATTATAGCTTTTTTCCCACTCATCCGCATTAATTTAAGTTTTTCTACATTTAGAGCTAGTTGCAATTCATCACACCATCTAGAAATTTTGTCTAAGTCATCTTGTGTCGTCCTACAGTCACTGAATTTAGACATCTCGCCGTACACCATAGCATCATCAGCAAACAACCGCAGATTGTTCCCCACCCTGTCCACCAAATAATTTATGTGTATAGAGAACAACAGCAGTCCTATCACACTTCCCTGGGGCACTCCTGACGATACCCTTGTCTATGATGAAAACTCGCAGTCTACGATAACATACTGGATTCTCATTTAATGCTTTTAGTGTTATAACTAGAGTGCTGTGAAAGTGTACCATTTCTGGGCGACGGCACACTGATGATGTATCAAAAACTCTTCGTTTCGGTACAATTTTTGATAGCTGGATAGCAAATAATGACATTCGTAGCCCGCACACAGTGTATATTGTATAAAGGGCAATGGGTGCCACCTCGAAACTGTAGCGCAATTTCAGAAACGTTAACATGGTCCGTTGCAGGCTGTAATGTGATTTTTGTTTAATTGTGCGACTTGCAAACTTAGACTACTTGTCATTGTCAAGCACCTGTAAAACCAACATGAAAAGCACTACATTGCCTGCATACATCGCCATGTGTAAGTAACACTTAACACACCTTATATTAAGAACAAACGTTAACGCATTAGTTTCTTACAACCACATGTAGTTACTATGTAGTTGTAAGATTTTTTTATTTTTCAATGGTACGCTGTAGTTTTACTTTTTTAAGGGCACTGAGATGCACGGCCGGGAAAAGTTAGTACACCTTTTTTAGAGGTTACCAGTTCACACGAAGTGAGTATATTTACAGATCAAAAGCACAAGCGGTTCTAAGGTATCTGGGATCGACCCATGCTGAAACACCCATATTATCACGTGGTGTAGCCTCTACGGGCGGCAATGTAGGCGCTGACTCTGGTATCCTGTCGATCGTACTTATGGCGAATACTCTCCTGGGGTATGTTATTCCACGCCTGCTCTACCGCTCCACGTAGACCAGCAAGAGTTATTTGGTGACGAGTCACACGAGTTTCTTCTCGACCCATCGCATTCCCAAAGTACGCGACTGGAGACAATTCAAAAGGTCGTGCTGGCCAAGGAACTTCCTGCAAGTCTTTCTGAGGACGTTGATAGGCAGTGTATCAGCGAGCATTATCCTGGTGCAACAACACATCACCTTCCAGTTGCAAGAACGGTAAAAGGACAACGGGTTTAACGACATTCTGCATCTATCGGGTGCTGATTATCGTCCCTTCCATTAACACCAAAGATGAACGAGAGTTGTAGCTTATGCACCCCAGACCAAAAGGCCTGGGCCGGGTCCAATGTCTCTTGGACGAATGTACTCTACGAGACAGTGCTCACCAGGTCTACATCGTACACGCAAAGGATCATCACTTGCGAGTTACGATCCTGGCGGGCGTCTGTGCTGCGTGGACGTCCAGAACCTCGTTTACGAGTGTGAGAACGGTCGCGCGACCATTGATACAAACAATGTTGTGCAACTGGCTCAGCACGCCGAATTTGTGTAGCAGTTCTCGAAAATGACCAGCCCGCCACTCAGAAGGCCACAGTTTGAACCCTGTCAGATTCGCTTAGTTTGGTGTTGGAAACACGATTGCGTATCCATGGCTTAGGTGTCTGCTTGCTTCACACGCTTGTATCGCACTGAGCCTTCTGGCCCTGAGCATTCGTATTAAAGGGCAAACACAGATGGCGCTCTGGTAGCTATACCATTACTCTATCTGTTTGTTGAAACCATTATTAGTACATCTACTATCCCCCAAGTGGCATATGCCGCCACTGGCTCAAAATCGATTTCGTCTTTCCAGGTGTACTAATTTATTTCCCGTCAGTGCATCTTGACATCACAAACATAGCGATACAACGCTTGTTGCAGTTAGCAATGAAAGTTTTCGAAAAAAATATATAGATAGGCCAGACCACCGGGTTGGCTACTGTGCTGACAAATACCAAGCGGATTCTCATACCAGGTTCCGTTGTATCAAGCATTTCGACACACACAAACTGTCTTTCCACACAAACTGTCCACTTAAGGTGTCACACATTAGAAAGTTATATTAGCAAGCGGCTTAAAGGAATCACTATGTAACGGCTTCCCAAACTAGTGTCAGAAAAATGTTAATAGTTCTCAATATCGACTGTATTTGTCTTTTTCGATAGTCTAACTAATAAAACCAACCTAATTAGGGTTTTGCATCTTCAGGTTTTACATAAAGTAATCAGTCCCTTAAAGCAGTTTGGTAAATGGAATTTTGTTCGTTAAAGAATCGAGGATTACTGATAGTTTTTTCTAAGCTCCTTCTGATACACTGCAAGTGGCTATACGCTTCCAATCAAAATAAGAAAGAATCATTAGCTAGTCCTGTATCTGTGTCGTTTAAAGTAAAATGTGTTTTATCTTATAGCTTAGGCTTGCATGGGAGTTCTACTTCGCAGAGTTTACACTGTATTAGTTGATTTCGGCCATACTGCCATTCAGCTTCATCAGATTTGCCAGATGCTTACGCCCCACACCTTGTCGCTTTCTCGTGGTTTCACCGTCCTTGAGTCACTTTCTATAGACCCTCACAACATTAGTATGCGGTCAGCCGTCCAGCTTCACCATTTCTCATATCCTCGTTCCCAGGTGCCAGGTCGTGACAATCTACTATTTGTCAATGTCGCTTATGTCAGCGGATTTCCTTTTTACGGAATGTATCTTCACTAGAATGATTCCCCAGCCGCCTCTGTGCCGCTTATTTACTTTCTTACCGTGTCAAGCACCCGAAACCCTACCACATTGCATTCCGTCTCAGATGATCAGTGGTAATGTTTTGATGTTTGCCCGCACATGTGTGAGTGTGTGTGTGTGTGGGTGGGGGAGGGGGGGTTGCGTGTATATAAGTTCTTGTAATGAGAATGAGTAATGGTGAACTCCACTGCGGAGTGTGGACACACTTCTAATGCGAGCTTACGATTATGTGCTTCAAGGGTGTAGGTGCGGAAATTGGGCGCTGTATCTGACATACATTAATTATCCAGCCTCCAAAATAATGAATTTGGTATTAAATGATTACTAAATGAAACAAAAATCACAATTAATTTGTGTTATTGCTTTAAAGACATCATTTGATAAGTATCGACAATGTTGTTCTAGTGTAACCCTAACACATCTGATAAAAGGATCTGAGGTAAGATTTTGGCAATCATGTGAATGAAACAATTGCAATCACGAAGTGCAAAACTTCATCGAATTTTCGCTGTGGTTTCCATTTCACGACCGATCGTTCCTTACTTTCCGAATAACCCTCGTATACCGCTACCGCATGACTTCTGTCACCTGAGTATAGAGACGTACACCTGATATACTAATGAAACTCTGTGTACGTTATGTCATATTCTTCGCCTCATCACGATTAATCGTATGTGAAAACTTGGCTGAATAGGTTTGATTGTTATTAACGATATGTAATTAAAATTAAAGATACTTTAACATTAATGTAAAAGATAGTCATGTAAATGTTCAGTGTGGTGTCATATTTCTTACTGACAAAACATACTATACGATTGTAAGCTAACTCACTCGTTCGACATCATAGCGACAGAACACTACTTCGATCCATGGAACACACAGATACGACAGTTGTCCAGAAAGTAAGTTCCGATCGGTCGCAAAATGGAAACCACTGAGAAAATCCGGTAAAGCTTTGCACATATGTGTTGGGCAGTGTCTCTAGTA
Source organism: Schistocerca piceifrons (assembly GCF_021461385.2). Taxonomy (NCBI): domain Eukaryota; kingdom Metazoa; phylum Arthropoda; class Insecta; order Orthoptera; family Acrididae; genus Schistocerca; species Schistocerca piceifrons. The sequence goes on from NC_060143.1 coordinate 305,156,117, forward strand.
TGCCCATCGATCGTGTCGCGTCACTCTTTTCAATTTTGAGTGAATAGTAAATACGTGAAGATGCGTAGGGAATAGTGCCTCCCGCCAAATATGAGGGCCTGTTTAGATATTTCGCCTGTGTCATGCAACCCAAATAACACAACTGTCGAGCAGTTCCTTGTTCATGCTAATTCTCGGCAGGGCAATGAAGGCTCTCCTGTAGCGTGGTGTTTGATCACCCACTATACAGTCCGTAATTGGCTCCCCCTGAGTCTCATCTCTGCTCACAAGAACCGTTGGCTACGAAGACAAACTTTTCCCACAGACAACGAACTGCAGACCAATGCAGATAACTGGCCAAAAGCACGGGCGGCTGCTTTCTATGACAAGGATATTGGAAAGTTGATACAACACTACGGCAAAACTCGAAGTTGGAGCGGCGACTATGTAGAGAAGTAGGTGGAGGGTGTACTTAACTGTTGCAAATAAAACGTTTCTGGTTTTCACTAAGGTTTCCATTTCACGACCGATCGGATCTTACTTTCTGGATAAACCTCGTAATTTAAATTGAATTATTGCACGTTACTGTTTGTAAGTTATTTTGTACTGACTGCTGGGAAGATCGCACTTTGTAAATCCTCGTACGAACGACAAACTTTCTGACATCGCAATAAGTGACCATGAGATAGCAAAAGCAACTGAAATCGCTCAACAGAGGAAGGTCCCTAGACCTGACAGAATACTAATACGATTATTGGTGGAGTATGTGGATGATTTTTCCCGTCTTCTAGCAGCTGTGTGCAGTAAGTCTTTGGAGGAGCGAAGAGTTCCTGATGATTGTAAAAAATCACAGATCATTCCCGTTCTCAAGAAGGGTCGTCGAAAAGACGCATAAAACTATATTCCCATTTCTCTTACGTCTGTTAGCTGTGGAATTTTGGAACACGATCTATGTTCGGGTATTACGGCATTTCCGGACGTCGAAAATTTCCCCTGTATCAACTAACTTGTGTTTCGGAAACGACGGTCGTGTAAAACACGCCTCGCCAAATGAACAAAATCCGATCGTTGGAAAATCAAACCAACTGTGTAGGTGGACTGAAAAGTTTCTAGAAAACGAGAACAGCATGTCATTTTGAACGGAGAGGAGTATTCGTACAGAAAAGTAGCTTGAGGCGTGCCCCACGAGGGTGCTGTAGGACCACTACTATTTTTAAAAAAATATATATAAATAAAGTTGGGCTCCATCAAAACTACGATCCGAAAGCTTTGGTACACTACATAAATGACGCATTAAGAGGTAGAATTACCGGTAGTACTGGTAGCATTGGTAGGAAAGAAACATAAATGAATGTGTGAGAGAGATACTGGAAGCCGAGGACTTATCTTCATTTTTTGTTTTGTATCACACGTTGATCAGCGTAAGTCTATTGTGTATTACCACTTATAAACTCCACTTTCAAGATAAGGAAATTAATTGAGCACGTAACTTCTGCGCTCTTCTGTAACTAAAGCAGCAATTACTTTTGATGCAAATAATGCAAATATAAATTGCATACACGAACATATAAGAATTTCTACAGGGTGGTCCATTGATCGTGACCGGGCCAAATATCTCACGAAATAAGCGTCAAACGAGAAAACAACAAAGAACGAAACTTGTCTAGCTTGACGGGTGAACCAGATGGCGCTATGGTTGCCCCGCTAGATAGCGCTGCCATAGGTCAAACGGATATCAACTGCGTTTTTTAAAAACAGGAACCCCCATTTTTATTACGTATTCGTGTAGTACCTAAATAAATATGAATGTTTTAGTTGGACCACTTTTTTCGCTTTGTGATAGTGTAAGTAGGCAGTTTCGGTTTTTATGTAGGTTACGCCACGTAGCGCTCTATATGAAAATCACTGACTGTGCTGTGTGCAGTCTGTGGCTGGTTTGCGTTTTCGGAATATTTGCTATTGTAGTGTTGGGCTGTTAGTATATATATTTGAGCTCACTAGATTTAAGTTAGCTTAAGAGGAGGTAGACTATATAAGAAACTAACTATGAAGAATAGGGTAAGAATGCATTGAGAAGTTATATGAAAAAGATTTGGGCAATAATTAGTATTGTACAATGAGAAATATTTATTTTGAAAGAGGATACGAACAAAATAGTAGGGTTTAGGGACAGGAAGCTTAGATAGGATTTTTTTTTTTTTTTTTGCATCATTAGCAAATGTTGAAATAAGAGGAAAGATCTATGGAATGAAGTTTTGGGTTGGACTGCAGTACCAAATGTTACACTGAAAACGAATCCTGTTCTTTCCGTTTGTGTTATTCCACTATGTGTTTGTGTACCCTTGTGTATTTGTGTTTTTCCTGTCTTTATGTATTTAGCTAATAAGACTTATGTTGTAGAATTCTTCTAATACTAAGCTACATTAACTATGATGAGGAATACTGTTATCCTCAAATATAATTTGCATTAATAATATGTTATTTACTTTGTAAAGATGTTTAGACGTTATTTTCAAAAGCTATTCTGATCTTTTATGTATTTACTTATGTCATAATTCCTTTACCACTGATGTATATGTTTATTTCTATTCTTTTGTAAAGTCTGTATTACTACAAATGTTATCTGTACTATTATGTTCTTTAATGACGTATTTTGTTCCTCTGTAAATGTATTCTTCGACTCACTCTGTTGTGGGTTGCTCTGTTGTGGTCCATTACCTGTCTGCATGGCAAGAGACAGCACTGTCTTTTCGTTGGAAGGACAACACTACTTCTTCAAGACTGAATGGAAAGCCTCTACTTCCGTGTGCATTTTGTTTTCCTGCCCCGACTTTGAGAAAAAAAAGAGAAAACTGTAATTACTGTTGTGATGGATGATCAGGACTGTCTTTATGAGAACAATTTTTGCTCTTTGCAATTGTAATTATGAAAAATTTTATCAAATCATTATTGTCCACTGTCCAAAACAATTTGTAAATTCTTTTTTTTTTAAGAGCATGGCGGCTATGTAAGTTGGCTGTTTAGGTTTTTATGTTGGTAACGCCACGTAGCGCTTTATATTAAAATCACTGACTGTGCTGTGTGAAGTCTGTGACTGGTTTGCATTGTTGGAATATTTGTTATTGTAGTGTTGGGCAGTTGGATGTGAACTGCGCGTAGTGTTGCAAAGTTGGAGGTGAGCCGCCAGCAGTGGTGGATGTGGGGAGAGAGATGGCAGAGCTTTGAGAACGGACGATCTGGACGTGTGTCCATCAGAAAGAGTAAATTTGTATGACTGGATGTCATGAACTGATATACATTTGTAGTAATATATATATAAAATGATTTTAGAACACTATTAAGGAAAATACATTGTTTGTTCTCTATCAAAATCTTTCATTTGCTTAGTATGCCTATCAGTAGTTAGCGCCTTCTAGAGTTAGAATCTTTTATGTAGCTGGTAGTGTTGGCGCTCGCTGTATTGCAGTAGTTCGAGTAAAGAAGATTTTTGTGAGGTAAGTGATTCATGAAAGGTATAGGTTATTGTTAGTCAGGGCCATTCTTTTGTAGGGATTATTGAAAGTCAGATTGCATTGCGCTAAAAATATTGTGTGTCGGTTTCGTGTTGCTCAGAATAAGTAAAGAGAGAAATGTCTGATTACGTTCAGTTCTGCTCAGCTGTTTGAAAATCAAATGACGTAAGAGGTTTATCAGCACAGTAATTCATAATTTTTCTGAGGGGACGTTTCAGTAGATGGCACAGTAATAGTCACATACATATGGCTCACAATTTTAGACAAACAGTTGGTAACAGGTAGGTTTTTTAAATTAAAATACAGAACGTAGGTACGTTTGAACATTTTATTTCGGTTGGTCCGATGTGATACATGTACCTTTGTGAACTTATCACTTCTGAGAACGCAAGCTGTTACAGCATGATTATCTGTAAATACCACATTAATGCAATAAATGCTCAAAATGATGTCCGTCAACCTTAACGCATTTGGCAATACGTGTAACGACATTCCTCTCCACAGCGAGTAGTTCGCCTTCCGTAATGTTCGCACATGCATTGACAATGCGCTGACGCATGTTATCAGGCGATGTCGGTGGATCACGATAGCAAATATCATTCATCTTTCCCCACAGAAAGAAATCCGATGATGTCAGATCCGGTGAACGTGCGGGCCATGGTATGGTTCTTCGAAGACAAATCCGCCTGTGACGAAATATGCTATTCAATACCGCTTCAACCGCACGCGAGCTACGTGCCGGACATCCATCATAATGGAAGTACATCGTCATTGTCATGCAGTGAAACATCTTGTAGTAACATCGGTAGAACATTACGTAGGAAATCACCATACATTGCACCATTTACAGTGCCATAGATAAAATGGGCGCCAATTATCCTCCTTCCCATAATGCCGCACCATACAGTAACCCACCAAGGTCGCTGATGTTCCACTTGTCGCAGCCATCGTGGATCGCCCAATAGTGCATACTATGCCGGTTTACGTTACCGCTGTTGGTCGCTAAATAGAACGCGTGCAGAAAATCTGTCATAGTCCTGTAATTTCTCTTGTGCCTAATGACAGAACTGTGTACGACGTTCAAAGTCGTCGCGATGCAATTCCTGGTCCATAGAAATATGGTAGGGGTGCAATCGATGTCGATGTAGCATTCTCAATGTTGTATTCTCCAACAGTTTATTGAACGTAACTTCTTCTACAATACAATAGCTGGCTGTACAATAGATGTAGACGTCCGTCGATCTAGCCGGAGATGTGGTTCCTCTCGGTCGGCTGGTACTTCGTTCGGCGGTGCAGTACAGCGGCGCCGGCCGGTGTGGCCGTGCGGTTAAAGGCGCTTCAGTCTGGAACCGCGTGACCGCTACGGTCGCAGGTTCGAATCCTGCTTCGGGCATGGATGTGTGTGATGTCGTTAGGTTAGTTAGGTTTAAGTAGTTCTAAGTTCTAGGGGACTGATGACCACAGAAGTTAAATCCCATAGTGCTCAGAGCCATTTGAACCATTTCAGCCAGTACAGCGGCTTCGGTGATATCTTCTCGGAGACTCTGCTATAGCGGTTGCCATTAGCAGTGGACGAAGACTGGTCTGCCTTCGACCGCCCGGGCCTGTATAGTGAGCTGGAGCCAATAGAAACCAGGCGTAGGAATCCGTTGCCGGATATGTCGCGGAGACCTCTGCAAGGAAAGGTTCCTATTAATCGACTGGAGTCTTCGCCGTGTTCACCTGATGTCTTCGCCTGTTTGGCTGTTGGTTTGTTTCCCACATAGCGCGGCTGTTATGCGGTGCTGCATGATATCTAGGGGAACCCGATGGCAGACAGTACACTCAACATCGACGTTTAGAGATTCCCGATTCTCGCGCAATTTGTCCGCTACTGATATGCGGATTAGCCGCGACAGCAGCCAAAACACCTACTTGGGCATCATAATATGTTGCAGGTCGTGGTTGACGTTTCACATGTGGCTGAACACTTCCTGTTTCCTTAAATAACTATCCGGCGAACGGTCCGGACACGTGGATGATGTCATCCAGGATACCGAGCAGCATACATAGCACACGCCTGTTGGGCTTTTGATTACAATAGCCATACATCAACACGATATCGACCTTTTCCGCAATTGGTAAACGGTCCATTTTAACACGGGTAATGTATCACGAAGCAACTACCGTCCGCACTGGCGGAATGTTACGCGATACCACATATTTATACGTTTGTGACTATTACAGCGCCATCTATCACAAAGCGAAAAAAGTGGTCCAACTAAAACATTCATATTTCTTTACGTACTACAGGAATATGTAATAAAAATATGGGTTCCTATTTGTAAAAAAAAACGCAGTTGATATCTGTTTGGCCTATGGCAGCGCCATCTAGCGGGCTAACCCTAGCGCCATCTGGTTTCCCGGTTCAAGCTAGACGAGTTTCGTTCTTTGTAGTTCTTTCGTTTGATGCTTATTTCGTGAGATATTTGGCCCGGTCACTATCAATGGACCACCCTGTATAATTATTGTTGCTATGTTGTACTCAATAGTGCGTCGTTCATCACGATCACAGCCAAGCGTTTCCTGTTGCTCGGTGCAAAACAAGTACTGATAAGGGATCTTAGCACACATATCCAATCAGTATTTTATTCAGATTCTATATTTAGCTAAGACTGCAATAGGTTCATTTCTCTTGACAGGTTCTGTATTCGCACTACAGGTATACATGATGCATCATAATGTGGTAAACGTACGCTTTTGAAGGTACACGTTAGTTTTATTAAGACGCACATTTCCTTCCTTGCCCTTATGCTACTCATGTTGCTCTGTTTGTGGTATACATAAATAAGAACTTCAGCATCCGTCAACAAGTAATAAGAGGAAAGATACATGTCTAGTCAGTGAGGACTCGACTTATAGAAGTTCACAATATCGGATAACGCATTCCTGTCAGAGACAACATTTATATTTACATAACATCAAATATTACAAAAGTTATTTATATTAACTTCATAAGAAAGTCTCACAGTCTTTTAGAGAAAACGAAGGGGAAGAAAACTGGACTCAGTGAGACACCAACCCTGTCAGGTTTTAATCTTGTTCTTTCATAAAGTGGCGCCGCCACTAACTACGCTACGTAAAAGCTCTGCACAAATCGATTTTTGTTTTATGTAATGGTCTACTGAAGGTTTTAATCGCCAATGTGTTGTTAATTTACATTTCGTTATAAACAGTCCTAACGAGAACGAGACGTTCTTCATGAATTTTCAGTGTGCTTTTTAGCAGATAACAGACGTAATGAGGGAGTTACAACGCGAAAATAGCTAAACACGAAAATTCTTTAACCGTCTACATGACGTTTCCTGATACTTCATTACAAAAGATCGTAGCAAATAACAACGCATTCTCGAGACATTTCATTGCGCTGGAGCTTAGAAACAGCATATATTCAAAAGTTGTAAGTTACACAAAAGTGAAGTCACGGGATGCCTCCTGATATCGCTTCGGACCCCTTTCAGCCGGCATGATGCATCAGCTCGACGGTCCATGGACTCAACAAGTCGTTGGCAATCACCTGCAGAAATATTGAGCCATTCACGATCATGAAAGTGTGGCCGGTGCACGAACTGAACTATCGATTACGTCCCATATATGTTCCATAGGATTCATATTGGGCAATCTTGGTGACCTAAACATTCGCTCGAATTGTCCAGAATGTCCTTCAAACCAGTCTCACACAGCTGTGGCCCATTGACATCGAGCATTGTTATCCATAAAAATGCCACCGTTGCCTGTGAACTTGTAGTCCATGAGTGGCTGCAAATGATCTCCAAGTAGCCGAACTTAACCAACTCCAGTCAACGATAAGTTTAGCTGGACCAGAGGACACAGTCCATTCCATATAAACACAATCCAGACCATTATGAAACTACCACCTGTTTGCAAAGTGCCTTGTGGACAACATGCGTCCAAGGCTTCGTGGAATCTTTGCTACACTCTGACACTACTATCAGCTCTTACCGTCTGAAATCGGAGCTCATATGACCAGGTCAGAGTTTTACAGTCGTCTGTTGTCCAGCTGATATTGTCACTAGCCCAGGAGAGGCTCAGCAGGTGATGTCGTGCTGGTCCCAAAGGCACTCGCGTTGGGCATCAGTTGGCACAACTGACAATTAACGTCAAATTTCACCACACTTTCCTAACTAATACGTTCATCTTACATCCCACACTGACCTCTGTGGTCATTCCACGTAGTGTTGCTTTGCTCTTAGTACTGGAAACTCTATGCAAATGTCGTTTCTCTCGATCGTTAGGTGAAGGCCATCGGCCACTGCGTTGTCCGCTGTGAAAGGCAATGCCTAAAATGAGGTGTTCTGGGCACACTCTTTCCCTTTTGGATTTGGGAATATTGAACTCCCTAACGATTTCCGAAACAGAATGTCCCACGCGTCCAGTTCCAACTACCATTCTGCGTAGAGAGTCTGTTAATTCCCGTCATGCGGACATACGTTGTAAACCTTTTCTCATAAATCACCTGAGTACAAATGACAGCCCGCCAAAGGACTGCCCTTTTATACCTTGTGTACGCGATACTACTGCCATCTGTATATCTATATATAGCTATCCCATGACTTCTGTCACCTCGATTTATAACATAACACCCACTATATATGGTCTTTCACTGAACACGGCAGATACTGTATGGCGTCTAGCTTTCTGCTTGAGACGTAGGGAAAGTTCTTGCTACTTTACGTGAACGTTCCCGAAATATCGCATAACTTTTTTTTTATATTTCATGCGATGAAACGGCTCCCTAACGTGAAATAGCAGGAAGTGACGTCACGATACTCGTATAGAGCAACGTCGGCGTTGGCTTGAGAGATGGCACGCCTCTCTCTCACTTTAACAACATTGTCAATCAAGTTAACGTTCATATTGTAGGTCATGATTTCGATGTTCCCTAGTACCGCGTTTGGTATGTGTGGTTTATGACTTTCTTATATGAGGAAGTTGTGGGCAGAATGTTCTTATAACTGCATGTGTAACCTGCAGAGAACCTTTAGCCGAGGGGCCATAGTGGACCCGATGGAGAACAGGGAGAGAGATGAACTGGGGGCCATAAATATTGAGGGCAGCGAACTGGCCACGTCAGTGATTCTGAGAAGCAGCGCAAAGTGGATCGTACCTGCAGAGTCACTTCTGGCCGACCTCATCTCTTCTCTCCTTCTATTTAGGCTCGGACAGAAGGGCGTCAGTTTACAAAATATTTACTTGGGTCAGGCGGCGACAGTCCATCGCGAAAAAGGCCAGTTGACAGAAATGAAGTGCAGGAAGCCATTTAAGAGAGACTTCTGTAAACTGAACCGTTGTGCAAACGGTGGGAAGGTAATAAACTCTGTGCATTCTCATGCTGAAAGCTGGGATTATACAGACGGAATATGTGGCCATGAAGGGGATGAAGTTAAGGAATTGTCCTACCTTGGAAGCAAAATTACCAATGGTGGCTAAAGCAAGGACTGCATAAGACGTGGACTAGCACAGACAAAGAGGGCATTCCTAGCCAAGAGAATTCTACTGGTATCGAACATAAGCAATAATTTGAAGAAGAAATTACTGAGAATGTACGTTTGGAGTGCAGCATTGTATGGTAGTGAGTCGTGGGCAGTGGGAAACCCAGAACAGACGAGAATCAAAGCGTCTGAGGGGTGTTGCTTCAGAAAAATGGTGAAAGTCAGATAGCCTGAGAAAATGAGGAATGGGGAGGTTCTCCAGAGAATTTTCGAAGAAAGCATATGGAAAACACTGACAATAAGAAGGGACAGGATGAGGGGACATGTGTTAAAGCACCAGGGAATAATCTCCATGGTACTAGATGGAACTGTAAAAGTTAGAAACTGTAGGGGAAGACAAAGATTGGAGCACATGCAACAAGTAACTGAGGACAGAGTCCAAGTGCTACTCTGAAATGAACAGTGGAATCAATAGCGGCCACATATAATTATTCATAAGACTGATTACTAGAAAAAAGCTTAATCAAACATTAATGGCTGTCTTGGTCTTTTTAAAAGCTACACCGTACACTGATTTGCATTTGGGGCCTACTGCCAGTCCCTCTAACTTTCGCCGATCCAATCCAGGATTTTGCTAGTTAATTCATGTTGCTGTCTTCCTATAGACAACTACCTCATGGAGCTTTAGGAGTTATCCTATTACATATTTTCATAATAGTTTATAATTAACGTTCCCAAATGTTAAATAAATGCAAAACCTAGTGACGCGACCCAGTTTAGTGCGGGCATCCGGGGTCAGATCACTTGTCTGGCATTCCAGTTATCAATTAAATAGAGTGTGATTCTTCAGTTTCTCCAAGAGTATTTGTTGATCAAGCAGTCCACGGGTGTACTGCCGGACTCAGTACTTCGGCTGTCAGACACGTCGCCAACGCTTGCAGTGAGAGGAGATTGTAAGACGGCCGCACGCACTCAGGAGCTCAGTTCAACAACGCATTTGACGATGGAGACATGTCTGATCGCCGAAATAATGTGCCCGTTGGACACTATTACCGGAAGTACACCAGTGAACTGTTCGAACAGTCATACGGAGTGTTTAAAAAAGTGTGACATTTACCCACAGGAGGAAGCATTGGTAAAAACTTGAAAAAAGTTCTGAAGTGACCAAGTAGATCTCTCAGAGAAATATTGTATTACACTCAACTTTTGGTAAAGAGCATTCTTGCCGAAATTCATATAAAAGCCCTTGGCAAAGCCGGGATACGTTAAACACTTTAACATTTCACTACACAGGGTGATTCAACATTAATTGTACACACTTCGTGAGTGTAATACATGCATCAAAATAAGCGTAATATGTAAAATAAAGTTTTGTCTGAAATGCTTTACTTTCGAAGTATGTAGTAGTGTAGGGATCACAACTTCACAACAGACAACAAAAATTATTTCTTGGTGGTTCAAAATTAACTGTATACTCTTCATCGGTATAATGTTTATACCAAAACAAGCGTAAAATATCAAATAAAGTTTAGTCTGGAAAGATTTTCTTTCGAGATATGGAGTACAGAAGGATCACAAGTTCCTAAGAAACAACACGAAATTAATTCCAGGTGGTTCGAAACTAACTGCACACAATTTGTGGGTGTAACACATGCATCAAAATAAGAGTAAAATGTTAAATAAAGTATTGTCTGAAACTGCTTTATTTCAGAGTTTTGCAGGACAATAGGGACCACAAGTGCAAGACAAACAACACATAACTAATTCCTTTTAGAAACAACTTGAAGGTATCTAAAATTCAGCACAACTCCGTACTGTGCATTTACCCCACAACCTGTTCGAAATGATGCAGAAGAACACGACGCGCCAGGAGCCTGTACCGGCCAGTGATGTAGAGCCCATCACAAGTGGCATCATGCGACGTAACACTGAAATAAAATAATTTCAAATATGACATCATTTAACATTTTACTCTTATTTTTTTTCTTTCACTCATGAACCATGGGCCTTGCCGTTGGTGGGGAGGCTTGCGCGCCTCAGTGATACAGATGGCCGTATCGTAGGTGCAACCACAATGGAGGGGTATCTGTTGAGAGGCCAGACAAACGTGTGGTTCCTGAAGAGGGGCAGTAGCTTTTCAGTAGTTGCAGGGGCAACAGTCTGGATGATTGACTGATCTGGCCTTGTAACACTAACCAAAACGGCCTTGTGAAAGGTGGCTACACTGAGCCACAGCGCCAGAGAGTTTTGTTTCCCCGCCTCCACGGGCAGTGATTATTGACAAGTAGCGGAGGGCAGTGCTGGTCGAGAACTCGTAGTAGTCAGTGCTTGCTGAGATGTCGTAGGGAAAAGTTCTTATCGAGAAGTCGTAGTGGAGAGTGCCTGTTCCATGTTTTATGCAGTTGTTTGATGGGATAAGATGTTGTTCTAATGGAGATATTGTAATGATCAGAGTGCTTTTCGTCAATATATGAAGGTAAAAGAAAAAAAATTTTCCTTTTCTTTTTATTATCTCAGTGTCTTAAATAATGCGTCATTACAGGTTCAGTCAACAAAGCATCTGGCTTGTGTTCTTGTATTAGAGTGTAATTCTGGTTTTCTTGCGCAATTATAGTATTTCTATTTTTTTATCACTTCAGTATAAATGGTATTTGAAATTTCTTGTCTTATTGAAGAACAACCGTGCCAGATGTGTACGTTGAGTCATACTTCCACACACAGAACAGTTATACTTGTGCTTTGGTTTCGTAGGTTTTATAGTTGCTGGGGGCTTAATTAATTAATTGTATTAACGGAAATTTTCATTTCATTCTTGTTGTTGTTCTATGCAGTCAGATTGCGTACAAATACTAAACAGGGCCAACCGTTTACGAAACAGCGTAATCGGACATACAGCTAAGAAAAAATTAAATTATTTTCAAATTTAATAATTAAGCCCCCATGCACGTGGCGACCGCTGCTTCGGATCGTCCCTTGGAATCTTCTGATTGTAAAAATAGTAGACAGTAGTATTGTTGTAGTAATTTGTAGTTTATATTGCATGTGTAGATTTGGTAACTGGCATTCTTCTAATGGTATTTTTCAAAATTTAAAATTGTTGTCTTGTCTACAGGTTTGACAATTTAGTGCAATTATTTCAATTGTTCGTTAATCGTGTTTGAGGGAAACATTTCGTGTGAATGGTATTGTTGGAGATAAGGAGTCATTGTGTGTAATTTTCGTACAGTGACGAGTTTTGTATGTTTTGTAAATGATTACGCGATCTATGAAAAAGGCGAAAATGACGGATAGTCAGAATGACGAAATTGTTGACATGGCGAACTCGCCAAAACAGGAGAACAGTATGATGAATAATGAAGTGGGAAACAATTTAATAAATCGGGAAGATAGTACGGAACCATTTCAAAATTTTTCTCAATCAGAAAATTCACAGAGTACGAGATTAACGATAGAAGATTCTGGAATAGTATCGAACACAGATAGCTTTACGGCTATGACGAAGGAAACTGGTTTTGCGGGAAATGTTAGGGGCGAAAAGAATTTCGAACAAGTTAATATGGAGCAGTTGATGAGTGCAATATTAAATTTACGATCTGAATTAAAAACAGATAGGGGAACAATGGAAACACGGTTAGACTCACTGGGATCACAAATAGGAACAATTAAAACCGAGATGGGAACTTTGGGATCTGAATTAAAAACTGATATGAGAACAATGGAAACACAGTTTAGATCTGAATTAAAAACACAGATGGGGACAATGGAAACACGGTTAGGATCTGAATTAAAAACAGTGGCAACACGTTTAGAAACAGTGATGGAAACAATGGAAACACGGTTAGGCTCACGAATAGGGACATGTTTCAAAAATATGAAAGATGAATTAAGGAAAGAAATCAGAGAAGAAGTACAACCGATTTTGAATGCTCACAATAATAGATTAATTGCAGTAGAGATTAGACAAATGGAACAGGATAGAGAACAGGACGAAGGAGATCGCGTGATAGTACAAAAATTTTCAGAGTTAAATTTACAACGTGCACACGATAAGGAGGAAATATTTGATAGAATCGATGAATCCGTACCAAATGGCAGATTAAATAACCTAACACAACAATATGAACAGTGAACTACCAAATGTGTCAATACTGAAACCCGAGTCGTGACACTTACGGAAGATGTACATAAACAGAAAGAAAAAATAGGTGACTTATCGGAAAGAGTTGAGAAGATTTCAGATAAATTGATAAGTCTTAGTTTAAATGGGGATAGAGATTCAGATGATACAGCTCCATTACCATTTGCAGAAACCGAAGAGTATTGTTGTTGTTGTGGTCTTCAGTCTTGAGACTGGTTTGATGCAGCTCTCCATGCTACTCTATCCTGTGCAAGCTTTTTCATCTCCCAGTACCTACTGCAACCGCTGCCGAAGAGTACCAGAACATAAATAAGCATGTTGAAAATCAGGGAAAATTTAATGAACGCGTTAAAAGGGAAGTTGAGGCATTACGAAAGCAAGTCAAACAAATCGAAGGTGAAATTGTAGGAAAAGACAGCAAAAGAAATTTGGAATCACAGATAGCAGAGGGGTTTGAAGAAAATAATTTGTTTCATTTACGGGAAGCAACAAGAGAGCGCCAGGCGCGCGAACTTGACAATAATCGACATTGGGACTGGGACAGACGCGGTAGGTCTCAACAAGTCGTTGGCAATCACCTGCAGAAATATTGAGCCATTCACGATCATGAAAGTGTGGCCGGTGCACGAACTGAACTATCGATTACGTCCCATATATGTTCCATAGGATTCATATTGGGCAATCTTGGTGACCTAAACATTCGCTCGAATTGTCCAGAATGTCCTTCAAACCAGTCTCACACAGCTGTGGCCCATTGACATCGAGCATTGTTATCCATAAAAATGCCACCGTTGCCTGTGAACTTGTAGTCCATGAGTGGCTGCAAATGATCTCCAAGTAGCCGAACTTAACGAATTCCAGTCAACGATAAATTTAGCTGGACCAGAGGACACAGTCCATTCCATATAAACACAATCCAGACCATTATGAAACTACCACCTGTTTGCAATGTGCCTTGTGGACAACATGCGTCCAAGGCTTCGTGGAATCTTTGCTACACTCGGACACTACTATCAGCTCTTACCGTCTGAAATCGGAGCTCATATGACCAGGTCAGAGTTTTACAGTCGTCTGTTGTCCAGCTGATATTGTCACTAGCCCAGGAGAGGCTCAGCAGGTGATGTCGTGCTGGTCCCAAAGGCACTCGCGTTGGGCATCAGTTGGCACAACTGACAATTAACGTCAAATTTCACCACACTTTCCTAACTAATACGTTCATCTTACATCCCACACTGACCTCTGTGGTCATTCCACGTAGTGTTGCTTTGCTCTTAGTACTGGAAACTCTATGCAAATGTCGTTTCTCTCGATCGTTAGGTGAAGGCCATCGGCCACTGCGTTGTCCGCTGTGAAAGGCAATGCCTAAAATGAGGTGTTCTGGGCACACTCTTTCCCCTTTGGATTTGGTAATATTGAACTCCCTAACGATTTCCGAAACAGAATGTCCCACGCGTCCAGTTCCAACTACCATTCTGCGTTGAGAGTCTGTTAATTCCCGTCATGCGGACATACGTTGTAAACCGTTTCTCATAAATCACCTGAGTACAAATGACAGCCCGCCAAAGGACTGCCCTTTTATACCTTGTGTACGCGATATTACTGCCATCTGTATATCTATATATAGCTATCCCATGACTTCTGTCACCTCGATTTATAACATAACACCCACTATATATGGTCTTTCACTGAAGGCGAAAACTTTGACTATAAACATTTTTTGACTGTTCGGAAATTTAAGATCTTTCGCAATTCTAAGAATGACATACATCCATGTTCATGGTTAGATCAATTTATGTACGCACTTCCACCAAATTGGCCACTAAGTCACAAACTGGAAATTATGTGCGGCTATTAATGTCCTCAGGGGATTCACTACACTAAGTGAATATGTGCCGTAGCGTGCATAGGGCCCCGAGCTGTAGTGGTGCTATTTCCCTTTTAGTTTTCTGCACCACTGCCTACTTTTTTACTATTCTTTGCATCTGTCAAAACAACTCTTCGACTATCAATCTATCTAGAGAGTAAGTAAACAGTAACCAGGTATGACTATTATACCCAAAACTGATTTCGGAAATTACCGTTTGGACTTACTATATTTTCTGCAGCATTCATTTGTAGCTTAAAAGAAATTTTATCTGTTTATCTTCGTGACAATATTACTTCTTATGTTGACGACATTCTTATTGCTAAACGTTCTTGGAGTGAACACAACAAAATTTTGGATTCATTATTACGCATTTTTGCAAGAGTTGGCATTACAGTGAACTTGGAAAAATCTGAATTTGGTCGTTCTCAGGTGAAATTTCTCGGGCACATTATTTCTACAAAAGGTATTCTCCCTGATCCAGAAAAACTAGACGCTATTCGTAATTATGCTGTTCCTACCACAAAACGTGATGTTCGTAGTTTCCTTGGTGTCTGTAATTTTCTTAGACGCTTTGTTAAATTGGACGATTTGGCCACACCTCGTTTTTGCGATCTATCTGAAAAGTTCTTTTTAAATGAAAATCGGTCGACAACTCTGTTTGGTTAGTTTGTATTCCTGATGAGTGGGTTAATAAGCTGATTTGGTATACGCATTTCAGTTATGCACACTTTGGTCCCAGAAAATGCTTTCATAAATTACGGGAAAATTGCTACTTCAGTAATATGGAAAAACGTATTCGATCTGTTCTGGCCAAATGCAAATTATGTCAAAAGGCTAAGCCGCCAACAATTTCTCACAGAGCACCGTTGTTTCCTATCATTCCAGCGAAATTAATGGACATGGCTGCAGTCGACTTGTTCGGTCCAGTGGTTCGTTCTACTAATGGTTCTGCGTACATTTTCGTAGCAGTGGAGTTGACATCAAAATATGTGTGTTTTACACCTTTACGCAAAGCAACAGCTCATTCAGTGTCTAATGCTTCGATTAACCATTTTCTCAAAGAAGTTGGTCATGTTGATAAGGTTATATCAGATAATGGACCACAGTTTCATTCTAAAATTTGGCTTCGTACTCTACGGCGTCGTAAAATTAAACCAATTTTCATTTCACTTTTTCACCCTCAATCTAACGCTTCAGAGAGATGGATGAAGGAAATCAATAAATTGTGTCGTCTTTATTGTCATCAGAATCACAGAACGTGGGATCAGTATCTTCATATTTTTCAAAACATTCTGAATGAACTCAATGACTCAACTTCTTTACCGCCTATACTGATATTAAAAAACAAAGCACTGACAAATCGCATTTCTGAAATCGTTCCTTTTCCGCCTTCACGGAAACTGCGGCATTCTGAAGTTGTCAACCTGTCTCTACAAAATATTGCATCTGCAGCTGCTAGAAGAGAGGAATCAGCTAAGCGTCCTGGTCGTTTAAAAATCTTGTCAGTTGGTCAAAAGGTGTTAATTAAGTCTCATCGTTTGTCTCACAAAGGAAAAGGCTTGTGTCGCAAATTTTTTTCTGCTTTATAACGGTCCATATAGAATTCGCAAAATTATTCATGATAACACTGTTGAAGTAGAAACTCTTAAATCACGACGCTCTAAGGGAATACATCATATATCAAACGTTAAAATTTTTGTGGAATGACATACTTTCGAGAAACCAACAGTTTACGTAAACATGCAGAGAATACAAGGATACCGCGCTGTGTTTTGGCGGCGGCGTATACTCAAAGCAACAGTCAAGTCTGCGCGCCGCACAAGGCAGTCGTTTACTGCAAACAATTGCTTCCTACGTCACGCGCCTACAGCTGATCGAGCGCTCAGTGCGAATGCACTGACAGCCGTAAACAAATACACAGTCTAATTTCTCCGACTAAATTCAGTATAAAGCTATAGTGACTTGATGAATTATGTTATTAACGTTCAGTATTTTTCAGGATACGGTTGTATAAAATATTTAAGAACTTCAGGTAAATTCTGTGTGTCTCCGACGTTAAGAGGACTTGCTATCGAGAAAATTTCGGAAAGAATGTAATTTCCAAGAAGAAACTAATAAACTAAAAAGGTAACTATTAATTGAGTTTATTTTTTCAGGTAACATATTTCCACTTAGGTACGTACTTTAGACGTAATTTGCTGCTCGCAATTACGTGATTCATACTTTGTGCTAGTTTCATGTTCTATGAATTTACTTGTGAAGCGACGTGCTTGCGTACATTTGCTGATTTTTGTCAATGTTTTATTAATGAACAGGGTTGTTATTTGTATATATTATGCATCGCTTGGCTGCAAGGCTTTTTCACTGATGTCATTTATTTAAATTATAATTGTCACCTGATTAGTTGTGCTGATATGTATGTAAGTTATACTTTGTGATTTATCTGCTTGCGCCTTCATGTTTACTTATTAAGATGACATATGAACATTTATTTGCTTATGCTGATATGATGCTAATGACCTGTTTAGTACGTAAGATATATGTTTGCTGCTAAGCGTATGGATTGCATATTCATACATTTCTGTTTGTTGTCATAACTACTCTTTAATTTGGTATATAGAAATGCTGATATACTGTGTATGAACATAGAGTTTAGGTCACATTATGGTATTAATTATAGATTGTTCGCTTGGCAGAGCCTCGTTGTAAGAATTGTGCTGCATCCACTTGTTGACATTCTGTTCTCTACTGGTATATTTACTCGCTATTGCATGTTTTGCTTACGCTCAGTGCCTTATATTTTTAAGATAGGAAAGTGAACTGCTATAATTCGACATAAACGACATTAGTACAAGAAACTTCATAGAAGTCACATGAGCTGGAGGTTTTATGGGAGCTGTATAAATTTATGCTAATAGGAAGGAAGCTAACGACATGACATACCAAAACTAGGTTTAGACCATTGACAGTTATTACACTGCGTTTTTCGTGAGCAATTGAAATAGGAAGTGACACTTGACACAAGAAATACTCCACATTTTTGCTTCTGTTTGCTATAATTCTTGAAGTGGTGTACACACTGTGAAATATTATGATCATTCACACTCCGTAATTGTACTTAATTACTGAGAGTTATTCGAACTAAGTCTGTTAGAGGTCATGTATGCATTTCTTTTATTTAATGATGGACAAGGTAACCAAAATCCATCTTATAATTTATAATGAGTAGAAGATTTGGGTCAGATGGATTACACAGAGGTTGTGTGTTGACAGTGTGTCTTCGGATTGTATGGGATGATGAGGTTTGCATTAGGATTTTATATGTACTTGTTCGAGGAGACTGACTAGAGGAAAGAGTTGTTATGGAAGTGAAATGATATTGGCGATAAGGTTTATATGTGTCGACGTATTGAAGAGGTATTATTGAGGTATTGAGATTTTATGAAGTTGATGATTATTGGAGTTTTTGTGGACAAGAGGTAAGGTAAATGATATTGATGATAAGATTTATATGTATCGACGTAAGAGGTATTATTGAAGTATTGAGATTATGTGATGCTGATGATTATTGGAATTTTGGTGGATAAGAGGTAAAGTAAGTGAGGTGCATATTTTTTTTTTGTTGGTCTATATGGAACAAGGAGGATGAAGATAGCAGACTAGAACACTCAAGAAGAAGGAAGATTGTCTACACACACTTTGTTAAATCAATAAGCAGTACATTTTTTTTTTTTTTGGAGAGAGGAAGTAATTGCATATCTTGGCTCACTGACAGTTGTTCAGCAACCGTACATTTTGATCTGGCTTGGCAAACATTGGTCTGGACATGATGACTATGACGTTGACTTAACTATTATTGACTGTTATACCTTGCTGCCACTACTACTTGATACACATGATGAACATCAAATTTTGATAGAATTGCATTTACACAGTTAACACTATTCAATTACACAGTAGTACTTAATGTGGATGAAAGATGAGTGAGTGTGTTTTGTGTGTTTTCCTTTCCTAATCCTACCCACCTATCTCCTAAATATTATTTTATTTGTTTGTAGTGGCTTGCACTGACACCCATAAATATTATAGGTTTACTGATATTTGAGTATTTGTAATAGTTAATATGACAATTATCTGATATCATTTGTGTGTTTATTAGAATTTGTATGTTTAGTGTAAGAGCATTGAGAATAATTTTGTAAAAGCATTTGCATGTGCATTCAAACTATTGTTCATGCCTGAACTGTCTGATTAGTGATGGTGAATATTATGAACTGTAACCTGCACTTGTTCAACATGGATGTGTGACACTTAGAAATGATTAATTTCTGCTGATGAACTGTGTGATTAGGATAGTGAATATTATGGACTGTTACTTGTACTTTTTCTACATGATTGGTGCCACTAGGACATGTTTAATTTCTGCTTATAAACTCTGATGAACTGTGTGATTAGTGATAGTGAATATTATGGACTGCTGTCTGGACCTGCTCATCATTGCTAGGTGCAACTGATGGACTGCTTCTACTGAAATGAAGTCACTTGTTGGTGTCTGCACTTGTTCAACATTGCTGGGTGCCACTATTGGAACTGCTTATACTGAAAATGTCACTTGTTGGGTCTGCACCTGTTCAACATTGCTGGGTGCTACTAATGGAACTGCTTCTGCTGAGAAATGAGACTTGTTGCTGTGTGTACCTGTTCAACATTGCTGGGTGCCACTAATGGAACTGCTTCTGCTGAGAAATGTGACTTGTTGCTGTGTGTACCTGTTCAACATTGCTGGGTGCCACAGATGGAGCTGCTTCTACTGGAATATTGTCACTTGTTGCTGTCTGCACATGCTCAACATTGCTGGGTGCCACAGATGGAACTGCTTTTACTAAAATGATGTCACTTGTTGGTGTTTGCACCTGTTGACCTTGCTGGGTGCTGCTGCTGGAACTATCAACTATTTGTTTTTTTTTTTTTTTTTGAATAATTAAAAGTATTTTATGTGAACATTTGTATAAACTGATTTTTTGTGTATTGTGTAAACTATCATGTAAAGCCACATGTATGAAAGAATTTGTATTGCCTGACTATGACTGGTAAAAGTGGCTTCATTAGTAAACAAGATATAGATCCGTTCAAATGGTTCAAATCGCTCGAAGCACCGTGACCATTTCGGCTTTTCCTGCACTGGTAAATCCCATCGTGCACACTGTAAGCAAACATAACGACAGCGTACGTAGCATCCGCAAGTTGAATGGCAGAAACATGTATCGGTGTTGAAACTGCAAAATACGATATCTCGTAAAGGACTCGCACTAAAATCCTGCAACAAACATCACTGGCATTTCAATTTACCCTATTTTTAGTTTGTTAATGTCAATAGGCATTGATCCAGTTAAAAAGCGTATCTTTGCTCGAAAAATACACTTTGTAAGTATTGTTACAGTATGTTGATCGAATAACAGTGCAAACCCCTGACTACCAATCCATTCTGTGAAAACCGCACATAAATAGCAGTTACCATTTCTGCAATATTTGTGATGCAAGTTTTAGGTGATTCACCATATATATACATAAAATACCCGAAAACTTTATTATGGAAATCAGAAAAGTACACTTGAATTCCAATATCCTCCGTCACCTTCAATGCAGCTATGTTGGGGGTGGATGCAGCAAACCCAGCGTTGTTCCCATTTTTGGAAGCACTCCCGGAAGTCTGCAGCGTGAAGGGTGTTCAGGACTTGGATGTCTCAAATAGAGTAAAAACGCCACCCTTTCAACGCGATTTCCATCTATGGGATCTTGTGGAAGTCGCACGAGGCAAGATCTGGTGAGTAGGGAGTGTGTGGGGACTGTTGCCATGTTGGTTTTGGACAGGCATTCCTCCACAATGAGTGAGGTTTGCGCGGGTTGTTGTCATGGTGCACCAATCAGTCTTCCTTTTTGCACAGCTCTGGCCGATTGTGTCGAACATTTTGCTCTTTCACCTCAAAACCTCGCAGAAATTTTCCCACTGACAGTCTAATCCGGTGGAACGAACTGCTTATACACTATTCCTCTAAAATCGAAAAATATGATCAGCATAGACTTCACTATGCTGCGGACTTGTCGAGCTTTATTCGGCGTTGGAAAAAATAGCATTTTGCATTGTGGTGGCTGCTGCTGCGTTTCATGGTCTTAACTGTAAGCCTGAAGTTCATCCCCTTTTATGACTCTAAATAAGAATTATGGATATCCTCGAACCTTTTGTTGCAGCCCAGTGCACGTCTGAATATGAAGTTTCGTTGGTCTATGTTGAAAAGGCGAGGGATAAACTTCCGTACAGTTCGCCTCATGTCCTGTTCATCGGCTGGAATTCGTCGACATGTACCGTACGACAGCCCAAGTCTGCTACGAACATTTTGAATGATCTCCTTTCGATCATCGTGAATCACAACTTTACTACCATTTCCGGTGTTGTGCATGTAGACGGTCGACCGGAATGTTTGTCATCTTCCACTGATTCTCAGCCTTCCCTGAAGCTCTTGGAACTACTCAAATATTCTTGCTTGACTCAGTGCACTCTCATCAAATGCCTGTGTCAGAATGTGGGAAATTGGGAGCCGTATGGGACCTATGGGACCAAACTGCTGAGGTCATCTGTCCCTAAGCTTAATCTAACTTAACCTAACTTACGCTAAGGAAAACTCACACACCCATGCCCGAGGGAGGACTCGAACCTCCTACGTGGGGTGTCGCGCGAACAATGACAAGGGCCGACCGGAGTGGCCGTGCGGTTCTAGGCACTACAGTCTGGAGCCGAGCGACCCCTACGGTCGCAGGTTCGAATCCTGCCTCGGGCATGGATGTGTGTCATGTCCTTAGGTTAGTTAGGTTTAATTAGTTCTAAGTTCTAGGCAACAGATGACCTCAGAAATTAAGTCGCATAGAGCTTAGAGCCATTTGAACCAATGACAAGGAGCCTAAACCACGCGTCTACGCGGCGCGGTCGGAGTCCCCCGTGAGTCGTTGCCGGCTCTAGGCGAGTGCGACATTCTGAGGATGTGAGCGACAGGTGCCGTTAATGGTCGGCGTGTTGTGAGCGCTGCATCATGCAGCCGTTTGCCAGTGTTACTAGCACTTGTAGCATGTTGCATAGATGGCAGGACAGCTCGCTGAATGACCTATTTGATGCTGTTGGATACGTTCAAGCGTGGCCGACAAGCTGTCAGTCCTTCCTTTTTGTGGTACTCGTCGGACATATCGATCCTACATATCGTGTATGCTTACCTTGCTACTTCCATTGCTGCCAACAATGACGGTCTTTATACAAACAGTTAATCCATTGTACGCTGTTCTCAATAGTAAAGTTGACTTTAAGCAGCAGTAGGTAATGTCAAACTGGACACATAGCGTTATAAGACTACAAAGCAAATGCGAAAGCGGCGACAGTTTGTTGTACTAGAAGCTCACACTGGAAAACATTTACTCCGATATCTGGCACCACAAATCATGGGATTCCCGAGTGTTTTTACAGAGAAGCCTTCATAAAATCATAAAATAAGTACAAGCATTCCTACAATGCGTGTTTGTTCCGGCAGATGTGGTACCAGTACGGGAAATACCCGTATTACGTTGCGTAGGCTGCGTGCGGCAGTCTTGAGCAAACAATAAAAGCAGCTTGAAGAGTGTTCATTCACTGTGGACCACATCAATTTATTAGACTTTTCTTAGTAAAAAACTCTCTGACGATTCTTACTTTTTTAGCTGCCGCTGGCCTATCTACAAAATAGTATTACATACTGAAACGTCCCCTTAGAACAATTTTACATGACTGTGCTTAAACTGACACACAATATTTTTTTAGCGCAACGCAGTCTCACTTTCAGAAATCCCTACAGAAGAATGGCCCTGACTAACTTTAACCTATACCTTTCACAAATCACTTACCTCACAAAAATCTTCGTTACTCGAACTACTGCAATACGGCGAGCGCCACTACTGCCAGCTAAAGAAAAGACTCAAACCACTGAAGGCACTAACTACTGATAGGCATAGTTAGCAAATGAAAGATTTTGATAGAGAACACAAACAATGTATTTACCTTAATAGTGTTCAAAAGTCATTATATATATATATATATATATATATATATATATATATATATAGAGTTCATGGCATCCAGTCTTACAAATTTACTGTCTCTGTCCAAAACTCCGCCATCTTACTCCCCACATCCACCACTGCTGGCGGCACACCTCCAACTGCGCAACGCTACGCGCTGTTAACAGCCAACTGCCCAACACTACAATGGCCAACAACAATGCAAACCAGCCACAGACTGCACACAGCACAGCAAGTGATTTTCATACAGAGGTGGCGTTACCAATAGGCTACTTACAATACTTTGACACTCGAAAACTGACGCTTCGAAACCTATAGGGGACTTCCTGTTTACCTACAATCATTAAGTTTGACAAGAAGCAAGGTTCCTCACAAGTGAGGTAAGAATCCTGAGACTGGTAATTTGCTGCTATATCACACGAAAAAATATTTTTTAAATTTACTGTCGGACTGTTGAGAACCACTTTTCCTTCGGAATTACAGTATTAGATGCGAAATTACATGAAAAACTTAAAAATTAAAAAGTACTCAAAAGCCTTGGAATTACAGAGGCCAATATCTATCCAGCATCGATATCGATAATAGGAAAAAATTGGCGAGATTGACGATTCCCGGATGGAAAATCTATGTATATACCTAATTAAATTTGTATGGAACACTCAGGGCGCGAGTCCTTAATTGTACGTGTCCAATTTCTTTTATTCTCATTTGTCTCCTTTTAGTTTGACTGGCCCTTATATTTTAGGAAATTGTAAACTTTCTTTGTGTCTGACGAGGTTATACAATTAAGCACTGTTTCACGGGTGACACAGTTTCAGATATCATTTTCATAGAACATACGGCCTTGCACATAAACGCGTAGTTAACAAGAACGCTGGTCGGACTCCTAACAGCGTAATTAAAGGGGAACAAGTAGACACGTTTCGGTAACACCGTCATTTTGGTCGTTGTGACCGCGGAGTCATACGCCAACGACAGCCTTCACTACGCACCAGTCGACCGCAGTCGATACCAACAAACACGGGCTGTCCGCAAACAAGTCGGCTGGAATCCAACGCCAGGAGTGGAAGGCTGTCTTCCGCATCGGTGGCTGCGAGTGGGACGTGCCGTTGGGCCTGAGAGCCGGAGGGCGCGGCCACACACTAAACGACGGCACAAAGGAACTGTTAGCAAGGCGAGCGGTGTGCCAGGGCCGGGGGAGGCTCCCACCCACGATTCCCTTCGCCTCGGTTGCTGCGGGTTCACGGCGTAAGAAGTCCGGCTCGCAGTGCTCGCTAAGCTCTCCCCCTCGTGCTGTTTAAATTGATTAAAAATGCACAGAAATTTATCATTTAGGTAAGATCCCTGGACGAAGTCGTACTGTGAGATTAAAGCACAAACATGTATAAGCAATAACTTGGAAATTTTTTTTCGAACAGATGAACATGAGTGTGTATGGGTGACTCATGCAAAATTGCGACAGATGCAGGACATTCTGTGGAGATAGATATGGAGCAGCTTCACTAATTACCAAACAAATTTACGGAGGAGTTTTACCTTTAACGCAAATTTAGTTGTCATTTAAATGAACAGGCTCAACGTGCTGATTTGTAAACCCAGTGCCGTAGGAATTACTATTTTGAATATTTTATCAAACGTTCTTGAAGACTTTCCGTGTGGATACATACAAGGACATTTAGAGAGCCTTTTCCCACTCTTTCGACATATCATTCGGCGCCTCACGCCCCCTCCCCCTTTTCCCTCGTACATTTTCGTCCTTCTCAGTTTTCGCTTATCATTTTGACAAGCACTGCATACAAATGTTGCAGCTGTTCGCCCCTGACGCTCCCTCTCTGCTAAGACCCCCAAGCATCGGCTACTAATTGCGACACTGTCTGTCTACAAATCTTCCAGTAGTGGAGCTTCTGGCGTCTCTCTCAACTTGGTGTCTCAAGCGGTGGTTGTGTTATTTGTGCCTTAAACCAGCCCTGGATATTCATTAAACAAATATCCAGGAATTCATATAAAACTATATTACACAGACACTGATACCTTAATTTATCACACGAAAACTCCAAATATGAGGTGCTACCTAATATATCCGAAAATTTCATTGTACCGGTCAAACCAGCACCAGTACGACATCCCGCCGCTGAGTGTCTCTAGGCACACGTCTTATCTACTGCAGCACAAAGTTGCGTTATCTTTGGCGTATGCAGTTGTGAGTTGCAGCTGTATGTGTCAGATCGTGTTTCAGTGCTTCGCGAATTGTGAAATGGATAGCTTGAAGGATCATCGAATTTGCGTGAAATACTGTTTCAAGTTGAAGAAAATTTTAGCTGAAACCTGACGCATACCGACAGAGGCATTTGGTGACAGTGCGCTGAGTCAAGCAAGAACATTTGTGTGGTTCAAGCGCTTCAAGATATATGTGGAAGGTAATAAACATTGTCGTCGATCGGAAACACGCAAACAACGGAAATGATCATGAATGTTCGTGACGTGATTCACGAAGAACGAAGGCATACTATTTACGATGTTTGTATGAGACGTGGGCTGTCCTACAGTAAATGTCAACGAATTATAGCTGATGAACAGAACATGAGACGAATTGCAGGGAAGTTTGTCCTTTGTCATCACGGCTTCTGCCAACCAAACTTCAGAATTCAGACGTGCACTGAGCTGCAACAAAGAGTTAGAGAGTGTCCAGAATTCAGAGTCATAACGAGTCATTAATATTGGGTCTCCGGTTATGACAATGAAACGAAGCAGCAGTCATCACAACGGAAAACCGGAAAACGTCATCTTCACCAAGGCCGAAAAAAGGTCGGTAAGTCCACAGCAACACGAAGTCAATGGTGATCATGCTTTTTTTTTCGACATCTGGAGAGTAGTGTATATGAAGTTTGTTCGACCTGTTGAGCCAGTCAGTGGGAAGTTTTACTGCGAGGTTTCGAGGCGAGTGAGAGAAAATGTTCCTAGCAAACGGCCAGAGTTGGGCAAAAACAAAGACTGGTCGGTGCACCGTGACAACGCACCCGCGCACACCTCGAACGTTGTGAGGGAACAACATGGCAATGGTCCCTCACCCTCCCTAGTCGCCAGACCTAGCTCCATGCGATCTGTGCTTGTTCCCGAAGAAGAAAATCGCGTTGAAAGGACGACGTTTTGACTCGACTGTGAACATTCAAGAGGAATCGCAACGGGTCTCGAACACCCTATACCCTGCGCACTTCCAAGAGTACTTTAAAGAAACGAGAACAACGCTGGGATCTTTGCATACATGCCCGACACGACTACTTCAAAGTTGACGGAGTACATAAGGACGTAAGCATAGTTTTCTGATTTTTACAATGCAATTTTCGAACATTTTGGATAGCACTTCGTATTTACAAGGATATCAAGACTGATATACATACATGGTTTGATACTTCTGGTTTCCTTGTAAATAACAGACACAATATTGTAATGGTAAATAAAAAAGGGGTTGGACTGATGAAAGTCGAACTGTATGATGAATCTTTACCAAATTCATTTTATTGTGAACAATGTAAGTACCTGAGAAATGTGCAAAATACGCGCGCGCGCATATGTGTGTATGTGTGTGTGTGTGTGTGTGTGTGTGTGTGTGTGTGTGTGTAAAATCTAATTTTGGTTGTAAATTCTAACTAAAAACTGTAATTTGTTACAAATTAACCTCTCTCTCAAAACATATATCAAATTGCGCCCTAGAATACTACTATTTCTATATCATTGCTTACGAAATTTGTTTCTCATTTTTTAAAATAAGAGGCGCAAAGCGTCTCGTGCTTCTCATCCCTTTTCGTACATCTTGAATCATCTAAGCACGCCATTTTTCTTGCTCACTGCGATATTAGTATGTAATAAGATTAATTAAAGTGGAATATGTTTCATTTCTTAGAAAAGTTACCAGTATCCGATCGAGTAACATGTAAAGTCTTTTTCTATGTTTCAGCATTTCAATAACGTTGGGAATCGATTGATTTGGTGTAGGTGGGGGGATCATGATTATACAATGCATTCAAGGTCGCTAAAGATGTAATTCGGTCAATGTTAATCAGTTGGAGGTCATATTTGATCCTGAATTCCCATTGCCTTAATGCGTGAAGTAATTTAAGAACCTTCTTCCTTCCAAATATTTCAAGAAATTAATTAATTATTACAGGAAGTTCACTTCACACGGTACGTACATAAGCGATCCAATTCACAAATTGTTAAGGAAAGGCACAAGATGGATTCGGAACAATGAATGCCAATGTGCATTCGATAGATAGAATTTGCTGGACGTTGTAAACCTCACGACATATGGCCCAAATGAAACGTTGCAACAGATGCTTCCGAAAACGCAGTTACCACTGTTTTGTCTCATAAGCAACTTGGTTTTGAACAGACTATAACCTTGCATCCAAAGTCAGTTGCTCAGAGAAACTACAGTCAAACTGAGAAGGAAGCCTTTGCAATGATTTCAGATGTTAAAACGTTTCGTGGATACATTTATGGCCAAAGATTAATTCTGCTTATAGACCACAAGCCTTAAGTGCCTATATTTGAACCAAATAATACTGTTCCTTCCTAGACAGCCCAACTATTACAGCACTGGGCACTGCTTTCGACAAACTATCGTTATGTAATAATTTTCCTGTCCACAGCTCAACACAAATGCACGTTTTCCATCATGACTGCCAAAAATTCTGGATAAAAATTTTGATTCTTCTGCTGGTGTATGTTTTGCTTTAGATTTAATCAGTCAAGTCGCTGTTGAAAGCGTAATAACCAAGAATGTCGTTAAGGACGTGTCGAACTGTACAGACTCGCAATAGCTACAAAAAGTAATTGACCGCTTGCCTCGAGTTTATCAGGCAGTAATTAAGTCCAAGGGAGAATAGTTGGATGGAAATAAAATATAGCATTTTCTGTTTATGTGGTATCGACAGCTACGATGCCACAACGTAGGTGCGCTCTCGTAGGTTGGCACTACGAGAGCAGACGAACAATGCTGAACACAGCGCCCTCTAGCCGACGCTGTGTAGCTCGACGAGCGCCGTTCCACATTCAGCCCATTTGATCAAGAGCAGACGACCGACCAACATTCTTAATATTGCATACTGGGTGAGTCACTACAGATTTTGCCTTTGTAACTTCTAGTAGCTGTTAGCTTTGATACCTTACGGCTTTGCACCTACGTGCTCATCTCAGCCAAAGTTAAGTAACCATTTATGTACTCATATTTTTTTTAGTAAATTTGTAAAATGTACAGGCAGTACCGAAGTACTTCAACTTTTCCTGCTCCACTCTCGGCCTATATTACAGAAGCAGTTCACAGGAGCAGACCCACGCGCCGCCTATCCAGGAGGGATACAAAAGTTTATATTGTAAATGTTTAAGCGTATATGGTTATATTTTTGGAAAAACAAAATTTTGTTTGTGTTCAAATTTGACATCAGATAACAGTCAAAGTTTACCGAAATTAATGACTGTATAGCCGCAGAGTGCATCGCCATACAGGCAGTTATAATGTGGTGTCACGTAGCCGCAGTCGCTCGCCAGACGATTCGTAAATAATCCGCTCCATCCGTCAATAGTTACGTCAGCCACCACAGAGGGCTATGACACCAAGGATTACCTACTGCATCCGCAAAATAGGTTTTTAGACGGAGTACCTTCCTCCGGATGTGGATAAAAGCAGACGCACAGATTCTCTCTGGCAGCTTGTCTCGACTTGCTGTTAGTTGTCTACAGTTGTCTCATATGCAGACCAGCTGTCACCGTATCAGTTGTCACAGCACTGGCAGATCATCTGTTGCAGCCGTTACAGCCAAGCAGCTAACAATAAGTGATCATCACACGGTGAGTGTCAACGGTTTAACTTTCACTCAGCCTGAACTAGTGGACGGTCACCAGACAGCAGTCCTCAATTGAAGTTCTATGAGACCAGATACTCTTACTTCAGTAACCCGAATTTTTATCAGACTAAGCTGAGTGTTTACAGTATGCCTCATGTTAAGAGGTAATTATTAATTATATTTCATTGGTTTGCTCATATTATTTGTGTTACAGCTATAATTACCGACGGCGATAATAATGAACGAAGGAAACGAAGACAGTCAGGTTGATCGAAACAACTAACAACTGAATGTAATGAACGCAGCCGGCGTCCAGTGCAGTTTGCAGTTACCACAGATAACATCCAACTGTTCCAGTTTTTAGTGGAAATGCAGCATATGTGAGGGACCTGTATGTACTCTGCTACATCAAAGAAGAACACTAGTGGTTCACCCACCTGACGTCTTGCAAAGTGTGTCCTTGCCCTAGCGCAAACGTAGCACTGAAGTCGCGAGTCTGTTGTTCTTGTCGTGGGACTATAATATTTACTAGTAAGATGGGTAAGGCTTCAAAAATAATCAGTTAAATATCAATCAGGGAAGGCACAGGCTTTTATTTGAGTACCACTCGAATCACGCATCAGACAAAGCCTCAAACTGAAGTCAGTATATTATACAAACGTACGTCTATAAGTCACATCCTACAAAGTCACATCTATTGCAGTTTATGTTAGTAACGCTTATAATCCTGGTACATTTACTAAACTGGAGAAATTACATTCGGAAAATAAGTTACACGTCTTCCACTCTGTTCTTATCTGGTTTGCACACAGACTCGCGATAATTTAAGACCTTTCTTCAGTTCATAGCACCTCAAATCTTAATCGTGCTGGCCGTAAACTCGACTGTATTATGTGAACCCTCGTACCCGACTGAAGAAGTCCGCACTAATAACTTTGCTCGATTTGCACTTTTGGCGGGAGCCAATGATGCAGAAAGTGCTTCGTCTGATTGTCGCTACTCTAATGTTACTAAAAGTTCTTATAAAAACGAAATCTGAAGTAAGTGGATGATGCCTTACTATTGGGATTAAGTAACATGAAAAACAGTCATTAGTTCTGAGCTCTACTTTATAAAATATTAATAAATGAAAATTAGCGCTTGTCTCCTGTCGTGGCAGCCAGTCGGCTTATCCAACTACTAAATCGACGCAATGTCTCACGGATTTGGTACACACTGCACCATCTGTTGCCTGCCTTGCACTCCATTTCTTACGTCACATCTCAGCTAATGCAGTCTCAGTCAAACTATGAAGCAAAGCTTTGGGTCGGATATTACGGCTTCAACGCCAGATATGTCACACGCCCTGTGACCCGACCAGTTGCAAGCATGCAAACACGCCACCTTTGGTGATATTGGTTCGCTTCCTGTTACCTTTTATGTTGGCCGCCCATTTTGTTTGGTTAACACAACATAAAATGCAGTTAAAATCAAAGTGAAAAATTGAAAACGTTTTTAGAAGTTTTCATCATCGCTGCTTTCCTGGAAGCAATACTGCTGAGATAAAAACGAAAGCCAGCCGTTATGACCGAGCGGTTCTAGGCGCTTCAGTCCGGAACCGTGCTCCTGCTACGGTCTCAGGTTCGAATCCTGCCTTGGGCCTGGATGTGCGTGATGTCTTTAGGTTGGTTAGGTTTAAGTAGTTCTGTGTCTAGGGGACTGATGATCTCAGATGTGCGCTGCTGCTGCGATCGCAGGTTCGAATCCTGCCTCGGGCATGGATGTGTGTGACGTCATTACGTTAGTTAGGATTAAGTAGTTCTAAGTCTAGGGGACTGATGACCTCAGATGTTAAGTCCCACAGTGCTCAGAGCCATTTGATCTCAGATGTTAAGTCACATAATGCTTAGAGCCGTTTGAACCATTGAATAAAAACGATCACAATACCAGAGGATGGAGCAGAACCTCCGGAATGTGACGTAAGTGAAGAATTATTGTTTAAAAACTCTTCACGATGTGTTTATGTGTTTATTTTTCTGTAACTTTATTATTATTGGATTGGTGCTTAGGTTCGTTGCATTTTTCCGTAAGTTTCATAAACATAACCAAGGACTTGCGGAGGGCAGGCTTTGCACAGAGCACCCACCAAGACAGTGCAGACTGATAGGTATCAGGGCGTCGACGACAATCTGTCCATTTCGTCTCGATGAGCTGCCGGTAGTCGGGTGAAGTAAGGTGGATCGCGTTCATTTTCCATGGTCCACGGCCGCGCCACACCCTTTGGCGGCAGAGACGGATAGCGCAAATATACACGTCATGGTCAGAGAACGTAACGGGACACACTTCAGCAGCCTCCACCACATTGGCAATATTGCAGGAGATGGCGGCTAGAAGAATGGCAAGTGAAGTGCGTAAACACTATACAATCGCCATGAACATGCACCCAAGAATCCATAAGGCTGAGGCGCTGGAGAATTGTCTCTAACGCCGCACACAGATAGTGACGTGGTAGTTGGTCTTTGGGTGCCTGAGTGCAGTTGAAACCGCCTCCTGCCGATCCAGGAAAAGAGACGAGACTATCTCTGAGAAGAAGGTGGAACGTTCACAGCGGCGACCCGAACCAGATGTCGCATAGGCATTGATGATCCTGATGCCACTGAACGTAAGAGTCGTACCTCTGGCATCAGGGAGATAGGCGACAGCATCTGCGAGGGTAGTGTCAAGTAAAAGGACACCATCCCGCTACCAGTAGGGGAGGCATGAGAGACATGTGCGGTAAAACAACGGGGAACACGGAACGTGCAGCTCCTGAAGGAGAACAAAATCAGCGTCCGCATCATACAGCTTGTCATGGAGTCAAGACGGTTTGTGGTGTACGTGAATGGCATTGACATTGACCGTGGTTATGCGGTAAGTCTGGAAAGTTACCATCGCTAAGAGGATTGGCGATTCAAACACGGAGGAAGCACAGGGAACTCACTGTTAGGCCCCCCGTGGAAGTGCACCTCACTGTGACGGGGAGGGAGCCAATTCCACCAGGCTCCGTCGTTCTTTATATCTCCAGAAGGTTCATCCTCAACATCGACGTCGTTCGCCCAGGAGACACACCTCTCGCTGCGCCAGTTCAGAATAACACTGGCAGAGCTGCGCCCACAGGTAGCGTCAGACACAGAACGGGAGACAACCGCATCAGACGCGGGCTGCGGAAACATCGGTTTCCGGACGCTGACTGGGGATGGAGGCTGGGAAGGAAGTCGCGTCGTCAGGTGTCAGGAGGGTAAAAAAAATGGTTCAAATGGCTCTGAGCACTATGGGATAACTGCTGAGGTCATCAGTCCCCTATAACTTAGAATTACTTAAACCTAACTAACCTAAGGACACCACACACATCCATGCCCGAGGCAGGATTCGAACCTGCGACCTTAGCGGTCGCGCGGTTCCAGCAGGGGGTCAGAGGACAGCGCACCATCGTAGCAGGGTCGTCATCCTGATGGAGGCAGTCATCAGAAAGGATACAGATCTGACTTTTCCGTTTCCTCGGTGACCGTGGCTCCCTAAAATGCCATTCCGTGTCATAGAGTGGGAATTTATCGTCCGACATGTGGCCAGATGGTAGAAAAGCAGAGGTAGGCACAACTCCATGGCCAACAACCGTGTGGCCGGGACAGACAGCTTGTGCCTTGTTTCATTCGTATTGACTCCTGTAGGGGTGTAGGAGAGACAGGCGAAAGGGCCATCGCGTCGTCGGTAGTAGTCGATGCCGGTACCGACCCATTCAGACGGGCAGCACATCCGAACACATATAAGAGGTAATACACAGGGCGCCGCAGGAGAAACGACGCCTCCAATCTGCGACTGAGCCTGTCTACGTCGGAGGCATTCAGTACGGACATGGCGCTGCCGGCCGCAACCTGCGCATATGCGCGGCCGGCCATCGTACATGATGACAGTCCTGCAGCCGGCAATAACCAAGTAGCAAGGCACGTGTTTCTGTAGTTCAATTTTTATCTCACTGGCGCTATTGAGGACACGGTATCTTTCGGACGTCTTCCACGTTTCAGCAACGTGACCGACGACGTTGTAAGGTTTAAAGCCGGCCACGACAACGTCCGACGGTACACCAAACGGGAGTTCGAAAACCCGCGACCTTCAGAAGCCAAAACCAGCATGGTTTGCCATGACAGTCCCCGTATGTCCGTCAGAGTATGGGAAGTTGGGAGCGTTAGGGTAGCGTCGCACAACGGCGGCGGACAACTGGACATTCGCCAGCTTTATGTACACCGTAGTATTGAGGATCGAAAAATGAATTCCGAGACCATCTTGTGGCGGGAGATGCATTTTATCCCATATAAAACGTTATATTTCATACGCCTTCGGTCGTTCGTGATCCAAAGGAAGAGTTACTTTAATGTGGCTCGGCGGTAAGAATGTGCCATGATGGTCGATAAAGTCGACTCTGAGACTATTTGCTAAGCTAAAGTAATAAAAACGTGCGCTCGCTCGCAAGCAGCACAACAGGCGAGAAGCAAAGAAACCGTGCGCCCCTCACTGCTGCCGAAGGCAGATTGATCCACTCAGCTATGGAGAGGGACATTAAAACAAATACAGACTTTTTACAAAACATAAGAGTGTCAAAGATGCTGCTAAAAAAATAGAAAAATGGTTCAAATGGCTCTGAGCACT
The DNA here is from genome assembly GCF_021461385.2 of Schistocerca piceifrons. Classification (NCBI taxonomy): domain Eukaryota; kingdom Metazoa; phylum Arthropoda; class Insecta; order Orthoptera; family Acrididae; genus Schistocerca; species Schistocerca piceifrons. The sequence goes on from NC_060143.1 coordinate 305,189,707, forward strand.
ATGGGACTTAACTGCTGTGGTCATCAGTCCCCTAGAACTTGGAACTACTTAAACCTAGAATGAGATTTTCACTCTGCAGCGGAGTGTGCGCTGATATGAAACTTTCCTGGCAGATTAAAACTGTGTGCCCGACCGAGACTCGAACTCGGGACCTTTGCCTTTCGCGGGCAAGTGCTCTACCAACTGAGCTACCGAAGCACGACTCACGCCCGGTACTCACAGCTTTACTTCTGCCAGTACCTCGTCTCCTACCTTCCAAACTTTACAGAAGCTCTCCTGCGAACCTTGCAGAACTAGCACTCCTGAAAGAAAGGATATTGCGGAGACATGGCTTAGCCACAGCCTGGGGGATGTTTCCAGAATGAGATTTTCACTCTGCACCAACCTAAGGACATCACACACATCCATACTCGAGGCAGGATTCGAACCTGCGACCGTAGCGGTCATGCGGTTCCAGACTGTAGCGCCTAGAACCGCACGGCCACTCCGGCCGGCGCTGCTATACAGTGGCGCATTACAAACATAGGGCTTTTCGGTGGAAGGGGATGTATCTTACTGTTAGACTAAATTGATATTGTATTTCACATTAAATATTGTGCGTTAAATACACAGAAATGAATGGGACCTAGTGACTTACAGCATTACGTATTTATTACACATAACAGTAGACAAATGAACGTGGATAAGGACGCGCTGTGCTATTTGACGAGTGCTGAGAACCGTACATTAAAGCTTATTAATATTTATTGCCATGAAACGTATTGGCTATAATAGATACATACAATGTTCAAATGGTTCTAATGGATCTGAGCACTATGGGACTTAACATCTGAGGCCATCAGCCCCTTTGAACATAGAACTACTTAAACCTATCTAACCTAAGGACATCACACACATCTATGCCCGAGGCAGGATTCGAACCTGCGACCGTAGTGGTATCGCGCTTCCAGACTGAACCGCCTAGATCCGCTCGGCCACGGGGCCGGCGTACATACAATGTTGTAAGAGTTGTTACATGATCTGTAGGGAGGTGGATAAACTTAATTTGTATTGGAGTGTGGAAAGTTTGAAAGTTTTCTAGGAAAGGAGTATTAGCCATTCAGTCTGCTCATTATGGATACGGCTTGAGCAGCTGTTTTTGTGTCTGTATATCTGTTTCTTCTGAAAGATTCATAGTGGCTATTGTAATATTTGTAAGTTGTTCTCAGTGTCACTCACTACATGGTTTCCTTCCGTAATGTGGGCAGCAAATGAAGATATGTTCAACTTGCCACATCTTGAAGCACCAGCATGTTTTTATATCTGATATCCTGAGATGCTGTTTCTTTATAATGAATCACTGCATGCCAATATCTTCGACACTGATGTGCTTTGCCACCACTCTTTATTTATTTCCGTATGTCATACACTGATCAGCCAAAACAGTATGACTACTGCCCACCGCGACATTGGTTGACACCTGGTGGCGTTGCGCACAAGTGACGCGGTAACAAAAGTACGTAAGCGGAGCATATAAGGACGGGAGAACACCCCAGCGAAGATATGGGCTTTAAATAGCGAAATCCATTGAGATAAGCGACTATGACAAGGGCAGGTTATTATTACGCAGAGCCTATGAGCGACTATCTCGAAAACGGCGAAGATGATGGTCTATTGTTCACGTGCTACTGTTGTGAGCAGCTACGAAAAGAGGTAGAAGGACAGTGAAACTACCACTAGGTGCTAACTGGTTGGGCGTCCACTACTCTTCACATAACGTGGGGTTCAGAGACTTGTCTGCTACGTAAAGTAAGATACGTTGTGATATGTGGCATATCTTCCGAAAGAGCACAATGCTGGTGCACGTACAACTGTTTCGGAGTGCACCATTCATCATACATTGCTGAACACAGAGTTCCGTAGCTGACCACCTCTACGTGTTTACATGTTGACCCAACGACATCGTCAATTACGATTGCAGTGAACACGTGATCATCGGCATTCGACCCTGATCGATGGAAACATGTCGACTCTTTGGGTAAATCACATTTTTGCTAGGTCGCTGGTCATCTCGACAAATCGAGGTGAAAGGTGCAGCGCTCCAAGACGCAGGCTGGTAAGAGTATTATTATGCTACGGGGGACATTCTCCTGCACTTGCATGTGACCTGTGGTAGTAATAAACACTCTCTGACAGCTGTGAACCACCTGCCTCCCTTCATGCTAATTATCTTCCCCGAAGGCGATGTCATCTTTCAGCAGTACAACTGTGCGTGTCTCCGAGCCAGAACCGTGCTACAGTAGTTTGAGGAGCATTATAGTGAACTGACGTTAATGTCTTGGCTACCAAATTCGCCCAATGTAGATCCTATGGAATCCATCTGGGTCGCTATCGGGTGCCATCACCGCGTACGCATATCAGCGGCCTGTTATTTACGCGAATTACATGTCCTGTGAGTAGACAACTAGTTCCACAGACCTCCACAAGCCTACCAGCAAACTGTCGGATCCCTGATACACAGAATCAGTTATGTATTTCCTTCCAAAGATGGACAAATAAGTTATTAAGTAGGTGGTCATAATGTTCTGGTTCATCATTCTAAGTAGGTCAAAGTGCATGGTGCGCATTGATAATTCGTTTTTTGGCCCAGTGAAAGTGTACAGCGAAGTTACGCAACGCATGTTTGTGTTAAAATACGAACAACAACAATAATATGATTGTAGGAGAAGATCTGTAAAAATATTTGTTCCATGCGGGCGTTCCACTTAAGTTGTATCCAAACACAAGTTGCGCTAGCAACCGTCATTATTACACTTTTGTGGGTGTAAACTAAAGTTTACCGTAGGGCAACTCATTTGTAAACCAATATATCGTGTATTTTGAATGAAGCATGCAAGCCCTCTGATGACGAATTGTATTAATTCGAATGAGGTAGCAGTACATTTTCATTAAACAAAACTGAAAGAAATTTGTGACTAATTGCTAATCTACAGTATCAACAATTTGTATCACGTAAAAGGCAAGTTCTTATTCAGGTCTTTATTTGACAAAAATGAATTTCTGCCTGATTTTTCCCACTTTGTTACCACACTTAAAACAAATGAATAAATGACAATTCCTTTTAAAATTCTGTCTTTCACACCTTCTTATTGGTCTTTGCCCATTTCACCGATGTCAATACTGAGCAGGTATCAGTGGGAGAAGCGAATTTCTGAAAAATAGTAAGAGTTCTACCCATATAACCCGTTCTTCATACACCATTTGGTCATAGTGCAAGACAGAAATAAAAAGAAAATATCAGCCGAGGCGGAGTGGTGATTAAGATATTACACGCGGTAGAGGGAGATGGCGCAGTAGTAAAGACAATGATCTCGCTTTCAGAAGGACGGCGGTTCAAATCTCGTAACAGGCAACCTGATTTAGGTTCGCCGTGGTTTCCCTAAATCGCTTAAGTGTAAGTACCGGGAAGTTTCCTTTGAAAGGAAATGGCCAACTACCTTCTTCATCGTTCGCTCATCCGACTATGTTCTTTGACGCTAACGACATCGTCTTGACAGAAAGTCGATTCCAGTCTACCTTCTCTCCTCCATCGTATTCGAGTTCCAAATTGTCAAGTTACCATCCAGCTTTCCTAATTTATGTTTCCAGGAGTTACTCTAAATCGCTTAAGGTCACAGTCGGCATACACCCTTCGGAAAAACGTCAAATTTCCTTCCTTATCCTAGCGCGAAATGATCTTGTTTTGTTGTAACGCTATGATAACATCACCGTCGCCGTAACAATAAACTCTAATTTTTCTTCTAACTCAAATAAAATTTTAAAAAATCTTTCAGGGGAGTCATTTTCCTGCGTAAGCTGTTTTACATATTGAAAATATCACTACATTTAGTGATTTAGCTATTAGCTAATCTTGTCAACGTGGGTGTTTTCAGGCTCCTTTTTTGCATGGCAGTAAAAAATTGTAATCTTATAATGCATCGTTTTATATTTAGCCATTTTTCGTGAATTCCCTATCTTTGTTAGCTTTCCGAGTTAGATTTCGGAGACGCTTGCGCACTCTGTCCCAACATCGCTGTAGTAATTTTCGTTCTGCTCGCCGAATATCGGAGATTATACAGTGCGAAGAACTAACAATATTTTGGATGTTACACGGCACACCAAAATAAATATTTTTCTCTAATGTCGTATTTTTCTGTGAGGATTTCTTAAGCCGGTAGAGGATATTTTGTCTGGATGAAAATTAATTAATCTAACAAACTCAGGGAGTTTGCATGGAGCAATGGAAACACTTTTTCTCATGTATTTTCCTTTGAGGACAAAAAGTAACATAAACATGTTTTAATTCTTTATTACCAAGTGACAACAATATTAACACAAGTACTTAAATTACAGTAGATGTTCACAAATGCCTCCACTGACTTGTAAACAAAGGTTACACCGATAGGTCATGTCCCTTCTAACACGATCAAAGGCTGCAGCAGTGTCCTTAATTCCTAATACTGTTGCTGCTATCCGGGCTGCTAGATCCTCTTCTGATACAATTGGGGTTTAGTAAACAAGGTTGCACTTCTCTCGTCGCACAAAAAAGTCCAGGAAGGTCGAATCGAGGAATCGAGTAGGTCATAGTTCAGGACCACCACTGCCAATCCTCATTTCTGGAAACTGTCGCTTCAAGACTCGTCGCACAGGACGACTGAAATGTGCCGGTGCCCCGTCACGCTGGAACCACGCGCGCTGTTTTGTATCGAGTGGCACGTCATCCAACAACTTTGGCAGTGCTCTGACGAGTAATATCTGTCATTTAATGGGCCAGGTAGGAGATATGGCCCAAATACACAGCCAGCAACAACATCTGCCCACACGTTCACGTAGATCCGCAATTGATGCCCCCGTAGCTGAGCTGTATGCGGGGTGCGTTGTTAACCAAAGAGAAAAAAATGGTTCAAATGGCTCTGAGCACTATGGGACTTAACATCTGAGGTCATCAGTCCCCTAGAACTTAGACGTACTAAAACCCAACTAGCCTAAGGACAGCCGGCTGGGGTGGCCGAGCGGTTCTAGGCGCTACAGTCTGGAGCCGCGCGACCGCTACGCTCGCAGGTTCGAATCCTGCCTCGGGCATGGATGTGTGTAATGTCCTTAGATTAGTTAGGTTTAAGTAGTTCTAAGTTGTAGAGGACTGATGACCTCAGATGTTAAGTCCCATAGTGGTCAGAGCCATTTAACCTAAGGACATCACACATGTCCATGCCCGAGGCAGGACTCGAACCTGTGACCATAGCGGTCGGCGGTTCCAGACTGAAGCGCCTAACCAAAGTGACCCGGGTTAGATTCCTGTCCGTGTCGGGTATTCTCTTTGCTCGGGGACTTAGTGTTGAGTTTCTCTTTCGTTCGTATCGTCCCAACTGACATTCCACTGTTGAGATCTCTTTACGGGTAGGTCTCTGAAGCAAAATAAAAAAAAAGAAAAAAGAGCTTGAGTAAATGTGGCATGTGGGTTAACCTCACTCAAAACAAGAGAATTGTGGGTGCTGAAGACCCGATCAGACAGCACAAAGGACGGGAATGTGGGATGTATTTGACGCTGTTCCATGTACCAGAAAGAAAGCTGTGCTGTGAGTGGATAGTCATTTGGTTTCAAGCTGTTCACACGCTATAAGGCAAATATATTAACATTCGCACATGAAGGACGTTTCTTGCATTCGTACAATTCGTCCCCATGTTACGCGCAACTGCACGAGTCTGTGAGCGATTACGGCCTCTACTTGGTTAAAAATGCTCACAGGTAATTATGACATTAGATGAAGTTTTTCGTTTTGGTGTCCCGTGCAATCACCTAGAGTTTGTCGGTTTAAATAATTTTCACGCAGCATAAAGAATAGCGGCCATTTTTAAGGCCACTCTCCACTGCAGTTTGTCGAGGCTGTTACAAAGTTTACTCCAAGGCGAAATATTACACTGCGAAAAAAATAATTGTAGCTATGTGGAACAAAAAATGGTTCAAACGGCTCTAAGCACTATGGGACGTAACTCCTGAGGTCATCAGTCCCCTAGAACTTAGAACTACTTAAACCTCACTAACCTAAGGACATCACAGACATCGATGCCCGAGGCAGGATGCGAACCTGCGACCGTAGCGGTCACGCGGTTCCAGACTGAAGAGCCTAGAACTGCACGGCCACATCTGCCGGCTATGCGGAACACAAGGTGAAGGTATTGTAATTTCAGGAAAATAAACATTTAACGTGTTGTTACATTATCTATACGCTTTCATTATGGAAGACTTTCTTATCATCAGAGGAATGCATTAACGAAAGCGTCATTGAATGTGAGGAAGTATTAAATTAAAATTAAACAAAGTGCCATCATTTATAAACTGTCTGGCTGAAAGGAAATTAAAGCCAGTATTCATCCAATTTTATTCTGTCGATTTATGAATATGCTACACAAGTCATTTTCAGAGATTAATATTATTCAATTAAAGTTTACATTAAAAAGGTCCCTGCTATATGCTAGATAAGATACGCGTGTCGTACTGTGTACTTACACTTGAAGTAAGAGATGCTGCTACCGCTACTCTTCTGGCCACACATTTATGGTGTTTCCTGACAAGATACATTAAACGGAAAAGCATCTTATATTCTGCACATCTATGTGGAGAAAGCAACATCTGATGACAAATGTCCCAATATTCTATATGATTACAATACCTTAGTGTGATACAAGCAACATAGGTAGTTTGAAAATGCTAGAAGAGTGAAATTAGCTAATAGCTAAATCATGAAATAAAGTGATTATCACAGAATTTGAACAGTCTACGCAGAAATATGACTTCTCTCAAGAAATTCACGGCGCTGTAGACCCATGTTTAGAAAAGGCTATTATAAAAAGTTCGGACTATTATCGCAAGAGATTTCAGTATGCTGAAGCGGGATTCTTGTAACGGAAGAGAAAACGCATTTTTAACATTTATTTTATAGCTTGACCAATGATATGAAACTTCCTGGCGGATTAGAACTGTGTGCCGGACCGAGACTCGAACTCGGGACCTTTGCATTTCGCGGGCAAGCGCTCAAACAACTTTTTTTCTGTTCGATATAGTCCGTTGCGTTTGGTCTAGTTGATCTATGATTCCGTGACTCGGTTGTTTTTTATTACAGAGAGCACCCAGCCCTCTGACCGAACACGCTGAGCTACCGTGCCGGTGGCCAACTGAGCTACCCAAGCACGACTCACGCCCCGTCCTCACAGATTTAATTCCTCCAGTACCTCGTCTCTTACCTTCCAAACTTCACAGAAGCTCTCCTGCATAACTTGCAGAACTAGCACTCCTCGAAGAAAGGATATAGCGGAGACATGGCTTAGCCACAGCCTAGGGGATGTTTCCAGAATGAGATTTTCACTCTGCAGCGGATTGTGGGCTGATATGACCAATCATATCTCTAGAAGATCCGGATTAAATTTCATTTCGTTTGGAGGTTTCTTAATATAGCGTGCACCTCCATTTTTAGGCCGAATATTTGCAATGATTTGCATCCAGGTATCGATAAGCGACGAAGGCTGTTCAGAAAGTAAGGTGCGATCTGGCGAAAAATATAAGCTACAGCGAAAATCTGATGAAGCTTTGCGTAGACGTGTCGTACAGTATCTCTAGTACATCCGACGACCGCGTCAGCTGTCTCCTATCAGTTCTGAGCACACACTGAGCACGCAAGGTACCTAGAAAATGGTGTCTGCCGCCCATTGTGAAGGCCTGGTGAGAGATTTCGCCTGATGCATGCAACCCACGTAACATAACAGTCATGCGTTTCCTTCTTCTTGACAATTCTCGGTCGAGCTCTCCAGGGGCAATGAAGATGCTGCTGCAGCGTTTCCGATGCGAAGTGTTTGATCACCCACAATACAGCCCATAATTGGCTCCCAATGAGTTACATCTCTGCTCACAAGAACCGCTCACTACGAAAACAACATTTTGGCACAGCTAACTAGTCAGAAACCAGCGTAGAGAATTGGTGGAAAGCACAGGCGGCTGTCTTCTACGACGACGGTGCTGGAAAGTTTGCACAACGCTACGGCAGTTGTCTACGTCGGAGCGGCGACTATGAAGAGAAGTAGCTGAAAGTTGTAGCCAATTGTTGCAAATAAACATTTTTGATTCACAGTGGTTTCCATTTCGCGACCGGTCGGCCCTTAATTTCTGAACAACCCTCGTAAATGCGAATAAAACGATAAATTACTCTTCTCTCTCTTGTGCCTTTGTGCTGCATCGGTGGGAGGTCTGCACGGTTAGTTTAAGTGGTTGCCTCATGTCCTACCTGTCGCCACTAATTACCCCTCGGTACATAATATGTTCACTCCATCGTTGGCTGTGTGTAGTGTTACTCATGGGAAAGTGAGCGAGAGTTTTCTAACTGACTGCAGCGTGTAACAGGGGCGAGACTCGGGTACCAATTAAGTATTCACTTTATGGGGTGCGGGAAACCGCCTAAAAATCACGTCCAGGCTGGGCGTCACACGGCTATCCGTGCGTGTAAAACGATTAATGACTCTGGTGGATATTTACCGATTAATGACAAAATATCGTGGCAATGGCTTTGTAAGTGATTCAGATTCAGAGACGTTTGGAGGGTGAGATGGAGGAACAGAAGAAGGGGGCCTGGCACGTGGAGAGCACGTGTGGGCGAGGCCGGCACTGCGTGGCCTACTTCTCTGGCAGCGGCGCCTCCCACGCGTCCAGCTCCGATTCCTACGCACTCCACATTCCAATGACGTAACAACAGTTACCACTAGTGCACAGATTCTGTCTATTTGTACACTGGTGACAATTAGAGATGCAACATCAACAAGGATAGGAAATGATGAAATTTTACATACTGTGTGCAAACAGTTAAGTAGGAAGAAAGCATGGTTAAATCTGCAGGTGATATTGGAGGTACATATTCTGACAGAACTACCGATATCCTTGGAAAACTATTCCAACTGGTGTGCAAGTTGTATAAGACGGGCGAAATACACTCAGACTTCAAGAAGAAGGTAATAATTCTAATTACAAACAAATCAGGTGCTAACAGTTGTGAATATTGCCAACCTATCAGTTTAATGAGTCATAGCTGCAAAATACCAAGGCGAATTGTTGTTCGGAAGAATCGAAAAACTGGTATAAGTCGACCTTGGGCAATATCAGATTTTAACCTGCAGAAATGTAGGAACACGTGAGAAAGTATTGCCACTACGAATTCTCTTAGAAGCTGGTTTAAGGAAAGGCAAAACTACAGTTACAGCATTTGTAAAGTAAGAGAAAACTTTTGACACTGTTGACTGGAATACGCTCTTTAAAATGCTGAAGGCAACGTATTTAAAGTGCAGGGAGCGGAAGGCTGTCCACAATTTGTACAGTAACCAAGAGGCAGCTATAGGAGTCGAGGAGCATCAAAGGAACGCAACGTTTGAGAAGAGAGAGTGACATGGTCATAGCCTATCCCTTTCAATCTGTACATCGAGCAAGCAATAAAAGAAGTAAAAGACAAATTTGGAGAAGAAATTAAAGTTCAAAGAGAAGAAATAAAAATTCTGAGGTTTTGTCGATGGCATTCTAATTCTGTCAGAGACAGCAAAGGACTCGGAAGAGTACTCGGATGAACTGGACAGTGTCTTGAAAGGAGGTTACAAGATGAACATCAACAAAACTAAAGTAGGGGTAATAGACGCTGTCGAATTAAGTCAGGCGATACTGAGGGAATTAGATTTGGAGACATTCAAAGCGTTAGGTAAGTTTTGCTATTTGGGCAGTAAAATAACTGACGATTACCAAATTAGAGAGGATATTAAATGTAGACTTGAAATGGTAAGAAAATGGTTTCTGAAAAAGAGAAATTTGCTAACATCTAATATATATTAAGTCGTTAATAAGTATTTGCTGAAGGTATTTGGCTGCAGTGTTGCGTAATATGGAAATGAAACTCGGCGGTAAGCAGTTCAGACAAGAGAAGAAGAGAAGCTTTTGAAATGTGGTGCTAGGGAAGAATACTGAAGATTAAATCGGTAGATTATGTAATTAATGAGGAAGGACTGAACTGAATTAGGGAGAAAATAAATTTGTGGCAAAACTAGACTGAAAGAAGGCTGGTACAGCACGTTCTGAGACATCAACGGACCAGCAGTTTAGCTCTTGAGGGAAGGGCGGTTGGTTAAATCGTAGAAGGAGACTAAGAATGAATACAGTAAGCAGGTTCATAAGGATATAGGTTAAAGTGGTTATTCGGAGATGAAGATGTTTGCATGGTTAGAGAACAAGGAGAGCCGCATCAAACCAGTCTTCAGACTGAAGACCGCAACAGCAACGCGGGTGTGTACCAGATGCAAAATGTAGTACGCAGAGCTGCCATCTCTAGCAGTAATAATGGCTCCAGTGGTGCAGGGTATCGAGTCAGTAAGTGGTACAGCTTACCACAGCGCTTCAACTCTATTCATCAGTCGTAGCGGCTGAGAATTGGTGGTGTGCCACACTCCCGGCAAAATATGACAGGATTTTTCCGTGATTGATGCATAATAGTCATAAATACTAAATCTGTCTCATAGAGAAAGATCGCACTGAAGTGCCTCTTTCAAATCGTCGCTCGAAACAAAGAATTGCTCATCTCGAAATAAGTGACCGTGCGACAGTAAGACAACTGAAACCGCTCAACAGAGGGGCAGGCACTTCACCTGACAGTATAAGAATGCGATTCTACATAGAGTATACTGAAGAACTTGCCCCTGTTCTAGCAGGAGTGTACCGTACCCTTTTGGAGGCGGGAAGCTTTCCTGATGACTGGAAAGAAGCACAAATCATTCTCATTTCCAAGAAGGATTGCTGAAAAGATGCATATAATTATAGGCCAATAACTTTAACTCCGGGAAGTTGTAGAATTTTGGGATATAATTTATGCTCCCATTTTACGACATTTCTGGTGACCGAAAATCCCTTGTGTTGCAACCAACATGGGTTCCGAAAACAACGTTCGCGTGAAACCCGGCTCGCGATAACATTCCGCCCTGCCGCCTAATGAACAAATAGGAGCGATTAGATAGAAGAGCTTCTAGAAAACAGATCACAGCATGTGATTCTAAATATAGAAGTAATTTAAGGCGTGTCCCAGGGGAGTGTTTTAGGACCATTACTTTTCACATTACACGACAGTGTTCAACAAGTAATACATTTCTTTTTTCTGAAAGCAGTATGGTTTTATTTATGACTCCAGCAGTCCAACGTCTTGCTGCATCAGTAACCTGCCAATCATCCACGTACTGCTCCCCGCGGAATACAACCTTCATTAGGCCAAACAGATGGAAGTCGGAAGGTAATACACTCCTGGAAATTGAAATAAGAACACCGTGAATTCATTGTCCCAGGAAGGGGAAACTTTATTGACACATTCCTGGGGTCAGACACATCACATGATCACAATGACAGAACCACAGGCACATAGACACAGGCAACAGAGCATGCACAATGTCGGCACTAGTACAGTGTATACCCACCTTTCGCAGCAATGCAGGCTGCTATTCTTCCATGGAGACGATCGTAGAGATGCTGGATGTAGTCCTGTGGAACGGCTTGCCATGCCATTTCCACCTGGCGCCTCAGTTGGACCAGCGTTCGTGCTGGACGCGCAGACCGCGTGAGACGACGCTTCATCCAGTGCCAAACATGCTCAATGGGGGACAGATCCGGAGATCTTGCTGACCAGGGTAGTTGACTTACACCTTCTAGAGCACGTTGGGTGGCACGGGATACATGCGGACGTGCATTGTCCTGTTGGAACAGCAAGTTCCCTTGCCGGTCTAGGAATGGTAGAATGATGGGTTCGATGACGGTTTGGATGTACCGTGCACTATTCAGTGTCCCCTCGACGATCACCAGTGGTGTACGGCCAGTGTAGGAGATCGCTCCCCACACCATGATGCCGGGTGTTGGCCCTGTGTGCCTCGGTCGTATGCAGTCCTGATTGTGGCGCTCACCTGCACGGCGCCAAACACGCATACGACCATCATTGGCACCAAGGCAGAAGCGACTCTCATCGCTGAAGACGACACGTCTCCATTGGTCCCTCCATTCACGCCTGTCGCGACACCACTGGAGGCGGGCTGCACGATGTTGGGGCGTGAGCGGAAGACGGCCTAACGGTGTGCGGGACCGTAGCCCAGCTTCATGGAGACGGTTGCGAATGGTTCTCGCCGATACCCCAGGAGCAACAGTGTCCCCAATTTGCTGGGAAGTGGCGGTGCGGTCCCCTACGGCACTGCGTAGGATCCTACGGTCTTGGCGTGCATCCGTGCGTCGCTGCGGTCTGGTCCCAGGTCGACAGGCACGTGCACCTTCCGCCGACCACTGGCGACAACATCGATGTACTGTGGAGACCTCACGCCCCACGTGTTGAGCAATTCGGCGGTACGTCCACCCGGCCTCTCGCATGCCCACTATACGCCCTCGCTCAAAGTCCGTCAACTGCACATACGGTTCACGTCCACGCTGTCGCGGCATGTTACCAGTGTTAAAGACTGCGATGGAGCTCCGTATGCCACAGCAAACTGGCTGACACTGACGGCGGCGGTGCACAAATGCTGTGCAGCTAGCGCCATTCGACGGCCAACACCGCGGTTCCTGGTGTGTCCGCTGTGCCGTGCGTGTGATCAATGCTTGTACAGCCCTCTCGCAGTGTCCCGAGCAAGTATGGTGGGTCTGACACACCGGTGTCAATGTGTTCTTTTTTCCATTTCCAGGAGTGTAGATATGGTCTGTAGGGTGGATGAGGAAGAACAGCCGAATGAAGTTTGTGAGCTCTTATCGGGTGCACGGACTTGTGTGAGCGCTTGCCTTGTGATGCATAAGAAGTTCGGTTGAACACTTTTGGCAAAGAAGTCGTTTCTTCAATTTACTGAGGTTAGCACAATACACATCAGAGTTGATAGTTGCACCATGAGGGAGGACGTCAAAAAGAATAACTCCTTGAAAGTCCCAGAACACCGTCGCCACGACTTTATGGGTGAGGGTGCGGCTTTGAACTTCTTCTTCGGTGGAAATACATGAATACATGTTCCATCACCTATAATGATGATCGATGAAAACTGTTTTGTCCAGCCTCGTGGCGCGCAAGCAATTTCGCACAGACGGTCTTTCGTTGCTCTTTATGGTCTTCTGTTAGGCAGCTAGGAACCCAGCGGGCACACACGTTCCCCAACTGGTGGACGAGTGTGTCAGCACTACGAACAGACACGTCCAGTTGTGCAACCAAGTATTTGACTGCGATCCGTCGATCACCTCCAATGAGAGTGTCCGCACGTTCCGACATTGCAGGAATGTGCGCTGTGCGCGCTGGCCGACACGCAGGAGACCGGACAGTTTGCGCGGCCTTGTTACGATGATACCAGACGCCTCGCCCAGCGACTCACCGCAGTTTTGTTCACTGCCAAGTATCCGCTGACATTCTGCAAGTTCCTATCAATATCTGTGATGCTCTAGTTTTCCGCCAGTAGAAACTACATTCTTGCTCATAAATTAAGGATTGCAGAATGTGGTGCCACACAACGTGACACTACACAAAAGTGGCCCTAATAGCGTACGCACATAGGGAACACACACAACAAAGATCTGTAAGTCCACGGTATTGGTGATACGTTGAGAAAACCGACCCGAAACACATATGCTACAAAACGCCACTGTTTCCTGCGAATGTACACCATATCAATATGGGATATGATCACCATGTACACGTACACAGGCCGCACAACGAGTTGGCATACTCTGGATCAAGTGGTGGAGCAGCCTCCCATTCTTGCACCAGTGCCTGTCGGAGCACGTGAAGTGTCGTAGAGGTTTGAAGACGTGCAGCGATACGTCGACCGAGAGCATCACAGACGTGCTCGATGGGGTTTAGGTCTGGAGAACAGAAAGGCCACCGGATTCTGTCAAAGACATGCAAGGGTGTAGGTGGACCAATCATAATCCCACCCCACACCAGCAAACCACGATCTCCCTACAGCTCCCTTTCAAGGGCATTAAGGGGTTGGTATTTGGTTCCTGGTTCACGCCAGATGAAAACCCGGTGAGTATCACTGTTCAGACTGTACCTGGACTCGTCCGTGAACATAACCTGGAACCACTGCTCCAATGACCATGTACTGTGTTCTTGACACCAGCCTTTACGGGCTCTCCTGTGACCAGGGTCAGTGGAATGCACCTTGCAGGTCTCTGGGCGAATAAACCATGTCTGTTCAGTCGTCTGTAGACTGTGTGTCTGGAGACAACTGTTACAGTGGCTGCGGTAACGTCCCGAGCAAGGCTACTTGCAGTACTCCGTGGCCGTCTGCGGGCACTGATGGTGAGATATCGGTCTTCTTGTGGTGTTGTACACTGTGGACGTCCCGTACTGTAGCGCCTGGACACATTTCCTGTCTTCTGTAATCGTTGCCATAATCTTGAGATCACACTTTGTGGCACACGGAGGGCCCATGCTACGACCTGCTGTGTTTAACCAGCCTCCAGTCGCCCTAGTATTCTACCCCTCATAATGTCATCAATATGTGTTCTTTGAGCCATTTTCAACACACAGTCACGTCTGAAAACGTCTCCACACTTACTCGCTGCACCGTACTCTGACATGCACCAACACACCTCTCCGTACGTGGACTGCTGACAGCGTCACCGTGCGACGACCGCAGGTCAAATGCACCGCATGGTCATACGCCGAGGTGATTTAAAACCGCAAACCCCCCACCAGAGCGTTGTTTCACCATGTATCAGCATTATCCTTAATTTATGAGCATGAGTGTAGATGACAGCTCTCTGTTTGGAACACACGTCCGTTACAGATGCGACTCTGAAGACTACGTATAATGTCGCCACGTACTGGAACTTCATCAAACTGTAGTGGCTGAAGTGGCAATATTCCACGATGTTCCAAAACAAATTCCACATTTTTTCAACCGAAATTGGCCAAAAGCAATTTGTTGCATTACTTATAGAATGCCCCGCCTATATAAATGACCCAGCAGATAACGTCGAAAGTTTCATGTTGTTTTCCACGGTTAATGCTGTTGTACGCAGAGAATTCATGACGATAGAAAATTGTAGCAAGATGCAGAAAGACTTGCAGAGGATCAACGCTTGGTGCAGGGAGTGGCAACTAACACTCAACATAGACAGAACGATCCTATATTGTACAATTAAACAGCTACAGAACAATCACCGGAAGCAGTTGTTTCCATAAAATACCTAGGAGTATGTGTTCAGAGTGATTTGAAATGGAACGGCCACATAACATTAATCACGGGAAAGGCAGATGCCAGACTGAGATTCATTGGAAAAATCTTCAGGAAAAGTAGCCCATCATCAAACAAAGTAGCTTACAGAACAGTCGTTCGACCAATACTTGAAAAATGCTCGCCAATATGGGATCAGTATCAGATAGGACTCATAGAGGAAGCAGAGAACTTCCAAACTAGAGAGACGTGTTTATTTACATGCCATTCAGTAATCATCACAGAGATGATCAACCAACTCCAGTGGAAGTCTCTGCACGAGAGGCGTTCTGAATCACAGTGTGCTTTATTGTTAAAGTTCCGAAAGCGTACCTTTTAAGAAGAGTCAACCAATATAGTGAGTTCTCCTACGTATATCTCGCGAAAAAACATGAAGACAAAATTAGAGAGATTCGAGCCCCATACCAGCAATTGTTCTTTTCGTGAACCATTAGTGGCTGGAGCAGGAAAGGAGGAAGTGACAGTGTATACAAAGTATAGACCGCCACACGCCTCAAGGTGGCTTACGGAGTACTGATATAGACGGGTAATGTACGCTGAATGGGGGCTCGTCTAAAATGATGACGTGCTAACACTCTTGCATCCAGTGTTGTTGGACTTGGTACTATAGGCTCGCCTGTCTCTGCTACTGCGTTAAGGAAAGAAACATCTAACTTCGGATACTTCTGTAAAGTGTAAAGATACGGAATATCTAGCCGTCTGTGCCAGCAGGTAAGGAATTACCTTCCATCCCTAGTCCATTACTGCAACTGGGCAGAGCGTGTTCAGCAGCAGCGAGGACGTGTCTGCCAGCTGCAAATGCGTGAGCATCGGCACAGACACTCATTGTGAGTACTACTTGAGATTAACAATAAGATAGAAAACGTGTTCCGACGATGTACAATGACAGTTGCGTTTCAATATGGGTATCAACGGCTAACGATAACCGAATTTAATGACTGGATCTTTGTAAAGATTAAGTTGCATCATTATGAGGTAATTGGCCTGCAATATAATTTTGTTGCGAAGGTTGTAGAAGTTAAATTACGCACTGATGAAACTAGTCTTAGAATAATGTCTCGAACAGAGGTATCTATCGACTTTATCCATCCGAAGGATGAGATAAGCAAGGTTGCTATTAGTTATTCTGTGTTGGGTCTAAGGTCAGTTCGTGTCTTCAACTTGCGTTTTGAGGTAATAGCAGACCATATTAGAAAGTCTACATCTACATCAGTATTCTGCAAGCCCTCTAACGTGTGGCGCAAGATACATATGGTACAACTGATCTCACCTTCCCTGTTCAGTCGCGAATGGCGCGTGGAAAGAATGATTGTCAGTAAGACTCTAATTTCTCGAATTTCCTCGTTGTGGTCACTTCGCAGGAAGTAATGGGAGAAAGCAAGATGTTTACCGACTCTTCCTGGAAATTAATCTCCCCAAATTTAAACATTAAACCTCTCCATGATGCCTCTCTTGTAGCGTCTGCCACTCGAGTTTTTTGATCATCTCTAAAACACTGTGGCGCCGACTAAGCGATCCCGTAACGAAACGCGCCGCACTTCGTTGGATCTTTCTTTCTCTCTGTCTCTCTCTCTCTCTCTCTCTCTCTCTCACTCTCTCTCTCTCTCTCTCTCACTCACCTATCAGTCCTAACTGATAACGATCGCACATTAATGAACAGTACTCAAGAATCAGTCGAGCAAGCGCCTTCTAAGCCACTTAAGATTCTTCCTACGGATCTCGTTCTCGCACCTGCTGTTCCTACTATTTGTTACTTACTGGAGCGGTTCTAGGCGCTTCAGTCCGGATGGATGCTATTACATACTTTACGGGTTGTAACTGTTCCCCGCAGTTTATCATCGATAATGTAGTTGTAAATTAGCGGATTCTTTCCCTCTGTACCGGCAATATGCAGCATTTATTTACGTCCAGGGTCAGCTGCCAGTCCTTGTACCACTCATCTGTAGGTTCTTCTCTAAATCGTTACTGTCTTCAGCCGTTGCTGCCATCATATAGGCAACCACATCATGTATATATAGTCTTGAAAAGCATCCAACGCGTTCTACTAGATCATTTATATACATTGTAAACAGTATCGGTCCCATGACACTTCCTTGGTGTACCTCCGAAATTACCTGTACATCTGTTAACTTTTTCGGTCACAAATCTGGCCCGATACACGGTAAGCTCCTATCTTAAAAGGCACTGCTGGACGTAATCAAATTCCTGAAGTCGAGAAAGGTCGCATCAGCCTGAGCACCGATGCCTACAGCGCTGTGGCTCTCATGGAGGAACAGATCGAGCTGAGTTTTGCAAGATCGCTGTTTGTGGAAATTATATTGATTTTTATAGGGGAATTTTTGCTTTCCAAAAATGTCATAATTCATGAGCGTAAAACGAAGTCCACAATTTCTACAAAAGATTCATGTGAACCGTATAGGCCTATAATTAAGTGTATCAGTCCTAGGACTCTTCTTGAAAAGGTTTTTTTTTTTCAGTCGCAGGTACCCTTCGTTGCTCTAGCTGCTAGAACGTGAACAAGTTCTTTCACATAATCTGGGGAGTATCTTAAAAGTATCCCTTCTGATCCCGATTCCTTTCCACTAAAAAGCAACTGCAGTTATTTTATGTTCAGCTATCATTTATATGAGCATCTGGCATTTCGAAGTTCGTGGGATAATTGGAAGGAGGTACCGTGTTATGATCTTTCGCGGTGAAACAATTTCGAAGACCGAATGCAGTTTTTCGGCTTTCTCTCATCTTCCGTTTCGGTGCCACTTATTGTCGCTGAGTGATTGAATGAATGACTTCGAACCGGGTACTGACTTTACGTAAGATGAAAACCCCTTAGCCGGCCGGTGTGGACGAGCGGTTCTAGGCGCTTCAGTCCGGAACCACACTGCTGCTACGGTGGCAGGTTCGAATCCTGCCTCGGGCATGGATGTGCGTAATCTCCTTAGGTTAGTTAGGTTCAAGTAGTCCTACGTCTAGGGGACTGATGACCTCAGCGTAAAGTGATGACCTTAGTGTAAGTAAGCAATGAGAAAAATATTCAGTGACTTTGAGAGCAAAATTTTCTCAACCGATTTGACTAAAAATCCTAAGAAGTTTTAAAATGGTTCAAATGGCTCCAAGCACTATGGGACTAAACATCCTAGGTCATCAGTCCCCTAGAACTTAGAACTACTTAAACCTAACTAACCTAAGGACATCACACACATTCATGCCCGAGGCAGGATTCGAACCTGCGACCGTAGCGGTTGCGCGGTTCCAGACTGAAGCGCCTAGAACCGCTCGGTCACCCCGGCCGTCTGCTAGGATGTCTAAGACGTGTGTCTGGCACCAGTTCTGATAGTATGACTCTCCCAGTCTCCCACTAGGCAAGTTGAAATCACCTCCTATTATAACTGCGTGATCACGAAACTTATTCACGAAATTTTGCTAGTTCTCTCTGTAGCGCTCTACCACTGCAGCTCCTGGAGCAGGTGGTCTATAAATGCATCTGATTACCATTTTCGACCGACCCTTCGTGCTTAACTTCACCCAGATTAATTCATATTCAGAATATGTGATAATCTCGCTAGATATTATGGAATTCTTCACTGCAATAACAACGCCAATATCATTAGCAAATAATCTATTCTTACGATAAATATTCCAATATGAAGTAGCAGCTCGTTTCTGTTCACTCCCGATGGCAACCAAATTTGCTGTTTCTAATACTATCTGGGCATTATAACCTTCAATAAGTGATACTATTTCTGGGACCCTACCATGGATGTGCCTGCAGTTTATTAATATCATATTAACTTTTTCTGATTCTGATCTTCGGGGATGGGAAATAAACATTTTAACATGCAATAAGGAAATGTGTTTTCGCCTTGAGTAAATACAGTTTTTGTTGTTGTACGACCCATACATGTTTCGGGGAAGTTTCTCCAGCTTCAGTGGGTTTTATTTATTATCTTATTATTACATAGTGATTTTCACAAGTCTATTTGGTATTTGCAACACAGCGACAATTTTTTCCTTCCAGTGCGTTATTTTTTGTAGATGTCGCGTTTGCGCGTTCTACATAGTGTTTGAGTGGAGCTTCCTAACACACACTGCTTCACTGTTTGTGAAAACAGTGTGGAAACTGTGACTCAGACATAGTCTTACTACAAGAGATTGTTTCAACTAAATTAACGGACTTCACAGTCAACGAGGTAGAAATCAATATCGGGAAGGAAAATGGTACAGCGATAAGGTGGAAACGAGGAACCTGTATCTGCTCTCGTGCAATTTTAGACAGTGGCAAACGCATTTATATGAGGTTTCAAGATATCTTAAAACGCAGTGTGTACGCCCCCACTGTAAACAATGGACGCTGACAAAGTAGTACGCCTCAATCTTTTTACGAGGTTTGGAACTTTAATAGTGGCAACTAATTATTTACAGCTCGTACAAAGTAGATACGTGTTTCAAAGTTTTATTGATCTTCAAAGTAGTCACCAGCATTGTGTATAAACCGTTGTCAGCTATGTGGAAGTCGTAACAGTGCCAGTTGTGTTGACAGTTCGAGCGGTGCGGTCTATTGCACGACGAATGTGTAGCAGTTCTGAAGTGAATGCCGTCAAGTGTTTCCTTCAGTTTATAAATGGAGTTAAACTCACCAGGGCTTAAGTGCAGTAGGTGGTATAGCACTTAGTAGCCCAATCAGTCAAAGAAATCGGTAACAGCTTGCACTGTACGTGCTTGAGCATTGTCCTGCAAAATGATATCCTGCAGAAAGTGTCATCACTTCTAAGCTGGTCGTAGGTTGTGTTTCAAAAATGAAAACCATGGAGACAGAAATGGTGACACTTTCTGCAGGACCTGACCATCATTTTGCAGGACAATGCTCAAGCACATACAGTGCATGCTGTTACTGATTTGACTGATGGAGCTGCTAGGTGTTATACCACCTACTACACTCCCCTGAATTAAGCCTTGATAAGTTCAACTCGATTTTTAGATTGAAGGAAACACTTCACGGCATTCGCTTCAGGACTGCTACAAATTCGTCGGGCAATAGAGAGTGCCGCTCGAACTGTCAACACAACTGGCACTGCTAAGAGTATCCTACGACTTCCACATCGCTGGCAACGGGTTATACACAACGTTGGTGACTATTTTGAAGATCATTAAAACTTTGAAACTCGTAGCTATTTTGTGCGATCTGTAAATAAATAGTTGCCACTATTAAAGTTCCAATCATCGTATTAGAACTTAAGTTAGAATTATTATGGCCGGCCGCGGTGGTCGTGCGGTTCTAGGCGCTCCAGTCCGGAGCCGCGCTGCTGCTACGATCGCAGGTTCGAATCCTGCCTCGGGCATGAATGTGTGTGATGTCCTTAGGTTAGTTAGGTTTAATTAGTTCTAAGTTCTAGGGGACTGATGACCACAGCAGTTGAGTCCCATAGTGCTCAGAGCCATTTATTTAGAATTATTATGGGTGGCGGCTTTAAGTGTGTTCTCAGCGAGAGAGATCGGAGTCCTTTTTTTTCTTTCATGAACTTCAGATTTTAACGGACAGAATGAAATTTGCAGACCCATGAACACATGTACGAATATGGTTTTACTTATTTTAGTTCCAATCCAAAGAGCAGACTTGATAGGCAAGGACGTTGCAACATAAATTTTTGACTGCGAAATTTGGCCATTTGCCTTTTCAGATGTTGTTGCTTAACAGACTGATGACCTCAGATGTTAAGTCCCACAGTGCTCAGAGCCATTTGTCGCTCAACACATCTCAGTAAAACGGCTGATGAAGCTGAAGATTTTAAGAGATACGGAGCTGATTCAGATAGCTGAACAAGTCTGGAAACAATGCATTTCGAAACTTTCCAGATACACGTGGAGCATTGTTTGTTGGATATATCTCGTAAAACCACAAATCCGTTAGATGAATTTTACAGCTCGCAAGAGACAATGTTCACTGTGGGAAGTAGAGAAAGTAAAATTACTTTGTCCTACGTGATCTACACACCAAGGCAACTATCGCTAATGACACCTTACTTCACACTACAAAAAAAAAAAAAAAAAAAAAAAAGCCAAAATAACAGCACTGACGCAACAATCACTTGAAGAAACCAAAGTTAGGGCACTCAACATGACCGACGTCGATGGTCAAAAACTCTTCCTCCACCACATTATCAGAGAATCTAAAAGTGCTAGACAGAAGTTAATTACCGAGCTGTGAAACTCACAGGGAAATGTCTATGACATCCAAGCCACAGTTCGACAGCATGTCACCGATTATTTTATAGACTTGTACGTCGAAACAAAAATCGATGAAATAATGCCATAGACAGTGGCATCTCAACAACGGTCACTGGTAATGACAATGGGCAACTAGTGGACACAAGCACTAGTGATGAGATTCAAAAGCGCTCCAAAACAAAAATCAGCTGGCTTAGACGGTGTGCCTATGGAATTTTATGCTCTGTTTTGCAACTTTTGTGGGCTCGTATTTACTGAAATGTACCGCGAGGTTTTAGCCAAACTGAAGATGTTCCGAGTACTGAAACATGGGCTGTATACATTGCAGGACGCTGAAACATTGTAGTTGGGTTCATTAATTGGCACGCTCGTGGGGTATGCTGAAAAAATTAATAGATGACCTTTCTGTCAACAGGTGAAAATATAGCTCTATACGCAGTCAGAAACTGAAATGTATCCTGGTTAACATCAGCATGCTCTTTGTCGTTGGCGATGTATGTTACTTTCGTTTGCAAATGACGGTTGTTGTAAACGGTTAAGAAGGTTGAAGTTTTCTGTGCGTAACGCAGTGGCTATTGAGAAGGAACATCTTGCACTGCTGGTAAAGTTGTTTTATCAATATGGCGGCGATAGGAGCACTGCGGGGATATCGCCTATAGAAACAGCCGTGAAGTGGCTCCATGTCAATAAATGGGTTAAGGAATACGATCAAGAAATTTGAAGAAACAGGTGTGCAACAGGGAGAGGGAGGCGGTCTATTCTCATGGCAGTTTCTGATGAAGTTCCTGATGAAGTTGCTGCAGCAATAGCCGACCGTACATCACATGCCTCAAATTCTACAGCCAATGCTCGAGCTGCGTCATGGCAGATCCCTCTCCCGTGGTCAACAGGGACAGTGTAATCATTGGCAGTCAGTGATGATAGTTGCGTTTCATGCTATTATAGTTTTGTTATCATATGTGTCCACGGCTAGCTTTCGTTTTTTCTTTGCTGTGATTTTTATCCGTCCTCATTTTCCAAAATGTCCATAAAATTTTCTATGTAATTTTTGTGTTTGAGATCGATTTGTTCATTAACGATACCGTTTGGACGGCTTGGACTGTGTGTGTCTGCGGTTTTTTGTGTAGAACTTGTAACATGTTTTCGATATGTTGTGCTTTCATTTTTGGTACGCTGGTAAAAGCTTGAGCGATTTCTGTCGCAATTTCTTGTGTTCTTTGAACCTAACACTAAAATTTCGAATTGTTCGACAGATAAGGAATTTTGCGCAGTCGTTAGACGAAATTTTGTGCATGCCTGGGTTCACAAAAATAGGGATTTTGGGTTTTTCAGATCGAATTTCATTTTTAGATTGTTGTTGGATCCAAAACCGCACCTTAAACAGAACAACCATAAAACTAGCTTTCCAAGGAAACCGCTATCTAAAAACGAGAAATCGATCTTGAAAACCCAAAATTCCGATATTTGTCAGCCAAGGCATACACAAAATTTCGGGTAACGGCTGAGCAAAATTATATATCTGTCAAGCAGGACGAAATTTTAGCATTAGATACAATGAAATCACAAGAAATTGCGGCATCAATCAATCAAACTTTCAACAGCACCTCAAAAACCAAAGCAGAATATATCGAAAATGCACTACAAGCTCTGCACAAAATAACACCATGAACGTCCAGGAAGAATTAAATATAGACATAAACACATGCACGCACGCACGCACACACACTCACACTCACACACACGAGGATAGATAAAAATCACAGTAAAGAGAAAACAAAAGATAACCATAGACACAAATGATAATAAACTTATAATAGCCATGGGCGTAAAAGAAGAAGGGAATTGTCATTGCCGGCCGAAGTGGCCGTGCGGTTAAAGGCGCTGCAGTTTGGAACCGCAAGACCGCTACGGTCGCAGGTTCGAATCCTGCCTCGGGCATGGATGTTTGTGATGTCCTTAGGTTAGTTAGGTTTAACTAGTTCTAAGTTCTAGGGGACTGATGACCTCAGCAGTTGAGTCCCATAGTGCTCAGAGCCATTTGAACCATTTTTTTGAATTGTCGTTACGTCACGAACTTTAAGCCGACGTCCGCCAACCTAAATAGCCCAAAACGTCAGGTTCACCGCATGTATACCTCCATGATTCACCGCGATGGTACGTCTCCGTGATGTCACTCTGACATCCCACGCCCAGTTTCGATCGTGGGGAACATCTATCGACTTCGTGTTTGTATCTCAAGTATCATTTGGTTCATTGATTGTGTGGAGATGTTTTTTCATCAAAAATGCCAGTTTGCGTCGTTTACGCGTGTACAAATTGATCCGAACGTAATCTAAATTTTAAAGGAATCACATTACATTCGAAAACGGAGCCGTTCAAGGGGGATGTAACGAAAAATGTAAACATTTAGTTAAAGAATCATTACAGCCGCATTTATTAATGTACAAATCTAAAATTTTGATGTGTAAAGCAAAAGAACTGTGTTTTAACGGAAAAATATAGTAAAATATGCAGGAATAATATTTTACAAGAAATTTGAATTTTTAATTTTTTATTCTCTCTTCTACAAAAAGCCATAACTCACATTCTAATCATGCAATTAATCAGAAAAATTTATTGTAGTGCACTGAGATGGTTATAAGACCACTGAATTACAGTTATTAATTTATGGTACAAACTGTATCATTAAAAGAGTTTTTAATTTTGCACATCCAAAATTAACCTTCTTTCTACATGCAGTCACCTAAAATCAGAATGTAATTGCAGGTTCTCGTATTTTTTAGTTACAGGGAGACAGCAACACTTTGCGAACAGTTCCAGAAAATTTCATAACATTAGCCCATATAGTTTTTGAGAAAAGGCTTCTAATAACGTAAAAAATCTAAAACAGAGAAAATGAGGTTCAACAATTTTCTTCTCATATGTCTACATGTAATCAGCTTGCCTCAGTTTTAAAATCCATAATGATAATTCTCATCCTCCAGGTTTCTCGTCTCTCCTCTTCGAATCTGCCTGGCCTGTATTGGAGTTAAGACGCTGATCTGTTGGCTTTCTTGACCCTGCTCTCGTCGATGGTGCAAAATACTTTTGTTAACACACCAGGATCTATACCAACTCTCTTCAGCACTTGAATTCGGCCATTATTATCGTTATTGTAACATAAAACTGCATCATAGACACCTATTCTGAGTGTTTCAAATCCACAGAATGTTCTTTTTGAGTATCTAATCCAAATTAAATTCTTGAGGCTTTCATTTGCATTTTGTGTCTTTCCGTAAAGACACTTCCTCGATAATTCAGGGTTTGCAAGAAACCTGATGTGGCTGTCATGAATATCTACCCTAGAATCTATTTCTTTCTGGTTTATTTCCATCAATTCCTCCACCGCTTTCATCATAGAAACTTTGGCAGTATCGCATACAGCATCAAACATTCCTTAAGTTATTTTTTCAAACCTTGCACAAGCTGGAGGCAGTTTGACAAAAACACACAATAAATTATCTCCTTCTTGCCCTGTCCAAGGCATCTCAGAACATATGTTAACCTAAAATTGCTTTCATAGGTACCAGTATCAGTTTTTTTGTAGGAGGAAAATTAAAATTTATGGCCACACGAATTACAAATTAATTTAAAATCACAAGCTATTCCCACTCTTCTTCCTTTAACAACAATCATACATTCCGTATTTTTACATCCAACACATTGCAGAGAAGCTCTAAATCAGTAAGTCTGAATCCACGGAAATCCATGTCAACATGATTCACGCACCTGTACAATTCTCCTGTCCCAAGTTTCGATGCTGAAGCTGAGAGTTTATGTGCTTCATTTCGAGCTGCTTCCTTTTTTTTTGTTGGTAAACCGATTTCCATGAAACCTCCGTATCCTAAACACAGTTTTTCTACCGCCCATTGTGCATGAATCTTGACTTCCACGTAAAGGTTTGGCGAATTCAACCTTCCACCTACTAATACGTGTTAGTGTCGTCAATAAATAAACAAAATGCAAGAAAGTTTCCAGGCAAAGATATAGATGTCAGCCAGAGATATAGATGTCAGATAAAGATATCTAAAGAAAATAGCTTTCCCACTGACAAAAATTCCGCTGAAACAAGCAGTTTCCCAAATGTCGGAAAATGTGGGAATGGCAGCCAGTGCAGAATTACTCAGTTTAATAATTTAAAGGCATTTCTAAAGCTGCTGTAAAGATCAAATTCACACACAACGTAGATTAAACTGTGTAGATCAAGAAAATAATACTTTTGAAAAATCTATTTGTTGGATCAAAATCCATCACATCCCCCCTCAAGCAATATTTTCTTTTGTTTACATGAATTACGGTTGCACTGTTTAATTTTCTTGTAGAGGGTTTTTTATTCTGTAAATTACTATTACTGGCCACACACTGGATGACACATCCTAGGTAAAATTTCAAAGTGAGATTCTGTGTAAATTACAGTGAGACTAATCCACTGAAAATTTAATAAAACACGAACTCCATTCTGCTTGGAGGTGTATCTCTGTGCAGTTCTGTTTCTTTGCCATTTCATTGCATTAATCGTTCGCTTTGTTGACATATACAAGATACTATAACACGCATTGCTTCTTTTCTCATTGCACACATTTATGGGCTAACAATGAACACTTGGTTAAGTTTTTTTGCAAACACGAACGTTATAAATGTTGTGCATACGAGGTTAAAGCTGAAAATGTAACGAACAAGAAACAGGACCAGGAAGCAAACAAGCATTGCTTTCGAAGTTCCAGCTTTATTTGCTATCGATACAAATATTGCAAAAGTGGGATAATATGTATTACGAAAGCATCCTTTTCACAGCACACCATTCTCTCCTTGGTTATTCGAAATATGTCAACAAAATCAAGATGAAGCAACGAAGCCAAATGTGTTGTATTACTAGAGCAAATACGCATTCAAATCAGCAAAACGTTCGAAATTGCCTTCCTTACACTATGTTATTCTGTAAAATGTAAACTTTCACTGCCAGAATTGTCATAATTTATAAAATACTCCGGGCTATTGTGCCCTTCAACCACGGTATAATAGCCCGGAATATTTTATCTATGTTACTCATATAAGCACTGTAGTTTTTAGCACTTAAAGCAGCTGTTTCGTGCACACTGCAGAAATAATGAACAAGAAGCAGTCGCAAACAATCGTCTGCGAAGGGTTTGGGTTATTTTAGTAAGATGGCGGCAGGCCCCGTCCACTCTGGCCTCAGAACAATGTGCAACGTAAGTCTACAGCGACATCTCCCTCCTTTTTTTTACCTACCTAATAATAGCAATGAAGCGCAGCTAACACCATTGACTAGCAAAGATTACACTATAAATATAAAGCATAAACGAGAATAAACTGTCAATATAGCAGTCAAAAGTATTTCACAAAAATATTCTACACAAACAAAACTTGGGTTATTGTAGCTATCTAGTAACGAAAAGAGAGTCGACAGTTTACTCGGGATGCAAAATGGCCATCTATTCCAACTAGATACAAATGTATACGCAAACTGAACTTCATGTAAACTTTTATAAACTTAAGTAGGCTCATCATGTATAATATCTACTGGAAGGCTCACCAAATATAACATCTACAGATTTGCTTGAGAATGGCGCTATGAACGAAACAAGCTGGTAGTAAAGAAGAAGGATTGCTAATTAAACCATCTGCAATTTAAATTGAATTTTTCATTACAAAATGTTATAATTTTTCATTATTTCCTGTCATTCCTATTGTTGCAATTTTATTGGCTAGCAGTATGACAGAGAAATTTTGGCCATTTTATGTTTGATATATTAGTGTACAAAATTATCAATAGATGAATGAATACAGGGTGAGGACAAAAATATACAAACTCGAAAAACGTAACGCGTTGTCATGCATAATGCAATGTAGGGAAACCGTTGACATTCAAAACAGTTACCAGTGGTCTGGGAATGGATAAATACAGGCCCTGCGTAGTTTTCAAGGGAATCTTAAACCATTCTTCCAGTAAAATAGTGGCAAAATTCAGGCAACGATGATAGAGATGGCTAGCGATCACGTACCACAGGTTCCATAATATTGAGGTCTGCTACCTGTGGTGGCCAGAGGCGACGCGGTGATTCATCCTCCTGCTCAGAAAACCAGTCCAGGTGTATGTGAGCTGTGAGAACGTGGGCCTCGTCCTCTTGGAACACAGCATTACAATCAGGGAAGAGACACAACACCACGAGATAGACCCGATCAAGCAAAATTTTCACTTGTTTAACGTCCCGTCGACAACGATGTCATTAGAGACGGAGTACAAGCTCGGACTAAGGAAGGATGGGGAAGGAAATCGGCCGTGCCCATTCAAAGGAACCATGCCGGCATTTGCCTGAAGTGATCTAGGGAAATCACGGAAAACCTAAATCAGGATAGCCGGACACAGGGTTGAACCGTTGTCCTTTCGAATCCTTGCAGAGTAGTGTGGGGCCCACGGATTCTCTCGATATGGCACAACGCCTGCCATGTTTCATTCTTGGCAGCAAGGAGTGTGCATCGTACGCTTGGGACGGCGTAAGCCATACGTAAACTCGTACTGATGTTGGAAACATCCAACCAAATTACTTTCTGCCATTCCTTCGTATTCCATTTTTTATGGAAGCTTCCTATTTCAGGCATTTGCATTACTAATGAGTTGTTTTGGAATTTCATCTCACCTCACAATTATCATCTTATGGAGCTTCCTTCGTGTTGTTTTGGTGCTGACAGGAGCCGCGCGCAATTCATTTTTGCAGTTACTTTTGCACCTATCCTCTTATTTTTCCTCACAGATCTCTTCAGTGATCGTTTTTCAATGTCAGTGAACACATTTACGTCTGCGTTGTGACAGCGCATGGCGTTTTGCGTCTTCGATACGATTCCCCTTGAAATACCAAACACTCCTCCTACCTTGGACACACAAGCACTCACCATACGAGCACTGACAGTTGGCTCACGTTCGAATTCACTTAGCCCCGACATAATGCACTCATGACTACACAGAACACAGTTCTGGCCACAGCTGACGCTTGCCACGTATTGACGACATTGCACAGGTGCCGTTCGAGGTTAAATACAACAGCGCCAACTGCAGGCTTGGCTAGGATCTGCATTTAAGTTCAAGCATGCATTTCTCGTGGTGTTTTCATATTATTTAGTAATTTCTATAATTATAAGTTACGTCACCAACAACTTTAATATTTTTACATACAAGATCACCCTTGATCCATATACACGCTTCTTTCTGTTCATTAATTTACGATGATTCCTGGTCCTTAGTACTAGTGGCACTGTAGATGTAAAATAGAATTTACCCATATCTCTGTTCTATACTTCTCCAATTTGAAAATTACGATAAGGAATTACATCCCTACTATTAAATGTCTCAAGCTGGGGAACTTCTTTTATCTTATCTTAAAAGAAGCTTTCGGGCTTCAGACATTTAATAGTAGGGATGTAATTCCTTATAGTACTTTTCAAATTGGAGAAGTATAGAACAGAGATATGGGTAAATCCTATTTTACGTCTACAGTGCCAACAACTGTAGCGTTATTACAAGGACACAGAATCTCGAGTGGCATCCGGCACTGAACAAGTGCAGATTGTCCAAGAGCAAACAGACAGTAAGTGCGAATCCTACAACCATAAATAACAAAAGAAGAGATTATTAGTCATACAGAACATACTCTCCAGAGATATACTCTCTTTTAGGAAATCTTTGCTTGTCGTATTGTTTTGTATTTCCACAATTTTCGAAGTGTGTAAATGGTTCAAATGGCTCTGAGCACTATGGAACTTAACATCTGAGGTCATAAGTCCCCTAGAACTTAGAACTACTTAAACCGAACTAACCTAAGGACATCACACATATCCATGCCCGAGGCAGGATTCGAACCTGCGACCGTAGCGGTCGCGTGGTTCCAGACTAAAGCGCCTAGAACCGCTCGACCACAACGGCCGGCTTCGAAGTTTGTAAGCAACTGAAGTCATCCTGTCGTCTATCGGGATTCGTGGAATTTTCTGCACTGTCATTCTTCGTACCAAAAGGGAAATAATGTCTTTTATTTATGACTGAGTCTCTGTAGGCATGTTATTTAATGGATAAACAGTTGCACGGTCTCATTTTCACACTGCCTCACTACTAGCTACAGGGTACAAGAATTTGATTTTCAGTATTTCATATATTCACAGTACTTCACAATTTTAAATACTTTGATATCTACTTATTAAGACGTGTAATCTTACGTTAAAGGCCTAATGTTGAATTTAAAAACTGTGATATGTCCTGAGGCCTCGTAACTTAGGACGTGCAAATTACCCGAAGTGTATTTATTAAGGATTGGAGAATTAGAGCACTTCCAACAAACCTTACAGATAATCTGAAATCTTTTTCAAACATTTTCTCGCAGACACGACGCCCAAAATGTTTATCGCTTACTACATATTCGTTTTTCGTGCAGCAAAACATCATCACCAAGCGTCAAGTTTCATTTTATTACGCTTTCACTACTTATTCTGTCCGCAACACAATTTTCACACAGTATCCAGACATACCACTGAATGCACCTGCAAAATTATATCATTGTACGATACACAGATCAGGAGTTATAATGTCATACCCAAAGAGGTTCGTGGAAAACAATGTTTTGTTAAAACGGAGAGTTAATTATCTAGAATACACTCATCCTATGTTACATAATAAGAGAACGTAGCGACATCCAAGAAACTTTATAAGTAATCTCAAGCCTTTTCCAATCTTTATGATTTGTCTGCAGGTGAATAACCCGAAACTAATAAAACAAACATACCAGTAATTATGGTGTCTATAACCACGAAAGTTTTAGAAGCCTAACATTAACTATTTAACAAATTAACTCAGTTGTAAAACAATCAGATTTAGAAGAGATAGGGGATCCCATATTAGAATCGGAATTTAAAAGAGCTTTGGAGGACTTACGGTCAAATAAGGCAGAAGGGATAGATAACTTTCCATCAGAATTACTAAAATCATTGGGGGAAGTGGCAACAAAACGACTATTCACGTTGGTGTGTAGAATATATGAGTCTGGCGACATACCATCTGACTTTCGGAAAAGCATCATCCACACAATTCCGAAGACGGCAAGAGCTGACAAGTGCGAGAATTATCGCACAATCAGCTTAACAGCTCATGCATCAAAGCTGCTTACAAGAATAATATACAGAAGAATGGAAAAGAAAATTGAGAATGCGCTAGGTGACTATCAGTTTGGCTTTAGGAAAAGTAAAGGGACGAGAGACGCAATTCTGACGTTACGGCTAATAATGGAAGCAAGGCTAAAGAAAAATCAAGACACTTTCATAGGATTTGTCGACCTGGAAAAAGCGTTCGACAATATAAAATGGTGCAAACTGTTCGAGATTCTGAGAAAAGTAGGGGTAAACTATAGGGAGAAACGGGTCATATACAATATGTACAACAACCAAGAAGGAATAATAAGAGTGGACGATCAAGAACGAAGTGCTCGTATTAAGAAGGGTGTAAGACAAGGCTGTAGCCTTTCGCCCCTACTCTTCAATCTGTACATAGAGGAAGCAATGATGGAAATAAAAGAAAGGTTCAGGAGTGGAATAAAAATACAAGGTGAAAGGATATCAATGATACGATTCGCTGATGACATTGCTATCCTGAGCGAAAGTGAAGAAGAATTAAATGATCTGCTGAACGGAATGAACAGTCTAATGACTACACAGTATGGTTTGAGAGTAAATCGGAGAAAGACGAAGGTAATGAGAAGTAGTAGAAATGAGAACAGCGAGAAACTTAACATCAGGATTGATGGTCACGAAGTCAATGAAGTTAAGGAATTCTGCTACCTAGGCAGTAAAATAACCAACGACGGACGGAGCAAGGAGGACATCAAAAGCAGACTCGCTATGGCAAAAAAGGCATTTCTGGCCAAGAGAAGTCTACTAATATCAAATACCGGCCTTAATTTGAGGAAGAAATTTCTGAGGATGTACGTCTGGAGTACAGCATTGTATGGTAGTGAAACATGGACTGTGGGAAAACCGGAACAGAAGAGAATCGAAGCATTTGAGATGTGGTGCTATAGACGAATGTTGAAAATTAGGTGGACTGATAAGATAAGGAAAGAGGAGGTTCTACGCAGAATCGGAGAGGAAAGGAATATGTGGAAAACATTGATAAGGAGAAGGAACAGGATGATAGGACATCTGCTGAGACATAAGGGAATGACTTCCATGGTGCTAGAGGGAGCTGTAGAGGGCAAAAGCTGTAGAGGAAGACAGAGATTGGAATACGTCAAGCAAATAATTGAGGACGTAGGTTGCAAGTGATACTCTGAGATGAAGAGGTTAGCACAGGAAAGGAATTCGTGGCGGGCTGCATCAAACCAGACTGATGACAAAAAAAAAAAAAACAATCAGACGTCTGGAGCTGTCTCATACGTTGAAGTTCGATCCTTTAAAAAACCAAGCTTGTGGGGATTAGTGGTCTATGCTGGCAAGCGTGCGTGCAGCCGGCGCCCACTGCGCTATTAGTCTGTGCACAGCGTCTCTTTTCGGGCACAGGGCCAGCCTGCTCTAAAGCGAAGCGCTGTACTTGGAGTGAAAAAGTGTGTCATCCGGAATGGCTCGCGAAACATTTCGTGGCAGCCGGCTTAGACTTACTTCCAACTCTGTTCTCCGAGTGAACAAACAATAACAACGACGAATGGAAACTGTCTGGCAAGGGGGCCTTGTCGACTGGCCGTCTTTGATTTACACCATACTTAAAGGATTTAGAGGGCAGTGCCCGGACATCAGTTTCGTAAAACATTGCTGTGCAACTCCTAAAAAAATTGAAAAAATCGTCTTTGAAGCTCAGAAGATTTCCACACGTTGCTAAGTACCGGTACAGAACATTTGCACTACATTGTTACACTGTCTGACAAAAAAAAAAAAAAAAAAGTGAAGCCGCGAAGGAGAAAGAAGGAAACTAAATGAAACTTCACGGGTAGTGATGGTAAGTGATGTTACTGCAGTGACTACAAAATCGAGTGAAATTTATAAATAACTTGACGGTATGGACCCACTAACCTGTACGACGTTGAACCATTCCATTCCCTCCCCCCCCCCCCCCTCCCGTTCCCCCTCCCCCCGCCTTCCTGCCTGGCATGCATGGTATGAGTCGGTTGAGAAAGGTGTCACACACACACACTAAGCCTTTGTATCCCCTCCTGACGCATGCTAGTTACAACTGTTGACTGTTCATACGGTATAACAGCTGTTTACGTGTGAGTGTTAAAACAATTCAAATCTGAATGAAAAGTCCAATAGTCCGCACCAGCTGTATTTACTGAAATCGATTACAGAATCACGCAACCTGTTTCCCAACTTTTATGTTGCATCTTCTCGCGTACGGTATATAATGCTGTGTCGTATGGTTTAGGGAACTATCATAGAACGTTGGAGAGGAGCAGTTGGCGACGGCCGCCGTGGCCGAGCGGTTCTAGGCGCTTCAGTCCGGAACCGCGCTGCTGCTACGGTCGCAGGGTCGAAT
Organism: Schistocerca piceifrons; assembly: GCF_021461385.2. Classification (NCBI taxonomy): domain Eukaryota; kingdom Metazoa; phylum Arthropoda; class Insecta; order Orthoptera; family Acrididae; genus Schistocerca; species Schistocerca piceifrons. The sequence goes on from NC_060143.1 coordinate 305,222,771, forward strand.
CCTGCCTCGGGCATGGATTTGTGTGCTGTCCTTAGGTTAGTTAGGTTTAAGTAGTTCTAAGTCTAGGGGACTGATGACCTCAGATGTTAAGTCCATAGTGCTCTGAGCCATTTGAACAATTTTTTGAACCTTCCGCCACGCTCGTAAGATTTCCCCAATTTTCCCTCTGTAAAAAGGTATAGCAAATCTTCTCATCTTTGTCCAGTTGCGCTTCTTCCTCTTCTTAACACATCTTTATTAGGTAACTTTGTCTTTTTGTCTGTTCGGTACAAATTTTCTAATTGATTTTAAACTGATTTCCCAGTGAGCTAGAGACTTGAAACTTCCACAGACCTGGATGACCTACAATATTAACTAGCTTTCGTGTCTGGTGTGTGGCGAGGAGTACTTTATTTTTCTGTCTCTCGTCTCTTCGGTGCAAATTATGAAATGGTCTTCGAACTGACTTTCCGATGAGCAGGGTACCTGAAATTTTCAACGTAACGCAGAACTAGACGACAATGCTATATTATCTTGTTTTCTAGTCTAATGAGTGACGGAGGGTTCTTTGTGTACCACTGTTATTTTCCCCTCTCCTTTTCCAGTCGCGAACGCTTCCAGATGAGAACTGTTGCTAGCAAGCCTCCATATCAGCTCGATAATTCCTCACTTCTACCTTCACGCTCTCTTCGCGAGACATACGTGGGAGGAAGCAAAGGCTGACTCCGGTGAATAATCTGAAACAAACCTGAAATTTAACACCTGTCTCTGGTGCAGTTTAATGAAAATATTTGAAATCTATTGAAAAATTACATACACTCAAGAATAAAAAGCAAAAAGTAATTAATTAAATAAAACGCTTTTTAATATAACATGTTTTAAAACGACCCCATACAGATTCCTAACCCCATGCAGATAATCCAGAAAATAAGTGCATGCTACTTTTTAATAGCTATGGCAATACATGCAAAACTTAAAACGGAAAACCGGGCGCATGCAATAGATAATACTAAAGAGAGTAGCCGTCATTGAGAAAAATCAAGCAATGAAATTTTTAGTGAATTAGATGAAATATTCATGCATCAATTATGTATTGCATGCGTCCCACGTTTTCCGTTTCTAATTTTGTAGCTACTGTCGTATCTATTAAAATAAAAAAAACATAAATTTTCAGGGATATTTTTATGGGATTAAAAATCTGTATGGGCTAAGAGAAACTATTTTATATATTTGAGTCAGTTTTAAGAAGTTGTTATATTAAAAATATTTTTATTTAAATTTTTGTTTCTCAATTAATCACATCACTTTCTTTTCCCTCTCTTTTCATTAATTCTGTTTTATCACGTTCTTCTTCCTCTTTCTGTCTTCTCTTCATTTTTCTCAATCATTGCTGCTGATGCTCATAGTTTAAATCTACCTGCCTGTAATTTGTATCCACTGTCACACTTAAATGTGTGTTATTCCTGCACTAAAGCACTTTCTAAATGTTGTATACTATAGGTATCTACCTTATGGCATTCTTCTCGCTATATACGCCATATAAAACGTATGTAATGACTCGTTAGATGTGCCTAATGAAACTAATATTGTCAGGTTAAATACGTTAATAAACGAAACAGAAATAAATGTTCATGTGGCAGAAATATTTGAGTGCTTGTGTGTGACATTCTATAATACCTGTTCCTTCAAAGTCTGGAAAAGCGTGGAATCTTGCTTACTGTTCGGTTATCTATGAACATCCTCATAAGCGGTCTGCGGTGATGTAAGGAAAAGGCAGGATTTTCTATGACCACAACCCCAAGGAATTTTCGCTACACTACAATCAGCCAACATTACACGTACAGGAGAAGACGAAGGTAATTTTAAGCATGAACAGCCATATGATGTCGAACCTGTTTGTTCGAATTTGGTAATCTCGCTATTTTTCTTAAGAAACAGCATTATTAACAAATCGCTGTTTTTTTTTTATAGAAATCATTCGTGTTTTTACAAACCCACCGTATTTACATTTCAAATAATGGTCTGTATACGGGGTGATTCTGTGTTCTTTGATGATGTTACAAACTTTCACGGATGATGGAGAAGTTTAAATGTATCAGTTTAAGGTAAGTGACCCTGTTCCGGAAAGAACCTAGTCGAAAGTTATAAGCGAAAACCTTTCCGATGCCTCTGTCTGTGGAATGTTCGTATCGGTGCTATACTCAGGTTCCTGGAATGTATCCTAATGGAGCTTCACCTCACATTGGACTCGATCAGACATTCCATGAAAAGTGGACAGACAGAGCAGGTCCTATTTTGTGGCCAGCATGTTTACCTGGCCTCACCCCCAATTGATTTCGTCTTGTAAGGCAACGTGAAAAGTCCTGTGTACAAAACGCCTTTCGAGACTGAACAAGATCTCCTGACAAGAATTCTCGCTGCTGGCTACACTGTTCAAACGACACAGGGGATATTAGAACTGGTACGACAAAACTATGTGCAACGATGCTATGCCTGCTTTGTAATTGGGGGAAGTCTTTTTGAACAACTGTTGTAACTGCAGATGCTTGTAAAACTTGTGCAGACAAATGGAATTCGTTATTACTCTACCGTAGAAGTAGGGTTCTCGGTGTTACTGGCTCGAAGTTACGTGCTCCGTTACCAGTCCATCAAAAGGGGAATTTATCTGGTTATAATGGAAAGTATTCAGCGGAAATTGTGTACCTCATGATCACAGTTAGGAAGTTGGGGCTCTTAGTGTGAGCGCTGATCGAGGCTAAGGCGAACGTAAGTAGTTTCCCACTTACCATTTTCGACTCGATAGTTACCAGACTAAGGTCCCATATGTCAGATTAATGCATTTACTGACAGGCTCTGAAAGTTTGTAACATCTTCCAGGAATCACCATGTATAGTAATAATCATGATGATAATAATAAATTGTCGTTCTACCATTTGCTTAACTCGTTCCTCGTGCCTCGATCCCTGAAAATTGATCATGAAACAATCTTGTGGAAAATCCGTTGTCTAGAATGTGTGTTGTTGACACTACTTCGTCCAGAACACAAACGCCGTCCGGGAAGAGGTGAATGGCCCATGTCCTGGATTTACAATCTGAGAACGAAGCGCCGGTCCTTTGGTCTGGCTTGTTAGACTGTCGCTAGCAAATTGCTTTATTGCAGTCATCAACTTGCGCCGAAAAATCATTTGACCGACAGAGGGATGCTTTTGATGCTGACAGCTGTGTGACGCACAGGAACTCTTCAATGGCGAAGAATTGCAGTAGATCCAGTAATCAAGCAAAAAAAGGAAACGACATCAGCGTCTGAACAATATGAAGGGAACATAATAAAGAATTTTTATTTTTTATAAGCTCTCAACAACAATACTCTGAATCAGCTTCAGAGTAAAAATTACACTTACATAACGTTAGCTATGAGAGCACGTGCATGACAACCGCCAAATTGGCTGAGTTGAGAGAAAGTCATTGTCAGACCGTACCTGCACGTTACCGGGATTTCTTCAGAGTAAAATGCCCGGTTGTAAAATTTTTGACACTGACAGGATTTCTGTTGGTAGGCACTATTTGGTTACGTAGTGCCAATGTTATTCCGTCAAATAAAGTTCACAATGGAAATTGAAAAGGAGGGATGCCTTCCATTCTTGGATGCTCTGGTTCGGCGAAGAGAGGATGGCACTTTGGGACACGAAGTGTATCGGAAGCCGAAACACACGGATTTGTATTTACGTGCAGATAGCTGCCACCATCATGCCCAGACGATGAGTGTTCTCCGAACTTTGACCCATAGAGCGCATATTATTTCTGACGAAAGCAGTCAGCAAGATGAACTTTCCACTTACAAAGAGTGTCTGAAGACAATGGATACTCCCCACAGCAAATACAGAAGGCACTGAAAATGAAACCGGAAAAGGTCACAAAGGAAGCATATGTGGGTAGCCTCTAATAAAAATAGGACGGATTCTCAGCAGACACAAAGTAAAAGTGATTTTTCGTCCTCCACCCAAGGCAGTTGCACTCGTGGGCTCCGTCAAAGATGATTTACTATGTGAATGTGGCCTTTCTTACATTGGACAAACAGCTCGTACTGTCCAAGAAAGATGTACAGGACACCGGAGGTACACGCGACTTTTATAATCTAACAAGTCGGCAGTGGCAGAGCACTGTATCGACACTGGGCACAGTATGTTGTATCATAACACCGAAATTTTGGCAACTACATCATCTTTTTGGAACTCGATAGTGAAGGAGGGAATTGAGATTCGATTGAGGACCAATTTAATTAACAGAGATAGTGGTTTCAACCTTCATAAATCATGGAATGCGGCACTTGGTGTAATAAACTCACAAAGATGTCGTTACAGTGCAGCTCACAATGATATATCGACATGCCAACACAGATCGACTGCGGAATCATAGATGTAACTCACGCATTGTGCACGCCTCTGCCGCCGACCAATGTCTCTGGCGCATTTGCATCTGTGGCCGCATGCGCAGTTGCGCGATAACGAGTATAAAGGGACGAAGCGAGCATCGGAGCGGCAGTCTTGCGGCTTACTCTGAAGATGGTTGAACGTTATACAGCCGAAATATTAGAAGAAGGAGAATTCTTGCAGCTGCACACTCGAAACATAATGGAACAGTCTTTGCGCCTCCAAAACAAGATTCACTTGCCTATACATTAATCAACAACATAAATATCCGCTATACTATGGAAAAACCTGCGTGGTCTTAGTATAAGCAAAGTAAAAGCTGCAGCTAATCCAATTTTCCCAGTCTATGAACTGAACTGGTACTTCACATTACCTACCACCACAACTGAACCACAAACCGAACAGAGACCCATAGACTACTCCATCGGCATAAACGTCTGTAGTCACTATAAAATTCTGTCAATAGCTTGTTATTGCAATACCATCAAAAAAGCCAGAGTAGCATCTGATGAACGCAATTGTATCGCACTCCAAATGATGACGCGTATTATTGACCCACTAGTGCCCACTATAACAGATATCCTTACCGCTCCTTAACCACAAGTATTTCCCTGAGTCCTAGGAACAGGGACTAGTTAAGCCACTACCTAAACAGGACTTTGTCACAGCACTCTCACATTACCGACCTATTTTCATTCTTTCTGCAGAGTCCAAGACCTTAGAAAACTTAGTTCATCGCCCGCTACCAAACTATCTAATTACAAACAAGCTACTAGATGAATACCAATCAGGTTTCTGTGAACATCGTTGCGCAACATCTACCTTAAAAAAGCTAACAGATGACATAACGCTTGTCACGTAGGCGCAACAGGCGACAGTCATGTGCTTCTTAGACTTTAGGAAAGCATTTGAGACTGTCAGCTTCAACATTTTAATGGCTAAACTTAGCAGCCTACATTTTTCGCCAAGTGCAGCGGAATGGTTTCACTCGTACCTGATGCCTCGTTAACAACGCGTCATGTCCGGTACCATAAGATCACAATGGAGGTGTGTAATATCAGATGTCCCCCAGGGTTTGGTATTAGGTCCTACACTCTTTTCATTGTGTGTTAACGATGTGTCATTAGTTTTGTCCTATTGCAAACACCACATGTACGCTTGTGATCCCCATTTGTATCTAAGTGCAAAACCAATAAACCTGATGACAGATATCAAGAATCTTAATACCCACCTGTGTGCATTACCAAAATTGGCTCAGGATATGGAATTAATGCTCAAACCATCCAAAACCCAAGCGGTACTGGTTATTCATTCGAGACTCATTACCCCTAAATAAGAGGAATGTCTACCTTCTTTAACCCTAAAGGGAATTAACATAAACTTCTCTCCCTCGGCAAAGAAACTAGGAGTACTAATGAATAAAATCTAAATTGGACTGAGCACGTAATGCTTCAGCATCAGCATCTCTTTATGACCTACAAAAGTAAAAAAGATCTTTCGAACATTCGCGTCTGAGGAACATATATATAGAATAAAAAATCCGCTTCAGTTTTCAGTAATTTTTAATTTATTGCCTGACCGATTTTAAAAGCTAAAGCTTCATCTTCAAGTACCACAAAATAACCGCCACACATTTATGTTTTCGTAATTGTTTGGTAGCACCTGAAGATGAAGCTTTAGGCTTTCAAATTGGTCGTGCAATAAATTAAGATATTACTGGCAACTGAAACAGACTTGTTATTCTGCAAGTACCCTGCAAAGGTACTAAAAAAGTCTTCCTCTTGAACTGAAAAAGATTATGGCAATGTTATCCCGCACGGCCTTTGTTTCTACAAATAGCAATATTTTTATAATGCAAGAGGAAGTTCGTTTATGTATATCTGAAAAAAGAGATAATCTATGCCAGAACCCTGCGATGCAGTAGGTCTAATGTAACCAAATTCTGACTGTCTGCTGCTGTGTGGACGATACAGAACTGATGCAGTGTTTTCTGTGACACTGGTAATATGAAATCACGAACCGTTCAGCTAACTATTCGATAACATTTCAGTATTCGAAAATGGTATCAAGTTTCACACTTGAAAGCCTTAGAGAAATCACAAAATGTCCACAATGGAAATTTTTTATTTTTTTATTTTTTAAATTTTATTCTATCTTTCCAGGTGGGTACAACCTGTTCAATGTACAGTTCCTTTTGAAATCCAAACTGTTTGCTGAGGAACAATTTTTTTTGTATACATATTAAGATTCTTGTTTCTGTGGAGAATTTCCAGAGCGTGACGGTAAGTCTGTAAGAGAATCGAGAGAATTCGTCTTCCTAAGATGTACGGTTGCGAGACTCTCGCTGTTCTTCTCCATTCGGTTCTGCCGTCGCGCTCGGCGAGTCTGGCAATAAAGATGCCGAGAAGAAACGACCTCTCCGCGCAGATTTACAGACCGAGAATGTCTGACTAACGTCCCACTGGCAAGGTGCGCCGAGGCCAGCCAGGCCTACAGCGGCGCACGTTCCGGTTCGGCTACCTGGAGGGCGAACTGCGTATTGCAACGTACTCGAATGCACCACTGAAAGAGGGGACGACGATTACTGTCTTTTAAATCATATATTTCAGCTTCACCACACATGAACTGTGAGGTCAGTGGTTTCTACTTCTTAGTAGTTGTCATCAGATGACAGTGTCAAAATGAAAGAAAAAGTGTGATAGTAAAATACTGGGGAACTAGCTATATATCTTACTAGCGTCTTCTGCTACTGTAATTTAAGTCTTATTGAGACCAAATGCGTTGCGGTTTATTTTAAAACATCTTCAATGATCACTGTAACATAATGGCTTTTCTTACAATTAGGTCTGTTGGGATCATTAACAGTTCTCGGGCTTTAACTTACTACTATAAACAATATTAAATTATCATTTTTACTAACGCTATTTTTGTTTTTTTACGTCATTCTTCACGTTCTTCTACATATATGTGATTGATTTTAGCGCACAACACTTTCACTAACAGTAAGTATTTTCAAATTTTTGTGTTTCGAACGTCAACTGCCATCTCACCGTTTCGAATACGTTGTTTCGATATTGCAGGATGCGTTCGTCTTTTGTGTTGTTTCGGTGGTAGGGTTGGGTTGGGTTGTTTGGGGAGGGAGACCAGACAGCGAGGTCATCGGTCTCATCGGATTAGGGAAGGATGGGGAAGGAAGTCGGCCGTGCCCTTTCAAAGGAACCATCCCGGCATTTGCCTGGAGCGATTTAGGGAAATCACGGAAAACCTAAATCAGGATGGCCGGACGCGGGATTGAACCGTCGTCCTCCCGAATGCGAGTCCAGTGTCTAACCACTGCGCCACCTCGCTCGGTCGGTGGTAGAGGGAGGGCCTACTATTGCTCTGTGTGTTTGTTTATATTTTTTCTAACTTCAATGTGCGTAAATCATTACTTCACTATGGCACAGCGATGGATGATCTGTGGTGCATACATTGGTTAACTTATGTGAAACTGTGATTTCTACGGGGTTGTTCTTTATCTAGTTTATGTTTAACCAGTTTAAATAACGCTTGGCTGATAATGTTTGTTTGATTATTTATTGTATGTTTGGAATTTCTCTTGTAAGGTTAGATGTTTTTTGTTACTGAATCTACAATTTTCATGTTTGATTCTATTGTGGCAGAGTGGTGGTTTTGTTGTTGAAGCAGTTCTGAAAATGTCGAGTGTCTGATGCCATATTCTCATGTTCTTTATACCTTATTTCACCTGTTCTGCCAGCCAGGTTCAGTAACAAGAAATATCTCCTAACACTACAAGAGAATTTCCAAATACAACAAGCAATAGTAGAAAATAAACACATAATAAACAACCAAACAAACATAAGTAGCCAAACGTTATTTAAACTAATTAAATATGTATTACATAAAGTACAATCCCCACAGACACCAAGAAGTATTAGCTGTCCGTACACACACACACACACACACACACACACACACACACTCCAATTAAAAAATATAAACAAACACACAGAGCAATGGCAGACGTTACCGCTACCACCAAAACAAAACAAAAGACGAACGCATCCCGTAATATTAAAACAAAGTGCACGAAATTGCGAGTTGACAAAGAGCCTTCGCACACAAAAACTTGAGTGTATTTACTGTTAGCGAACTGAAGTAAAGGAAAATCCAGGACGAAATAATGATAATATTACGAAAAGGAAATTTGCTATTCACCATATAGCGAAGATACTGAGTCGCAGATTGGCACAACAAAAAGACTGTCAAACAGAGATTTCGACCAAACAGTCTTCGTCCGAACAGACATAAGTACAAACAGGGCATTCACGCAGACACACACACACACACACACACACACACACACACACACACACACACACAGAATGTGTATTGCTGTTAGTGAAATTGTTTGTGCGAAAACCTACCACATATGTGTTGAAGAACGACGTAAGACAAGACGTGAGTAACAATAATAATTTAAATTCCTGTTAATTGTATTACGTCAAAGTATGAGAACTGTTCATCTGCCTAGCAGACAAAATCGTTGAAAAGCCATGCTGTTGCAGTGACCATTAAAGATGTTTTAAAATAAAGCCAAATGCGTTTGGTTTTAACAAGACTTTTATTGCAGTCGCAAAAGACGGTATTAACCTATATAGCTTGCATAGCTACGACTGCGAAAAAGAGAGGCTGCAAAACAAAGAAGACAGCATGTGCTAGGGTACGAAATCACAAAATCAAGCTTCTGTGCTTCAACACGTTACGTGCGGGTAGTTAACTCATCGGTGTACAACTGACCAGATCATGAAAGGCTTCCGTGGGAAAGGCCCTCGCAATCGAAACATATACTTACTACTATTGTTGGAACCAAAAGCTATGGTTGACTATGTTATATTATAAACTTGTTAGTTTCAAATTGGTAATATAAGACAATTTCTTTACAATATAAAATTGTGGGTTACATCCTTCTAAAACTGAAAACTACAATAAACAGTAACCTATATGACTACTAGGAGTGGGATAAATGTTATATACTAAAATTACCAACTTCATACCATAGCGCAGATAAGTGCAGCTTTCAATTCCAATCGCCAGTGCGTGGACTGAGTTACATCGTGAGTGCTCCTCTTGACCTGTTCAGATGTACTTTGTTGAGTTAACGTAAACATTTAGAAGGGCACGTACACAGCGCAACAGAATTAAAGGACCACTTGCGAAACCCCATAATTTCCACCTATTGCGACGAGTAAGTTTGAACGGTGTAAAAGCTTAGCACCCTGTGACGTCACCTTCTGGCTGGGCGACGTTTCAGACAACAAGGTCACAGCCAGTATCTTCATCTGAGCTGTAAGGTAGGTTAATGATGTCACATTGGCACGAAATTTCACCAAAATTCTGCACAGTGCCACCGTGAACGTGTCTCACTGCGGAGAGGTCGTCACAACCCTTCTCACCCGCATTTCACGCCTTTTTTTTTTTTTTTTTTTTGTTTTTGACGCCTATGCGATGAAGGTTAGAACCGTGACGCCCAAGTTGAAATCCCGCGGTTTTCTTATGAGTGCCCGAAGAAAACACCCCTGACATGCCTTCGCTCAGAATCAGCTCGAGGATGTCTCAGGGGTTTGCATAAAGGGCGTCAATGAAACCACCCCGTTCATGGGACGCTGATTCCCACACATTTGGTGGTCGAAAACTACAGCCCGCAGTGCGATGAGCAACAGGAAGACGTCCTTGACAACCTGTGACACTAGTGGTACCCTCGGACGTTGCATACCTTCTCTAAGGACGCTGTGGGCTGCATGTCCACTTGACACATCTCCATTGCGAACAGCAGTAGTGGACACCGTAACATCGCGAAGAAGATCCCAGCAGGGGAGTCGAAACGTAGATTATTTTAGAAGGAAATATGACGCAACCCAATAAACCAGAAAACGGCACCTCCATTTGACGCCTTTGGAGGGGAGCACGACCGCAAACTTTGTTCACATGAAAGGGCTGGAAACACAACGGGCGGTTCAGAAGTATTCGACGAAATTTGAGAGTGATCCGTGGCAAGAAATGGTACTTATTTTTCCGGGCCTCGTATCGGGTGATCACATGGGAGGAGGCGGAAGCAACTCATGTTGCGTGAATAAAACGGCACCTATGTAAGTCTGCAGGTCTTCGTGGCCGTTGTCAGTAAAGTTAAAATCTTCTGGGTTGTTAGGCCGCGTCATATTTCCTTCTGAAATAATCGACGTTTCGGTCCCCCTGCTGGGATCTTCTTCAGGTTGTTACGGTGTCCACTACTGCGAACAGGAAGACGTCCTTCACAACCTTTGACATTAGTGATACACTCGGACGTTTCATCCCTTCTCTAAGGAAACTGTGGGCTGCATCTCCATTTGACGCCTCTCCATTGCGAACAGCAGTAGTGGACACCTTAACATCCTGAATATGATCCCAGCAGGGGGGTCGAAACGTCGATTATTTTAGAAGGAAATATGACACAGGATAATAACCCAGAAAACAGCACGTCTGAAACTTCGCCACACATTATACGTCGTATGTGCTCAACTATGGAGTTTCGAGAAAGTGAGCCTTTCGATCTCTTACGCTCTGTTCTTGCGTATAGAGGTTAATTTGGTCTTATAATTTAGTATCTTAACATTTTTAAATAGATCATCTGAGGTTGTCTTGCTAAGAAAATGAAACCTGGAAAGATACTATTGCTGAATTCTGAGAGCAGAATCCACTGATAAAAAAAAAGGAAAAAAATCATCCGTTTCACAGCGTGTTGGTCTATTATTCGAACGCAACACACCGACGATCCTGCGTGGCATGGATTCGACAAGTTCTTGGTAGGTTTCAGAAGGTATTTGGCATCCGATGTATAGCCATGGCTAATGCAATTATCGGGCCGGCAATTTGCTGACAAGAACTGGCGCCAGATTGTGTCCCATGTGTGTTCCGTGGGGTTCATATTAGGCGAATTTGGTAAAAGAAGGAAGATTAGTGTCTGATGTCGCCGGCCACATTCTTACGACAGATGGACGAATTTGGCGACCAAGACATCGCCGTGAGTTCAGTATCATGCTCCTCAAACCCCTGCAGCACGTATCTTGCCTTGTGACACGGACAGTTAACCTGTTTCACGATGCAATCACCGTCGTAGAAGACATCGAGTTTGAAGCAATGCAGGTGGTCCGTAATAATGTTCACGAAGCCAACAAGTATGATGATTCCCTCCAGTATTGTCACAGGTCTGATCTCATATCGTCTCATGGCATAACACTGCCAAACCAACCGTGACCCAGGGATATCGGCTATCGCTGAAACAACCGGTCTTCGGTTACACCGGTTCTTTCCGTCTCCAGTTTAACTTGAGTGTTAAAACCGCTCAAAATAACCGGTTTCCGAAATAACCAAATTTCATTCTTTTATTGCTGTTACTTACTACTTGATTTCGATCAATACTGAAAAATTCCAATATTGAAGGAGTAGGAAATGATCGATATGTTGTTGAAGCTACGACAGAAATCGGTCTCATAGTGTCTATAAGAGATTTCCAAGGTGAAAGAGACCGGCATGGTAGGAACGAGAGCGAGAGGTCAGAAGTAAACAACTTTTCTGCGTCATCACTTTTGAATGGGTTCGATTTTTCAGTAGGAAACGACCACAAAACTAATGGTTCACTTATTATTCAGAATTTATAGCACGTCAGTAAAATTATAGGTATGTCAATCAAGTTTATATTTTCTTCCAAGAGACATTGTGGGCTTTTTCGGCTTGTAAGATGTTGCAACTCTGTTGTGGCTCCTCCCAATTATAATCTTTTAAAGCAAATGAAGCACTATATTTCGTCGCTGCCACACTTCCAAGCGTGAGATGGTACCGATGTCTGAGGACGACGGCGAGAAACTATTGTATAACCAGGCGGAGGCAAATCTCGCGCGCTGCGCCTACATGCGTAGCGTCTATTCTCTTTGCCATGCCGTACCGATTCTTATGTCGCTAGTTTCTGACTGTAGGCGTTCTTACTAAAACCTGTGATAATCGATTTTCCAAATTGCTATAATAATCAACTATTTCAAAGCAATGGAAATTTGGCAATACACATTTCTGTATTTTAGAAAAATTCCATTTAAATACGAAAAGTTTCAGCGCGATGCTGCGGAAAATTGATATACCGGTTTTTTACCAAACTATTAGTAAAAACTGAAAAAAAGAACTGATGTAGCCAACACGAAAGACGTACAAAAAATACCGGTTACTGACAACTACAATAGTGGTACTGGTTTTAACTGGTCGGTTTTAACCACCGCTACTGTGGCCGTGGCGGGACGCAACATTCGAGCAACCATCCGCCTGTGTGATAGAATGTATCTGGGCTAGATCATCGATCTGTCCTACCAGCTGACACGTTTCGACGGTAGAATCTCGATAACACCGTGACCACTGCAATCGTAAATTTGTGATGTCGTTGTGTAATCAGAGGAACAGAGGTCGTGACAAACGGGAGAATTTGGTAAGAAAGACATCAAAGTGAGTTCAGTTTCACGCTCCTTAAACTGATGCAGCGGAGCAGGGATGGTAGTTATAGCTGAAAGAACCGGTTTTCGGTTATTTCGCTTTTTTCACGCCAGTTCAACTTTTCCCTGAAACTTTCTGGCAGATTAACACTAAAACTTCACCCTTATAATCGTTCAAACTAACCGGTATTTGGGATAACCGATTTCCGTTTGTTTATCACAATTGATTCCTGTAATAAACTTAGAAATCGAACAAAGACTGAAAAATTTTTACTGTCTCAGTTTCAAGACACATGGAATCAAAACAGTAAATTAAATAGACAAATAAAAGAAAACTTAGTACATCCACTGTCCGCTGTTTTGCTCGAAAAGTGATAAGTGGTTGAATACCACAAAAAATTACCACTTTTTTCGTATTGATTCTAATGTTTTGAAACTCTTCTCAAAAATAATGCTGTAATCTGCGACATACCACTATTTGGACATTACGAATAGTCAGTGCTATAGATTGAAAACTCGAAGAGCTCTGTTTTTCGTGTTAATTTGTCCGTTTTCTAAGGCTACCTACATAAAGGCAGGTTGCTGTTTTTGTGGTCTTCAGTCCAGAGACTGGTTTGATGCAGCTCTCCATGCTACTCTATCCTGTGCAAGCTTCTTCGTTTCCAAGTAACTATTGCACCCTACATCGATCTGAATCTGCTTAGTGTATTCATCTCTTGGTCTCCCTCTACGATTTTTACCCTCCATGCTGCCCTCCAATACTAATTCATGATCTCTCGATGCCTCAATATGTCCTACCAACAGATCCCTTCTTTTAGTCATGTTGTGGCACAGATTTCTCTTGTCCCCAATTCTATTCAATACCTTCTCATTTTAGTCATGTGATCTACCCACCTAATCTTCAGAATTCTTCTGTAGCACCACATTTCGCAAGCTTCTATTCTCTTCTTGTCTGAACTATTTATCGTCCATGTTTCACTTCCATACAAATACTTTCAGAAACGACTTCCTGACATTTAAATCGATAGTCGATGTTAACAAATTTCTCTTCTTTTGAAACGCTTTCGTTGCCATAGCCAGTCAACATTTTATATCCTCCTTACTTCGACTATCATCAGTTATTTTGCTCCCCAAACAGCAGAACTTAGCTACTACTTTAAGTGTCTCATGTCCTAATCATTTTCCATCAGGATCATCTGGTTTAATTAGAATACATTCCATTATTCTCGTTTTGAATCTGTGTGAAATCTTATGGGACTTAACTGCTAAGGTCATCAGTCCTTAAGCTTACACACTACTTAACCTAAATTATCCTAAGGACAAACACACACACCCATGGCCGAGAGAGGACTCGAACCTCCGCCGGGACCAGCCGCACAGTCCATGACTGCAGCGCCTGAGACCGCTCGGCTAATCCCGCGCGGCTATTCTCGTTTTGCTTTTGTTGATGTTCATCTTATAGCCTCCTTTCAAAACACTGTCTTTTCCGTTCAGCTGCTCATCCAAGTCGTTTGCGGTCTCTGACAGAATTACAATGTCATGGCCAAACCTCAAAGTTTTTATTTCCTCACCATGGATTTTAATTCCTACTCCAAGTTTTCTTTTGCTTCCTTTATTGCTTGCTCAATGTATAGATTAAATAACAACGGGTATAGGCTACAACCCTGTCTCACTCCCTTCCCAACGACTGCTTCCCTTTCATGCCCTCGACTCTTGTAACTGCCATCTGGTTTCTCTTCAGATTGTAAATAGCCTTTCGCTCACTGTATTTGACCCTTGCCACCTCCAGAATCTGAAAGAGAATATTCCAGTCAACATTGTCAAAAGCTCTCTCTAAGTCTATAAATGCTAGGAATGTAGGTTTGCCTTTCCTTAACGTATCTTCTGAAATAAGTCGTAGGGTCAGTATAGCCCCCCGTGTTCCAACTTTTCTACGGAATCCAAACTGATCTTCCCCGAGGTTTGCTTCCACCAGGTTTTCCATTCGTCTGTAAAGAATGCGCGTTAGTATATTGCAGCCGTGACTTATGAAACTGATTGTTCGGTAATTTTCACACCTTCAGCACCTGCTTTGTTTGTGATTGGAATTATCATTTTCTTCTTGAAATAAGAAGGTATTTCGCCTGTCTCATACATCCGGCTCACCTGTTGGTACAGTTTTGCTAATGGATCTCTCTCCCAAGACTATCAGTAGTTCTAAAGGAATGTTGTCCTTGTTTCGACTTAGGTCTTTCAGTGCTCTGTCAATTTCTTCACACAGTATCATGTCTCCTGTTTCATCTTCATCTACGTATAATAATAATTCATCATAATAAAGGTATATTATGTACAAAAAGGCAGGAGATGAGCTATTTTCTGTTGTTGTTGTATACTATGAATTGTTCTTAAGTTTTAATTTCCTACTGTTGCCGTAATTTCCTTCCTCCTTCATTACTTCGAAGAAATGGCAGACAAATCTTTAATGTTTTAAAGGAAATGAAGCATTGTACTTCACTGCTACGTCATTTCATGACGTTGCCAGACTAAGCTTGGTGCCATTCTGTATTACGAAAGATGTCCAGCGACGGTAGTGAGAAACTACTATGTAGACCAGGTGGGGGCAAGTCATGCACACTGCACGTAAGCCATGACGCACGGTAACAGCAACGTTACTGTCTAATCAATGCTGCGCCAGATCCTACACCACGTGCTTGTTGCTCGTTTCTGTCTGCATTGTTATTAAAATGGCACCGTCGCTTTCCATTTTCTACAGTAACGCAGTATTTCGAGCCAATGCAAGTTTTACCATTAAAAACTAGTCCTACTTTTAAAAACCTTTGTTTAAAAATGAAAAAAATTAGCATTGCTGTTTTATGGCTAATTTATATTTCCGCTTTTTAATCCGGTTATTACTAAAACTGAAAACATTTGTTATAACCGTAAGTAAACAGATGCCGAAAAATATCGGCTATTCAGAACTTAAATAACGGTATCAGTTTTAACCGGTGGGTTTTTCCCCTCTCTACAACATATCTCCGCCCATCGTTCTGCACGGAGCAGGCCAGCCTCCAAACTCCACGTTCTGTGAAGAGGCGTGGACATGGTGCACCTCGTGGTTTCAGCATCCTTCCATAGATGCCCACGAACAGCCGACAGGCCTGGATGTTTCTGGGATGCTGTTCCCCAGGAGCTGGGCCATAAGTATGCGTCCTGTTGGTTGGTTAGTTGGTTTTTTTGGGGGAAGAGACCAAACAGCGAGGTCATCGGTCTCATCGGATTAGGGGACAGGGAAGAAAGTCGGCCGTGCCCTTTTAGAGAAACCATCCCAGCATTTGCCTGGAGCGATTTAGGGAAATTACGGAAAACCTAAATCAGGATGGCCGGACGCGGGATTGAACCGTCGTCCTCCCGAATGCGAGTCCAGTGTGCTAACCACTGCGCCACCTCGCTCGGTATGTGTCCTGTGGAAGAAGCGTTGATGCCAGCGGATTTGCCCACTTGCTATGCGATTCGCCGCTAGAACAATACCCCATTCGCCTCTCCTCCCCTTGTACACTTTCTTTACCGTGTCAAGTGACCACAGCGCCACTAGTCGCGTTAACTCTCGCGGTGGGTACTGGTCAAAATGTTTGGCCTCATAGGCGTAAAAAAATAGTTGTTCACATAATAGGCGAGCCTGTTTTCCAATAATTAACCGAAAGGTATGTCGGCATCTGAAACGAGTACCGTCAAACGGGGTGAGAATGTGCCTCGGTGGGTGACAATGAGCCAACGACGGACTTGACGCTTGCATGCTATACAGCGGTTTTCTGTGCAAATAGGGGGTTCCGTCTGGTCGCTAAAGTCCGCAAGTATCGTCAACTGTCACTTTAGATCCGTGACCGTGTATATTTTACCTCATCACAGCAATCATTATCTAGAGTCCTGTTTCTTCACTGTAGCGTAATTTAAATCACAGGAAGATAAATTAGCACATCAATGCAGTAACTATTGTAGAAGATAAATGCATAGGGACGTTTCTATAAATTGAATAGTTTCTAAATAATACCTGAATGCCATCCACACAAATCCTCTCCTACTCATTAACTTTAAATGCTGCGGTCTCATGATACCCTTACCCCCGACAGTCTACATTCAGTCATCTCTTCACTCAACTTTGTTTTATGTCAACATGACAGCCTTTCCGTTTTACTTAATGCAGCTGTCTATGTGTTTTTATATCCTCGTGCGCAACAATCATTTTCCACTCATCTATATATTTTAATTAATCAACGAATCAAACTTTTATATTTTAACTTATGCAACCGGAGATGTGAATTTTTATTACACAAAACGTTTCTTTCGTCAATCGCCATGCTCAACTTTTGTATTATGTTTTTCAAAATTTTCCTCTCATGTGCCTGACGACTGAGAAATTGCATCCGCTGACAGCCCACCCCCTGTTGGTATGGGACAGGGATGGGGGGGGGGGGGGAGGGGGGAGGTGTATGAAATAACAATAAAGAAAAAAATAACACATGTAAGTGGCGAGGTTACCACTTACGGGGACGAGTGTGACTAACAAATTTTTTGCCCATTTTTCCTTTGATTTTTAGAAGTATGTATCGTACATACTCAAAAAAGGTCGGAGGATGACGGCATCGCATTTGGACAGATGAACAGTTACGCCTAGCATTGGAGAAAATAAAGAATAGGAAGATTTCCATCAGAGAAGCTGCTAAAAAGTGAGTGCAGATGAGATTTTAATTTAATTTTTTTACACTGGAGCCCTCATTATTTTAGAAACATACCTGTAGGTACCTAAGTACACTACTGGCCATTAAAATTGCTACACCAAGAAGCTGGCGTGCTACAGACGCGAAATTTAATCGACAGGAAGAAAATGCTGTGATATGCAAATGATTAGCCTTTCAGAGCATTCACACAAGGTTGGCGGCGGTGGCGACACCTACAACGTGATGACATGAGGAAAGTTTTCAACCGATTTCTCATACACAAACAGCAGTTGACCGGCGTTATCTGGTGAAACGTTGTTGTGATGCCTCGTGTAAGGAGGAGAAATGCGTACCACCACGTTTCCCACTTTGATAAAGGTCGGATTGTAGCCTATCGGGATGCGGTTTATCGTGTCGCGACATTGCTGCTCGCGTTGGTCGAGATCCAATGACTGTTAGCAGAATATGGAATCGGTGAGTTCAGGAGCGGTAATACGGAACGCCGTGCTGGATCCCAACGGCCTCGTTTCACTAGCACTCGAGATGACAGGCATGTTATCCGCATTGCTGTAACGGTCGTGCAGTCACGTCTCGATCCCTGAGTCAACAGATGGGGACGTTGCAAGACAACAACCATCTGCACGAACAGTTCGACGACGTTTGCAGCAGCATGGCTGCGCTTACCTTTGACGCTGCATCACCGACAGGAGCCTGCGATGGTGTACTTAGCGACGAACCTGGGTGCACGAATGGCAAAACGTCATTTTTTCGGATGAATCCTGGTTCTGTTTACAGCATCATGACGGTCGCATCCGTGTTCCGCGACATCGCGGTGAATGCACATTGGAATCGTGTATTCGTCATCGCCATACTGACGTATCACCCGGCGTGTTGGTATGGAGTATTGTTCACATTGACGGCACTTAGAACAGTGGACGTTACATTACAGATGTGTTACGACCCGTGGCTCTACCCTTAATTCGATCCCTGCTAAACCCTACATTTCAGCAAGATAATGTACGACCGCATCTTGCAGGTTCTGTACGTGCCTTCCTGGATACAGAAAATGTTCGACTGCTGCCCTGGCCAGCACATTCTCCAGATCTCTCTCCAATTGAAAACGTCTGGTCAATGGTGGCCGAGAAACGCTCGTAACAATACGCCAGTCGCTAGTCTTAATGAACTGTGGTATGGTGTTGAAGCTGCATGGGCAACTGTACCTGTACACGCCATCCAAGTTTGACTCAATGCCCAGGCGTATCAAGGCCGTTATTACGGCCAGAGGTGGTTGTTCTGGGTGCTTATTTCTCAGGATCTATGCACCCAAATTGAGTGAAAATGTAATCACATGTCAGTTCTAGTTTAATATATTTGTCCAATGAATACCCGTTTACCATTTGCATTTCTTCTTGATGTAGCAGTTTTAATGGCCAGTAGTGTAATATTAGGTATGTTCAACTTTCATCTTAAGATTTGCTAGTAGGTACCTATTGCCAGTGACAGAAATGATTTTTACGTATATTGCAGGTGTAGTATACATCGCATCACCCTTAACATCGAAGTAAAAGGGGGCTATTCTGCAATAAACACGATTTTTGATCAAGACAGTAAGTTGAAAAATATTTTCTTCCCCAAGATCTGTGAATTTCTAATAATAAGCAGAAATTGTCTTCTGCTGGGTTAGTGAGAGGTGAGAATGTGCCACAGACGTGGTTCTACTTGTTCCAGGCTCAAATGAGTAGTAGCACAGTGTCACTTCACATGCGGTGTGAGAACGTTCCACAAAAAAACCTGTGTTACTCTTTTCCTCTCGCCACATAAAAGTTTCGTTGACCCACATTTTGCAAAGCGCCATGTGTAGCGAAGTTGTAACAAAATATGAAAGCCATACAATCATTTGTTTCGAATCAGTGTAAGACAAGCCACAAAATCTGGCACATTCTCACCCCATTTAACGATAAACGTCGCTTTTTATGTGCGTATGTGTATGTGTGTGTGCGCACGTGTGTGCGTGTTGTCTTTCGTCGCAGCGAGAACGTAGCGCAGCGTCCCACAAGACAGCTAATGACAGATGACGCTGACTAGGGATGATAAGGAAGAGGGCCGGCTAATTGAGTTGTATGCCTAATCCAGGCTAACAGGATGATGAAGAATGCATGGGAAGGGAAGCGTCGCGGAACACGTGCCAGCCAAGGTCACGCGGAACCTTCGTCCGTGACAGGATAATCCGCGAGTCGGCTCTCCCGCAGTAATGGAATCTCTAAACAGCGCGATACGCACAAGAGCGCTGCTAATGATGCTACCTAGGCACACAATCCTTTTTAATGAGAAACGTCCGCCTTTCCGGCGTAGTGGGGGGGGGGGGGGGGGATTTTTGTGCTGAGCACTCGAGGGGACGTTAAGAAATTTACAACTTCCTGCCATATTGAAATTGTTTTTCCAGAAATAGAAGTCGAACACGGCACCATACCTTCCACACGCAATACTCTACCCGGCTGACGTATTCGAAATAGCACATTGAGAAAAAGCACTGGCTACACAACGAAGGGTATACGCTCTCCGCAGGACTGACAAAAAGCGGGATACATTTTTTAAAAAATAACCTAATGGTTTCAATTACATTTTAAGGGTTTTATTGCACTTTGAGGATACCTTTTCGTATGAACTCTTTATCTGACAATGTTGCTCTCAAGCAGCATCAAAATTGCGAACTGTTTTTTGTAACATATTTCAACTACCGTCCTTGTAAGGGAAAAAGTGCTTGCAAGCCACGTTTAAGCTCTCATACACAACGATACTGTGGATCTCTGCTGAAAACTTTCTGCATAGTATGCATCTTTAGCAAACACCGTGCAAAGTTATATGAGTGTTAGTGTACGGCGTAGCAGAGGTAATGAGTTATTACACAGATTTGTTAATGAATTCTTTATCGGGATATTACAAATGGACTTATCTCTTCTGGGAAGAGGAACACTGACTATGGCTACTGTATGGACAACAAGTTCAGAATAAGAAGAAAACACCCCTCTTGTACCAGTGCCAGACGTACACTACGACAGTTTTTGGTAACTGGCCAGAGTATTGACCAAACCTCATGGGTATTCGACTGTAAAATGTGGAAAATGGGAAACTGTTCTCTGCTTTGTAGAAGAAAAGGACTTTTTTGAAGGTACTTTACATGAAATAGCTTACAATGCAACCATTTTTTCAGGCACAGGAACAACATTGCCGTCATTCACTTTTCATGAGCACAGATACTTATAGGCAGCATACTGTATTATGCATTTGCCCTTCTCCATCATCCTAGACTGTTTTTAACATCATCTCAGAATCACGCTTTATATACGCATCTATTTACAGGAGCCGGTGCCTATAACTTTGACACTCCGTAGCGTCGTTGGTTGACGTTTCCGGACATGAGTTCCTCAGTAAAACTTGATCTACTAAATCCCGTCTTCAACCTCGAGAAGTGTGTAACATCAGTTGCGAAACACCCTGTATACACGGTGGATCGTCTAAAACTTGTATTGCAAATACTGCCGAAATGGAAAGTGCTATTGATAGGTGGTTTTCAAAGAATTGATTGATTCAAATGGTTCAAATGGATCTAAGCACTTTGGGACTTACCATCTGAGGTCATCAGTCCCCTAGAACTTAGAACTATTTAAACCTAACAATCCTAAGGACATAACACACACCAATGCCCGAGGCAAGATTCGAACCTGCGACCGTAGCAGCCGCGTGGCTGCGGACTGAAGCGCCTAGAACCGCTCGATCACCGCGGCCGGCATGGATTGGTAGTCAGTGGCTCCTAATGCTAGTCAATCGACATAGTGTAATACTACTTAGAAAGTTACTTTCTTGTGCAAACATACACCTTTTAAATGGAACAATGCCTATTGTCATTAACAAACTAAAAGTAGGGTAAATTAGAATGTCATTGATGTCTGTTGCAGGGTTCTAGTGAGAGTAGTTTACGAGATACCGTGTTTAAAGAAGTTCCCACTCTGACAATTGTCCAATACCTTCGGTAGAACACACTAAAGAGCAACACAAGTACACACACTGGTCATGTGGATTCTGACCAGTTACGAGACAACTGACAATAACAGTTTGTGCTCAAAATGACCACTGGAAGTGGCAATACACGCTTCCAATCTGGTATGGAACGACTGCTGCAGACGTGCTAGCATTTCAGCCAAGATATCCGAGCACGATGAGGTAATACGTCGTTGCATATCATCATGTGTAGTTGATATGTCCTTGTGGGTAACGCCTTTCAGCTTTTCCCACAGAAATATATCTACACCAATCAAACCAAAGAAATGGGCCAGCCAAGTTTCAGGCCCTTGCCGTCCATTCCAACGATTTGGAAACAATTCGTGAAGACATACTGTTTTAATCCGCGAACTACGGGATGGATAGCCATCATGTTGGAACCATAGGTTCCTCCTAGTTCGCAGAAGAACTTCTTTTAGCACCCGTGGAAGATGGTCTGGTAGGAGCCTGCGATACCTATGCGTGTTGAGTGTTCCGTCTGGGAAATACGGGCCTATGAGGTGATGGTTCGCTATTCCACACCACATATTTACACTCCATGGACGCTGACGTACTGTCTGACGATGTCATCGACAATAGCCAGGAAATCAATAAAGCACATTTCGTCGGTTTATATGGTCATGACTTGTAAATAGGGCATCATCATTAAACAAGATACACTATATTATACATCTGAAGTATCTTGTACTAATGCCCATGTACAGAAGTTAACATGATTCTCTTAGTCGTTTTCATGCAGCTATTGCAGGAGAGAGATGTGGCAGTGTTGGAACCCATGTCGATGGAGAATGCGTGGAACACTTGGCTGACTCAAGTCACTTCCTCGTGCGATTGTGCGGGAACTGACGTGGGGATCAACTACAACAGCAGCAAGAACATTAATTTCCCCTTCACCTGTTTCTTTCTGTTGTGTTGCCTAAGTGTTACATTATCACTTTCACGTAACTGGTTGAAGAGGTTCATAAATAATTGCATAGATGGTTGATTTCTGTTGGGATATCTTGCGTACACTGTACGAGAACGAACCCCGTGCACAGTGAGCATTTCGGCTCTTTCTGCATTGGCAAATCCCATCGTCCACTCAAGAGCTTTTACTTGGACTTCCACTCATTAACTGACCAGCAAGTCGCAGTGCACTCATGGGACACGCAAGCAAACTGCAAGCAAAAATAACAACATCGTACCCAGAAACTGCGCAAGTTGAATGGCAGAAACAAGTGTCGGCGTGGAAATTTTTCAAAACTACAATATCTCGTAAATGAGTCGCTTAGAATTCTGTAACAAATGCCACAGACATTCTAATTTACTCTGCTTTTAGTTGGTTAATGTCAACAGGCATTGTACCTTTTAGAAAAGTGTGTGCCTGCACAAAAAATACATCTTCGAAGTATTATTACAATCTGTTTACCGGCTAACAATACGAGCCCCTTACTACCGATCCATTACGTGAAAACCACACATCAAGGTCACTTTCCATTTCCGCAACATTCGCTAGTTTTAGGTGAGTCACCCTGTATATCAGTACAGTAACTGTCTTATATAGTGGATAACATACAATATGGATTCTTTCTTTCTTTCTCTTTCCCTCTCTCTCTCTCTCTCTCTCTCTCTCTCTCTCCCTCTCTGTCTCTCTCTTTCTCTGTCACTTCTTCATTTTCTCATTTTTTAACGGAGCTAACACGTTATCACATAATGCCTAATTCTGAGTTTTTGTTCTACCTCGTTGTAGAAGTACATTCTTATGTAACTGAACAAAAGATGTTTCATCCCGTATATCTACATCTACATTTGTGCTCCGCAAGCCACCTTGTGGTGTGTGGCGTAGGGTACTTTATGCACTCCCGTCACTTTCCCCATTTCTTGCTATAGTTGCGAATGGTTCGCGGAAAGAACGATTGCCGGTAGGCCTTTCTGTGAGCTCGAATCTCTGACTTTATCTTAATGGTCTTTTCGAGATATGCAAATAGGAGGAAAAAAATATTTGTTGACTCTTCTAGGAACATACGCTCTCGGAACTTTATGAGTAGACCTGAGCGTGATGCAGAACTCTTCTCTTGCAGCGTCTGCCGCTGGAATTCGTTCATCATTTCGATGACGCTTTCATGTTTACTACATGTACACGCAACGAAACGCGATGCTGCTTTTTAGATCTTATCTGTTTCATGTATCAATCCAATCTGTTACGGGTCCCGTACGAGCAATTTTGAAGTATTGATCAAACGAGGGCTTTGTACATGACCTCCTTTGAAGACGGAGTACAGTTCCTGAGAATTCTTCCAATGAATTTCAGTCTGGCATCTGCGAAAGGCGATTAGATTTAAATCATCCTTGTAGTTTAAATTGTCTCGTTCGCATGCTCGTAAGTATTTTGTGGAAGTAACTTCTTCCCGTGATTGTTCGGCAATCGTATAGTCACACAATAATTGATTTTTCCCTCTATATGTACGCGTAATATGTTTCAGTGGTTTATATTCAGGGTCAGCTGTACCTCCCTGTGCCAAGAGTCTTTGTAAGTAAGTGGCTGAATGAGTAAAGAAAGAAAAAGGAAGAAAGTGAGAACTGCAACTGAGGGCAGGCTATCTGAAATGATACCTGCGGGCTCCGTTCTAAACCATTACGTCATTTATCAACAGATCTCCCTTTAGTCTTCTCCTTATCGTGTGTTGTTTTCTGTATTGGCAGACGGATCCATACAGAAAAAAATTCTTATCAATTTCGGAAAGACGTCAGAAGAGGAACACCGCTTTCGAAAAGATACCAGAACATTAGCAAGACTTTCAAGCTGAGAAACTGAACGCTAGCCAAACTACACAAGCACAGTTTGTTTACAGATGTACAGGTATACAGTAACAGTATCGTCAGGCGGCTATGTTCTGTAACGTCAGTAAAGTATATACTGATCGGCCAGACCATTATGACCACCGACCTGCTGTCTACATAAACTCGTCTAGGCGATAGCAGTGTCATATGGCGAGGAAGGCCTGCTAGTTAGAAACACGCACGTTGCATGTAGTATCAGTGAGCGTGTTGTCCGTGTGTAAAATGGGGAAGGCGCGCGACCTATCTGAGTTTGACCGAGGGAAGTTTGTGATGGCCCGGAGGCTCGGCACGAGCCTTTCGGAAACTGCACGACTTGTCGGTGTTCGAGGAGTGCTGTGGTGAGTGTCTTCAATGCTTAACGAAACCAAGGTAAAACTAAGTCCAGACGTCTTGGTGTTGGGCGGCCACCCCTCATTAAAGATGTAGAACGTCGTAGATTAGGTAGACTGATAAAACAGGACAGGCGAAGAACGGTGGTTAAACTAACATCAGATTTAATGCTGGCCAGATAACAAGTGTGTCTGAACACACAGTGCACAGAACATTCCTAACAGTGGTCCTCCACAGCGGACGATCGATGCATGTGCCAGTGTTAACATCACAACACAGGCAACTATCACTCAAAGGGCACATGACCAACGGCACTGGACGTTGGCACAGTGGCAGAAAATTACCTGGTCTGATGAATCCCGATATCTTCTTCATCATGCGGATCAAAGGGCGCGAGTCCGTCGTCTCCCAGCTTCTTAACACATGTACCGTGGAACGGAGACAAGCTGTCGGCGGCTTCGTTACGCCAGAACATTCACGTGGGCATCCATGAGTCCACTGGAGCTCGTGCAAGGCACCATGACGTCGCAGGCAAAGTACACATCTTCGTGACATATTTCAGGACGCCAGTAGCACTTTTCAACAAGATAATGCGCCTAGTCACAAGGCCAGGAGTGAGATGGAGTGGTTCGAGGAACACAGTTTCGAGTTTCAATTGATGTACTAGTCCTACAGTTCGCAAAATCTGAACCCTATAGAACGCATCTGGTACGTGATTGAACGTGGCGTCAGAGTTCATCGCCCCCTCCCCGGAATTTACTGGAATTAGGAGACTTACAAGTGTATATGTGGTGCCAACATGCTGCCTGTTAGGCAGGTGATCATAATTCTTTCTTACTACACACAAACAAATACCCGCATCGAAATGTTACAGTTCGCTCTCTGTGGTGGAGATACGGTCGTATGTTACCGTTCACTGTCGGTGAATTTTCGAGCACTGACTCAAAAGAAACGAAATTTCTCGCACTGTTAAGTAACTGTTTTTCGACAGCGATCCGTGTCTGACTTGGCGTCAAGTTTCAAAATTGTTCGATCAACTCAGTGGCAATAGACAAAAGAAGCGTTTTTGCGCCGTAAAAAGTGGCTTTCTATAAATGAACAGTCAGAAAACTTCGGGTTTATTATGAAACTTAAAAAATCAGCGAGAGCAACTTTTCAGATGCTGTCAGAAGCTTCTGCCTGACCGTGCTCGTTGCATGTGCATTAGAGATCAGAAATGAGTTCCAGTATACTCGACCTAAACTCGCCAGCGAGTCCTGCGGTATCCCCGCTCTCGCCGTGTCAGTGCGCCCATAGATTCATAGATTCGACTCGTAAGTGTCCGCAGTCACAGATGGATACTGACGCGATACAAACCGTCTCCCTAATGCATCCAATTCCAGTCCAGTTCTGTGGGATTCAAACGGGTGAGCGAGCCGGCCACGCCATGCGTGCAGTATCTTCCGTTTCGAGTAGAACATCAAACACTCGTGCTCTATGAGGCCGAGCTTTATCGTCCATCAGTACGAAGTCTGGGCCCACAGCATATAGCAACAACCGCACATGTCCCAAGATCTCGTCACAATAGCTGACAGCCGTCAAACCTTGCCGATTCACCCTTATAATTTGATGAAGAGGTGTTATCAACATAATCCCTGCCCACACCATTAGGCATCCTCCTCGATACCGATCACTTTCCACAAAGTTTGGGACCATAAATTCCACGTTCCCTCCAGATATGAATTCTTCCTTTATAACTCTCCAGATCAAATAGGTACTCATCTGTGAAAGAACATTGGCCCACTGTTTGACCGTCTACGCAATATGCTGACAACTCCCCTCTAGACATTCCCCTCCGTGAAGAGGCGTCAGAAGAAGACATACAGCAGGTATACGACAATAAAGGCCACTCTGCTGAAGTCTTTTGTACGCCGTTTGTCACGATACGACGCGTTCAGTGGATGCTGCCAGGTCAGATGCCAGTTGCCGCGCTATACTAAGGCTGCACCATCATGCCCTTACAGCCAATTAACGGTCTTCTCCTTCTGATGTCATAGGTGGTCGCCCATGCTCTGGTCTTCGATATACAGTTTCGGTCTCTATAAACTGTCGCCACATCCGGCAAATATCAGATCGATTCACATAAAGCCAGCGGACCACATCAGTTTGTTACTGTCCTGCTTCCTTTCTTCCTATGGCCCTTCACCGCAGACAGTCGTCTCTGTGCCATACTGCACCGTCTGTGACTGTGTACACGGCGATTGTGGATGTGGGACTGCCCAGCAAACACTACCCCGTTTGATAGGTGCCCTGACGTCATCGCGGGCGTGGTTGCCCGTTGACCGGAGTGCCGTCTTCTGTACAGAACACGATCGTACGGATATTTGATGACAGTTCGTATGATTATATCATTAATTGGCCACAGGACGGGGAAAAAGCGGTTTGTTGCTTTAATTTTGGACACCAGTGTACATCGTTCAAGCTTATGACGAATTTAGTTCTCATCTAGATGCTGTTCGTGCTGCTGCTGATAGAAGTGTACCGCATTTGTAATAGCTCAGATTTTGTGAGTATTTTGCAATCCATCCCATGTTTGTGGTATGTCTTTATCGATAAATAAGAAGTTTTGAAATAAGCTTTAATTTATTCGCGACTTCGAGGTTATTCAACTGCTTAGGTATCGTGTCGACAAGATGTTTTCGGCTTCAAGCAGTCAACCCGCTACGACCAGCGGGAGCCCTGCATTAACAGCTCTCAAGCGTCAGCGGTCGGCGCCACCACCTTCGGCTACGATCACTGCGGCCACAGTGAGACTGCAAATTGCGATACACGTTTTCAATTTCAGTTTACGCGACAGAGCGGAGAAGGAGAGGCTGGACCTCGCTCTACAGCTTGGTCTGCCTGAGTTACGTGAGTTATGTATGTTTTATTCTCCAAGGCAACTTTCCATTCCTTGGCGATTTACAGTCGCTAACCACTCATGAATCGATTAATTGGTGCTGTCATCAGCCGCAGGTCGCATTACTATTTTCGTGATTTTTAACGCTTTAATTTTCCAACTCTGTTTCTGTCTTGTACTCTGATGATGTCATAATAATTTGATTTTTTTTTTGTACTACGGTTGAAATAATTATTTGTTTGCCCGTAAATTGTTTTGTGACCACCATTTAAATCGACTTGTCCAGTGTAATGCTGGTGGCGACCCTTCGTAATTAATTACTCAGTATTACTTGTTTAAGAAACCCCTATTTCAGTAGCTATTTTCATTCCAATCCATCATAAAGTTTCCTGATTTACCTAATTTCTTCTCAAATTAAGTAAAATGTTTCCTCGTTCATCTCTTTCACTTGGTAGTTATTAGGTTCCCCTACATATTGACAGCCCGAATTCCTTAACCAAGAGCTAGTGGACGAGGCTGTCGGATAGATTCGTATATTTATCTTCAGCGTTTCTTATGCGCAACAGTCTTTATATCCGTGTAATCCAAGTGTTTCATAGGGGTATTGCATCATCCCTCAAGATCAGATATTATGAATTAGCAAGATTTGGCCATTTACACACCCATAGACTATTCGTTGAGGCGGTGTTGTGCTCACAGTACGCCGACTTTTGATAAGTTCAGTGTTAACTTTCATAAATTTTATCTCCTACTTTAATGCTCTTTCGAATTATCTTGATAGCATCATGTGTAGTTCTTCTGAGATCGTCTTGGAGTTCTTTCATGGGGGTAGCATTATTCATAAATTGGATCAATTCGTCTCATGTGCTTAATTTCTCTTTGTAGAATTCTCTACTTTTTCTTTGTCGATTTCGCCCTTCAACCGTCCCCACAGACACAGATCGAAAGTGGTAAGGTCTGGAGACCTTGGTGGTCAAGAATCGTGACCACTTCTGCCGATCCAACTATCAGCGAGTGTCAGACTTACATGATGTGTCAACTGACGACTAGATAGTGGAGATACCGCTTCATGCTTGAAGACCGTACCCATACTTGTAACCGGAGATGGAAATCGGCCATGCCCTTTCAAAGAAACCATCGCTCCATTTGCCTAAAGCGATTGAGGGAAATTATGGGAAACATAAATCAGGATGGCCAGACGCGGGTTTGAACCCTTGTCCTGCCCAATGCGAGTCCAGTGTGCTAACGACTGAGCCACCTCGCTTGGTGACGATTATATTGGAAACCAGTTTTCAAGAGAGTCTAGGACGATGAGGCAACACAACAGGTCCTATCAACGTCAAGGCTTAGGGAACACAGACTCTACAACTTATCTGAGAAGGCAGAGTGAAGAAAGGCAAACTTACGTATTTGGTATTAGTAGATTTTATGCTGAGACCCTTGAATGGAAAACGCATTTTGAAAGTCTGAATGCAGCGAGTACAAAATGCAGTGACCGAAAGCTCATACAGAATTTGTACAGAAAACAAACGAAGGACATATATGGGAAACAGTAGTCAGAATAGAGTGGAACATAGTTCTAGCCTATCCCTGTGTTATTCAGTTTGTAGGCTGAGAAATTTGGGAAGAGGATTGCAGTTGAGGAAGAAGAAATACAAAATCTGAGATTTGTTGATAACAATGTAACCCTATAATGTAACCCTGTCAGAGATGTCAAAGTACTTGGAAGATAAATTGAACGGACTGTATAGTGTCTTGAAGACAGGTCACAAGATGAATATTAATTAATACACAATTTATATTAGGATGCTGATTCGTCTGTCTCCAACACTAGCAACAAAGAGCGAAAGTCCCTGAACGTAGTTGTTTCTTCGAGTTCACGTTTTCGTTTACATATATACCAAAAAAATTTGGGGCGTTCTACCCTCCAACTTGCACAGTTCATATGCTATATCAGTTGTCCGCAAGACTATTTGTGTACAAAATTGAATATAGTGTTTTTTTCGAAATTTAGAAAAAGGCCATTTTCATTGAGTCACTTAATTCTTCAGAAAATATTTTTAACGCTCTCTTCTGTTGCGTTATTTCTAATGGGATTTCTTACAACACCAGGGTCATCTGCAAAGAGAATTCTCCTTGATGGATGTAAAGTGAAAGGGCATTCACGTGTATAAGAAGTAGGAACGAACCCAAAATTTAACAACTTAAATTGGAAGGAACACACAGAAAATGTTCTGGGGAAGGCTGCAAAGACTGCGTTTATTGGCAGGACATTTAGAAAATGTAACAGATCTAAGGAGACTGCGTACACTACGCTTGTCCGTCCTCTTTTAGAATACTGCTGCGCATGTGGGATTCTACCAGATAGAACTGACGGACTACATCGAAAAAGTTCAAAGAAAGGCAGCACGTTTTGTATTATGGCGAAATATGGGAGAGAGTGTCACTGAAATGATACGGGATTTCGACTGGACATCATTTGGAGAAAGGCGTTTTTCGTTGCATCGATATCTTCTCACGGAATTCCAATAACCAACTTTCTTCTTCGAAACCGAAAATATTTTGTTGACACCGACGTACATAAGTAAAACCGATCACCACGATAAAATAAGGGAAATCAGAGCTCGTACGGAAGATGTAGGTGTTCGTTCTTTCTGCGCGATATACGAGATTGGAAGAACAGAGAATTGTGAAGGTGGTTCGATGAACCCTCTGCGAGGCACTTAAATGTGATTTGCAAAGTGTCCAAGTAGATGAAGATGTAGAACCCTGTGGGATTCTTTTCGGGATTTCTCCACAGTCTTTTTCCAATATCGTTTTAATTATTTAGCACGATGTTTTGCACCTTGTTCATTAAGTATGGTTCAAACTAGTTGTTTGTAAAGTCATCAATTTCATAAAACATGGTTTTTCTCAGAGAGTTACATGATTTACACTACAGATGGGCAACGTTGATCATCGGGCCGGAACAGCGCGCGAATGGTTTCAGTCCGGAACGCGGAAAAAATTTGTGGGAGAGGGAGGGTGAACGTATTAGAAAGCTGCACTATTGAAACTCAATGTAATTTACAATGAATTAACTGCAACCAGTTGCATTTATAAGCGTTTATTTTTACCTTTATGATATTTCGAGATGCCTAACATCCCCTCTTCAGATATTTATATTTATTTACGCATTGGAACAATGACGTGGCGAAATTTACCAACGTACGTTTTTAAGATAATTCTTGCAAAACGTCGAAAGTAAAGAAACACTTTTTCACGACATGTAAATAAATTTAAACTTCAGAAGATGCAGTTAACATGAAATGAATTTAACTGCCAAAACGCGTGTTTTGAAGTAGAATTTACTGGCGTGGTGTGTCGGGAAGGAGATGCAATTCCTATCGGAGCGTTATTGCAAACACAGTGTCACGGACGCCACCACCCAAGAAATGTAAAAAAAAATCGTTAAATGTGTTTAACTTTTATTAACAACATACTTTTTAAAATCATTACTGATGTGTAAGTTGGTTAGAGAACCTGAAAATATCTTTTAGCGCGATCTTAGCTACACCAAAGTATTTTCCGTAATGTTTAGACCGAGTGATGCAGAAAAAAGAATAGATATTTCGTTCATTGTAGTTGTTTTTCATTCAAAACATACATTTTAAGCGACCTAAATCGGAAAAAATGAATATGACATTTGTTAAAAAAAGTCACTTAGATTTTTGGGTTAAGTTTCACTGAAAAATTTAAATCAGTTACGGAATCTGATACAGGAAATAATTAAAAGCAACAAATTTTTTTTTTCAAACTTTAAAATATAAAGTACCAGACAATATTACAATATTTACAAATGGTGTGCACAAAGAACCCTCCCCTTGCCCCCTGTATTAGTATTGCGATGTTTAATGAAGTATGTGAATGAGTCCCGTGCGTTACCAGAGGCTATCCACGTGTGATAATTGGTGAGTGAAGGTGTAAATAGCATTCTTAGTGGAGCAAACCTTCTGTAATGCAAACCGTCATGTGGTAAGTAAAAGCAAACCAGTGTTTGGATTAAAGATCACATCAACAACGGAGAGTGTAGAAACCTCGTTAGTTCGATAGCGTGTTGGAGGGAGCCGGCAATGCGATACAAAATATTACATATAAGAGCGCTCCAAGCTTTAATGTCTTATTGGAGGTATAGTCAGCTCCGTTGGTAAAGAATGCCGTTTGTAGACATTTTACTATATTTTCGTCCCCACAGTTTGGCTGTGAAAGTGACGAGCAAAGGCTGCCAAAGGCTTCAGCGAGAAGAAAGTGCCGTGGACGGGAGACTCACGTCTTTGTTCCAGCGCAGGATGTGCGGGATGACGATGTCGTGCGGGAAGTCGAGCTGGCAGTTGAAGACGACGTACTCGCCCACGGCCGCCGTCAGGAACGTCGCCTGCTTCTCCTCCTCCATCAGCGCGCACGCGCTGCCTGCGCACACCACAACACAGCACCAGTCAAAATCACAGGCGTACAAACTCTCCTACCAGCCTGCCGGCCCCTGTATCCGCCCCAACCATTACAGCAGTTCAGCCTGTCGCAACGGAGGCACAAGGGATCACGTGTACTGAAGCACAGTGGTTGGTGCACGCCATATTCTGTTTGTGAAAGCCTGGCAAGCTCCATGGGTCCCGTTCAGCCTGCTGCACTTGTCAACAGGTTGCGCTATCACTCCAAAGCGATTAACCAGGTGTGTGTTTGGGTAGGTTGTATCAAATGTTCCAATGTGTGTGAATTCCTAAAGGACCACACTGCTGAGGTCATCTGTCCCTAGACTTACACACTACTTAAACTAACATAACGCTAAGCACATCACACCCATGCCCAAGGGAGGACTCGAACCTCCGGTGGGAATGGCGCCCGATTCATGACATGGCGCCTAGAACCGCGCGGCCACTCCGAGCAGCTAGGTAGTATCACATCGGTGGGAGCAGCAAAATGAACAAACCAAATGGATAAATATAAGGCGAAATTAAGAATTAGGGATTATACGAAGTGATTCAGCAATAACTATACTTCACAAAAGAAGACGAAGTAAATATTCCAGAATTCGAATCGAGTACAGCTGCCAACATGAGTAACGTAAAAGTAAATATACTCGTAGTAGCGAAGCAGCTTAAATCACTTAGTTAAAGCAAGTCGTCTGATCCAGACTGTATACCAATTATGCTCCTTTCGGAGTGTGCTGATGCATTAGTTCCATACTTAACAATCATATACAACCATTCGCTCGACGAAAGATCCGTACCCAAACACTGGAAAGTTCCACAGGTCAGACCAATATTCAAGAAAGGTAGTAGGAGTAATCCACGAAATTACAGGCCCATATCGTTAACGTCGATATTCAGCAGGATTTAGGACCATATGTCGTGTTCGAACATTATGAATCAGCTCGAAGAAAACGGTCTATTGACACACAGTCAACATGGGTTTAGAAAACATCGTTCCTGTGAAACACAACTAGCTCTTTATTCACATGGAGTCTTGAGTGCTATTGACAAGGGATTTCAGATCGATTGTGTATTTCTGGATTTCCGGAAGGCTTTTGACACTGTACCACAGAAGCGGCACGGAGTGAAATTGCGTGCTTATGGGTATCGTCTCAGTTATGTGACTTGATTTGTGATTTCCTGTCAGAGGTCACAGTTCGTAGTAATTGACGGAAAGTCATCGAGTAAAACAGAAGTGATTTCTGGCGTTCCCCAAGGTAGTGTTCCTTATTTTATCTATATAAACGATTTGGGGGACAATCTGAGCAGCCGTCTTCTGTTGTTTGCCGATGACGCTGTCGTTTATCGACTAATAAAGTCATCAGACGATCTAAACAAACTGCAAAACGATTTAAAAGAAATATCTGAATGGTGCGAAAAGTGGCAATTGACCCTAAATAACGAAAAGTGTGAGGTCATCCACTTCAGTGCTAAAAGGAATTCGTTAAACTTCGGTTACACGATAAATCAGTCTAATCTAAAACCCGTAAATTCAACTAGATGCTTAGGTGTTACAATTACGAACAACTTAAATTGGAAGGAACACACAGAAAATGTTGTGGGGAGGGCTAACCAAAGACTGCGTTTTATTAGCAGGACACTTAGAAAATGTAACAGACCTACTAAGGAGACTGCCTACACTACGCTTGTCCGTCCTCTCTCAGAATACTGCTGCGCGGTGTGGGATCCTTACCAGATAGGACTGACAGAGTACATTGAAAAAGTTCAAAGAAAGGCAGCCCGTTTTGTATTATCGCGAAATATGGGAGAGAGTGTCACAGAAATGATAAAGGATTTTGGGCTGGAAATCATTAAAAGAAAGTCGTTTTTCGTTGTGACGAAATCTTCTCACGAAATTCCAATCACCAACTTTCTCCTCCGAATCCGAAAATATGTTTTTGATACCGACCTACATAGGGAGGAACGATCACCACGATAAACGAAGGGAAATCAGAGCTCGTACGGGAAGATATATGTGTTCATGCTTTCCACGCGCTGTACGAGATTGGAATAATAGAGAACTGTGAAGGTGGTTCGATGAACCCTCTGCCAGGCACTTAAATGTGATTTGCAGAGTATCCATGTAGATGTATATGTACATGAGTATAACGTATGCATCAAAATAGACGTAAAAATGTTAAATGAAGTTTCGTCAGAAATTGCTTTATTTCAGAGTTACGGAGTAGAGTGGTACCACAAGTGCAACACAAGCAACATTAAATTAATTCTCCTCAGAGAGGAATGACACGAGGAGACCCAAAATTCGATACAACTACGTACTGTACATTCGCGGTAGAAGATGTTCAAAATAATGTCCATGCACACGGAGACAGTACGTGCACTAAGTCTTATCGCTCTCGAAGTGTTTGAGGCTCCATTTACCTCATTCAGCACAGTTGCACAGCCATTCTCATTTGACTGATGTAGTTGTGCCACATTCTTTATCCCAACACCATACACGAGTTCCCTGACATGGCCCCAAAGGTCGAAAGTCAAGGGCTAGGATCCGGAGATCTGGAGGGCCAAGTAACTGGGCCTGCACGACCTGTCCATTTACCGGGATTAGGAAAATGTCTTACCTGCCTGTCTTCTAACTGAAATGTGTTTAAGTCGGTTCGTGTAGCGAGTAGGACATCATGAAGCAGACCAACCAATTCGTGTTGCAAAAACTTTCGATACGCTCTGCCACTCAAGCGCTGTGGAATAACGAGCGGTCCACTATGCCACGCCAAATGTTCACTACAAAACTATGCTGATATCGTCATGCTATGCTAACCTGAGGATCCTCATGAGCCCAAATGTGAACCACAGCGCCATAGAAACCGAAGTCAAGCAAACAAAGCATTTCGTAGCAGAATCAACCGAGCAGTGTGAAGGTGTGTCTAAGGCAATATTAGTCAAGCAGGTGAACACGACACGTCAGAAGCTTGTACTGGTCTATGACGTAATACCTACCAAAAATGACATTATGCATCATAGCTCGGAAATAAAGCAATTTCACACAAATCTTTAACATTTTACTCTTATTTTAATGCATACATTACATACACGAATTGTGACAGTTGCGTTTGAACAACCCTGTATACCAGTCCCAAAATAGAGCCCAAGTCCAGCAGGAGGAAAGTTTTCGTGTGTTTTGAGGCCGCATCAATTAAATCTGTAGCCCTCTAGCAACATAAATTGTGTAAGAAGTTACTAAACACTCATTCAGGGACGTCGAGTACGTTAATATATGTCTGTAAATTTGACCAGCAGATTTTTCACTCCATAAATGCTTTGAAAGAGGACAAAGACTTAGTGGCTGACAAGTATGTAGAAATAAGTGCTAAACGTAAGGTCATTTAACAATACATTCTGAATTTACAATAAAAGTTGATTGAAACAAGAAAAAAGTATGGCTCAGTCGCTATTAAAAGCCACATTCTGGTAGTATTCAACGTAGTAGGAGGAAAGTGTAGAATCAAAGAAAAGCTTCTTCTTACAGAAATATACATTTTAGATTAAAATACTATGAAAAACGAACTTCGTGTTTGCTACAATACATTTGGGAAAGTTAGGAATGAGCACCGACCTACTATCGATATGAACTCGTCTAGATGTCCGGAAGGCTTTTGACATTGTACCACACAAGCGGCTTGTAGTGAAACTGCGTGCTTACGGAATATCGTCTCAGTTATGTCGCTGGATTCGTGATTTCCTGTCAGAGACGACAAATTTCGTACGAATTGACGGATTGTCATCGAGTAAAATACAAGTGATTTCTGACGTTCCACAAGATGGTATTATTGGCCCTTTGTTGTTCCTTATTTATATAAATGGTATGGGAGACAATCTGAGCAGCCGTCTTAGGTTGTTTGCAGATGCCGCCGTCGTTTATCGACTAGCAGAGTCATCAGAAGATCAAAACAAATAGCAAAACGATTTAGAAAAGATATCTTTATGACGCAAAAATTCGCAATTGACCATAAATCACAAAAAGTGTGAGGTCATCCATGTCAGTACTAAAAGGAATTCGTTAAGTTTCTGTTACATGAGAGATCCGTCAAATCTAAAGGCCATAAATTAAACCAAATACCTAGGAATTACAATTAAAAAATTGGGAAGAACTCATAGAAAATGTTGTTGGGAAGGCTAACCAAAGATGCGTTTTATTGGCAGGACACTTAGAAAATATAACAGACCTACTAAAGAGACTGCCTACACTACGCTTGTCCGTCCTCTTTTAGAGGAGGAGGATATTAGTGTTTAACGTCCCGTCGACAACGAGGTCATTAGAGACGGAGCGCAAGCTCGGGTGAGGGAAGGATGGGGAAGGAAATCGGCCGTGCCCTTCCAAAGGAACCATCCCGGCATTTGCCTGAAGCGATTTAGGGAAATCACGGAAGACCTAAATCAGGATGGCCGGAGACGGGATTGAACCGTCGTCCTCCCGAATGCGAGTCCAGTGTGCTAACCACTGCGCCACCTCGCTCGGTCCTCTTTTAGAAAACTGCTGCGCAGTGTGGGGTTCTTACCATATAGGATTGAAGGAGTATATCGGAAAAGTTCAAAGAAGGGCAGCACGTTTTATATTATCGCGAAATAGGAGAAAGAGTGTCACCGGAATGATACAGGATTTGGGTTCGACATAATCAAAACACGGGAGTTTTCGTTACGGAGGAATCTTTCCATGAAATTCCAATCACCGACTTTCTCCTCAGAACGCGAAAATATTTTGTTGACTCTGACCTGCATAGGGAGGAACGATTACCATAATAAAATAAGTAAAATCAGAGCTCGCACGGAAAGATATAGGTGTTCGTTCTTTCCACGTGCTATATGAGATTGGAATAACGGATAATTGTGAAGGTGGTTAGATGAACCCTCTGCCAGGAACTTAAATGTGATTTGCAGAGTATCCATGTAGGTGTAGAAGACGATAGTAGCGTCATCCGGCGAGGAATGATCACTGAGGGTGCTGCCCGTGTGTTGAATGGGAAAGGCGCGCGATGTATCTGAGTTTGTCCGTGGGCACGTTGTGATGGCATGGAGGCTCGGAACGAGCATTTCGGAAATTGCACGACTTGTCGGCTTGCTGTGGTGAGTGTCTTTAAAACGTGGCGAAACCAAAGTGAAACCACCGCCAGACGTCGTAGGGTTGGGCGGCCACACCTCGTTACAGATGTCCGACATCGTAGGCTGGACAGACCGGTAAAACAGGACAGGCGGCGAACTGTGGTGAACTGTCATCAGTCTTCAATGCTGGGCAGAGTAAAATTGTATCTGACGACACAGCTGACGAACGACATCGGCAACCACGACAGAAATGGACGTGTAACCATCAGCACTGAACGTTGGTGCAGTGGCAGAGCGTTGCATGTGTGATAGATTCCGATACCTTCAACATCATGCCGTTGGGAGTGCGTGAACCCGTCGTCTTGCATGGGAACAGCTCCTTGATATCTGTACTGTGGGGCGGAGACAAACTGGCGACGGCTCCGTTATGCTCTGAGAGACACTCATGTGGGCATCCATGGGTCCAGTGGAATTCATGCAAGGCACAACAGTATCGTACGCTGGTTGCAGACCGCGCACAACTCTTCATGGCAATCATGTTTCCCGTCGACAGCGGCATTTTTCTATCAGATAATGCACCATGTCACAAGGCGAGGAGTGTGATGGAATGGTACGAGCAACACGGTGGCGATTTCTAGTTGATGTGTTGGCCCCACAACTTACCAGATCTGAACACGATCAAACACATCTGGGATGTGATTGAACGTGACGTCAGAGCTCGTCGCCCCCCCCCCCCTCCGCCCCTCCCCACCGGAATTTAAGTGCATTTGCGACCTACCATTGATACACATCCCAGAAAAATTAAAATTTGTCATATTTGGCTGAAACACACTAAGGTTAGAGAAACCTAATTTCCAAACCCTTACTTTAGTTGCCGTTGCAGTATAACAGATATCTTGAAGGTCTTAGGTGCAAACGATCTCGACTTTCAGAGATCGTTCTGCTCACTACAAGAAAACATGCATCAGAGATGACCTAACGATGGTTCGGATTGAGAATAGCCTAGTGGAAGCAGGATGAAGTTGTAGAGAAAATCCTTCATATCTAAATAAATAAATATGCTCGAAATACGCCGAAAAGGAAGAAAAGGTCAAATAAAATCCACCATTTTTTGACTTACAGTGACCCAAATGAATATATATTGCACTGAGGCTCATCATGTGATACTCGGCTAAAAAACACTTGTCAACAACTTTCGAAACCTTCTCTTGATACTACAACGAAAGCGTAAAAAATAAACTGCTACTTAGCGTAGCACAGAGGGGAGATCAACAGGCAAGCAGGACATCTTCAGCCTGCTTGGATTGGGTATAGCTTGGCTTGGACGGGAGTAAAGCAACCACTCGTTCTGCTGCTAATGTGCGGCTGCTTGAATAACGGCTAAGCATGGACAGGTTAAAAGCGGAATGTGTACTCCTCTGGTGACATTGAGTCCTGTGAAGTTGTGGACTAGATTTAGTGACGTATGTATTGGAAAAATATGTTGATTTAATGCAGGTACAAAAATATTTGGAAGAGAGTGCAGTGACGAAACGGATACGACAAAGATGACAAGCTGCTCACTTTGCATTTTGCTGATGACGAAGTCATTTTTGAGGAGGGTAAGGATAATATTAATCGCATGGTTAGAGAATATCAGGAAAGGACTTTAAACATTACTTTAGAGAAAAAGTACTATATGGTTACTGGAGGGTGTGGGTCAAAAACTGACGTTAATTTTTGGGGTTGTCGGGTCGGTGGCTTTATATAAATACTTTGGATTCATTATTAGCAGACATGGATCCAATAAAATCGAAATGATGACCGCTTTGGTCAAGATAGACAAGCAACCAAACAATTAATTAGAGCTTAAAAGAACACATATTAGGTCAGAAAAGAATATTAGGATATTTACTACTATTGTAGTTTGTGGGGCAGAAACATGGAACTAAATGGAGAGAGGACTTTCGAGGTCTTGCTGTAGGCTAATGCTACTGCACAAAATTAAGAATGAAGATATACGTACGTGAATGAAGCTGGGACCACTGTAACGGATAACGTCGAAGCAAAACGATTGAGATGGTAGGGGTCATTGTCGTGAGGCCAGATGTTTAGATTACAACTAATACAAGGAGAGGAAGTCCGAAAACAGTATGCAGAAATGGAGTCAGAAGAGTTATCACATAGGAATTTGAAGGGGGAAGATTAGAGATGTAGGAGACAGGACACTGGAGCGCGAGAAATGACTACAATATTATATTTAATTGCAATAAAAGTTTACTGGGTACTGTGTCTCACCGCCGAAGTTATCAGCGCCCAAGCGAAGATCAACTGAAATGAATGTATTTAAACCTTAAAAAATGAGATAGAAGAAATAAAAGGCAAACTGAGATAAAATCGCTCTCATTGCCTCCCAATCTCAACCGCGATCACACTAGCCCACAACACGAAAAAGAAAAAAACACCACAAATGGGATGATGTACGAGAACTCTTAATTAAAACACAACAAAAATTAGGGGAAAACTAAAAAAGATTTGGAGCAGTATGTGGATGGCTTATCACTTACCAAAAACACGGATGGGCCAGGCATCCTGATAGCATCTTCACAATGGTGTCCTAAAATTTCAGGAGCATGTCGGACGATTCACAAAGTATTGAAAGTCGTCCCTGATTCGGTTGAATGACAGGTAAAATAGACAGCAAATCTGCCGCCCTTTGGTCCGAAAATAAAGCACAAACTAAAGCTAAACTTCGTCCGAAGAGGTGTTGGAAGACTCTAACGTTACTGACTGACCACCGTGTCATCCTCAGCCTTTAGGCGTCACTGGATGCGGATATCGAGGGGCGTGTGGTCAGCACACCGCTCTTCCGCCGGTTGTCAGTTTTCACGACTTCACAAGGACTGAGAGTATCCCATTTGCCAACAGCGCTCGGCTGACCGGACGGTCACCCATCCAAGTGCTAGCCAAGCCCGACAGCGCTGAACTTCAGTAATCTGGCGGGAACCGGTGTTACCCATGCGGCAAGGCTCAGTAATATGTGGCGCACCACACACTGCAGTTTCCTCTCGTCAGAAGCCATTGGTCATAGGCTGTCGCCCATGCGAAGACCTGTAAGGAGGACCTCGTCCCGCCTATGTGTCTGGAAGGAGGTCCCCAGGGCTGCGTTGTAGACTTCACGAAACGCAGCTCATATTATCTGCCACTTCAAGCCACTCTTCTTCTCATCGACGCATGACAGCGAGGCAAGACAACGCAGGGGGATGGCACTCTGAGGTAACTAAGGATCGCGACACGCCTCACTGACTGCTACATTTGTCCTTTCGTTCCTCGCAATACCCATGTGACTTGGCACCCAGCACACATCTCCCACCCTACCCTATGTAGTCGGCGGAGGGCGTCCTGGATATTGTGGATTACTTTATCTGTTGAGTACAAGCGTTCGGTACAGTCGAAACACCTGACAGTTAATAATTATTCGTAATTCGTTACTTGAATTAACGGACGTCATTACGTATAGAATGTTTAAAAACATTCCGTAATTGTTGAGCAAGTTCGCGCTGATGAGTGTTGACAAGTGACTGATGCAGCGGGTAACGGAGCGGGAACTGAGGACAGACGTGGGCCATACGGTTATGTTGGGATATCAGATACTGAAGTTAGACCAATCTTTAGTTGTCAGACATGATTTCATATTTCTGAAGGTAAAGTTCCTTACGGGGTAGTTTTTGCATGGCTGCGATAAGAAAAGGGCACTTTCTAGCCGCCGGTGCTTTTAAGAGCTATAAATAGTGCTTCTTTTTCGTACGATTTGTCAAAATAAAGGTGGGTAAAATGACATGCCGATGGAAATTGAGCACTAAGTAAACCAGCACTCAGCAAATATGGCATTGGGAGTGTAAAATTGTGTTCTGGACTATGTGGTAGTTTAGTTAAACATGAATATTCTGAGTGAGGTGGTATAGCGGATAACACACTGGACGGTCCTTCAGATTGGGGTTTTCCGTGATTTCCCCAAATCGCTTCGGACAAACAGCCGGGTTGATTTCTTTGAAAAGGACAGGTCCCTTCCTTCCCTAATTCGAGTTTGTACTCCGTCTCTAATGATTTCGTTCTTGATGGGACGCCATACCCTAGTCTCTCTTACTTGCTGAATATTCTACTCATGCAATAGAAGAGAATATGGAGACTATTAACAGTTTCAGGAGTAATTAATTTTTCTCCGCATTATATTCATAGGTACCTCTCCAAAGCCTGATGCGTTTGCATGCCTTGACATATTTATTGCAAGGCTTTCAGGTTGCACGACATTCGGACTGGTATCACCTTCCTGAGCACTTAAACACTGTCGACTGGAATACGAGGGAGATGGTAATGTAGAAACTTGTGATAGCCGTTGCAGCTATGGTAGAAGTATATTATCAAAGGAAGATCGATGTTTCGTTAGCAAATGTTTTTTCAAATATATTTTGGATCCGCTTATGATTAAATGCGGTTGTTGACATAAATTGCACTGTGTTTTGTTTCCCGACTCTTCTCTAAGGAAAAAAAATCCCAGAGCTTGTTTATCTTTCGCTCCATGGTCATTTTACATTTTATACAGTTCAAAGGGAAAGTTTACTAAACTTCCCTTCTTTTGAACCAATAAGAATAAAATAACGATCGTTGTGAAGTAAAATTAATCACCTAAATCACGATTAAAATTTACAATCTACCTGAAAATCTTAAAAAAAAACCTTAAGTAGGTTGAAATAAGCGACAATGGAGACATGTAGTTCCAGCACGACATGTATTGCACGTGCTAAACGTATCTGGGAATTAGGAATTTGAGGATTACGAATAATGCCGACTCTACTCAAGTCGAACACGAACTGCACGCTGGAAAGAAAACAAGTCGACTGATAGTTTGTTCGGTGCTCCGTGCCACTAGCGATTACGATCGTAACGACAGTTACGAGGGACCCGGGTCAAGTACCACAAGTGAGGCGCCACTCCTCCTCACACAGTCGCCCTTCCCGGTTTTCAGTTCACCAAAACGTCACCCAAACTCCATTTCTGACAGTCAGCTCAGCGGCCTATCGTCTCGCACACTGCGTCATCAAGCTGAATGCTCTTCTTCCAGTTATACCGTTATACAGGGTAGATATTTCTGTTGGTGACAAGGATGGTACACGAACAACATTACATCTGTATTTACGTCATTTGCGGACATACAGGGCGGGCTGCCATTCATCACACAAAATGGAAATCTTGTCTAAGTCATCTTGTATCATCCTACAGTCACTCAGTTTCGACACCTTACCGTACACCACAGCATCATAAGCAAACAATCGCAGTTTGCTGTCCTCCCTTTCCGCCAAATCCTTTATATATATGGAGAACAACAGCAGTCCTATCACACTTCGCTGGGGCACTCCTAACGATACCCTTGTCTCTGATGAACACTCGCCGTTGAGGATAGCATACTGGGATCTATTATTTAAGAAGTCTTCGAGCTACTGACATACCTGTAAACTTTTTCCGCATGCTTGTACCTTCCTTAACAGCCTACAATGGGGCACCGTGTCAAATGATTTCCGGAAATGTAGAAATCTGCCGGTTGCCCTTCATCCATAGTTCGCAGTATATCACGTGAGAAGGGCAAGCTGAGTCCCGTACCATCGGTTATTTTTGAAACCATGAAAATTCGTAGAAATAAGCTTCTCGGTCTCAAGAAAATTTATTATATACTAACAGAGAATATGTTCAAGGATTCTGCAGCAAACAGAGTTAAGGATATTGGTCTGTAATTTTACAGGTTCGTCCTCTTATCCTTCTTATACACTGGAGTCACCTGCGTTTTTTTCCAGTCACTTGGGAATTTGTGCTGGGGCAGCGATTCATGATAAATGCAAGCTAGCTAAGGGGCCTGTGCCGTAGAGTACTCCTTGTACAATCTAACTGGGATTCCACCTGGACCTGACGATTCATTTGCTTTCAGATCTTTCAATTCCTTCTCAACGCCAGGGGTGCTTATTACTACGTCGTCCACACGGGAGTCTGCCCGATAGTCAAATGAAGACTTGGACACTTAAGTGTCGGAAGTGGGGTTAATGTTCACTCGCTCTCTTCGGCATTAGTCAACTTCCGAGTGGGAGGGAAAGATTCCAGGTTAGCATGGACATACTTTCTAGAGGAAGCAGC
Organism: Schistocerca piceifrons; assembly: GCF_021461385.2. Taxonomy (NCBI): domain Eukaryota; kingdom Metazoa; phylum Arthropoda; class Insecta; order Orthoptera; family Acrididae; genus Schistocerca; species Schistocerca piceifrons. The sequence goes on from NC_060143.1 coordinate 305,266,199, forward strand.
AGCTATGGTGCCGTATTTGGACTGGGTTTTCTATTTAAACATCATGCTGAAGTCGATCCGGCAAGGTGCATACTTGGGCTGCTACTTACAGTATTCCATTTAGATGCTACAGCTGACAAGACACACCTGCTGCAAGACATGCCCCTAAGCCAGGGGAGACCTCCTAAACGTTCATGGTCCTTTAAAATGACTTACGACAAAAAATAATGCAATGTACACGAAAACTAATCTGCGTAGATGTAGCGTCGGATCTGCCAGTCAATACTTCGTGTTTACTACAGTCCTTAGCAGAAGATGAACTGGACAATGCACAATGTTTTGTGCACGATGTTGATGGAAGCTGGGAAATTACTATCAGCACTAATAATTTTGGCTCATAGTATATTCCAAGCCACGAAAATCTGTCTATTTAGCCACACATTGGAAACAAATGTTGTGTTTACAGATCAAAATGGAAAAATTGCAAGAATGTTGTGCATAGTTGCTTAACTGTCCCAGACTATTGCCATACCACCAATAATGCAGCATAAAATTCCCACTCAGAATGAACTGCTGGGTTACAACAACATGCACTGAGTTCAACGTCACTTTCAGTCAGCGATGGAAGAGTTTATAAACAGCAGCTCTACGAGTATAACAGGATTATAGAAGACAGTACAAAGTTTTTGCCTGAGGTTCTGTACCAATACAATGTTATTAGGAAGCTCTCCGTTCACAATATACTATCACAAAGGTTAAATAGAAAACTGTCCCTCTTGAACAAATGTTAGTGTTGAAGCTTTTCATTAATGACACTGAACAATAAAATACCTGACTCATTGAAAATTTTGTGTACAGTAAGAGTATTCGTATGCCATCAGTGATAGTATATATTAATTTACCGATATCCATTCGCTGTTATACACACTCTTCTGAAATTTACACGTGTCACATTTTCTCTAACTGTTTTTGTCGTCTTTACCTTTAACTACCACCTGACCACGATATTACTGCACTTCGCCTCCTGTGGACGTTATCGGAAACATGCGGTGACAAGTACGAGTACATTGGTCAGTAAGCTAACGCATCGTACTTTCAGGACAATTGCGCATATACTACTAAATAGTTGAGCTTCTCCTCGTGATACATGATGAGAAAAAGCCACGGTTAGGCGACCGAAGCGCACACAATCCCACGTGAAGTAATATCGTGGACGACTAATATCAGTACGTGTAGGTACAAAATGCTATAGAGGATTCTATTATGCACGTGGGAAGATGTCTTGGGGCATTAATTTTAAAATATGTCTGTCAGTGTTACGTCTTTATGCAAATTTTACTGTCCGCCATTTGCTCAGATTGCAGTGGAGTGTTGCCAATTTATGAAAATTTTATATCCGATGGAATTTTTGAATTTTGCAGCTACTTCGTGACAGTCGTGTTTGTTTACGTTTTTGATTTGTCGTCTACTAGTAATTCGGAGACAGTGGGTGCACTTGTACGACTTTTCAGTTAAAATGGGTAATACCATCACAAGTGAATGTGTTTTCCATAAATCCTGAAAGTATTTTATTTCCTTTTATAATTTACACTTTTTACTTAACGACTGTACTGGAGGAACTGTATAGTAACTCTGATAATTGTGTATCTGGACTTGCCGCTTTAGGTATGACTGCTTTAACCCTGGAGTTCCTTTTGTTAATTTTTGGTACACAGTCGACCTTAAAGAATTGTAGATAAGGAGGGACTTCATACCACTGCAGTGTCTGTATCGAATGGTACGGCCGGTTGTACATTCTACTCTGAGATGACACAAAGTCAGGGAAAGCGATGTACACACATGCAGATGACGACATTGCGTTCACAAGGTACGGAAGGGCATTGCATTGGTGGAGCTGTCATATGTACTCAGGTGATTCATGTGAAAAGGTGTCCGACGTGATTATGGCGGTACGATGGGAATTAGCAGACTTTGTACGCGTAATAGAACTAAACGCATGGGACATTCCATTCTGAGAACCACATTGTAATAATGTGCCGAGAATACTAAAATTCAGGCGTTGGCTCTCACCACAGACAGCGCAGAGCCCAACTGCCTTCACTTAAAAATCGTTCAAATGGCTCTGAGCACTATGGAACTTAACTGCTGAGGTCATCAGTCCTCTAGAACTTAGAACTACTTAAACCTAACCTAAGAACATCACACACGTCCATGCCCGAGGCAGGATTCGAACCTGCGACCGTAGCGGTCGCGCGTTTCCAGACTGTAGCGCCTAGAACCGCTCGGGCCTTCACTTAACAGCGGCGTTTCCTTAGAGTTGTCAGTGTTAACAGACAACCAATACTGCGTGAACTATCCACAAAAATCAATGTGAGATGTGCGACGAACGTATCTGCTAAGACATGATGTAAAATTGTTTGTTGCCTATGGTAAAAGCTGACCTACGCAAATTCGTTTGCTAACAGCACGACATGGCCTACAGCGCCTGTTCTGCGCTCGTGACCATATCCGTTCGACCCTAAACGACTGAAAAATCGTGCCCTGATCGTATGAGTCCCGATTTCAGATGGTATGAGCTGATGCTAGGGTTCGAGTGCGGCACAGATCCCAAAAAGCTATGGATCCAAGTTGTCAACAATGCAGTGTGCAAGCTGGTGATGGCTCCCTAATGGAATGAACTGTGTCCTGCGGTTCATCTGAAGCGATCATTGACTGGAAATGGTTATGTTCGTCTACATGGAGACCACTTGTAGCCATTCATGTATTTCATATTCCAAAACATGTCACCGGGATACAGTTGTTCGCGATTGGTTTGAGTAATATTCTGGACAATTTGAGCGTATGATTGGGCCACCCAAATCCCCTGATATGAATCGTATCCAGCATTGAAGAAACATAACTGAGAGGTCACATCGTGCACAAAATCCTGCACCAGCATTGCTTCCGCATTTACGGACGGCTATAGAGGCAGTATGGCTCATATTTCTGTAGGGGGCTTCCAGCGACTTGAGTTCATATCACGCCCAGTTCGCCGAGTTGCTGCGCTACGCTAGGCAAAAGGAAGTCCGACACGATATCTGAAGGAATCCCACGACGTTTGTCACCTTAGTCTAAAACATCACCTGAACTGGCTTTCGGTAGTAAGTGATAAATGAAAAAATCTTTAAATGGGTCAGCATTCATTGCTTCGTGCTACACTACACTTTTATTTTATTTCTATATCAACATAACGTCAGACGCAAAATCACTCAGTCAGAATCACTCAGAGTCAGAATCGTTAAATAACAAGTCGCCTTTCCTTTCCTTCTGGCAAACACGTTGTTCCATAGCTAGTATTTTTACACGATGCGGTGAATTTTGTATGCCGCACACTAAACCACTTTTCAGCAGTCTATATAATATTATGCACAGTCATCGGTAGCACTTCATAAAGGAAACGACATCTTTACGTCACAAAATCTCTGTACTGGACTAATACAGTTCCTTATATCACAATGCCTTCATGTCCGACTAATACATTTCTCCATCGGTACCTTTTAGGCCTAAATGAAATGTGCTTTGAGACAAAGGAAAGGTTGGTCGTATTGCTTGTGCATAAATTTCTTTCCAACGGCATAACAATGGCCCTTCTAGGTGTCAGGTAAGACTTCCTGCCACTGTAATGTAGCGCAACAATAATTTTTTGGACACTGTTATGAAAACAGCAGCCGCGCAGGATTAGATGTGCGGTCTAAGGCGCTACAGTCATGGATTGTGCGGCTAGTCCCGGCGAAGGTTCGAGTGTGTGTGTTTGTCCTTAGAGTAATTTAGGTTAAGTAGTATGTAAGCTTAGGGACTGATGACCTTAGCAGTTAAGTCCCATAAGATTTCACACACATTTGAACATCTGAAAACAGCAGCTCTGCCACAGCAGTTTAGAGAAGCTTTACAATCCAGTTGTAGCCAAAAAATCGTCATGGTAGTTGCAGAGACCTAGCTGTTAACGCACTGCGACCCGAGCCGAGCTCAAGACCGCAATAATGACGACACAGCAAGAAACAGGGTTTTATGGGACGGGCTAGCTGATTTCCACACCTTCAGCTGACTGACTTGTTGTGTCGTACACGCTTAGAAGCGGTGTACTGACACAACAAACGAGCACCTAATGGTATAGCTATCCATCATTTCTAGCCAAAGCGAGTGCACTCTGGGAGCACCACTCACTAGGAAACGGCATCGCCAGGCGACGGGACGATACGTTTCTCCAAGAAATCACCACGAGCTTCGGCCATTACAACAGTTTGTCCGAGTACAAGTTCTCAGTCGGCCTCCTTGGTCACGGCGCTTTCCCACTGATGAGCTGCCTTCTGGTTCACTCTAGCCTCAGCAAACCCATGGTTCAAAATGGTTCAAATGGCTCTGAGCACTATGGGACTTAACATCTGTGGTCATCAGTCCCCTAGAACTTAGAACTACTTAAACTTAACCAACCTAAGGACATCACACACATTCATGCCCGAGGCAGGATTCGAACCTGCGACCGTAGCAGTCGCGCGGTTCCGGACTGAGCGCCTAGAACCGCGAGACCACCGCGGCCGGCAGCAGCAAACCCATGCCCTGGAGGGCGTTGCAGCCGCTCACCCTTCTATGTTGGTATGAGTGTCCCGGTGCCGCACGCCTTTGCTCACAAGGGTGAGTTCCACTTCTGAGGGGTGACATCCCCTGCAATCATGACGGCGGGCCTGACATAGCTGATGCACATGGCCCTGCGCAGGCTCTGGGCTTCAGCATTCCTCCAGTCGCTCATGCCACAGCTGGCCTCTACCCAACTCCTCGTCTCAGCTGTTCTCCACGTGCGGGCCTCTCCTTGTGCCAAAGGGAAGCACAGTCGCCGCGAAGCAGCTCTACTATTGTTGTAGCTGGTGTCTTAATAAAGTGACTGACTAATGACGCTGTTTTTGAATGTTACCGACGGCCACATCCTGACAACGATCGACCGTCTCCACCAATCCTGCCACCGTAGAGGCCATCCATCCCAGGCCAATGCTATATACGTACAAAATGTTTGGAAATTCCCGATACTAGTTTCAATGACTTGTAGAGAGGAATGAGTACATAATATTATGAATATTAACACATGTGCAGAATCTTCCATTTCTGTTCTACGACGGTTTCAATTCAGATGAGTAACGTGTCCATGTCTGCTGAAGGAAAGAGAACAGTCTCAGAGTTGCTTGTCCTATTACGCAATAGGGTAGACAGGATGACGTGTAGTACGTCAGACCGTCACCTGAAGTCACTTAACGTCTGCCTTGCTCCGATACAGTAAACAAGGTTCGGTACACGTTTACGGAATACACAGACATGCTCCCTGTGTATGGTGAAGCTCTAGGTAACGGAAGAGCAGCTAGTCGGCTGCATCACAAACGTTTTCCGCAACGTGGCACGCCACCGCAAAAACTTTTTGCCAATGTTACGCAGCGCCTCTGAGAAACAGGTACTTCCACGGGGGGAAGCAGGACTGTGGTGATTCACGGCAACGCAGCATGCCAGAATTTGAAGATGATGTACTGCATCGTGTTGAAAAGAACCCGTCAACGAGTACTCGAAAAGGTGCGTGTGCCATTGGTGATAGCCACAGTATCGTCACTACTTACAAAGAGGATACGCTATGGGTCCAGTCGCTTTTCCACAAAGCTTTTCCTACTGCACATGGTTGCTTCATGGCTGCATTGACACACCACGGTTCCCACGTCGAGTCCTGTTTACACATAAATGTAATTTCACTATTTACTGTGTTCTAAATTCGCGAAACAGCCATGTCTGGAGAGTCGAAAACCGTCGTGCCACGCATGTTTAGGGATTTCAGCTCCGGGTTGGTATTAACATGTGAGCAGGTGTTCTGGAAGGTCATGTGATTGACTACACCTCTTTCCACTCAAGGTAACTCGCCCTGATTACTTGATCTTCCTACAAAACTTATTGGATCCGTTTTTGAAAAGCTGTGCTACTGAACGTCCTTCAGGAAATGTGCTTTCAGCATGACGGATAAGCATCTCATTTCTCACGTGTGGTACGGACGCTTCTAACCAAATATTGTGAAAGATGGATAGGCCGTGGTGGTCCAACCGCGTAGCCGCCGCAGTCCCCGGATTTAGCTCCTATGCACTACTTCTCGTTGGGTAGAATGCAAAGTTAAATTTACGAGAGTGCTGCAGAGACAGAGGAAGACCTGCTGCTGGCACGAGCTCTGGCCGCTGTACTGGAAAGTCAAGAGACGCCAAGTGGGAAGGAGAGAGCGTTCCAGAACATGCTTCGTACATCTGATATCTGAAGCAACGTTGGTGGTCACCACGTCGAGCCACTGCTGTAATGCATAAGTTCTGTTCCGAACGGACACTACGCTGGGTTCTTTTTTGTTTTGGAATAAAGTAAACACGTAATGTTTAGATGTTATTACAAACAAATGTGCTTAAGTGATAAATGGATGTTTCGTTATATTTCCTATCTAGTTGTCACCTAATAGCTGTACTGCGTCACCCCTAATTTAATCCCTAAAGCAGAAGCGGACGAGTTAAATACGTGAATTGGAGCCGTTGTAGAACGGAAACGGTACGTTTTCGGGCATGTGTTCCTATTCAGCACAATATATACTCATTTCCTTCTACAAGCTCTAGGAATTTGTAACGATAATTTCCTAACACTCTATATGTCTACTGACTAATTGCATTTTCATCGAAGCTCTCGTTTCGTCACACGGAACATTCTTCCTGTTCCTTCATGGTGTCACAAGAACAGAGCTACCACCTGAGTTGGCAGTCTCATTTTCATTTCTCACTTTCTACACTGGCAATGTCGACATATTTTAACCTTTATGGCACTCTGTCAATTACTTCACTGACTGGTTTGAAAACAATGCCTTTCTTCGTGTACCTTTCAAAGCAAACACGTAGGATTTGTATAAGTTTTCGTGCTCAATCTTTAAGAATAGCAAACCTCGTTCTCAATGCGCTATAATAAGCAATTTCTACTACAAATGTCAATAAAATATCTACAGAACCCGTGGAAATATACATGGAAACCTTTCGGACAAAACGCGTTGTAACACTGACTGTAAACCATGGTTCGAAGTTACTTTAAGCTGTAGGTCGTCCTAGTAGTCGAAGGCTACGTCAGTTTAAAGTTTGGAGGAAGGGAAGGGCACACCACCTCCCAATAAGACCAACTTTAGTATACCATTACGGTACTTAATCCAGCATTCGGATTGACGGCAGGTTTACTTTCAACTGTTCAGGCGGTTATAACCAGGACATTTCGGACTCTTGTTTCTTTTAAAAAATTTTACCTATTGACTGTGATTATAATCCGTGTTCCCCTTCCACTTGGGGCTATAAATTTCATTTTCATTCCTCATTTTGGTTATGATGGTGTACAGAAACAGATCCAATTTCGAGGTGACTGAAGAAGACGAGAGGATCACTATTCTTACATATCTCCTTAAAATTAACTGATGGAGGCAGAAAGTTTGTAGGGTGAGGTTAACAGACTAAACTGTGTGCTCATCAATCCTCGGTCAAGAAGTAGCTCATCTGGAGTTGTTGATGTTCCGTCAGAAATTCAATCGAACTATGACTGTTTGCAGAAGTTGTAGAGTCGAGGCAGAGCTGAGGAATAATTGAAAGAGACATAAATGTATGTGATTTGGGCCAGTACGTAGGTCAGTGGTCTCTGAGGGCTCATTTGTGGCGACAGAAACCAAAACTGAATCCGAACCCCCCCTCCCTCCCCCCCCCCCCCCCCCCCCGGCCTACAGAGTACATAATACCTCCCAGCTAGGACATTCAGAATAGTAAAAGAGAGAAATCTAAGAACGTAATCGATTATATCTGAATCGCCAATAATAAAACAACGCCACAGGAGTGGGTGGGGTTAGTTGAGTGTCCCACCTGGCACTGAAAGTGACGGGATCCGTCCCACCCTGCACCATCCCACTCCTGATCCGTTACTGTCAAAGTGTTAAAGAGGGAATCAGCACTCACTGATCAGAGGGCGGCAGAAAAAGAAGCTAACCGCATGTCAAAGCAGCTGAAACGGAGTACAAAATATATGATCAGGTGAACATCCGCAACTGAGGAATATATTTATGCAACAAAAATCCCCTCCGAAACTTCCTGGCAGATTAAAACTGTGTGCCCGACCGAGATTCGAACTCGGGACCTATGCCTTACGCGGGCAAGTGCTCTACCATCTGAGCTACCCAAGCACGACTCACGCCCGGTCCTCGCAGCTTTTCTTCTGCCAGTATCTCGTCTCCTACCTTCCAAACTTTACAGAAGCTCTCCTGCGAACCTTGCAGAACTAGCACTCCTGAAAGAAAGGATACTGCGGAGACATGGCTTAGCCACAGCCTGGGGGATGTTTCCAGAATGAGATTTTTCACTCTGCAGCGGAGTGTGAGCTGATATGAAACTTCCTGACAGATTAAAACTGTGTGCAAAGGTCCCGAGTTCGAGTCTCGGTCGGGCACACAGTTTTAATCTGCCGGGAAGTTTCATATCATCGCACGCTCCGCTGCAGAGTGAAAATCTCATTCTAAAAATCCCCTTCATTTGCCAGTAATTTTCTTTAGATTTTTTCAGGACCTGTTTCGCAGCTTTAAGCTTCCTGTTCAGGTGCCAGCAAATAATTATGGGAACATAAACGTGTGGTGGTCAGGCAGGTCAGTCATGGAGGATATCATCCATGTCAAACAAACATATCGGAGCAAAAGACAAGCAGCCACAATGCCCGCCAGGACACCACAAAGTGGAAGCATCCAGGTAAGCGCTGTGGTTGCTGCCCTATGTCCCCATGCGTTTGTCTTGGATGTGATCCCCCATGACTGGCTGGCCAGACCACCAGAAGATTAAGCTTTAAGCCTCGAACCGATGTCTCCTCAACGACTGTTCATCGAACATTTCTGTATATGGGCCTCCACAGTAGGCACCTGGTTCATGCACTAATGCCGACCGATATTCATCGGCGACGAAGGCTGGAATTTGCGTACCAATACCGCAACTGGATGTCCACTGAGTGGCGACAGCTGGCGTTTTCAGATGAATCACATTTTATTCTCCATCGGACAGATGGTCGTTGGCGTGTACAAGAAATTTCTGAAAGCAAGGACCTTGCAGCAATTGTTCCTAGGGTCCAGGCTGGAAAAGGAAGCGTTACGGTTTGAGCACTGTTTCCGTGGTATTTCCTGGATGATCTCATCACTGTGAAAAGCACAGTGGAGTAACATAAGTATACATCCATCGTTGGCTACCACGTCCACTCCTATATACAGTTTGTCTTTTCCTCAACACGATGGCATCTACCAGTAGATCAATGCAACATGTCACAAATCTCACCGTGTACGTGTGTGGTTCCAAGAGCACCAGGATGAGTTTGCCGTTATACCCTGACCACCAGACCTCCCAGATTCAAACCCAGTCCAGGATCTGTGGGATGACCTCGATCGGGTGTTCGCCGCATGGATCCTCTACCGATAAATCTAGCGCAGCTGGCCACAGCTCTGGAGTCGACAGGGCTCCACATCCTTGTCGGTAAATTCCAGAGTCTCACTGGCTCTCTTCTAGCACGGCTTGCAGCGGTCCGCGTTGCAAAAGGTGGTTATTCAGGCCTTCTTGTAATAGCATCTTGTCCCAGCTTCGGAACGCACAGACCAATTATTCTCGGCAGGGAATGGGTTCAAGAAGTTCTTTCTGGGTTTTAGGTGGTGTATGGCACGAGATTTCTACGCTCATGTCACCGAATTACCATAAATTACGGGCCGGCGGTTTGCTGCTTCGGGGATGGCGTCCAATAGGGTCACAGATGTCTTCCATCTGGTTCAGACAAGGTGAGTTTAGCGGCAAGTTATCAATGTGATTTCACTATTATTCTCCTCAAATGACTGAAGCACGATTCTGGACATGTGAGAAGGATAGGATGATGCTGTTGGGAAAAATATCAAGTAAGAGTGGATGCTTGTCCGTAATAACGTTCACATAGTACACGTTTACTAACATAGGTAAATGTCATCTTTAGCAGAATACTCTCACGACTGTCCAGTGTCTGTGGTGTGGTACATGCTTCGAATAGCAGTTCGTCTGGATGACTGAGTATTTCAGACATTACCGACAATCTCCTCTAACAAGAAAAATTATTCACCGTCCAGTTTCGATGATTCTCTGCTCACTGCATTCGCAATTAATGTCGTTGGCTCAAAATGCGAATAAGCAGGCGTCGTCTGCTGCGGAGTTCAGTGTTTAACAACGTGCGCTGAGCAGTGTGCTCCGAAACACTTGGGCCTGCGCTAGCATTGTTTTCTGTCGTCAGATCTAACTCAGATCACCACCTATATTGCTTTATGGAGCGGGCAAACATCCGACGTCCACACTCTGTGATGAAGCGACGACGTCCAGCACATAGCCGTCTACCCGTGGCGTCACCATCTTCGACGCTCATCACAGTAGCACGCAAATAATCAACCAGCTTCGCCGTTTCCGAGATGCTTATTCGCTGGGACATAATATACTGTGTAATAAAATAAAACAGTTCCTCATTTGCGACCCGCGTCGCCGCTAGCATAATTACCCATTCGTTTCTGCTGCGCTTATATACTTTCTTTACCGTGTCGAGTGCCCGCAACGCCATCAGGTGGCATTCTATATTCATAGCGTAGTAGTCGGTAGTCATAGTGATTTGCCTCAAGAGTGTAACTAAGAAGTATTCGATACGTTTTATGCAGTTAACATAAGAAATTTTAATGTACCTTCTTTTCTTTTCGTATTTCAAGATTTTTTTTCTTTTTTTTTTTGACTGTCATCATTATACAATTCTATGCCATCGTTTTAAATGACTGTGGATATTAGAAGCGCCCGCCGGAGTGGCCGTGCGGTTCTAGGCGCTACAGTCTGGAGCCGAGCGACCGCTCCGGTCGCAGGTTCGAATCCTGCCTCGGGCATGGATGTGTGTGATGTCCTTAGGTTAGTTAGGTTTAACTAGTTCTACGTTCTAGGCGACTGATGACCTCAGAAGTTAAGTCGCATAGTGCTCAGAGCCATTTGAACCATTTTTGATATTAGAAACTCTTCCATCTGCGACATAGTTTCGCCCACACAAGCTACGTATACGTTTCACTTTTGCTAGGTAAATTTGCGAATATAAACTGATATACTGCGGTGGCAGGGACGGGGGGGGGGGGGGGGGCTGGAAAGATGACGTCGGTTTTCATCTGATGACGGCTTGCGCCACCTGGGGGATAGTAGATGTACTGATGATGGTTTAAAAATCGCGTGCCAACACCTAGCGTAGCCTTTTGAAGGGCATCATCTTTCCGTCAGTGACTGATATAAGTTTTTACTACACTACTGCAATTTCGGCCTTAGGCCATTACCAAGTGATATTATGGCTTTATCACTTGATAATGGCCTAAGGCCGAAATTGCAATAGTGTAATAAAAACTTACATCTACATCCATACTCCGCAATCCACCATACGGTGCGTGGCGGAGGGTACCTCGTACCACAACTAGCATCTTCTCTCCCTGTTACACTCCCAAACAGAACGAGGGAAAAATGACTGCCTATATGCCTCTGTGCGAGCCCTAATATCACTTATCTTCTCGTTGTGGTCTTTCCGAGAAATGTAAGTTGCGGCAGTAAAATTGTACTGCAATCAGCCTCAAATTCTGGTTCTCTAAATTTCCTCAGTAGCGATTCACGAAAAGAATGCCTCCTTTCCTCTAGAGACTCCCACCCGAGTTCCTGAAGCATTTCGATAACACTCGCGTGATGATCAAACCTACCAGTAACAAATGTAGCAGCCCGCCTCTGAATTGCTTCTATGTCCTCCCTCAATCCGACCTGATAGGGATCCCAAACGCTCAAGCACTACTCAAATACTTACAACAGTCACTGGCGGAAAGATGATGTTCTTCAAAAAAAATTTTATGACTGTGAATCCCAGCTACAACAAGTTTATTTTACCCAGGGTAGTGGCACAACTACCAGAGCGCCATCTCTGTCCATTCTTTAATAGAGAATGCTCACAGCCCGAAGACTCAGCGTGTTGCAGTCTTGTGAAGCAAGCAGACAATCGTGCCCCGAAGACCATTCGTGCTTCCTACAGCCAACTGAGCGAGATTGAAGGGAATCACATTGTGTTCTTCCTAGTGGCAAGACTGTCCTTTCGAAGAATTGCCATAGAAATTCGATCTGCTGCCTCAGTTATACAACGATGCTGGTATTAGTGGTCGCATCAACATTCCCACGCCCGTTGATGAGGTTTTGGACGTTTGCATAACACAGTGGTAGACCGTACAGCCACCACAACACAGGTAAGAGGGCTTGTGAGGTGTCAACACGAACTGTTGCAAACTGGTCATTAGCAGTGGGACTACAGGCACACACACCTCTAGCCGGTCTTCCCCTCACGCCACAGCATCGCGTGCGCGGCTCCACTGGTGCCGTCAAATGATCACTTGGAAGATGGGATGGCGCGCCGTGGTCTTCAGCGATGAAAGTAGATTCTGCCTGTATGCAAGTGATGGTCGTCTGCGCGTACGACGTACGCCTGGTGAGCGTTGTCTTGTAAAGTGCATTCGTCCGAGACACACTGGCCGCACCCCAGGCCTTATGGTCTGGGGAGTGATAAGCTACAACTTTCGTTCACTGGTGTTTCTGGAGGTGACGCTAATTAGCACTCGGTACAAGCAGAATGTTGTTAGACCCGTTCTTTTTCCATTCTTGCGACAGGAAGATGACGTGTTGTTCAAACAGGATAATGGTCGCACACACGCTGCCCGTAAAACGCAACGTACTCTGCAAGACGTGCAGCAACTTCCCTGGCCAGCACGACCTCCGAACCTGTCTCCAATCGAGCACATGTTGAATATGATGGGACGAGAAGTGACTCGTGCAACTCAACGACTCTTACAGAACTGCATGAACAGCTGGAGCAGGCATGGAATAACGTAGCTCAGGACAGTGCTCGCCATCTGTACGATCGACTGGACGCCAGGGTCAGCGCATGCATTGCGGCCCATGGTGGCTGCAACACATACTACGGTAATAAGAGCGTTTTAGCATGTGTCGATACCTGGTACCTCAGAATCGCTTCTGCTATTGATCTGCAAATGTAGTAGTTTCATATACTCCACGTGCACTGTTACAACAATAAATCCTGAGTCAGTTGGAAGGCTTTTAAAGGGTGTATTAATTTTCTACCGGAATTGAATGATACAAGGTACGCTGAAACACACAACGTCAATGTCTGTCCACAGTCTTTCGAGAAATGACCATCTCATCCGCTTCTACTTTGCCCTATATCATAGCATATCAGGCATCTGGCACTCGATGCTTAGCCAAAGTGCTGACGAACTCTCATGTGCAGTATTGAAAAAGGAACGTTCGTACGCGATGAATTTATGGTTCCCTACCGCTATACACTCACATTAACAGCATCTGTAACCCAATGGCGAAATAACATGTTCAACTCCGTCCATTGTTCTTGTCCATCTAAATGTTGGCGGATAGTTCTTTGGTGGGTCGAACTTGCACCCTGTAACATGAACTTTTCGTAGCTGCGTGATTTCTATTGAACTATTACAATACCCAACATTCTCCGCATACCTCTGAGTGCGAAGTAGTCTGAAGTCCCAGGGATATTAAGAGGAGCTGACCCTGGTTTCTGCCACAAAGAAAAATGTGCAACTGAATCTGATTATTGGGAATCGGTATCGATCAGAAGTTAAACCTTTAATGACCGTTTCCCAGTATCTTTATTCTTACAGGATGCATGAGGTTAATGAGCACATGACGTAGTTTGGCGTGCCGGTATGCGCCCTTGGGAAAAGTTTAACTAAATTGACGAACAGATCATATTTATTCACAAAAGTGAGTATACTTCTAAATATGGAACACACATGTAAATTGTAACATCATGGTTCCATAAAAACAAACTGTATTCACCACAATTATACAGCACGGATTTGACCGAAGCAGGGGCGTGACATGGGCACACATACGCTTACGCTCCAGATCTCATTCTAGAATTATAGTAAATAATCTTCACCATTTTCTAATCAAAGTTGAGACGCAAAAATTAGCCTGTGCCTCGCAGCGAAAAGAAAGTACGAACCTGATCAGGATCACGATGCCCGAAGTGAATGCCTGTAAAGAACAATTTCTTCCACATCTACATTTATAGAAATGATACCGTAGTTGACACTCGCGAGAAACCTATAACGCTCTCCACAAATGACTTTTGCGTCACAAAAATATTCTGATTCTAAAAGCCTGAGGTCGTCATTTACTTTCGTGCGGAAGGGCACAACATATTCACCGCCAATACAGCGACGCTGGTATGACTCCACTTCTCACTGGCGCGATAACTCTGTCTGAAATCCAATCTGCTCTGCACCCAAGCACTGACAGCGGAAAACTAACAGTGGATGAACTGATTAATCCGCAACACGGATCCTTATGTGGCGCCAGGCATCTCCTCCAGGGGGGAGACAGACGCGTTCTGAAAATTCTCCATTGGTTCAGATTCTAAAATTTTACATTAAAGCGATCCTGGTGTGTGGTTTGAGAAAGCCAATCACGAGAGGCCCCGACATGAACGACCGCGCAGATTACGCTCCCACGCCCACCACCGTGGCACCTTGAGTCAGCTTTGAAATTTCGTCTGCCGTTCCGAGGCCTCCGCCGCAAAACTACACAAAGAAACTCCACCTGAATTTGTACAGCTGTATGCGTTTATAATTACTCTCAAATTATTCCCGTCCAGCGATCGTCCACGTTTAGGACTGGTGGTTACAGGAAATAGTGTGATGAAAATCAAATGTAGTAAAAACGAGAGTAAATCACGCTCAGATTCAGTTCCCAGCGTGATTTTCCTTTGTCGTAAGTAAGTATATGATGAAACGCCAGAAGAGAAAATGTAGTCTCCTGAATTGATGAAAATGCGAAACTATAAACCACAAATTGATTGCCGCCTTTCGAAGTGTTTGCAACTGTAATAGGGTCAAAAATCGGGAGGTATCGGTAGAGGAACGTTGTCGGACAATGATTTTCGAGTGCTTTATCGAACGATGTATGGGGTGGTATTCGCTGAGGTGACAAAAGTCACAGGATAGTGATATGCACATATACAGATGGCAGTAGTATCGTGTACACTAGGTGGAAAAGGCCAGCGCGTTGGAGGAGCCGTCATTTGTACTCAGGTGATTTATGTGAAAACGTTTCCGATGTCATTATGGCCCACGATGGGAAATAACAACGCGAAATGGTAGTTGGAGCTAGACGCAATGGACATGAAACTTCGGAAAGCGTTAGGAAATTCTATGTTCCGAGATTCACAGTGTCAAGAGTGTACTGAGAATGACAGATTTCAGGCATCACCTCTCACCACGGACAACACAGTGGGTGACGGCTTTCACTTAACGAATGAGAGCAGCGGCGTTTGCGTACTGTTGTCAGTACTAACAGACAAGCAATCCTGTGTGAAATGACCGCAGATATCAATGAGGGACGTACGACGAAAGTATCCTTTATGACAGTGTGGTGAAATTTGGCGTTAATGGGCTATGGCAGCAAACGATCGACCCAAGTGACATTGCTAACAGCGGGACATCGCCTTCAGCGCCTCTCCTGGGCTCTTGACCATATCAACTGGACTCTACACGACTATAAAACCGTGGCCTGGTTACTTTCGCAATTATGGACGGCTAGAGAGGCAGCGTGGCTCAAATTTCTGCAGGGGACATCCGACGTCTAAGTGAGTCCATGCCACGACGAGCTGCGGCACTACGTCGGGCAAAAAAGGTTCCGCCATGGTGTTTGGAGGTCTACCACGACTTCTGTCACCTCTGTGTATGTAGTTCAAAAATGGTTCAAATGGCTCTGAGCAGTATGGGACTTAATTTCTGAGGTCATCAGTCCCCTAGAACTTAGAACTACTTAAACCTAACTAACCTAAGGACATCGCACACATCCATGCCCGAGGCATGATTCGAAACTGCGACCTTAGCGGTCGCGCGGTTCCAGACTGTAGCGCCTAGAACCACTGGACCACCCCGGCCGGCGTGTATGTAGTACTCTCCAAATAAACACTGGACAAAAAGTGCTTAATGGGGTGTGAAACTAAAAGGAGAATATAGTAGTAAGAAGTTTTGAAACTAATATACAAAAGGTACAAAAAGCACGAGGCAACCACAGCAGGAAACGCAAACTTTGCCTTAAACTCAACAGCATCCGGAGACGCAGAAGCATACATATTAGGACTACGCTTACAAATCTGTACAAATTTGGCGTCAACTGTAGGCACAGCAGTAGTTTCCTCAAAACAGATATGGAAACATTTACGTCGAAGTGGAGGGAAACGTACGCCTCGCGAAGTTTACTAAGGGAAATTTCACCTGGGTGCACGAAAATGTGTAACATAGATATTACATCATAACATATGATAAACAGTTATAATATAGAATAACGATAAACAATAGAAACATTTAAAAGGTCTTACAAATAAATACAGAACGGATTCGTAAAAGCGAAATATGCTGATGTAAAACTTGAAAATGTGGAAAGAGTGTTGCCATAGAATTAGTAGCCGACATCGTAGTTCTAAAATGGACCAGCAGATGTGAGAAGATATAATTGTCTGGTAGGATAGTAACTATAAGGAGGATTAGAAGTAAATAAGTAGATACGTAAAATTCAGAATTATAATATAAAGCCCTCGACATGTGAAGACGAGTATACAAAAAAAAAAAAAAAAAAAAAAAAAAAAAAAAAAAAAAAAAAAACAGCACTCTTCCAAGCAGCAAAGGCAAGAAATTTAAGGACATAAGTCCATTGCGATAGTCAAAAAGTAGTCGAAAGCAATTAAATAAAACGAAGAAATATCAAGAAATATATAGCCAAGTGAACATTTTACAAGAATGAGTCGTATTAGGATTCATTTTTACTTCTTATCTGATCACTGACAAGCATTTCTTTTGTAGTATGCGAATATTTAACTTCTTCTATTTCTTCAAAGGGCTTTAACTTTTTGCCTTTCTGAGCACAGCGTAAGATTTGTAGATTGTCAGGCATAGATGGTTGGCGTCCACTGATCTTAAGATGCTCAGCAAACGCAAAGTGGCCTTTCTTTGTTAACAAATTCTCGTAAAACCTAGTTCTGCGCTATGTAAGTCATTTGACAATCCTTACATTATAGTTCATAGACGTGAGAACTAACTATTTATCCTTGATGGGATGCTTATTATGAATGTAACTACGTTGCTTCTATTTTTGGTCGTGCAAGCATTTAAGTTGCCATGACTTTTAAAAAGTAGAGTTCAAAATAAAAGGTATAAAATGATATCAAGGAAGACACTAAAGGATGTAACCAACCACAAGAGAAAGAAATAAAATCAATCCGTAACAACAATGGACCTGATGCCGTGTTATCTAGTCTCTAGTCTGCTAAGTAAACGGGGGTGCATTGCGTAAGTCAATTACATCCCCGGAACAGTAAATGTCATACCCGACATTCGAAGCCTCTCACTACTTCTATGCGCTGGAGAGGTCTCAGAAACAGACTTTGAACAAAATGGCGCCCAACACGATGTTGTCTGTGGTGGACACTGACACTACGTGGTTACGTGTTGACAGCTCCAGGACACCCGCAGAACACCAAACTGTTAGACGTGCAACGGCTTCAGTCCGCTCATTTCATCCTCAGTTATTTGCTGGATGTATTCC
The DNA here is from genome assembly GCF_021461385.2 of Schistocerca piceifrons. Lineage (NCBI taxonomy): Eukaryota > Metazoa > Arthropoda > Insecta > Orthoptera > Acrididae > Schistocerca > Schistocerca piceifrons. The sequence goes on from NC_060143.1 coordinate 305,283,931, forward strand.
AATCTCTGTTTTTCTCTACACCTTTCACTCTGTACAGCTCCCTCTAGTACTATGGAAGTTATTCCCTGATGACTTAACAGATTTCCTACAATCCTGTCACTCCTACTTGTTAATGTTTGCCATAAATTCCTTCCCTCGCCGATCCTTAGGAAAACCTTCACATTCCTTATCTCATCAGTCGACCTTATTTTCAACATTCTTCTGTAGTAACACGTCTCAAAGGCTTCCATTCTCTTCTTTTCCGGTTTTCCACAGTCCATGTTTCACAACCATATAATGCTGTGATAAAAACGAACATTCTCAGAAGTTCCTTCCTTATATTAAGTCCCATGTTTCATACTAGTAGACTTCTCTGTCAGGAATGCCTTTTTCGCCAGTGCTACCCCTTCTTTTCTCAGAATTTCGAACATCTCACCATATGACAGTGTCGAATGCTTTTCCCCGGTCGACAAATCCTATGAACACGTCTTCATTTTTCTTTAGTTTGTTTCCATTATCAACCGCAACGTCAGAACTGTCTCTCTGATGCATTTACCTCTCCTGAAGCCAAATTGATCGTCGTCCTACACAACGTAATTTTCTTTTCATTATTCTATATGTTATTCTTGTCAGCAACTTGGATGCTTGAGCTCTTAAGCTGATTGTACGATAATTCTCGTCTTCTCTTACAATCTTCGGAATTGTGTGAATGACTTTATCCGAAAGTCCGATGGTATATCGCCAGTCTTATACATTCTACACACCAATGTGAATAACCGTTTTGTTACAACTACCACCAATGGTTTTAGAAATTCTGATGGAATGTTATCTGTCCCTTCAGCCTTACTTGATATTAAGTCCTCCAAAGCCATTTTAAATTCTGATTCTTATACTGGATCACTATCTGTTCTAAATCGCTCCTGTTTCTTCCCTCTCATAGAGGCTTTCAGTGCTTTCTTTCTACCTATCCGCTCTCTCCTCTGCATTTAACAGTGGAATTCACATTGCACTCTCAATGTTAGCACCCTTGATTTTAATTTCACTGAATATTTTTTTCACTTTACTATTCGCTGAGTCAGTACTTCCGCTAACCATTTCTTTTCCGATTTCTTCACATTTTTCGTGCAGCCTCTTAGCCTTACCTTCCCTGCACTTTCTACTTCTTCATTCTGGTGTGACTTTTAGTTCTGTATTCTTGAATTTCCCTGAACATTTTAGTACTTCCTTCTTTCATAGATCATCTGAAGTATTTTTCTGTTATCCACTGTTTCTTCACAGCTACTTTCTTTGTATCTATGATTTTGTTTCCAACTCCTGTGATTGCTCATTTCTGATACATCCGATCCTCTTAAACTGAAGTGTCTACTGAACTACACCCTATCGCAGTATCTATATCCTCACGATAACTTCAAGGCTATCTCTTCATTCTCACTCCTTTGAACGTTGATTCTTCCTGATTCTGAAATTTCAGCCTAGTGTTCATAAGTACCAAATTGTCATACGAGTCTATATCTGTTCCTGAGTTCGTCTTACAATCCAGTATCTGGTTTCGGCATCTCTGCTTGACCATGACGTAACCTAACTGAAATATCCCCGTATCTACCGACTTTTCTCAAGTATACATCGTCCTCTTGTGATTATTGAATAAAGTATTCACTATCAATAAATGAAATTTATTGCAGAAAATTAGTCTTTTTCCTATCTTATTCTTAGCAATAAACCCATATTCTCTTCCAACCCTTTCTTCTAATCTTTTGCCTGTAACCGCATTCCAATTCCCATCGACTATTGGAATTCTTCCTTTACGTACTGAATTACTCGTTCAATATCCTAACATAAATTACTGTTTCCTCATTTTAGGCTTGCGACGTCGGAATGGAAGCCTGAACTAGCGTTCTCGGTGTTTGTTTGTTGTCAATTCTCATGTTATATCATTTTATGCTGCCGCTGATATTACTATGTACTCATCTGAACGGAAATCTTTGTCTTCTTTGCATTTCACTTCACTGATCCCCACTATATCTAGATTGAGCCTCTGCATTTTCCTTTTCAGATTTTCCAGTGCCCCTAACACATTCAGACTTCTGACATTCCAGGCCCCGACTGTTAGAACGTTATCCTTTTTTTTGGTCATTCAGTCATTGTCCCATGGTCACCTCCATGAGGTCCGATAGGGAATTAGTCCGGAATATTCTGTCAATGAAGAGATAATCATGTAACTTTTTCAATTATAGACCACATGTTCTGTAGATACACATTATGTGTCTCCAGTGCAGTGATTTCTATTGACTACTGCATCATCATGCCGTTGATCATTGCTGTTTCTTCCTGATTTAGGCGCAGTTTCCCACCCCAATGGCAAGGGAGTGCCCTGAACCACTGTCCACTCTTTCGCCCTGTTTGTCAATGTTGTAGGCTGAATGAGGTTGTCTTCTTACACTGGAAGTCTTCTAACGTCATTGCTGATGATTTTTATTCAAAATGCACTGGGTGGCGGGGTTCGAAACCGTCCAGTGATACGATACGGAAACAAAGACAGTCACTAGCACTGCAAGTTGTCCTGTCAGTGAACTCCAAATTCGAGAAAACATGGCGCAATAATCTGTATTCCTGTTTATTCTTTATGGTTGATTTGGTACTTTGCAGGTGAACTGTAATTTCTCGCTTTTAGTCCTAATACACAACATCGCAATTTCGAACGTGTGGCTGTTGTCAAATGGAAGTTATGTTCCTGATTACAATCTTCCATATTACTATCTTCTTGTGGGTGTTGCTCTCTTTGAACTGCACTTCAGATAAGTAGTTCGTATTCTGTGCATTTTTTCTCTAGTCCGTAATAATGGTTGGGGTGAAAGATTCCATATTTTTTTTAATAATGTGAAACAGAAGTGATTTCGTCGCATGTTATTTTGCGGAACGTGTCTATTTGTTATTGCTTGCGAATTATTGTGTGAACTGCTCGATTTAAATGCCCTGGAAATACAGTGTGAACATTAATAAAACAAACAGACTGCAGGGACAGTTTCCTGATTGGAAATGGAGGAAAAAAGATTCTTGAAACAACTGTTCAGAAATGCACGGTGTGCGTGCAACGAAAACAGATCGTTCAGGAAAACAGTACAGAGCCGCATCGCATCCACAGCACAATATGTTCCCAAATTGGCCTCCATACGATGCAGTTTCATTCAGGATACACATTATCGTACATTGGCTTACATCGTGTTGGCATGCACCTTGCCTGGAGCGTGTACTAGGGTTCGTCCAAATGTCCTGTAGAACCTAGTAGTCCAAATCTGGTACAAGCGCAGTCCACCACCTGCCTGCACGTTCATCTGTCTGAAAGGACCCATGATCACACAAACGCCCAAAAAGGGCTTGACATGTTGTGTTGGTGTCCGTCAAGGTATTTGTTTTGTTGTAGCCGTGCTGCCTCTCGACCGTTTCCATCAGTTTGTCCGTACACAAACACCATCTCGGCTTGTATCCGACATGAATACCGGACCATTCTGCAGCTTACGCTGCATCAATCACACACCCTGCAACACACAACGAACATGCGGCACTTGGTCAGGGGAAATGTCATTAGTCAGCGCCGTCTACCGCAGCAACGATGCATTTCCGGACATATGTTCGTAAGATAGTTCTTCCTCCATTTCCAGTCAGATATCCGTATCCACAATTGGTCGGTTTTATTAACGTTAATATTGCTCAAATTCTGCTTTAGTTTTTCCCATCCGTTATTCGTACTCTCGCATTTCATGGAGGACACCGAAAGTTTCATTGACTTCTACTAAAATGTACTTAAATGTAACTGTTAATAACGCGTGAAAGTATTTGAGTAACTACTGTCGCAGTTTCAGCATTTGCGAGGAAACATGCGCTAGTCACCAAGACTACAAAGCACAGTCATCTGCATACATGCTCATAAATTAAGGATAATTGCAGAATGTGGTACTACACAACGTGGCACTGCACAACACTGACGCTAATAGCACAGGCACATAGGGAACACACGACACAGATTAAGTCCTCGGTATTGGTGATAAGTTGAGAAAACCGATCCGAAACACATGTGCTACAAAACGCCACTGTTTTCTGCGCATGTACCCCGACATCAGTATGGGATATGATCACCATGCACACGTACACAGGCCGCACAACGGGTTGGCATACTCTGGATCAGGTGGTCGAGCAGCTGCTGGGGTATAGGCACAATTCTTGCACCAGTGCCTGTCGGAGCTCCTGAAGTGTCGTAGGGGTTTGAAGACGTGCAGCGATACGTCAACCGAGAACATCCCAGACGTGCTCGATGGGGTTTAGGTCTGGAGAACAGGCAGGCCACGCCATCCGCCTGGTATATTCTGTTTCAAGAGGTACTCCTCCACGATGGCAGCTTGGGGGGGGGGTGTGCATTATCATTCATCAGGAGGAAGGTGGGCCCCACTGCACCCCTGAAAAGGCGGACATACTGGTGCAAAATGACGTCCCAATACACCTGACCTGTTACAGTTCCTGTGTCAAAGACATGCAGGGGTGTACGTGCACCAATCATAATCCCACCTCACACCATCAAACCACTACCTCTATACAGATCCCGTGCTAGGACCTGCTGTGTTTGACCAGCCTCCAGTCGCCCTAGTATTCTACACCTCGTAACGTCATCGATATGTGTTCTTTGAGCCATTTTGAGCACACAATAACCATTAGCACGTCTGAAAACGTCTTCACACATACTCGCTGCACCGTACACACACCAACACACCTCTGCGTATGTGGACTGCTGCCAGCGCCACCGTGCTACGACCGCAGGTCAAATGCACCGCATGGTCATACCCCGAGGTGATTTAAACCAGCAAACGCCCACCAGAGCGTTGTTTCGCCATGTATTAGCATTATCCTTAATTTATGAACATGAGTGTATATATACATCCGTACTCTGAAAGCCAATGTGAAATGTATGGCACTCAGTGGCAAGAAACAATGCCTTCAAAGCAGAATTACATACGCATTCCAAGAAAAGATGTAATAAAATTGAATACCAGTACTGTTGAAATCTGCTAAAACGGAGTTCTTCATGAAATGTGAGAAAGTACGGTAAACGGATGTAAACAAAAATGAAGTAGAATAAATGCAATAGGTATACTTAACATGCATTTAAATCGGGCAGTTCACACACATATTCGTAAACAGTAACAAATACACCAAACTCTACAGAACAACATGTTGCCAAATCAGCCTTTGTTTTACATGAAATAAAACCAAATGAGGCATAATCTACGTCACCAAATACAGTATTATGGATGCGAGCATAAGTCAATCAGAGAACGAGAAACATATTTACAGTGCAGTTCAATGCATACGAGAAGTCGTAAGAAGAAACACAATGTGGTGAAACCAGCTTCTGTAACTACCATTAACTGCGAAACTGAAACAAACAGGGAAAACACTAAAAATCAACCAGAAAGAAAGAGAGATAATGGATTAATAAACCTGCAGGGCCCCAAGTGGCCTCGCAGTGAATAATGGTTGTGTTACCGGATGCTCCTATTTGAGTTTCACCTCCGTGAGAACACAGGCAAAACTAAGGCTGAGTGACCCTGCCGGATCAGATTTAAAAAATTGGTCCCAGAAATAAAGCAGCGAAGTGTCATGGAAGAAACATTTTCTGTTAGCACGTTAAAAGATCATTCGTACAAAAAGTTACGTCCGTCTTACAAGCAAGCTATGAGGACAATGACGAGGAGTAGGAGGAGGTTAGTGATTGGATGATTGAGGGAGGGGACCAAACAGCGAGGTCATCGGTCCCACGGGATAAGGGAACTGATAGGAAGTCGGTCGTGCCCTCACAAAAGAACCACCCTGGCATACACCTGAAGCGATTTAGTGGAATCACGAAAAACCTAAGTCAGGATGGCAGGACGCAGGTTTGAACCGCCGTCCTCGCGAATGCTAGTCCAGTGTGCTAACCACTGCGCCACCTCGCTCCGGGGAGATCAGTGTTTAGCGTCCCGTCGTCAGTGAGGTCATCAGAGACGGAGCACAAGCACGAATTGATGAAGGATGGAGGAGGAATGTGGCCGTGTCCTTTCGAAGTAACCATTCCGGAATTTTTCTGAAGCGAGTTAGGGAAATCACGGAAAGTCTAAATCAGGGCTACCAAATAATGAGAGAACCCTCCATACATAACGGTACATTTTTAAGTTTTGCTTGTTGACACAAAGGAACACTAACAGAACCATACAGATACCACACACAGCATCACTGATTTCATTCGATACAGAAAACATTCATATCTCCATCCCTTTCACTGGAACAGTAGAAATCGTGGAATAAAATCTCTCATCCCACAGCAACCTCATTACATAAGCAATGTCCGAAGTCACAAATTTGCTCAAACTGATAACCGGACAAAACCACTTCCAGTTCGATAATGAATATTGTCTGCAAAGTAATGGACTGCCCATGGGATGCCCAGTACCAGGAACATAAGCAAACATTTTTATAAGTCATCTGGAAAAATCAGATATTTGGAAAGACAACCACATGACAGATTTAAAATCATATAGTGGTACAGATATGTGGATGACGTTATTTGTTTGGAGATGAGCCCAATGAAAAAAGATATGAACTCCACTCTGAAATCAACAAAGCACAGCCGGCAATTGTTGCCGAGCTGTTCTAGGCGCTTCAGTCGGGAACCGCGCTGCTGCTACGGTCGCAGGTTCGAATCCTGCTTCGGGCATAGATGTGTGTGATGTCCTTAGGTTAGCTAGTTTTAAGTAGTTCTAAGTTTGTGGGGCTGATGCCCTCAGATGTTAAGTCCCATAGTGCTCAGAACCATTTGAACCATTTGAACAAAGCACATCAGAACACAAAATTCACACTTGACAAAGAAAAAGAAAACCAAATAAATTATTTTGGTATAACAACAATAAAAGAAAATGGCAAACACGTATTCAACATCTTCAAAAAAACAATAGCCACAGACACAATAATACATTCCACATCGAATCATCCCCACAACCAGAATCTTGCTGCATTAAGACATATACAGATTAAACAGGATCCCACTCAACAACAGGAACTATGAAAAAGAAATGAGTACAGTTATAAAAATAGCTAGGAACAATGGGTATGACACACATGTAGTACACAGACTCAATCAAAAAATCAAAAGATAAATACAAAACAAACACAACATTTCCAGAATACAAGATAATTCACAAGCTGTAAACGCACAAACACACTCAACAGCCACACACAATGACAACATCACACAGAAAAGAAGCAGATGGTGCACTATGACTTACACACATAAATTAACATACAGAGTGGAAAACATACTAAAGAAACCGGGCTTCGAAATAATATACAAAACTGTGCAAACACTCCAATCAAACTCAATCCAACCAACAACTAAGAGGGATAAATTCCTGGGATCAGGAACATACAGACTTGAATATCAAAGTTTAGGCATTACACACAGGAATTGTAAAACGTGATGCAAAGAACTCATTAGGTGTTAGAAGTACGAAATAAACCATTCCACATTTGCAAAACGCTTAAAACATCATAACCACCCTGCTACAAACATGGAACAAGATATGAAAATAATGAGAATAAACAACCATGACAAATACCTTATACTTTCCCCTACCTCCCTCCCGCCTTCTGGTCAGCTACACACACACACACACACACACACACACACACACATGCATACACAGTCAGATCACAGATATCTAGAAAAAAGAAATAACATTCTGAAGTTGGCAATAACATTCGATCTTTGACAGTAACATCCGACGGTTGGCAACACAAACCAAAACACAGCAATATAACAAGTGTTCAGTTCCTAGTGCTGTGAAGCGTGGAAAACAAAAACCTAGATGGCAGTTACAAGAAGAAGAACAGCGCCAGAAACAGAACTAAAATACAACACGTAGAAAGTCATCCACGGAACCCGTAAGTAGAATTTAAACTATTTCTACGTTACAGAAAAACCAGCCATTATAACTGTTTATAACCTGTATATACATTGTTCAAAAATGCAAAGCAAACAGTAAAAATATGTACATATTCCAGGCCACTGAAGATGCCTTGCAGAGAATAAAGACGAAAGGCGTATGGCAAGAAAACTGTGTTTCATCAAGTTGCCGTTAAACGGTCAACAAATAAAAATTAACAATATACCGTAATACCATACGCAAGTGAAGAAGACAGGACTAGAAAAGTTGAAGATGTCCCTCCACATATGTTATTTTGTCATTACTTGACTGGTTCTAACGGCCAACTCTCTTCTGGTGTCCATGTTTACACCAAGGTATTGGCCTAATGGTCACAGCCACTTTGGGGCCCACCAATAATTACTATCGAAATTCTCCGTATTAAAATTAACCAGACCCAATACTACTCTTCTCTAGAGAGAGTTTTGCTATTTAATTTTCATCACAGTCTCGCCTCGAAGACACATAGAAAGTCAAGAGGGAGTTTTTCGTACTTCAGTTTATAACCTGATTCCCTAAAAAAATAAACGAAGTACCGCAGTGTCAACGTGTTCCTACAATAATATGGATAAATATCGTAAAGGCTATATGACACGCAAAGTGAGCTTCGATAAAGGACCTACGCAATTCCCGGAATCGGGATTTGAGACGGCAGCAGTGAATTCATTCAGACTGAAGAGAAAAACGTTTTCTTCACCCCAGGTTCAGTGATGTGGAAGCAACCCAGAAGTCTTAAGATACTATCGTTAATTAGCAGTCCAGCTCCATACTGGTCAGTGAAAGGTTGTTGCATCTTACACTTTCCTTCAGAGCTTATCCTGATTGTGGAATATCAAGTTTTGCAGTCTCAGTTATTTATTATTGTCTTGGCATATTGTTCGTATAACAACCCCGAGACCTACGAGAAGAAGAGTACTTGGCCGAAGTTCCCCCTCATTACCCTACGGTATTCCCGTTAAGTGCGTAATTAGTGTCGTTTACTTGGGATAAGCTGAGTAGATTAACTATTTCAGGCTAGATAACAGCTTGAGCATAATTCGAAAGGTAAAAGAGGGGCAGTAACTTAAGACACTTGCAACAGTCTATGCGGGAGTGGGATTCATGTTACCTTGCGGCTCTTATTTCTTGATCATCCATTCTTCCTGTTATTACGCGTCTTTCTCTATAGCTTACTCCATTTTGTCATAGAATTTCGAAAAGCACAACTTTACACTGTCGATCGCTTTATCCATGTTGACAGATCCTATGAATCTGACTTGATTTTTATTAAATCTTGCTTCCAAAATCAATTACGACGTCAAAACCGCCTCTGTGGTGCTCTTACGTTTTCCAAAGCCGGTTCCATCGTCATCCAGTAGATCCTCCGGTTCAGTTTTCATTTTTCTGTTTATTATTCCTGTCAGTACCTTGTGTGCATGGGCCGTTAAGCTGTTTCCACAATATTCCTCCCTCTTAGCTGCCTTTGCTATCTTCGGTATTGTGTGGATGATATTTTTGCGAACGTCCGATGGTATGTCTCCCGACTCATAGATACTACACACCAAACTGAATAGCTGATTGACTGCTACTTCCGCCAACGATATCAGAAATTTCTATGGAATGTTATCTATCCTTTCCGCCTTATTTAGTCAGACGTCTTCCAAGGGTCCATTAAACGTTAACTCTTCACTGGGTCTCCAATCTCTGCCGTATCGACTCCCATTTCCCCATTCACGTCATCAAACAAGTCCTCCCCCTCGTATGGGCTTCCAGTGTACTTTTTCCACTTATCAGATCTGTCTTCTGTGCATTGCAATGGATTTCCTATTGCACTCTGAGTGTTGATGTTCTTGCTTTTAGTTTACCTAGGGTTATTTTCACTTTTCCATATCCTGAATTAATCCTTCCGACAGCTATTTCTTTTTCGATTTCTACACAGTTTTCCTGCACCCAGTTCGCTTTGGCATCCCTGCACTTCCTATTTATTTCATTCCTAAATGACTTACATTTCTGTGTTCCTGGATCTCCCCGAATATTTTTGTACTTCCTTCTTTCGACGATCAATTGAAGTATTTCGTCTGTTACCCATTCATGTTACCCACGTTTGTCTGTCCAACCTCTGTGATTGCCATTTTAAGAGATGTATATTCCTCCTCAACTGATGTGCCTGCTGTGGTATTCATTAAACTTCGACGTGCTCTTCATCAGCACTAAATTGTGATTAGAATCGAATCGATATCTGCTCTGGGGTACACCTTGCAATCCCAAATCTGATTTCGGAAACTCTGTCTGATCATTATGTAATGGAGCTGGATTCTTCCTTATACCACCTCTAGTGATATTTTAAAGATGTACCCGCTATTATTAGCTGAAATTTAGCGCAAAACTCAATTAGACTTCCTATTCTCTCATTCCTGCTACCATGCTCACATGCTTGCGTAATTCTTTCTTCTCTTCCTTCCCCTACTATCGCGTTCGAGTCCCCCAAGAGTGTGTTACATTATCACCTTCTTTTACGTACTGAATTACTAGTTCAAGATTCTCATACAATTTCTATATATATCCATCTTCGGTTCGTCACGTTGACATGTATAACTGAAGTGCAGTTACTGGGACTGGTTTGCTGTCGACTCTGATGAGGACAACCCCGCCGCCTTACGTTGGGAATAATTCACTCGCTGTCCTACTTTCCTGTACGTAATCAGTTCTTCCTCCATCATACAGTTTTCTGCTGCTGTTGACATTAAATGATATTCGTCAGATAAGAAATCTTTGTATGTTTTTCACTGTAGTTGACTGCCCCCCCCCCCCCCACCCACCCATTGTATCTAGACTGAGCGTTTGCATTTCTTTCTCAGAGTTTCTAGTTTCCCTACCACATTAAGACTTCTAAAATTCCACGATTCGAATCGTAGAATCTCACCTTTTCATTGGTTATTCAACTTTTTTCCTGTGATGATCTACCCCTTGGTGGTTCCCTCACGGAGATGCAAATTGGAGACTAATCCAGTGGAGTGATCATTATGAAACTTTTTCGATTACGGGCCACACTTCCTGGGATAAACATTGTGTGCCTTTAATTCAGGGGCTTCCATTGCCTTCTGGATCGTGATGCCGTTGGTCGCTGCTTATTCTTCCGCGTTTTAGGGACAGTTTCCTATCACAAGGGCAAGAAGCTGTCCTGAAAATCGGTCCTCTCCTCTGCCCTTTTTGGCAAGGCCAATGGCAGAACGTGGGTGATTCTTACGGTATCGTTTGGCATCGATACTACTCGAAGCCAGTCCATTTTCCAGACATGGCAGCAACTATGTGATTGCACCGCCAATCTGAGGCCGTCTCCGCGAAACGCCCTCATCAGCACGCTTGGCTATTGCCTTCGCCTGTTGGAACATTACGCGTAATTTTACTTAGAACCTCCATTCCTTCATTAAAAATGAGAAACTATTTCGCGACGAGTTTTGTTTGGCTCATGGCAACTCACGGATCTCAAAATTTTTATTTACTGAAGTACGATAACGGCAAGTAGAGGCATTCGAGATGTTCATCCTGTCACATTATACAGTCAGTCATGTCTCCCTCACAGTCATCTGAACCCAAGACGACACAGGTGAAATACAGTGGCCTCATAACAAGCACGAAGACGGCTACCACCACCCAGTAAAGATTGTTGCCGTTTTGATGCCCCTTACAAGACAAATATGAAGAAGGCAAAGGGTATATTAAAATATTAGAAGATGCTTTCCGTGCAGGCTCAGGGATGACAACTGGTGTATTACCATGTTAACTACCAAGAGTAAGACCAAAGTGAAAGAGGAAGAAGAAAATTGCTTAAAGGGAAAGAGGAAGAAGAGGAGGAGGAGGAGGATAAAGAACATGAAAGAGGATTTGGCAAGGAGGAGGAGAAGGAGATGTAGGAGAAGGTTTAAAGAGGATGACAGCGAGGATGAGGAGAAGAAACCTAGAAGGTGTGAAGGTGAACGAAAAGGAAGAGGATTGTGAGAAGACATGGATACAAATGACCAAAAGGCGTAGGAAATAAAGGGCAAGGAAAATGTTCATGATGGAAATGATGGAGAATGGTGAAGAAGGATATGATCAAGATGGTGGTAGTGGTGCTTGTGGTTACGAAATGGTAAAGATGATGGAGATGATGATGATGTTTTTATTGGTGGAGATGGTGGAGGAGGTAACGGAGGAATGATGCTGATGATGGAAAAGATGATGGTGAAGATAGAAGGGTTAATGGTGATGATAACAGTAATTATGGAGGAGATGTTAGTGATGATGGGGTAGACTGAGATGAAAATGATGGTAGATGATATGATGATGGTGATTAAGGAGTTCAGTACACTTAATGACAACACTATCGTTAAGATCTCAATGTTTACCAATTAAATGATGGTTATTCTCTTATTAATTCTTGACGTGGGGGGGAACGTATTCAAACTCGTCACATTAGAAAAGTTTAAGTTCAAACGCTCAAATGTGTATGAATTCCTAACGGACCTAACTGCTGAGGTCATCGGTCCCTAGAATTACACACTACTTACACTAACTGACACTAAGAACAACACACACACACACCCATGTCCGCGGGAGTACTCGAACCTCCGCCGGGTGGGGCCGCGCAATCCCTGGCATGGCGCCTAAAACCGCGCGGCCACTCCACACGGATAGAAGTTTAAGTATATAGTAATTAGCAGCGATTATTATGAAAGTAAATACTGAAAATATTTACCCTTATATAATGTACAGCACGCATCACTCACAAACAATGGCTGTTGACGGAGATATACGTTGAACGTTTACTAGCGTTAGATGGCGAATACTGCAAAACAGATGCTGTTAGAAGAGAACTCACCGGCACAAGTGGCGCAGGTGGCAACAATCAGGAGAACCGTAGCGCTGCTCCACACGGCCGCCATGTCTCCGCCCCACCTGCAGCAGAAGAAGATTTGCATGAATCACTGGATTCACCCTCGGAAAGGTCAGGCTGCGGCAGCACTGACGGAAAATAAGCGAGGTGAATACCAGGCTTGAGTAAGCTCTTTGAAAGAGGTTTCGCCTCAGAGCCAAGGCTGAAAGGTTATCGCTGGCTCGTACTGAGTCGCTGACGCCGCCCTTACAAACACTTACGCACGAAAATTTCTCTCTGTTTCATAAGCTCGTGACTTGGTAAATATTTAAGGCATACAGTATGCACTATCTCTTAGTTTTAGTGCAAGATACATGAGTAAGCTAATACTGCACACATGTCTAGTTTTCGACTCGTCTAATAGTTAGGTAGGTTGTTACATACAGTGTGGATTATATTCCCGGAACGTGTTTTTATGTGGAACATTTATACAGAACACACAAATTTTAAAAATGTTTGTGGTTATTGTCCATTTATAAGTCAGGGAAGAGTCACATTGAAAATGTGAACATGAATCACTTTGTTTTGATACCGGCTGCGGCCATTAACTAGCATCTTCAGTCACCCTGTGCATAAATAGTCATGATGTCCTAAATGACTACTCCGTGTCAGTTTTGTTAAAATAAGGTGCAATCTGCTAAAATTTGTAATTAAACACTACTTGATATTATGTCATAGATTTATAGTCAAAGATAGAAATCCATGACGTAGAGGCATCCATCATATAGACATCATCATTTTTCACGACGTCACAATTTTTTACGGCTACGAGTGTTAAGGCGGTGGTTTTTATGTGTGGGCATGATTGCTTAAGATCGAAATCGAAACTAATGTAAAAGAAGGTAATTCATCGTGTTAGTCATCAATTTATTTCAACGTGACTTTCTTTAAATGTACAAAAGCTACTAAACTCCAGTTATGTAAATTATTACAGGTCCTTATTTGATTATTTATATCTATTCAAGTAACCCTCTGTATTACGGAAGAAGCTGTAGAGAAAAAACTGTTGTAATACGCATTTGAAATCACTTCTGCAAAATGTAAAGCTTTTTGTTTATATTGGCGAATTGACAAAAATTTTTGAGGTGGTGTATTTCACTCGTTTTTGTGCCGAAATGAGTTTTACTAGAGGACGATGCAAATCGCTTTCTGTTCTAGTATTGAAATTGGGTACGTCACAAGCAGACATAGGGTTGCCAACCTGCTTCATTTATGAATTTACGTGCTGAGCATTAGTATTTAACATTCCTAGACACACAAATACATCTTCCTTAAGTTCTACATCTACATAGATATTCTGCAAATCACACTTATTTGCCTGGTAGAGGGTTCATCGAACCACCTTTACAACAATTCTCTTTTATTCCACTCTCGAACAATGCGCGGAGAAAACCAACACATATATATTTCCGTGCGATTTCTGGTTTCCATTATTTTACTGTGATGATCGTTTCTCCCAACGTAGTTCGGCATCAATAAAATATTTATTGACTGTGAAAGTTGGTGATTGAAATTTCGTGAGAAGATTCCGCTCAACGAAAAACGACATTGTTTTAATGGTGTCCATCCCATATCCTGTATCATGTCCGTGACACTCTCTCCCCTATTTCGCTATAACACAAAACGTGCTGCTCTTCTTTGAACTTTCTCCATGTGCTCCATTAATCCTCCCTGGTAAGGATCCCACACTGAGCAGCAGTACTCCAAAAGAGAACGGACAAGCGTAGTGTAGGCAGTCCCTTTAGTAGCTCTGTTACATTTTCTGAGTGTTCTGCCAATAACACGCAGTCTTTGGTTTGCCTTCCCCACAACATCTTCTATGTACTCTTCCCAATTTAAATTTTTCGTAACTGTAATTACTGGGTATTTAGTTGGATTTACGACCTATAGATTACACTGAAATATCGTGTAACCGAAGTTCAATAGATTTCTTTTAGCACTCATGTAAATGACCTCACAGGTTTCATTATTTAGGGTCAACTGCCAAATTTTTTACCATACAGATATCCTTTCTAAATCATTTTACAGTTTGTGTTGATCTACAGATGAGTTTACTAGACGATAAACGGCAGCGTCATCTGCAAAAAACCTAAGACAGTTGCTCGGATTGTCTCCTAAATCATTTCTATTGATAAGGAAGATCAGAAGGCCCATAACTCTACCTTGGGGAAGGGCCAGAAATTACTTCCGTTTCACTCGATGACTTCCTGTCAAATACTACGAACTGTGACTTCTCTGACAGGAAATCAAAAATCCAGTCACCTGACTGAGACGATAAACCATAAGCACGCAATTTCACTACAAGCCGCTTGCGTGGAACAGTGTTAAAAGCCTTTTGGATATCTAGAAATACGGAATCAGTTTGTAATATCTCATCAATACCACTCAACAATTCGTGTGAGGAAAAAGCTAGTTTTGTTCCACAAGAACGATGTTTTCTAAATCCTTTTTGACTGTGTGCCAATAGACCGTTCTCTTCGAGGTAATTCATAACGTTCGAGCACAATATATGTTCCAAAATCCTGCTGCGTGTCGACATTAATGACATAGGCATGTAATTTAGTTGATTATTTCTAACACCTTTCTTGAATACTGGTATTACCTGTGCAATTTTCCAGTCTTTGGGTGCGAACCTTTCGTCGAGCGAACGGTTGTATATCATTATTAAATATGGAACTACTGCGTGACCATACTCTGAAAACAACCTAATTGGTATATAGTCTGGACCAGAAGAGTTGCCTTTATTACGTGATTCGAATTGCTTTACTACTCCGAGGATATCTACTTCTCCATGGAGACTTCCCTTCATCGACTTGATTGGGAAACATAGCGACATCCTCCAGTAGCCGACCGCGACAGACGCAGCAACAGATAAGTAACCGCATTTATCTTTTGCGAGTTCCTAACCAGGAGTGAATTTTATTATATCATCTCTGTGCTTCAATAGTTTAGTTTCTTGAGTTTCTGCGTGTAAATTTAACATCTAGTAGCTACAGTCTCGCGTTTTCGTTTGCATCAGGAAGTAAACCGATTTTGTAACATATTTCAAGTTCCAAATCAGGGTCAAATTATTTAGTTTCACCTGAGTGCTTCGGTAGTTAGGTTTTATAATATCTGCGTATTACTAGACACAGTTCGTGAGTTTTCGTCAGGTTCTACAGTAGAGTTGCGCAGCACGTGCTGGTAGTACGTTTATCTGCATAGTTTAGTTTTCCACGATCTTTACTATGGACAGGGACTGCGATTGTTGTGTGCGGATGCGAGCAGAGTTGGTGACACTTCGCTCTCAGCTTCAGGCTGTGATGGCTTAGGTTACACAGCTTGAGGCTGCAGTGGATGGGCACCACTGTTATGGGCCGGCCGTGGGGATCCAACGGCCGTCCAGCGCGTCAGAGACCTACCATCAGTCCTCACCGGTGGCCAACCCAGTTATTGCTCGCAATGAGGCTGACCCCTCATCTGTGGTCAAGTGGGAGGTCGCCCTGGGGCGAAGCAGGTGGCGAAAGACTTCCCAGGCGGCCGCACATAAAGCCTCCCTAGTTTGTCTGACAAACAGGTTCGAAGTGCTGTCTGTGGCTGACACTGTCGCTGAGCCAGATGCTGTCGCCTGTCCTGTTTCAGAAGAGACCACTCAGCCTGCAAAATCCTGGCAATCACAGAGGGTGGGATTATTTGTAGTTGGGAGCTCCAACATTAGGCACATTATGGGGCACCTTAGGGACTTTGCTGACAAGAAGGGTAAGAAATCCAATGTGCACTCCGTGTGCACACCAGGTGGAGTCATTCGAGATGTGGAAAGGGTCGTCCCGGATGCCATGAAGAGCACAGGGTGCAGCCAACTGCAGGTGGTGGCTCACGTCGTTACCAATGATGTGTGTCACTTTGGATCAGAAGAGATTCTCTCTGGTTTCGAGCGGCTAACAGAAGTGTTAAGGGCTGCCAGTCTTGCTTACAAGATGAAAGCAGAGCTGACCATTTGCAGCATAGTAGATAGGACCGATTGTGGACCTCTGATACAGAGCCGAGTGGAGGGTCTGAATCAGAGGCTCAGACGGTTCTGCGACCGTGTAGGCTGCAGATTCCTCGACTTGCGCCAAAGGGGGGTTGGGTTTCGCGTTCCGCTGATAGGACAGGTGTCCATTATACGCAGGAGGGGGCTACACGGGTAGCAGGGGCTGTGCGCCGTGGACTGGGCGGTTTTCTAGGTTAGATGGGAAAACACAAGAAGGGCTTCGGTCACAGAGGGTGCAGGCTTAACAGAGGAAGAACGTAGACACAGGAACCATTCGTATAACAGTTGTAAATTGTCGTAGCTGTGTTGGGAAAGTACCAGAGCTCCAAGCGCTAATAGAAAGTACTGATGCTCAAATTGTTACAGGCACTGAAAGCTCCCAATTCAGATGATACAGTTGCTGAAAGGTTCAAAGAAAACTTGAGTTTGATTTCAAACACATATCCGAATCATATGATAATAGTTAGTGGTGACTTTAATTTACCCTCGATGTGTTGGCGAAAATACATGTTTTATTCCGGAGGTACGAATAAAATATCATCCGAAATTGTGCTAAACGCATTCTCTGAAAATTATCTCGAGCAATTAGTTCATGAGCCCACGCGAATAGTAAACGGTTGTGAAAACACACTGACCTCTTAGCAACAAATAATCCTGAGTTAATAACGAGCAGCAAAACCGATTCAGGGATTAGTGAACACAGGGCTGTCGTAGCAAGATTGAATATTGCAATCCCCAAATCCTCGAAAAATAAGCAAAAATTATACCTATTCAAAAAAGCAGATAAAAATTCACTTGACGCCTTCCTGGATGACAATCTCCACTCATTCCAAATTAATAATATAAGTGTAGACCAGATGTGGCTTGAATTCAAAGAAATAATATCGGCAGCAATTGAGAGATTTATAGCAAGTAAATTAACAAACGACAGAGCTGATCCTCCTTGGTACACAAAACGGGTTAGAACACTGTTGCAGAAACAACGAAACAAATATGCCAAATTTAAACAGAAGCAAACTCCCCAAGATTGACGATCTTTTACAGTAGCTCGAAATTTAGCGCAGACTTCAATGCGAGACGCCTATAACTGTTTCCACAATGAAACTTTGTCTCGAAACCTGGCAGAAAATCCAAAGCGATTCTGGTCGTATGTGAAGTATGTTAGCGGCAAGAAACAATCAATGCCTTCTCTGCGCGATACCAATGGAGATACTATCGAAGACAGTGCTGCCGTAGCAGAGTTACTAAACACAGCCTTCCGAAATGCCTTCACAAAAGAAAACGAAGTAAAGATTCCAGAATTCGAATCAAGAACAGCTGCCAACATGAGTAACGTAGAAGTAAATATCCTCGGAGTAGTGAAGCAACTCAAATCACTTAATAAAAGCAAGTCTTCTGATCCAGACTGTATACCAGTTAGGTTCCTTTCGGAGTAGGCTGATGCATTAGCTCCATACTTAACAATCATATACAACCGTTCGCTCGAGAAAAGATCCGTACCCAAAGACTGGAAAGTTGCACAGGTAACACCAATACTCAAGAAAGGTAGGATTAACCCACTAAATTACAGGCCCATATCATTAACGTCGATATGCAGCAGGTTTTAGAACATATATTGTGTTCGAACATAATGAATTACCTCGAAAAAAACTTTCTATTGACAAGCAGTCAACATGGGTTTAGAAAACATCGTTCTTGTGAAACACAACTAGTTCTTTATTCACAGGAAGTGCTGAGTGCTATTGACAAGGGATTTCAGATCGATTCCGTATTTATGGATTTCCGATAGGCTTTTGACACTGTATCATACAAGCGGCTCGTAGTGAAATTGCGTGCTTATGGAATATCGTCTCAGTTATGTGACTGAATCTGTGATTTCCTTTTCTGAGAGGTCACAGTTCGTTGTAATTGAAGGAAAGTCATCGAGTAATACGGAAGTGATTTCCGGCGTTCCCAAACGTAGTGTTATAGGCCCTTAGCTGTTCCTTATCTATACAAACGATTTGGAGACAATCTGAGCAGCCGTCTTCGGTTGTTTGCAGATGACGCTGTCGTTTATCGACTACTAAAGTCATCAGAAGATCAAAACAAATTGCAAAACGATTTAGAAGAAATATCGGAATGGTACGAAAAGTGGCATTGACCTTAAATAACAAAAAGTGTGAGGTCATCCAGATGAGTGCTAAAAGGAACGCGTTAAACTTCGGTTACACGATATATCAGTCTATTCTAAAAGCCGTAAATTCATCTAAATACCTAGGTACTACAATTACGAACAATTAAAATTGGAAGGAACACATAGAAATGTTGTGGGGAAGGCTAACCAAAGACTGCATTTTATTGTCAGGACACTTAGAAAATGTAACAGACCTACGAAGGAGACTGCCTACACAACGCTTGTCCGTCCTCTTTTAGAATACTGTTGCGCGGTGTAGGATCCTTAACAGGTAGTACTGACTGGGTACATCGAAAAAGTTCAAAGAAAGGCAGCACGTTTTGTATTATCGCGAAATATGGGAGATAGTGCCACAGAAATGATACAGGATTTGGGATGGACATCATTAAAAGAAAGGCGTATTTCGTTGCGACGGAATCTTCTCATGAAATTCCAATCACCAGCTTTCTCCTCCGAATGCGAAAATATTTTATTGACGCCGACTTACATAGGGAGGAACGATCACAAAGATAAAATAAGGGAAATCAGAGCTCGTACGGAAAGATATAGGTGTCCATTCTTCCCGCGCGCTGTACGATATTGGAATAATGGAGTATTGTGAAGGTGGTTCGATCAACCCGCTGCCAGGCACTTAAATGTGATTTGCAGAGTATCCATGTAGATGTAGATGCAGATGCAGCCCGGATCTTTCACCGTGGGGTTTTCACATCTTTGGTGACCTAAAGGAAGACATATATGAATTCTGGATCCTGTCGGACGAGGAGGTGCAAGAGAGGGTGCGGTTGTGGATCCGTCAGCGGCTGAAAGCCTTCCACTGAACAAAAATTGGTCGTGTTGTCTCGCAGTGGGATAAATGTCTCAACGCACGTGGTGATTACTTTTTTATGGAACCATCCCGTGCTCCTGTTGTGGCTGGTGTCTGGTTTCCATTTGACCTCCGCTTGTACACACATACATACGAGTACATGTACGTCTGTCGCTCCATGAGATGTTGCAGAGATATTTACGACTTGAAGAAGGATATTGGAAATTTTTTTCAAGTGTAAGGGGAAGCCAAGTAAAAATGAAAGACTATATACTGAGATGACAAAACTCGTGGGATACATCCTAATATCGTGTAATATCGTGTCGCACCTCCTTTTGCCTGACGTATTGTAGCAGCTAGACGTGTCATAGACTCAACAAATCGTTGGAAGCCCTGCAGAAATATTGAGCCATGTTGCCTCTATAGCCGTCCATAATTGCGAAAGTGCTGCGGGTACAGGGTTTTGTGCACAAACTAACCTCTCTATTATGTTCCATAAATGTTCGATGGGATTCTTGTTGGGCGATCTGATTGGCCAAATCATTCGCATAAACTGTCAAGAATGTTCTTTAAACCAATCGCGAACAGTTGTGGCCAGGTGACATGGCACGTTGTCATTGATAAAAATTCCATCTCTCTTTTTTTTGGAGCATGAAGTCCATAAATGGCTGCAAATGGTCTTCAAGTAGCTGAATATAGCCATTTTCAGTCAATGATCGACGCAGCTGGACCAGGGGACAGTCCACACCACCGTGGAGCCACCAACAGCTTGTACAGTGCCTTGTTGACAACTTGGATCTATGGCTTCGTGGTATGAAATAAACGTCCTTGTCAAACAAGTATGTCTGGTCATACAGGCCAGATCTGTCGTTAGTAAAAGTGAGCATGTATCTAAAACACCTAAATATGTTTCACGCTTTCATTTCTGGACCCTACAGTACAGCTGTTGTATAAAACTGCTAACTAACAAAATAGTGTGCGCCTTGCTATTGTGCCTGAATAATTGAAATGGGTATAGACGAAACGATAGTCCTTACTAATTTTGGTTTCTCCGCACCCCCACCCCTTGGGTACTCACTTCTTCACACTACCCCTTACCTCACTTTCCCTCGCCTTGCCAACCACACCAATGCCACACGTAACCAGTTGAATAATGTCACATGTTCTGTTGGTTCCACAGCTCCATATACGTTCCTTCCCCCTCCTGACCATTTCGTCACTATTGCGTTGCGGTTCTCTTTGTTGATTGTGCTGGTATAAGGGAATTTTCGGAGCATTTGCATACTGTTGTTTCAATCTGTTAACGATACATATTACTACTCGCCTATATAGTCGACTATTGTTTTTCATAATTTATTGTATTACAAGATAGTAATTCCATGTTTGTTACAAAAGTATTACGGTAAGACACTTCACGACGTTTACATGTGACCTGTAATAACGGATCTTCGTGTCATGTACTGTAAACACTATGATGTACCAATGTCTGCAAAGACAATGTAATTATCATGGAAAACAAGCAGTTAAGCTACCTTGTTCCGTAAAAGGCCACAGATTGCTTTGTGCAAACTGTGATGTTTCTCAGCCGATCTTTGGAAGATAGTTTCATCCATGTTCATGTCTGATTTTGTTCAAACACAACAACAGTGTGTATGATACCTTTCTTTCAGTTTCATATAATAGCTATGCTGTATGGTCCAGAAACGATAGTTTACAATATATTTGGCGCGTTACGTATGTTCTCACGTCTACTAATGACAGATCTGATCTATATCACTAGATATGCTTTGTCGATAAGGACTTGAATTTCATACCAGTCTGATGTTTTCCGACTTATAAATAAGGTACAGAATCAATGTACTTATACACTACTTTTCGTGGTCGCCATGTTATTACTATTGTGATTTATACTTCTATGTTTTATTTCAGTTTCTTATGTATCTGGATTACATGACAGTGAAATAAAAATTATTACGGCCAATTGGCGGCAGAGTCATTCAAATAATTTACCGTGATTGTGGCTCTAGCCAAATAAAAATTATCGAATACAGGTTTGCTTGATCCGTGGGAGAGTGTCACAGAAATACTGAGAAAACTGAACTGCCGGACGCTTGAAGATAGACGCACACTATATTGAGAAAGCCTACTTACAAACTTTAAAGGACCAGCCTTAAGTGGTTTAAGTGGTGAATCTCTGAATATACTACGTCCCTCTACATATCTCTACCGTAAGAATCACGACCTCAAGATCAGACTAATTACAGCACTTACACAGACAATTAAGCAGTCACTCTTCTCGTGCTCGATTGGTGACTGTAACTGGTAGAAGCCCTAGTAACTGGTACAATGCAAAGTACCATTCACAATGGTTTGCAGAGTATGGATGTAGACGCATGTGAACTCTGGATAATGGTTCTTTGGTGCCAATACTCGCAGACGTCGTTTGTGGTATGGTAGTCTTTGGCACCCACCAGTACACCCAACATCGTATTCTCTGTGCATTTCACGGCAAGTTGACGGTTCCCTATTAAATATTATCCCCTCACATGTACTAACTCTGTGTCTTTAAATTTTACGGTGTGAAAAATTCTGAGTCGAGAACCATGGTCCGTTACTCTACCGCTTGAAGGAATTAGGTTCTTATATGTATAATGGAGCTAAATGTTTTCCTGTTGGAAATTTTCCTCGTCATATTTATTACAACCCGCACCTTACGCATTAAACGTATGTTTCCAAAAATGTGCAGAAAGCTGTGCTACTTCTTTGACAACCAATCATGAACGGCACTCCGTGGATACGTTACAGAAGACTGCGTGTTTTTTCCCAATGTAGTTCTAGTAACGTCAAGACAGAAGCAAAAAAAGGGTTTACTTCACGCTGTAGCACTTTCCCAAAGCAGGTGAGAGAGAGTGCAACAGCTCTACTCTCTTAAAAGACATAACGTAAACATACAAATTAGCAAGATATTGTCAATCGGAGGAATGAATGGGTGGTATATAGAGAATCCGTTCATGTGAAATAGTTGGTTATTATTTCAACAATATTTGAGAACATTTCTTTTGGAGAAAATCCGTGGTCTAGCTAACTTACTTTAAAATGGATCAATAACAGTATTAACTGCAATAAAATATTTATTTTCAATGGTAACTTGTTACGGTCGGAATGTGACCAAGTTCAGACCATTTATACTGAAGTGCAAATACATAATGGACCTAGAGGGAAGTCTGATAATGGCAGTAACATACGAGAGTTGTCCAGAAAACAGGTTCCGATCGGTCGAGAAATAGAAACCACTGGAAAAATCCGGTAAAGCTTTGCACAGATGTGCAGTGTCTCTAGTATGCCCGTCGATCGTGTCGCGTCGCTCTTTTCAGTTATGAGTAAACAGTGAGTATGTAAAGGTGCGTAGGGAATAGCGTCTCCCGCCAAGTATGAGGGCCTGGTTAGAGATTTCGCCTGTGTCATGCAGCCCACATAACACAACCGTCGAGCAGTTTCTTCTTCATGCCAATTCTCGGCCGCACACTGCAGGGGCAATGAATAAGCTCCTGCAGCGTTTCCGATGAGAAGCGATTGATCGCCCACAATACACTCCGTAATTGGCTCCCCCTGAGTCTCATTTCTGGTCACGAGAACTGCTGGCTATGAAGACAAAATTTTTCCACAGACAACGAGCTGCAGAACAGTGCAGACAGCTGGCCGAAAGCACAGGCGGTTGCTTTCTAGGACGAGTATATAGGAAAGTTGTTACAAAACTACGGCAACACTCGAAGTTGGAGCGGCGACTATGTAGAGAAGTAAAACTTTTCTGATTTTCACTGTGGTTTCCACTTCGCGACCGATCAGAACGTACTTTCTGGAAACTATCGTATAAAATACATGATATACAACCAAAATTAAAAGAAGAAAATATTCTCTATAATGGTACACGGGGGCGGTGAACGGAGCAGGTGTTGTTGCACCACAAACATAAATTGCTGAGGATAGCAACGGTGTTGTTGCTCAAAAACACGATAATCCAACCACTGCATACAACATTATATCAGCAATGCAGGACATAAAACAAATATCACAGCGAGGTATTTTCAGTATTTTATCCATCTTCAGCCACTGTAGTCGTATTTAATGAAGTAATAAGCAATCAGCCACATAAAAGAAATGTACTTCCCTTACCGGTTTTGGACACATAGTGCCCTTCTTCATAAGGTCCAATCACATGTTCCAGGCCCATGATGCGCTTAATGGGGCTGGGACTTGTGACTGGATATTCTGAAAAAGGCACTAAGTGCCCGAAACCGGTACAGAAATTTAATTTCTTTTGTGCAAATGGTTGCTTATTATTTCATTAAATAACAATATTATGAAAAGGATAGTTGCTACTCTCTATACCACGGAGACGTTGAATCGCACATACGTGCAACAAAAAGACTGTCACACAATAAGCTTTCAGCCAACAAGGCCTTTGTCAAAAATAGATCACTCACACACACACACACACACACACACACACACACACACACACACACACACACACACACACACAGGCGCACGCACCCACGCAACCGCAACTCACACACATATGACTGCAGTATCTAGCAGCTGAGTGGCTTCAGCTATTTTTGACAAAGGCCTTGTTGGCTGAAAGCTTATTGTGTGACAGCCTTTTTGTTGCGCCTATCTGCGATTCAGCATCTCCGCTACATGGAGAGTAGCAACAATCCTTCTCATAATATTGTTACATTCCATCCTGGATTTTCCATTGATTGATTTTCACAAAAGTCAATAACAAATGAAGAAATAGGTACATTACATTGTATAAAACACTTGCTATGGACAAGTATTCATCAATATGTGGTAATAAATATAGAAAATCCATAGCCATTTGCGGGGATTTGCCGAAAACACATAGTCATATGCCAGCAAAGACAGAGCTTAGTTCGCGCCAATGGTATACAGGGGGGTGGCGTGGACGTTTCGATGTGCGCAATCTAGCGGAAAACGATTTTAGAGCTGCGACAGCGATTGTGTGTTAAAAACGTACTGGCACGTAGGCAAGCATGTAGAAGATCATGTGAGATATTGTAGACTGCTCGTAGATCGTGGTGTCAGTGAAATTACTGCTTAAGTGACGCCGTTAACCATGGAGGTGGCGTGGAAATGTCGACACGTACGTTTCAGCGGATGAAGATCTCGAAGCTGGGTAGCGACTAGCTATTACAGAACACTGGTGTGCAAACAGGACAACCGTAGCAACGTATCTCCGATTCCGTAGATGAATGTGACTAAGTGACGAACAAGTAAAATAGGCGTACATAGTATCAGATGTACGGCAGTACTACGACACAAAACATCGCGGACCCATACGCAGTCATAAATGTAAAACAAAAACAGCCACCGTCTACTATCATGTGTATAGTTTCTTCTTCCAATTTTGATTTTATATTATGTATTAATACCTTTATCAGATTTCTTTCTAAATCCAGTCTTTATTTACATTCTAGTATAAACGGTCTGAATGTGGTCACTCTGTGAGCGAAACCCGTTCCCATGACAAATAAATATTTTATTTCGATCAAGACTCTTTTTAAACCATCTTAAAATATTAATGTATTGCGAAATAACTAGTTCCACATTTTAATTAGCCAATAAGATATAATAATCATGAGATGTTACTTTTTCCTTGATCTACTCTTTTCGTACTTCTTTCACTTTTTAATGGCACGTTCTGCAGTTCAGCGGTGGTCATGTAATATGCCTGCCACTATCACGAAATCAGCAAGAAAAAAAGGAAAAGTCTTCTAGCGATTTCACGCCTTCACAAAACAAAAAAAAAAAAAAACAAAAAATGAAGAAGAAGCCCCTGCTCGCTGATTAATCGTTCATACAGAATATAACAGCCAAATATCTCCGCTGGGGAGTCTTCAAATTTATCTCAGGGGGGGATATCTGTATTGCAAGGGATCACCAGCACAATGATAGCACAGATTAAATTAAACAAACGGGACCGAAAATATTTATAAAATTTTTAATAATGAGGAGTCACCTGAATCTGAGACAAAAAGGTAAATGGATCACTTTTAATTAATCTAGATTATTTCGATGATGTAGAAATACAGTATAAAGTCAGTGATACATGTAAAAAAATAGAATTTGTTGTTACAATGGCACAACTAAAAAAAGTTAGCTTGAAACTAAAAATCATGGAACCCTTACTATCCACAAAATTCTCGGTCAAAAGCTTACATGTGCAACATCGTTAAACTAATTAATAAGAAAGTCTCTTCACAAAGAAGATCAATCTGTCTGAATAACACACAAATCAACATCCCTCAATTATCTATGAGCAGTTGAAACTAATAACAAGAAAGACTGCTAGCGGACGGGTGGGTGGCGTTCTAATAGATCTAAACACCTCAGAAACGCAACTAAAGAAAAGTGTTGAACAGTAAGTCCAAATCTGTATTGCTCTTTCCAGCGCAAATCGCAAGAGAGAAACGGCTAAAATTCTTGAATAGTGGACACTGTGTATTTCTTAGTTGTCTGCATGTTGACACGCCGATTGTTATGCCACCGCTCATTGGGTAAACCAAAAATTGAGATGGGTGACCGCTGGAGCTCTCAGAATACGAAAAGTTCTCACTCTGTGGGAGCACAGAAAGACGGAGTCGCATACGTCGGTGCCCTGCAGGGAGAGCAGATTCGTAACACTTACGAACACTTCCGGGACTTAGCGGTACTTCCTGATTTCAAAGGGCGTGCTCTGTCCTGCGGAAAAACAAGAGCGGTCACAGGCATCCTGCGATTTCTTGGAAATACCCGGCCGTTGAGAAGCTAAGAGAAAGTGCCATGTACACGACGTTCGCCTTACGTTATTGGCAACACCTCAGACACTGAAGCACCACGGGCTTGCATAAGCTCAAGGCGTTGCTTCCCCAGACTTAAGCAGGTTAAGTGCCACCAGAGGTCCTCCGTGCCAGGGACCTATTTCCTCCGCCGTGTCAGCGGTTGGGCCCATCTATATAGGGTGGTGCGAGCCAACATCTCGGCAGTTTGCTCCACCGAACCTGTGGGCCAGTTTATGCTCCGGCTCTTAGCAGCCCATCAGTCAGAGGCCGGTTGGAGACCAGCGCAGCGAGATCTGCGACAGCCAGCGATATTTCGAGACGTTACCTGTCGCCCAACAACGCCGAACGCTGAACCTCCGTCATTAGGGATTATCAGTGGCATAGCCTTCACGTCCCACGACGTTTATTCAGTGTGTCTTCCTGGCGTATGCCTGTTAGTGTCTGAGAAGTTTTATTATTTTTTTTATCGAGAAGGGTTTTTCCTTTGTTATTAAATCTCTTCTCTGTGGTCGTAATAAACTCTTGTTTTTGTTCACCTGCGCCTTATTATTGCTCATCGGGCATTTTGCCGTGGGGAATATGCCAAAGAGTCCTGTGTTTGAAAGCGATCAGCCCTTCCAGGCACGATCCTAATTCATCTGAGCTGTCTCACTCAAGAGAAAAATACTGTAACTTGGCTCCAATTGTCACTACATATGTCTTTTTATCTCAGTACATTTAAGAAATCACAGATATTTTTAGACAGAATGAAGATCGCATAGCGACATGTAACAGACCAGTTATGTTACAGTTATGAACTGTGAGGAGAGCTAGTCACCTCAATTAACTGTCGTTCTATTTTCATCTCATTAAGTGCAACATCGATGGCACATTTATTTAAATTAACAGTAAAGTCGAAAAGTGTACAGACAATATGCGTGCAAAGAAAAGAGGGTCAATTGTGGCCATTAGATTGAGTCGTACCGAGATTCCCGACAACTTGGCACCAAGGGTACAGTACAAAACACATTCACTGCTTTCAGCACTACGTAGCCGCTTCTTTCCGACAGTGAGAGATGCTTGTTCCTGGTTTGTGCGAGGCATTATCCAATGACGAATCCTTCAGGTTATCTCCGCTTATGTTGGTATCCTTAGCCAGATGGTGAGTTGTCTGCTCAACGGACAAATTTAAAGTTATAAAGCTGCCAATGTGTCGTTAAGCGATCAGTAACCCTCAGACCATCTTGACCAACATCACCTCAGGAAATTTGAGAAGAGCTGCGCTGACTCGTGAGCAGCTTCCCCATATGAGATGAGCCGGTCTCGTCACTATCTTCCCTTGTTTCACGCTCAGGACTCTGGTTAATCCCTCGATATACTATACTCCACAAGGTGACTAGCTGTAGAAGAGCAGTGCGTTTTTTCTATGTTTTATGTAGAATAAGTACATATGTGTTTATGTGTTGTGATATTTACATGAGTCATATAGGCCAATTCATTTTGAGGGGCCACATGAAACGTGCCTTTCTTGGATATAGAGATATTTCCATGAAAATTTCTCGGTGAGCGATTATATAAAATATATTGAATGGTAATTACTTCTCGTAAGTAAATATCACGACGGGAATGCACGAACTATTTACGATGAGCAAAATTCTTTTCATGGAAGCACCGTGAAAACAGAAGTCATTTGCATTTAAATATGTCACTGTCAGAAAAATAACAGTGGGATGGCATCAGGCCAGTGAGCATGTTGGGTAACGTCATTGTACAATGATGTTTGATCACTCTGTTGACGAACAATCCTTAAGTAGAAAAATATGTAAGATAAAGAAAAAGATCGGCAAATTAAGCTCAGGGGCTTTCTGTCTTCGGTTAAAGAAGAATTAACGATAGAACACATATAGTTTTCCGTCGTTTCGTCATCGAACAATCCGCCTCCAACTTCTCGGCGTTGTCCCCTGGAATTCATCAATATACAATGAAAATTATGACCATGACAAAGGAAATGAAGAATAAAAAATAGTCACTTACTGCCAGCAAATAGGACTGCAATACACTTGCATCTGGTCTCTCAGAACTAGCATAAGAAAAAGACGCAAAAGCATTTACACACCTGAAATTACATACATGTGTTTATTGTAAACAACATAGGGTATAAGTCTTAACAATTCCAGAAGCTTGGCTTCTTAGACAAATGTTTACTTCGATTACGAACAGAGAAAAATAACTCTTTCGTCTTTACTGACATTGTCCCAAAAAATTGCATACATGGAAATGCACAGCGATTCATTACCTTGTTGTTCATATCATTTTAAGGCAGCCCTTGCCCATAGCTGGGTTCCACTTGTAATATAATGGACACGGTTCTGGTAGCCCAATTTACGGTAAGTTATTTCCACTAAAGGCATGAATAAACTCATTTTATATGATACTCTCCTAAAATATGACTTTTTCATCTTGAGTAACTACGGCTAAACACTAAAATTTCAGAAGATTGGCTTACAGCAAGTGTTGCCGTTGTTTAAAAAAGGGGATCACAGCAAAACTTCAAATTACAGAGGTGTTAGTGTGTTAACCACAGTCTGCAAAATATAGTTAGATGTATTAAGTAACAAATTAAAGTTTATTACAGGTGTGCTACTTCTAGAAGAACAAAATGGCTTCATAAGAGGAGGATCACATACCGATAATAGAGCATGACTGAAAAAAATGGTGCGTTGGAAAGTGTTGTGGCAACGCTGAAGAGTAGGTAGCGCGGAATGATATGTAGACTGCTGATCACGCTGTCTCGCCTTTTACTAACCAGTAAATATGAAGCAATGGAACGTTGTACAGCGTGCCTTTTCGGTAAAAGCCTACTGCAATAACGGTAGTGTGGAGGGGTCATTCAACAACGAACGGCGTGGTCGTGTCCCTCAGGGCATGCAATCAACACCTGGGTCCACAATTTTAAGATAACGGATTCTGAACTGAAGAAAAAATCTGCAGGGATACCTCGAACCTCATATACGGGAGACAATATCTAGGCTGTGCGAACTGCTTTCGCAAGAAGCCCACAACGTTCTGTCCGACATCACGTAGAGTCTCTACAACTACATCGTCCGAGTGTCCAACGAATACCAAAAGCGGATTTAAAAGTCTCTTCCGTACAAGCTGCAGATTGCTCAGCGACTTCAACTTAAAGACCTTCTAATGTGCAGACAGTGTGCTGAGCGCATATTAACAAACGTAAACCACGACGACAATTTCATTAACAACCACTTGATGTCAGACGAAGCTCACTTCCACATTAAAGGCTTTGCCAATAAACAGAATTTTCGCTACTGGTCCCACCAAAATCCACGTCACCTACACGAGCGTCCATTGCACAGCAGCAACATTACTGTATGATGCTTTATTGAAGATGATGGCGGATGCGCAACCACTGTAACGTCTCTTCGGTATGTTACCATGATGGAACGTTTTCTAGCACACGAACTGCCCAATTTTCGTGCCGACAGATGATTTCAACATGGCGGAGCAATGACACATATGGCACGGTTATCTATGGGAGCTGGACGACTATTGTTTGGTAACTCTGTCATTTCAAGGAACGGTGACACTGCATGGCCCACAAGATATTCTGACAGCGGGTAATTTTTTCTTGTCTGGTCACTTCAAGAACGCGGTCTATCATACTCGATCTGCTACTACCGAAGAACTTAAAGCAAGTATATGAGAGGAAACCTCCGGGGTTCCTATTGAAATGTTAGATCAAGCCCCGCAAAATGTTTCTGCAAGGATGCAGGAATGTGTGCGTCGAGGGAGAGCTCATCTATCGGAAGTGGTATTCAAGGAAAAGAAGTGCTTAGGGCATTCAATAATGGCATACGGTGTACTACATAATGACGTAAATAAGTATGTGTAAAGTAACAGCGCTCATCCATTCATCTCCAATCCAAAATTTCTCAATCTTTTGAGTCATCCTGTACATTTTCTGCGCGACAACTAATACAGAAAAGAAGAGAATTTAATTCACCAACCTATTTACCTTTCATAGATTTTGAACAAACATTTGACAGGGTAGATAGAGAGAGCATGTGGGAAGTTATGGGAAAACGTGGATCGCCAAATCGCTTAATAAACTGCATCAAGAGTTTGTATAATGGAACTTAAGTATACTTGACGGGCCCAATTGCAAAGGGGAAAATATTTTAAAAAAGCAGGGCTTGAGACAAGAGAGCACTTTATCGCGAATTCTTTTAATATTTAAGTAGACGACGCCATCCGAAAATTGAAATAAAGTGTGCCGGAAGGGATCCATATACACATAAATGTATTAACGTACTATTATGTGCTGATAACATTGTATTAATGGCACATTTTGAAAATGAAGTACAAAAACCAAACCATCTTTTAAAATTAATTAGAAAAGATTATGCTTTTGAGATAGCAGAATGTAAAACTAAGACATTAGCATTCCATGGAAAATACCCAATACGATGCAAAGTTGTAATCGAAGATCTGATTTTGGAACAAATTCATCACTCCAATTCCCAAGGGTGCTATGGAACTTTTAACGAAGATAAGAATGTAGATATTAAATTATAGAGATTTCAGAACCTATGCGGCACTATAAGCAGAATATTAAAAAAATACACTAAGAGACACAAGAATGAAATTTAAGGATGGGTGTGCGTGTTCCATCGTATGATAGTGAAACTTGGGTTATGAAGAAGGAAGGTTTTAGCCGTATTCATGGTGCCGGAATGAAATTTTTACGATCAGTCAAAGGAAGCACTAAGACAGGATTCCTAATGCAAACATTAGACAAGAACTGAATGTTTTTGCAATAAATCAAAAAACAGAAGAGCACCAACAAAAGTGGAAGGAAAGTCTGGAATGAATGGAAGAAGCAAGGTTCCCAAAGATGGCCTTGAACACAACTCAAAAGCGAAGAGGGACATAGGACGGCCAGTAAAAAATGGAACTGCGGTCAGAACAGGTTGACAGACCTAATCTGTGGAAGTCAGACGAAGAAAAGGAAGTAATTACACAAGGAAGGATCCAACATATTCCTAGCGAGTCACAGTAAATAATATTATCATTGTCATCCAAAACACAGGACATAAAACACTCCTGCAAGTAGGAAAAGAAATCCGAATTGTTTGTGCAAGGCACAAATGGTATTTATTGCCGTTGCTTGTGGAATAACTTCACAGGATAGCAACACTTCATAAAAGACTAGAACTCTCCTAGGTTCCATCTCCTCCTGTCTTCCTCTCCCGGTGTTACCACAACGTGCCACAAGCATACTCATTCAAGAAATCATGTGACATGTAGTATACCTGATTAGTTGTCTAAAATTAGTTTTAGATCTTCTACCGTCTATAAAAGTTTGGCTCTAAGTATACGGTACACCTGAATATTGCGAGGAGCTTGATACATGCAGTCTGGGATGGTGTTTAGCCGCTGTGGCCTGGTTGTTGCGAGTTGCCAGTTCAAATCTGACCACAAGCAAGTATTTACGATTTATTATTCGTCATTTCTGGAAGACCTTGGAAATATCTTAATATTGTAATTTCAGAGTAAGATACAGTCGTCGCTTGCACAGATATTTTTATTTCACTTTATCTATTACGACAAGTTACTTGGTCGTCTTTACAAGCGTACAAAACTAGCGACATTATAAGTCTTTAGAGGTTGGACATACATTTATGTGAAGTATAAGAAGTCCATTACGGACGCTTTCTTAGCGTTGGTTTAGCAGGTGTCAATATCTTCTTCACAGAAGCATAATGCCAGGGTATGTACAAAAATGTACACCCACTGAGGTGACAAAAGCCATGGGATGCCTTCTAATATCGTGTATGACCTTTTGCCCTGCGTAGTGCAGCAACTTCGCGTAGCAGGGACTCAACGAGTCGGTCTGTCCGCTACAGAAAGATTGAGCCATGCTGCCTCTATAGCTGTCCATAACTGCAGACGGTCTCCAAGGGGCCGGACATAACCGTTTACAGTCAGTGTTCGGTTCATTTGGACCAGAAGACACAGTCCGTTCTACGTAAACAAAGCCCACACCATTATGGAGCCAGCACCAGCATGCAATGTGTCTTGTTGATAACTCGGATCCACGGCTTCATGGGGTATGCGCCACACTCGAACCCAACCATCAGCTCTTACCAAACGATACCGGGCTCATCTGACAAGGCCACGGTTTTCCAGTCGTCTACGGTCCAACCAATATGGTCAAGAGCTGCAGGCGATGTCGTTTTGTTAGCAAAAGCACTCGCGAAACGTGAATAGTCACCATCTAGCAGATGTAGAAACACGCCTCCCAACTTTTGTTTGTGTCACACAACTCCTTCTTGGTGCTGCGATTTTTTCCATCAGTATACATAATGAGAATCCTCCAACTAACGAATTTCTCAAATCTGGGGTGAATAAAATACAATGTAATATATATCAGAGATTTTACACAGAAGACAGGAAGGGCATGTAAGACGCGCCTTTGTGAGCACTCGCTCAACAATGACGGTGATAATTCATACCAGTCAACTTTCGCAGAACATCTCAAAATCGAGAAATGCACTCTTTCTCCTCCATCACTGCTCGAAATGGAAATATTGCAGATAATTGACGAAGGCTACAAAACGTAACTTTTATAAATTGAAATGGATAAACATTCCCACCTATATTCAAAAGATTTGTCGACTAACGAGTTAGCTCTGAAAAGGAGACAGTATTTTGACTGTATAGAATGTCTTATAAAAATCAGAAAATTAGCCTATTTTTTAGGTATTAGAGCTATGTACCATGATTTTTCAAATATATGCAATTTCCTAATACACTTTAGTTATAGTTTTTATATGCTTTATATATGTTCCTTGCTGTTGGCAGAACCGCTTGACATTTACATACATGTGATTCATTTAAGACCTTGTGTAAATTATCAATTTGTCAATCTCTGTTTACAATAACCACATACATTATGTACATTTTTGCACGTGTCATAGCATTATGGTTCTGTGAAGAAGATATTGACATCTGCTAAAGATTACTAGCAGCAAGTAAGCTTCTGTAATACGCTACTTATACTTTACATAAACGTATAGCCAAGCTCTTAAGAGTTATAATATCGCTATTTTTGTGGGCTTCTGAAGATGACAAATTAATTTGTGGAAATTGGTAAACTGAAATAAAAGTATCTGTGTAATAGTCGACTGAATTCCATTCTAAGACATATGCAACGGTTACTGAAAAATAACAGCTACGAATAGCATAATATTTTTGTAATGTGCATATGTTCTGAAATACTCGATGTTTGTATAAATATGAGCAGTAAGGAATATCCGACGTTTGTATGAATAGGAACTGTCAGGCCAGGAGAGCAGTTCCGCTCTGGCTGTATGATGGTGTCTGTCATAAACGTGCTTAACAATGCTAAGTGAGTTTTATTGATGACACAGCTTTCGGATTTGGGCTTGAGTATGGTTAAGACATAAAAATATCAGTACTAGAGCAATAAAGCAAGCCAAGAGACTGTGATTAGAACCCAAATTTGTTAGGTTATATCTGGAACACTCGCTCTCGTGGATGTAATTCATGACAACAGAATCAGATCCATGCCAGTCAACTTACTACAAATGGTTTTGAGCGCAGACGAACTGAATGCTGCTTTTAAACTGTTTTGGGTGGAGTGTGACATGCTCAGTTAATTCCTTCTTCGAGTAAATATTACAAACTGAGCGGGCTGCTCAAGAGGTGGAAATCTGGACTCGTTTGAGAGAACAGAGTTCTAATTTGAGCGCAGCCAATTTAACAGAATTTGTGCGCACTCTCGTAAATCACTAGCTGCGGTATCTGGTTTACACAGCGCCTGCACAACACGACGCGTGGCTGTAAAACAACGGGACTGATGCTGTCACAGAGTAAGTACGCATGTGCCAAAGATAAAAGACCAATAGCTATGAAATGTGAAGCCGTCCCGGTCGAATGAGGAATCTCTGGTGTCTGCAGCCAGGCCTAGGCCTCTGTTTGCGTAAGAGCTGTCATTTTGTTTTGCCGGAGAAAAATGATAAGTGTAATAACATAGCAACGAACTGTATTGAAGTTTCACGTTAAACATGGAAATACTGCTACTGAAACTTATCTTTTACTGAAAGAAGTGTGTGGGGAGGACTGTTTATCACGTGCGTGAGTTTTTGAGTGGTTCAAGCGTTTCCAAGATACCTGAGAAGACGTTGAACATGACTCAGGACCAGGACGCCCCTAAACTTCAAAAACGGAGGAAAGTATCTAAAAAGTAGGTAATCCGACTCGATCTGACCGTTGTTTGAGTACCCGACCGATTTATGAAACTGCAGGAATTGACGATAAATGCGTAAGGCAAATTTTACATAATCAATTTAACATGAGAAGAGAGTGAGCGAAACTAGCGCCGAAAATTCTCACGATCAAAGAAGAAGAAGCTAGCGCGACTGAACTCCAGCGTGCCGTGTATAGTGTGACAGCAACTCATTTTCAGATTATAATGCGAAAAGTGACAGACGGAGTTGCAGCTAAAATGAATGTTTGTTCAGTCGATGACCGGTTTTGTGCTGGATCCATTCTCAAAGCAACCAATGGTTGCGAAGTAAAGTGTTGGGGATGGGTTGATCTGGGGAGAAGAGACCAAACAGCGAGTTCATCGGTCTCATCGGGTCAGGGAACGATGGAGAAGGAAGTTGGCCATGCCCTGTCAAAGGAACCATCCCAGCGTTTGCCTGAAGCGATTTAGGGAAATCACGGAAATCCCAAATCAGGATGGCTGGACGCGGGATTGAACCGTCGTCCTCCCGAATGCAAGTCCATTGTACTAACTACTGCGCCACTTCGCTCGGTTCGCGGAGTAAAGTGTCCGTCCAAACAGGTAGTAAACATAGTGGATACAGAATGAGATTTTCACCCTGCAGCGGAGTGTGCTCTGAATGTGAAACTTCCTGCCAGATTAAAAGTGTGTGCCGGACCGAGACTGGAACTCGGGACATTTGCCTTTCGCGGGCAAGTGCTCTACCATCTGAGCTACCCAAGCACGACTCACGACCCATCCTCACAGCTTCAGTTCTGCCACGTTTGGAAGGTACGAGACGAGGTACTGGCAGAATTGAAGCTGTGAGGATGGGTCGTGAAACGTGCTTGGGTAGCTCAGATGGTAGAGCACTTGCCGCGAAAGTCTAAAGGTCCCGAGTTCGAGTCTCGGTCCGGTACAAAGTTTTAATCTGCAAGGAAGTTTCAAAGTGGATACATAGGTATGTGGTCGCAGCTAGTATTCGTTAACGTTGATTTCAACCGCTCACAGACTAAATAAACATCCATCTTAGTTACAATTCCGACTGTCTCTTTTTGCATCACAAGAAGAAGCCCGTAAAATGTTTGTACTGACACTTCGAATACCATTGGAAAAGATCCTAACCTATAGGAAAGTTTTGATAACATGTGAAAATCTTGGTTTCTCACTCATGATCCAGAAACTAAGCGTCAGTCCATGCACTGGAAGGGACCGCCATAACCGAGAGCGAAAAGAGCTCGAATGAGAAAAACAAGATTAGAAGAGACCGACTTTTTTATATTCATGGAATTCTGTGTCTTGGCTGGGTTCTTAATGGTCAAACTATTAATCAATATTACTACCTTGAGGTTCCTGCTCAACTCCGTGAGAAAATAAAAAGAAAACGAACCGAACTGTGGAAGAACAATTAATAGGTTCTGCATCAAGACAGCACACAGGCCCACTCCGCAATGACTGTTAAAAACGTATCTAGCGCAGTACAGCATCGCAGTGTAGACCATCCACCATATTCGCCTGGCGTTCTATCTATTATTCCCCATGAACAAACCAGCATTAAAAGGGACAAGATTTTAGTGCGTTGAAGCAGTGAAAGAAATAGCGGCAAAAGTCATCAAGGAGTTCCAACAGAAAGACATCCAGCACTCTTTCCATCAAAGGAAAATTCGCATGGAGCATTGTGGGGATAGAGGAGGGTAGTATACTGAGGGTGACAGTAAAAATACGTTGTTGTTGTTGTGGTCGTCATTCCTGAGACTGGTTTAATGCAGCTCTCCATGCTACTCGTCCTGTGTAAGCTTCTTCATCTCCCAGTAACTACTGCAACCTACATCCTTCTGAATCTGCTTAGTGTACTCATCCCTTGGTCTCCCTCTACGATTTTTACCTTCCACGCTGCCCTCCAATACTAACATGGTGATCCCTTGATGCCTCAGAGCATGTCCTACCAACCGATCCCTTCTTCTAATCAAGTTGTGCCACAAACTTCTCCCCAACCCTATTCAATGCCTCCTCATTAGTTATGTGATCTACCCATTTAATCTTCAGTACTCTTCTGTAGCACCACATTCCAAAAGCTTCTATTCTCTTCTTATGCAAATTATTTATCGTCCATGTTTCACTTCCATACATGGCTACACTCCATACAAATACTTTCAGAAAAGACTTCCTGGCACTTAAATCTATACCCGATGTTAACGAATTTCTCTTCTTCAGAAACGCTTTCCTTGCCATTGCCAGTCTACATTTTATATCCTCTCTACTTCGACCATCATCAGTTATTTTACTCCCCAAATAGTAAAACTCCTTTACTACTTTAAGTGTCTCATTTCCTAATCTAATTCCCTCAGCATCACCTGACTTAATTCGACTACATTCCATTATCCTCGTTTTGCTTTTGTTGATGTTCATCTTATATCCTCCTTTCAAGACAGTATCCATTCCGTTCAACTGTTCTTCCAAGTCCTTTGCTGTCTCTGACAGAATTACAATGTCATCGGCGAACCTCAAAGTTTTTATTTCTTCTCCATGGATTTTAATACCTACTCCGAATTTTTCTTTTGTTTCCTTCACTGCTTGCTCAATATACAGATTGAATAACATCGACGATAGGCTACAACCCTGTCTCACTCCCTTCCCAACCACTGCTTCCCTTCCATGTCCCTCGACTCTTAGAACTGCCATCTGGTTTCTATACAATTTGTGAACAGCCATTCGGTCCCTGTATTTTACCCCTGACACTTTCAGAATTTGAAAGAGAGTATGCCAGTCAACGTTGTCAAAAGCTTTCTCTAAGTATACAAATGCTAGAAACGTGGGTTTGCCTTTCCTTAATCTAGCTTCTAAGATAAGTCGTAGGGTCAGTATTGCCTCACGTGTTTCAATATTTCTACGGAATCCAAACTGATATTCCCCGAGGTCGGCTTCTACCAGTTTCTCCATTCGTATGTAAAGAATTCACGTTAGTATTTTGCAGCTGTGATTTATTGAACTGATAGTTCGGTAATTTTCACATCTGCCAACACCTGCTTTCTTTGGGATTGGAATTATTACATTCTTCTTGAAGTCTGAATGTAGTTCGCCTGTCTCATACATTTTGCTCAGCAGATGGTAGAGTTTTGTCAGGACTGGCTCTCCCAAGGCCGTCAGTAGCTCTAATAGAACGTTGTCTACTCTTGGGGCCTTGTTTCGACTCAGTTATTTCAGAGCTCTGTCAAACTCTTCACACACTATTATACATCCCATTTCATCTTCATCTACATCCTCTTCCATTTCCATAATATTGTCCTCAAGTACATCGCCCTTGTATAGACCCTCTATATACTACATCCACCTTTCTGCTTTCCCTTCTTTGCTTAGAACTGGGTTTCCATCTGAGCTCTTGATATTCATACAAGTGGTTCTCTTTTCTACAAAGGTCTCTTTAATTTTCCTATAGGCAGTATCTATCTTACCCCTGGTGAGATAAGCCTCTACATCCTTACATTTGTCCTCTAGCCATCCCTGCTTAGCCATTTTGCACCTCCTGTCGATCTCATTTTTGAGACGTTTGTATTCCTTTTTGCCTGCTTCATTTACTGCATTTTTATATTTTCTCCTTTCATCAATTAAATTCAATATCTCTTCTGTTACCCAAGGATTTCTAGTAGACCTCGTCTTTTTACCTACTTTATCCTCTGCTGCCTTCACTACTTCATCCCTCAAAGCTACCCATTCTTCTTCTACTGTATTTCTTTCCCCCATTCCTGTCAATTGTTCCCTTATGCTCTCCCTGAAACTCCGTACAACCTCTGGTTTAGTCAGTTTATCCAGGTCCCATCTCCTTAAATTCCGACCTTTTTGCAGTTTCTTCAGTTTTAATCTACAGTTCTAACCAGTAGATTGTGGTCAGAGTCCACATCTGCCCCTGAAAATGTCTTACAATTTAAAACCTGGTTCCTAAATCTCCGTCTTACCATTATATAATCTATCTGAAACCTGTCAGCATCTCCAGGCTTCTTCCATGTATACAACCTTCTTTTATGATTCTTGAACCTAATGTTAGCTATGATTAAGTTGTGCTCTGTGAAAAATTCTACCAGGTGGCTTCCTCTTTCATTTCTTCCGCCCAGTCCATATTCACCTACTACGTTTCCTTCTCTCCCTTTTCCTACTACCGAATTCCAGTCACCCGTGACTATTAAATTTTCGTCTCCCTTCACTATCAGAATAATTTCTTTTATTTCATCATACATTTCTTCAATTTCTTCGTCATCAGCAGAGCTAGTTGGCATATAAGCTTGTACTACTGTAGTAGGTGTGGGCTTCGTGTCAATCTTAGCCACAATAAATAAGTATGTTTTTGAAATAAAAAGTTTAACAACCATAGTCCCATTACTTTATAGGCACACCTCGTAGTTTCCACAATCACAGTAAACTGGCGTTAAACACTCTACAGACTGAGGTGAGTGGAAGGAATGAAAGCTGAGCGGACAGTACTACAGTGGAGCCTCGTTTATCTGGCGCTCACTAATCCGGATCTCCTGCTCATTCGGAATTCCACTACATATAGGTAATTTTAGTACGGTACCTGAACAGCTTTAGATGCTCAATGGCGACAGAAATTAAATTTGGACTCAGCCAACCGCCATACACGGATCGAGTCTCGGTGCCGGTTGACACGTTAACATTAAGGTGTCCTGTAGTGCATAGCTCCAGTTTGTTGCGAGTGAGACTGACATCAAAAGGAAGAAAGTAGTGGTGCCGATCAACAAAAAGTTGGATGTGCTGCATAGCGTGGGTGAATGAGAATTGTTGATAATCATTGCTGTTGAATTTAGTTTTGGTATTCCAATGGCGTCAGACTGTGTAGTGTAACGACGTATTAGTTTTCGTTTGATATATGACCATGTGCAGACTTCGTCACCTACGTCAGTTACAACCCACTTCAAAAATGATTCATATTCTTTTTAAATTGTCATAGAATGGTTCTTGAACGAAACTGTAAAACATCAGTTGAGTCGTGTGCAGAGAATTACATCACTTGGGCCAATTGGTTTTCGTAACTTTTTCGAATTTAAATTTCGTTTGTTTCTCCTTAGAAAATTATATCGACACACGTTATCTTGATCTAATCGATATCAGAATCACACATTAAATAAACTTTTTAGATTCAAAGTTTCGGTGAACGACGTAAGAATTACTAATCTTGTCAAATATATTATTAATCCGTTCACACAATTCTTCGTAAATAAATCTTCAAGACACGTGTTTCAACTTTAATAGCATACACTATTTTATTAGCTTCCTACACATACAGATGTGAACTTGAGCGTTGACAGACAGTGACTAACATTTCAATAAGATTAAGATCTATATGATGTCATTGTTGTACAAAAAGAGTATAAAACTTCATTTTTAATTTTTAGAAGCACGACGCAACAACTCGGTTCCAGGATCTTCTGTTGCTCCTTGGCTGTCGACCCGCGACGTATAGCGGCCAGCAATTTCCTCTCTGGTCGCGGCAACGAAGATGCTGTCCCCGTTCGTTGCGCCGACCTCTCCGTACATGAAACACATAAAAAAATACAAACTTTTAGATAATTCACATTTATTACAAATAATAAGAAAACACATAAACAAAACTAAATTAAACTTATAGTCACCTGCAAACTGGGCTGACTTTGGTGGATGGGTGACGCTTAATTTCGTCCCACTACATACCCCACCCACAAGCTCAGTTTGTCAGGTTTTAACCGGAATTAAAACTGTTCAATATACAATATTTAACTGTTAATACATTTTCCTCACAATTTACGTAACCTAGAGTCCTTGCTATTAGATAGATTTAATCCTTTTAATACGATATCGTTGTGACTATTTGTCATTTACTCTTAATTGTGCTCTTATGGTAATTCGTAACCGAATATAGGGAGATTGCTCCTCTTCAGTTAATAGTTGCTAATAAATACTAATTTAGTACGTTCTTTAACGTTGTACATTAGGACAGAGCGTTCAAATTGTGATAGATTAGTTTCAGTTTCATTTATTTACTAGAGTTATTCTTTTCAAGAATGTATATTACTAATAAGTTTCTCACAATAACTAATAGTACTATTTACTTTACGTCATCCTCTTCCCTAATGCCTTATTTATGCCTGAGGTTAAGAAGAAATCAAGCAAAACTTTCTTTGGAATCTCGGCACGGCTTTCTTTACCTTCGGACACCTTGTTGGGTAATGGCCATTTATTTAGGAGAAACAAGCGAGAGAGCCCCATTTGGTGTGTTCTATATTAACACTATTACAAACCTCTATTAAAGGCACTCTGCTATGTTCTCGTGAGCCATATAGCTCTGGACGCCCATGGTCCCTAAAACTATTAACCATCCCCTTTGGTTCCTACTATCCGAGTAAATTTAAAATACGCAAAATTCCTTTAGACCTAAGAGCAAAGTTTCCTCCATATAAATCCCCCTTTTGGTTATCTTTCTCTTTTTGAAGTACCAGTAGATTATTGTAGAACACATGTTTAAGCTTTCTGTCATTTATTTAAAATAACACGTAACTATCACGAAAAACTTCACATGAATAAACTATGAACGCTCTTCCGTGTGTAACATATACTAAATATTAACTTATTTAGGAATGAAAGGTTTCATTTGATCAACACTATATAATCCTTTAATTACACCTGATGAAGGTTCCATAAGAAGTAATGCTTTGGGATGTACAATCTTATGTACAACATATGGACCTTCAAAGATCAAGAAGAATTTTCTACATTCCTTACCGATCTTAGAACTTTTAGGATGAGATCGTACTAACACAAGATCTCCTACCTGAAATGAGGGTTCTATAGCCTGTTGATTATAACTTTTAATTCTCCGTTCGGCATTTTTTACAATCTGTTCGCAAACTTTTTCGTCTGGGATACATTGTTGGATCTCATTTACTGGTGGCCAAGGTAAAGCAGCTAGTAAAGGCTCACTTATAATTCGTTTGCCTAAAATTTCTATAGGTGATAATCCCGTCGTTAGGTGAGGCAATTCATTTAATATCTTTTCGAATTCAGGCATTAGTTTGGCCCACCGAGTATGTTTATGTGCACAATAAGTTCTACATAATCGTCCTAATTCTTTCATGACTCTTTCTACTAAATTACTTTGAGGGTGATATTTCGAAATTAAGATATGTTTGATTCCATATTGTCTTATCATATCTTGAAATCTTTGACTAATAAAGGCACTACCGTTGTCAGACATAAGTCGTTTAGGAATGCCCCAGTTAACAAAGTAATTTCGGGTGAGGCAGCGTATAACGCTTGCTGTATTCGCTCGTTTCAAAGTATACAGTTTCACATGTTTGGACCAACATTCCATTACAACAAACACATATGTTAATCCTCCTGAACTACGAGGCAGAGGGCCGAAAAAATCTAATGATAGTAGATCCCACAAACCTCGAGGA
Organism: Schistocerca piceifrons; assembly: GCF_021461385.2. Classification (NCBI taxonomy): domain Eukaryota; kingdom Metazoa; phylum Arthropoda; class Insecta; order Orthoptera; family Acrididae; genus Schistocerca; species Schistocerca piceifrons. Next base: position 305,326,383 of record NC_060143.1, read on the forward strand.
ATTACAGCATATAATTTATAACGCTTAGATTTGTTATTAACTTTAACCTTTTGACAGGTTTCACAAGCCCTAATAATACTTCTCACAATACGTGACATATTTTTGAAATAATAATACTTCATTAGATGTTTAATACATTTATGAATTCCAAAATGCCCGTAACCTTCATGAATATAAGTAATTAACTCGTCCACAACAGTTTTCGGAATGCAGATTTTCCATCTCTGGTGTTCCCTCTGTGCTTTCCAATACAACAAGTCGTTAAAATATAACCACACACCCCGGGTGTTAACTGTTTCGTCCCCCTTATTAAGGTTTTGTATAATTCGTAGAATAACATTTTTCTTTCCTTTATGTAATACGGTAACCTACTACTTAGGACTCGTATTAGATGACTTTCAATAATTGGTTCTTCAATTAACTGAGCACGGTTTAAATGCCATTCAAAATAATTCCTATAACCTCCCCACCGTTTAGAATATGGAGGAGGGTCTAACAACTCTAAAGTTAAGTGTTGTTGTTTTCCTCTTGACCAATAATTTTGTTTAAACTGCTTAACAAAATCATCCCAATCCCTGAATTCATTTCTATGCAGTACTGCCCATTCCGCAGCTTCTGCTTCTAAATGTCCTATTACAAATTGAATGCGTTTTTCATTACTCCATTTAGGAGATAATGATGTTTCAAAAGCTTTTATAAAGATTATAGGGCGAAGTTCGCCTCCTGGTTTAAATACAGGAAATCGACTTGCTACATTTGAATTTGTCGTTATGTCATCCAGACACTCTGCGAGAGAAATAGTCGGATTTTGTTTAGATTGCAGAGACAGAGTTGCATCGGATTGGCTTGCCGTGATTGCTTTATTCATATTGTTGTCGTCCGAGCTAGCAAATTCGATGCGACTGTTGTATCTGATTATGTTATTACCTCTGCTACCTGAAATGTTCTCGTTATTATCTAATTCCGATAACCGTTTAGTAATTTCCTGTATCCGCATTTCTGTATTGGATACTCGATTAGCTAATATCGATTCTTCACTGTGCTCACGATGTGAACGCTCTGTACCTTCATCAATGTTATTATCTTTGGCAGTCTCAAGATTACTGCATATTTCAGTAATTAAAAATTTCATGTTTTCGATTTCGGTATGGTCCTTTTCTACTTGATGAGTTAATGTCTCTAATTCTACATTATCTATTGAAGAAATCTCTACAGGTTTGGTAGAGACCTCTTTAATAGATTTCAATAATTCTCTGCGAACAGTTTCTGTTTGCATCGAAAATTCATCTCGTAACATATCGTTATTTTTCTGTATTTCATTTACAACTAAGATATTGACACTATCTAGTCTCTCGGATAAGTCAGTAATATCGTGTCGCATGCGAGCTTTTTCCTCGCGCGATTCCTGGATATGTTCTTCTAACCTTTTACAATTATCAGCAATCTTATTACTAAGTCCTACTAATTTTTCCTGCATTTCAACTTTAGAAGACTCTATTTTATCACTTAATTCTCGACTGGTTTCATTAAGATATTCCTGCAACCTGTCTGTTGATTTTGTTAGCTCCCCTTTAAGTCTAGCAGTAGATTCCTCGTTAGACTGTTTTAATTCCTGTTTTAGTTCCTGTTTCAATCTAGCAGTAGATTCCTCGTTAGACTGTTTTAATCTAGCCATAGATTCTTCGTTAGACTGTTTTAATCTAGCAGTAGATTCCTCGTTAGATTGTTTTAATTTAGCGATCGCCCTAAAAAGGGCTCTCATGCTCCTATCGGACATAGATTGCTCTTCGTCTGACATTTCACTTCCCGACATTATTGTAAGATATTAACTATTTACACACGCAGACTTGTAATCAACAATCCTGTAAAAGCACACTTCCTATGTACAACACTCCACTTCCAACTTGAAACAAACTCACCGGACACTTAATATTGTAATTTGTAGTTCTCGATGATCAGTGTGCTGCTATGGGCTGCAGATGTAACAGCCGTCGATGCAGCCGCTGAGATGCTGCGACCCCGCTTCCGCAACCGGCAGGACGCTGAGTCGAACACCGGAAACGTCGCTAGCTGCAACCACGCCCGGCACCGCCGTAGACAGGCGAAGCCCTCAGCAACACCTCTAATACCAGCCGGAGGAACGCCCCGCAGCTGACGTACTGGGCCTATTAGTTAAGGGAGAAAAAAGGTTGTCGAGGTTTGCAGCGTTCCGCTGCTGCCCAACAGATGCGCCTTCTCGTGGAACAACTGCGTGACCGTACTGCTTGGCTGCACTCCGTCAGATGCCCACACCCGCGAAGTCGCCGCTGGCTGGTGGAGGCTCCAAGAAACTCGCGTTGACTTCCGAAGGACTCTTGATGCTTTGTTTCGTACCTGTGTGCCTTAGTTGCACACAAGTCCTGTTTCTAAGGTCGCCACGGTGTAGTGTAACGACATATTAGTTTTCGTTTGATATATGACCATGTGCAGACTTCGTCACCTACGTCAGTTACAACCCACTTCAAAAATGATTCATATTCTTTTTAAATTGTCATAGAATGGTTCTTGAACGAAACTGTAAAACATCAGTTGAGTCGTGTGCAGAGAATTACATCACTTGGGCCAATTGGTTTTCGTAACTTTTTCGAATTTAAATTTCGTTTGTTTCTCCTCAGAAAATTATATCGACACACGTTATCTTGATCTAATCGATATCAGAATCACACATTAAATAAACTTTTTAGATTCAAAGTTTCGGTGAACGACGTAAGAATTACTAATCTTGTCAAATATATTATTAATCCGTTCACACAATTCTTCATAAATAAATCTTCAAGACACGTGTTTCAACTTTAATAGCATACACTATTTTATTAGCTTCCTACACATACAGATGTGAACTTGAGCGTTGACAGACAGTGACTAACATTTCAATAAGATTAAGATCTATATGATGTCATTGTTGTACAAAAAGAGTATAAAACTTCATTTTTAATTTTTAGAAGCACGACGCAACAACTCGGTTCCAGGATCTTCTGTTGCTCCTTGGCTGTCGACCCGCGACGTATAGCGGCCAGCAATTTCCTCTCTGGTCGCGGCAACGAAGATGCTGTCCCCGTTCGTTGCGCCGACCTCTCCGTACATGAAACACATAAAAAAATACAAACTTTTAGATAATTCACATTTATTACAAATAATAAGAAAACACATAAACAAAACTAAATTAAACTTATAGTCACCTGCAAACTGGGCTGACTTTGGTGGATGGGTGACGCTTAATTTCGTCCCACTACAACTGCAAAAATAATTGGAAACAAATCCAAGACTTTTGTTTCAAAATGATAAAGAACAGTGTAGACAACCACAAAACAATCAAAAAAGGGGTGAATGAGTCACGAGGTGACGTATTTCTTGCATAGTTTAGTCCAAATTCGGTGAGTGGCGTTCCCATTTCAGGCCAAATAGTTCCAGAAAACAGAGATAAGTTTAAACACGAGGTTTTCTAATGATGAGCCTAGCTTCACAGCCACCCGGGAGTGGTTACAAGGGGGGAAAGATCGACACATGTCAGCTTGCAGCGGGCGGATTGGTGTGTCACTATTCTTTAAACAACCTGTCCACCCAGTTGGATAGGCTTTCACGTTTCTGCCGCTTCACTCTGTGTTGGCAGAGACTGGTTTAGCCGAAAAACGCAGCGTTGACGAAAATTCGACTAAATACCTACCACGCAGAGGCCACATAGCTCCAGTCCGTGGGTAGTAACTGAAAGTTAGTTTAACCATCGGGTGTTTGGGATTCTTGCATGAGTCGTTTGAAAAATGTCAAAAAATTTCCTTTTAGTTGGTCTGTTGTCTCTAAAACAAGGGAAATGGCTATCGGGTCAGTATTTAATACACCGACATCAATTATACAATGTTACTGGCTGTCTCTGTAACAAGTTCACACCCAAAAGCAGCTAGAAGATATTTAGTCCGACCCGATATTTTAAACGTCCTATACAGTCACTGACCCAGGACTGCTTGCGACTTAACACATTCAGTCGTTCATAAGACATCTTGTTAAGAAGTGCTCGCCATAATCTCTTGTTACCTGTATGAAACTCCCACACGGAATTTATGTACGACATGAAATGTTCACACGCTAATATCTCCCAATGTAAACAACTCACTAACGCTAAAACTCTCACAAAATACTCAATATTGTAGTCACTGTTCCTCAACGACGCGAGAACTGATCAAACGTGCCAATTGCTTCATTTTAGTACAAATTTCATCAGCGTGGTTTACCATAGGTGTTTACCAGAAGACGGCCCCCAAACGACCATCTCGACTCCTAGTTCTGAGGCACAAAGCCCTACTCAAACGCGCGGTAAATGCTGAATTCTTGTTGGCCAGTATGTTAAGCAGTCAATCAGATCACCTCGAGCACTTTTATACTCACGATATATGTACTGTTAGCCAATCAGATTACCACAAGTAAATTGCATTAGAAATCTCATAACTCCGAAACTGAATAAAATTGAATGAAAATGAAATACTATTTCTAACCATCAAATAAATTAATAATAAATGTAATACTAAACGTCGTTTCTGGCTGCCTTTTACAAAATCAGGCTCACTCGGAAATGTGTCAATAATTCCCCTATTGCGCAACAACTGTCTCACGCATACATTTACAGAGTTTTAATAAAATATCACATTCTCACTTTAGGTATGTCCTTCATAATATTCCAAAGTACTTTTTATTACGTCAGAAATCTGTGGTAATGAAACTAAAGAAAATTACAGAAAATTATATTATATGAACCTATTCTCTTGGTCGTTGTTTCAATTGATACTATAGACGAATACATTACATTTCCTTGCTCAGTTCCAGGATTCCAGCATGGTTATTATGTCTCTTAGGTAAAAATTTATATCTCCGAAAGTATTGAAATAAGTGATTTGAAATTTTAGCAGTATGTCAGTGTTATCCATAGAATTTTGTATGCTGATTATGAAAAATATCGATTCATATTAAATAGTACGTCTTTAGAATCACAGAGAGTATGTGCAACGTAGTGCACGCAGCGTTGAGCAAGTACACGGCTCGCTCGGCCCAGTAGCCAGCGACGGCTGTGACAGCGTGCGAACCAAAATCTGCTCTCCTTCCAGCTCCACGGCAAGCTACGCTTTCAATGCAACCTGACAACTCGTAATAATTTGCTACTTTACAAGCTTAAGTGACTCGTAGAAGCCTTTACCGGGATACATAAGCGGCTGAAAATTTGAAAAAGTAATTTGAAAATATTTCACCCTTTGACACGCTGGGCTCCAGATCAAGTTTTCTGAATTTTCAGATAATCTAGGTGGGGTAAGGTCCCTCCCAGTCCACATTAGCGAGATTCCACTGTAGTTGACTTGCAATATCCTATCTTTTCGGAAAGGCAAAAAAGATGTTTGGCAGCTTGTTGTCATCCGCAGTCGCACAATGAGAATGTTAGAAAATAAAAAATAAATACAAAGTAAATGCGATGTGGATATTTCCAGTACCATCTGAGGCCAGGGGCGAGGTTGGTTTGGTGTTCGTGCACCTTTTGGAGCAATGATACTTCCTGTACCAGAATTTAAGTCACAGGGGCCGGTTTAATTTTGGCGTAATACTTGTCTTTTTATTTGGTTTTCTCTTGCAGTTTACATTTCGCTTCTCTCTGATAACTAGTCTGATAACTTTTAAAAACATTCTCAGCTCGCTGAAACGCCCGACGTTTCATTCTTATTAAGCACTTGAACTAATTCAGCAGTGTGATACACAATTATTCTTTTGATAACGTAATGCAAGCTTAATGTGGATTTGATGCGTATATGGGGCAGGAATGACGACTACATAGGTTGCTCTCTCCTATTATGAAACGATTCTATCGGTAGTGCGTCTTTTAAAGGATCACTTTTACGAAATCAAGTAATTGTATCCCATTGCGCCGCGTAAGTTTGAAATTTGCATCAAAGGCGCCCACAACCATCCTCTGTAATGGTCCAAGTGGGTGGCGCCCGGCGACGTCACACCCGGGCTCGGCAACGTTATAAACAGAAAGGTGTCAACAAAGGCTACAGCTCAGAACTTCATGTGAGTTGTAACGTGGGTTAATGACGTCACATTGACACCCAATTTCGCCACGATTCAGCCCACCGTCACTGTGGAGGTGTCATCATACGACGAGAACGTCGTCACAGCTCCACTTACTCACATTCGCGACACCCAGCATTGAAATCACGCAGTTCTCTTAGGGCCACCAGAGGAAAATGTCAGACAAAGCGCCACTCAGCATAGACATGAGAAGGCCTCACGGGTGACGTAAAGGCCGTCAATGAAACCACCACTTTACCTGGAGCGTTGATTCCCACACATTTTGTGGTTGAAAACGGTAGTTCGCAGTTCGATGAGCAACATGAAGCTGTTCGTGACAATCTTTGACACTGCTCACACCCTCGGACGTTTCAACCTTTCTCTAACGACATTATGGGGCTGCACCGCCATTGAAAGTGATAGCACTCCTGTAGAGTACTAGCGCGACAGCAATTTCTGCTCTCGTGTACTTGTCAGAAACACAACCATTCAACGAAATGGTCCGAAGTAGGTGAGCGTGCTCATGTTTTTTCAGACCTACCGGTTTCCGCCCTACTGTGGCATGATCACGCGTGAGTCCAGCACTGACATGTGAGCGAGTAGAACGGCGAAGGGTCCCTCTGAGGCCCCTTAGTTCGACAACATCTTCGGTGCCAGTCACACAATTCCGTTGAGTACGTTAAAAACGTACCTTTAGAAATTTCAACGCCAAATCAGCCTAGCAACTGCTTTAGTACCGACGTTATGAAACCCCTACGACACCCTCGTCGGTTTGCGTACTTCCTACTTAGAGTAGCCGCCCAGCTCAGTTGATGCCGAAGTTTCTGACAGGGTAAATTTGTAACGTACTCAGTAAATCTACATGCGTCACACTGACGGTGTTGCCGAACTAGAGGGCATAGAAGGATCCTTTGCCGTTTTATTCGCGCACATGTTAATGTCGCACTCCCGCGTGATCACGACACAGGAGGGAGGAAACCAAGAGGTCTGCAAAGTAAAGTATCCTTTCCGTCTTCGGATCATTAAGTTGAATGATTTTGAACCGTCTAGTGGTTCCAACCAGCACACGAGAGCTGAAAGTGCGGTCGCGTTTCATAGAAAACAGATGCGATCACCTTCGATGCGAATGCAGTTTCACAATGTCCTTAGAGAAGTGCTGAAACGTCCAAGGTCGTCAGCAGTTTCACAGGTTGTCAAGAGCATCTTCCTCTTGCTCATCGCTCTGTGAACTGTAATATTCGGCCACAAATTGTGTGGAAATCAAGGCCCAGGGAAAGGGGCGATTTCATTGACGCCCTTTATGCTACCCACAATTATTAATTTAATACAAGTTCCACAGCTACAATTAATCTGTTAGCGCCACTCATCTTTTCTCTTTTCTTTCGCATAACTATCACATATCTCAAGTTTAGTGGTGCGACCTTTATGTCGAGAGACTGTGCTCCCTGTGAATCATTGATTTAATACGGCTTGCCTTGTATTACTATACATTCTCTCACTCAGCAGTAACTGGCTACATATCCACCTCCATTTTTCATTACGACCTTCATAAGACCTGTTACAACACCAGCAAACCCAGCGTCCCTAGCGGAAGTCGAGAACTTATGCCGTATGTTTGTACTCGACTCGGAGGTAAGCCGTCGAGAATCCTTTCGGTGGATGAAATTTTCACTGCCAGTGTTCGGTCGGCAATGGGAGCCGGTGGCGTAAGGTTTCTGATCACCAGCCTTCGCGCCATTGTCCTAAATTAAGTTCCAAGCCCCCCTACAATGTCTCACGAACTGAGTGTGTGTGTGACGATCGTGATCCGTACGTTTAATGGGGACGTTAAACTCGGTGGCCTGTGTGGTCCTACTAGTAAAGCGTAGACTACGTACTGACACCAGGTTTCAGCCTTCCCCTTCTTTCATAAACCTCATCAACAAATATATAGCTCTGCACTACACATGCTTTTATTACACTAAAATACACCCCGCAAGTACATATACGTTCATCCACAAGGAAAGGTGCCAATAAGCGTGGAACAAAAACACCTTGTCTGACAAGCTGCTGACAGCATCCCACAGCATGACCTTGTAAGCAGTAACATACGAAATTTACATTTCTACTGGGGGGTATCAATTTCATAGATACATAGAACAACAGGACGCCTTGCTAACACATTTTAATTGATTTTTTTGTTTCCTTTTTCTTTCGGCTTTTATGTCCTCTGACGATTTCGTAGTCCCTTCATGCCTGCTGCAGCAACATCTACAGTTATTTATGCTATTATTCATATACTTTGCGTCCACTACAAAATCCTTTGGTACTACTGTATTACTTACAAAATTTGTCGTCTTTGTGTACCTTGCGAGTGATGTTGAAATGCCATTCGGTCTTGCTGGTTGTGTTCCCCGTGTCGCCACAGACTGATTAATGTGAATTTCTAATTCATGCTTATGCCTTATCTCCATATGTACATCTGTACTCAGTGAGAATCTGAGAAATGCATGACTCTGTCATGTCCTCTCATTGCGTCACTTGTTGGAATCATCAGATTCCATTCTTGTACGGAGCGCGAGAAGCTTTATTGCACAATTGCTTCATTGTGTCTCATGTATTAAAAGTCTGAACTTAGAGTTAATGTGGCCTTCCGAGTCATTAACACACAAGTTGAACAGTAATGTTCCCAACACATTTCCCCAGGTTGCGCATGACGTCAATCTGCATCTGTCGATGACTATCCATCCCAGATAAAGTGCATGCGGTAGCGTTCTCGCTTCCCACGCCCGGGTTCCCGGGTTCGATTCCCGGCGGGGTCAGGGATTTTCTCTGCCTCGTGATGGCTGGGTGTTGTGTGATGTCCTTAGGTTAGTTAGGTTTAAGTAGTTCTAAGTTCTAGGGGACTGATGACCATTGATGTTAAGTCCCATAGTGCTCAGAGCCATTTGAACCATTTGAACCAGATAAAGTGCTGCATACTTCCTATCTACATATCCGGAATCGAGTCACTAATTTCGTTCGGTACCCCGGAGTGATGGTACTCCCACTGATAATCGTTGGTGTCGTGGCCTATGATAAATACAGGCCTGAGTGCACGTCTGTGTGAAGTCAGAAGTGTGGTGTTATCTGCCATCCGACACAAACGCATGTATTCGCCATACTTCTTTGACCAAATTACTTCGCTGGAGCTATTACAGAATCGTAAAATTTTTCCTCATACTTGTTTGGGAATGGATGTCAAACAGTTAACAACATCCCATGTTGGTGACGAGAGCAGTGCTTGAAAAGAAAGATAAATGGAAAGGATTATGGGTGGAACCTTGGACAGTGATAGGAGAAGATCGAAGAATTCACGAGAATTTTCGTTATGAGCTACAGTGCGAGGACATAAAGACAAATTGTTTGACAATGGACGTACAAATATTTCAACTTGCTCAGATAAAAGTAGCCTCTCATACTTGCATACACAGTACTCATTTAAGAAATCACTTTTCTTAATTTAATTCATTACAATCAATGTTTTTGGAAAGCCTACAACTGTGTCATTCATGATTTAATTAATGAAACACTGCACTAGTTACGTATTTTTCCGTTCTTAATAAGAGGGTTGTCCAGAAAGTAAGTTACGATCGGTCGCGAAATGGAAACCACAATGAAAACCCGATGAAGCTTTGCACAGATGTGTTGGGCAGTGTCTCTAGCACGATCATTGATCGCATCAAGACGCTCTTTTCAGTTGTGAGCGCACTGTGAGCGAGTAAAGGTGCCTAGAACAACGATGTCTCCCACCAAGTAGGAGGGCCTGCTGAGAGGCTTTGCCTTAATGAGTGCAGCCCACCTAACACAACTGTCACCCACTTCCTTCTTCATGGCAATTCTCAGCCGCACTCTGCAGGGGCAGTGAAGACGCTCCTGCAGCCTTTTCGATGGGAAGTGTTCGATCATCCACAACAAAGCCCTAATTGGCTCGTCCTGAGTATCATCTCTGTTCACATGAAACGCTGGATACGAAGACAACACTTGGGCGCAGGCTACGCGCTATAGACCAGCGTAGAGAATTATCGGAAAGCACAGTTGGATGCCTTCTATGACGATGGTGTTGGAAATTTGGTATAACACTCCGACAGATGTCTAAGTCGTACCGGTGACTGTAGAAAGTGTAGCTAACTCATGCAAATAAAATGTTTCTGATGTTCACTGTGATTTTAATTTAGCGACCATTCGGAACTTACTTTCTGGACAAGCTTCATACGATGCTTTTCGAGAATTTATTCTCATTGTTAAAACGAAATATTCACATAGATATTTTATGCGATCTTTGAATTTGTGTTGTTCTGCCTCTATTGCCCTGCAGTTGTGTTTCTATGGTTTACTGCAGTCGGACAGATTTTTCCGACTTCCCTACGTATCACATAAAATACCTATGTAAATTTTTGTACTCGATCATGAGGATAAATACTCGTAAAACATTATGCGAATCGTGAAAAAATACGTAACTGGTGCAGCATTTGATTATTTGAATCATGAATGCTATTTCAACTAAAGGTTGTCTCATTGCTAAATGAAGATATTTAGCAGAAACTGTTCCAGCATGTAATATAGTACTCATATCTCACAGTGTACCATTTTACGTATTATTCAAGAAACATGTGAACCAATATATAAATCACCTAATGAGGAATTTATAAGAGGAAATTCAGATTATTTAGAGTACAAATAAATGCAATTATTTCATTTTTGTACAGTTAGTACACATAACATCATCCGCAGTGCAGCAACTTCAAATGTAGCTGAATCCTGCATCTTTCTTTGTAAAATTTCAACCAATTGTTACAGTTTTTGTAGTCACCATGCTTTGTGTAATGAAGAAGTTTGTATTCTTCATATTTTGCAATGATCGCTATGGTGATAGCCACGCACCAAATATACTTCGTCGTTTGGTAGCTCAAATGCACTAAAGCAAGGGAAGCAACATATAAACAGTGGCCCTCTCTCTAACTGTAATCAAACATCTTTGCTAAAAAACGTCCCTACTACAATGTTAAAGAAGGGCTTTGACGAGTACATATCGTTGGCCACAAACACTACAGTGCTGACGCCACACAAAAGTTCGCTCACGCCTATATTTATCGTTGTCCATGATTTGTGTCTAATGATATTGTCACCGATGGGACATTCATCTGTAGCCTTCATTTCCTTCTGTTTTCCTAAAACACAGTAAAACGTCGTTTAGGTGTTATCCCCAAACTACTCAACCAAACGGCTGGGAGTGAGAAGTCAGGAAGAGATGCCTTGCAACAGTTGTCTATTTCCAGTAGTTCTCCTACACAAAGAAAAGAAGATCGAATATTGAAAATGGACTTTGGTAAGAAGCATTTTTATTTCGACAAATTAGTTTACAGCACAGCCATCGGTTTCTGTTGATGGCCTCATTTAAATCATCATGTGTCTGCTAAACTCATCATATGCTGTTCTTCTGTGATCACTAGAGACATTGGTCTACATAAAAATGGGGCTAATAAAAAGAAGGACGATGCACAAAGCCTTGATAATAATTTGTTTTTCAGCTGGACAGTACAGGACAACGATGGCAATAACAACGTACACGAGCTTATAGATTGGTAAAAGCGATTGGTCAGATGCTCATGAATTCTACGTAACACACAGAGTACCGTCAAGCAGAGGAAGACCTGAAAGATTGAGCCCAAGGTCAATAGTAAAGCACGCAGCATAAAGCAGTTGATGCTCTTGAGAGAAAATTTACCGGTATAATTTATGACGTCACGATACTCTCGCGTAAGACGTTGTTTGCACAATGTCTCTGGCAGTGTTAAGAAGGGCCATGGCCATTTCCTTTGTATTTGCTTCACTTGATATACAACGCTATACATTAGCAAGCAAAGTCCACAAAGACTACAATCAACAGTACATTGCAAAGACATTCTAAATGCAGTGAGACACAATTTTACTATTGCATATCTATATATTTAAACAAGAGTGTCCATTTGTTGTTTGTGCTTCATACAAATCTACTATTTTATTCCGATCTTGATTAAATTTTGCATACTTTCCCTTAAGGACAAGAAGAAGATCACTGTCTATATAAGATATCGTATAATCTGACTTGAAACGTGTACGTATGCTATATATAGAGCGGAAAGATTTTTATCAAAAATGTCTAAAAGTTCTTGACTGATTTACTTCAAATTTCTACATTCAGATGAAATAAGGAAGAAAATTATGAAAAATTAAATGCCTAACAAACGAAATATATGGTGGCAAACTGATTGTAATTCTTATCTCTAGAATAATTTACAGCGGCAATACCTGTCTTCGACGTTAGTAGATCGCGGGACGAGCGAAAGATTAAGAATTTTACAGAAATATGGTTCAAAAGGCTATGAGCACTATGGGACTTAACGTCTGAGGCCATCAATCCCCTAGAACTTAGAACTACTTAAACCTAACTAACCTAAGGACATCACACACATCCATGCCCGGGGCAGGGTTCGAACCTGCGACCGTAGTGGTTGCGCGGTTCTAGACTGTAGCGCCTAGAACCGCGCGGTCACCAAGGCCGGCACACACATCCATGCCCGAGGCAGGATTCGAACCTGCGACCGTAGCGGTCGCGCGGTTGCAGACTGTAGCCCCTAGAACCGCTACAGAAATATGACTGAAACTCTTACTTATCGATTAGTCGCCATTGTTGCATATACATATGCCCTAGAAGGTATTTTAGTTAGTGTTTCAATTATTTGCACTATTAAAATTGACAGTGATATACAAACGCCAAGGCAGATCGTGGATGTAGTATCAACAGAACTAACGAGATCGCGAGCAGACCAAAATATCAAACAGAACTTGAGATTTCCCGAACTGTGACGCAAATTGTTCGATTAATTCCAATCGCGCTCACATAGCTCTACTTGAAACAGTGAAAACTGACCTGAAGCAAAATAAGTTACACATAAAACGATTGTAGTTTCCCACGCGTTTTGCATTCGCTACGATTATCTCCAAGGCACAGGAACAATCACTTTGTGGGGCAGATATCTGACACCCCTGCCAACGCCGGGCACTGCAGCTAGGTACCATATAAAGGCAAGATGTTATTTAACGTTGTTTCCAAAAATCTCGTAAAGTTTTGACTGATTTACTTTAAATTCCTACACAACACAGACTTACCTTACAGATTTTGTCAAACAACAGTGTAAAGTTTTCTATTAAAATCGACAACAAGAAATAAAATGCGGTACTCTTCCACGAAAATGTGTGGTTTCGTTTCCTATACCGCAGTCAGATTTTGCTACGATAGCAACGTCTTTAAACCATTGAACGAAGTGTTTCTACCATGTATATTTTTTTCTTCACATGTACAATTATAAACAAAAATTGAATACTCAGCAATGTAATGTTCTGTTTTCTTCCTCGCAGTAGATTTTAACAGAAAACAGAATAGCTGTACGCATAACTTATTGGCTTGCAATTATAATACCGAACAGCTATGGAATATGAATCGTCCGAAACTTTATAATCCTACCTGTATGCAGAGTAAAATTATGCGATATAGTGTCACTGAAGCTACTGCCGTCACAGATTTAGCAGTTGGAGAGATCTGTCTCATACCCCATATACGAATGATCCCAACCGATTTACTCTTTCACTTCAAGCGAATTAAATTCACAATCCAGGTTCCGTTTGCAAAAACAATAAACAAGGCTCAGGGTCAGAGGGAGGGGGAAAGAGGAGGTGGACGGAAAGGGATGGGGAAGAAGAAGAAATGAGGATGGCCTGGGGAAAAAGGAGGTGGAAAGAAAGGGGAGAAGATCGAGGAAGGAAGGGGGAGGATGAGATGGACAAAGAGAGGCGGAGGAGGTGATGGATAGAAAGAGGGGGGAGGAGGAGATGAACAAAGAGATGGAGAAGGAGATGGGCCGAGAGGACGGGGGAGAAAATGATATGATTGTATATCCAATTCGCATGAGTATATTGCAGTAGGGAAGCATAGCGGGTGCGCTAGTTTCAGCCTCCGTAGCTGAGCGTTTACACTATCTGAATGCCATGCAGGATATCCAGGTTCAGTTCCCTGCACTGCCAGAAATTTTTCCTCGGCATGAGAACTGGAACGATGTGAACTCTGCCTCGTAATATCAACTGTGGAATTTCTTTATCGAGTAGTAGCGGAAGCATGATTTGGGTTACTGACAACGGCTGGAAGAGAAGTGTGCTGATCTCATACATGGCCCATATGACAGAAGGTGACATGACCGCCGATCCGCAACACGTGGTTTTCAGATCCTGATAGCCGAGTCACCTATTTGTATACTTCGTATACTTTAAGAAGAAAAAAAAAGATGCACCACGACGGAATTATCCAAATAGGACGAAAATTTGTAAATATAATGTGCATGTACAAAAAAAATTATTATAATTTCAGAAAAATTGGATAAGTTACTCAAGACGAAGAGCTTCACAAATTGAGCAAGTCAATAATACGTTTGACTGGAATAGAATTGTCTTCACTGACGAGTCACATTTCGAACTAAGTCCCGATGACCAGCGAAAACGTGTCTGGAGATGCCGTGGACAGGAGTGAAATACCAACCTGATTGTTGTCATCCGCAGTGCCCCTCGAGTACAGCGGTACGTGGACAATATTCTACGCCCCGTTTCGTTTTCCTTCGTGGTAAGTCATCCTGGGCCTACATTTCAGCAAGATAATGCCCGCTCGCATACAGGGAGAGTTTATACTGCTTGTCTTTATTCTTGCCAAACCCTACGAGGACCATCAAGGTCACAAGATCTCTCCTCATCTGAGAACGTTTCGAGCTTTACGGGCAGGGCCCTCCAACCATCTCAGGATTTTGATGATCTAACGCGCCAGTTGGACAGAATTTGGCACAAGATCCCTCGGGAGGACATCCAACAGCTCTACTAATCAAGGACCAGAGATGAACCAATGCATTACTCACTTGGTCAATTTGTGAAGCTCATTCTCTTGAATAAATCATCCAATGTTTCTGAAATTGTAATCATATATTTGTCCGTTTGTATCCATTACAGCTACAGATTTCCGTCCCATTCGGATAATTCCTTCGTGGTGCGTCATTTTTTTATGGCTTAAAGTGTATAAACATACTACTCCAAAAATTTACCATCTCTCCCTTGACATTCTTTTACGACTTACTCATGATTTTCAGCAAAAGTGCAACTCTGCGAAAATGTCATAGTAACATAGAATTTTTTACATATTTCATTGATGATTATATAAATAACTAATATTTCACCTTAATCAAATTGTATAAAAATAGCAAAGGCTGTATTTAATTGAAGACAGTCGATATATCATTCTCGATATACTCGAAGCTGGAATGCGATCGTGCTATATCTTTGGTTCATAAATTGTTATCGAGAATATTTTCTTTCGTATGAAGTGCTTCTGAGATAACACATTTTAATATTTCGTGACTCATGTTAATAAACGTCTTTCATAAAATAGGTTCACTCCAAGCGATTTCGGCACGTGGGGTTTGAATAAGATCACCGAAATATTTGGCCGTGCCTCCTACCAGGAAAATTGTCGGACTTCTCTAATGTAGAAAACTGCAGATTGCTTTTTCAGATAAACAGTGTAGTTAAATGTCTGTGGAGCTGATTCTAATCTCTCCCACCAAAACTTCGACTTTAACGTATGCCATTGGTTTCACAATATTTTCCAAATAAAGTTGTGACTGGGATTGCATAAATAGTACACGCGAAATTGAGTAACACTTTGCGTGCAAATTATATTTTCAATATACATTTTCATTAATTCAACAACGAAGAGGCATCAGAGTCAAATCAGCAAAGGAATGCGATTCGAATGCAAATGAGAACTCGAATGCTAATGACAGAGCCTACATTGTTTCGTCACTTATACATCAATTGTGAGAAAATATTCTCGTCACGTTATTGCATAATTTGTATTATGTCTCTACGATTACCTTGCTCTTACATAACCTTAGCCACTGTACTTGAACATTACCTGTTATTACTCATGTGTAACTAACAAACCATAAAAACCACGTAAAAACTCAAACTTAAGAAAAGAGGCGCCACAAAGGCAAACCTACGTTTATCGATTTTGTAGATTTGGAGAAAGCTTTTGACAGTATCGACTGACTAAAAAGTATAAAATAATTTCTCATTGTCCCACAGAGACTCCTAATCCCATACAGATAATCCCGAAATTTTGTAACAGCTGTGACAATACTTGTAAAATTTGAAACTAAAAACGTGGGGCACTTTAAGTGTTTCAACACTGGACTTACTAAAAACTACTACAAATTGTAGAGAAGGAAAATTTTAAATGCAGAAAGTAGAGTAAAATGAGGACAGGTAATTTTTCATGAAGGTATAAGGAGAAGAATTGTGTCGCAACTTTACAAACTAAGGGGAAATGATTTAAATAGTGTATTTAAGAGACACCAATGCTGATGGAAACAAAAGTGCTAGGGTTATTGAAACATATGTGGAATAATTGCAAAAAAGAACTTCACAAGTTAGTGAAACAGTAGGAGCAGGATTATCTAGGTCAGTTAGCTACGAAATACAGAAATAGGGTAGAACTAATGTTAGTTTACCATTGTACAGAGCCGGAAGGAGACAAATGCACACTCGGCCTCGTACTGCAAAGGAGGCATTAGACCGGTTAAACAGTTTAGATATTTTAACAAACAGAGACGATAGGGCTTACTTGGTAAACCTGGAAAGTAAAAGAGTATTTTTCACTTGTGAACAAAGTCTGCAATTTCCGCGTAGTAATATACGTACTGTATTAGCGGACGGCCCTTGCAATCTTACACCAAAACAATTTCATCGTCGTTATGCGTTACATAATCACCTTACGGTACGGCCAAGTTCTTTATGTTAAATGACATCAAAAACTTTATAAGCGTATGAATGGATATGGAAAAGTGTTCGTAATTTGTGCGCTAAAAATTTTAAACCTGAAACATTAATCTTATATTTTAAAGTTGCAGTTCATGTGGCGGCACAGAAAGTGTTTTCAAGCGTTTTCACTTAGATCAAACATTCTACTGAAAGATAGTCGAACTTGGGCTACGTTCTGAGTATAATATACCAAACCTCAGTCAGAATTATCGTTACCTGAGTATGAGCGTACGATGACAATCCAGTATTAGAACTAGAGTCTGTAAGAACTTTGGAAGACTATAGATCAAATGAAACGAAACGGGTTGATAACATTCCATTGGAGTTTCTAAAATCACTGGAGGAATTCGCAGCAAAACAACTGTTCACGCTGGTGTATAGAGTGTATAAGACTGGTGAGGCACCATCAGAACATGGAAGAAATATCATCCACTCAATTACGAAGATAAAAACATCCGACAAGTGCGAGAAATATAGTACCATCAGCTTAACAGCTCATGCATCCAAGTTGTTGACGAGAAAAATAGCCAGAAGAATAGAAAAGAAAACTGAGCATCTGTTAGTTGACGATCAATTTGGTCTTTGGAAACATAAAAGCACCAAAAAGATACTTCGATTGTTTCGATTGATAATAGAAGTAAGACTGAAAAAAAAAGATCAAGACACATTCATAGGATTTCTCGACCTGGAAAAAGCAATCGACAATGTAAAATGGTGCAAGATGTTCGAAATTCTGAGAAAAGTAGGGAAAGCTACAGGAAAAGGCGGGTAATTTACGATATGTACAAGAACCAAGAGGGAACAGTAGACTGGTAAACGAAGAATGAAGTGTTCGGATTAAAATGGATGCTCGACAGAGATACAGCCATTTTCCCTTACAGTTCAAACTACGTATCAAAGAAGCAAAGACGAAAATAAAATGTTGAAGAGTGTCCTGAAAATTCAAGGACAGAGGATTTAAATAATAAGATTCGTTGATGACATTGCTATCCGATTGAAAATAAAGAACTACAGGACTTCCTGAACGGAATGAGTAGTCTAACGAGTACAGAATATGGACTGAGAGTGAATCGAAGAAAGACCAATGTAATGAGAAATAGCAGAAACGAGTACAGCAAGAAACGTAATACCGGGATTGGTGATTATGAAGTAGATGGAGTTAAGGAATTTTGTTACCTAAGTAGTAAAATAGCACATGACGGAATTAGCAAGGAGGACATTAAAAACAGACTACTACTGGAAGAAAGGGTATTCCTGGCCAAGAATCTTAATTTTAGGAAGAACTTTCTGCGAATGTACGTTTGGAGGACATTAGTGCATGGTAGTGAGAAGTGGGCTGTGAGAGAAACGGAACAGAATAGAATCGAAGCATTGACATGTGGTGCCAGGTAAGGTAAGGACTGAGTAAGTTCTGTGCAGAAACGGAAAGGAAAGGTATATGTTGCAAATAGTGACAAGAAGAAGGAACAGGATGATAGGACGTCTGTTAAAACATCGGGCAAAAACATCGGGCAAAAACTGTAGAGGAAAACAGAGATTGGAATACATCCAGCAAATAATTGAGGACGTAGGTAGCATGTGCTACTCTGAGGTATTTTTTGGAAATTTGTAGGAAGTTCCTGTGGGACCAAACTGCTGAGGTCATCGGTCCTTATGCTCACACACTACTTAATCTCACTTAAACTAACTTACGCTAAGAACAACACACACACACACCCATGCCCGAGGAAGGACTCGAACCTCCGACGGGGCGAGGCGCCTCAGACGGCTACACTGCGCGGCTACTCTGAGGTGATAACGTTGGTACAGAAGAGGATTCGTGGCGGGGAGGAAAAAAAAAAGAGTTGCACATCGGTTCCTGCCAATCCCAATGTAGGACAAGTGTTTCACTGGAGCAAGCAGTGTGCTGCGCTGTATCTCTTCAGCTTTGAAGTTAAGTTGTTGTAAACGTTGTATTTGCAATAATGGTTTCTAATATTTTACGGTAAAAATATGTGCAGTTTTGCTGTAGTGAGAATAGCATGTTTATCGGTAAAACTAGGCTGTTTTGTGGAAATGCAATCCGCCGAGAGGGGCGCAGTATCGCGGGGGCGGATGGCGGTCGGGGCTCCAGCGCGTACGGCCGCCACACAGCAGGGGAGGCTTGCTGGATGCTGTGTGCCCCATCTCGATGTGGCCGGTACACAATTCCCCACATCCTGTTTCATTTTTGCTAAGTTTTAGAGAACGAATTATGTAACCAGCAGTGAGCCATTCCGACAACATGCTCTCACGTCTGCATCACTTTTAATGCGGAACGGCGTCTACATACGTCATCTGGAAACTCTTGAGCTGTGGCCAACTTATGTAGGCGAGAATGTCAGAAGGAAATGCGTCCGACATGGTGCAGCCAGTTTCTGTCCTGCTTCACTTGAGACTCTGCCAGCATCTCTGTTCGGAGCGAATTGAGTTGTGGTTGGCACGATATACTTGTACTTCGCATGTATGCTGCCTGTATTTTCGCTGAATGTATTACGAGTACATCATATCGAAGAATTTAACGGTGTGCTGAGAACACTAGAAAATCGTTAAAATTGGTCGGCATGAAATAAACCAACATTTAGCGTAAACAAAACAAATAGCATAAATTGTTACACTCTCAGAAAAAATAATTTGGTAACATTAAGTGTATATGGTATTTCCCACTATTATTCAACAATGTTAAATGTCTCAGGCATGAATATTAATTGCCACCTGAAGTTTCAGAGCTTAGTTTCCAAAAGGGAGAAACTACAGCTTCCGTCCTCTCTTTATAATGTGTAGCGAAAACATAACACTTAGTCGGGTATTGACAACTCCCAGAATGAATAGATGGTATACTACAATTCCATTAATGGGAAATAATTAAATAAAAATTGCTTATCCTTGTAGTACCAAACTTTAATCAGACTGTTTAACCACGAGCATGAAATAACGAGCTATACTCACAGAGGAAAATGAAGTGAAAGTTCATGGCAGTGTACAAAGTAAGGTGTTTCTCTACATTTAGAAGAATGTTTTGAGGTCTGCCGTACCCAACAATCATGCTATCTGACATGTAAAATAACAATACTACCTGATGTGCATTAAATCTGATTGCACAGCAATCAGTGTGGTTTTCAAATAAAACATCAATGTGAATGAAAACACACAACACAGGTGAAATATTCTGAAATATTTATTATTTGCTTCTCAAACTGATTTTCGGCTGCATAATCAGGTACAAAGATAAGTATGTGGTGCAGTATGCCCTCCCGGCTAGCCGCGCTGACTAACGCGCTGGTCTCCGAGCGGGAAGGCGTGGCTGTGCCCGGTCTAGGCACGGGATTTGTGTCAACGTCCGATGTGCCGGCCAGGCTGTGAATGGTTTTTAAGGTGGTTTTCCATCTGCCTCGGCGAATGCGGGCTGGTTCCCCTTATTCCGTCTCAGTTACACTATGTCGACGATTGCTGCGCAAACATTGTCTCCACGTACGCGTACACCATAATTACTCTACCACGCAAACATGGTGGAGGTAGGGGAGGGGGGGGGGGATCCACTGGGGTCGAACCGCGCAATTACCATGGGTTCGATGAGGGGAAGTGGTGGGGTGCGTGGACTGCTGTGGCCTGTTGTGGGGTTGTGGACCACTGTGATCTACGCCGGGACGAAGCCTCTCCGTCGTTTCTAGCTCCGAAGTTCAATACACAATACACACTGTGGTGCAGCAAAATCTTGGTGGGTCAAGGATTTTAAACCAATGCATCTACAGAATATCGTCATTTCCAGAGATGAAAAATGTTAATCTTAGTTTTAGGAATAAAACAAGAGGATTATTTCTGTGCAAATGCTATACAAGATTATCAAACTAAGATAAAATATGGACCACACTGACTAAAGAAATAAACAAAATTACATCAGTTGTTCATAGAACAAAGTAACTGAACAATAAACTTTGGTGACGTATTCAAAAGATATCAACGTGAGTTTACTATCATGGTCCTCAGACCATTGTAGTATGATTTTGGCCTTGTGACACAGACACTTATCCTGCTGGAAGATGCCATCTCTGTTGAAAAAGACATCAAGCATAAGGGATTGAAGGTGGCCTCCAATAATGTTCACGTACTCCACAACAGCCACGGTGCCTTTGGTTACTACTGCAGGTCGCACTGAAGCCTAGGTGAATGTCCCCCGTAACATAATACTCATCTCACCGGCTTGTGTCTACGGCGCGCTGCATGGCTCGAGCAGCCGATTGTCTGGATGATGGCGTATTTGGGAACGACCTCGACCTGGTTTAACAATAAAGGGATTAATCCGACCGGGGACGCAATTCCAGTGATCCGCTGTACAAACTCGATGAACCCGTGCCTACTGTAATCATAATCGACAATTTGTCGGGTCAACGTGGGAATGCATATGGGTTCTCTGCTGCGGAACACCATTTTCAACACTGTGCGCTGGACAGTGTGCTCCAAAGTATTTGTGCCTGAGCCAGCACTGTCAGATCTGCCACATATTGCCGCCTGCCTTGCTTTAGAGAGTGGCCAAGCCTCCGACCCATATGTTCCGAGATGAGGTACAGACGTACAACTCCTTCTCGTCTACTCGTAGGTTCAGCAATATTCAACCACTTTCCATAGATGCTCACGACAGTAGCACGTGAGCAGTCGACCAGCTTCGCCGTTTCCGAGATGCTCGCTCCCAGGCACTGGGCCACAACGATCTGGCTTTTGTCAAAGTCGCTTAAATCGGTGAATTTCTGTATTTGCTCCTCCTATCGTCGCTGGAATGTTTCCCCATTCGTCTCTGCTCCGCTCATATACCTCTCTTACTGCGTCGCACGCCCTCAGCGCCACCAGGCAGCATACAACCTCGCGATGGGCAGTGGTCGTGATGTTTTGGCTCGTCAGTGTGTTTTGTGCTTCACACATGGCTTCTCGACGAGAAATAGCAGGAAGTGACGTCACACAACACGTAGAGCGCCTCGTCACGACGTTAGCTAACTCGTCCCTTGTGCGGCCGGCTTAAGGTTCTGGGAGAGTGTTAATAAGAAGATACGCGCCCAGGGCTGGCAGCAGCAGCTGATCGGCGTCCGGCCGCCAGCGCGAAGGCCGCGTGCGTGCGTGGGCGGGTGTTCCCGGCTCTGGCTCTGGGTTCGCTGCCGGCGGTCATTGTGAGTGACGGCCGCGATTTCCACACAGCCCGGGCCGGCCGCGGCCGCTCGTCCCCACACTCTCTGCAGCCCGGCGCCCACTTCAGCCACTGTTCCGATTCTACGTCTACGTCTACATTTATACTCCGCAAGCCACCCAACGGTGTGTGGCGGAGGGCACTTTACGTACCACTGTCATTACCTCCCTTTCCTGTTCCAGTCGCGTATGGTTCGCGGGAAGAACGACTGTCTGAAAGCCTCCGTGCGCGCTCTAATCTCTCTAATTTTACATTCGTGATCTCCTCGGGAGGTATAAGTAGGGGGAAGCAATATATTCGATACCTCATCCAGAAACGCACCCTCTCGAAACCTGGCGAGCAAGCTACACCGCGATGCAGAGCGCCTCTCTTTCAGAGTCTGTCACTTGAGTTTATTAAACATCTCCGTAACGCTATCACGGTTACCAAATAACCCTGTGACGAAACGCGCCGCTCTTCTTTGGATCTCCTCGGTCAAACCGATCTGGTACGGATCCCACACTGATGAGCAATACTCAAGTATAGGTCGAACGAGTATTTTCTAAGCCACCTCCTTTGTTGATGGACTACATTTTCTAAGCACTCTCCCAATGAATCTCAACCTGGTACCCGCCTTACCAACAATTAATTTTATATGATCATTCCACTTCAAATCGTTCCGCACGCATACTCCCAGATATTTTACAGAAGTAACTGCTACCAGTGTTTGTTCCGCTATCATATAATCATACAATAAAGGATCCTTCTTTCTATGTATTCGCAATACATTACATTTGTCTATGTTAAGGGTCAGTTGCCACTCCCTGCACCAAGTGCCTATCCGCTGCAGATCTTCCTGCATTTCGCTACAATTTTCTAATGCTGCAACTTCTCTGTATACTACAGCATCATCCGCGAAAAGCCGCATCGAACTTCCGACACTATCTACTAGGTCATTTATATATATTGTGAAAAGCAATGGTCCCATAACACTCCCCTGTGGCACGCCAGAGATTACTTTAACGTCTGTAGACGTCTCTCCATTGATAACAACATGCTGTGTTCTGTTTGCTAAAAACTCTTCAACCCAGCCACACAGCTGGTCTGATATTCCGTAGGCTCTTACTTTGTTTATCAGGCGACAGTGCGGAACTGTATCGAACGCCTTCCAGAAGTCAAGAAAAATAGCATCTACCTGAGAGCCTGTATCTAATATTTTCTGGGTCTCATGAACAAATAAAGCGAGTTGGGTCTCACACGATCGCTGTTTCCGGACTCCATGTTGATTCCTACATAGTAGATTCTGGGTTTCCAAAAACGACATGATACTCGAGCAAAAAACATGTTCTAAAATTCTACAACAGATCGACGTCAGAGATATAGGTCTATAGTTTTGCGCATCTGCTCGACGACCCTTCTTGAAGACTGGGACTACCTGTGCTCTTTTCCAATCATTTGGAACCCTCCGTTCCTCTAGAGACTTGCGGTACACGGCTATTAGAAGGGGGCAAGTTCTTTCGCGTACTCTGTGTAGAATCGAATTGGTATCCCGTCAGGTCCAGTGGACTTTCCTCTATTGAGTGATTCCAGTTGCTTTTCTATTCCTTGGACACTTATTTCGATGTCAGCCATTTTTTCGTTTGTGCGAGGATTTAGAGAAGGAACTGCAGTGCGGTCTTCCTCTGTGAAACAGCTTTGGAAAAAGGTGTTTAGTATTTCAGCTTTACGCGTGTCATCCTCTGTTTCAATGCCATCATCATCCCGTAGTGTCTGGATATGCTGTTTCGAGCCACTTACTGATTTAACGAAAGACCAGAACTTCCTAGGATTTTCTGTTAAGTCGGTACATAGAATTTTACTTTCGAATTCACTGAACGCTTCACGCATAGCCCTCCTTACGCTAATTTTGACATCGTTTAGCTTCTGTTCGTCTGAGAGGTTTTGGCTGCGTTTAAACTTGGAGTGGAGCTCTCTTTGCTTTCGCAGTAGTTTCCTAACTTTGTTGCTGTACCACGGTGGGTTTTTTCCGTCCCTCACAGTTTTACTCGGCACGTACCTGTCTAAAACGCATTTTACGATTGCCTTGAACTTTTTCCATAAACACTCAACATTGTCAGTGTCGGAACAGAAATTTTCGTTTTGATCTGTTAGGTAGTCTGAAATCTGCCTTCTATTACTCTTGCTAAACAGATAAACTTTCCTCCCTTTTTTTATATTCCTATTAACTTCCATATTCAGGGATGCTGCAACGGCCTTATGATCACTGATTCCCTGTTTTGCACTTAAAGAGTCGAAAAGTTCGGGTCTGTTTGTTATCAGTAGGTCCAAGATGTTATCTCCACGAGTCGGTTCTCTGTTTAATTGCTCGAGGTAATTTTCGGATAGTGCACTCAGTATAATGTCACTCGATGCTCTGTCCCTACCACCCGTCCTAAACATCTGAGTGTCCCAGTCTATATCCGATTCCTCCTCGCCATTACTGTAGACATGACCAGTAACGCACCACTCTCACAAACGATCGCCTGTTGATTCGTTCCCCTTCGCGTCATCTGAACTTCGGATAGCTAATCTTCTAATGCAGTGATTTTAACCTGTTGCTTGGTACGTACAAACGTACCTTCATTTGACCAACCGACTTCTGTATACTAGGAAGTTAAAAGAACGGACTCGCAAAATTACAGACCAGTATCCCCACCATCGGCTTGCGCAGAATCCTTGAACATGTTCTCAGTTCGAATGTATAAATTTTCCTGCGACCGAGAAGGCTAGGTCCGCAAATCAATACAGTTTTATGAAGCATCGCTCGTGTGAAACTCCGCTTGCCCTTTTCTGTCATGAGATGTTACGAACTATGGGTGAAGCACATTTTTCGATTTCCGTAAATCATTTGACATGGTGCCTCATTGCAGACTGTTATCAAGATATGGGCCAATAGATTAGATTCACGACATATGAGTGACTCGAAGACTTCTTAATTTATAAAACCCATTATGTTGTCATCGGTGGGGAGTTTTCACCAGGGACAAGGGTATCGTCAGGAGTGTCCCAAAGAAGGATGGTAGGACCTCTATTATTCTCTATACAGTATACTCCTGTATATCGGTTGACAGAACACGTGCTGAGTAATCAAGAAGTCGGCAGTTTTATAATGGAAGAACTTTTACGTATCTGTTGAGGTTGGGGTTTGGGGGCGGGGGGTGAAAAATTGTCGAGGGAGACGGAGGCTCGAATACAGTAAGCATGTAACTTTGTCTCGAAACTAGCAGAAAATCCAAAGAGATTCTGGTCGTATGTAAAATATGCTAACAGCAAAACACAATGAATGCCTTCTTTCCACTATGGCAATGGAAATACTATCGACGACAGTGCTACTAAAGAAGAGTTACTAAACATAGCTTCTAAAATTCCTTCACCAAAGAAGACGAAGTAAATACTACAGAATTCGAATCAAGATCAGGTGCCAACATGAGCAACTCAGAAGTAGACATCCTCGGACTTACATTATTTAATAAAAGCAAATCTTCCGTTCGATACTGTATACGAATTAAATTCCTTTGAGAGTACGCTGATGCCATAGCCCCATACTTGAAAGTCATATACAAGCGCTCACTCGTCAAAAGGGCCGAACCCAAAGTTGCATAGGTCACACCAATATTCAAGAAAGGCAATAGGAGTAATCCACTAAATTACAGGCCCATGTCATTAACTGCAATATGCAGCAGGATTTTGGAACGCGGATTTAGAAAACATCGTTCTTGTGGAACACAGCTATTTCTTTACTCACACGAAGTGTTGTGTGCTATCGACAAGCTATTTCAAATTGATTCTGTATTTCTAGATTTCCATAAGGCTTTTGACACTGTACCACACAAGTGGCTTGTAGTGAAATTGCGTGCTTATGGGATATCGTCTCAGTTACGTGACTGGATTCACGATTTCCTGCCAGAGAGGTCACAGTTCGTAGTAACTAACGGAAAGTCATCGAATAACAGAAGTGATTTCTGGCGTACCTCAAGGTAGTATTATACCCCCTCAGCTGTTCCTCATCTTTATAAACGATTTAGGAGACAATCTAAGCAGTCGTCTTAGATTGTTTGCAGATGATGCTGTCGTTTATCATCTATTAAAATCATTGGAAGATCAAGACAAATTGCAAAACGGTTTAGAAAAGATATCTAAAATCGGAAATTGACCCAGAATAATGAAAAGTGTGAGCTCATCCACACGAGTGTTAAAAGGAACCTGTAAACTTAGGTTACACTGTAAATCAGTCAAATCTAAAGGCCGTCAATTCAACTAAATACCTAGGAACTACAATTAAGAAAGATGTAAATTGCAAATAAGACATTGAAGAAACCAGACTGCGTTTTAGTGGCAGGACACTGAAAAAATGGAACAGATCTACTAAAGATACTGCCTACATTACGCTCGTCCTCTTTTCCAGTACTGTTGCGCGGTGTGTGATCCTTAAGAGACAGGATTAATTAACGGAGTACAACGAGAAAGTTCAGGGAAGAGTAGCACGTTTTGTATTACCGAGCAACAGGGAGAGAGTGTTCCGGAAGTGATAGAGGATTTGTGGTGTAAACCATTCGTTTGGCAGGATTTTCTCATGAAATTTCAATCACCAACTTTCTCCTCCGAAAGCGAAAATATTTTGTTGACGCCGAATTACATAGTGAAAAACGATCATCGTAATAAAATAAAGAACTCAGAGCTAGCACGGAAAGATAAAGTGGTTCGTTAAACCCTTTTCCAGGCACTTAGGTGTGATTTGGAGAATAACCATTCAAATGTGGATCTGAACTTCAGATTACTAATTTGTAATGCATGCTTCCAACCTGTGGGTTATTAACCTCTGTCAGGTAGAGCGAAATTTTGTAGGAGCTAAAAACTAAAAGGATTTGGTTATGGTTCAATCACTAACTTACATTCTTTGGTTAAATGTTTGAGCGGAGCCAAAACAAGATTCCGCAGACATTACGCAATGGATTTTAGTCCGGAATTTTCATAGCAAAACGAAGTATGGAAAATGGATGAATCGGATATAAACATGATCATCGAGAGGTCTAGTTTCGCAAGAAAACATTTAATTGTTAATTAAGGTAAAGTTAGTCATATTATCAAAAAACTGAAGTATTTAACGAGCAGCCGCTGGTACCTCGCCTTCGAGCGACGATTAACTATTGTTTTCTTGAGTATTTCTCATATGCAGTATTTCAAGCATCATTAAAATGTCCGCCAAATGTTTCTCTAATCTATTTTATTTCTTACTTTTTAGACTAATCATTTCACAAGCAGATGACCAGCTGAAATTAAACATAATACAGTCTAAATCAGAATGGCTGTACACGTAGCAGGAACCGCTGAATGACGATAGTTAGCTGCCCTACTATCGTCATTCAGCGGTTACTGCTACGCGTACAGCCATTGTGATGATCGAATCCGCTCACCTTGTAATAAACGTGTCTTTGCGATTTACACTGTTTTATAATTAACTAACTGATCACCGCTGCTGCGCTCGGGTATCGGTAGTTTTTTTATGATGAGTGATGGTAAGTAAGCAAGTAAATTTCTGTGTATATTGTGGTGTGGAGACGTATATACAAAAAATGTATGCAGTGCCGGTATCTAGGTACATAATGAACGTGTTTCTATTATTGTACTGTATGTAGAATCTGAAAGCATGCATTACATTTCCTAATAACATTTAAAAATGTCTCGATCCATTACTTACGTATAGAAGTAGAGTTTTTAGGTGTTGCTCTGACTCAGCTAGTACTGGCTGTGAGATTCTGCCACCAGAGCAACAATCAGTTCTTCCTTCGATTTTGATGCATTATAGTGCTTACATTTTTGATCCATCCCCCTTAGATGACTAATTTATGATCTACGTAGTCAAATGCAACCTTAGCGAAAGCCTCCCACGTTCCACATGCGAAGCTACGACTTGCTGTTTGTCGTACAGCCTTTATATGATGTCTTTTTCTCTGAATCTTCAAGCGTCATGCTGCTATAAGAGACACGTGGCACTCAGCGTCTAAAATGCAACGGGTTTGTGACTGTTCTACCGTCTCTGTAACTGTCAAGGCCACCTGACTTTCTGCATCTAAGTTTTGGTGGACATGAGATTGCTCCGAGCTTTGTTGAATTGGAGTAACTTTCGGGATAAATTCTAATGTCAGGTTCCACTCGTCGGCTTTGGCCAATGACGTCATACCTAAGGCAAAGACTCTGGTTAGAGGCAATCTGTGAAAGGAACGGATCACACACGAAAACAAACGAATGTAGCATACGATAAACTTACACTCACGTTTAAGGCGATTATTATTTACGCAAAAATTACATCTAAACGCGTCGAAGACAACGAATACAAATAAGAACAAGAACAGCAAAAAAAAAAAAAAATGTCTGATTGGTTTTATTTTCATAATTTATGCGAGTAGAGGGGGGACTGAGAACCATTAAACTGCATGACAGTAAAGTGATATCCTGCTGTGATGAGACTGCGTTAATTTTAATATTAATTACTAATTCAAACGGAAAAAGTGCAGGTAACTTGGGGTTTTGGGCGGGGAGAAACTAAATTGCAACAAAGATAATGATAACAGATACGAATTACTAACATGAAATATGGAAAAACTAACACAAAAGACCTTGATTCATGTGTGCATTTCTTAAGCAGTTAACACCTTCCACTTCATAGCAATCACCGTGAGATCGATCAATGGAACACGTAGTTGACTAACTATCTAACTATAACTAAATTTAAAAAAAGGCAGGCACACAAGAGGAGATCCATAAAAACTAACAAATATTTGAATCGATAACTAGAATTGGTCTATATATGACGTCAGTTCTGGTTACCGACTCCAATGTTTATAGTTTCGTTGCAGTACTTCAGAGAACAATTAAAAGGGGAAAAATATTATTACATTTGACACAGTTACTGAGCGGTTCTAGGCGCTTCAGTCTGAAACCACGCGACCGCTACGGTCGCAGGTTCGAATCCTGCCTCGGGCATGGATGTGTGTGATGTCCTTAGGTTAGTTAGGTTTACGTAGTTCTAAGTACTAGGGGACTGATGACCTCAGATATTAAGTCCCACAGTGCTCAGAGCCATTTGAACCATTTTTTGAAAAAAATCGATCCAGTTAATAAACCATCGAATAGTTGGAATTGGTAAGTAGTACTGACCTATATATACGACGTCAATTCTAGTTACCGATTCCAATATTACTAACTTTTTCGCAGAAGTTCAGAGAGCAATAACGAGTGCCGAAATGGTATTATATTTAACACACGTCCTGAAAAAACGATCTAATTAATGAACCAACGAACAGTTGGAACCGGTACCTCCGATATAGGTGATCAATTGCAGTTATCGATTCCAATAATAATAACTTCTTCATGGTAGTTCGTAGAGCAAGTAGTATTGCCGAAATCCCATCACATTTCAGTCCACAAACCAGCTGCAAAAACGTCCTAAATTATGAAGGACAGAGTTGCTGGAATCGGTGACCTACATAGAAGGTCAGTTCTAATTACCGATTCCAACTATTCAACCATAGAATGGCAGGAATCGGTAACTAGGATTGACCTATACATGGAAAAAAATGCATAATGAACTATGAAATGTTTGGAATTTGTAACTACAATTGACCTATATACCTGAATTCCAGTTTTCAGTTCCACGCTTTCCATCGCAAATGAAAAACAATATAGATCAATTGTAGTTACCGATTCCACAAATCATTATTTTTCAACGTCTTTGCAGTAATTATGTGCAGTATTATGTTGTAGGATTTCTATTCCGCTGTTAGTTTCTGTACGACTGCACTAAATAAATTGTTTGTCACAGAAGTACAGCAAGTAAAGAAGCAGTGGAAAAAGTGGATGAAACCACTGCGGACACAAGTAATAAAAACGCAGAATTGCATACGTTGGAATCCACAAAAGAATTCTCCTGTACAGGACAAATTTACTAATCCGTTTCAAAGAAGATTATTGTCCAAAAATGGAGTGAAAGATCGAGGCTGACAAGAAGCACAAAATAAGGGCATAACAAGAAGTAATAACATTAGGAATTCAAACTATAACGAAATATGCGAAAACCAGAATAACTAAACAAAAAATTAACAAGAAACGCTAACTGCCAGGCACGAAAGAGGCTCTATCCAAATAAACTCTTCTCCACCACCCGTCCGCAACCAGACGCAAAATTTTAAAATAAAAAAGACAAATGATATCACAAATCAATCAATAAACCCACAGGCACACAGGCACAAGACACAACAACCAACCCCTCACCCCCATTGTACCTAAAAAATATTAAAAGGACAGAAAAATCTTCCCCCAAACAAACTAAAAAAAGTACCAAATCCACAGACCATGAAAAAAAACAACAGAAATAAAGAATAAATATGAATTCCACACACACCAAGCTAACAAAATGAGGCTTGTACGTTTTGCTGACTATTTTCGTAAATACTAGAAATTCACAATAGCCTTTAGGAATACTCTTCCTCCAACAGTACTTATCCAAATGGCCTTGAAACACTATAATCCTTCTCTCTCCCTGCCCGACAACAGATTTTGCAGCCCCCCCTGAATACCCCTCTATAGTATTTGTACACACCCCTGTGTATTGTGATTTACAGTCAACTGATAACCCCTGTCACCCAACCCCTTATAGGAAGCAAATCCATTCGACATACTATTGAACCTTCTTCCCCATATTCTTCAGTTAAACATGTTAACAGTTCTTTCGTACCGGCACAATCACCTCCAGGAATGAATACTCCAAGAACCCAAAGCCCGACGACCTTATGCCCCTTTTCATACTTTCTCTTTCCAAAACGTGATTCGTCTGCTTGAACTGTAACCCATGCCCCCCCCCCCCCCCCCCAATGATCCCATGTACATTATAAATTCCCCTCAGACTTCTCTACAAAATGAAAACCAGTCAAGTACAGCGCCACACGCAACCGCTGTTTCGTGAGTAACAGATTTAGAACTATATTTATAATGAAAATAGTAAGTTAACGTGACTATTACTTCTGAATACTGCCTCGATCTTTCGAATCAAGTCCCTTTGCGTACAGACCTTCATATATAATTTTTTTCTGCACCTCCACATGCATTCATCGGGAGTTCTAGAAGACAGAACCTCTTTGAGTAGCGTAGAATTACCACAAATACTGCACTTCCGAAATTCTGCAATAACACCCAATTATTGTATATATGTTACAGTAGATTTACGGTCAGTCATTCTGTCAAGGAGCTTTTTCGCCTTAAACACAACTTATTCATCCATAATGAAAATCAATTGTGTAAAAAATCATAATTTTATAAAACATGAATACTTTCATCAACAAAAGATACCGAAAACAAATTACGATATGAAAACAAAACACTATACATCAGATTCTTAACATATACAAGTAACGAAGAACTCCAGAGAAAGCATTTAACATTCATAACTACAATCTGTGGCATCATTATCATCATCACCCAGTTCTTTCACTTAATGATGTGGCCTCTTTGAGTTGGAGTGTAACAAAGCATCTCAGTAAGATCTTCCATTTCTTCCGATCTTGAGCTTCCTCTTGCCAGCTGAATCCCACTGTCTTCCTTTTACCTCTGTCATATCAATCTGGTGGTCTTCCTCTAGGTCTTTTTTGGTAAATTAGGCTCAATTCTAGGACTCGTTTAGACCATCTACCATCGTTTGTCCGAACAACATACCCAGCCCACTGCCATTTCAATGTATTTACTCTTTCCATCGTGTCGGTGGCCTTCGTTGTTCGTCTTATTTCAACTACTCTCTTCCTGTCGTTTTTCGTGTAACCCAACATTGATCTTACCATTCCTCTTTGGGCTACTGTTAGCTTCCTGACAACGAACTCATTTAATGTCCATGTTTGCAGCCATAACTTATTACTGGCAATATATATTGGTCGAAAATAGATGTATTCAGCTCAGCCGACATCTTAGATTTCAGAATTGAAGAGTGCCTCCCATAAGCTTGCCAGCCCAATTTAATTCGTCTTAATATTTCTGGTTTTAATTCTCCTTTCATTTTTATCAGTTGATCCAAATAGATATATTCTGTGACTCTTTGGAGTTTTGTACTTCCAGCTGATGTACTTCCCTCAGGTTTCCGTTCATTCATAATTATCTTGGTTTTATCAATGCTCATTTTCAGTCCAACTTCAGAGCACAGTAATGCAAATTCATTAACTAATACTTGAAGTTCTTCTGTCATTTACAAATAGGTCAATATCATCCGCAAATCTCAAGTTGTTCAGTCTTTTTCAGAGAACTTTAATACCCTTACCTATCAATTCAATTTAGACAGGACTTTTTCTAAGACTGCTGAAAACAGTTTGGGAGTATAGAATCACCTTGCTTTACACCCTTTTCAATGGGAAATTCGTCAGTATCTTCGGCAACGCTCACAAAGGCTGTAGAGGTTTTGTAAATGTCATGTTTGATTTTGACATAGCCCTTTTCTACTTCTTCTTCTTTAAGAGCTGCAAACATAGCTGGGTGACTGATCGAATCAAAGGCCTTTTCAAAGTCTATAAAAACAAGGCGAAGGGGCAGATGGTACTCATTTGTTCTACTAATTATTTCCCGTAGCGTGAAGATACGGGCAAGTGTGCTAAATCCTGATCGGAAACCGGCTTGCTCCATGGGTTGAGCCTGTTCGAGTGTAGTGCTCAATCTGGTAGTCAAGGTCCTAGCGAAAACTTTGTACACTATGGAGAGTAAGATGATAGGGCGATAGTTCTTTATATCTTTGGTACTCCCTTTTTTAGGCATAAACAAAATAATATCACACATTACGTCATTAGTCAAAGCCAACGGTTGGAATCGGACACTAGAATTGACCCAAGTTTTGCAGCTTGAGCTTTCTTTGAACTATGCGGTAAGTTAGAATTACGTTTGCAGGTCTTATAGTAATAGCTTTAAATATGGTTCTCGGCCTTACCGTCTGATTTATTGTCGTATCTCCACCAAAACTCTCCAGCAACGCCAGATGGTGTAGCAACTCAATATCATAATCCACGGGCACCATAACATTAGATTTACACTGTCACGGAGTAATCTACAAACACTAAGAGTCACCAACCATCGGGCCATCATCGTCTGCCTCCGACTTACGTATAACATATTTAATAATGTTAATAACACCCAAAGAGACACTACCTTCTAAGGTTGCCTGTGCTCTTCCTCGGAGTTCAAGCTCTCGCAATAACAATTTCACTGGAATGGATTCACCGGCAGAGTCGTGAAAACGTAACGAGCAGAGTTATTTTCGCAATTAATAACAATGGTATTAAGGACTAAATACGTTAAGAATTGTATAAACACTGTACTGATTACTTGAAATCGTATTACGTGGAACATATCAACCAATAAAATAATTTTCACAAATATAATAAAGTTCAAAAGTGAAAGAGTAAATAGCTTCTCCAAAGAGTAAATATTTATTCTTAATTTGTGTAATATTCTTCGAATAAATATCTTGTACAAACAGTATGTTCTTCATCACGGTTCCAAGTTATCTTACGACAAATTAAATGGATATCGGTTCAGCGGTTTAGCCGTGAAAGAGTAACAGACGGACTTACTTTCTCATTTACTTTATAATGTTAGTATGGGTACGTGGATTGGCATGAATTAAATACGTTGAGGATTTTATAAGCATTGTATCCTAGCTGTTGCCCACGTCTGCGCTCTCATATCAGTAAAATGAAGTGAACTGTGCGTACAGCTTTATTGGCCGGGGGAAGATTATCTGGATGTTCAGAAGAGTGGTGTATGTGTTTTTATCTGACGCCGCTTTAGTGACTTACACGTCGATGATAAAATGATGAAGAGGACGACATACACATGTAGACGTGAAGAGAAAAAGAAACCAACAGAGGCGCGAATCGACCACAGGTACCAATAAGAAATAACTGCTGTGCTAACCAAATCATCCCAAGCTCCTGGCGCAAATTAGAGCACAAAATAGAAATTACAAGTTACGCATGACGCTCAGCAACTGAAATGCGACGGTCTTGTGACTGAAATTAGTATGGAAGTGTTGACTAAACACGTAGACGATTCTATAAGCATTTCGTTAGTTGAATCGTGCAATGTAGAATATATCCAACAATAAAAGCATTTTCACAAATATGATAAAGTTCAAAAGCCAAAAAGGAAACAGCTTTTCAAAGAGTAATTATTGATACATATTTTGCGTTATATTCTCCAAATCAATAAACATATCGTATTACATACTTTCGAAAGTTGCCTGTGTTCTTCCTCAGTGTTCAAGCTATCTCCATGACAAATTTTATCAAAATCGGTTCAGTGGTTTAGTCGTGAAAGCGCAACAGACAGAGTTACTTTCAAATTTATAATATTAGTATGGATTAGTAAGGATATGGATTTCAAATATTCCATTAGTCGCTGAATTTCTCCAGTAATGTTTTCAGAAGTTGTCAACCGGTTGTTGTCTCAAAATTTTGTATGTTACATCTCTGCAAGCACTATTTCGTCAGCGTTTTCTTGTTGGAATTGTGGTCTTCAGGATGAAGAGTGGCATCGTGCAGTTCTCCACGCTAGTCAATCCTGAACAAGCCTCTTCATTTCTGCGTAACTATTGCATCCTATATCCATCTGAATCTGCTCACTTTAGTCCAGCCTTGATCCCCCCTCCCTCCCCCCGGCCTACTCTACAGTTTTCATTCACAACACCTCCCTCCATTACGAAAGAGACGATCCATTGATTCTTCAGGTTGTGTCCTATTAAAAAATACTTTCTTGCTTTCTTTTAGCCAAGTTGTGCCACGCCTTTTTTCCTCCAGTTCTACTCAGTAGTTTCTCATTAGTTGTTCGATATGTAAGTAGGCTGTTTATGTTTTCTTACTGGCAACGTTACGTAGCGCTCTGTATGAAAATCACTGGCTGTGCTGTGTGCAATCTGTGGCTAGTTTGCATTGTTGTCTGCCAATGTAGTGTTGGGCAGCGGCAGCTGGATGTGAACAGCGCGTAGCGTTGCGTAGTTGGAGGTGAGCCGCCAGCAGTGGTGGATGTGGGGAGAGAAAAGGCGGAGTTTTGACATTTGTAAGACTGGATGTCATGAACTGCTATGTATATTATGATTTTTCAACACTATTAAGGCAAATACATTGTTTGTTCTCTATTAAAATCTTTCATTTGCTAACTATGCCTATCAGTAGTTAGTGCCTTCGGTAGTTTGAATCTTTTATTTAGCTGGCAGTAGTGGCGCTCGCTGTATTGCAGTAGTTCGAGTAACGAAGATTTTTGGTGAGGTAAGTGATTTGTGAAAGGTATAGGTTAATGTTAGTCAGGGCCATTCTTTTGTAGGGGTTTTTGAAAGTCAGATTGCGTTGCGCTAAAAATATTGTGTGTCAGTTTAAGCACAGTCTTGTATAATTGTTCAAAGGGGACGTTTCATATGTCGACCCTTAGCTGAGGATACCTCACTGGAATCTTCTGATTTTTCTCTTGTAGTTTGTGTAATTAGTGGAGCTATTGTTTATTGCTAGCGCGTAATTGTAGAGAGAATCTCCTTTGTAGTTGCAGTCTTTCATTGTTGTTGTGGCATGCATGTAGATTTGCACCAAGTATTTCGCAGCTGCCCTTGCAATTAACTAGATATTATTTTTAGTGCTATGTTAATGTGTGTTCTTATTTTGCTCTTCAAATTGTGCCTATCTGTGTTGTCGTGTGAAACATAGTGACAATAATGGCGTGTGAAAAACGTAATACTAGGCTCCAAAGTAAACTGAGAAATGACAGTGAAGACGAAAGCAGTGTGTTAGCGCCACCGTGTAATGAATTAACTAATGTTCAAACTAGTGATTTGGAAATTGTGCATAGGGAAATGGAGTGGGCGGCAAATAATGGTGTAGACAGTGAAACAATTAGTGAACAGGGAAGCATTATCGATCGATCGGTCGGCAATAGCTCGCCTCAGGAATCCGAAATGACAGGACACAATCTCGCAAATACTGTAGATTCAGGTTTTGGGTCCTCACCGTTTTCTGAAATAAGTCAAGACACATTTTCTGTTTGTCAAAATGTGAATGTTGCCGGTGCAAATTCACTGCCGAAAAGCACTGAGGAACATGTTTCAGACACCAGTGCATCGTTATTACAATTAATACAACAAATGGGACAAACACAGCAAAAGCTTCAAAAGTTAGACACAATGGAACAACACCAGAGACAAACACAGCAACAGTTAGACACAATGGAACAAAATCTTCGGAAGCTAGACACCACACTTGAACAAACACGTGAAGATTTAACTACTGAGTTACATAACATTGAATCGAAATGACAAAAAGTCTGTAATGACGTAAAAACACAAATTTGTGAGCATTTCCAACCTATTTTTTCGCGTCATGAAAATGCATTACAGAATCCGGAAGCAGCCATAAAAGAACTGCAAACTATTGTTCATGAAAATCACGACACCTTGCAAGCTAAAACTGACTCAGTTATCCACCGATTCGGTTACGCAACTTGCAAAAACTCATGAAAACTTAAAGGACACAGTAGATATGATTTCAACACAAATGGACACTCTGAAACTTGGTTCAGAAAAACACAAAGAGGAAATAATTTCACTATCGGATAAAGTAGCCGAACTTTCAGATCAGTTCACTAACTTATCTACAAAGGTAAATGATGATCTGAATGACACAAGACCTGTAGCCTTCACGGACACTGAAGAGTATGAACAAATTAGAAAATTCAAACAAAATCAAAATCAAATCAATACACAGTACAAAAGAGAAACCCGGGAAGTACAAGATCAGTTGGCACAAGTAATACAGGAATTACATATTTCAGAGGACACTCGCGCTCCAGTACGGGAAGAGGGACATAGAAATACGGAAAAACCACAAAATAATAACACAGGACATTTCGGAAATTATGAAAGAAATTGGCAAGGTGCACCGAATTTTGAAATGGGACCGCCGAAACGACGTAACAATGACCGATATGCGACTCGCCGACATGATGACTTTGACTATAAGCTGTTCATTACTACACGTAAATTTAAAATATTTAAGAATTCTGGCAACGACATTCATCCACAAGGGTGGCTCCATCAATTCTCTCATTGTTTTCCTCCCAACTGGTCATTGGAGCACAGGTTAGAATTTATGTGTGGCTACTTGGAGAATGAACCAGCTGTAAGAATGCGATCGGTCATTGACGATTGTCACAGTGAAGGAGAATTTTATCATGCCTTCCTCTCAGCATACTGGTCTCAAGCTACACAAGACTGTGAAAGACATAGCATCATAATGATGAAACATTTCGAACAATCTGAATTTTCTAGTCTTGTCAAATATTTCGAAGACATGTTACATAAGAGTCAGTACCTGTCAAACCCATACGGCCCCTCAGAACTCATTCGCATTTGCTTAGTCAAATTACCTGAACATTTACGACATATTATTTTGGCAGGACGTTGCAAAGACGACATTGAAGCTTTTCAGGGACTCTTACAAGAATTAGAAATTGACACTGACAATCGCAGAACGCGAAAACAGGAACACAACAATTACAGGTCACATCCGTCGCAATTCCGCGATGAAAGAAATAATAACTGGACACGACAAGGCTATTCTCACAACACAAATCGTGACCAAAACAGACACCACCCGTATGATAACCGTTGGCAGAGTAGTAATAATTACAGAGAAAGATTACATTTCCGTAGTAATGAATATGACAGAGACAATCATAGAAACAGACAATATGGCAACCAGAACTATTATTATCACGGGAGACAGAATAACTTCAGATGCAACAGTTCAGCGCGCAGTTACAATTCATGGAGAAATTCTCCACCTCGTAACCGACAAGAAAGAAACTGTGGAAACTACCGACATGACGACAGACGATATGATCGTAACGACAGACCCGAATTGCATCAGAACTGGCGGGATTCAAACAGATCAGGGCCCTCTCGACAAGGTGAATTTGTAGAAGTTAGGTCTCCAAATCCCAATAACGACGCGCGCCAACAAAGAAACAGACAATGACTCACACCGCAGGCAGCCACGTGCGCTGGCTAGGCTTCAGAAAAATAACATAAGCTAACCTTGAGATAAATTCCAGTATTCCTTACCGACGTGTATCACATGATAATTGCGTTGAAACTGAAACTCTGCATACTAGGAAGAGTAGAGGTTTACACAATGTTTCACGTGTAAAACCAATTACTGAGAGAAAATCTGCCTTTTAACTTAGTCTTTGCCATAAAATCTTTCACTTCACGTTACTGGTACTTTTTGTCACACTTACAAACTGTTAACATGCAACTATGTTTTAAAGTTAAATATCCAATCAAGAACCAAGAGAACTTATTTAAACAGAAATTACGAATGCATTGTCATAGTGAACAGACGTCACAGTGTTATTGTGTGTGTACATTGTTGCTTGTTAGTTGCACGATTACGTAACGACTATAAGGCTTACATACTTAGAACATATACTGGTACTGCTAATGAGATTTTAATGCAACATTTTGGTTTACTTGAAAATACATTCTGGATTTAAAGTACTTTCTGTGAGATACCAGATGAGACAGTGGTTAGTTTATGTGACAGCTACACGATTTTATCACGACGCTACTAATGAGTGACAATTTACAATGTTGCTTTTACAGTGTTTCTGTTTTATATCTGCACAGTTTTTCTGTATTATTCTGGAAAGTAAAACATGTTTTACTAGTAACTTTTGTGGTATAGCTACAATGAGATTACCTTTTCAGTAGCACAACAATACGTTACTGCACATTACTTTCTTCATCACGGCAATAAGCATAATAACTAAGATATGTATACGCAAAGCATTTCGCTTTTGTTTATCATGAGGTAAGTAAGTACATTGGCTTCTGCAGAACTTAGCTTTCGGAGGACAATAACTACGACACTTCCACAATGATTATCTTACAGCAAGACTCACATTTAGCGCTACAGGACACGTATTTGAGTGATTAATTTTGCACTTAAATCATTTATTTTTAAAGACATTTGAAGTACAATGATACAACGGTTTTCCGTGATACATTTTATTCCATTGCTGTAATCTGTAACACCTGAGGGTATAATTACATTTATCCTCAGGGGGGTACACGCTTACTTTGTGTACCATGTGTTTGGCAAGCACAAGGAGCCCTAGCTAATATGGTATTTGCTTATACAACTTTACACATCGGTACCGTATTTCTCAAACACACAAATTACACAGCTATCTGATCATTTAACTGAGAGATAAACATTTTTTTTACTACATCAGTGACACATGTTTATGCAGTTACACAGTTGGGTAACTTCACACTTACGAAATTGTATTTTGTCTGTACTTTGTGAACTATTCATATTTTTTCGGAACCATTGTGATATTATGAGAGCTTTGAATGATATATTTGGTATGGGATCACGATTTTTAAAGTACGGTTGAGGTAGATGACACTATTGAAATGAGCAGAGAATTTTTTTAGGTTTTGACATTATAGCTGAAAGCTACAACATTTTAGAGATTTGGCTGAGTTTTTATGATGTTATTATTACGATGACAATGTGTATTATGCTGTTAAGGTATGTTTATGATCAATAAGTTGATGCTACCATAAATGAGGAATTTGATTATGCTATGTATTTATTTTGATGAAATATTGAAGAAGTGTCGACGAATACGTATATGAATAATGGGTAGTGGTTAGGGACTCTGATTTGTGGAAAAGGATGTTGGAAACCAAGAACCGTACTTTAAGACTTATGAAATGTGTGTAAATGCGCGAATGTATGACAATGCCGACGAAAACTTTTTGAACACTGTTATATTCATAGGATTTTGTTTCTACACATTTGCAACGCAAATTCTCGACCTGTGAAATTTTTTATATGAGACTGTCACTGTAATGCAAACTGGTGTCATAAATATTTCAGTAAGAAAGTTAAGTGACCACC
The DNA here is from genome assembly GCF_021461385.2 of Schistocerca piceifrons. NCBI lineage: Eukaryota > Metazoa > Arthropoda > Insecta > Orthoptera > Acrididae > Schistocerca > Schistocerca piceifrons. Next base: position 305,366,574 of record NC_060143.1, read on the forward strand.
TTCACGTAATGAGTCGTGGGCACCCAGCTGTGCGACAGTCGCCTGGAAAAAAGCCATTAGTGTGTGCCTTTCAGAGGCACAGGTGGAGGAAAAAAAAAGGGGGCCATTATCCTCGCTATTGACATTCCTTTGTAGAAAGTATCGCAAATACGACACACTCAAACTTGAAAACATATGATAACACTGTGGAGCTCTTAATTTATGATATTTACTGAAATGCCTAACGAAATGACGAGAAATATTTTTATGTCTATACACCTGATTATGACTACTGTCTTTCTAGTTGAGAGATTTTTTTACTACCTTATGAAACGCCATATGGCTAATGAATGATGTTTCATGCCTTCCTTTGTACATATTTGCTCATTTTGTTTAATATCTAGTTTCTAGCTGCACTGCAGCATTGGTTAAAATAAAATTTTATAGATGTACTAATGTAGATATTTTCTGTCTACAGATCCAGTAAATAATAATTTTGTGATACTTCCAAAAAAATGAGGGAGCACAAAAAGACATTTCCCTTCACAGGAATTGGATAAATAATTTTTTTTTACGGTTTGGTAACTTATCTGATAGTGTAAGTTCTCGTGAAGCATCACTCTAGTGTTAAGATGTGACATAGGTATTAAACATGGCCATTTTTACTGTAATATTTTTTCTGCTTGAGCTTTGTCGTGTTTAGATATAAGTTATTGCATTTGCTGCTGCTTGCTTTGCCAATTTCCATTTTTTTAGTCATTGCTGTTTGTGTTAATTGTTCTGTGCTGCTGCATTGCCTCGTCCCTTAGTTTAGCATCTGAGCTCAGTAGATTTAAATCAGCTTAAGAGGGGGTAGACTATATAAGAGAATGAATTGCGATGAACTGGAAGAAATGCATTGAGAAGTCATTAAAAAAAGTACAGAAAGCAGGTATAGATAGGACTTTTTGGAAATAATGAACGAAGGGAGATCTCCAAGAAGTAAAGAAAGTTTTGTTTGGAAAATACTGCAGTAAAAGAAACCCTGTCCTTTCCTTGTGTTATCCCACTGTGTGTGTGTGTTCCCTTGTGTATTTGTGTTTTTCCTGTCTTTATGTGTTTAGCTGATGTTGTTATGTTGTAGAATTTTTCTAATACTATGTTATTTACTTTGTAAAGATGTTTAAACATTATTTGTTCTGTTTTATTTTAATGCTCATGTGTGAAGTTGATGTTTCGAAAGTTATTCTGATCTTTTATGTATGTACTCATGTCATAATTCCTGTAACACTGATGTATATGTTATTTCGATTCTTTTGTAAAGCCTGTACTACAAATGTTATCTGTATTGTTTTGTACCTTTGTAATTGTATTCTTATGTTATAAAATTGTAATTGACACCAGTTCATCATATTATTAACTTGTAAGTTCCACTTCACTGCACACGTTTCTGTTGGTCATAGTATATGGACAATATGTGAGAAGTAGGGACTGTTAGTGTTTGCACATGTGTTAATAATTCAGCAAGGGACTGGATAACAGCGTTGCTGGTTCTAAGGACAGTTCCAAAAACTTTGTGAGTGCAGAAGTGGTGGTTATGGACTTGCTATACTATCTGCAAGACTCTTCAATAGTGATTGTGCACCTGCACAGTCACAACAGATGGCTGCTGGCCATCTCTACAAGGACTGCAGTGGGTCTGCACCTCTGGTGGCCCACCAATACCGTAATCTCTACCAGGACTACAGTGGGTCTACTCTGTGATGACCTGCCTACCAATATTCTTCAAAACTTCGAATGACTCTGCTGTGGGTTTACTCTGTTGTGACCCATTACTTGTCTGCATGTCGAGAGTCAGCACTGTCTTTCCGTTGGAAGGACAACACTACTTCTTCAAGACTGCATGGAAATCCACTACTTCCGTGTGCAATTTCTTTTACTGCTCGGACTTTGAGAAAAACACTGCAATTTTACAGTGATGAATGATCAGGACTGTCCTTATGATGGACTGTGAGAAAATTTTAGCTTTTGACCAACATTGTATCAATAAGTGTGTGCATTTGATATCTTTGTTATTGTAATTATGAAAAATTTTATCAAATCATTATTGGGCACTGCCCAAAACAATTTGTAAAATTTTTGTGGGGTGCATGGGGGCTATGTAAGTAGGCTGTTTATGTTTCCTTACTGGCAACGTTACGTAGCGCTCTGTATGAAAATCACTGGCTGTGCTGTGTGCAGTCTGTGGCTAGTTTGCATTGTTGTCTGCCAATGTAGTGTTGGGCAGCGGCAGCTGGATCTGAACAGCGCGTAGCGTTCCGCAGTTGGAGGTGAGCCGCCAGCAGTGGTGGATGTGGGGAGAGAAAAGGTGGAGTTTTGGAATTTGTAAGACTGGATGTCATGAACTGCTATGTATATTATGATTTTTCAACACTATTAAGGTAAATACATTGTTTGTTCCCTATTAAAATCTTTCATTTACTAACTATGCCTATCAGTAGTTAGTGCCTTCCGTAGTTTGAATCTTTTATTTAGCTGGCAGTAGTGGCGCTCGCTGTATTGCAGTAGTTCGAGTAACGAAGATTTTTGGTGAGGTAAGTGATTTGTGAAAGGTATAGGTTAATGTTAGTCAAGGCCATTCTTTTGTAGGGATTTTTGAAAGTCAGATTGCGTTGCGCTAAAAATATTGTGTGTCAGTTTAAGCACAGTCATTCATTAATTTTTCTAAGGGGACGTTTCAGATACACCCGTCTAATCTTCAGCCATGGTATGATGCACCCCGTTTCGCAAGCTTCTCTCCCATATTGTCTGAACTGTTTGTCTTCCACGCTTCACTTCCATGCCAGGCTACATTCCAGAGAAATATCGTCATAAAATACGTGCTGGCATTTAATTTTGTATTCAGTTTTAGCAAATTTCACTTTTACAGACACGCCTTTCTTGCTGTTGATAATCGTATCTTATATCCTCCTTATCTCACCAATCGTCACTTAGTTTCCTATCCAGAAAGCAAAATCATCTATTAATCTATTAGTTTCATATCCTAATATCCTTCCCTAAAACCTACCACATCGCCAGATGTGATCAGTTAACATTCCATTACTGTTTCTTTACTTTTGTTAATATTCATCCTTATTTTCTGTCAGAAACATAACAGTCCATAATGACTGAGGGGAAAGTCATCGAGTACAAAAGGAGTAACGTCTGGAGTTCTCCAAGGGAGTGTCATAGGCCCTCTGTTGTTCCTGATATACATAAACGATTCAAGAAACAATCTGAGCAGTCCTTTTAGATTATATGCAGATGATGCTGTCATTTACCGTCATGTAAAGTCATCAGGTGATTAAAACGAATAGCAAAGTTCCTTAGACAAGATACCTGTATGGTGCGAAAAGCGGCAATTGTCTTCAAATCATGATAAGTGTGAAATCATCCACATAAGCACTATAAAGAATCAGGTAAACTTCAGTTACACGATAAACCACACAAATTTAAAAGGTTTAAACTCAATTAAGTAGTTATGCGCTACAATCACAAATAATGAATAATCTAAACTGAAACGATCATAGAGACAATGTTGTGGGGAAATCAAAGCAAAGACAGTGATTTATTGGCAGAATATTTATAAAATGCAACAGGTCTACTAAAGGGAGTGCTTACACCACGCTTGTTCGCCCTCTTCTGGAGTACTTTTGTGCGGTGTGGGATCCTCACCAGATAGGATTAACGGAATATGTCAAAAAAGTTCAAAGAAAGGCTGATCGTTTTATATTATAGCGAAATATTGGAGAGAGTGTCATGCATATGATACACAAATTGGGTGGCAATCATTAAAATAAACGCCTTTTTCGTTGCGGCAGGATCTTCTCAAGAAATTTCAATCATCAGCCTTCTCATAGTGTGAAAATATTTTTTGGCGACCACCTATATACAGAGAAACGATCATTATAATTCAATTAGGAAATCAGAACTCTCACGGAAAAATTTAAATGTTGGATTTTCCCGCGCGCTGTTCGAGAGTGGAAAGGCAGAGAAGAAGCTTAAAGGTGGTCCGATGAACCGTCTCCCAGGCACTTAGTTGTGACTTGCAGGGTAGTCATGTATATAGAGATGTAAATAACCTCTTTCGAGACTAACCAATCCTTCTACTGATCTTTTATTTGCCTCTCTTACATAATTACAACGTCATCGGGAAACCTCAGTCTTACTTCCTTTTCTCTGAACGTCAATTCGCTTTCCCAATTTATACTCTTTTTCCTTTACTGTTTGTACGATTTATGGATTGAAAAACATCGGCGTGAAGCTACAGTCCCGTCTACTCCCTTCTCAGGTATGAGCGTCAGTGAATTACTTGCTGTGATATAAGCCGCCGCTCGTTAAAAGAATGTATGAGCAACTCTATTTGCAAATGTAGCCACAGTGAGCGATAACCACAACTTTCGATAAAGGGGCACTTTATATTATTATCTAAAATATCAATGAACTTTGGATGTCTAGATGGTGCGCCCTAATGTTAAGCGTAACTAAAGTTTTTGTTTACGGCTTGCTGAAGGATCTCAAATTCGGAGAACAACAGTGTATCCACCCAACGGTAAAACAGAACACATCTGCTAAGGGCAAGAGTCCTGTCTGCCTAGCACTCAATTGTGAGTAACGGTATAATTTCCAGTGAACGGAGCGATAGCCAAACAAAAGCCAAGTTGTTTAGTGATTAGTCACGAAAAGTCACAGTATACAGTAATCAGCCAGAACATTATGATCAACGAACTACTACAGACATCCAGGCGATAGCAGTGTCACCTGGCGAGAAAGGACTGCTAGGCAGACACACATACAGTGCATGTAGCAACAATGAGTATGTTGTCCGTGTCTAGAACGAGGAAGGAGCGCGATCCATGTGACAAGGGGAAGGCCTCAGACACGGCCAACCGATTCGGCTCAGATTTGGCAGGCCGCTTGTGTACAACCTAAAACGAAGGAATCTGAGATATTTTGGGTCAACGCCCCCGCGTTTTTGAGAAAATCACCCCTAGAGATTATGACGAGCAATCGACTCAAAACTGGAACGGTCGATAGATAATTGTAAATAGAGCACTTTTCATCACCAGATACTGGGTCCAAAAACGCATCCTTTTCTAGAAATCGAGGTAAGAAACTTTTACAACTGCCGCTCCTGTACCCAGATGGTAAACGCTTTTTGCCGACAGCACCCATAGCGCAACAGCCAAGGTAACGCTGGCACGGTAGCTCAGCGTGTTCGGTCAGAGGGGTTAGCTACCCTCCATAACAAAAAGCTGAGTGAATGAATCAACATAGAATCTAAACGGGTGCCATCGTAAGTCCGCACCAAACAAATTCAACGAACAATGTGGAACAAAATGAGATAAAAAAAGGTAACTGCCTGGGAATCGGAGAACCCGGGTTCGAATCTCGAAGAAACCTATCGGATGTTCTTCTTTCCGTTTTTTTTCATATTTCGATTGATGGGGATAGAAGGGCTAATAAGGTAAGTAAATCAATAAGGAATGATAATAATAATTAACCCTCCTATCTCTACCTATTGAGATACGGAAAAATACAAACGAAAAAATAACATCCGCTAGGTTTCTTCGAGATTCGAATCCGGGTTTTCCGATTCCCAACCAGTTACCTTGCCCGTTGCACTATCGATGCTGTCGACGAATAGCGTTTACCATGTGGGTACAGAAGCGGCAGGTGTAAACGTTTGTTTCCTCGATTTCTGGAAAAGTTTGCGTTTGCGGACACCATACCTGATGATGAAAAATGCTCTATTTACAATTATCTATCGAACCTGCCAATTTTGAGTCGATTGGTCGTCATAACCTTTAGGGGTAGTTTCCTCAAAATTGCGGGTGTGTTGACCCAAAATATCTCAGAGTCCTTCGTTTTAGGTTGTGCACAAGCGACCTGCCAAATTTGAGCCGAATCTGTTGGCCGTGTCTGAGGCCTTCCCCTTGTGAGTCTGACGGAGGACAGATTGTGATGCCCCACAGGCTCGGCACGAGCATTTTGAAAACTGCATGAGGAGAGAGTGCTGAGGTGAGTACCTTCAACACATTGTGAAACGAAAGTGAAACCACGTCGTGACGTTGGGGGGTTGGGCGGCCACCCTTCATTTCGAAATTACGGTGACTTGCGTGTGCAGATGTGATGCCAACTGCCTCCAGAGACCTAACAAGGCCTCATTGCTTCCATACCACGACGCGTCGCCGCTGTTATCTGTGCCAAAAGTGGACATACAGACTACTAGGTAGCTTGTATAATGTTCTGGTTGGTCAGTGTATCTCACTGTGCTCGTAACAGCTAAATATGTGCTTTAATATAATCGCAGAGAACCGCTGCTAGAAATCCGTGATAATTCTGCTGCGAGTATTAAAAGAAATATATATTGGCATATTCTTTTGAGTTGGGGGCGGGTGTCTGCTAAGTGGCCCCATCTGGCCCCTCCCCTCCCATCCCCCTGCGGACGATTATGTTCTCGTCAGATTAGTGAAATTTATAAACACTACGATCGACGAAATATTTAAAGGGTAGAGTGGTTAGAAATGGCCGTACTACTGTTGATGATGAAGTGTGAAGTGGACGACCATCTGTCACGAATGAAAAATAGGTGCAAAAATGTTGCGGCAAAAATCAGTAAAACAGATGCTGTATGATTGAACCGTTAATTAATTGTTTTCCTTTATGGAATTCTTACATACAACTTAAGCAAGTTATGCTGCGAGCTGATACCAAAAAAGGTGACCAGGGTTCACAAAATCAGTCTAGTACAATTGGGTGGCAAAGTAATGAAAGTGATGAATTTTGAACCCTACCGTCAGGATAAAGATGGGTGACGCCTGTTAACTACAGTCCAGAACACAAGTCATGGAATGGAAGCATGTAACATCACGAAAGGAAATGTATGTAAAACAAATAATTTCATTAAGCTATATGTTTTAAGAAATATAGCAGAAGAATATGGACTGATAAGACTCCTATATTACACAAATCAAAATTAATGGCATTTCTGGGGGAAAACATAATAATATCCGAAATTGAGATATCTGGCAAATAGGTAGCGACACAGAGCCAAAAGCTTACCGATTGGAACATATATATCGAATAACTCATAGAACTTTGAAATATAGACCAGATAAGAAACAAAACAACTATTTTGCAAACATGCATGAAAGTACCGTGCGTAGAATCGCCGTTATTGGAGTGGAGGAGGGGGGAGGGGGGGTTTCGTGCTCGCTTCATATTTGGTCAAGGAATATGGGGAAAAAATTGTTTCTTTAGCTAGGACCAGCGGCCATTTGTAACACCATTTGAGCAAGTCTTAACTGTAGCTATGTTACAGTATGTTAAGCAAGGTCTGAACGACGAATCTGAGCTGGCGCACAGGAAAATTGTGCGAATCGATTAATTCCTTTTGCAAAAGATTTTGAGTGGTCTAATTTTAACTGCTCAGCTAATGTCAGCAATTGCATGTCCGTCCTTCGGATTTTAAGTGTAAAACCTTAAATAGCTCCGGAGTGTAGTGATTCTGATGGTTCAGATTTGATCCACCAGTGTATCAGACCTTGGTTTGAAACAGTTTGAAAAAAATCTTGCTTCATTTGGATTCCAGGTACAAGAAACACGTTTTCTGGGAAGTTTTCGAAGAGCGAAACGCGTAGACATTAAACTTCTACGAATCGGTTTAACTCTGCACGAAGGTAGTTAAACGGATGACGTCCGGCTAGGACAACATGTCGACATTCGGTTGAGCATGTTGGGTTACAACATTGGTACGTGGGCGAGCGTTAACCTGTTGGGAAACCCCTATGGAATGTTGTTCGTGAATGGCAGCACAACGGGTCGAATCTCCAGACTGATGTACAGACCTCCAGTCAGGGTGAGTGGGATAACTAACAGAGTGCTCCTGCTGTCATACCAAATCGCACCCCAGACCATAACTCCAGCTATAGCTCCAGTGTGTTGGGCCTCAGACTGGTTGGTTACAGGCGGTCAACTGGCTTCCTTCTAACCAACACACGACCATCACTGGCAGTCAGGCAATAGACCTCCAGCCTGTTCTCCAATGAGCTCTCACTTGACACCAATGATGTCGCAGATGGCGGTGGTTTGGAGTGAAATGGGATCTACGGTACATGATGTTCGGCTCGGAGCTGTCCTTGAAGTACTAGGGCCGAATGTACTACTGAAAGGACGCATATGAGGGAGGATTACAGTTTCACACTAACATTGACTTAAGGGTGCACCGTGTTCAAAGATTTAGAGGTCATTACGGCCATGTACCCCATTCAATAACATCTGGAGCATCAGAACGACCATAGTCGTCAGTGTTCCCACTTCTCTCCGGCATCGTCGGACATTTACGTTTTCTCGGTCCAGGTGTTATGATGTGAGAAGGCCTACTGTTTCCATGAGTGTACTATTCTCCAAATTCTTGAACACAGTACATTAACCGCTCAGAGTTATTCTGACATTGTACCTATTCCCAATGTACATCATTTTTATGGATGACAATGCACGGCCGCATCGAACTGTGAAGGTGGAGGAGCTCTTAGAACCAGAAAATATTCAGCGAGTGTACGGTCCTGACCGCTTCCCCGACTTAAATCTTACCGCGTGCGCGTGGTGTGCGTAGGAGAGACGTGCTGCAGCAAGTGCACATGCACCAACGACCGTCCAGCAGTTGTCAACGCACTGATGGAGGAATGGAATGACCCAACCACAAGACCTCCCTCTAAACTTGTGACCAGCATGAGTCCACTATGCAGAGGACGCATTGCCGTCCGTGGTGATCACACACCCTATTAAGAACCATGTCCCAGCCTTTTCTTAATGTCCAGGGGCCGTCATAAATAACAGTGACTTCAGTGTAATTCCTGTCTTTGAATAAAAGTAGCATTTCTGTTCGTCTCATTGTATGTCTCTTTCAGTTAACTTCTGTGCTAAACTTCTATGTATGGTCCAGCTTCCACCAAGCTATGTTACTTGGCAGAGACACATCATGCGGAAGTTACTTTCGTCTTAAGTTTTCGACATCAGTGTGTTAATAAAGTGGTCATAAACTTTTGCCCTCTCAGTGAAAGTACACTGTGACTGTCTTCAGATTTATGTGTACCACTTGTCAGTTCAGAATAGCGTCACGCTTATCCGGCAACGCACGCGACGTCAACTGTAATACTGTGATTAGGTGCTCAGTGTACACGTAGTTTGGAGGGTTCCGGCAGCGACGGCGACCTACGCCAAGCGTCACTGGGTCATGGCGAGGATCACGCTGACTGCGAAACCAGACACCGTCGGCACGCGCCTGCAGTTTACACAGTATACACGTCGCTACTACGCTCCAACTGCCTCCTAAAAAACGCGACTCGCCTCGCAAAGAGCCGTGTCCAGACCAGATGAGCATCTCTTGCCCTAGAACGATCTTCATCTACATCTACATGACTGCTCTGCAATCACACTTTAGTGCCCGGCAGAGGTTTCATCGAACAACCTCCCCACTAATTCTCTATTATTCCACTCTCCAACAGCGCGCGGAAAAACGGACACCTATGTCTTTCCGTGCAAGGTCTGATTTCCTTTATTTTATAATGATGATCGTTTCCCCCCATGCTAACAAATTATTTTCGCATTCGGAGGAGAAAGCTAGCGACTGAAATTTGATGAGACTATCTCCTCGATGGCACTAGACAAAGGTAATAACTTTCTTTCCGTCACCAGGTCTGTTGTTGGTTTTCCACATTTACATCTACATCATACTCCGCAAGTCACCTAATGGTGTGTACTTTCGGTACCATTATCTCATCCCTCCAACGCTGTTCCACTAGCGAATAATGCGTGGGAAAAATGATTGTCGATAAGCTTTTGTATTGGCTCTAATTTCTCCAGTTTTCTCCTCGTAGTCAATACGCAAGATGTATGTGGGGGGAAGTAATATGTTGTCCGACTCCTGAAAAGTCCTGTACCGAAATTTCAATAGTAGACCTCTCCGTGATGGACAACGCCTCTCTTGCAACATCTGCCAGTGAAGTTTGTTTAGCATCTCAGTAACGCTCTCTCGTTAGCTAAATGATCCCGTCACGAAACACGCCTCTCTTCGTTGTATCTTCTCTATCTCCTCCATCGGTCTTACCTGATAGGGACCCCAGATAGATGAGCAATACTCAAGAATCGGACGAACAAGCGCCTTATAAGTGACTTCCTTTGTGAATAAGTTACGTTTCCTTAAGATTATTCCGACGAATCTGAGTCTGGTGTGCCGGCCGGAGTGGCTGTGCGGTTCTAGGCGCTTCAGTCTGGAACCGCGTGACCGCTACGGTCGCAGGTTCGAATCCTGCCTCGGGCATGAATGTGTGTGATGTTCTTAGGTTAGTTAGGTTTAAGTAGTTCTTAGTTCTAGGGGACTGATGACCATAGCAATTAAGTCCCATAGTGCTCAGAGCCATTTGAACCATTTTGAGTCTGGTGTCTGATTTTCCCACTATCTCTTTTATGTGGTCATTCCACTTAAGGTCGGTACGCCTAGATATTTTACGGCAGACGCTGTCTTCAGCTGTTTGTAATCAATAGTGTGGCTCTACAATAGTGGATTTCTTTTCCTATGTATGCGCAACATGTTACATTTATTTACGTTTTCTGTCACGATTTTCACTCTTGTGCCAGCCTCTTCACCTCAGACTAGTACTTACAACCAACATACTAAAATACTTGTTCTTTGTTTCCATATACAGTGTGTGCCAGGAGGAATAGTACATACAGAGTACACGGAGAGGAATGGTCAATGTTCAGAGATATGAAAGGAACATTCATTTGAAGTAAAACTTCATATGGACATATGACGTATTTCCAGTGGTTTCCGAAGTAGAACACATTTAAAGTACATTTATTTTTGTTCTAGTGCAGCAGACGTACGTGTTTTACCCATCCAGTTTGTTTGACGTTTTATTCCAGCCCAAGCTGCCTCGTTGCTTTCAACCCCTTTGATCGTAATGACTTCTTTTCATTAAACTAGACCTTTGAACACGCAGCTGTTCATATTTTGCTACGAGCGAAGTAGTGCGAGGGATTGTAAATGTATCTGAGAGAAGCATAGGTTAACTGTGTCATACATACTAACGAAGAATGTGCAGATATAGTGCATGTTTACGGCTTCTGAGATGGAACTGTTCCTGCTGCTGTCGATGAGCACCGTCGGCGCTTTCGACTCGTCGAAATCCTATTCGTACAGTTTTTAGTAGCGTTTTCAACAAATTGCGTGAAACAAGTATTCTTTCAAGTTCCCATTTCTCTTCTGAACGTGTAGTGCAATAATCTCTGCAGGAATAGCAACACATTCGTGAAATGTAGCACAGTCCTACTATCAGCACACGGTGACTCTCTGTGCGTATCAGTGTCCCACGAACACGTCTTCCACCTTCCTTTACCGAGCGATGTGGCGCAGTGGTTAGCACACTGGACTCCCATGCGGGAGGACGAGGGATCAAACCTGCGTCCGGCCATCCTGATTTAGGTTTTCCGTAATTTCCCTAAATCGCTCTAGGCGATTGCCGGGAGGATCCCTTTGAAAGATGACCTCGATGCCGACGGGACGTTAAACCCAAACTTACTTACTTCCTTTTACATTCTTGTTGTAAACTTTGGCAATGATTTCGACTCCAGTAGCAGAAATCATATCGCACCCCGGACCAAGTCAAGAAACGGCAGTTTTTAATTTACATCATTAAAAAATATAAGGGAAGCGCCCAACGTGCACGAACAACGTCACATCTCTATCTCGTAATCAGTAAAGTTCAGAGCAGTTGTGTCAGTTTTGTTGTACGCTGTTTCATGTTTACCCACGGAGAGAACAGTGTCATGTTATCTTTGTTACTGGTAGGTATGCATGGGTTATTTAAGACGAGTGGCTCATTCTTAGCTCTGATACTACTCGTGTACGAGGTTTGTTGAAGATAGTTTTTAATATAATTGATTATTACAATGTCTGTGTTTGTACGGTGTCTGTATCTTACATGCATGTTTGACGGAACAGACATTTCTTTGGCGATTACAAATGCTGTAAATATTACGTAACTTCATGCGTTGCAGCGTACAAGAAGAAAAAGCAAATTTCTGGTTTAAAGAAAGTCCATATTGAATCACTTTTCTGGGGGACAGTTATTCGTACATTACATAGACACATTTGTGACTCTGTGTTTCGTAAACTGTGTTCCTCAAATTGTACCTAGTTGATGTGCTTATTAAACCATAATAATTTTCATTAATTGAAAGTTTGCATTTAGTATTTTCCTAATAAAACAATTTCAACTTGTTTTTAATTTCTCATCCTAACTTAAGTACTAATTTTGCCTGTTGGAGGCTCTAATGTCGTATACATACATACATATTATAATAAAAACAAAAATTGTTTTTGAAAAACAAGCAGAGTAGCACAATTCAAAGAAGTAATTAATAATTATCTGATATGATCTCACATTCAACGGGAACAGTAGTACACGTCCACATTACTCTCGTATAGAATATAATGAAATTTACTGCCAAATATATTCACCAGAAATTTAAAGCAAACTTATACTATTTCAATATAAGTTTTACAGAACTCTTAAAGCCGAGTCTTCTCAAGTATAGCATTTTTTAGTTGTGTAACTGATCTTGGAAGCGTGCGATATGTGGAAGTCTTTGGGAAAGTACGCGATATCAGAGAAGATAGTAAAGGTTTCAGGGAAACTTACAGTAACTACATATGGCGCGTCATTCATTAGGGTAAAATTACGGAGCTCTTCCCAGTTAAGTCTAGAATTCCCCAAGGATGTGTTTTATCTCCAACTATCTCTTACTGGTCCTGGATGAAGTGATGAGGAAGGTAGTGGACAAGAAGAGAGCGATACAATAGGTACTGACAGCGATTGGAAGACCTTGACTATGCCGAAGGTATCTGCCTCTTCTAGCAGAAAAATGCTGACATGGAAGGAAAGCTGCAGGACCATGAACAAGAAGCCAAGATTGTTGGGCTGAAAGTGAATGCTGCTAAGATGAAAATTATGAAAATTAATACAAAAGATACGAGAAAACTGAGAGTGAAGAAAGAGGCTGTTGAAAAGCTAAATGAGGTCACGCACCTTGGACGGAGGAGCAGATGCCGATGTCAGAGCAAGAATCTGAATGGCTAGTGGGGCCTTCATCAAAGTTTATCCATTACGGAGAGCAAGAGAGATTACCATAATAACTAAACTGCGAATATTTAGTGCAAATGTGAAAGAACGGCTGCTATACGGACGTGAAACTTGGAATGTTATCTCTACACTCACCAAGAGTTTGCAAGTCTTCCTCAATAGATGTCTTACGAAAATTCTTAAAATCTTTTTGCCAAATTTGGTATCCAACGAAGACCTTTGGAACAGAATTAAAGAAGAACCTATCGCCATCCAAATCAAGAGAAGGGAGTGGAGGTGGATCGGACACACCATCCAAAAAATAGCCAGGATGCTGTGGAGAGACAATCTCTGCGCTGGAAACCCACAGAGTAAAAAGAAACGAGGAAGACCACAAAGAGGTTCAAATGGCTCTAAGCATTATGGGACTTAACATCTGAGGCCATCAGTCCCCTAGACTTAGAACTACTTAAACCTAACTAACCTAAGGACGTCACACACATCCATGCCCGAGGCAGGATTCGAACCTGCGACCGTAGCAGCAGCGCGGCTCCGGACTGAAGCGCTTAGAACCGCTCGGCCACAGCATCAAAGAGGAGGAGAGTGCAGGAAGAGGCTGACAGGGTAGATAAAACATTTGCGGAGTTGAAGATCCTTGCCGAGAAGTGAGTGCTCTGGCGGAGCTTCGTGGACTCCATATGTTCTGCTTAAGAGCAATAGGAGACAGTTAAGACTGGTTCATTTACTCGTACAATTGTCATCTGATTTCATTAATACTACTCACTGACGACGCCACGTTTACATGGAATGGAATCAACAACATACGTAATAATCATCGATGGTCGTTGGAAAATACACACGCTACAGTGTAAACCAATTTCCAAGTTCATTTTTCGACGAATGTTTACTGCGGCATGATCGGTAACATGATGATAAGTCCAGTCATATTAGAAGAGCGAATGACGGGACAGAATCACTTGCAAATTTTTGGAAAATTCGTTTGCTGAGCACCTTGTGGATGTCCCTTTGGCCAGCATGACGGAGCCCCTCCACATTTTACCATTCGTACAAGGGAACGTCTCAACTGTACTTGCCCTGATCGCTGGATTTGTCGTGGTACTACGGTTAACTGACCGCCAGACGTCACGCCATTAGCTTTTTGTTTATAGCGTTCGATGCAGTAAGGGGTGTAAAAACGAAAGGTGAATACGTGATATGAACAGCTTCGTCATATCATGGACGCTTGTGCCCTCATTATAGAACGTGCAGAGGCACTAAGAAAAGAAAAACAACATGTTCTCCCAAGAGTGCACAAATGCACTGAAGTTGACGGTGGGAGTTTCGCACATTTATTATGAACTGTACAACAGCTGTAATGTGAGGTTCATGATAATTATTAGAGGTGAATGCGTTAAAAATACGTTTTTTTAGTTCATACTTTGTAAAACGCATGTTGTAGTGTTTGGTAACTGTTGCACATACGCACATATGTAAACCTGACTATGTACTGAATAATATAGAACCTTAAATAACAATATCCATTAAATGTGTTATGGCTCGGGAACCATTTGCAATAGTACGTACGTCCCTATGAAGATTTTGCTTTGAGTGATACTCCCTGTCATTTCCATGAATGTTGACCATTCCTCCTGCGACATCCTGTACATCAGTGAGATATACTATACACTGATACGAATTAAACATTCCTCGTAACATCTGTTCAGAAATACGGCTGGTTACAGAGATGTTTTCATTTCCCATGTTGGCACTCCAGCTGCTGTGATTTTACTTATGACTGTCTTTCTTTTAAGTCTAAATTTTAAGTTTTACATAACAGGATTTTTAATTGTAATCGTGACTGATTTTTCGCCAGTTCCACTGTATCATTTAAACATGCAACAAGTATTTGCAGTTACTTATAATAAGTAATATCGACTATTACAGATAATGCTTCTATTAAATTAATAAGTAAGACCCAGAATCTAAGAAATAGGTGAAATAAATTAGGAATAACTATTCGCTAACCTTTTACCTTTCTCTTATTGATTCATGACATAGTCAACTGCGCCTTCGACAGGTTTCAAGCACCCAGTTCTGTATTGTATAGCGCGTAACATCTCTATCTAGAAATGGCAGCATTTGATATTTAACTATGACTAACTGTAACCAAAACGACGCGCTTCTGATAGATTGTCTTGTGCCTTAGCATTGAAAAGGTACGCTTCCATAGTACAAAAGTTATAATACTGAAATCATCAAATACTGGAAGGCTTTAATTACCGAGTTGTAGTTTCCTGTCATTTATAACGATTCATACCTAAAACAACGCGTTTGGAGAGATTCTCATTATGTTGATGCTTTGAAGCAGGTTTTATTCTTATCATGTACTCCATAGTACTAATAAATAAAGACCAAATACGGAGTTCAATTTCACACAATATGGCGTCTCCTAAGTTCTACTCGTGACGTAAACCAGATGCCATATCTCACTGGCTACATCCCTCTGTACTTGGCAGGATTCCTCATTTCACGCTTCGCAGTATAGTAGAATGTGGAATTCCACCCCCTGACGTCACCAGCCCCTCGCCCAGGTATGTTCTCACGTCACGTAAGAGAATGGCTTAAGCGTGCGGAAGGCAACGTATTCAAATGGTTCAAATGGCTATGAGCACTATGGGACTTAACATCTATGGCCATCAGTCCCCTAGAACTTAGAACTACTCAAACTTAACTAACCTAAGGACATCACACAACATCCAGTCATCACGAGGCAGAGAAAAGGCAACGTATTAATGGGATTACTAGGCGATTTACAATAAGCCAACAACAGAATCCCAATCGTCTACCTTCATCTCTTTTCAAAGGTGTTGAGTTCGCTGTAAATGATAACGATAGATGCCGTGCATACGTAATGGACGACATATTCTTGCATGTGGAACACTAATATTTGCTGATATTTTTGTCTCCAAATATCCCCACTTCCCTATTCTAATACACACAATAAACATTTGATTTTATAGATTCAACAACGATTACACTGATAACGCGCGCTAAAACAAGTACCACTGACGATAATTACGTGAAATATTAAAACCATGAGACGCAGATAGATGCTTGCTAGTTGTTAGATAATATATATAATAATATGACACTTATGTGGAATAAATGTCTTATTTTAAGCAAACCCACCTCAATACTCGTCGAGTAAACCAGATATTGCATGGCTGTCGTGGTATAAACACATGTTACACATAACTCAAAAATGGCTCTGAGCACTATGGCACTTAACTTCCGAGGTCATCAGTCCCCTAGAACTTAGAACTACTTAAACCTAACTAAGCTAAGGACGTCACACACATCCATGCCCGAGGCAGGATTTGAACCTGCGGCCGTAGTGGTCGAGCGGTTCCAGACTGTAGCGCCTATTACCGCTCGGCCACCCAGGCAGGCTACACGTAACTGCATCTATGTGCACCAATAAATATTCCTTTTTTTTCTAAACGCAACTTCATATTTATTTATTCACTTCCTATTTTCCACCACGTAACTTATAGGCTTCAGGTAAATATTTGACATGTGTCGTCTGAGGTCCTCTTGAAGAGTAGGAGAAATAATTTTGGAGATATCATCCATATGACGATCAAAGGCCAACAGTCGTTTGCTACTTTCATCCAGGGTCCCTCTCTGTATATGGTAAAATCGCAATCGTCTAATACGTACATTTATATGCACGCATGGTCTGGAAATTGGAGGTGCTTCCTTGTGCTGAAGTCTCCAGCAGACGTGCCTGTTCTCTAGTTGCATCTGCCGGTCCAACAGGCGTGGTGCAGAGGCGTCGGGTCTCTGGTTCTCGGCTTTGGCTCTAAACAAGAGCCTTGCAGACCCCACCGTCTCTTGGGATGCACCATCAGGTAGCAACAGTCATGGTATTGCTGTGCCGATCCATCAATTCTCTGATCCCACTGCAGCTGGA
The DNA here is from genome assembly GCF_021461385.2 of Schistocerca piceifrons. Lineage (NCBI taxonomy): Eukaryota > Metazoa > Arthropoda > Insecta > Orthoptera > Acrididae > Schistocerca > Schistocerca piceifrons. The sequence goes on from NC_060143.1 coordinate 305,383,671, forward strand.
CAGGGTGCACTGGTGTGCGTTGTTTTGTGATCATGTGTGCGTGTGTGTGTGTGTGTGTGTGTGTGTGTGTGTGTGTGTGTGTGTGTTGTGTAGGAGGCAGACCTGCACAGAATGGATATACGTCCAAATTCTTTTCCAGAATCAATTTCTCAAAACAGATCAGTGGAAATCGTGCTGGAACCAGCATTGCCAAAATCAGCGAGCAAGAGGCTGTATTAACATCATCTGATGAGTAACCTCTTGCTACTCAACAGCGACTAGTTGAGCTAAGTGAACCAAGGTACTTTTATATCGGTATTGGCGATGAAATAGTGTGTTTTGACTGTGGTGGTGAAAATTTTCCTCTGCTACTTTACCATTTTTAGGAGGGCAAACATAATGTATTGTGTTACTCACTAGAAACAATATAAACGATGCTATTGATTGGCTTTTATTACTGTTATTACAAATTACAAAGGCCTACTGAAGACTATGTTCAATAACAGCAGTTTGTAGTCAGACCAATGGTGGTAAAACACAACGGAACTGTAAAGTAATTATTTCCCCTACCTAAGATGTTTAAAATTCTAAAATATCTGAAAATACATAGACAGTGCGAAATTAAGATGTTTACATTGCTAGTGAGGATACTACATTAAAAAACAAGATTCAAATCAATATATAAAGTCATACATATCTGTAATGTAAAAGAAAGCGCGAGCTAATTTCCACACATACACATATTCACCGTTTTTGTACCCAAAATTCTGAAGTACGTGACACAGTTTCTGATTTCCTTTCTAATGATGGCTGAAATTTTAGAAGTTAGGCTTCATAATTCAGTCTCTTTAAACTAACCTGACCAGGCTTATAGCTGAAAAATAAAACGTCAACTAAAATATTACACCAAGCTGGCAAATAGACAGACTAAATGTAACTAATTAGGCCTATTTTTATCCACGTTACAACACACACTCGAAGTACACAGATGGAAAAAAGTTTTGCATCACCCCGGTTCCCAGAACTCCTGAAGACAGACGTTCGCTGGGGATATTTTATCACAGACAGTCCCTTTGACTGTTCAGGGATGTCACTAAATCCGCGCAAAGATGTAAATAACCATGCAGCGCCTATTAGACGGAGGGGATGCGACAGCCTATCAGTTCCAGTCATTCCACCAGGAAGCTGGTACACGGCTCGTGTTGTCTGTAGTTCAACCATGCTTAGACGCTCAATACCGCTGTTCGATAGCGTCCACATTGTTACTTTCTGCCAGGAAGGTCTCTCAACAACGGATGTGTCCAGGCGTCTCCGAGTGAACCAAAGCGATATTGTTCGGACATCGATGAGATACAGAGAGATAGGAACTGTCGATGACATGCCTCGCTCAGGCCGCCAAGGGACTACTACTGCAGTGGATGACCGCTACCTACGGATTATGGCACGGAAGAACGATGACAGCAACGCCACCACGTTGAATAATGTCTTTCCTGCAGCCACAGGACGTCGTGTTAAGACTCCAACTGTACACAATAGGCTGCATGAGGCGCAACTTCACTCCAGACGTTCATGGCGAGGTCCATCCTTGCAACCACGACACCGTGCAGCGCGGTAGAGATGGGCCTAACAACATGCTGAATGGACCGCTCAGGACGGGCATCACTTTCTCTTCACTGATGAGTGTCGCATATGCCTTCAACCACACAATCATCGGAGATATGTTTTGAGGCAGCCCGGTCAGGCTGAACGCCCTAGACCCACTGTCCAGCGACTGCAACAAAGTGGAGGTTCCATGATGTTTTGGGATGGCATCATGTGGGGCCGACGTACACTTCTGGTGGTCATGGAAGGCGCCGTAACGGATGTACGATACGTGAACGCCATCCTCCGTATACCATATCGGTAGCATACTGGCGAGGCATTAGTCTTCATGGACGACAATTCGCTCCCCCATCATGCACATCTTGTGAATGACTTCCTTCAGGACAACGACATTGCTCGACTAGAGTGGCCAGCATGTTCTCCAGGCATGAACCCTATCTAGCATGCCTCGGATAGATTTAAAAGGGCTTTATATGGACGATGTGACCCACGAACCACTCTGAGGTATCTACGCCGAATCGCCGTTGAGGACTGAGACAAACTGGACCAACAGTTCCTTGATAAACTTGTGGATAGTATGTCACGACGAATACAGGCATGCATCATTGTAAAAGGACGTGCTACTGGGTATTAGGGGTACTGTTTGTATAAAGCGTTTATTTTGCATTTTGTTTACGACCTTCCACTAAGGAAGGGTTTCTATTTGTGTTTATCTGCTCTGCATAGTAACTAACAGTTCTTGATAAAACTTTACGTAGTTTTCGTGTTAGATTTCCTAGTGTTTTCTTGATCGTTTAGAACAGAAAGCGCCCTAAAACCGTCTTTTGTTTGTTTCGCGGCCGTTAGCCACTAGTCACTTGAATCAGCAGTTGTCTTGTGACAGCCAGAGCGAGAGCACCAGCAGCAGCGAGCACTGTTTGTATAAAGCGTTTTTGTACTTATTTGCTGCGCTTAGCTTTTAAATAGTTTTTCTGGGAAAACCTAGCGTAGTTTTCGCGTCTCGTATTTCAGTGAGTGTTTCTTGATTATCAGAGTAGCTCATCAGAAGATTATCTTGGGAATTTGTCACCGTATAGAGTAGGGTAGACATAGTCATGTGTAGGGACTGTGGTTGTTGTGAGCGGACGCAAGGAGAATTGGCCACTCTTCGGGGGCAGGTGGAGGCTTTGTCTGTTAGGCTCATCGAGCTCGAGGCGCAGCGTCGGCTCGTAGTGGCGTTGGGGCAACTGTGGTGAGACCTATGCCTACTTCGGTGGCCTTAGAATCACATGGAACCCCTGATGTCGCTGCGTCTTCCGGCAGTGAGCATCTTACCGGTCAGCCATCACTCCAGGGTGAATGGCGGACAGTGGTGGGCTCGCGCGTGCCTGGCCGAAAGGCGAAGGTGGGATCTGGCCGCGTGGCAGCTGCTTTACCCCTTTCCAACAGGTACGGGGTGCTTCTTAGTGGTGATGACATCGTTTCCGAGCCACCACAGGATGCCTCGCCTGTTGGGCCAGTGGCCGATTCTCCGGCAAGGTCCCGACAGTCACAGAGGGCGGGCCTATTAGTTATAGGGAGCTCCAACGTTAGGCGGGTTATGGAGCCCCTCAGGAAAATAGCGGGTAGGTCGGGGAAGAATGCCAGTGTGCACTCGGTGTGCTTGCCGGGGGGTCTCGTCCGTAATGTGGAGGAGGCCCTTCCGGCAGCTATTGAACGCACTGGGTGTGACCGGCTGCAGATAGTAGCACATGTCGGAACGAATGACGCCTGCCGCTTGGGTTCTGAGGCCATCCTTGGTTCCTTCCGGCGGCTGGCTGATTTGGTGAAGACAACCAGCATCGCACGCGGAGTGCAAACTGAGCTTAATATCTGCAGCATAGTGCCCAGAGTCGATCGCGGTCCTCTGGTTTGGAGCCGTGTGGAGGGTCTAAACCAGAGGCTCAGACGACTCTGCGACTATAATGGTTGCAAATTCATCGACCTCCGTTATTGGGTAGAGAACTGTAGGGCCCCCCTAGACAGGTCAGGCGTGCACTACACACCGGAAGCAGCTACTAGGGTAACAGAGTACGTGTGGCGTGTACACGGGGTTTTTTAGGTTAGAGGGACCCCCCCTTGGGCGAAACGATAAAATACCTGACGGCTTACCAGAGAGGACATTATCATCGTTGATAAAGAACGTCCGTCCTCAGAGACCAAAAACAGGAAAAGTTAACGTAATATTGGTAAACTGCAGGAGTATCCAGGGCAAGGTTCCTGAATTAGTATCTCTTATTGAAGGAAATAGTGCGCATATAGTATTAGGAACGGAAAGTTGGTTAAAACCGGAAGTGAACAGTAACGAAATCCTAGACACAGAATGGAATATATACCGCAAGGATAGGATAAACGCCAATGGTGGAGGAGTATTTATAGCAGTAAAGAATTCAATAATATCCAGTGAAGTTATTAGCGAATGCGAATGTGAAATAATCTGGGTTAAGTTAAGTATCAAAGGTGGGTCAGATATGATAGTCGGATGCTTCTATAGACCACCTGCATCAGCAACCGTAGTAGTTGAGCGCCTCAGAGAGAACCTGCAGAACGTCGTGAAGAAGTTTCGTGATCATACTATTGTAATAGGGGGAGACTTCAATCTACCAGGTATAGAATGGGACAGTCACACAATCAGAACTGGAGCCAGGGACAGAGACTCTTGTGACATTATCCTGACTGCCTTGTCCGAGAATTACTTCGAGCAGATAGTTAGAGAACCAACTCGTGAAGCTAACGTTTTAGACCTCATAGCAACAAATAGACCGGAACTTTTCGACTCCGTGAATGTATAAGAGGGTATCAGTGATCATAAGTCAGTGGTTGCATCAATGACTACAAGTGTAATAAGAAATGCCAAGAAAGGAAGGAAAATATATTTGCTTAACAAGAGTGATAGGGCACAAATAGCAGAATATCTGAGTGACCACCATCAAACGTTCATTTCTGAGGAAGAGGATGTGGAACAAAAATGGGAAAAATTCAGAAACATCGTCCAGTACGCCTTAGATAAGTTCGTACCGACTAAGGTCCAAAGCGAGGGGAAAGATCCACCGTGGTATAACAATCATGTACGAAAGGTACTACGGAAACAAAGAAAGCTTCATCATAGGTTTAAGAGTAGTCGAATCATAGCTGATAAGGAAAAGCTGAACGAAGCGAAAAGGAACGTAAAGAGAGCAATGAGAGAAGCATTCAACGAATTCGAACATAAAACATTGGCAAACAATCTAAACAAGAACCCTAAAAAGTTTTGGTCATATGTAAAATCGGTAAGCGGATCTAAATCCCCTATTCAGTCACTCGTTGACCACGATGGCACCGAAACAGAGGACGACCGAAGAAAGGCAGAAATACTGAATTCAGTGTTCCGAAACTGTTTCACTGCGGAAAATCGTAACACGGTCCCTGACTTCAGCCGTCGCACGGACGCCAAAATGGAAAATATTGAAATAAACGATATCGGAATTGAAAAACAACTGCTATCACTTAGTAGCGGAAAAGCATCCGGACCAGACGAGATACCCTTAAGATTCTACAGTGATTATGCTAAAGAACTTGCCCCCTTTCTATCAGCAATTTATCGTAGATCGCTGGAAGAACGTAAAGTACCTAGCGACTGGAAGAAAGCGCAGGTCGTTCCCATTTTCAAGAAGGGTCATAAATCAGATGCGAATAATTATAGGCCTATTTCGCTTCCGTCAATCTGTTGTAGAATAATGGAACATGTTTTGTGTTCTCGTATTATGACGTTCTTAGATAATACAAATCTCCTTCATCATAACCAACATGGATTCCGCAAACAGAGATCATGTGAAACTCAGCTCGCCCTATTTGCCCAAGAAATTCACAGTGCCGTAGACACTGGCGAACAGATTGATGCCGTATTCCTGGACTTCAGGAAGGCATTTGATACGGTTCCGCACTTACGTTTAGTGAAAAAAATACCAGCTTAAGGAATATCGGACCAGGTTTGTGATTGGATTCAGGATTTCCTAGAAGAAAGAACACAACATGTCATTCTTAACGGTTCAAAATCTGCAGATGTAGAGGTAATTTCGGGAGTACCGCAAGGAAGCGTGATAGGACCTTTATTGTTTACAATATACATAAATGACTTAGTTGACAACATCGGTAGCCCCGTGAGGCTATTTGCAGATGACACGGTTGTCTACAAGAAAGTAGCAACATCAGAAGACTCGTACGTACTCCAGGAAGACCTGCAGAGGATTAATGCATGGTGCGACAGCTGGCAGCTTTCCCTAAACGTAGATAAATGTAATATAATGCGCATACATAGGGGCAGAAATCCATTCCAGTACGATTATGCCATAGGTGGTAAATCATTGGAAGCGGTAACGACCGTAAAATACTTAGGAGTTACTATCCGGAGCGATCTGAAGTGGAATGATCACATAAAACAAATAGTGGGAAAAGCAGGCGCCAGGTTGAGATTCATAGGAAGAATTCTAAGAAAATGTGACTCATCGACGAAAGAAGCAGCTTACAAAACGCTTGTTCCTCCGATTCTTGAGTATTGCTCATCAGTATGGGACCCTTACCAGGTTGGATTAATAGAAGAGATAGACATGATCCAGCGAAAAGCAGCGCGATTCGTCATGGGGACATTTAGTCAGCGCGAGAGCGTTACGGAGATGCTGAACAAGCTCCAGTGGCGGACACTTCAAGAAAGGCGTTACGCAATACGGAGAGGTTTATTATCGAAATTACGAGAGAGCACATTCCGGGAAGAGATGGGCAACATATTACTACCGCCCACATATATCTCGCGTAATAATCACAACGAAAAGATCCGAGAAATTAGAGCAAATACGGAGACTTACAAGCAGTCGTTCTTCCCACGCACAATTCGTGAATGGAACAGGGAAGGGGGGATCAGATAGTGGTACAATAAGTACCCTCCGCCACACACCGTAATGTGGCTCGCGGAGTATAGATGTAGATGTAGATGTAGATGTAGATGTACCAATGTGTACAGCAATCCGGACCACCACCTATGAAGGTCTCGCTGTGTGGTGGTACAACATGCAATGTGTGGTTTTCATGAGCAATAAAAAGGGCAAAAATTGTTATGTTGATCTCTATTCCACTTTTCTGTACAGGTTCCGGAACTCTCTGAACCGGGGTGATGCAATTTTTTTTTTTGATGTGTGTATATATTCCCACATTACAATTGTTCTCAAGCGCCGTTTTAGAAGGAACAAAGGTGATTTATCATGTTAGTCATTAAAAAACATAGTCTGTAAAACTGGTTAAAAATTATTGATATTATTACAGATTGCACAATCCTACAAGAGACTATGTAAATAATTGAAGTCATAAGGCTCTCTTAAAGCTCATTATAGGGTACTTGCCCTACATTGTTGCTGCGAATGTTCTAAAAAATATGTAACTGACATGATTATAAATAATCCGCCTCTATTGCAATCGAGACGGACTCTTTATAATCATTAAATTATTCACGATTGCTGACGCGCTGCAATGGTAAAAGTTCTCATAACTGACATGATTTGAGTGCACTAGGCCAGTGGTTCGGGCTTGTTATTTATCACTGTTACTGCTTCAGCTCCACCTTCCTGCTGCAGTCAAATCTTTTGCAGCCCTGAACAGGAGGCCAGATAATAGTTCGCTATCACTCAATTAGAAGAGGTTCCACTCATTGTATTCTAGCTCCAAATCCGGTAGTTAATTTGTCTGTTACCCTTGTATGTGTTTCCTGTAGTTGTATGTGACTCTGTCAGTTCTGCTAGCATAGGATCGGAAGCCCCTTACGGTGCGACAATTCAGACAATACTATGTTGCGACTTGATAGGGATGAATACTGAGCTGGAGTACCACTACTCTGTGCCAGTTGTTTCCCTGTGCTGTAAATTAACGAGTAACTTACAGAACAGTCGCTGTATGGTGCTTAAAAACGTTTCTGCTGTTTGTCTACTCGTGTACAGACAGATCATTAACTGTATTCTATCCGCAGACGGCTATAATGAGCTACAGTATCTCTGACGGAGGTGCTATATTAAAACAGGGGAAACAGCGTGCTGCAGTAGTTATATAAAGTTTTTCCTAGGTGGAGCGTAGTATTCGCTTGGAAGCGACATATACGGCAACACTTAGGGCTATACCTTACGATAAGACAGTTAGGGTTAACCGTTTTATGTGGATGGCCTTCAATAGTAGCGTAATACCTAGAAAATACACTCCTGGAAATGGAAAAAAGAACACATTGACACCGGTGTGTCAGACCCACCATACTTGCTCCGGACACTGCGAGAGGGCTGTACAAGCAATGATCACACGCACGGCACAGCGGACACATCAGGAACCGCGGTGTTGGCCGTCGAATGGCGCTAGCTGCGCAGCATTTGTGCACCGCCGCCGTCAGTGTCAGCCAGTTTGCCGTGGCATACGGAGCTCCATCGCAGTCTTTAACACTGGTAGCATGCCTCGACAGCGTGGACGTGAACCGTATGTGCAGTTGACGGACTTTGAGCGAGGGCGTATAGTGGGCATGCGGGAGGCCGGGTGGACGTACCGCCGAATTGCTCAACACGTGGGGCGTGAGGTCTCCACAGTACATCGATGTTGTCGCCAGTGGTCGGTGGAAGGTGCACGTGCCCGTCGACCTGGGACCGGACCGCAGCGACGCACGGATGCACGCCAAGACCGTAGGATCCTACGCAGTGCCGTAGGGGACCGCACCGCCACTTCCCAGCAAATTAGGGACACTGTTGCTCCTGGGGTATCGGCGGGGACCATTCGCAACCGTCTCCATGAAGTTGGGCTAGGGTCCCGCACACCGTTAGGCCGTCTTCCGCTCACGCCCCAACATCGTGCAGCCCGCCTCCAGTGGTGTCGCGACAGGCGTGAATGGAGGGACGAATGGAGACGTGTCGTCTTCAGCGATGAGAGTCGCTTCTGCCTTGGTGCCAATGATGGTCGTATGCGTGTTTGGCGCCGTGCAGGTGAGCGCCACAATCAGGACTGCATACGACCGAGGCACACAGGGCCAACACCCGGCATCATGGTGTGGGGAGCGATCTCCTACACTGGCCGTACACCACTGGTGATCGTCGAGGGGACACTGAATAGTGCACGGTACATCCAAACCGTCATCGAACCCATCGTTCTACCATTCCTAGACCGGCAAGGGAACTTGCTGTTCCAACAGGACAATGCACGTCCGCATGTATCCCGTGCCACCAAACGTGCTCTAGAAGGTGTAAGTCAACTACCCTGGCCAGCAAGATCTTCGGATCTGTCCCCCCATTGAGCATGTTTGGGACTGGATGAAGCGTCGTCTCACGCGGTCTGCACGTCCAGCACGAACGCTGGTCCAACTGAGGCGCCAGGTGGAAATGGCATGGCAAGCCGTTCCACAGGACTACATCCAGCATCTCTACGATCGTCTCCATGGGAGAATAGCAGCCTGCATTGCTGCGAAAGGTGGATATACACTGTACTAGTGCCGACATTGTGCATGCTCTGTTGCCTGTGTCTATGTGCCTGTGGTTCTGTCAGTGTGATCATGTGATGTATCTGACCCCAGGAATGTGTCAATAAAGTTTCCCCTTCCTGGGACAATGAATTCACGGTGTTCTTATTTCAATTTCCAGGAGTGTATATTACGTATGTCAAATCACATGCTCAGGAGCCGGCAAAGTTATTGGTAACCAGCTTTAAGGTCGTATAAAGTGGTCAGACATATGACTACAGCAAATTTTTTATGTATTGCTTTGCTAAAGAACACGTCATTACCTAGGTGGAGTCCACTACAGAATGGATTGCATTATGGCTTTTCATGCTTGCATGATGTACAAAATAGAATTTGCGTAGCGATGTAGCTTATTTTACGATGACCATGTATTTTAATGACTTACACAGATAACTTGGATTTGGTAATATTTAATTTGTGTTTGCAAAGTGTAAGATGTCTCACAGTATGTGGTACTTATTTTCCGAGGCATCGACCCTGGCATTGTCTTTGGAAATGTCAGACATCTGTCGCTGTTATATTGGGGTACATACTTCGGAATGTAGGCAACAAACTTGTTGAATATGTGTATGTGTGGAAATTAACTCGCACTTTCATTTACATTGCAGGAGTATATTTGCAGTGCTGTGACATCTTATTAATTGATTTCTGTTATAGCGTTTCCTTTTCTTTTTCATTTTTTTTTTACACTAACTTCTAGTAAGCCATGCATTCTCGGTTTGAACATTGCACTTCTTGCTCTACTGGTGTCTTTTGCAGACTTTCAGAATATTGCAACACCTTAGCTGTGGAAAATAATAAACTTACCATTATGTTGTGTTTTAGTCTGTAGAGCCAGCTCCTGGTAACAGTTATAACTACATTCTCTAGATACAACCAACGAACTAAGGATGGTATTAGCAGTGGAGGCGTCTATTGGTGTGGTACAAAAATCAGACTACAGTCGATTTTTCAGTGTAGTCATCTGCTGCTGATAGGAGGAACTGGAATGTGAAACAGGGCTTGAATCTTATTTCGCATATTCTGGTCTTGTGGGGTAGCACAGATATACAAGGTGAAACTCATTTTCAATACATACAAATGCCTATTTTGTTATTTATATTTTATAGGCAAATGTTGGATTTTAATAACTTGTAGGGGAAAATGCTGTATGCTCGTTATTATGATTCATAGCTTCAAGCCAAAGGTACCATTGCCGCTAGTGAACCAGTCCTTAAACGAATAGTTGGGAGTCAGTAATGCAAACATAGTTGACGACATTTTCGGGAGTTCAGATACTTTACCATATTTGGTTACAGAGCAGGGACATTAGGATGGAGGGTGCTTAATGCAAAATTCACAGGAGTGCAGTGGGGGTTAGAGGTCCCTTCCCTCACCTCACCTCTCCTCCTAGACCTTGACACGTGGCAGGATCTCGTGATTTCTGGTATAGCCTTGGAGTTAAGGAAGTGCTGATGCTACGATCAGTGAAATATGACATGCGCAGTTGTCTCTGCTGTACTATGACACCACAGATAAGGAAACACTAATGGTGATGTCAGCAATGCTTGTGCTTGTAGTGGCCCTGTCGAATTCTTATTTTCGTAACAACTGTATGATGTACAATAACTCTTTGTGGCAGTTAAGAAATGCATCCCGCACCTGAACCGTGCTCTAGACGAAATGTCGCCGACAACGTCAACAATAATAGGAATAATTAATATTCGTTCTATGGGACAATTAAGAGAAATGCGATAAAATAACTTTGTTTTAATTCATTCCATAGTACCGTTCTTCTTTGCAGAAAATTTGTTCAGGGCAATCAGCTCAGAAGAGGGTCTAATGTATAATTTTAAATAATATTGTGTTTACACTGGTTGCTGGTGAGGAGGAAAGTTAGTTATTAGTATTTTATTAATGATCTCATTCATAAGCAGCCATATCACAGTCATCGCAGTCGCTCAAGAAAGTTACAATTAAGCTTTACTTGTTTAATCAGAATCGGACGATGGCTCTCCTTGTCCGCAGTCTCGATGATTCGAAGCGATCTGCACTCCTGTGTAAATAAAATGTCTTGGTTTTCTTGCGTTGCGTAATCAGTTGGGAAGCCTCAGATCAAGCGGAAAGTTTGCTTTGATAGAGTTTAATCATCCGATGAAATAATGGAGCTCTTGGATCTAATAATTGCAGGTTCGTTTCCAATTCATCGGAAGTTCCCTTCTCATTACCAACGAAACGACACTTCCGTGCAAATTTCCAATTAGAGAAAACATATATAATGAAATTCATTACACGCCTTTGATGTAAATGCTCAGTATATATTTTCTTGAGTAGCATTCAATATATTTTCAATCTCTTTCTTCCAGTAATCTCGATAGCAAAATTACAATTATTCAATGCGGCTATTCGGCACGGAGAAGATCCTAGAATTCCTCTCAACACACCAGAGAGAATATTACAAAGAGTAATTATGCGCTCATGGAATAGTAATAGTAATAGTACTGTACTAATTTGCACATCGATTCTGAGAATATATAGATGGTCAAGTAGGAAACGCAATTCACTCATAGAATTGTGCAGGGATAATTAGTAGAATATAAAGAGATATTACAAATGAATAATTAAGCTATCAGTTACGGTAGGACCTACTTCAAAAAAGCTTTTATTAGTTAATCAGGGGATGGGAGGCTGCACTGTAAGATCCACCTTTGTTTATTTCCTGGAATTTAATCACCCCTCATTAGTAAATACACAAGACCAAAACTCCTGTGCATATACTCATCTTTGCTGATGTCGTTTTGTCCAGGGTTATAGGACCGTAGAATCAATATTAATGCCTCAGGCGGTATTTTGGTTTAAATAAAAAATAAGAATTTTACGGAATCTTTGTTTACTCTTAACTTCTAGCACAAACTAAACTGTATACCGGAATTACACTACTACTGTTAGCATCAGTGTGGACACAACACCTTTATTTAAAACGGAAATATGGTTCCATCATCATAGAGCGTATGAGCACCTACAGTTGAGGAAGAATCTTTAGTAATGGTGACTTCTGACGTCATTGTTATGGCTCAATCAAGACACATGTCATAAGAATAGCATATCTTTATTCAAATCATCCATTATATACTTTTAAATTAAGCTGAAGACCAATTTCATGAGAGATTCAGTGCGTCGTAATAAAAATCGGAATCTCTCATAGACCACCGGTTCCATTTGCTCGCTAATCATGGAAACAGTGCGTTGATTGAGGCGGGACGACATGAGGATGCAGGTATTCACGCCACACAAAAGCAAAAACCGCTACTAAAAAGCCATAATAAAAAATGAAAAAATGATGTTGTTCTGTGTATCAAACGACTGGATTTGCATAGGGAAGCAAAAGTCTGAATGTGAATTTTTCAAGACCAAGTCATCGATGCACTTTTATTGATATTTTAATTTATATTAAATAAAGCTTCATCGTTTACGTGAAACTATTTGTCTGAAATAAGGTATTTTGGCACACTGTTTTGTCTGAGACATTTCAATTGCTCCAAAAGGCTCTTTTTTTAAAAAAAACAATAAAGGAGTATGTCGAGTAGTCCTCGTATCACGCTTGGTTGTATTGATTCATAGAAGCTGTCCCCCACAAAATCCTTGCGTCACTTAAAGAGGTGGTTCCGAGTCAACAAATTTTTCTTCTATTAGATGTTGCATCTAAAAATAGAGCCAGAAGTGCAAGCTTGAGTCACACTATGAGAGCTAACGGAGTAAACCAAGTAAACTGACTGACATGAAGAGTTTCAAGCAACTCTACGTTGTAGACGAAAGAGTCTGTTATTTTACACCATAACCAGTTTTTATTAGATTATGACGAACAAAAAGCCATCCATCTAAAACAATGGATTAGCTGCACACCGAATGCTCGCAGTCGATATTAGATTAACGAAAGAGTGAACAATAAAATTTTATCCCTGTCATTATTTAAATCATAATCTTCCGAAATATTGTATATAAGGAGCAGTCAAATCAAAACGAGACAGATGGAAGAAAAATGAGTAAACTGTTTATTATTTCAAAAATAATCTCCATAACTGTTAATAAATTTATTAGACTGTGTGACAAGATGGTCACTGACTTCATGGAAAAATATTTGCGGTTGCTTTCGAAACCATGATTGTACCCAGGCGTGCACTTCTTTGCCCGAGGCAAATCAACGGCCGCGACTGTCTCTCTTCAAGGTTCCAAAAACATGGAAATTGTCCGGCGGGGGATCGGAACTGTATGGGAGATGTGTAAGGTGTAAGGGCTTCGCAGTGAAACTTCTGCAGCGTAGCCGAAACAACCGACTTCTCTCACAGTTGGATAAATATATTGACAGTTATGGTGATTACTTTTGAAATAACAAACCCGTTTACTTATTTTTTTCCCTCAGTCTCGTTTTCATTTGGCTTGCATAACACAATTTGGAACGTGGAATCTGGATAATAGAAACCCGTCTCCATATCTGAAGCGGCACCTCGACATATCGACACCGATATCTGCAACAATAATCGAAACAACAATTATTTTCTGTGTATCATTTCACTGAAAGGCCATAAAATAATTTTGTTATACTACATTTTATATTATCGTCCGTCTTCCTACGCGATTTGTTCAGGACAGTTAACCACGTGAGGACCTAAGGAATGCTCTCAAGCAACAGTGACTGTAGAAATGTCTTTACAGCAGCATTTTTAAGTTAATCAGAGGATGGAGAGTTACACTATATGCAACTAACTGAACAAATGACTAACCATTTCTCAAGATCGCATGAGACGAATCAGGAAAGGAGCCAGTCAGTAACAAACTGAGGATATGCGTTGTCGCTGCTATTACTCTTCTCTGTTTTGTGCTGTCTTCTTCATTCCATGATAACTTTATTTGTTTATTTTTGTTTACTAGTTGACTGATTTCTTTAACTTTACAAGATGAAAGTCATTAGGTCTTCTCTTACACCTAACCAGGTGTTCTATATATTTTATGTTACTTAGACAGAGCTACTATGAATGATTCGTTCGCTTTCGAAATTTATGTTTACCGGAGGATTACTTTAGCAGATACAATTGACGCACAAAAAAATCCTAAGCACACCGACTTGGCATTGTGCCCGCCAGTTGTAGTTGCTAGTGCAGTACCTTGACCAAATGGCGACAAAGCAAGAAGAGAGGTTTTGTATACTGGAATATGCTAGACCTTACAACAGTGCAGCGTGTATTCAGAACCAATTATGGAAAACAACCGCCATATAAACAGAGTAGTGTTCACCGCTATCGACAGTGTTGGAACGCTGGTTGCTCCTGTAGACAGAAAATATCGGTTGACCAAGTGTCCAGATGCAACCGTGGAGAGGTTGTGTGAAAGTTCCGGGCACAGTCAAGAAAAATCAACGGTCGGCGCAAGCCACGAACTTGGAAGCCCACTGCAAACGGTGTGGAAGGCTTTGGGGCGACGGTTACATTTCAAACTGTACCGTGTGCAGCTCGTGCAAGAATTAAAAGCAGAAGATTACAGCCAGTGACTTCAATTTTTCATCACAATGCAAGAAGTAGTTGTGGATGAATATTTCACCTCTAAGCTAGTATTCAACGACGACGCAACCTTATACTAATATGGAAACATTAATCGCAACAATATGAGAGATTAGAGCTCTAAAAAACCTCGTGCAATTGTGGAGCGAGATTCGCTGAAAGTTAATGATTTCTGTGCAGTGTCACAGACGAAGCTGTATGGGCCGTTTTTCTTCTCTCAGAAAACTCTGACTGGTACCTGTACACTTGATATACTGCAGTTGTGACTGTTTTCACTTCTGACTCATTGGAGCATCGATGTTCGTTGTCGCTACGTAAACGACAATTGGACATAATGCTGTAATGCTGAAAATGTGGGTCTGTTGTCATCCCTGCCCCCCGCCCCCCTCCCACCGACGGTTGCTTGACCTAAAGCCTTGTGACTCTCTCCGTCATTTTCTTTCTTTTTTTTTCTTTTTTCAAAAATATTTTAATGGTTTTTCCATACCTTTCGAGCGCTTACTCTTAGATCCCAAAGCGATCTGGCTGTATTCGAATTAGAAATGGGTCTAAGAAATATTTGAAGTATGGACTGCGCGTGTAGCCATGACAGTCTATAAGCTGCCAATGTGGCCAAGCATTCGTATATCAGGGTACCAAGACACAAAATGCAAGTGAATGTTTGAATAGCATCATTCGGTCCAAGTATAAAAAAACACAATACTTTTGGGTCTTGTAAAAGCTGTTCCTCAGTTCAGTGTGGTATGTTTGAAGGAAGCAGGAGATCCAGTACTCCTTTGTCATCATCCCATGAGAAGATTCTCTTATCTTCAGATCAACGATGGGTCAATCAGTCCACGAGATATTGTCTGGAGAAGGAAAAATTCAAGAAAAATGCTACCTTGATCTTGAAAATACAAGAAGAAGAAAGCTTACAAGAACAGGCAAGGAAAACGTGTGGTGCTGGTGAATTTTAATGGATATGTGTCTTGTTCTAGCATTCAGTTTTGGCATAAATTTGGTTTTCTAAGTTCAATGTCAACTTTTTCATCCTAAATATTAACCAGTCTCAATGGTTATTTATCTTCAGAACGTAGTCTTGAGGTATTCGCATACTCCTATGCATTAATGTCACCGAAACTGTAGTTGGTCTGTTTTATCATACTTATGTATGATAATTAAATAAAATTTAAGTTTGACGCTTGAAAAAACACTGAAAGTATGATTGCATAGAAATGTTGGACAATGTCTCGTGAATGTACCTAAGAACCTAGACTATGAAAACTGAGGTCTTATTACCAGGAGTTGGTTTTGAAAAACACCGTTAAAAATCGCATTAAAGATTCAAAATTCAAAAACTAATGAAGGTCTGGACATCAAAGATTGGGTATTGCTACATCTTTACGTGATAGGCATAATTTTAAAATTCGGTTGAAATTGAAAAATTGGAAGAAAATTTAAATTTTTGGGTGGAGTCTTTTCTTGAGGATCGTGTTTACGGTACTCCACTGGCAAGTATACTGGAACTCTTCAGAGAACGCTTCAATTCTGGTGTGATAACCATTGACAGGATGTTGCTACATATGGTGTGGAGCGAACGTGACTACCATTTGGGAGTGTGTCGGGTAACCAGAGAGGCACTCATAAAACAATCGTAGAATGCAAAATGCAAACTTGCATTCATCAGTCATATTTCTACATCTAATATCTTAGAAAATATAGAGCATTGAAAATTAATGAATCATTCATAGTAGTTCTGTATTACGACAAGTATGTTGTACTACACTCCTGGAAATGGAAAAAAGAACACATTGACACCGGTGTGTCAGACCCACCATACTTGCTCCGGACACTGCGAGAGGGCTGTACAAGCAATGATCACACGCACGGCACAGCGGACACACCAGGAACCGCGGTGTTGGCCGTCGAATGGCGCTAGCTGCGCAGCATTTGTGCACCGCCGCCGTCAGTGTCAGCCAGTTTGCCGTGGCATACGGAGCTCCATCGCAGTCTTTAACACTGGTAGCATGCCGCGACAGCGTGGACGTGAACCGTATGTGCAGTTGACGGACTTTGAGCGAGGGCGTATAGTGGGCATGCGGGAGGCCGGGTGGACGTACCGCCGAATTGCTCAACACGTGGGGCGTGAGGTCTCCACAGTACATCGATGTTGTCGCCAGTGGTCGGCGGAAGGTGCACGTGCCCGTCGACCTGGGACCGGACCGCAGCGACGCACGGATGCACGCCAAGACCGTAGGATCCTACGCAGTGCCGTAGGGGACCGCACCGCCACTTCCCAGCAAATTAGGGACACTGTTGCTCCTGGGGTATCGGCGAGGACCATTCGCAACCGTCTCCATGAAGCTGGGCTACGGTCCCGCACACCGTTAGGCCGTCTTCCGCTCACGCCCCAACATCGTGCAGCCCGCCTCCAGTGGTGTCGCTACAGGCGTGAATGGAGGGACGAATGGAGACGTGTCGTCTTCAGCGATGAGAGTCGCTTCTGCCTTGGTGCCAATGATGGTCGTATGCGTGTTTGGCGCCGTGCAGGTGAGCGCCACAATCAGGACTGCATACGACCGAGGCACACAGGGCCAACACCCGGCATCATGGTGTGGGGAGCGATCTCCTACACTGGCCGTACACCACTGGTGATCGTCGAGGGGACACTGAATAGCGCACGGTACATCCAAACCGTCATCGAACCCATCGTTCTACCATTCCTAGACCGGCAAGGTAACTTGCTGTTCCAACAGGACAATGCACGTCTGCATGTATCCCGTGCCACCCAACGTGCTCTAGAAGATGTAAGTCAACTACCTTGGCCAGCAAGATCTCCGGATCTGTCCCCCATTGAGTATGTTTGGGACTGGATGAAGCGTCGTCTCACGCGGTCTGCACGTCCAGCACGAACGCTGGTCCAACTGAGGCGCCAGGTGGAAATGGCATGGCAAGCCGTTCCACAGGACTACATCCAGCATCTCTACGATCGTCTCCATGGGAGAATAGCAGCCTGCATTGCTGCGAAAGGTGGATATACACTGTACTAGTGCCGACATTGTGCATGCTCTGTTGCCTGTGTCTATGTGCCTGTGGTTCTGTCAGTGTGATCATGTGATGTATCTGACCCCAGGAATGTGTCAATAAAGTTTCCCCTTCCTGGGACAATGAATTCACGGTGTTCTTATTTCAATTTCCAGGAGTGTATATTTAGAAATTAAGAAGTACGATACAGTCCAGATAAGAAGCACACGCACAGTTTGCATTCGTTCATTATAAGTACAGTAGTAAGTAAAAAACGGTAGGTTGTAATTAAGTGGGCTGGTAGCAGTGGGCACCAGAGAGGGATGGAAGCGGCGGGGGGGGGGGGGGGGGGAGGAGGGGAAGAGAAATGTGATGACGCACAGTTAATGAAAATAAAGGAAGAGAAACTGACGTGGCTCACAGAGGAGGAAAAAAGAAAGCGCATCGTAACTGGGAAAAGACAGGAGAATTGGCTATGGTAGCTGACAGGGGGAAAGTTGGCCATATACGTCAATTTTTGGGGAAACGTCATGAGTGTGACTGAAGGAACAGCTTCAGCTTCATAAAAGCAATAGGGCATTGAGTTGTGTGCGGAGTGGAGGACAGCTTGTCCCAGAAACGGACGAAAGAAACAGCGAAAGAGTCTGCGAACGTTTTTGTTTTACGCGTGCGCAGAACTAGAGTACCAGGTAAGTGGCACATTCTGTTTCGGTTATTATAAAATTACAGGTATTAATTATCCGATGAGAGGGACGGGTGTGGTTTCGCGCCGACAACCTATGAAGGAGACACAGCGTATGATTGTGTTGTCTGAACGCAACCATCCGAAGCGGGCGTATGAAGCACTTGTAATAAAGAAGAATGCTGCAGATGTAATGCACACAAGTATTCCTGATTAATTGTAACCGTCTTGTGTTTTCACCAATCGTGCCATGTTGAATTGCATCACAATACTAGAGGTCCAGTACAACGAGTGATTTGACGAGTTTACGTTTCACATCCTGTAAAAATTTGTTTCGAAATTTTTTGAGGTTATAGAGACACGTGGCACATGGCACAGCGCGACAGTATTTCTGCACAACTGAAATGTTCATTCAACGTTATAGTCAAGTTCTTCACTGTTTTCTGATATGGTATTGAAATACCGTTAAGAAGAATAGGAGGCAATTGTTCGCAGAATTTGGAAATTATTAATTTATGATGGCATATAAAGATTACTTGTGACTTTTTCGCCTTTTCATTTAAGTCCCGGGTGTTGCACCCATGTTGCCACTGAAGACAGATCACTATTCATCTGGACGATCGCGGTACTGATATTCTCAGGTCTGACGTACGAGTATAGCTGGAAGTCATTAGCACAGAAATGATATTTGACATTTACGGTAGGGGTGTCATTGACATAGAAGGCAAACAAACGTTGGCCTAGAACTGACACCTGTGGCACTCCTGAGAGAACACGCTTCCAGCTCGACTTTTCACTCCCACAGATAACACATTGCTGTCTGTTTTTGATGTAGCTTTCAAACCACTTCAGCGTGCTGTCTGAAAAATATCGATGTTGCATTCTTCTCAGCTGTATGTCAAAGTTGACAAATCAAAAGAACTTTGTTACCTCTAATAGATCTACCATACTAGTTTCCTTCTTGGTCAATTCTTGGTTTTAGCCTGTTAAAATCTTAACATTGCTAGATAAATGTACAAAACGTTTCGCGACAGTGATGCTTCATGAAAGTGGCTGGACTACCCAGCTTGGCTTACCGTGTTGCTCTGCTGCAGGCGAGGGACGCACTGCACTTCCGCGGGCGCGCCGCCACCCATGCACAGTGGTGGGCGGTCCTGGAACACGCCCTAGCACCCGAATCGCTCTGCGCATTGTATCTCCTCCCGTCAATCTAGGAGCCATCAAAGCTTTGCCTCAATAGACCGGAATCCACAAGCCTGTTACAGCTCTTCGATAAACACCACGACTTCTTTGTGCCTGTCTGCACACTCCACCTACCATCAGGGCTTCTACTGGCGTCATACCATTTTCCATTTACTTCTGCCCTGTGCCATTTTCTGGGCACACGCTACGACCAGCGTCCTCAACATCTATGCTACACTACAATTGTTTGTTATGCCCTGCAGTTTTCCTCTCTGACCTTCCCCGCTGCTCCTGCTAATCCAGATCGTGTGGATCCTTTAGTAGATTTTGTTTTACAATTGCTATTACAGGCTTCTGGGTGCTGTAGAGATGGCTTTTGGTGGAGAACCAATGTCCAGAAACGTATCGTTTGTTAATAAAATAAATTTGAATATCGAATCACTGTAAAATCTCCCGCTCCACTGTACGCACTCAAATTGTTTAAGTGCGCCATAGTCGGTCCCCGTTCTATAAACTTCGTCCGACTACAACGTCTGGAAGAAACTGTTACGTTCGTAAACTGGAGGGTTCACTGCGGTGCTCCACGACCGCGAACCACTTTCGGCTTTGAAGAAGCGTCAGTCGTTACGTAGAAGAGAACCAAACGATAAGTTCTCGAAGCACTGCCCACGTTGTGGACTCCTGTAGAGCGCAGAGGTCAGAGCTCACTGCTTCCCATGTGTGCAAACAGACAAGCGGGGAATTTGAGTGTGATTCGATCTTCAAACTTATTTTACAAGCGAACGATACGTTTCAAAGTATGGGTTCCTTAGATAATCATTATCTACTAAGTTTCCTCTGAACCCTTATAAGCCTGTGATAGGTACTGTGAAACGTATATCTAGTACATTCATATCCTCAAGGCTTTGTTTACTGTGGAAGTGCCACTTGGCACGATCGGTTTCTGGAAAAACCAAGGTCCTGTTTTTACTTGACATGATCGGTTAAAAATTACACCTAATCATCACTGATTAAAATACACTGGATCGAACGAGTCTCCACTTTTCATCCGTCAAGGTCAGCCTAATAATCGCTTACGTGACACATACTCTTCACAGGATGAATGTTTCTCAACTATTTTTAGCAATCATTTTAACCTGAAACAATAATTTTGCCTTGAAACTCTTCCATTGGTCCGCGTCTGCATAAAAACGACAGTATGAGATTTTAGGTCTGCCTTGATGCTAACAGTTTTCTTTTTACTTATTTATTTCCGATCTAGTTTCAGCGACAATATCGCCAACATCAGAGTATTTTTAATTCTAAAATATTCAAAGATTGGCATCGTTATAAACATTATTACGTGTGTACTGTTCGGTTGCAAATATTGTATTCTGTGAATAGTTTCGTAATTTCATTACTTCCATTTCTGTCCTTCTCCACAGACAGTTATGTGATCATCCTAGTAACTCATATTTTGGCCTAGTTTCAACAAACATAGCGACCGCCTCTCATTCAACATCTTACTCGTTGTTTACAGAATGTCGCAGAAGACTGTTGTACGAAACGATTAACATGGGTCAGATTGGATAGATGGATAGCTACCAACAAACGAATGTGTGTTCTATCACTTCGAACTCTAATAATCAACATTACGCCAAATAATAAAATTTACAGCTAGCGGGTTCAGCATCATATCTGTGTATGCCGATGAGCAGCAGTCAGAACCGGTGCATGAACCAGGATATGTGCGGCAACGGTCACTGAACGGTCTTTGAGGGGACACGGCTGCTAGCCTCTTTGTTCATCCGGGCGGTCAGTTACTCAAAGTTGCACGTCTCTTCACTCGTACACATCTCCGCAGCCGGCTGGTATGGCCGTGGGGCTCTAGGCGCTTCAGTCTGGAACCGCGTGACCACTACGGTCGCAGGCTCGAATCCTGCCTCGGGCATGGATGTGTGTGATGTCCTTAGGTTAGTTAGGTTTAATTAGTTCTACGTTCTAGGGGACTGATGACCTCAGAAGTTAAGTCGCATAGTGCTCAGAGCCATTTAAACCATTTTTGAACATCTCCGCAGTCGCCATTCACCCCTGCCACCTATGGCTTGTGGCGTACCACAGTAGCCTCGGCGATGGTTTTGGATAGTGCAGTATTGCCATGTACGGTACACACTGAGGTGACAGAAGTCATGGGATTTCTCTTAATATCCTGTCTGACCTCCTTTTGCCTAGCGTAGTGCAGCAACTCGACTTGGCATGGACTCAACAGCCGACCGCTGTGGCCGAGCGTTTCTAGGCGCTTCAGTCTGGAATCGCGCTGCTGCTACGGTCGCAGGTTCGAATCTTGCCTCGGGCATGGATGTGTGTGATGTCCTTAGGTTAGTTAGATTGATGTAGTTCTAAGTGTAGGGGACTGATTACCTCAGATGTTAAGTCCCATAGTACTTAGAGACATTTGAACCATTTGGTCTCAACAAGCCGTTGGAAGTCGCTTGCAGAAATGTTGAATTATTCTACCTCTATAAACGTCCATGAGCGCTCCCGATAAAGGTTTTTGTGCACGATTGACTTCTCGATTAAGTAACATAAACGTTCGATAGGATACATCTCATGCGATCTAGGTGGCCAATCCAGTCGCTCGAATTGTTCAGAGTGTACTTCTGACCAACTGCAAACGCTCGAATTGTTCAGAGTGTACTTCTGACCAACTGCAAAGAATTGTGGCCCGGTGACATGGCGTTTTGATATCCATAAAGAGCTGAACACAACCATTTCTAGTCAATGACCAATTCAGTTGGACCGAAGGACCGAGTCCATTCTATTTAAATACAGCCCGCACCATTATGGGGCCACCAACAGCCCGCACAGTGCCTTCTTGACAAATTGAGTCGATTGTTTCGTGGGGTCTGCACCACCCTCGCATCCTAGAATCAACTCTTACCAAACGAATTCATGACTCATCCGGCCAGGTCACTGTATTCCAGTCATCTAGGTTCCAACCAATATGGTCACAAGCACAGGAGAGGAGCTGCAGGCGATCTCGGGCCGTTAGCGAAGGCACTTCCGTCAGTCGTCTGCTGCCAAATTCGTGTAGTGTTTTGAGGAAAATAAACACCCCTGAGTATGACTGTGCACTGAATCGCCAGCGATTCATAAGGCGCGCTGCGGAACTGTCGATATAACTTTGTAAACACTCTGTAGTTGCTTCGTAGTTGTGACGTAATAGTGTGGACAGATTAAGAATAGGGATTCGCCTCCTCGATCTCCAGTTTGCACACCGTTGAAGGAGGAAAGTGCATGAATCACAATCTGACGACCGACCTTTGCTCACATCTTACAAACCTCATCCCCTCCCCTGCACCATATTACACACATATAACAGAATTAATCCCTTAATAAGGCTATATTGCACTTAGATATGGTATACACATTTAAAATTTGTTCTAAACCCAATTTCACTTTACAGTTAATGTTAATTTCATACCATTAAAATACTATTTTGAATATACAGTGGTTTTTCCATCCTTTACAACACGGAAACTATTACTCATATGGTTCAAATGGCTCTGAGCACTATGCGACTTAATTTCTGAGGTCATCAGTCGCCTAGAACTTAGAATGAATTAAACCTAACCAAACTAAGGACATCACACACATCCATGCCCGAGGCAGGCTTCGAACCTGCGACCGTAGCGGTCGCTCGGTTCCAGACTGTAGCGCCTAGAACCGCACGGCCACTCAGGCCGGCAACTGTTAGTCCAAGAGAAAAAGGTAAAGGATAGGAAGTGACAGTCGTATAAAAAGTACCCTCAACCACACGCCGTGAGATAGCGTGCGGACTGTGCGTATAGATGTGTAAGACCATCACAACGTCTAGGTTTCGTCAGAAACACGCGCCATCACTGCGGTATTTGCGACGCGTATTTGTGGCTTGTAGACGGCGCGTCGTTTTTCCGTGGGATGTAAATGAGGAACATCCTTCAATCAAGAGCCACGTCATCTTGGAAGTGACGCTGTGTTCCTACGCGAATCCTACGGCTGTATCGTGTTCCTCGTGGCACGTGGGGAAGGATGGCCTACACCGGCGCACAGGACGACGCGCACAATTAGTTGCGCAACGCGGTCACATTTAATGACCGCCCCTCGCTGCCATTCCGTGTTTTGGTTGGTGTTCTGCGTGTGGGTCCTCAGTCTTGTGATTTGTGGAACATTGCGTCAACTTCAGTTCGCTTTCATTACCTGTCTCGTGTAGTTTGTCTCAATGAAAGAATACTTATCATGCTTACGCTTGCACCTCTACCGTGTCTTCTAACCTTATGATCTACTTCGTAGCGTTGTAGGATGGTCACTACCACCTACTGCTATTTACTGTCAAATCAGAAACCTGATGGTGTCAACACTAGTAAAAAGATTGTACATAAATTAGTAACAAACCCCTGTGTCATTTTGTAGTATACAGGCAGCACACCGCTCTCCCGGTCGTTGTCGGATTTGCAGACCTGGGTTCCGATACTTCTCAGTCAGATACCTCGCCAATTGTCACCACGTGGCTCATTGGACCTCATTCTAATCCTCCCACTAAGCAAAATCGCTGGTGGTTCTGAGAATTGTACTTCAGTCAGTGAAAGAAAACTGGGGAAAAATTCGTGTATTCGTAGGAGGGAGTGCGATGAACAGCATACTACAAATTCTGATTGTTGAGGTGTGAACTTGGGGGTGAGGGTGCATTTAAAGGTATTTTTATATGTTTTTCTTGATCATCTCTAAATCCGCAGCTTCTAGCGAAAATTTTTTCAAATAAAAAATTAAATTACATTAAATGTGTTGTCCTCATCCTTTCATCATCATTCATGAAAGTGGCGCGATTGGACTGATCGAAGGTTGGGAATATGTACGGGTGCTGATAACCGCGCAGTTGAGCGCCAACAAACCAAACATCATCATCATGATCATCATCTTTGATGATAAAATGAAACTATATGGTTCCAGAGGACATTTCAAGTTTCAAACACCTGTGATGCATATATATATACGAATGAAAATTTCTTCCAAGGCCAGGATCGGAACCCGTGTCTTCTCCTCACTGGGCAGATATGCTAATCTCTAGTCACCCCCACAGTGGCTTTGCGTAACTGCAGGGACTACCCTTGCATGCCTCCCTCCACAAACCAAATTCCCGTTCACACCTCAGACCGTTTGGTATTTTTATAGAATTACCTACGCCTCTGCAATGCTGCTCGAGTTTATAGGAAATACTAAGTGGGCTGAGGTATGAATGGAACTTGGATTGAGGAGAGCGTGTGCTAGGGTAGTCCATGAGTTGTCCAAGCCACTGTGTCAGGATAGCGTAGTGTTTAGTGCATCTGCCTAGTAAGCAAGAGATATGATTGGAATCCCAGCCTTGGTACAAAATTTCATTCGCACTTCAGTGTACATACGTACATCACTCTATGATGCACAACGCCCCTCGTGGAAACGTCTGCTACTGGAGTTGAATGTCTATCACCGTGAATTTTCCCGATTTCTAAATGAACCTGCTCTTCTTTGTTTCTTCTCTCTTTCTTTTATCAGTCCTTTATATTAGCTCCAGACTGATGAGCAATATTCAAGTATTAGTCGAACGAGGCGTTTGTACATTCTGCGTCGGTGTCTCTTCCTAAAGATTCTTCCAGTGAATCTGCCTGGCATTTGGCTCTCAAAAGATTAGTTTTATGAAATATTTGCACTTCAAACCACGCCGAAAGATCTGATTTGGTTCGTTGGATCAAGTGAACGAGTTTTACTTTAATAATTATTTGTAACAGAACAGAACGATTACATTTTTCTGCCATGGGTATCACTATTTATTCTCAGGAGAAATACATACTCCTATAAGATGACTCAATGTACAGAAAACCTCTTCAGATGGCGTATTAAGTAACAATAAAAATATTGTAGAGATGCTTTGGGTTTAACCTAGGGCCTCTGACATGCAAAGGATCGACTGCAGGAGCTGAACTATACCAAAACGACTGATTTAGAAGGAAAAGCCCTTGTTCGTCGTAACGTGAATAGTCTTTTTACTAATATTTTCCTTACCAAAATTCTTTTTGTGAGTCAAGTTGTCACATTCCTTATCCCATGTAGAAATTATCCTCAGTATTACTACAATTCATTGGAAATCAGATTCACTCGCTATTCGCAGTCACATAATAGTTTTTGTAACCGATATCTTTCATGACCTAATCATACAGTGCTTTATATGAGAGCACCGTACAACTTAGTTTCCGACGTTTTCTCCTAAAAGCATTCTTAAGTGAGGATCACAGTCTATATTGGAGGTCGAAATGTATCGGTACTAGTAATTTGTTACAACTGAAAGCCTATATTCTAATGAATATTAATTACCTAAAATAATGATACAGATGCATCGATAACTTGAAAAATACTATGCCTTGGCAAATCCGGAGAGGAGCGGAATTTGAAGCAAAAAATTTCATATGGTCCTATTCCGAATGGATCTGAGATAGAACACATTTAATGTACACTGTTATTTAGGGAACTCAGCGTTACACACAACTCGTTTGAATCATATTACACAAACAGAATGCCAGAAGTTCTGTTGAATAATTCAGTGTTAGAAAGACAGAAAATTTTAGGGATTGGGGAGAAATCGCAAAGGTGTCTCACAGCATCCAATTTTGGGTCCACTACTATTCCTATGGCAGAAAGTGATACGAATCAAAGAGATAAGTTGGGCTAGAACAAGAAGTTGGGTGGATATCACACATTTGTACGTGGCACTGGAGCTGTAACCTAAAATCTAAATCAAATCTTTGGATGTACTCGTATACAGGGTGCCCCAGAATGAATGATTAATACTCAAGGGTGTGACAGGAGCTCATCTCAAGCAAAAAATTTCATTGGTCTTATGTCTTATTCCGAATGATCTCCGAGATAGAAAATATTTAATGGACAGTGTTATTTGTGGAACTCACAGCTTTACACACAACTGGTTTGAATCATAACAAATAGAATGCAAAATGTTGTATTGAGTAATTCAATGCCAGAAAGACAGAAAATTTTTGGGATTCAGGGTTCAATTTCGGGACCACTTACCGTCCTATGGCAGAAAGAAATACGGAGCAAAGAGATAAGTTGGGCTAGACTAAAAGTCAAATACGTTGGATGGGTAAGACACATATGTACGTGCCACTGGACCAAAAAGAAACGTACATTAAATCTTTTCTACCTCGGAAACAATTCACAACAAGCCATATGTCATTACGTTTTTATTTCTTTTTATTTATTTGTTCATTTTTTGCTTTACATAAACGTTACTGTAATATCCCTCAACATTGACCATTCCTCCTGGGACAGGGTGTTATTCCTACAGGAGGTAGTGTTAGTGACAACTAAAATAGTAGTTTCGATAATGATATGTCCGGAGACTGTTGAGATACGTGCCACTGAAGAACGACAATTAGCAGCCTACTTTTTATTTACAGATGAGACAGGATTCACTAGAAATGGTACAGTGAATTAGTATAAGGAGCGATAAAAAAAGTTTTCGTTTGAGGGAATTGCTGCTGTGAATACACGACTTAGCGCGACTCCCATAGGTGTATATAAGCACTGACATGTAAGCAAAGAATTAGTATGGCATTCACGTGTTCCCGACTTGCATGTGGTAAACGCAGAAACGTGAAATTTCGCGAGGTTACTGCCAAATGTGTTCAAAGAGGACACACGTGCAGTTATTCTTTTCTTAGCTGCCGAAAAACAAACACCTGTAGACATCGACCGAAGAATGAAGAATGTGAATGGGGAGCATGTGTGTCGAAAACCTCCGTGACGCTACTGCGACAAGGGGTGCTGCTGTTTCATGATAACGCACGTCCACATATTGCAATTTCTTAACGTAGACGTTACACCAACTCAAGTGAGAGACACTCGAGATGTCGCTCTATAGTCCTGATCCCTCTCCATGCGATTATGATACCTTCGGCCCCTTAAAAAAGGACTTGAAGTGTAGACGATTCCTGTCGGAAGAGAATTTATAGCAGGTATTCACGGACTTCTTCACACAGCAAGACAAGGTGTTTTACCAAATTATCGGTGCAATGGTTACTTCAACGCTCACGGCGATTTCGCCTGACTGGCATACATATTATGGACTATACGGCCTCCGAACGGAAACCCTGTGATCACCCCTTATAGGATACGCACGTGTGGGCAGATCCAAATCCCAGAGCAGACACGGAGGTGAGACATTAGGATTGCTTCAGTATCAATGTGTGGACTTGTATTGTCGGTGACACGATCTTAAGCTCACACACTTAACCAAACACAATAACGGGAGCTGCATGTCACCGACTTCTGCGCGATAAATCACGAGTGATATTGGAGAACGTTACCCCTGCAAAATCACAATGACTGTGATTCATGCACGATTGGTTACTATCACATGTGCTACGGACCACGCCGCAACACCCCACTGCAACTTTTTATGGGCGATTGACTGGTCGAGGAGTCAGGTAGCATGACGTGGTGCACCAAAGTTGCCTTGTCACCCGTTTTGGATAACGGCATTCTGAACAGTTTACAAACTTAGCCGTTTGGGAAATTCTTCCACTTTTGGCCCGATAGTGAATGGTCGTGCCCTTTTCGACGTTAGATAAATCGATAAATTTCAGATTTACAACAACTGCATTGTTTTCTGCGTCTATCAGACACGCTTTATTTACCTTTCACTGTTAGTGCTGCCAGCTGCCGTCTGTGAGCGGATATTGCACGTCTACGTTAAGCATAGGCGGTAGTCACTTACGTGATCTGACTGTGCAGTATAACGTCACATGCGTCTAATCTAAGCGCCGACGTGGAGAGTGTACAATATGACGCTACATTACGTGTAAAGGAATTATTAAAGTTCTCAGGTCGGACTAAGCCCGATACGGGTCAAATACAAAATATATTTTAGCAATCAGACATCTTTTGCGACAAGATATAAGAAGTCTTTTCCAGGTCCGATACGTTTTTACGTTGAAAAATATCCTCTTTACTTCGGCCATCATCAGTTATTTTACTGTCCATATAGCAAGACTGATATAGTACTTTTAGTGTATCGTTTCCTAATCTAATTCCCTCAGTATCATCTTATTCTACATTCTGTTATCCTTGTTTTGCTTTTATTGATAGTTTCAAGACCCTGTCCATTCCATTCAACTGATCTTCCAAGTCCTTTGCTGCTTCTGAGACAGAATTGCAATATCATCGACAAACTTCAAAGTTTTCATTTTTCTCCCTGAACATTAATTCCTTCTCCAAATTTTTCTTCGGTTTCCTTTACTGCTTGCTCAGTGTACAGACTGAATAACATCTAGGATAAGCTACGACCCTGCTTCACTCCCTTCTCAACCAATGCTTCCCTTTCGTGCGTCTCGACTCTTATAAATGCTGCCTGGTTCCTGTACAAACGGCAAAAAGCTTTTCTCTCCCTGTATTTTACCCTTGGTACCTACAGAATTTCAAAAAGTGTATTCTAGATGACAATGTCAAAAGCTTTCTCAAAATCTACGAAAGCTATAAACTTAGGTTTGCCTTTCCTTAACCTACCTTCTAAGAGAAATCGTATAATCACAGTCGATTCGCGTGTTCCTACATTTCTCCGGAATCCAAAATGATCTTCCCCGAGGTCGATTTCTACCAGTTTTTCCATTCTTCTGTAAGGAATTCGTGTTATTATTTTGTAATCATGACTTATTAAACTGATAGTTCGGTAATATTCACACCTGTCACCATTCGCTTTTATTGGAACTGGTATTATTACTTTTATTTTC
This sequence comes from Schistocerca piceifrons, assembly GCF_021461385.2. Taxonomy (NCBI): domain Eukaryota; kingdom Metazoa; phylum Arthropoda; class Insecta; order Orthoptera; family Acrididae; genus Schistocerca; species Schistocerca piceifrons. Next base: position 305,412,978 of record NC_060143.1, read on the forward strand.
GAGTGTGAGGATATTTCACCCGTGTCATATGTCTTGCACGCCAGATGGAATAATTTTGTCAAGGCTGGCTATCCAAAAGTTGTCGGTAGTTCGGACGGAATGTCGTCTACTTCCGAGGCCTTGTTTCGATTTGAATCTTTCAGTGCTGTCAAATTCTTCTCAAGTATCGTATCTCCCATCTCATCATCATCTACGTCCTCTTCTCTTTCAACAAAATTGCCTTTCCAGCGTACCATACATAATAAACACAATGTCACTGTTATCACTGACATCTCTCTTACCACACCAACGTTTATTGACAAATCTACAATGACAGGAGTTAGCAAACAAATTTTGTGACTGCATTGAGGCTTTCTTCATATGAAGGACGCAGCATGCTATCTTGTATAGAAAGCAATTTATAGAAGTGGCTGTACTCCAAGGAAGTGTACTGAGATCATCGTTGTACATGTTGTCTCCTTGTGACCTAACAGACAATATTGATGATAGCCTCAGACTGTAAAAACGGCAGAAACATACAATCTCAACCTTATATAACTTTCCAAAGTAGTGATAAGATAGCTAACTTGATTTAAACACTAAGAAATGTAAAATTACGTACTTCACAAAACGTAACAGCCGTTGACTGCAACGACTTGCTGAAAAGTAACGCCTTCGAATTTTTTATATCGAAACTTTAACGATTTTAAATAAAATAAATGTTATTAACATTTTGCATCGTTATTCTTCGTGTTTATGTATTTGCAGACTTTTTCTACTAAAGGGCTCCGAATTGTAGCGAGTAACATGGCGGTGTGTAACGTAACTATGCTGGTGCGTGAGAAACAGTGTGATATACTCGAGTTTCGAATTCGAAGAGTTCGTCGTCCCCACACATAGCACCCTCTGCTTCAGCGTGACTATGTCAGGCGACATGCTAGCCTTACGACACCTGCAACAATCCGTTGTCATCGATCATACACCATGCAGTCCCGACTTTGTCTCATCCGATTTTCATCTGTTCCAAAACTTAAAAGAACACGTTTCAGGATTTCACTTTGATGGTAATGAAGTGGTGCAACCAGAGGCGAGGCTGCAGCTCCATCAACAAAGTCAAACATTCTGAAGTATCGCAATCATAAAACTGGTCTCTCTTTGGATGTAATGTGCTCGTCACCAGGGTGACTACGTTGAGAAATAAATACACTGAGGCGACAAAAGTCATGGGATAGCAATATGCGTAGATACAAATGGTAGTAGTATCGCGTACACAATGTATAAATTGGCAGTGCAGTAGCTGAGCTGTCATTCTGAAGTATCGCAATCATAAAACTGGCCTCTCTTTGGGTGTAATGTGCTCGTCACCAGGGTGACTACTTTGAGAAATAAATACACTGAGGCGACAAAAGTCATGGGATAGCAATATGCGCGGGTACAAATGGGAGTAGTATCGCGTACACAATGTATAAATGGGCAGTGCAGTAGCTGAGCTGTCATATGTACTCAGGTGATTCGTCCGAAAACGTTTCCGACATGAATATTGCTGCACGACGGGAATTAACATACTCTGAACGTGGAATGGGCGCATGAGACATTCCATTTCTGAAATCGTTGGGAAATTCAATATACCGAGATCCACAGTGTCAAGAGGGTGCCGAGAATACCAAATGTCTCGCCTTACCTCTCCCCACGGACTACGGAGTCGCCGAAGGCCTTCACTTAACGAAAGAGAACAGCGGCGTTTGGGTAGAGTTGTCAGTGCTAGCAGACAAGCGGCACTGCGTTAAATAACCGTAGAAATCTATGTGGGACGTACGACGAACATGTCCGTTACGACAGTGCGGCAGAATTTGGCATTAATGGGCAATGGCAGCACACGACTGACGCGAGTGCCTTTGCTAACAACACGACATCTCCTGTAGCGCCTCTCCTGAGCTCGTGACCATATCTGTTCGACTCTAAAAAGACAGGAAAAACGTGAGCCGGTTAAGTGAGTCCCGATTTCAGTCGATAAGAGCTGATGGTAGGGTTCGTGAGTGGCGCAGACCCCACGAAGCCATGGACCCAAGCTGTCCACGAGGCCTTGTGAAAGCTGGTGACGGCTCCATAGTGGCGTGGGCTGTGTCTACATAGAACGGACTGGGTCTTCTGGTCCAAATGAATTGATTATTGACTGTAAATGGTTTTGTTCGGCTATATGGAGACGATTTTCTGCCACTTAATGGACTTCGTGGTACCAGACAACTTCGGAATTTATGGAAGCCAATGAACCATGTCAGAACATTCTGAACAATTCGAGAGAATGATTTGGCCACCCAGATTGCCCGCCATGAATCCCATCGAACATTTATGGGACATACTCGAGAGGTCAGTTCATCCACGAAATCCTGCACCAGCACACATTGGGAATTATGGACGGCTGTAGCGACAGCATGGCTCAATATTTCTGCAGGGGACTCCCAATGACTTCTCCAGTTGCTGCGCTACTCCGGGAAAAAAGAGCTCCGACACAATGTTAGGAGGTATCCCATGACTTTTGTCACCTCTGTGTATGTAGAAATGAAGAATAAAGACGTATGAAGTTGATAAATTTAGTTTAAACTAAAATCCTTTAAGACTTTTCTCATAAAAATTCTGAGGCGTTACTTTCGGATACGCTCTCATATAATTACAGTTACTCACAATCAGAATCAATCAACTAACTCAAATGCCTTGGTGTAACAAATTGTTCGGATATAAAATGGAATGAGCTTTGACGCTCATTTGCAGGTGAGGCAAGCGGTAGACGCTGGTTCGTTGGCAGTATTCTGGAGAAATGCCTACAATGGGGACCGGTTGTAAATCACTTGAGCGTCCCGTCGTAGAACACTGCTCATATTCAAATAGGGCTAACAGGAGACGCCGGACATATTATACAAAGAAGAGCGCCACGTATGGTCACGGGTGTACCTGCCTCACGGGACAGCATCACGCAGGTGGTTAAAGAAGTGAGCTGCAAACGCTTGAGGACAGGTGCCAATTATCGCTGAAAGCTCACTTACAAAATTTTAGAGATCAATAATAAGCGAAGAATCTAGAGGTATTATTCAGCTGCCTCTGTATAGCTGCCGTAGAGTTGGTGAAGACAAAATTAGACTAACTGCGGCATGCAATGAGACATTTAAAGCAGTTATTCCTCCCGCGCTCCGTTCGCGTTTGGAACGAAAAAGAACGCTGAACGCACATTAAGTACCATCTGGCATGCGCTTTTCAATGATCTGCAGACACTGTACACAGACGTATATACAGATATTTATTAATTTATTTATTTATTGGAAATTTAAAGACCTGTTATCTGATGTCTTAAGACACGTCGTATATCTTACAGTTTTCGTTTGTCATTTATTTTGTCTGCAGTATTAGACAAAGGATAAGAGTAAAAGAATAATACCTTCTTTAAAGTAATCTTCTTTAAAGTAACAATAATTTATGTTAGTGCCGTCACCATTTGTGACTGACGGTGAATACTTCGGAATGGCTTCTTGGAGATGTTGACCGCTAGTCACAACAAAATTGTTTAGTTTCTAGTAGAGAAATGGCACTGCATTAACATTAGGTAGTAATCCTCCTTCAACATTGAGTGTTTTCTTGCTAGGTCGCCAAACCTTACACGACATTTACTCTAGGATTCGCTATCTTTTCTATTATTTGTCAACGCGTTTTGGCATTTTATGTCTGATACATAGTTCTAGCTGTCTTATTTACTGCTACATCTCATCTTCCTCCTCCTTCAGTTCGTTCTCCTGTTCCTCTTTGTGTCACTGTTCTCGTTTTCACTGTTGGTGTCGCTGCCCACTCTGTGGATATTGTTGTTATGTTGCACATAGGAATGTATGTTACGTCGTGTCCGCAGGTACTCTTCATGGCCGTTTTTGAAATACTGTTTGTTAGTGTATTTGGTTGTTCCCAATTATCCTCCTTTCTTATTTCTGTTTATGTGTGTATGTATGTCTGTTTCTGTGTAAGAAGGAACCCCGTGAGTGCGATGTCGCAAAAGGCCAATAGTGTTTACAGTATTTGGCGCCCCATATACTGTCTACCATGTAACCACGATATTGGCTATTGGCTACTAATGGGCACAGGGGGCGGGACTGGAGGTGTCCAACGGCGAGCACATCATGAGGCTACGGAGCGTAGTTGAACTGCATAGTAGAGTATCTCAACAGCGCTATAGTGTTAGTGGTGTTGATAGAAAGCAGAGCAATAGTAACGACAAAGAAAGCAATCATTTCATTACATATACAGTCCGCCTCGATAGCTGAGTGGTCAGCGTGACGAATTGCCGTCCTACGCGCCCGGGTTCGATTCCCGACTGGGTCGGGGACTTTCTCCGCCCAGGGACTGGATGTTGTGCTGTCTTCATCATCATTTCATCCCCATCCGGTGAGCAGGTCACCCAACGTGGCGTCGAATGTAACAAGACTTGCACCAAGGCGGCCGGACCTGCCACGCAATGGGCCCCGAGGCCAATGACGTCAAACGCTCATTTCCATTTCCATTACATGTACAACAACAGCTGCCGAAGTTGAAAAATCTTCCGAAAGGAACCCAAACAATTCCGTAGAGTTAGAAAGAAATAGCAGATGAAATATTAGCGGTTCTCTAGGATAAATCAGAGAAATGTGTCCTGTCGTTCTGTGTGGAAATTGTACATGAGAAGTACAATGATGATGCGTGCTTAACACGTGAAAGTGATATTGAAAGACGTATCAGACCACGTAGTTCATCATCCTTGTCGGACATTGAGCCACAACTCCGTTCTCCAGTGAAACGTAGTAAAGGACAATTTTTGTCCAAGTAGGGGGTACTACATTCAATTACGTACATGGAAGATCATCCGCGGCATAGAAAAAACAATTATGAACATATTTCGAATAAGTCCGCAGCAATATGATCGTGTAGTGCATAAGAAAATCTGAGGATATTCAAGGAAGGAAATTGCGTACTTGTTACAAAAGCTGGTGTTTGCGCGTTTCAAGGATGCTCAATACAGTTTACAGGAGGTGCACGATAGTGATGTACTTCGATATGCACATCAAATCACGCACGACACAGGTTACAGTGATTTCAAGGGAAGCAGTGGATGGTTGCATATCTACAAACAGTGCTACAGAACTGTGAGACGGAAGACTACGAAATTTCAAACAAACCGTCGACTTAACGACGAACATTAAACTGGGGAACCGACCCGAAAATTTGTAGATGAGATAAACAGACGTATCCTATCGTTCAGTAAGGAAGTTTTTTTCAACTCCGGTTGATCGGGATTTGACGAGGAAATGCATATGAAAAGAGCAGGCGGCCAGGGTGGCCGAGCGGTTCTAGGCGCTAGAGTCTGGAACCGCGCGACCGCTACGGTCGCAGGTTCGAATCCTGCCTCGGGCATGGATGTGTGTGATGTCAGGTTAGTTAGGTTTAAGTAGTTCTAGGGGACTGATGACCTCAGATGTTAAGTTCCATAGTGCTCAGAGCCATTGGAATCATTTTGAAAACAACAGTGGAAATTAGAGATACCAAGAGAGTTATACCAATATCAATTATCATCAATGCCTTAACGCAATCGTATACAATTATGGGGGCTTTTAATCTGGATGGTAAATTGGCTGGAAAGTTATTTCCTTTGTGCTGCGAGAAACTGGAGGCGCTCTGCCCTCTAAGATTCTTTCTCGTGTGCTTGATAGTGCAAGGACAGAAGGGAATGTTTAAATCACAGCAAGCAAGAATGGGAAAATGCGCGTAAGAAAACTACAAATATGGAAGTGCATTACTTTTGGGTAATAGCTGGTCAAAATAACTTGCTTTTGCTTCATTTGTGGTTTTCGTACAAAAAATCATACTCCTTTAGGGCAAACTATCTCTCTGTAAAGTGTGTGACATTGCAGTTCGTGCTACCTGGAACCACTGCACAAATTCAGCCTCTGGATGTTAGTTTTTTCCGTGCCTATAAAACATTATCGCACTATCTGCAGCAACGCGTCAGTCGACACCCAGTTTAACGAGTAAGTTTTACCACAGACTGTTTCGCATGCGGTTGCATACCACCTCATTCCATCAATTCTCATCGCCCCGTTATACCAATATAATTTATATGCATTCCTTAAGAGTGACTATCTGCACAGTTTATAACTCCCGAGAGGTTCGCCTTCGATCTTGATGGTGCGAACCTTGGGGATCACCCAGACGCGCAATTTTTCGTTCGGTGATCACGGTGTAAGTTAGTGGTTTGTTTTTAATATTTCTTGAATGTCGACGATGTCTATTTCGTGAAAAAAATGCATACATCCCATAGACGGTTGATATCTGCACTTCCCGATTTTCTGTCGTCGTCCTGATGTACAAGGTGTGTTATTAGTACCTAATATTTTTCCTGTCATAATTGTTAACACAACACTTTCAAAGGAGCCCTACTAAAGACTGAACTTACGATCCCACACTCAACAGGTTCCTTAAATTGTAGTGTATGTCTGTCGTTTGCATACTGCCCGCATAACAAGACAGTGTGTTCTGGGGAACCTTTCTTCCCGTATTTACCTGTAGGAGTCCATCTCAAACTTAGGCTGCGTAAGTGCATGTGATAAGGTCCGTGCCAATTAAGAAATGTACCACACTGCGGCTGCGATCAATATGTTTCATTCTCAACGGTTCACTTAGGTAAGGGAGAAAGTCGTGCAATCTACGTTCCTTATCACTTACATCCGACTTACGTCGCCATGTATTCAAACGCCGACTTTTAAGATGACGTGTCGTCTGTATCGGTACATCAGTTGTTGTGTGTACCTTATCTAATCTGCCCATCTTTAACCAGCATCTTCTAGCTCTGTATTTGAGCGTGATAACACTGACGCATATTCTGAGCACCATATACTGCGTATCCACTGAGAGGGTGCCAAAGGCTTCATATAGTCTAAGTAGGACACTTCTCTGCCCTCGTCTGAGTGATGCTTTGTTGGCGACCAGCTCCAGGCTGTATGCCCACTTGCTAGCTGCGAAGTTGAGTACTGATTCGAATAGCTCATAGTGGTACGTCCGTACGACTGATGCAGGTTGTGTGTACTGTTTTGAATTTAGCCTCACCAGTGTATGCTTTGTCTGTTGTTAGTATTACATGTTCGTCGAAATTCAGTTTCTCATCTGTGTATACTACAAGACAGCGTATAACAAGTGCTCGTTTGATGCATGCGTCTCCTATTTTAACTGTAGGATTCCTTTGAAGATAGCGGAGAATATCCCAGATCATGCCTGAATGTGGCGGACTGACCAAAGTGCCGGTTCGGTCTCGCTGCGGTGTTTGCTGGCAGCCTCCCACGGGCCAACGCAACTGTGACCGCTGCTAGCTGCCCGCACCTAATTGGCGGCTGCGTGGGAGACGTTAACGAAGCGGCCGGGCCTCGGCCAGTCTCAAGAAAGCTCCAGAGACGACCCTTGTGACAGGTCTGCAGCGCCAAATACACTGTCCAATCACACCAGTGTGACCACCTGTAGAAACCATAAATAACGACCTTTTGCTGAGCGGACAGCGGCGAGACGTGCAGGAAGATAGTGAATGAGGTTCTGCGAGGTACAGACACGCATGTGGAGCCATGCCGCTCCAGTGCTGTGGCCAGCAGCGCTAGATACGTTTTTTCGGTAGAGGATCCATGGAGCGGGCAGCCCGGCCAAGGTGGTCCCACGGACTCTCTACTGCAGCGGCTGGCAACCCATGAGCCGCAGCCCACTTTCGTGCCGTGGCCAGCTTGGCGCCGGGCAGCTTGGCGCTGGGCCGTAAGCACTGGTCGAGAGCCGGACAGAAGATAAAAATTATCGGGGGCTACAGGGGTTTCACTCGTCAGTCATCATTACCAGCGAGTAAAGAATGAACTAAGAGTTGAAATGACCTATCGGTGCCGACCGGGATGGCCGATCGGTTCTAGGCGCTACAGTCTGGAAGCGCGCGACCGCTACGGTCGCAGGTTCGAATCCTGCCTCGGGCATGGATGTGTGTGATGTCGTTAGGTCGTAACTGCCGTCTGTGTCACGTCTGCTGTGCAGCGAGCTACGTTAATTTAAGTATTAACTGTATTTTTCTTACTTGTCACTTCTTCTTCCGTGTGTTTTTGCTTTTAGGAAGCTTTAATTGTCGAGTGCTAGTAATAGTGTTCCATAGATTTCGTGTTTGTTTTGAATACAGTCAGAGAAAATCTCTTTAGTCAGCCACAGTGCAAGTAGTGCTAGTGTTTGTTTTGAATATAGTCCAGAGACACGTGGTGCTATTTTCCTTGTTTTCTACAAGAAGTGTCTAGTAACCACAGTTTAATCAACTATCAGCCGTCTTTAATGAATTAGCAGTCTAGTTAAAAGTTGATTAACTCTCTACAGTAAATTGATTTCCTAGGATGGATGGGATGTGTGACTGCTGTGTACGGACGCAGGAGGAGCTGGCCACTGTTCGCGAACAGCTGAACGTGTTGATGACTACGGTCAGCCGTCTTCAGGCTGCTGCCTCGGAGTGTAGCGGCAGTGGGAAGTCTGGTGCGTCGCGTGGTAGACCCCAAATGTTACATGCTTCAACCACTGTCCCTGCTGTCGAGACATCTTTGCGGGTACCGGGCGCGGTTGGGCCACCATCTCCCCAAGGCGAGTGGCGGGCTCAGCGGCGTTCGCGGCGCACGAGGCGGAGGGTAAATGTGGAGGCTGGCCGTGTGTCATCGCCCGCTCTGCCTGTGAGTGGACATGTGGCTGCTCCTTCAACAAGGTCCGAGCAGGCACACGGGGGGAGGGGTTTATTAGTGATTGGGAGCTCCAACGTTAGGCAGGTGATGGAGCCCCTTAGGGAAATAGCGGAGAGGTCGGGGAAGAAGGCCAGTGTTCACTCTGTCTGCTTGCCGGGGTGTATCATCCGAGATGTGGAGGAGGCCCTGCCGGTAGGTGACAGAGAGCACTGGGTGCACCCGACTGCAAATTGTTGCTCATATCGGCACCAATGACTCCTGCCGCCTGGGTTCAGAGGTCAACCTCAGTTCATACAGGTGGTTGGCGGAGTTGGTGAAGGCGGAAAGCATCGCTCGCGGGGCTAACTGTTTGTAGTATCGTTCCCAGAACCGATCGCGGTCCTCTGGTTTGGAGCCGAGCGGAAGGCCTAAACCAGAGGCTCAGACGATTCTGCGGAGATCTTGGGTGCAAATTTCTCTACCTCCGCTATCGGGTGGCACTACACGCAGGAAGCGCCTACAAGGGTAGCGGAGTACGTGTGGAGTGCACATGTGGGTTTTTTAGGTTAGAGAATTCCCTCCCTAGGCCCGACAAGACGCCACCTGAGACGTGGCAAGGTAGGAGTAGGCAAAATGCAACAGGAAACAACAATATTAATGTGCTAATAGTAAACTGCAGGAGCGTCTATAGAAAGGTCCCAGAACTGCTCTCATTAATAAACGACCACAATGCCTACATAGTACTAGGGACAGCAAGTTGGCTGAAACCAGATGTAAACAGTAATGAAATTCTAAACTCAGATTGGAATGTATACCGCAGAGACACGCTGAACAGTGAAGGGGTAGGCGTGTTTATAGCGATAAGGAGTGCAAAAGTATCGAAGGAAATTGACGGAGGTCCGAAATGTGAAATAATTTGGGTGAAGGTCACGGTTAAAGCAGGATCAGACATGGTAATTGGATGTCTCTATAGGCCCCCTGGCTCAGCAGCTGTTGTGGCTGAACACCTGAAGGATAATTTGGAAAATATTTCGAGTAGATTTCACCACCATGTAATAGTTCTGGGTGGAGATTTTAATTTGCCGGATATAGACCGGGAGACTCAGACGTTCATAACGGGTGGCAGGGACAAATAATCCAGTGAAATTTTTTTAAGTGCTTTATCTGAAAACTACCTTGAGCAGTTAAACAGCGAACCGACTCGTGGCGATAACATATTAGACCTTCTGGTGACAAACAGACCCGAACTATTTGAAACAGTTAACACAGAACATGGAATCAGCGATCATAAATGGGTTACTGCATAGATGATTTCAGCCGTTAATAGAAATATTAAAAAAGGTAGGAAGATTTTCTCTGTTTAGCAAAAGAGAAAGCAGATTAAACCATCGTACAATATGCGTTAGATGAGTATGTGCCAGGCAAGATCGTAAGAGATGGAAGAGAGCCACCGTGGTACAACACCCGAGTTAGAAAATTGCTGCGGAAGCAAAGGGAACTTCACAGCAAACATAAACATAGCCAAAGCCTTACAGACAAACAAAAATTAAGCGAAGCCACATGTAGTGTGAGGAGGGCTATGCGAGGGGCGTTCAATGAATTCGAAAGTAAAGTTCTATGTACTTACTTGGCAGAAAATCCTAAGAAATTGTGGTCTTATGTTAAAGCGGTAGGTGGATCAAAACAAAATGTCCAGACACTCTGTGACCAAAATGGTACTGAAACAGAGGATGACAGACTGAAGGCCGAAATACTAAATGTCTTTTTCCAAAGCTGTTTCACAGAGGAAGACTGCACTGTAGTTCCTTCCCTAGATTGTCGCACAGACGACAAAATGGTAGATATCGAAATAGACGACAGAGGGATAGAAAAACAGTTAAAATCGCTCAAAAGAGGAAAGGCCGCTGGACCTGATGGGATTCCAGTTCGATTTTACACAGAGTACGCGAAGGAACTTGCCCCCCTTCTTGCAGCGGCAGCGGTGTTCCGTAGGTCTCTAGAAGAGCGTAGCGTTCCAAAGGATTGGAAAAGGGCACAGGTCATCCCCGTTTTCAAGAAGGGACGTCGAACAGATGTGCAGAACTATAGACCTATATCTGTAACGTCGATCAGTTGTAGAATTTTGGAACACGTATTATGTTCGAGTATAATGACTTTTCTAGAGACTAGAAATCTACTCTGTAGGAATCAGCATGGGTTTCGAGAAAGACGATCGTGTGAAACCCAGCTCACGCTATTCGTCCACGAGACTCAGAGGGCCATAGACCCGGGTTCGCAGGTAGATGCCGTGTTTCTTGACTTCCGCAAGGCGTTTGATACAGTTCCCCACAGTCGTTTAATGAACAAAGTAAGAGCATATGGACTATCAGACCAACTGTGTGATTGCATTGAAGAGTTCCTAGATAACAGAACGCAGCATGTCATTCTCAATGGAGAGAAGTCTTCCGAAGAAGAGTGATTTCAGGTGTGCAGTAGGGGAGTGTCGTAGGACCGTTGCTATTCACATTATGCATAAATGACCTTGTGGATGACATCGGAAGTTCACTGAGGCTTTTTGCGGATGATGCTGTGGTATATCGAGAGGTTGTAACAATAGAAAATTTTACTGAAATGCAGGAGGATCTGCGGCGAATTGACGCATGGTGCAGGGAATGGCAATTGAATCTCAATGTAGACAAGTGTAATGTGCTACGAATACATAGAAAGAAAGATCCATTATCATTTAGCTACAAAATAGGTCAGCAACTGGAAGCAGTTAATTCCATAAATTATCTGGGAGTACGCATTAGGAGTGATTCAAAATGGAATAATCATATAAAGTTGATCGTCGGTAAAGCAGATGCCAGACTTGAGATTCACTGGAAGAATCCTAAGGAAATGCAATCCGAAAACAAAGTAAGTAGGTTACAGTACGCTTGTTCGCCCACTGCTTGAATACTGCTCAGCAGTGTGGGATGCGTACAAGATAGGGTTGATAGAAGAGATAGAGAAGATCCAACGGAGAACAGCGCGCTTCGTTACAGGATCATTTAGTAATCGCGAAAGCGTTACGGAGATGATAGATAAACTCCAGTGCAGGAGAGACGTTCAGTAGCTCGGTACGCGCTTTTGGTGGAGTTTCGAGAACATACCTTCACCGAGGAGTCAAGCAGTATATTGCTCCATCCTACCTATATCTCGCGAAGAGACCATGAGGATAAAATCAGAGAGATTAGAGCCCACACAGAGGCATACCGACAATCCTTCTTTCCACGAACAATACGAGACTGGAATAGAAGGGAGAACCTATAGAGGTACTCAAGGTACCCTCCGCCACACACCGTCAGGTGGCTTGCGGAGTATGGATGTAGATGTAGATGTAGTTCTAAGTTCTAGGGGACTGATGACCTCCGAAGTTAAGTCCTATAGTGCTGAGAGCCATTTGAACCATTTTTGACCTATCGGTACCCTATACCAATCACAAGAGAATGGTCCATTCTGTCATGTCGAAACGTAGCCAGTTGTTCTTTTCTTCTCTTTTTTTAATACACAGGAAGAATAGATGAAAAGAAGGTGGTAAGACTGACTGCCAGTATTTTTATGTTGCAAATTTCTAGTATCCCAGTATTCTTTGTCACGAAGCGGCTGCATGTGTACCCCTACGGGGTTGGCGCACGGCCTTGGTTTGCTGGTCATGGCGGAAACACACACCAAGACACGATCCGAAAATAATTAATCGAGTTGGTAGTCTCTCGGACACAAGAACGACTCGCTCATTTAATATCCAGACACAAGAAGAAGGACAGACAGTTGGTGTTTTACGTCCCATCCATGGCAAAGATTACGAGAGGCGGAGCTTTGCTCGGATTTCTTGCTACTGTCGTGGGGGGAAGGGGGGGAGGTAACCTTGGCCCTTTTAAGGAACCGTCCCGGCATTGGCACGGAGTGTCCTGCATGGCCGCAGACAGCCAATATCTGGATGGCCGACAGAGAACTAAAGCGGGTCTCTCGAGTGCGAATTGAGGGAGTTAGCCACTTTACTCAGTCCGCGTGGAGATATTGCTCGATCACTGTTCACTGAGACACTTGATGGGCTTTTCGAAAAACTATGTGATCGAACTTTTTCAAGTTTGAGAAATAAGTACAGGATAGATTGAAAGTAGTTATTTGAGGCTAAAAGAAACCATTTTTAATTCAGGTATGGATTCTCTCGTGGACAAACAATATCAAAAATTTCACTGAGTTCTTTTTAACACTGACCATTCGATTCTGAATTTTCATCTAGTTGTGAAAGTTAAGTGAATATTAAAAAAATATTCTTTAAAAATATATACATATATATAATTTTTTCAGTCCTCATTGTACAGCTAATCTTACTAATTAATCCTACACACACAGATATTATATATGTAAAATAATGTGTGTGTGTGTGTGTGTGTGTGTGTGTGTGTGTGTGTGTGTGTGTGCGTGTGCGCGAGCGCGCTTGCGCGTATGTGTTTGTATTTTTTCTTGTATTTTTAGTTACTGGACCTTTGAGTCTTTAAAAAAAAAAATAGGTGATTCGCAGAACTAAGAAGGTTAGGAAGCGCTGCTCTAGTGGATGTAAATCTGGGGATTTTTGTGGCCAGGGGAGCGCGGTAAACACGCAAGTACACGGCGAGATGTATGACACGATGCATTTTCCTGCTGGTAGATGCCATCGTGCTGAGGAAAACGCTGCATATAGGGATTTGGGATATCATCACCAACTTATGTTCCTCTATTGTGCCTTCGAGCATGACGAGGTCTCTCAGGGAATGCCACGAAAACATTCCCTATACCACAACAATCCCTCCTCCAGCTAGGTCCCTTCCAACGATTGTTGCAGGGTGTTTGGTTTCAGACGTTTCATGCTGTACACGCCAATGTGCCGCCTTCCGATGGAGCATAAAACATGATTCATCTGAATGGTTCAACTGTTGCCACTCAGCGGATGTCCAGTTGCGGTACTGACGTGCAAACTTCAGTCTGCGTTGAGGATGGACAGCAGTTATCTGCACTTATCATGGGTGCATGACCCAAGCACCTGCTGCGGCGGCCCATACACAGCAACCTTCGCTGAAAGATCGTTGAGGAGACACTTTCGCTAGTCTCTTGGGAGGTCAGTCGCTCAACAGTTGCTCATCTGTTCGCAGTCGTCGCTCACCTCTGACTTGTATGACTAGTGGTGCACCACAGTTTTCACGGGGCCAGTTTTGCCTAGCGCCATTTTGCCATACAGGGCATACTCTACCCACATCCGCACGCGATCAGTTTACACACTTATCCGTCTCGGAAATGCTTCCAGTCCTGGCCAATGATATTGTCCTTTTGGACGCCAAATACATCGCTTCGTTTCCCCATTACGACAACGAGTGCATCGTGCTGCCACCTGACGCTTATGTGACAGCGTTCCGTGATTGTAGAAGATGAAACGCCCAAACCACATTTATAAAAGGCTGAATAATGTGTATGGAGAGGCTACGGCGGTCGTCAGCACCGTTAGACGATGAGTTCGTTGCTGTAAAGAAGCTGAAGGTCAGATGCAGCTGGCTGATGCAACGTGCATCGGCAGTCCAGCGACTGCAGTGACTTCACACAGCATCCAGCGTGTCGGCCTAACTATCCATTACAACTGCCGCGCAGCAAGAGATAAATTGTGTTGCCAGTTACCCATCATTAAAGGCATGGTGATGGCCATTGTTAAAAAAACTGGCCTACTCCAATTTTTGTGCACTCCGGATACCAAAAATATTAAGCATCCAGAATAAAGAAGCAAAGAAATTAATTTCGTCCAATATGCTACACCCTACGTCTTCCATCTATTTGGTCCACTCACAGAAGATCATCGAAGACATCAATTGGAAGATGCGGAAACCATGAAGAATTCTCTGATCCAGTGACTGAGGAAGCAAGACAATTTTTACCGCACAGGTATACGTTTTGTTGTTTTAAGATGGAAAAAACTGGTAAATAAAATAGCGATTCTATTGAAACTTGGAAAATCAAGTTAGAATGTTTTATCTGTTGTCCTATGTGTATTGCATTTAGTTTTCTTGTAAAATAGAAATTAAAAATGCAGTAAGCATTACTTTGTAACTACACTCGTGTCAACAAATGTTTCTGCATATTGCCAAATCAAGTACAGAGTAGTTGTTTAAACAGAAAATTGTTGATTCACTGTGATTAATGCTATAACAGAGTACACTTGATGGAATTGTTGGAAAGCAATCATAAGATAATACAGTAACCGAAACTGAAAAAGGGCACTCTACATCATAGATTCCAGAGTCGTACGTAACAATTTCAGTTCAGCCTGCACTGGCTACGGTGCAGTCCTAGAATCCTCCAAGAGACATAAAGATGTCAGACAGTCGATATATCAGGTAATCCAGACAGGATGACAAGCCGTTTCATCATGTCAAAGAGGAAGGGAGTGACGAAAATATCGCAAAGCACGTTGTGAACCGCGAGATATCGTGTGAAGAAACTATTTTCTGTTGGAAATGATCATACGATACCTCCTTGGCATCGCTGAAAATTCAGCAGAACTGGATATCAATTATCTGATCAAAAGTACGCCGATACGTATCAGTGGATATTAATATGGGGTGTGTCCAACCTTTTTATGATAGCTTGGACTCGGCTGGGGACACTTTCAGTGAGGTTCTGAATGTCTGGAGGAACGGCAGCCAATTCTTCCACAAGAGCCGAAAGCAGAGACGGTCGTTATGGACTGGCGCGAAGTCAACGTTCTAACTCATCCAAAGGCGTTGCATTGGGTTCACATTGGGACTCGTGCCAGGCCAGGCCAGCCCAGGCCAGTCCATATCCATGTCCAGAATGTTATTGTCTACAAAAAATTGCCTCACAGACACTGCTTTATAACAGGGTGATAGTTGTGCTGATCAATAGTGTGTCATCAGTATATCTATGGAAACAGATAACTTTGTTTACAAATAATCAGTTTAAATTGAAGAATTTCTCTTCCGGCGTATTAATAAGTATGTCCATTATGATGCCTGCAATACAATTTCCCATAGCTACTCCATCTGACTGTGTATAAATTTTATTTTCAAATTCAAAATAGTTTTTACATAAAGCAAATTGTAATATTCATTGTTTCATAAGTTTTCATGAAAGATACTTTTCTGTTGTATATGAGGTTTCTCTAAATGATCTCTAATGTTTCTGATACTGGTAAATTCGTGTATGAATTGGTTATATAAAATCAAATGAATTTTCGTGCTTGGAGGATCTGTATGTCTTATTTTCTGGGCTATTAGTTTTGAGTTTATTATTGTCTACTTTTTGTTATATGTGTCGAATGTGGTTATCAGTTTACCTAGTTTTTTGCTTAAGAGATATGCTGGCTATCTATACAACTAATTATTGGTTGAACTGGAATCAGTTCCTTACGTAATTTTGGTTGTGCATGTAAAGACGGGGTTTTTACTTCTGCATTGAATTTTTTGATAGGGTTCTGCTGAAAGAAATTTAGTACTTATCCCACATCATCGTTACGTTTTATAACAACTACAGTAGTTCTGTTGCCTGCCTTTACTGGTATTGCGATTTGTGTTGTTAGATTGCTAGTTATACTTTTGGCGGTATTTTGTTCCATATATGTTTTGTTATTGTGGCGTTTCCAGTTTTTTATTTGTGTTTCTAGAGGTTTTGCTATATTTAGAGTAAGCTCATGTTGTTTAGACATTGTTGCCACATGTATTGTGATTTTCGTTTCGACTGAAATTTGTCATACTGTTGTTGTATAGTTGCGGTTCCATATTGTATTTGAGGCCTTTGCTAAGTACTCCTATTTCATTAGCTGTAAACTGTATGTCAAATGGTTCAAATGGCTCTGAGCACTATGGGACTTAACATCTGAGGTCGTCAGTCCCCTAGACCTTAGAACTACTTAAACCTAACTAACCTAAGGACATCACATACATCCATGCCCGAGGCAGGATTCCAACCTGCGACCGTAGCAGTCTCGCGGTTCCGGACTGAAGCGCCTAGAACCGCACGGCCACCGCGCCCGGCAACTGTATGTCAGCGAGTTTTTTATGCGTATGGAAAGTTGGAATGATGATGTGATTTTGGTTTAGGTTATTGATTGTTACGTTTATGTTGAACTTCTGTTAGCTTATCTAATTTCGTTCTGTGAATTGAGCGTAGAGGCCCTGATTAAACTCATATATTTATGATGTAGTATGCTAGTGATTTCTTGATTCATCCAGACTTTTGCTCCAAAGCTTTAAGGCGTTTCACTATATTCGCTTTTGCTCTCGGTTTTTGCACACATGCTACAGTTTTGCTCTTGAGACACATTTTGTGTCCCACCGAGAGCTTATAATTCAACAACATGCTTCGTAAAAGCTAGAGCAGTCATTCTTCAAAACTTCAAGTACATCATTTTGCTAACAAAGGAAAAAAGCTTGGCCTTCATGAAAAACTGGAAATGTATATCAATACACATTTAATACCATATTTCAGCCGCGCGGGATTAGCCGAGCGGTCTATGGCGCTGCAGTCATGGACTGTGCGGCTGTTCCCGGCGGAGGTTCGAGTCCTCCCTCGGGCATGGGTGTGTGTGTTCGTCCTTAGAATAATTTAGGTTAAGTAGTGTGTAAGCTTAGGGACTGATGACCTTAGCAGTTAAATCTCATAAGATTTCACACACATTTGAACATTTATCATATTTCATTATCAGACGAGAAAGTTTTTCTTGCAGGACTTCCAAGGTTTGTTAAACGCAGAACAGCCAATCATCAGCAGTTTTTCTCAAATGTACTTCTAACAGTACTATTAGCCATTAAACTGTTCTACTATAGTGCTTGTGATCTAATTAGAAAGTTGTAAGATTCCTAGTTTTATGCACATTCATTATGAAGTCTCTAGAGAAAGAAAATCACCTCTATTAAAAATCAACATTGAGTCCGCAGACAGAGATATTGCGAAACTCATCTCTCTCTGTTCGTCCATGACATCAATAGCACCACAGCAGCGGCAGTGTTCCTTGACTTCTGAAAGGCACTCGATACAGTTCGACACTGCCAATTGGAGAGCAGTATACGAGCTTACCGAGAATTAGACCAGATTTTTTATTTGACTGATGATTTGCATGGAAGCGTAACTTAAACACGTCGTTCTTAGCAGGACGAAAATGACAGATTAAATTTTTTTTAGGGTGGGGGTGGGGGGGGGGGGGGGGTGAGAGGAGTACCACAACGGAGTATTACAGTGTCCTAATTGTTTATGGCATTTCGGAGATATTATTAATTTCGTTTCTGCAGTGAGTAGTTGAGTTATCCAAAGAGTTACTGCTCACCGCGTCTTCCATGCTAAGATGAGTGTTGACAGAAAGCGTCCGTTTGTTTCCCGATACAAACAAAACGATTTATCAAGCGCAATTTATAGGTGGCCATTTGACAGAGCGTTGTCAGATTAGACTAGTGCGATATTCGTTTTAGCGATGTGTATTAACAGTAATAGTAAAACATGAAGAACAATCAGTATTCCAGCGGCGATAGCACTACCGTGTCAGGCGCTGATCGCTACCGCCCAAAGCAGAGCTGCTCAGTCGCTGGTGGGGAACTGGATGTACTTAGTGTTTCACTGTTCCTTTAGTCACATATCGATCAAACGAATCGCGCGTCACTCTAGCGAATGGGCACGTAAAATCCGGTTTAAAAACGATTTTATTTGTAAAGAGGGCTAATTGACTTTTTCCGTTGACAATGGGCGTCGCATGAAAGAAGTAACGAGCAGCTTTTGTTCGGATTGAGTCCAGTTACATATTGCAAAAACTAAATTGAAAATAACTGTGGAAACACCAGTGAAAATACACCTGACGACTCTTAGGAGGGACACTCGATATAAACGATCTTTTACAAGGGTTTCCAAACTGTGCACCGTGGCTCCCAGTGGCATTGCGTCCTTACAGTAGGCGCACCGCGTTGTTTCATAAAAAATAATAATTTGATTTGTTTGTTTTCTCGGTAAAAGAATAACTTGTGAGCTAGTAGCGATGTCTAACGGGCCGGTAAGTAAATTTTGTTATTATGCCAGCGTTGTTGATAGCTGTCGAATGGTAATTAGTGATTCTTCATTAGTGTGGCCCTATTGTCGTACGAGATTCACTTGTTTTTATTCAGTAATAGTCTAAAGGTTAGTTTTGTCGAATGCAGATCATTTTGACTGTTGTTTGTTTTTTGTGATATACAGGATGGGTCAGCAGGAAAGGTACATGCTTTGAGATGCGATAGTATTAGTGACTCCGAACAAAAAACTTCATATGGACATATGCCCTATTGTGAATGGTTTCCGAGATAGAACACGTTTAATATCACATTTGCACGGTTTTCTTTAATAACTCGAAAACCGCACACTTCAACGAAAACGTGTCTCAGTACACAATTAAACTAAATTAAATTAGATACAGGAAAGGTCCCATTCATTTTTTTGTCTAGGAGTAACACTTTGCGCGTAGAGATCCCGGGAATATTGAAAATCTCGCTCGACGCGCCTACGCTGTAGCTTATGCACTTTTTGTGAGCCAGTTTGAGGTAGTTTTCCGACTTGATAGACCACAGGCGCACTATATCAAAATGTTCGTCTCAACTTCCTCTATAGCACTGTGGTACGTTGTAAACAATAACAACTGTCCAGATCAAGTTTTTTGTTCAGAATCAGTAATGCTATCACCCGTCAAAACGCGCACCTTTCCTCCTGACTCACCCTGTATGTTTCTCTGCCACCATGAAGATTTTTTAAATGTAATTATGAATCGTGATACTTCATGTGTACCATGTAAATCCAAAGGCCTGAATAGACGAAAATGCAGTAAGGATGACGACAGTTATTTGAATTTCTTTTTTATGTGTACTTAGCAGAGAGCGTAATTTTTGTTATTACTGCAAGTTAATGGTCCTTGTGAAATGAAACGGAATTTGGAGTCCTATAATGGTAGTATGATAAACATACCACGAGAATATCGTATTTTACCCACAATTTGAAAGAAATTACAGAACAAATAAAACTTTCATTAAACAAGATATGAATCCTGCGACGGCTCGTCTTTCCTCTTCCTGAGTTGCCTATAGTGTAGCAAAGAGCTAGAAATCTGACACCAAAGCGGAAGACCTTATTTTACCAGTTGCTCTGGGCAATAGTATTGTAGCGAAACAAGCGCTGTATCATTGGAGAAACACAGAGGCGAGCTAGTGTGCCGGTACCCCAGTTCACTGCTAGTAGCGCCACGTCACCACAACGCGTCTGTGCGTAGCACTCAAGTATTGCAGCATAATTTAAGAATGGAATTAAAAGTTAAGGTTGCCTTTCCAAACTTTGTTAGCATGTCCTTTAGTATATGAATTTGTAAACTGTCAAATTTCAGAATCATCAGGTCAATATTTTTCCCTAAACACATCGTTTTTTAAAAAACGTAAGTCGCGCTCGATAATAAAGCTAGAAACTCAAAAATTGGTCATAACGTGCAGATGTATGTCAAAATTAACCGGTACAAATCTCAACGCGATTAAACAAATATTTTGGTCAGAATCCGCATTTTTAAGAGAAATTGAAGGCGCTAAATATTAGAAATATGAAAATATGTATGAAGCTTCAGTTCAACATCAAAACATTAATTTTGTAACCCCCATTGAGCTATCTCTAATTGTTTTCGAGTAATCTGCAGAAAACTAAATTTGGAACTAAAACAGCCTTATTTGTAGTATATTTAGTAGCTGTTATATTGATGTTAGAAAGGTTTGGTTACAGCACATAATGAAACCTGTTAAATAATAGAGCTATAACAAGTTTCAAGGCCTGGATGTAAATAATAACTAATACAATGCCTCTTAAAGTTGTAGTTCAGAGGTCAGGTTCTATTGTCAGTTCCTTTCTGAAAATTCTAGATGGCAAAGTTTATATGTAGGAGAGCTAAAGCTTTTTCTGCGATTTTAACCAACTTAACTACATGCCTACAATAATTACGAAGATTCTATAATAAAACTGTTATAAAATATTATGTGTCCGAGTAAGCGGCCGTTCAGAGGCTGCTGCCAGGGACATAGGGCGGATGACAGCAGGTGTTCCCTTGGTCGTCCGCTGCGCCACATATATAAATACAGCTCGCGAGGCAATACTAGGCTTCACTTCGCACCCAGCCACTGTACAATCCGCGTCACCTAAACGTCTGAGTGCACGCTGCCTCGGATTACGTCAGAGACAGGCTGTTACTAAACGCTTATTTTCAACAATACTAGAAAGTGAAGTCGCGAGGACTGTACACCGTCCTGGATCGCTTCGATTTCGCGGAAGTAACAGTGTGCCGCCCTAAGGTTAACAAATCCGCCTGGCAAGTGGAGACAATTATTTTCTACTTTTGTGGCCAGCAATTATTTTGATTATCAGAAGTCAGGGCGAAAGACAATTTAATAGGAACTTACCGTAGAGGTCGCATCTGAACGGCTCATAGTGCTGTTTAGGATAGAGAGATTTATTGTCAGTATTAATGTAATGAAGATTACAATGTAGTGTGTGTGAAACTTTACCAAATATATCCATCAATTAGAACTCAAAATCTTCATTTATAATCATAGTCCTGATCTCACTGAGCAAACAGAGAATATAAACATTTATTTCAGTGAGCTGGACAAGAAAGTGGACTTGCAAACTGGGAACTAAGAGGTCAGTATGTTCTCCTTCGCTTTCTGGCTGACCACAGAAATACAGTGTAGTTTCCAATATTTACAGCATTTCAAATAATTCTTTCCGATTGTAATACTGACTTATTATTTATTATTAGTATTAACCCGACACCCCACAGTATCTATTAAGGTATGTGAGTCAACTGTCAGTAAACTGACAGGAATGCCTTTGTCAGACAATAGTATCTGTCGTCAAATACTCGATATTTACTGTAAAAATTAATAATCAGCTGACTGAAATACCTCAGTGGTAATGGTGCTTTCACTGTTCAGTTGGATGAAGCTACAGACAAGCAATTTGTTGCGAAAATAATTTGTAAAGTGTGGTTCGCATTTGCCAACATATTTCAAGAAGATCTTCCTTTCCGCAGGAAAAAGCTCGTGGAATAAAAACAACAGACGTCTTTGAAATACTACAGTGTTTTATGGAAGGAAACAACATTGACTGGGAAAATTATTGAAGCATGTGTTCAGGTGGAGGTCTTAGTATCGCTGAGATAAAGGGACTCCTCATGCTATTTAGCACACTGTTTTATTCATCGAGATGCATGGCATGGCATCAGAAAGTGTGAGCCCTATCGCTCATGGGTGAAGTGATCGAAGTGGTAAATTCGATAAAAGTTGGTCATATACGCTGAAGGAGAAAAAATCGTGACATTAAATAATAATTAGCGTAGAGTAATGAAATTTCCTAATACAATTGTCAAGGTAAGATATTTAAGCGTTTAACATTGCCATTAATAACTGGTGTAACCCACTGAATGTAGAATGCAAGCATGCAAATGTGGAAGTGTGCATACATCGTGTTGTACAGTTACCACATGTGAGTTTGTCGGTTCGAATTTTATGCCTGTGCATTTGGTCTGTCAGTACAGAGACGGTTAATGCTGGTTGTGTATGAGGCTGGAGTAGTTGCCGATGATATGCCATACGGCACGATTGGAGACAGATCTGTTGATTGAGAAGGCCAAGACGACATGTGGATACTCTGTAGAACTTGTTGGATTATAACAGCGGTATGTGGGCGAACGTTATCCGGATGGAAAACACTCCCTGGAATGCTGTTCATGAATGACAGCACAACAAGTGATATCACCAGACTAAAGTACAGATTTGCAGTCAGGGTGCGTGGTATAACGAGGGCGCTCCTGCTGTCATACGAAATCGCACGCGAGACCATACCTCCAGGTATAGGTCCAGTGTGTCTGGCGCACAGGTTGGTTGTAGGCCCTCAACTGACCTCCTTCTAAGCAGAAGACTGGCAGAACCAGCTTTTACCAGAAAATACAATGGACCTCCACCCTGACCTCCAATCAGCTCTCACTTGAGACAGCTGAAGTCGATAATGGTGGTGGTTTGGGTCGACGGAATCCACGCTACAGAGCGTCTGGCTCGAAGCTGTCCTTGAGGTAACGGATTTGTAACAGTTCGTTACGTCTTTGTGGTGACAACTACAGCTCATATTGATAATGCAGAAGCAGTACGATGCGGCAGAGCTACACGCTGACTACGGTGATCTTCCCTCTCGGTAGTGCCACGTTGTCGTCTGGAGCCCGGTCTTCTTGCGACCTTACGTTCTCAGGATCACAGCTGCTAGGGATCGTGGGCAGTGGTTATATTCCCATCAAGTCTTTCTGCAGTATCGCATAAGGAATATCCATCTTGTCGTAACCCTCTTACAGAACCTCGTTCGAACTCAGTGAGGCATTGATAATTGCGTCTTTGTCGCCTTAAAAGCATTCTTAACTGGCATCAACTCACCTCGTCACATCTCAAAGGTAACTAACGCTCACGACCGTTTCAGCATGTGTTTAAAGTAAACCTGTTTTGCATCTTAATAGTGGTGTTACAAGCGTCATTCTAATGCAGCTCGCGCGAAATCTGAACTGACATCATCTTTCTAGTGTTGAAACACGCCTACCAACTTTCGTTTATGTCGCACAGCTGCTTCGCTGTGTTGCTATTTTTTTTCCGTCAGCGTAGATCGAGATGTTTTCAAAATAATGTGCGTTGATTTGGAGGCTGAGCAGAGTATCCTAATCCTTAACCGTAACTGTCGCTGGCTTTCACCTTGGAGAGTCTTCAAAATGGTGTATTAGGGGTGATCTATGTTCACAACCTGGTCGAGAGCATTTAAGGTTCAAGAAGTTCATAGACAGTGACTGTTTTTAAGCTGGCGTATTTTGTGACATCGTTAAATGTATCCCTTCAGCGTAATGAAACCAACGTTCTTCGACTGTGAGACAAAAGAAAGAAACTGTCATTATGGAAAAGAAACTTGGATAATAAAGTGATACAGTACGTTTCCCTTCGTCATTGCTTGGTTTTAGAAGACAACTACTTCCTGTTGAGTGAAGATTACAGGTATTTTCCTGAAGAAGCTGATCAGGATAACTGGATCTACATCTACATCCATACTCCGCAAGCCACCTGACGGTGTGTGGCGGATGGTATCTAGAGTACCTCTGTCGGTTCTCCCTTCTATTCCAGTCTCGTATTGTTCGTGGAAAGAAAGATTGTCGGTATGCCTCTGTGTAGGCTCTAATCTCTCTGATTTTATCCTCATGGTCTCTTCGCGAGATATACGTAGAAGGGAGCAATACACTGCTTGACTCCTCGGTGAAGGTAAGTTCTCGAAACTTCAACAAAAGCCCGTACCGAGCTACTGAGCGTCTCTCTTGCAGAGTCTTCCACTGGAGTTTATCTATCATCACCCTAACGCTTTCGCGATTACTAAATGATCCTGTAACGAAGCGCGCTGCTCTCCGTTGCATCTTCTCTACCTCTTCTATGAACCCTATCTGGTACAGATCCCACACTGCTGAGCACTATTCAAGCAGTGGGTGAACAAGTGTACTGTAACCTACTTCCTTTGTTTTCGGACTGCATTTTCTTAGGATTCGTCCAATGAACATCAGTCCGGTCTCTGCTTTACCGACGATCAACTTTATATGATCATTCCATTTTAAATCACTCCTGATGCCTACTCTCAGATAATTTATGGAATTGTTGTGTTAGCAGACGAGCCAACACCGTGTTACAACTGGAGGCCGAAATGCACGCGTTTTAGGTTACGCAGGCTGGCGTGAGGAGGGAAGCACTATACTGACATGAGGTCTGGTACATGACAAGGAATGAGAATTCAGAAAGCGGACATAATTAGTTTGATACTTAACTTTAATCCATTAATGATGAACGTCGCTCTTAACGATACATGATTCACAATATTATCTGTTCAGAATAGTAACTGAATATGGCGCCTTGCAAATGACGTAGCTGAAGGCTATGCTAAACTGTCGTCTCGGTAAATGAGAGCGTATGTAGACAGTGAACCATCGCTAGCAAAGTCGGCTGTCCAACTGGGGCGAGTGCTAGGTAGTCTCTCTAGACTAGACCTGCCGTGTGGCGGCGCTCGGTCTGCAATCACTGATAGTGGCGACACGCGGGTCCGACGTATACTCACGGACCGCGGCCGATTTAAAGGCTGCCACCTAGCAAATGTGGTGTCTGGCGGTGACAACACGGGAATTAACTGCTTCCAGTTGCTGACCTGCTATATTGTAGCTAAATGGTAAAGGATCTTTCTTTCTATGTATTCGCAGCACATTACACTTGCCTACACTGAGATTCAATTGCCATTCCCTGCACCATGCGTCAATTCGTTGCAGATCCTCCTTCCTTTCAGTATACTTTTCCATTGTTACAACCTCTCGATATACTACAGCATGATTCGCAGAAAGCATCAGTAAACTTCCGATGTTATCCACAAGGTCATTTATATATATTTTGAATAGCAACGGCCTTACGACACTCCCCAGCGGTACACCTGAAATCACTCTTGCTTCGGATGACTTCTCTCCACTGAGAATGACATGCTGCGTTCTGTTATCCGGGAACTCTTCAATTTAATCCCACAGTTGGACTGATAGTGCATATGCTCTTACTTTGTTCATTAAACGACTGTGGGGAACTGTATCAAATGCCTTGCGGAAGTCAAGAAACACGGCATCTACCTGGAAACCAGTGTCTATGGCCCCCGAGTCTCGTGGACGAATAGTGCGAGCTAGTTTCACACGATCGTCTTTTTCGAAACCCATGCTGATTCCTACAGAGTAGATTTCTAGCCTCCAGAAAAGTAATTATACTCGAACATAATACGTGTTCCAAAATTCTACAACTGAGCGACGTTAGAGATACAGGTCTATAGTTCTGCACATCTGTTCGACGTTCCTTCTTGAAAACGGGGATGATCTGTGCCCTTTTCCAATCTTTTGGAACGTTCCGCTCTTCTATAGACCTACGGTACACCGCTGCAAGAAGGGGAGCAAGTTGCTTCGCGTACTATGTGTAAAATCGAACTGATATCTCGTCATGTCCAGCGGCCTTTCCTCTTTTGAGCGATTTTAATTGTCTGTCTATCCCTCTGTCATCTATTTCGATATCTACCATTTGTCATTTGTGCGACGATCTAGAGAAGGAAGTACAGTGCAGTCTTCCTCTGTGAAACAGCTTTGGAAAAAGACATTTAGTATTTCGGCCTTCAGTCTGTCATCCTCTGTTTCAGTACCATTTTGGTCACAGAGTGTCTAGACATTTTGTTTTGATCCACCTACCGCTTTGACATGAGACCAAAATTTCTTAGGATATTCTGCCAAGTCAGTACATAGAATTTTACTTTCGAATTCGTTGAACGCCTCTCGCATAGCCCTCCTCACACTACATTTCGCTTCGTATAATCTTTGTTTGTCTGCAAGGCTTTGGCTATGTTTATGTTTGCTGTGAAGTTCCCTTTGATTCCGCAGCAGTTTTCTAACTCGGTTGTTGTACCACAGTGGCTCTTTTCCATCTCTTACGATCTTGCTTGGCATATACTCATCTAATGCATATTCTACGATGATTTTGAACTTTGTCCACTGATCCTTAACACTATCTGTACTTGAGATATAACTTTTGTGTTGAGCCGTCAAGTACTCTGAAATACGCTTCTTTTCACTTTTGCTAAACAGAAAAGTCTTCCTACCATTTTTAGTGTTTCTATTAACGCCTGAAATCACCGATGCTGTAACCGCTTTATGATCGCTGATTCCCTGTTCGCGTTAACTGTTTCAAATAGTTCGGGTCTGTTTGTCACCAGAAGGTCTAATATGTTATCGCTATAAGTCGGTTCTCTGTTTAACTGCTCAAGATAGGTTTCAGACAATGCACTTAAAAAAATTTCACTGGATTCTTTGTCCCTGCCACACGTTATAAAAGTTTGAGTCTCCCACTCTATATCCGGTAAATTAAAATCTCCACCCAAAACTATAACATGATCGGGATATCTATTCGAAGTATTTTCCAAATTCTCCTTCTGGTGTTCTGCCACAACAGCTGCTGAGCCAGGGGGCCTATAGAGACATCCAATTACCATGTTTGAGCCTGCTTTAACCGTGACCTTCACCCAAATTATTTCACCTTTCTGATCTCCGTCAATTTCATTCGGTACTATTGCGCTTTTAACCGCTGTAAACACGCCTCCTCCTTCACTGTCCAGCCTGGCTCTGCAATATACATTCCAATCTGAGTTTAGAATTTCATTACTGTTTACATCTGGTTTCAGCCATCTTTCCGTCCCTAGTACTATGTGGGCATTGTGATCGTTTATTAATGAGAGCAGTTCTGGGACCTTTCTATAGACGCTCCTGCAGTTTACTATTACCACATTAATATTGTCAATCCTCTTGCGTTTTGCCTACTGCTACCTTGTCACGTCTCTGGAGGCGTCTTGTCGGGCCTAGGGAGGGAATTCTCTAACCTAAAATACCCACTGTGTGTAGTGGACGCCTGACCTATTCAGGGGGACATTATATTTCTCCACCCGTTAGCGGAGGTCGAGAAATTTGTACTCCACATCTCCGCAGAATCGTCTGAGTCTCTGGTTTAAGCGTTCCACTCGGCTCCAAAACAGAGGATCGAGATCAGTTCTGGGAACGACACTACAAATAGTTAACTCAGATTTCACCCCGCGAGCGAGGCTTTCCGCCTTCCTCAACTCCGCCAACCGCCTGTATGAACTGAGAATGAACTCAGACGGCAGGAGTCGTGCCGACATGAGCAACAATTTGCAGTCGGGTGCACCCAGTGCTCTCTATCGCCGCCGGCAGGGCCTCCTCCACATCCCGGATGAGACCTCCCGGCAAGCAGAGAGAGTGAACACTGGCCTTCTTCCCCGACCTTTCCGCTATTTCCCTAAGGGGCTCCATCACCCACCTAACATCGGAGCTCCCAATCACTAATAAACCCTCCATCTTGTGTCTGCTCGGACCTTGCTGAAGGAGCAGCCACATGTCCTCTCACAGGCAGAGCGGGCGATTCCACACGGCCAGCCTCCACATTGACCCTCCACCTCGTGCGACGCGAACGCCGTTAAACTCGCCACTCCCCTTTGGGAGAGGGTGGCTCAACCGCCGCCGGTACCCGCGAAGATGTCTCGAGAGCAGGGACCGTGGGTGAAGCACGTAACACCTGGGGTCTACCATACGACGCACTAGACTCCCCACTGCCGCTACACTCCGAGGCAGCAGCCTGAAGACGGCTGACCGCAGCCATCAGCACGTTCAGCTGTTCGGGAACAGTGGCCAGCTCCTCCTGCGTCCGTACACAGCAGTCACACATGCTGTCCATCCTAAGAAATCAACAATTTACTGTAGAGAGTTAAGTAATCAACTTTTAACTAGACTGCTAATTCACTTAAGGCGGCTGATAGCTGACTAAACTGTGGTTACTAGACACTTCTTTTTGGAAACAATGAAAATAAGCACTAACTGTCTCTGGACTGTACTCAAAACAAACACGAAATCTATGGAACACTATTACCAGTACTCAAAAATTAAAGCTTCGTAAAAGCAAAAACACACGAAAAAAGAAGTGGCAAGTAAGAAAAACACAGTTAATACATAAATTCACGTAGCTTGCTGCACAGGAGATGTGAAGCAGACGGCAGTTACGACGACACTGGCAAAGATCCTTTCAGTACAGAATTTCCATCGACACTTACCACTGAAGAATAAAAGCAATTTGTCGATATTTCTTCTGGCTTCACTTTGGAAACGTCGTTCGTTTTCTCATCACTGCTTGAGTTTTGAAGTTTGGTGAAGTAGGAGCATCTGGAAGTAGGTAGCAAGCCGCTACGAGTATTGAAACCTTTTGCAACGTCCTACTTATGTTGCAGGGTTACCGACAGTGGGGTAGAATGTATCTATGTTCCATAAATTGCAAATACTCTTATTTTCTGTAATACTTTGCTCTGTGTTCGTGCCTATGTAGCCTGTACTTAAGCCTTTACCTACTCCCTAGTAATTCCTATGTACATCTTCACCTCTTACTGTTTGCTGGAGTTGTTAATTAACAACAGCGGTCCGACTTTGACCATATATATTTCTGGTTCTGCATGGAAACTAGAATCTGATCAGTTTAACAACGAAACGCACAATGTTAACTGTAGTTCGAACTCATTTCGTAGACAGTGAGATAACTGTCTGCTTTATCATGACCATAGTTAAGCTACTATTGACGTCTGTTCCCTTAAAGCTTTAATCATTCATTTACTTCATATTTCAAATCATTCTTGCAGTGGTGTTAAACTCAGACTGTATTTACTCGGGAAAGAGAGGGGTGATCTCTGCATTTACTAAGGAAAGAGAGGGATGACCTGGTTTTATGTATCTCAAAATGTGGTTCGTGATAAATATTTGTATTTATTATTCAAAACAGTCTTCAATTTGAGGTAATATGTATAGCTCTGATGCTGATTATGGTAAACATGTTTCAATTACTGACGGAAGTTAAGAATTTTGCCTTATTAATTTTAATTTTAAAAACCAACAGACTCAGTTGCTAAGTTTCCCTAGATTTACCCAGGTTTCGGTCGGGATAACCCAACCTTCTTTAGAATAAAAGTAACTACCGTTTGTCCATAGTGGACATCGTCAAGCTAAAACTATAAATCCATAAATTATCGTCAGACTGTAAAACCTTACCTGAAACTGCCTCGGCCCCATTTCGCGACCGCGATGCGGCAGCCTCGAGTGCTGTACTGGAACTGACCGTAGCGTCATGATGCCAGCCTAGGCAGACACACTACCTTGCGCTTGCGCATAAACTGTGTGATGGGTACTTGTTGAGACAAGACGCGAACCTAACTCCTGACCTTGAATTTACTAGTAAAGTGAAATAAAAGAAAGGTACAGCTGAGGAAAAGGGCGTATATGTTATCCTGTGCAGAACGTACTTAGATCGACTGTCTTAACATTTATGAAATATTCGTTGGTCATGATATGAGGAAGACATCACGTGCTTACAACGTATGGCCTGTCTAGGAAAATTTTGTGCTTAAGCACGAAGTTTAATCATCTAAAAAGAACTTAGCAGTGGGAATGATAATATAAAGCCAACATCGTCATTATTATGACTAGGTCTAAAACATTTTGAGACGTAAATAAAGAAGATTGGTTTATCCCGACTGAAACCTTGGTAAATCTAGGTAAATTTTCCAACTGAGGCTGTCGGTTTTTAAAATTAAAATTAATGTTTATACAGTTGCTGACAGGGTCGCGAAATGTTGAAAATATTTAAATTTTACCTTATTTTGTCTCATACGCATAAAAGGAACTTCTTACTATAGGGTATTAAGATACTAACACACTCTAATACATTATGTGGACTCAGAGCAGTGCTCTGGCCAGCACTCTAACTCTAGTACAACAAAATTACCCAAAATTTACAAAATAACTGAATGGATATGCTCTGGCCCGGTTTTCACTTTCTTTAGCAAATATTTAAGATGGTTAACCACCCGCAAAATTTTGAATTTCTAATTATTAATCTGCATTTACAGAACTGGTGCGAACATGTGCTCATGTCCACATTACAAAGTAACCGGTATACAATTCAACGATATCCCACAAAACTTAACTAATTATGCAACAGCTCGACGCGTTCTCTCAAATGAACAAAATTTTATCCGCAGTTATTCTCCAAACAGAGTGCAGAGCTGATGACCAACACTCGTACTCATCGGTCACGACCATAATTTACCAGTTACTTTCTACCATCAAACCATAAAACCATATTCTAGTATTTCTATGGCTAAATTGACTCTAAACGACATATTGCGAACGTTATCCACGATTATGTAACTCATTTTCATAGGTTTCATTCGCCATATCAGCAACAGCTCCACGACAGCGTCCGGACCTCAGGGCAGCTAGTCAACAGTGCATGGCGTACTTCCAGAAACAAGGTCTCCTTGTTCGAACTGCCCGGAGTGGAACCTCACCTATTGTCTGTAACTATCTCACATCCGCTACTCTCTGTCAGTTGTTCCGAAGCCTTCAGGCAATCTCTTTGGTTAGCTCTCTTACAGGTTAAACTATGACACTCTATCTTTGGATAGTCGCTCACCTTTCTATATGCTATCACATTAAAGCTTCATGCAATCACACACCCATGTAAATGGGAAATGCGAGACATTAGAATAAGAAACAGATGGGTACATTCTCATATACAAAGGCCGTATTGCGTGATTAGTACAACAGAAAAATTCTTTTTAAATCACAGAGTACCACGACAATCCGTGTAATGACACTCTGACATCACTGGCATGCAAATGGTTTAAATGGAGTGTACTGATAGTACCGTTTCAATGTGAGGTAGAATTATCAGCATTGATAATCATCAACACGGAATACAGATCGCGAGTGAACATGGAGAAGGAGATGACAGTCGCAGTTTCCAATCTTATGTCGAAGTTTGAGGAACTAATGGCGATGCTGATCCTTCCCATGATTTCGTTGCAAGAAAATGGCTCTGAGCACTATGGGACCTAACATCTGTGGTCATCAGTCCCCTAGAACTTAGAACTACTTAAACCTGACTAACCTAAGGACATCACACACATCCATGCCCGAGGCAGGATTCGAACCTGCGACCGTAGCGATCACACGGTTCCAGATTGAAGCGCCTAGAACCGCACCGCCACACAAGCCGCCTTCGTTGCAAGAATGAGATGTACTAACATTAAAAGGTGATTAAAATGTATTGCGTCAAGAGTTAATAATAAATTACTACGACTACTCATTTTTCTTGAAACTTTCCTCACACTTCGAGGTGGAACTCACGTGCGACAGGAGCCTCTGGTGTTTAAATGCAGGTCAAGGGAAACGTGGACTCTAAAAGTTTTAGAACTACTTCTCTAGTGGAAAATTTTGGTATCTTTGTGAGGCTGTCGCAAACAATGCTGAAGGTTGCAATGCCAAACGACTGTGGCGAAGTGGGAAGTTGTAACATATTCTACGCTTAAGTAGATATCCTTTACTGTTCCATTGCAATACTGACGATAAATGCCTGGAAACAGTAAAAACCATAAAACATCTACAGGTAGCCGTCAGGACCAACCTGAAGTTGTAGATAATGCAGATATCAGCCAGATATTTATTAGAAGAATTGTGGAAATGTAATTCAGTTACGAAAGACTTATCCTACAAAACATTTGTTCCACCGATTGTTGAGTACTGCTAGCCACTGTTGTGATCTTATCACATTGGATTAAAAGGAACATATATATATATATATATATATATATATATATATATATATATATATATATAGAGAGAGAGAGAGAGAGAGAGAGAGAGAGAGAGAGAGAGACAGATAGGCAGACAGATAGACAGAGATGAGGAGATAGAAGTTCCAGCCCTGGTGGAGGACGATTGGACGAGACACTAAAAATGTAAATGTAAATGAGTTGTTCAGTTTGGAGATGCGTCATACCACAAGAATTAAATTTTAAAGGTGACAAAAACAACTTATCGTGATACCATTACGCGCAGCAATACTCCAGAAGAGCATGGACAAGCATAGTGTAGGCGGTCTCTTCAGTAGATCTATTGCATCTTCTGAATGTTATGTCAATGAAACCTAGTCTTTGCTTCGCCTTCCTCGCAGCAATTTCTATGTGATAGTTGCAATTTAAGTTGTTCGTAATTGTAATCACTAGATATTTAGTTGCATCGACAGCCTTTAAATTATTAGTTTCCCCATGTTCGGAGGTGTTGGGATTCTGTAAATTGTATTCAGGTAATAAAAAGTCGCATCAGTTGCTAATAGGTATTTCATTAAGGCCACCACCGATTGTAGCCATTTTCGAATCCACTTTAAAACAGCCTGAAGCGGGTTTTCATTAACGTCTAAACTTATGCGATTTTTTGTGTAACTCAAATTTAATTTTTAGTACTCATGTACAGGACATTACATTTTTTTATTGTTTAAGGTCGGCTGCCACTTTTCGCACGATGCATCAGCAGTAAACAATTTACGAGGTCTGCTGATATTGTCTCATAAATTGTTTACACAGATTAGGAACAGCAGGGGCCTGTAACACTTCTTTAGGGAACTGAAACTATCACTTCTCTTTCACTCGATGACTTGCCGCCAGTTACTACGAACTGTGGCGTTTCTAACAGGGAATCACTAATCCAGATCGTACAAAAGAGACAACACTCCATACCCAGGCAGTTTAATTAGACAACCCAAGAACGATGTCAAAAGCTTTCTGGAAATCTAAAAATATGGGCTCAACTTCAGAATCTCTGCCGACAGCATTCGCTGCCTCATACGAATAAAAATTCAGTAGTAGTAGACAATAACGATATTTCCTGAATCCGTAATGTTTGTATGTGGAAAGATCGTTTGCTTCGAATTATTTCATAATTTCCGATCACAGTGTTCAAAAATCCTATTGCAAATCGCTGTCAATTATATGGGTCTATAATTCAAAGGATTACTTCAGTTTCCTCTCTGTCCTGCATCACTGGAAGAAGGCACACTTGTCGTTTCCCAACTCAACATTGAACAAACTATCAGTGTAACGTTACGTTCAATTTCATTAAAAATAACATTAAAAGCACGGACTCCGATTATACGTGATTCACACTTTCAGCCACTTGACCTAAGCTGCAACATAGCACCCACTGGGCTACAGACGCACATTAGCATGCCAAATTTCAAGCCAAGGTATCAACATAAATTTTATAGTCACGAAGGAGAGAACTGTGGGATGCCACATGGAACAAATCACGTACACGATCTGGACCATCACTTACAGCGATTCATTATGGAATCTGAACATTGACTGAAACAAATATTCTTTTTTCTTAGCCTGTATGTAATGAGTCAGAAGTGTAAGGTACACCGTTCAACACAACTAAAGGGTCACTTCTACAATCCCCTGCAACTGACTCCCATTGTGTCGCAGAACTTGGAAATTTGGCTCAAAGGTGCCAACAACATTCCTCCGTAACGGTGCAAAAGCGTGGCTCACTGTGACGTTATACTCGAGCTGAGCGAAGCTTCACATAACAAGGTGTCGAGACGTGAAGAAAGACCAGAAATGAGAAATTCATGTCAGAGTAAGGTGCGTTAATGAGGTCACATTTTTACCATATTTCACTACAGTTTTACACAACGCCGACGTGGAAGTGTTACACTAGGGTTAGGTCGTCACACCCCCTCTTACCCACATTTCACCTCTTCTCTTGACACCTTTGCAATGGGGGTCAGAATCACGACACCCAGCGCTGAAACCAAGCGCTTCTCTTACAGCTGGCCAAGGTAAACATTGTAGACACAGCACCGATTAGAATCGACGCGAAAAGGCCCCAGGGGGTGGCATGAAACCAGCTATTCCATTGGGGCTTTGGTTTCCTCACATTTTGTGGTGGGAAACGACAGTTCGCAGTGTGATGAGCAACAAGACGACGTTCTTGACAACGGTTAACACTGTGGACACCCCCTTACAATTCATCCTTTCCCATAGGACACTGCAACCCCTTTAAACATGATTACACCCCTTCAGAGTGTACCGCGACTGCATTTTTCGCTCTGGTGTACAAGTTGGAATCTAGAGAGACCTTTCAGAATAAACGAAAATTGAATGTGATCCGAACTAAAAAAGGTTGTCAATGCTTTCTCAGCTCTTCACATTCGCTCCCTCTTATGCCGTGAGCACGGGAGCGTGCGACGTGGATTCTAGCATAAATAAAACGGCAAAGGCTCGCGCTGAAACCTCCCTGTTTGGCAACACACTCTCCTGCACACCATTGTTGGGCACTTTAAAAAAGTGTCCCTGTACAGTGACAGCCATTCCTTGATTCCTGGGCGCGGGTGTGATAGGCAACCATCTCGACACACACCTCAGCCGAGTGTTGTTACACCATTGTAGTAGTGCCTGTTGGCCGCATGTGAAATCTAAGTGGTGTCAAAAGGGATGCCTTTCATGCCAGCCTCTCGGAATCAGTGAATGGCTGTGCTCACGCCACAGGACAATGCGAAAGTGGAAGGCTGAAAAAGCGCAAACAACCTTTCCTGCTTCATATCACGTTCAAATTTCGTCGAATGGTTTCAGAAGGTTTCTAGTGGTTCCACTTTGTACACCAGAGCGAAAAAATACAGTAGCGTCATACTTCAAAGGGGTGCGATGGTGTTCAGTAAGGTTCTAGGCCCGCAATACACTTACGGGGTGAATTATCCAGAGCGTGTCATGAGTGTCAAAGGTTATCAAGGAAGTCGTCCTGGTGCTCAACATACTGTGAACCGTTGTTTTCGACTGTGAAATGCATGGGAATCGGGGACCCAAAGGAAGGAGTGGTTTCATTGACACCCATTATGCCACCCCCTGAAGCCTTTTCGTTCGATTATGAACGGCGTTATATTTGAAATGTTTTTCTCTGCTACACATAAGAAAACCGCATGATTTCCACAATGGATGTCAAGCTTCTGAACTACATTCCGTCCACGGTGGAGAAAAAATGAACTGCGGACGGACACATGTCCGAAACAGTCATCAACCAAGGCAACAGAACCTAGAATTCATAGGAGACGAGACCTGTCTATGCAGCAGATAATTCCATCTTCTCCATTAGCGACCATGACAATGTCTTGATCATGAAATAACAAAACTGCAGTCCAGCTACATACTAAGTCACGTTTACTGGTGACGGGGTGGTGCAGCAGCAGTTGCCAGCACCTACAACTTTGAAGTTCTGTGATGTCATTGGACAATATTTCTGGGCACGAGCTCCTATCCTCAATTTGTTTCTCAGGAGACCCGCTACAGCCCCTCAAGGTTTTTCGGTATCATTTTGAAACACCATATTTACAGGGTGATTCTTATTAACGTTTAAAGACCTCAGAATCGACGTAGATGACGCTGGGTTAATTACTTTAATAAAAGACACATGGTATGGCAAAGGACTCCAAGAGTGGATGACAAATTCTTTTTCGTTAGTCACGCAGCGGTTGAGCCTATCGGTCTATAGCACTTGATCATCGCAACCCAAACCAAGTATTCACGCCGGTATGGACCCAGACCTCCGTGCGCGACGTTAGTGCGTGGGGCTCAGGGTTCGAGTCTTACATTTGGCAAGCAGTATTTTCCATTGCGCAAGACAATTATGTGTTAATACTGAGTAAGATTTATTATTTTATTTATCGGACCAGTGGCCTCCACTGGTGTTTTGCAAAGTGTAAACCTACCTTATTGTGTCAGAAGTAATTGAGTATAAACTTCCAAATTATGTCGTTATCAGTTGATGACTTACGTTTTCTTTACCAAATAATGTCATAATGTCTGTAAGCAAACCTACCATATTGTGTCACAAGTAATTGAGTATAAACTTCAAAATTGTGTCGTTATCAGTTGATGACTTACGTTTTCTTTTCCAAATAATGTCATAATGTCGGTAACAAAAAAAAAAAAAAAAAAAAAAAAAAAAAACAGCTTTAACAATAACGTAACTGAGGAACTATGAGCACTAGTTCGTCTTCGCCATTGTGAAACTCATGTCTACTGAACAAGTGTTCACAGTTTTTAAGATATGGATTTTAGACCACATGTTTTTTCTTGTTTTGGTCCATACTACCACCTCTGCAACTTTCCTGCCCTACAATCTTAGCAATAACAGTACAAGAACATGTATTCCACTGTCTGAGGCATAAGAACGGTTTCCGCTTGCAACTCTCGACTCGTTCGTTTACGGTACAGGGACCCTTACCTCAAATTGATACATTTATCCTTCTCCATCATCCTAGAAAGTTTGTAACATCATCACCGATGTACCCTACATATACACACATTTACATGTGCCAGCGCCTATAACGTTGACGTTCGTCTTTGATGACGTTTCCAGACAGGGGTTCCTATGGAAAACTTGATTTACTGAACCCCTCTACGATTTATAGGAGCGTGTAACATGAATTGTGAAACACTCTGTCTATACATATATAAAATATATAAACTGGGAAACAATGTTAGCAAAAATTTTGACAATTTCTTGGTCGATTTACTTCAGATTTTTGTACGATATTCTATTAAACATCAAGACCGGTACAGGCTTTATTTTCTCAAAAAGCAATGTATAGGTTTCTCTTAAATCGCCCTGTGAAAAAGAAAATGCCCTGCAGTGAAAACGTACGGTTACGTTTTTCCTTTTGCAGTCAGTTTTTAATATGATAGTAGGGCACTTGAACTATTAGAGACATCGTTTCTGTTGTTGATATTCGTCATCCTTATATATAATGTATATTTAAGGACGTCGTGTTTTGTTTCCTTCCTTGCAGTCAGTTTTAAGAAAAAAAATAAAAGTTGAATTTATCCTTCATCGGCTTATGATTAGAATACTACTATGGAGTAGCAATCGTCCGAAAATTTATAGTTCTACCCATTCGCAGATTAATATATGAGATATACTACCACTAAAGCTCCTATCCACACAGATCCAGCAGCTGGAGAGGTCTTCGTCATAACGTCCATACCAATTATCCAAATAGATTTACCCAGTCGTTTTAAGCGACCTCTGTCGCCGATTAAGATTTGTTTGCAATAACAAAAAATAAAGCTCAGAGTCGACGTAGAGGAGACGGGCAGGAATTGGGGGGGGGGGGGAGTAGGGAATGGAATAGAGAGCGGGAACGAGCAGATGGACGGAGAGAAGGGGTGGAGGTAATGGTCAAAGAGAGAGGGGAGAAGGAGATGGATGGGCAGAGAGGGGGGGAGAAGGAGATTTGAATGAGTATCAGAGTTCCAAACATGTTTAGCAATATCGAAGCATAGCCGCCTTTACTAGTTAAGATTAAACACATCTACATGAAAGTTAATGAAAATTGCGCTCACCAATGATGAATGATAAGCGACATCCCTTTTAGGAAACGACTAGGAGTTCGAGTCTTATATTATATGATATGAGGAGTCGTATAATACTAATAGGAGAGATTGGAGAATGGCAGTTGGTTAAGCAATGGTCGTATACCATTGATGGCTGGGAGTCCCAGCGTGGGAAAGTTCGGCCGCAGAGTTGCAACTCTTTTTAGCTGACTCATCACTGGGCGACTTACGTGTCGAAGATGATGCAATGTTGCTGATGTGGCCTTCCATCCAGAGACAGGTGTGATGCAGCTCTCCATGCTACTCTATCCTGTTCAAGCTTCTTCATCTCCCAGTACCTACTGCAACCTACATCCTTCTGAACCTGCTTAGTGTATTCATCTCTTGGTCTCCCATTACGATTTTTACTTTTCACGCTGCCCTCCAATACTAAATTGGTGATCCCTTGATGCCTCAGAACATATCCTACCAAACGATCCCTTCTTCTAGTCAAGTTGTGCCACAAACTCCTCTTCTCCCCAATTCTATTCAATACCTCCTCATTAGTTACGTGATCTACCCATCTAATCTTCAGCATTCTTCTGTAACACCACATTTCGAAAGCTTCTAGTCTCGACTTGTCCAAACTATTTATCTTCGATGTTTCACTCCCATACATGGCTACATTCCACACAAATATTTTCAGAAAAAACTTCCAGACACTTAAATCTGTTATCGATGTTAACAAATTTCTCTTCTTCAGAAACGCTTTCCTTATCATTACCAGTCTACATTTTATATCCTCTCTACTTCGAGCATCATCAGTTATTTTGCTCCCCAAATAGTAAAACTCATTTACTACTTTAAGTGTCTCACTTCCTAATCAAATTCTCTCAGCATCATCCGAATTAATTCGACTACATTCCATTATCCTCGTTTTCCTTTTGTTGATGTTCACCTTATATCCTTCTTTAAAGCCACTGTCAATTCCGTGCACCTGCTCTTCCAGGTCCTTTGGTGTCTCTGACAGAATTACAATGTCATCGGCGAACCTCAAAGTTTTTATTTCTTCTCCATGGATTTTAATACCAACTCCGAATTTTTCTTGTGTTTCCCTTACTGCTTGCTCAATATACAGATTGAATAACATCGGGAAAAGGTTACAACCTTGTCTCAATCCCTTCCCAACCACTGCTTCCCTTTCATGGTTTCAGTACAAATTGTAAATAGCCTTTCGCTCCCCTGCCACCTTCAGAATTTGAAAGAGAGTATTCCAGTCAACATTGTCAAAAGCTTTCTCTAAGTCTACAAATGCTAGAAACGTAGGTTTCCCTTCCTTAATCTATCTTCTAAGGTAAGTCGTAGGGACAGTATTACCTCACTTGTTCCAGTATTTCTACGGAATCCAAACTGATCTTCCCCGACGTCGGTTTCTACCAGTTTTTCCATTCGTCTGTAAACAATTCGCGTTAGTATTTTGCAGTCGTGACTTATTAAACTGATAGTTCGGTAATTTTCACATCTGTCAACACCTGATTTCTTTGGGATTGGAATTATTATATTCTGCTTGAAGCCTGAGGGTATTTCGCGTGTCTCATACATCTTGCTCACCAGATGGTAGAGTTTCGTCAGGACTGGCTCTCCCAAGGCTGTCAGTAGTTCTAACGGAATGTTGTCTACTCCCGGCGCCTTGTTTCGACTTAGGTCTTTCAGTGCTCTGTCAATCTCTTCACGCAGTATCATATCTCCCTTTTCATCTTCATCTACATCCTCTTCCATTTTCATAATATTGTCCTCAAGCACATCGACCTTTTATAGAGCTTCTATATACTCCTTCCACCATTCTACTTTCTCTTCTTTGCTTAGAACTGGATCTGCGCTCTTGATATTCATACAAGTGGTTCTCTTTTCTCCAAAGGTCTCTTCAATTTTCCTGTAGGCAGTATCTATCTTACCCCTAGTGAGATAAGCCTCTACATCCTTACATTTGTCCTCTAGCCATCCCTGCTTAGCCATTTTCACTTCCTGTCGATCTCATTTTTGAGACGTTTGTACTCCTTTTTGCCTGCTTCATTTACTGCATTTTTATATTTTCTCCTTTCGTCAATTAAATTCAATATTTTTTCTGTTACCCAAGGATTTCTACTAGCCCTCGTATTTTTACCTACTTGATTCTCTGCTGCCTGCACTACTTCATCCCACAAAGCTACCCATTCTTCTTCTACTGTATTTCTTTCCCCCATTCCCGTCAATTGTTCCCTTATGCTCTCCCTGAAACTCTGTACAACCTCTGGTTTAGTCTCCTTAAATTCACACCTTTTTGCAGTTTCTTCAGGTTTAATCTACAGTTCATAACCAATAGATTGTGCTCAGAGTCCACATCTGCCCCTGGAAATGTCTTACAATTTAAAACCTGTTTCCTGAATCTCTGTATTACCATTATATAATCTATCTGATACCTTCTGGTATCTCCAGGCGTCTTCCATGTATACAAGATTCTTTCATGTTTCTTGAACCAAGTGTTAGCTATGATTAAGTTATGCTCTGTGCAAAATTCTACCAGGCGGCTTCCTCTTTCATTTCTTACCCCAAATCCGTATTCACCTACTACATTTCCTTCTCTTCCTTTCCCTACTATCGAATTCCAGTTACCCATGACTATTAAATTTTCGTCTCCCTTCACTATCTGAATAATTTCTTTTATCTCATCATACATTTCATCAATTTCTTCGTCATCTGCAGAGCTAGTTGGCATATAAACTTGTACTACTGTGGTAGGGGTGGGCTTCGTGTCTATCTTGGCCACAATAATGTGTTCACTATGCTGTTTGTAGTAAGTTACCCGCACTCCTATTTTTTATTCATTATTAAACCTACTCCTGCGTTACCCCTATTTGTTTTTGTATTTATGATCCTGTATTCACCTGACCAGAAGTCTTGTTCCTCCTGCCACCGAACTTCATTAATTCCCACTATATCCAACTTTGACGTACCCATTTCCCTTTTTAAATTTTCTAACCTACCTGTCCCACCCATTAAGGGATCTGACATTCCATCCCCAGATCCGTAGAATGCCAGTTTTCTTTCTCCTGATAACGACGTCCTCTTGAGTTGGCCCCGCCCGGAGATGCGAATGGGGGACTATTTTACCTCCGGAATATTTTACCCATGAGGACGCCATCATCATTTAACCATACAGTATAGGTGCATGCCCTCGGGAAAAATTACGGCCGTAGTCTCCCCTTGCTTTCAGCCATTCTCAGTACCAGCACAGCAAGGTCAGATCAGTCAATCATCCAGACTGTTGCCCCTGCAACTACTGTAAAGGCTGCTGCCCATCTTCAGGAACCCTACGTTTGTCTGGCCACTCAACAGATAGCCCTCCATTGTGGTAGCACCTACGGTACGGCTGTCTGTATCGCTGAGTCACTCAAGCCTCCCCACCAACGGCAAGGTCCATGGTTCATGGGGGGCGATTCAATGATGATGACAATAGAAAGTCTCCCACCCGGCCGGGAATCGAAATACAGATACACACAATCAGTTGGTTCTAGTGAGAAATTCATCAATGGAGTAGAAGGA
Organism: Schistocerca piceifrons; assembly: GCF_021461385.2. Classification (NCBI taxonomy): domain Eukaryota; kingdom Metazoa; phylum Arthropoda; class Insecta; order Orthoptera; family Acrididae; genus Schistocerca; species Schistocerca piceifrons. The sequence continues at coordinate 305,454,152 of NC_060143.1, forward strand.
GTTGACTTCTGTTAAACTGAGTTTCATTGGTGAACCGTGCACAGCTCGTGTTCATCCCATTTATTGTTTGTGATCTTCTATTACGGTACTGACGCCTCGTTTTCTTATTCCACTTATTGGCGTCACTAACTTCGTGCCTAACTTGCCCGTGAGTGGCAGCAACAGCTCGTATCGATAGTGCACTGTCGTACCATCTCTGGAGCGACCGATAGCATTTCCGGGTCGTCGTGCGTCTGGGGTTCAGTTTGGAGCTCAGTTGGAGACGGACCAGCAGTGAAGTCGGAGACGGACCAGGAGGGCGGTCGGGACGCAGCAGCAGTGCAGCCGGGGCGGATCCCCCACTGAGGCCGCACAGCCAGTACCAGCGGGGACGACTGTTGGTTAGTCGTTCGGTCGGTCGTCTAATCGACGACGTGTATTTGGGTCGGTACCTTCCTGTGCAGAGATGTCGGTTGTGCACCCTCTGCATGGTTGGGTCCGAGCCAGTGTCTCCGGGACGTCGTCCGTCCGAAGGGGAGACGCGCTCTGGTCGTCGTAGCGGAAGGAGCTCTCAGCCGGCGATGGCCGGTGCATGGGTAGCAATTGGGGCTTAAGCCTCGCTGACCGCTCTGCTCTACAGAGAGTCTTCTTCCGAAGCAACAGTAACGCCCGGTGGATCGGCGGAGAGTTGAGCCTTGCTTCCTTTCGTCGAAAAGCTGCGTAGCTCGCGGAGAAGCACAATTGTCGTTTAGAGTCCCAGACTCGCAGCTACCCCGTAACTTCGGTTACAAACTTCCCCAGTGATGTTATCTCTTTCTTTGCTAGGGTTGATCAGTGCCAGGGGCCCGTTCACGTCGGACCACCCCGCGTACTGTAGGCCACTTTTCTTCCTCAGTACCTCCTTTAGGTGCCGCGTCGCTGCACTAACGGCACACGCTAGGCCGTAGGACATTCCCCACGTCCGTAGGGCCAATTAGTTAGCTCTTTTCTTTTCAGAAAAAGCAAATTTTCGTACCCTTCCACTCCATATAAAACTCCCTAGAACACGAAGATGGCAGATACCGCCGGTGTTTCCACCGTCCTAACCCGCAGCAAGGCTGCACCGAAAGAGGCGCGTTTGCCAGCTGTTCCCGTCGACGTCAACGTCCCGCTTGCTGCCGTAGAGGAGGTATTGGCGGACAAAGATCGGCAGATAGCTGCGCAAGCGCAGGAACTGCTGGACCAGCGCCAGATAATCACCGACCTCTGCGGCTCGGGTGACTCATCCACACGAACAAGAACACTTCATATCACACTACACTCGCCTGCAACTGGTGATTCCTGCATAACCGTCCCGCTGCGGCAGCTGACTCCAGCGGGGGAATCAGCGGTGGCAGATGCGGACCCATAACACCACTACACTGGGCCCCGGCAGGTGGAGGGCCCACGACGCAAACACAGGAACACAACGCAAACAAGCGAGCAACCACACTCGCTAGGCAGCCGAAAGGCGCTGCTGTCTACACCGAAACCCGCACGTCTGGCTAGGAACACAGACACACCAACCACCATGAACCGACCTGCGGTCAGCAACAACACTGAAACACCAACCGCAGCTACGCCCACACAACAAAAGACTGGTTTTGCATCAGTCGTAATACAAAACTATGGGGACCTTAGTGTCCTCGGAAAGGCACACACCTTGTACGCTTCACAAAAAGTACTATGGGGATAGGGCCTCATTGTATCTATTTACGAACTCTGAATGCAAAGTTCTCTTTAACTTCCTCAAAGAAAAGGGGATCGAGCACTATACGTTCAGGACAGCGGAAGAACGAACACAGCAGTACATGGTCAAGGGAGTGGACCCCAATACCACAAACACAACAGCACAAGCGGCGCTCAACTTCCTGGGTTTCGACTGCGGAAGTGCTACCCGGATGACCGGCTTCCACTCACACACCCTTCTGCCACACTACCTGGTCGAGATGGCCGATACGGCCGCCTCCCGCGACCTTCTGTAGATAAAGAGCCTTTGCGGATGGACGTAAGGGTGGAATTATACGAACCACCACACGTCCCCCAACAATGCAACAACTGCCACCGATTCGGTCATTCGGCCCTTCGCTGTGGCCTGGCACCCCGTTGCCACGGATGCGCTGGCAAGCACGCATCCAACGCCTGCACACTCATACAGCAAAACGTACGCCGTTGCGCCAAATGTGGTCAAGGCCACTCGGCCAACTACAGGAGCTGCGACGTATACAAGGAGATGCAGAGGCGCAAAACACAAGAACTGAGGGCACCCAACGCCATAACACGTCCAAGGTCCGCGCCAAACCCTGTCAGGAACGGAGTATCGTTCGCCATGGCTACGCGCCCTGGCGGAGCGGGACGGGCCGCGGAACCTCCGCGACCAAACCACGCACCTGACACAATCGCTGCGACAACAACACAACCGTCTCAGCCAACACAAAACACCACAACCACACCGGTACCAACACCAGCTCCCCAAAACAACACGGCTCCACTCCCTGAGGCTATGGCCTGTGAAACCACGCACACTGCACAGGAAGACGCACCCACACAAGGAGCCCCAGAACCCAAAGAAAGCGTAGGCGACCACGAGGGAACAGGAACGGGAACACACGCACACCACGACAAGCCACCCAGCAACAGCAGAACACCGAAACGCAGGCACACAGTCAGCAAGCCAGTGACACCAGCACACACATTACTCCACCCCTCACCACAACTATAACACAGGCACCACAAGCGCCAGCCCAGCAGCCGCTAACACTACAATCAAGCCACAGGCCGACATGCACAACACCAACACTATTGGCAATATTGGCAATACTATTACCTCAGCATACAACTGCTCAGATCTTTAGCAAGATCATGGCGGCCGTCGTCACATTTTTTAGAAAGCTCTTGACTGCTCAACCCGGACAGTACTGGGCTCCCATACAAACAGCACTCACCACACTGTTCACACCCCTTCATGGATAACACGCCACACTCGGCCCCCCCATCGCAAACAGCCAGACACTATCACAGATCCTGTTCTGGAACGCAGACGGGATCAACAACAAAAGGGCGGAACTTTCCGCGCTAATGGAGCGTAAGGGTATCCTTATTGCACTACTGAGCGAAACCAAGCTCAGACCACGCAACCATTTAAATTTCACCGGCTACTGCGTCTATCGTACAGACCAACCGGACGCCTCCGGTCATGGTGGAACAGCTATCATCATACACAAACACGTAGAACACACAAACACAGTGCTCCCTGAACTTGAAAAATTAGAAGCAACCGCCATCAGCGTCAAGTTCAATGGAGCCTACACTACACTGGTGTCAGTATATAACAGCCCTAAGAACATCAAGACACGCGACATCGGCACTATACTCTACATATCACCGTCACAGCGCGTAATCGCCGCTGTATATCTTAACGCAGAACACCTTGACCGGAACTCACGTATACGAAACTCCAACGGCAAGAAACTATACAAACACGCACTAGGATGAAACTACGTCACACTAGCGCCGACCAAACCGACGCACATTCTCTACCGGAGTGGTCACAGGCCAGACGTGATAGACACGGCCCTCATCATGGGCATAACAACGACACTCAACGTTGCTGTTGAAAACGATCTGCCCCCAAATCACCAACCCATTATACTGTACACTGAAGAAACACTGCAGCACATGGACCAATGCAGGAAGTTAGACTACAGGCGCGCGAATTGGACATTGTTCAAGGAAGCGCTTGACAGTTGCATCCCACCCACTCACGCGATTAACGAGACAGCTCAAATTCATGAGGCCGTTGGAACGCTCACTAGCGCCGTCCAAGACGCAATAGCCGACACCATACCAATCCACACACCACAACAATACAGTGCTGCCCTACCCCAGGAGACCTTAGGCCTTATCTCAATGAGGAACCGCCTTAGGAGACAGTGGCAGCGTACCAGGCGCCAGTACTTCAAACAGCACATTAACAGGCACCAGGGAATAATCCGGACAAAAGACAAACATTTAAAACACAACAGTGGAACCAGAAACTAGAAGGGCTGGACACCACGCGACCTGGCGTGTGGCAGATGGCCCGACACTTCACCAGGGAGAAACTGTGAACATCCACGCTACAAGGGCCCAGCAGATTGGCATATTCTGCGGAAGAAAAAATGGAACTGATGGCCCTCACACTTGCAGCGTCATTCACACCGAACCTGGATCCCTCAGACCCAGAGTTCACATTTGCGACCGACCAGTAGGTTACACGCATCTTGGTCCGACCATCGCGCAACGACATCCGACAGGCTAGCACAGCTGAAGTCAAATGGGCCACCATGCATACCACAGCTAGGAAGGCCCCTGGTCACGATGGCATTCAAAACCGTGTCCTCCAGGAGTTCACGGATAAAGCAGTAGAATACCTCACACACATCACGAATGCCATACATAAACACCAACACTTCCCCGCCTTTTGGAAGACGGCCAAGGTCCTGATGTTCAGGAAGCCGGGGTAAGACCACTCCCTCCCACAAAATTACCGACCTATCAGTCTGCTGAGTGCGCTCAGCAAGATCGTTGAGAAGGTAATACTAAAACGACTCACTAGGCACTGCATTACAAACGACAGCCTGAGGTCAGAGCAATTCGGCTTCAGAAATCACCACTCGACAACACAACAACTCCTCCGTGTCGTTGAATACAAACACAAGGATACAACACAAACATAGTAACTGGGGTCGTGTTCTTGGACATCGAAAAGGCCTTGGATCGTCTGTGGCACAACGGCCTCATACGCAAACTCAGCGACGCAGGGTTCCCCGACGGGCTCGTACGTCTCATACACTCATATCTCACGGACAGGAGTTTCAACACCGAAGTGCAGGGCAAACAATCAACACGACATGGTATCCAGGCAAGAGTACCCCAAGGAAGCATCGTAGGGCCCTTACGGTTTAACGTCTACATTAATGACCTCCCAGTTACACGTAACACGACGGTGGCAATCTACGCGGATGACTCTGCCATCCTTGCGCAAGATTGGAAGCCGTCTAACATTAACTCACGACTACAGACTGCACTCAGAGCGGCAAAGCCTTGGCTGGTGAAATGGTGTGTTAGAGTAAACTTCGACAAGTGCGAAGCCGTTCTGTTCTCCACACGACTGTACAGAAACACGAGACACTCGCGTAACTCGTTTATCCTTTCTCTGCGTAACTACGACCACAACCATAGATGGAAAGATAATAGACCATAGACACTACTGGCAAGAAACTAAACATCTATGGTCCATAGCACGCTAACACGACAGTACTGGCGAGCTCCTATAACACAGCTACTACTGGATACCCCAGATGCTCGACCCGCCGAAAAACAGGCAATCTCAGGGAAACCGTACTGTGCACAGCACGCAAACCAGCCACACACACACCATAAACTGTGAGCAGTTCTATGACCGATCGCCCACTACTGTATGACAACCTTGAACTGTTACAGGGATGATTGTATTAGCAAGAAATCGTTCGCCTCCGTGAACCTCCTGTAACTCACACCATGTTGTTAGTGAAAAACACAAAAGTGAATATTTAATCATATGTGCTACCTGCCAGCAGCAAGTCGTATACTCCCAGCTTACTTATTTGTTACACAGTTTAATTCTTAATTTCTTAGCGTGTTTTTGGGTACTTGCATTGTTTAATTCATAAATTTCTGGCGTATTATAGTATTTGAGAGTTTTAGCATCGCGTTTTAGTACCTGAATAGTGTAAATTCGCGTAATCGTTTGTCTTCTGTTTTCGTTTGAACGGCCAGTGTCGGTTGGTCACAGCCAGTGTGCTCCCTGCCGCCGTTGGATAAGCAGCTGCCAGCAGCAAGTCGTATACTCCTAGCTCACTTATTTGTTACATAGTTTCGTATAGGAGGTATAATTTCGAGTTTTAGTTACTGTAATCGTAAATTCAGGCAGATTGTAGCGCAGTCGTTGGGCATTTGTACAGGTTAGTTCATACATTCTTTGCGTGTTTCCCTTGCCTTATCTACGCACGGACTTGTGTTTCAGTAACTGTTGTTCAGCATCGATTAGAATGGACAGGGACTGTGATTGCTGTGTTCGGATGAGGGCTGAGTTGGCATCCCTTCGCAGGCGGCGCTGACTTCAGACGCGCAGCTTGAGGCTGTTGTCAATGGGCACCACTGTGGGGAGCCGGACTTGGGTATCACGGGGATGTCAACCTCGTCCCGTCTATCCTCAGATCGGTCTGCCGCTGTGGTTGCCACGGTTGCCGCCCGCAGTGGGGCTGAGCCCTCGCCTGTGGTTGATAGGGAGGTCGTTCCAAGGCGTGGCAGGCAGCGAAATACGTCCCCGGAGGCTGATCAGAAAGCCTCCCCGGTGCGTCTGACAAACAGGTTTCAGGTACTGTCTCTTGCTGAGCCAAATGCAGCTGCCTGCCCTGTTTCAGAGGATGATTCTCAGCCTTCAAGGTCCAGACAATCGCAGAGGGTGGGCTTGTTGGTAGTTGGGAGCTCCAATGTTAGGGAAGAAATCCAGTGTGCACTCCGTGTGCATTCCGGGTGGAGTCATTCCTGATGTGGAAAGAGTCCTTCCGGATGCCATGAAGAGCACAGGGTGCAGCCAGCTGCAGGTGGTGGCACATGTCGGCACTAATGACGTGTGTCGCTTTGGATCTGAGGAAATTCTCTCTGGATTCCAGCGGCTATCTAATTTGGTGAAGGCTGCCGGACTTGCTTACGAGATGAAGGCAGAGCTCACCATCTGCAGCATCGTTGACAGAACCGACTGCGCACCTTTGGTGCAGAGGCGGGTGGAGGGTCTGAATCAGAGGCTCGGACGGTTTTGCGACCGTGTTGGCTGCAGATTCCTTGACTTGCGCCATATGGTGGTGGGGTTTCGGGTTCCGCTGAATAGGTCAGGAGTTCACTACACTCAGCTGGCGGCTACACGGGTAGCGGAGGCTGTGTGGCGTGGACTGGGCGGTTTTTAAGGTTAGAAGGCCTCGGGAAAGTACGGGGTGGGCTGCAATCTCAAAGGATGCATGCCAAATACAGGACGAGCTTGGATCAAGGAACAGTCGGAATTGTAGTTGTAAATTGTTGTAGTTGTGCTGGGAAAGTCCCTGAGCTTCAAGCGCTAATAGAAAGCACAGAAGCTGAAATCATTATAGGTACAGAAAGCTGGCTAAAGCCTGAAATAAGTTCTGCAGAAATTTTTACGAAGTCTCAGACGGTGTTCAGGAAAGATAGATTAGGCAGAATTGGTGGTGGAGTGTTTGTGTCTGTCAGTAGTGTTTTATCTTGTAGTGAAGCCGAAGTAGATACTCCGTGCGAATTGGTATGGGTGGAGGTTATACTTAACAGCCGAACTAAGTTAATAATTGGCTCCTACTACCGACCCCCAGACTCCGATGATATAGTTGCTGAACGGTTCAGAGAAAATTTGAGTCTCGTAACAAATAAATACCCCACTCATACGGCTATAGTTGGTGAGGACTTCAACCTTCCCTCGATATCTTGGCAAAAATACTTGTTAAAAACCGGTGGTAGGCAGAAAACATCTTCCGATATTGTCCTAAATGCTTTCTCCGAAAATTATTTCGAGCAGTTAGTCCACGAACCCTCGCGAATTGTAAATGGTTGCGAAAACACACTTGACCTCTTAGCCACAAACAATCCAGAGCTAATAGAGACCATCATGACTGATACAGGGATTAGTGATCACAAGGTCGTTGTGGCTAGGCTCAATACCGTTTCTTCCAAATCCACCACAACCAAACGCAAAATAATTTTATTTAAAAAAGCGGTTAAAGTGTCACTAGAAGCCTTCCTAAGAGACAATCTCCATTCCTTCCGAACTGACTACGCAAATGTAGACGAGATGTGGCTCAAATTCAAAGATACAGTAGCAACAGCAATTGAGAGATTCATACCTCATAAATTGGTAAGAGATGGAACTGATCCCCCATGGTACACAAAACAGGTCCGAACGCTGTTGCAGAGGCAACGGAAAAAGCATGCGAAGTTCAAAAGAAGGCGAAATCCCGAAGATTGGCTAAAATTTACAGACGCGCGAAATTTAGCACGGACTTCAATGTGAGATGCCTTTAATAGATTCCACAACGAAACATTGTCTCGAAATTTGGTAGAAAATCCGAAGAAATTCTGGTCGTATGTAAAGTACACAAGCGGCAAGACGCAGTCAATACCTTCGCTGCGCAGTGCCAATGGTACCGTTACCGACGACTGTGCCGCTAAAGCGGAGTTATTGAACGCAGTTTTCCGAAATTCCTTCACCAGGGAAGACGAATGGAATATTCCAAAATTTGAAACACGAACAGCTGCTAGCATGAGTTTCTTAGAAGTAGATACCTTAGGGGTTGCGAAACAACTCAAATCGCTTGATACGGGCAAGTCTTCAGGTCCAGATTGTATACCGATTAGGTTCCTTTCAGATTACGCTGATACAATAGCTCCCTAATTAGCAATCATATACAACCGCTCGCTCACCGATAGATCTGTACCTACAGATTGGAAAATTGCGCAGATCGCACCAGTGTTTAAGAAGGGTAGTAGGAGTAATCCATCGAACTAAAGACCTATATCATTGACGTCGGTTTGCAGTAGGGTTTTGGAGCATATACTGTATTCAAACATTATGAATCTTCTCGAAGGGAACGATCTATTGATACGTAATCAGCATGGTTTCAGAAAACATCGTTCTTGTGCAACGCAGCTACCTCTTTATTCGCACGAAGTAATGGCCGCCATCGACAAGGGATCTCAAGTTGATTCCGCATTTCTAGATTTCCGGAAAGCTTTTGACACCGTTCCTCACAAACGACTTCTAATCAAGCTGCGGGCCTATGGGGTATCGTCTCAGTTGTGCGACTAGATTCGTGATTTCCTGTCAGGAAGGTCGCAGTTCGTAGTAATAGACGGCAAATCATCGAGTAAAACTGAAGTGATATCAGGTGTTCCCCAGGGAAGCGTCCTGGGGCCTCTGCTGTTCCTGATCTATATAAATGACCTGGGTGACAACCTCAGCAGTTCTCTTAGGTTGTTCGCAAATGATGCTGTAATTTACCGTCTAGTAAGCTCATCCAAAGACCAGTATCAGTTGCAAAGCGATTTAGAAAAGATTGTTGTATGGTGTGGCAGGTGGCAGTTGACGCTAAATAACGAAAAGTGTGAGGTGATCCACATGAGTTCCGAAAGAAATCCGTTTGAATTCGATTACTCGATAAATAGTACAATCCTCAAGGCTGTCAATTCAACTAAGTACCTGGGTGTAAAAACTGCGAACAACTTCAGTTGGAAAGACCACATAGATAATATTGTGGGGAAGGCGAGCCAAAGGTTGCGTTTCATTGGCAGGGCACTTAGAAGATGCAACAAGTCCACTAAAGAGACAGCTTACACTACACTCGTTCGTCCTGTGTTAGAATATTGCTGCGCGGTGTGGGATCCTTACCAGGTGGGATTGACGGAGGACATCGAAAGGGTTCAAAAAAGAGCAGCTCGTTTTCTATTATCACGTAATAGGGGAGAGAGTGTGGCAGATATGATACGCGATTTGGGATGGAAGTCATTAAAGCAAAGACATTTTCGTCGCGGCGAGATCTATTTACGAAATTTCAGTCACCAACTTTCTCTTCTGAATGCGAAAATATTTTGTTGAGCCCAACCTACATAGGTAGGAATGATCATCGAAGTAAAATAAGAGAAATCAGAGCTCGAACAGAAAGGTTTAGGTGTTCGTTTTTCCCGCGCGCTGTTCTGGAGTGGAATAGTAAGGATATAGCATGATTGTGGTTCGATGAAACCTCTGCCAAGCACTTAAATGTGAATTGCAAAGTATTCATGTAGATATAGATGTAGCTCGTACAACTTGAATCGCAGCGCGCTAGCTTGGGAGACACGGAGGTGAGGCCGACCCTCATCGAATCGTCGTTTTTGGTAAGTCGAATGGCGTAAAGGACTGCTCTTCCTCAGATTAATTACGCCTGTTGCTAAGAGAGCGGCTTGAGGCGACAGGGTTGAAATAATGTATGTTTGTCAAATCACGAAAAAAGAAGACCACATACCACAGGGTAAAAGCAAGAAAAACCCGCTTCCGTAGGCGATGCCGCTAACGCATGTCTGTTGCAGTGGCGGGAGGTAAGCAGCATTGAATTCTGATGGTGGATGAAATTTTCACTGACAGTATTTGACCGGCAAGTGGGGAAAAGGTCGTTGTCTAAAGTTCCTGGTAACTAGTCTTTGCGCCAAAGTCTTGGGTTAAATTCCTAATTTCTCCACAGTGTCCACGTGACGTTGTTCATGGTGATGCGACCGTAGGATGGGGATGTTAAGCATCTGAGAGACGTAGGCTGAGTGACAGCGCACGGTTTCAACCACTCCCTTCTCTCATCATCATCGTACAACATACACATAGCACGTCACTATTCAAGCATCCAGTACAATCAATTACGCTCTGCATGTGCGCTTAAGACACAACTTTCACAAAAAATGGTTCAAATGGCTCTTAGCACTATGGGACTTAACATCTGAGGTCATCATTCCCCTAGACTTAGATCTACTTAAACCTAACTAAGCTAAGGACATCGCACACATCCATGCCCGAGGCAGGATTCGAACCTGCGACCTTAGCAGCAGCGCGGTTCTGGACTGAAGCGTCGAGAACCGCTCGGTCACAGCGGTAGGCCAACTTTCACATATCAGCATGGAAAGGGGCCGATGTGCGCTGAGGAAGAACTCTCTACCCCGTAGGATATCACAGCCAATAGTGCCATACAGGAGAGGGAACCAATAAACATTCCTTCTGGCACCTAATTTTAACGAAGAAGTATAATGTTGGTGCTGTCATTAAACCGTGGTTTTGAGGTGAGCAGCTAGAAAAAAAAGAAAGACTACTGTTTCAACATATTATACGCATTGTGTGGCACAACTTCTTTCGGATAAAGAGTATTTGTGTAAAATTACATAGCTTTAGTTCAGTGAACTATTGTTCAGGCGGCGTTATTACGTAATGACACTCCGAACTCCCGAGTTAGTCAGTTACGTCCAGGGTCGTAGATAATTTCTTCTTCTGCGCCCTGATGGAACGTGAAGTGCAAGATGCTCATTCAGATCGGCATCCAAAAATATTAGCGGCTGAACTGTTATAAAGATGTAGCAACTGAAATTTTGATACAAGTTAATGGAAATGAAAGCAATGTGGTTGAAAAATTGTGATAATTATTGATGTTCATGTAAATGGCTCCGTAAATCGCGAGTATTTAGCGTTCATAAACTGCATCTGACGTGACTTCAGATGTGTTATTTCTGACAATAGATACCTATATATTCATAAATATTTAAAATCGGTCAGTATCGTTTACTTGTAGCTGGATCGAATTTGTACACTTCTTTGCTCTGATTCTATTTTGATAGCTTATAGTACTACGTCCATTTGATTGAATTATTCATATTATGTAGGACTGAAAATTATGATTTACGACTTTTGTCAGTAATTAGCCATCATGGGTATTTTTCAAATATTATTACTAATTTGTTACGATATTCGTAAGACGTTCATCGTTTCTTAGAATTTTACGTTAGATATCTAGCGCTATTCTTCATGTGCGGTTTTCACAAAATGTATTGGTAGTCCGCGGCTCGTATTGTTAGCCAATAAACGGATCGTAATAATACTCACAAAGACAACGCCTGTTGACATTAACAAACTAGAAGTAGGTTGAATTAGAATGTCAGTGGTTTTGTGTTCCACTGCGACACGTTTACGAGATATCGCATTTTGAAAAGTTCTCACACTGACACTTGTACAATACTTGTGTTAGCACACACTTAACAACAAGTACATACACTAGTTGTGTGGATTCTGAACAGTAATGAGACTACTAACCATCACAGGTTGTGTTCAAAATTACCATCGGCGGCGGCAATACACGCTTCCAATCTTGTACGAAACAACTACTGCGCACGAGGTAGCATTTCAGCGGACGTTTCCGCGCAGTCTGCAGTAATACGTCGTTGCATATCATCGTGTGTAATTGGTACTTACTTGTAGACAGCGTCTTTCAGCTTTCTCCACAGAAAAAAGCCTACAGGCATCAAATCCGGGTAATGAGTCGGCCAAGGTACAGGTCCTCTGCATCCAATCCAGCGATTTGCAAACAATTCGTGAAGAAATTCTGTAACACGTCTTACATTATGAGCTAGACGTCCATCATGCCGGTACCACAAGTTCGTCCTACGCTGCAAAGAAACGTTTCCTAACGTCCATGGAAGGTGGTCCGTTAGGAGGCTGCGATAATTCTGGGCGTCAGTGCTCCGTTTACGAAACACAGGACTATGAGCTAACGATTCAGTACCCCACAACACACGCTTACACTTCATGGACGCTGACGTTTCACCTGACGAATCCAATTGTCAACATACCAACAGTGCATATCTCGGCGGAATATGTTAGTGTTTGGCCATTACAGCTGCTGATGTAACCTGGGCGGGGAGGTACGAAGGGATTCAAACTACGCCCACCCCCCCCCCCCTCCCCCAAAAGCCATGAAGGCTACTTTATTTGATGACGTATTTGTTGTAATGAATATGAATTTTGCCTGTTGAACACTTACAATGACTGTTAGATTGCAAATTTTTGCAGTAACGAGAAGTGGCAAGACGTGTGTAAGTCGCGATGCTATGTTGAGCTTCGGCTCTCTGTGTCTTATCGATACATGTCGATACACTTACGTGTCGATTGTCTTACGTTTACGAGTGCTGCCAACAGCAGTAGCACTATCGTAGTCCAGCGGACTCGTTTGTGTGTCAACTGAAATATAGTGTAACGAGTGTGTCTGGACATGAACAACTGTATGATGCGCTTTCACATACCCTTGTTGTGTAATTTATACCATATCTCATGATTATCTGCACGCATTCGTGCTTAAAATGGCATCATTGCGTGAGAGACAGGTAACTTCTTTCTTCCGTCTCTCCTAGCAAATATTCTCTTAAGAGAGACGCTCGGTATAGGTACTATACACAATTTAAATACCCCCCCCCCCCCCCCTCCAGCCCGATGAGTTTTTTTGTCTGTATATGAAGTCTATTCTCAGGAACTATTGTAGGGATTTTACTAATACACTATTTCACGAGGACGATTTTTACATACAGTTTGCCACCACAACGCCAGACATGTCGTCTGGCTGTAGAAAGTTAGTGCTATCTGTGAAAAGCCAGAGCAGATCGCTGGTTAATACATATTTAAACGGAGATGCCATTCAGTGCACCGAGCACAAATACCCTCTAAGTCTTTCTCCATTTCATTACGATCGCGTAACGATGGTTTCCTGTGGACAATTTGACTTACTTGGCAGCTTCAAAGACATTTAAATCAAAACATTTTCAGATATTCGCACTTTTTACTTCTTACTATTAGTGCCCATGTTATGTAACATAAGCATCGTGTGAAGTACATTAATATGATACATTATGTCATACTGGATAACATCTCACATGCCATCATGTCAACCAACGTTTGTCATGCCGTGCAGTATCACGCAACGCCTCTCTAAAGCTTGGAATGCGTGCATCGCCATTCTAAGATACTTACTATTATTGATGTATCCCTACTCTCGGTTACTTCCTATTGTAGATGCATCCGGCTCTCTAGAAGCACATAAATCTGTGTGTTTTTGTTCTTATATCACTCCCATACGTGTAGCAAGGGGTGGGTTTGGGGAACTATCGTCCTCTAGCAAAAAAAAAAATCAATCTATCTCTTCGACTTACCTGGCAAGTTCAAAAACATTTAAATCGGAACATCTTGACATATTAATAGCATTTACTATAGTATTAGTGCCCCTGCCATGTAATATAAGGCATCGTTTAAAGTAAACTAACTTACTACATCATGTCATGTTGTATAACGTGCCATCATGCCACATAATATGGCAGTTGTAATATAATGCAATATGACACAACGTCTCATTAAAGTTTAGAATGCTTGCATGCCCAGTCTGGCATACTTCCTATTACAGATGCACCCCCATTCTCGGATACTTCCTATTGTAGATGCATCCTACTCTCTAGAAAAATGTAAATTTGAGTCTCTTTCTTCATACACCCCTCAGCATGCGTGTAACAGCGTGTTAGTTTGGTGGAGAAATGGTGCCCTTGGCGAAAAAATCAGTCCTCCCCCTTCACCCAAAAATCACAAAAATAAAAAAATAAAACGTTTTAGCGTCCCCACAGGAACAAACGCCCCCCAGAAATTTCATTCCCCAGAAAACCTTTTTTATCTTTTGTATGTATGCCTTCAGAGATATGATATTATATACTGTTTTCTACGGCTGCAGAGACTTCTGGATTTTGGGCACGAGATCACGGACTTTAGCCTATAAATTACAAGATGTAGATATGCCAACACCTCGCAGCTAAGAGAGCTCATTACGCTAAGGGAGTAGGATTAACTCGTAAAAAAGAGCGATGTTTTGATTCAGATGTCTTTGAAGCTTTTTTACTACCCTGGCTCTGCACAGGACATATTCGTTTCTTTTTGTGCTGTGACAGGAACATTTTCCATTCAGGTTGCCATCTTTTACTCCACCATAAATTTGATTTAAGACCACCATAGCTTGCAAACCGATGTAAATTTTTGTTGCGTCTGGCGATGATTGATAGGGTTTAGGCTTTTTATTGTCTTTCGATGCATATTGCTTGAGGTGGGCATGCTTTGTGTGACTCATCTATGGTTATCTGCCTTATACGGCTGAAGCTGTACAGTATAGCCTACTCTGTCCTCAGAGCACGAAAGCCTCAAGACCAAATCAGGCGCAAATGCCCGCGGGAGGTTTCTATCTTATTTTTGTAATTTTTTCACATTTTTATTTGTTATTATCTTTATTACTTTGTGACTTTATTCTCCATTTTGTGTTTTTTAAATTCTGTTTAATTTTTTACTGCTTTTGGTACTTTTTGTTTTACAGTTACACGCTTATTCACATACGCATGAGACTGTATAACCAAACATATGAAAAATAGCCGTAAATACTTAATACGGTGGTTAAAATAACAGGAAACAGATACGACACCGAACAAAATATTAAATTCTTTGTTAATTTTATGATAATAATGCATGTAAATAGTTTATATTTCTTATATAAACTTACGATACGACCATATTATATCGATAAAATTACTTAAAAGCTTCTATACAACAAGCTGAGCAATTCGTACAACAAATAATAAACATTTGAAAAAGATATATCTTGTTACTTTCTTTATTTAAAGTACGCAATAATAAAAATTAAGAAACCGCCGCTAGAGATACTCACGCGAATGACTTTGGCGTGAAATGTTGCAACAACTAATTCGAATTAGATATTAATTTGATTGGTTGAATTAAGTAGATGAACAGCAAAACAATGTACGCACCAAAAAATACTATCGACTCTTCAATCCTGTACGAAAATAGTCAAAATTACGCTTGTTATGTCCGAAAATAGATTTTCTGCAAGGTGGCATAGTAGTTTTGGAAGAAAAGGCAGTGAAACATTTTCTATTAGTTAGAAATAAGGTTGGCCTTTTATCTGACAATTGTTTTTATAGCAGTTTTAGGGTTAGTTTAATTTTCTGCGTGGCCATCGATGAAACTTTAAATGCTCGGTCAAAAAGAACACCATTTTGTACAGGGATAAGCGTATTCTGGTTTGGTAAGTGCATTGCTTTGATTCTTCCACGATTTTAAGCTATTGGTGAATGAAATCTTCAACGGATACACAACGAAATGATAATCAACTGTTTTTTAAATTATCTGCAAATGCAGCGCTTAAAATGCGATGCATTTATACGAACCGCAGTTTCATGTGCAAACGAGTGATTTTTCGGCAGTAGAACCTGAACGATTAAAGATTTTTGCAAATTCTTCTTATAATTAAGTTAAGAGTATATTTTTTATTATTATCTGTATCGTCTCAGCACGTACGATACGTGAGAACTGGATTTTAAGTGCATTTTATAAGGAAATTTAGACTGCTATTCGTTTCAAAGGAAGAAGTTTCCACAAAACAATGGGATACCATTAGTTACATGTATTTGTCTACCTTCTTACAAATTTTTATCTATTATCACAAGTCTAAAATATAGAAGTGGCACGCATAAAAAAGGCTCACAAAAACGTGTTTTTTCCGGTAAAATCCGAGCGAAATTAGATTTTTCAAAGGAGTTTCCAATTTTGTCATGAGGACACATTTTGTATTTATTTGATTCACATTCCGCCCATTCACTTCAGAGAACGAACTTTACGTGCTACATTTAGCTCAACTTTAAATCATCGGGTCACGACAATGGATAAAACAATATTGTTTTGACTCCATTTATCAACCTTCGTGCAAAGTTTGAGCCAGTTCTTTCAAGTTTGAAATATAGAAGTGGCACGCTTCAAAAATCTCCATCAACAACGTGTCTTTTGCACGTAAATTCCAACCGAAGCGAGAAATTTTCAGACGGTTAGAACTTACCTTTGGCCAAGGTCTGATATACCGGTGGATCGAATTTGAATCATCCGTCTCGCTCCAGTCCGTTGTTACTTCAGGATGACTGTTTTTGTGCGTAGAATCCGAACAGGAGTGACTGTTTCTGAACGTAAAATCCCAACGGTGCACATATAAATGGTGCCATTAGCTGAGGATTAATTTCAGCCCAATTAAAATATTTTGCAAAACGAATTAATCGATTCGCGCTGCTTGCGTGAACGCTAGCTCCGATTCATGGTTCAAATCTTGTTTAATATACTATAATACAGCTATAGTAAGACAGATGTTCGAATGGCTATACAAATAGCCGTTTGTCCGTGCTAACCCAAAAACCTTTTCCCTCATGTTGCTAGCTCAAACGGGAATCGAGCGCGAGGATCCACCCAAACCGCGATTCTGCGAGCGGCCTTTTCATACATATTTGTCAAATCCAGAAATTAGACTTAAAAAAACTTCATCTGTCCTAAAATCGGTACGTACACAGTAATAGAACACTTCCTAGGCAATCAAAAAATTATTTCGCGATCCCTGGTCAGGAACGGAAAGTAGAATTTACACGTTCATAGTCCTGAAGAATAATGGTGCTAGAAAATTTGAAAGAACCAGTTCACGTTTTGTTCCTCAGATACCAAGAAACAGAGATAAAGAAAACTAACTGCCCATCTTTTATTCCACCACAAACTCTTTCAGATCTACAAGTCCTTTTCCATGTTATATGAAATGTCGCACACTAAAAACTACTCAACTACATAGACCTCTAATTCTGAAAATTACATACAACTTGAAGAAGGGGCTATTGCTACAGTAAAGGACGTGCAGCTCAGGTGAAATTATAAATACCACCTTTACGTCAACGGTTGCGGTTATTCCAAAATGACGAGCCGGCTTGCGTGGCCGAGCGGTTCTAGGCGCTACAGTCTGGAACCGCGCGAACGCTATGGTCGCAGGTTCGAATCCTGCCTCGGGCTTGGATGTGTTTGATGTCCTTAGGTTAGTTAGGTTTAAGTAGTTCTAAGTTCTAGGGGACTGATGACCTCAGAAGTTAAGTCCTATAGTGCTCAGAGCCATTTGAACCATTTACTCCAAAATTACGAACAAAAATTGGATAACCAAAATCTGTCCGCACCTACCTAGACATATGGCTCGAAAATGTGTCCGAAATCCGTGAAAAATGACAACATTCATTCACTTTGCAACCTCAAAATACTGGAGCTTCCCTCAGAAGTATCGCAGGTATCGCTTCGTAAATGAAATGGCGTACCACTAGTGTTGTGCTAGGGGCGGATTATACAAGAGAGATTAATCATTCATTTGCGTCTTGTGGACTGGTGCTTTCCGATTTTACTCACGCTTATGCTCGGATATTAGTTTTTTAAACTATCACGACTCAGTTCTAAAAACAAATTCTAAAATATGGCCTTTCAAGATATCATAGAACTGTTAAGAATAATACATCCCCGCTATGTTCAAAGAATCGTTGGTACCCGAGTGTGTAGCGTTTTAAGTCTTGCTTTCGTGAGATTGTTGGTGCGGTTACCATTAGTAGTAATTAATTTTGATGAAATGCTGTTGTCATTATTAATTGAAACTGATAGTTAATAAACATGGGATCGTAATTTTAGTCAAATATATATATTCATTATTAACAAGCTGAGAAACCTGGCTTTGTCCGGGTTGGAATATATGGCATGGGAGAAGACATGAGTACCATTCCGGTTATGACATGAATACAGACATACATCTCATTAAGGTTATTAAGAATGTAATCATCCCGTCAGGAAGATACTTTGATCGTGGTGCGTGGTAGTGGGTGAGTGTGGTGGACAAAAAACCGCGAAATATGGAGTAATACTGTTAGGTAAAGCTAAATAATATTGTCTTACAAATTTCACCGTGGATGTGAAAATAATTTTATTGTTTCATTCCTGGAGCACTGTAATGGTGACAGGGTCCTCAACGTGTTTCATCCTTGTTCTGGTGTGTGGAAGTGGGTGATTGTGGTTGGCAGAGATCCAGATATCTAGTATAACGCGCGATGTGGAACACTTCGTTCTCTTACAAAAAGCAAAATTCTCTATGAATTTTGAACTTTATTTTATTAGTGAGCATACTCACTTATATAATTCTCACCCTTTTCCAACCACATTGTCATTAACATTATGTTACATAGACATATTTTACCTCGGGTAACTACACGGGGCCAATGCTGGTTTATACTATTGTCCAAACATAACAGTATTATATCGGATGAATGAAGCAATAAACGTATTTTTATGTGTGCTGTAAGGTACGTAAGTCACAGATTATATAGTTTTTCCTAAGAGTATTCATGGTTTCAAATTTCGTGGACTTTTGCTCGCCGCACCGAGACTAAACTTCCTTACTAACAGTATGAGACCAAGGTTATCTGCCACAAGAATAACGAGTGATCATGGAGACACTTATGTCAGTACGTACACACGTAACCCTTTTATACACTCCTGGAAATGGAAAAAAGAACACATTGACACCGGTGTGTCAGACCCACCATACTTGCTCCGGACACTGCGAGAGGGCTGTACAAGCAATGATCACACGCACGGCACAGCGGACACACCAGGAACCGCGGTGTTGGCCGTCGAATGGCGCTAGCTGCGCAGCATTTGTGCGCCGCCGCCGTCAGTGTCAGCCAGTTTGCCGTGGCATACGGAGCTCCATCGCAGTCTTTAACACTGGTAGCATGCCGCGACAGCGTGGACGTGAACCGTATGTGCAGTTGACGGACTTTGAGCGAGGGCGTATAGTGGGCATGCGGGAGGCTGGGTGGACGTACCGCCGAATTGCTCAACACGTGGGGCGTGAGGTCTCCACAGTACATCGATGTTGTCGCCAGTGGTCGGCGGAAGGTGCACGTGTCCGTCGACCTGGGACCGGACCGCAGCGACGCACGGATGCACGCCAAGACCGTAGGATCCTACGCAGTGCCGTAGGGGACCGCACCGCCACTTCCCAGCAAATTAGGGACACTGTTGCTCCTGGGGTATCGGTGAGGACCATTCGCAACCGTCTCCATGAAGCTGGGCTACGGTCCCGCACCCCGTTAGGCCGTCTTCCGCTCACGCCCCAACATCGTGCAGCCCGCCTCCAGTGGTGTCGCGACAGGCGTGAATGGAGGGACGAATGGAGACGTGTCGTCTTCAGCGATGAGAGTCGCTTCTGCCTTGGTGCCAATGATGGTCGTATGCGTGTTTGGCGCCGTGCAGGTGAGCGCCACAATCAGGACTGCATACGACCGAGGCACACAGGGCCAACACCCGGCATCATGGTGTGGGGAGCGATCTCCTACACTGGCCGTACACCACTGGTGATCGTCGAGGGGACACTGAATAGTGCACGGTACATCCAAAACGTCATCGAACCCATCGTTCTACCATTCCTAGACCGGCAAGGGAACTTGCTGTTCCAACAGCACAATGCACGTCCGCATGTATCCCGTGCCACCCAACGTGCTCTAGAAGGTGTAAGTCAACTACCCTGGCCAGCAAGATCTCCGGATCTGTCCCCCATTGAGCATGTTTGGGACTGGATGAAGCGTCGTCTCACGCGGTCTGCACGTCCAGCACGAACGCTGGTCCAACTGAGGCGCCAGGTGGAAATGGCATGGCAAGCCCTTCCACAGGACTACATCCAGCATCTCTACGATCGTCTCCATGGGAGAATAGCAGCCTGCATTGCTGCGAAAGGTGGATATACACTGTACTAGTGCCGACATTGTGCATGCTCTGTTGCCTGTGTCTATGTGCCTGTGGTTCTGTCAGTGTGATCATGTGATGTATCTGACCCCAGGAATGTGTCAATAAAGTTTCCCCTTCCTGGGACAATGAATTCACGGTGTTCTTATTTCAATTTCCAGGAGTGTATATAGATACAGATTACTAATCTAATTCAAATATGAGTAACTTATTCCAGCTACATTAAAATTTGACGCAAGAATGGAAAGCAACAAATAGAAAACATAATTTCTTTTTGTTTCTAGAGACTTAACAGCGTTATCGGTGTGTATAACTTTTTTTTAATGTTACAAGAAGGTACTGAGAACAAAATCGTCTAGATAGGCTATTGAAATTTCTGTACTTATTATGTTTCAGCTACTACCAACATCAGATACCTGCAGTTAATATGAAAGGAACATAACGAGATAAAGGCGTTTCTTATAAGCCGATAAGCCAACAAGGGATATTTAATGGAAAGATTAAAAAACAATTTTAAAAGCCTACTTATGAAATAGTTTAGCACTTAAGAAAGAAGAAAGTTCTGTGCTGGTACTAAAACCAATGCCTAGTAGGGCGTCAACTTACAGCTTGGTTTAAAAACTTTTACAAAGATGTAAGTTTTAATCGACAGGTGGCGCTAATGTCGAGGGACAGGTACCATCGTCTTTTATAATACGCAGGAAACCTTTGAATTTCACAGCGATTTTCTCGTGTTAAAGAAAATGCATCTCAGTACATCTGAATTTCATGTCCGACGCGCTAACCAAATTCTATAGTACGATGAAAATCGAAGATCCTTAAGTTCCTTGAGAATACTGAGTAATACACAATGGTCAGTCACCAACAGAGTGATAATACAGTGATTGGAAGGCTGTGTCATCGATCAGTCTCCGCTGCTCGACACATGGACTGAAAGTAGTTGTAAATTTTGTAACGTTATTAAAACTGAAAAGCTCTGAATAGTTTGTACTGGGTTATCATACCGTAAGAAACGCATGTTCCGTCTCGTGGTTCATGGAACGAGCGTGGGGCGTTGCACTGGCGGAAGGGCCAGTCTGCCCGTCCTCACGCAGTCGCCTCTGCTGATCCACAATGGCGTAAAAGCAACAGCCGGTTAGAAAGGCGATCTCCAGAAGCGACTAGCGCGATCGTAGATTAAAATGAAGACAAATGAAATTTGTTATTTTAATTGTAATTCATTAAAATACGTGTTCACTTCTTGTTCAGATTTGGCCACGATCAATCAGAAACTGTCTTTTATGTTATTAATGTTTTGGATGTGGCTGTATTACGAATGGATGCAATATTGCTGTAACGAAGTTGCTTAAAATGAATGTAAATAATTTTGAAGATTTTGGAAATTTTAGTGAAGAGAGATGTTACGGACGAATGATCTGAAAGAAAGTCCTGTTTATATTATGTGAAGCTTTCTTCGTGTTGACGCGTCATTTATGAAATATTGCAAAAAGTGATAAGAGACAGGAAGATCTCTGCATTATTGAGATTTCGTGAACTTTATTTCACGACAGTCTGAACGAAAGTGGTTTTCGGAGACATTTTCAAGAGTTAAAAGGACTTTATATCCCTTCTGAAGAGAACAAATAAAGCTAATGGTGAAATAAGTTTCCAAGTGACAGTTCAAAGTAACCAGACACATATGTTCTTCTCTAGATGCTATAAATTATGCTAAATGTAATATTAATGTGTAAGGTCGTAGTATTCAATAAATAACTCCGATTGATAACAGGTCAGACCTAAATCACTCATTAAGGCTAATAGACCATATTAATTGAATTTCTGCTTCACAAATTAATTACAGGCTGCGTAAAAACTGGATATGGACAGAACAGAAATAGTTTACGGCGTCGATGTCACAAGAAGCGAATATGTGTGAGTTACTATATCAACGAAAAAAACAAGACGTGATAAGATTCAGATCTCAATAGTGCAACTGTTATTAATGAGAAGAAACTTATGTCCTCGACGATCGACCGTCCACACAGAACTCGCAAACCCGCAAAACACAGGTCTGTTGCCATCTTCAACAAGGAGATATGCGACATGTTGTAAATATTTTACATGAAGCCAAAATCCCACATGAAATCTTCTTTAATTGGATGGATTACTAATTTCGGCTAACAATATAGTCATCTCCAGATCATAAAATATCCTTGATTATTGTTTGTGCAATTACGGCTTCACACATCGTTAAAAGCTTTCTTAAAATGAAAAAGGCCATACATGACACAGTTAAAAAAAGCTTTCTAACGTTCATGGCCGCTGTAATTGAACGAGTGTCATAAAACAAAGGCATTACGCCATTAAAACTTGGCAGCTGACACAATTAGTATTTTCATCATTTCGTAACAGAGATCATCATATATATACGTTGCTGTAACGTGATACATGTGAATAGTACGCCAGCTGACGTCCATTACAACGTTTAAGAAACGCGCCTTTCGGCATACGAGTATACGCAGTATATACATGTGTGGCTGGCACTATAAAGGAATAGATACCATATATACGCCGAATGTTGCGTTTCTTGAACGTTGTAATGGGCATCAGCTGCCAAAATATCCACATGTACCACGTTACAGCAACAGATACAGGATGTTCGGAAATTCTCGTTACAAACTTCTAGGACATGTAAAGGGGAATTAGTACATAATATTTGGAATAGGAACGCATTTCCGGAAACGTATCGTTTCCGTTTTAAGATGGTTTGAGTTCGTATGTGTACTGTGTCCACGTTTGAAGAGGAAAAGAGGAAACTTTCAGAGTTGCTGGTCCTGATATTCAGTAGGGTAGGCATGTTGACGTGGACTACTTCTTGTGGGGTCGTAGGCAAAATTTAATTTACGAGACTCCTGTAGAGACAGAGGAAGATCTTCTGGCATGAGTTCTGACCGCTTCACTGCAAACTGAAGAGGCACCA
The DNA here is from genome assembly GCF_021461385.2 of Schistocerca piceifrons. Classification (NCBI taxonomy): domain Eukaryota; kingdom Metazoa; phylum Arthropoda; class Insecta; order Orthoptera; family Acrididae; genus Schistocerca; species Schistocerca piceifrons. The sequence goes on from NC_060143.1 coordinate 305,477,374, forward strand.
GGTGGGATAGAGTGTGTCTAACAGAACATGCTTTATAGGTAGAACGTCTGTAACAACGTCGGTGGTCGCCACATCGATCCGCTGTTGTTATGCATCAGTACTGTTCTGTACGTACAGTTTGCTGGGTTCTTTTTTGTTTTGGAACAGTGTAACACGATACGTTTCTGATATGGGCTCTTATTCAAAATATTATGTAGGTACTCATTCCCCTTTACAAGTCCTGGAACTTTTTAACAGGAGTCCTGTATACGAAGATTTCTCGTTCGAAATTATGTAAATATTGTGCCAGTTACTTAGTTTTAACGGCATAACCATCGGTATCGCTCCAGTCCAGAATTGTTTCAGGGTGACTACTTTTTCCACATAAAATCTGAACAGGAATGACTGTTTCTTAACGTAAAATCCGAACGATGCACATATAAATGGTACCATTAGATGAGGATTAATTTCAGCGCCATTAAAATCTTTAGCGAAAGGAGTTAATCGATTCGCACAATTTGTCTGGATGCCACCTCCGGTTCGTCGTTCAAAACGTGCTTAATATACTGCAACGTAGCTATAGAAGACATGTTCTAATGGCTATACAAATAGCCACTGGTCCACGCTAAACCAAAAACTTTTTACCATGATCTCCCCAAACCGCGATTCTGCGTTCGTCGTTTTATACATTTTTGTTGAATTATATAATTAACCCTAGAATAAGTTCAACTGTTCTAAAATCAGCATGTACACAGTCATAGAACCTTCCTAAGCAATCAAAAATCATTTCGCGATCTTTGATCAGGAGCGGAAACTGCAATTTATGTTTTCGTGGTCCTGAAGGAAATGGCGCTAGAACGTTTCAGAGAACTTTGTTGATCAGAGCAGTTCACAGTTTTGTTCCTCAGATACTAATGAACCGAAACGAAGAAACGCCAACTGCACGTCTTTCATTCCTTCACAAGCTCTTTCAGATCGACAAGTTCTTTTTCAAGTAGTATGTCATGTCCCACACTAAAATCTAGTCAACTATGACTGTCAACACTGGAAATAACATACAACATGAACAGTAAAAGAAGTGCAGCTGAAGCGGAATTATAAATACCGAATTTACGTCAACGGTTGCTGTTATTGCAGAATGACGAAGAAAAGTTGGATAGCCAATCCTGTTTGCACCCGCCTAGACAGATGGCTCATGCGTCTCACTCGAAATATTGGAGCGTTCCTCAGCAGTTCCAAAGATTTGAGGGTATCACTTCGCAAATGAAATGGCGTAAAAATCAGTGCACTAGCGTTGTGCTAAGAGCGAACTGTACAAGAGAAATTAATCATGCATTCGTGTCGTACGGATTGGCCATTTTCGATTTTATTCGTGCTTATGCTCGTATATCAGTTTCCTAAACGAGCACGATGCAGTTCTAGAAACAATTCGAAAATATCGCCTATGAAGATATCCTAGCACTGTTAAGAATAATACATTTGCCTTTGTTAAAAGAATCGTTGGTACTCGAGTGTGTAGCATTTCAAGTCTTGCTTTTGTGAGATTGTTGGTAAAATTATCATTATTAGTAATTCTTTTGTCTTGTGGGTATCCTTCAATTACACTGGCCACGAGCCATGAAAACTGTTTTTACTGTGTCATGTACGGATGTTCTTATTTTAAGAAAGATTTTAGCCATGTATGAAGCCGAAGTGGCACCAACACTAACCAAGAATGTGTTATGACCTGAAGATGGCTCGTCTGTTAGCCGAAACTTCTAATCAGTCCAAAGAAAGAAGATTTCGTGTGCGATCTTGACTTCATGAGTTTTCAGTTCCTAAAATGAATATGAAAAAAAAAAAGATTAAAAATAATCTTCGGAACTGTATTTAAGCATTATCTGTCAGACAGCACACCCCGTCGCGGTGTAAGAAGAGCTATGGAAATACTGTAACATGCGCAACCTAGCAGTTGACACTCAGCGATCCGATGTCATCTGTGTACGTGCGGACTTACAAACGTGGAGGGTCAGGCCAGCACGGAGCGGAAGTCCGTGGAGACGGCGAGCGGGCGGACGGACTCGGAGGAGCGGCGCGCGGCTGGGCCGGACTGTCGTTGCCGACGCAGAGGTCACTGGCGGACTGATGCGGACTTCCGCGCCGGCCGCTGCCGCTGCCCGCTGCCCGCTGCCCAGGCCTGGAGGGGGCGGAGGACTCATCAGCCTCCTCACTCATCAGCGGCCGCCCGGCAGCGCCGCTGCAGACCTGCCAACAGCAGAGCGAAACTCAGTCTGCGTTGGAGTCGTCGTTAGGAAACTAGGTGAGTTAAGGTCATCTCACCATCTTAAAGTAAAACGAGTGAGTGGTAAGCTCAGATGTTATTAAAAATTGCGGAGACATTTCTACATTTTATACACTGATCACCCGGAACGTTATGAGTACCAACCTAACAGCCGGTATGCCCACTTTTGGCAAGGATAACAGTGGCGAAGCATAGTTTCGTGGAAACGATGAGGCCTTGGTACGTCGCTGGAGGGAGTTGGCACCACGTCTGCACACAAAAGTCAGCTAATTCCCTTAAATTTCGGGGAGGGGGACGATGAGCTCTGATGCCACGTTTGATCACATCCCAGATGTGCTCCATTGGTTCCGATATGGGGAGCTGGGGGGTCAGAAATTCAATTGGAACTCGCCTCTATGTTCCTCAAACCACTTCAACACACTTCTGGCCTTGTGATATGGCGCATTATCTTGCTGAAAAATGCCACTGCCGTCCGGGAGCACGATCGTCACAAAGAGGAGTACGTGGTCTGCAAACATTCCTTGGCTGTCATGGTGTCTTGCTTCACTGGACCCATTGATGCCCATGTGAATGTTGCCCAAAGCATAATGGATCTGCCGCCAGCTTGTCTTTGTCACTTCGTATAGGTGTCAAGAAAGTGTTCCTTTGGAAGAAGGATTCGTTCCCTCCCATCGGCACGATGAAGAAGGTATCGGGATTCATCAGACCATGCGACGCTCTGCTACTACACTAACGTCCAGTGCCGATAGTCACGTGCCCATTTCAGTATTAGTTGCCGATGTCGTGGTATTAACATTGGCACATGCATAGGTCGTCGGTTGCGGACGCCCATAGTTAGTAGTGTTCGGTGCACTGAGTGTTCAGACACATTTGTACTCCACCCAGCTGATGTAAGTACTAGGCGCTTCAGTCCGGAACCGCGCTGCTGCTACGGTCGCAGGTTCGAATCCTGCCTCGGGCATGGATGTGTGTGATGTCCTTAGGTTGGTCAGGTTTAAGTAGTTCTAAGTCTAGGGGACTGATGACGTCAGATGTTAAGTCCCATAGTGCTCAGAGCCATTTGAACCATTTTTTATGTAAGTTCCGTCACAGTTCGTCAGGTGTCCTGTTTCACCATTTTGGCCAGCCTACAACATCCGACATCTGTAATGAGGAGCGTCCGACCAACCCCACGACGTCTGGACGTGGTTTCATCTCGGTTTCGCCACGTGTTGAAGACACTCATCACAGCGTTGAACAAACATCGGAGAGTCGTGCAGTTCCAGAAATGCTCGTGCCGACCCTCCAGGCCACCACAATCTGCCCTCGGTCAACCTCAGATAAATCGCGCGCCTTCCCCATTCTACACACGTACGGCACTCTCTCTCATTGATACTACTTGCACCCTGCGTGTGTCTGACTAGCAGTCACTTCTCGCCAGGTGACGCTCTTATCTCTTGGAAGGGTTTATGTCGATAGGAGGTCGGTGGTCATACTGTTGTGGCTGATGAGTGTATGTTGGGCACAGCGTCAGTTTGGCGATGATCTTAAAGTTATATTGTTCTTGAAGAGTCATCAAGACTGCTAGCAATTCTTGTAATTACTATGACTGATTTCGACAGATCTACGCTGTCATTATCGGATCTGAGTGTTCCTAAAACAAACATCCTAAGTGAAGGTGGATTAAAAATAGGAGATTTCATATAACCACTGTGTACACTATTTTAATGTTGGAGCATTATTATTTGCACATGCTTGTTACAATACCGTAAGTCACATAGTGATGTTGGGTCAAATAAAACATGGCAGGAACATAACTATATCAGAAATAAAATAACACACGGTTAAAATAGACAACATGTTGTGCTCATGTCTAGCATACGCTAAAAGCTTGACACCACAATGACGACTAGCAAGTGTAATATGTTCATAGGTAAGGGAGCACACAGTTGTTTCACAGTGGTGTCCGATAATCGAAACTGGGATGTTTGCTTTTGTAACTTTCATATCCGATGATGACAGCGTAGATCTGTCGAAACCGGTCAGCCGGCCGCGGTGGCCGTGCGGTTCTAGGCGCTCCAGTCCGGAGCCGCGCTGCTGCTACGGTCGCAGGTTCGAATCCTGCCTCGGGCATGGGTGTGTGTGATGCCCTTAGGTTAGTTAGGTTTAAGTAGTTCTAAGTTCTAGGGGACTGATGACCACAGCAGTTGAGTCCCATAGTGCTCAGAGCAATTTGAACCATTTTGAAACCGGTCATATAAATAAAAAGAATTGCTACCGATCTTGTCAAAACCTGAATCTTCAAGAACAATATCTTAATTATTAGTCTAGGATATGATGGTGTGATTTCCAAAAGAAAATTGTTAAATTGTTTCTATTTGTTACGAAAATACACTCCTGGAAATGGAAAAAAGAACACATTGACACCGGTGTGTCAGACCCACCATACTTGCTCCGGACACTGCGAGAGGGCTGTACAAGCAATGATCACACGCACGGCACAGTGGACACACCAGGAACCGCGGTGTTGGCCGTCGAATGGCGCTAGCTGCGTGGCATTTGTGCACCGCCGCCGTCAGTGTCAGCCAGTTTGCCGTGGCATACGGAGCTCCATCGCAGTCTTTAACACTGGTAGCATGCCGCGACAGCGTGGACGTGAACCGTATGTCCAGTTGACGGACTTTGAGCGAGGGCGTATAGTGGGCATGCGGGAGGCCGGGTGGACGTACCGCCGAATTGCTCAACACGTGGGGCGTGAGGTCTCCACAGTACATCGATGTTGTCGCCAGTGGTCGGCGGAAGGTGCACGTGCCCGTCGACCTGGGACCGAACCGCAGCGACGCACGGATGCACGCCAAGACCGTAGGATCCTACGATGTGCCGCAGGGGACCGCACCGCCACTTCCCAGCAAATTAGGGACACTGTTGCTCCTGGGGTATCGGCGAGGACCATTCGCAACCGTCTCCATGAAGCTGGGCTACGGTCCCGCACACCGTTAGGCCGTCTTCCGCTCACGCCCCAACATCGTGCAGCCCGCCTCCAGTGGTGTCGCGAAAGGCGTGAATGGAGGTACGAATGGAGACGTGTCGTCTTCAGCGATGAGAGTCGCTTCTGCCTTGGTGCCAATGATGGTCGTATGCGTGTTTGGCGCCGTGCAGGTGAGCGCCACAATCAGGACTGCATACGACCGAGGCACACAGGGCCAACATGCGGCATCATGGTGTGGGGAGCGATCTCCTACACTGGCCGTACACCACTGGTGATCGTCGAGGGGACACTGAATAGTGCACGGTACATCCAAACCGTCATCGAACCCATCGTTCTACCATTCCTAGACCGGCAAGGGAACTTGCTGTTCCAACAGGACAATGCACGTCCGCATGTATCCCGTGCCACCCAACGTGCTCTAGAAGGTGTAAGTCAACTACCCTGGCCAGCAAGATCTCCGGATCTGTCCCCCGTTGAGCATGTTTGGGACTGGATGAAGCGTCGTCTCACGCGGTCTGCACGTCCAGCACGAACGCTGGTCCAACTGAGGCGCCAGGTGGAAATGGCATGGCAAGCCCTTCCACAGGACTACATCCAGCATCTCTACAATCGTCTCCATGGGAGAATAGCAGCCTGCATTGCTGCGAAAGGTGGATATACACTGTACTAGTGCCGACATTGTGCATGCTCTGTTGCCTGTGTCTATGTGCCTGTGGTTCTGTCAGTGTGATCATGTGATGTATCTGACCCCAGGAATGTGTCAATAAAGTTTCCCCTTCCTGGGACAATGAATTCACGGTGTTCTTATTTCAATTTCCAGGAGTGTATTCTACACTAGTGCTACAACAAATATAAAAAACAAGTTTTCAGTTTATAAACTGAACAAGGTAAAAAGTCAAGACCTAGTACGTATTCTAGGATATCATAGGGAATACTGAATTTAACTTATGAAACGGGAAATTATGAAAATGCAACAAAGCACGCAAGCGAAAAGGAATGCAAATGTCTAAAACATGAGACTGAAAGGAAGTACAAAATGGCTAAGCAGGAAAAACTAGAGGACAAATGTAAGGATGTACACTGTCCGGTCACATTAATATGACCACCGCCTATGTTTGACGTCAACGTGCAATAACCAATCACAGATGGCAGGTGGCTGCATTAGCAATAGAGGGCACATAAAGCATATCGGCGCGGGTGCGCGCGAGCGTGTGTGTGTGTGAGTGTGTGTGTATGTGTTGGGGAGGGGGGGGGGACGCAGAAAACAGTGAAGTCGTTGTAGTAATGTGGAAACGGAGCGATTTATCTGACGTGCAAAAGGATATCATTGGCTTTTGGACCAAGGGCGGAAGCATATCCGAAACGGCTCTTTAAGCTGTTCGCGTGCTGCTGTGGTTAAAGTACAGCGTGCATGGCAAAATAGCGGCTGTGTTGCACCGGGAGCCATAGATGAGGTGGTGAATGATGTGCAACTGTTGGGTAATTGACCGCCCAGAAGAACCACTGGCTACCAACAATGTCTCCTCAAGGACCGTATGGTGAATGTTGATCCCTGTGACCCTCCGCAGTTGGTGCCTGGTCCATGCACCTAAGCAGACGAAGGCTGGAACTGAATGGCGATAGGTGGCTTTTCCTGATGAATCACGTTTTATGCTCCTTGGCTTAAACAACCCTGCAACAATCGCTGGAAGGGTCCAGATAGGGGAAGGACTCGCTATGCTCTGGGAAATCTTTTCGTCTCATTCCCAAGATGATCCTGTAATACTGGAAGACATTACGGATCAACACCAGTGCGCATCTATCCTTGCATACCATGTCCACCACTACAGGCACATGGTTTTTTGCACGATGACAGCTTCTCGCAGAACAATGCAATGTGTCAACCCGCTTGCAGTATATTTGCGTGGTTCAAAGACCACCAGGATGACGTTGCCGTACTTACCTGATCACAAAACTGCCCGGACTTATATCCAATCGAGAATCTGTGGGATCACATCGATCGGGCTGCTCGCCTTATGGATCCTCAGCCGAGAAACATAGAGCAGCTGGCTGTGACACGGCGTTGTCATGCTCCACGTCCTTTTCAGTTCGTTCCAGAACCTCTTCGATTCTCCTCCAACACTTCTGCGCTGCAAAAACCGATTATTCGAGTTTTTAGCAGGTGGTTATATTAATGTGACTGGACCATGTACAAGCAGATGCAACTAGGAGAAGGACAGATGCCTCCTACAGGAAAATTAGGGGGGTATTTGAAGGAAATATCAAGAGCTCAGACGGAAAACCTGTCTTAAGCAAAAAAGGGAAAGCTGAAAGTTGGAAGGAGTATATAGAGGGTCTACACAAGGGAAACGAAATTGAAAGCACCTTTGTAGAAAGGGAAGAGGAAGTAAATGAAGATAAAGTGGGAGATGTGATACTGAGAGAAGATTTTGACAGAGCTCTGTATGTCCTAAGTCGAATCAATGTCCCTGAATTAGACGATATTCCCTCGGAGCTACTGATATCCTTTAGAGAACCTGTGATGAGAAAATTATTCCACTTGGCGTGCAAGGTATGTGTGACAGACTAAACATCACAGACTTCAAGAATAATGTAATAATTCCGATTCCAAAGAAAGCAGGTGCTTATTGGCGTGAATATTACCAAGCTAACACTTTAATAAGTCATAATTGCAAAATATTGAGTGTATTATTTACAGTAGAATGGAAAAATTTGTAGAAGCCGACCCTGCGGGAAGCACAGTTTGGATTCCCAAAAAATGTAGAAACACGCGAGGCAATACTGAGCCTACGACTTCCTTAGAAGACAGAATAGCCAGGGGAAAAAATACGTTTGTAGCATTTGTAGGTATAGAAAGAGCTTTTGACCATGTTGATTGGAAGACATTCTTTAAACTTGTGAATGTGTCAGATGTAATATACAGATTTAATATATAGAGAGTGAAAGACTGTTTACGACTTTTACAGGTTCCAGACGGCAGCTATAAGAGGAAAGCAGTGATTGAGAAGGGAGTGACGCAGAGGTGTAGCCTATCCCCAATCTTATTCAGTCTATCCTTGTATGTAAGGAGGAGGAGGAGGAGGATATTAGTGTTTAACGTCCCGTCGACAACGAGGTCATTAGAGACGGAGCGCAAGCTCGGGTGAGGGAAGGATGGGGAAGGAAATCGGCCGTGCCCTTTCAAAGGAACCATCCCGGCATTTGCCTGAAGCGATTTAGGGAAATCACGGAAAACCTAAATCAGGATGGCCGGAGACGGGATTGAACCGTCGTCCTCCCGAATGCGAGTCCAGTGTGCTAACCACTGCGCCACCTCGCTCGGTGTATGTAAGTGAAACATTGACAATAAATAGTACAGACAAGAAGAGGATAAAAACTTTCGAAATGTGATGCTACAGAAGAACGCAAAAGATTAGATGAGTAGATCACGTAACTAATGAGGAGGTGCTCAATAGAATTGGAGAAAAGAGGAATTTGGGCCACAACTTGACTAGAAGAAGGGATCGGTTGGTAGGACACGTTCTGAGGCATCAAGGCATCACCAATTTAGTGTTGCAGGGAAGCGAGAAAGGTAAAAATCGTAAAGGGAAACCAAGGCATGAATACACTAAACAGATTGAAATGGTTGTAGGTTGCAGTAAGTACTGGGAGATGAAGAAGCTTGCACAGGATAGAGTAGCATGGAGAGCTGCATCAAACCAATCTCTGGACTGAAGACCACAACAACAACAACAATAACAGCATTGAGCAAGTAGTAAAGGAAAACTCAAAAAAAGTTGGAGAAGGAATTATAATACAGGAAGAAGAAATAAAAACTTTGAATTTTGCCGATTATATTTTAATTCTGACAGGGACAGCAGAGGAGTCAGAAGAGCAGTTGAAAGGAGTGGACAGTCTATTGACTAATATGAGACACCTTCTTCTGTTTCTTCTTTTTTTACGTTTGATTGTGGTTAACAGTTCTCGGTCTCTTTTTACGATTGTCAAGATCTCTTCATCTGTTTTCCTTGCTGTTCATGAATTTTAAGGATTCTTCGATATAACACTATGCGAGGAGTGTGATGAAGTGTTTCGAGCACCACAGTGGTGAGATCCAATTGATTGTGCTGGCCCCTAACTCACCAGATCTGAACTCGATCGAACACATCTATAATGTGACTGAACTTGACGTCAGAACTCATCGCCCCCGCCCCCTTCCACGGAATTTACGGGTATGCAGGTGATCTGTGTGCAAATATGTCGTGCCAACTCCCTCCAGCGACGTACCAAGGCCTCATTGATTTCATGCCACGACTCGCCGGCGTTGTTATCCGTGCTAAAAGCGGCCATACCGACTATTAGATGGGAGGTCATAATGTTCTGGCTGATCAATCTATAATATGAAATATACCCATCTACTGGTACAAACGTAACTGAGTATGCTCTCTCAGTGCTCAAGCTACTCTTGTGAGGAATGAACTTTCATAAAATTATAGGGTCGCCCCCAGCCCAAGCCCTTCTTTACGCGATAAAGGTCAGACCGAACTAGAAAATTTCTTAATACTGGATAATTTGAGTTTATGGGGAATTAATTTAACTCAGTCAAATTAAGCGAAATCAAAAAGTGTAACCACCCAACAAATTAAGCAATAAATTAATAAAGTGTGGGCTATGCGCTTCAGTGATGAGATCTCTTCCTCAAATTATGTTTCATTTCTGTTATTGTCCACTTTATGCAGTTTGCAAAAGCAACACCGAAATATCCCGAAGAAACATAATGATCCCGCCTCCTGTATTTTACAACGAAGGTGATTGCATGGTAATCTAGAAGGAATTCGATAGAACACAAAATATTAATTCTCATTGGGAACATTGATTCTTCAGTTACATAGGATAAATAAGAAAAGGAGAACGCGCTAATACAGTAGGTGGTTGCTGCCTGAGCATTAAACAATTTACCAGGGCACTTTAACACAATACCTCTTGCCGGCTGCTGTGCTCGAGCGGTTCTAGGCGCTTCTGTCTGGAACCGCGCTGCTGTTACGGTCGCAGGTTCGAATCCTCTCTCGGGTATGAATGTGTTTGATGTTCTTAGTTAGGTTGAAGTAGTTCTAAGTTCTAGGAGACTACTGGCCTCAGATGTTAAGTCCCATATTGCTTAGAGTCATTTGAACCATAATACCACTTAGTTCAAAAAATGGCTCTGAGCACTATGGCACTTAACTTCTGTAGGTCATCAGTCCCCTAGAACTTAGAACTACTTAAACCTAACTAACCTAAGGACATCACACACGTCCATGCCCGAGGCAGGATTCGAACCTGCGACCGTAGCAGTCGCGTGGTTCCACACTGTAGCGCCTAGAACTGCTCGGCCACCCCGGCCGGCACCACCTAGTTCATCGTGATCAGTTATGCGGGAAGTGAAGGGAGAGGGAAAGGAACCTTTAGACACATGCACTCAAATTAGACTCACACAAGAGGTTAAAGTTCAGAAAGAAATTAACCATCACCATAAACACAACAATTATGCAAAGAGAATTATACTGACTGAACAACTGAAACAAGTACAAGATACAGGAACTCGCGTCTGCTGTACACATGATAAAAGTAAAAGAACAAATGGGTGAATAAATTACTCAGTGACAATCTTTCATTGGTTTTCGAGCTGTTGTCGAAAATGTTTACCTTTTCAACCGAAAGTGCCCCTGTGCATGTCCAGGTGTAACTGATTCACCTGCACAGTAATTGCCGTTTTAATGACCTATCCTTTTACATTAAGACTGTCCAGGACGTCTACGATGCTTTCCTCTTGTAGAGTTTCCACGTCTCCATCATAAGGTTGCAATAGTCCTACAATGTTTCAGCTGACATATTTGTGCCGATTACGTGGGAACCTGAGTGTGAAAATCTGTGAAATTGTCTGCATCTGTCCATACGCCGAAGGTTTGTACTAGACAGGAATTATATTTTGCCTTCAGTGTGACAAAACTAATTAAATAATACTGAAAATTTGTTTTATTTGTGATCTGTGTTGTTGAGAAGTGTGGAGTATAAAATCGGGTCGTATGCAGTGTCTCTGCACTGTTATTTAAATGCAACACGTTCGCAGTTCCCGCCTCCCCCTCTCCTCGCGCTCATACAACTTGCCGCTGCAGTGGGGGAAATGTGCAGTGAGGCTGAGCACTATGGCAATCGTGCCACAGCATGGCTCGCGAGGCGAATCCTTGGCCTCCGCTGATGTAGAACATCTTGAATAGCGTTGTTCAGCTTTGCTGCAGGTACAGATGTTGCAGACCACATTGTTCAGCAAATGTTGTTGAACATTAGGCAGCACTGCATATGACTCCGAGTGTTCCTCTGTCGTACCAACGACATCGACAATTATAACTGTGGAACACACAGGATCCTCAAGCCTTGATAGTGGATCAATGGAAACATGTCGCCTGGTCGTATGAGTAATTTATGGGCTTTCGTGAGACCTGTGGTAGCTGTCTAAGGCACCATGACAGCTTTAAATTACGTGAAAATTATAGCAGGCCACCAGCCTGCTTTCATGCTTGATGTTTTTCCTGACAGTGATGGCATCTTTCAACAGGATAACTGTCTGTTTCGCGAGGCCAGAATCGTGGTTCAGCGGTTTGTGAAATGTAATAGTGAACTCATGACTCTGATGTCTTGGCGACTAATTTTGCTTGATCTGAAGCTGATGTTACATTTAAGACGCTATCGGATACCAGCTCCTTGGCCACAAATCGCCGGCCCATAATTTACTATAAATGCATGATCTTCACGTAGATATCTGGTACAACAAACATCCAGAAACCTACCAAGAAATCATTGAATTCATACCACCCAGAATCGCTGCTCTATTGCTTTCCAGAGGTGTACCAAAACTCTGTTATACATAGTGGAGATGTAACGTAGTGGCCATCGTATAAATCTCACGTGCAGAATGTTGTGGGTTCGAATCTCATCAAGTGCTTCAAAATTTCATCGAGTGAAACATAAGTTACCCAAGGAAGTGTTAAAGGCCCTCTGCTGTTCCTAATCGGCTTAAAGTGGCAATTGTCTCTTAGTAAGGAAAAGTGTGAGGTCATCCAACGCGCAAAAAAAAAAAATAAATAAATAAATAAATAAATTCTATTACAGGATAAATCACACAAATCTAAAGGTTGTCAGTTCGACTAAATCGACTAAATACTTAGTAACTACAATTAGAAACAATTTATGTTGGAACGACCACATAGATAATATTTTAATGGCAGAACGCGTATTGTTAGAAGATGCAATAGGTCTACTAAAGAGACTGTCTTCACTTGTTGGTCCTCTGCTTGAATATTATTTTGCTGTATGAGATCCTTACCTGATAGGATTGACAGAGGACATCAAACAAGTCCTAAGAAGGCAACTCGTTTTTTATTATCGGGAAACAGGTGAAAATTTCACAATACGATAAGCGGGCTGGGATGGTAATCATTAAAACAAAGGCATTTTTCGTTGGGGCGAGATATTTTCAAGAAATTTTAATCACCGACTTTCTCCTCTAAATGTGAAAACATTTTACTGTCACCAAAGTACATAGAAAGAAATGATCATCATAATAAAAGAGAAATCAAAGCTCGTACAGAAAAACATTTAAGTGTTCGTTTTTGCCAAGCGCTGTGAGAGAGCGGAACGGAAGAGAAATAATCTGATGGTAGTTCGAAGAACCCTCTGCCAGGCATTTTAATGTGAATTGCGGAGTACTCATGTAGATGTAGATTGTCGTAATGTTTCGGCGTATCAGGATGTATGATTTACTTGACAAAAAAAGTGGATACTTAAATGCAGAACTACCTGTTTAAAGTCGCAGTTTTTTCTTAAGACAGGTATTCATTTTATATTGTATCACAATTTAATGTGCTGTACTGGACTAACTGTTGAAAAAACTCTCAGAGCGTACAATTTCATCCATTTACTACACTTTGTAACAATCTACAGGGAACACAAAAGCATTAGTCTCAATTAAACTGAGTGTCGTGACTCGTAGCATTGAATATGTAGTAACCATTCAACTGTGCAGAACGGAATTTATTTCACTAACATACATCGACTCAAAAAGTCACATGAGGTTTGTTTGTAAGCCCTCTATGGATTTTGAATGTTACTACATCGGTAGTATACTCAGACAATGCCTAAATGTACCATGGATTTTGCACAAGTATTTCATAGCCATCTTCATAATTTGTTTTAGATATTAGGAATGAATTTGCCTTAATGCTTGTAAGAGATAAATGCAAGGTCATTCTGCTTGTTAGCGAAAAATGTCACAGGTCAGATGGTGCTTATTGTTTCGCTATAGGAAAAGCCACTATCTCTTACGTTTTATACTGCTTATCGCCTATTGCGAAGTCTCTCTGTCAATAAATTTTGCTGCTACAGCACTGCGAAGTAGCTTCCTAAAATACAATAGTGGAAGTGTTGCGAAGAAACACCTAATTTGGAGCTATGACATTCAGCAAATTAGTGATTTATCACACTCTGAAATACTTTCGCATCAAATATTTTCGTTTTTTCCTTTCTGGTGTTTTATGGTTTGGTTTTCCTTCATATATGTGCAAACTAAAATACAATATGTCCGGATTAAACATACTCTATGTGATCAAAAGTATCCGGACACCCCCAAAAACATACGTTTTTCATATTAGATGCATTGTGCTGCCACCTACTCCAGGTACTCCATATCAGCGACCTCAATAGTCATTAGACATCGTTAGAGAGCAGAATGGGACGAACCGCAGAACTCACGGACTTCGAACGTGGTCAGATGATTGGGTGGTACTTGTCACAGGTCTGTACGCGAGATTTCCACACGCCTAATCATCCCTAGGTCCACTGTTTCCGATGTGATAGCGAAGTGGAAACGCGAAAGGACACGTACAGCACAAAAGCGTACATGCCGACCTCGTCTGTTGACTAACAAAAAATGGCTCTGGGCACTACGCGACTTAACTTCTGAGGTCATCGATCGCCTAGAACTTAGAACTAATTAAACATAACTAACCTAAGGACATCACACTCATCCATGCCCGAGGCAGGATTCGAACCTGCGACCGTAGCAGCAGCGCGGTTCCAGACTGCAGCGCCTAGAACCGCACGGCCACTCTGGCCGGCTGTTGATTAACAGAGACCGCTGACAGTTGAAGAGGGTCGTAGTGTGTAATAGGCAGACATCTATCCAGACCATCACACATGAATTCCAAACAGCACTAGCATCCACCGCAAGTACTATGACAGTTAGGCGGAAGGTGAGAAAACTTGGATTTCATGGTCGAGCCACACATCACGCCGGTAAATGCCAAACGTCGACTCGCTTGGTGTAAGGAGCATAAACATTGGACGATTGAACAGTGGAAAAACGTTGTGTGGCGTGACGAATCACGGTACACAATGTGGCAATCCGATGGCAGGATGTGGGTATGGCGAGTGCCCGGTGAACGACATCTGCCAGGGTATGTATCGCCAACAGTAAAATTGGAAGGCGGTAGTGTTATGGTGTGGTCGTGTGTTTCGTGGAGGGGGTTTGCACTCCTTGTTGTTTTGCGTGGTACTATCACAGCACAGACCTACACTGATGATTTAAGCGCCTTCTTTCTTCCCACTGCAATTCGGGTATGGCGATTGCAACTTTCAACACGATCGATCACCTGTTCATAATGCACAGCCTGTGCCGGAGTCGTTACACAACAATAACAACCTTTTAATAGACTGGCCTGCACAGAATCCTGACCTGAATGCTATACAACACATTTGGGATGTTTTGGAACGCCGACTTATTGCCAGGCCTCACCAAGCGTCATCGATACATCTCGTCAGTGCAAGAATCGGCTGCCATTCCCCAAGAAACCTTCCAGCACCTGATTGAACGTATGATTGCGAGAGTGGAAGCTGTCACCAACGGTAGGGGTGGGCCAACACCATACTGAATTCCAGCGTTATCGATGTAGGGCACCATGAACTTGTAAGTCATTTTCAGCCATGTGTCCGAATACTTTTGATCACGTAATGTATAATAATAAATGTAGTAACTTAAGATGTAACTGGTATATTTGTTGGTGGTTTGGTTCTACAGCTATGGTATCACAAGATGTTTTCTATGTTTGCTTGCGGTAGTTGGTATCGCATGCACCTGATCGTAACTGCTTTGTTCACGTAAACGTGTGTCAGTAGCCATGTGGACTCCACAGCAGAAGGTGCTGTGGTGATCTCCACGAACTTAAGTCGTTTACAGCTGGTAAAACGTCGTTTTCAGCATGAAAATGGACTACGACCGACTAATGATGTTCCCACTTAAGTACCAATCAATAAGTGGAATAAGAGGCTTCGGAAAATTGGGAGTTTGCTTTTGACGTCGAGCCAACACGCTACGGACGCAGTTCCAGAGGTTGCTGTTGAATTAATCTGTACGTCGTTCTAACGTAGCCCTCGTAAGTCAATCCGACAAGCAAGCAGGCAGTTACACAAAAAAAAGGTGGTTCAAATGGCTCTAGGCACTATGGGACTTAACATTTGAGGTCATCAGTCCCCAAGACTTAGAACTACTTAAACCTAACTAACCTAAGGACATCACACACATCCATGCCCGAGGCAGGATTCGAACCTGCGACCGTAGTAGCCGCGTGGTTACCGACTGAAGCGCCTAGAACTGCTCGGTCAGAACGGCCGGCCAAAGGTAGTTACAGTAACCTCTTTCGAAAGTGCACGATGTCATCCATCAGAGGTTGCGTCTACAGAAGTAAAAACGGCAACTTCGTCACGAAATCAAGCCTGAGGACAGGCTCCCACGGAAGGCAGTCGCGGAGACCAATTTGGTAAAAATAGATGGAAAAGAAGCATTCCTCGATTTCGTCTGTTTCTCGGACGGGCTACATTATTCCATGCTTCCAGTACGGTAAACACGCACAGTTGCCGCATATGGGGAACTGAACACTCCTCTCCCCCCCCCCCCCTTTCCCATCCGTAGTGATATAATGCGGACGTGACTCTCCGAAAGTTAACGTGTTGTGTGGACTGTTGAAGGACAGGGACATAGGCCCGTTCTTCTTCGCAGGAGCCTGCAGTTAATGCAACAACGTACGTAGACATGGAGCTGTATGCTGTGCCACAGTTTCCTCGTGACGTGATCTTCCAACAAGACGGCGCACCATGCCGTTTTGCGTACACTGCGAGGGATTTCTTCGCATCGTGTGTTCCCAGATCGCTGTGTTGGAAGAGGTAGTCTGTCTACTGCTTGCCCCCCTAAAACCCTTGACATTACGCCTCTTGATTTTTTCCTGTGGGGTTTTATCAAGAATCTAGGGTACCAAATGCCAATTTGTGATCTACCAGATCTGTGCATCGTATTCATGCGGATATCGCAAATGTTACGCCTGAAATGTCGCAAGAAACTTGGAGAATAGTGGAATACAGGTTAGATGTGAGTCCCACCACCAATGGTGCTCGTATCGAGGTGAATCGTGTGCAAAAAACATTTTGAGTAACACAATTGTTACAGTATTCTGTCGGCAAACATCTAAAGTTATAACACTTTACATTATTCTATGTTTAACTCAGGCACCCTGTATTAATCGTACATTTCTCGACGTCTTATTTTTTATTTATTTATTTATTTCTTTATTTAACCTGATCAGATTAGGGCCATCAGGCCCTCTCTTACATCGGACCAGTGTTCCACACATGCAGCATTTCACACATCAGAGTAACATCATGAACATAGTTTAAATGAGAAAATTAGCTTACTCTAGTGACAATATGAATAAAGACTAGTGACTAAGACCTAATAAAGTAAATGCGGAAGTATTTTTACAACAGTTGCTATACATACAGATTATGATAAAAGCAATAATAATAACAGTAAAACAAAAAATCAAATAATAATGATAAACATGACTAAGACCTAATAAAGTAAATGCTGGCAGTATTTTTACATCAGGTGCTATACATACAGATTATGTTGAAAGCAATAATAATAACAGTAAAAAAAAACAAATAATAATGACAAACATGAGAAAGATTCGCAATAGTAATGAAGGTTTGTGCAGATGTACATTAATATTTTGGTGTGTAAAGTAGATGTTTACTAGTATAGCGAGTTTTGGGTAAGGGAGGTTTAAGGAGGGGGAGAGAGGGAAGTAATGAGGTGAAGTGCACTCATGTACAGAGGAAGGCATTACTGTTGCTTAAGTAGATACGTCATTAATTGTTTTTTGAAGCCGGTCATGTTTTTAAGTTCTCTAACATAACGAGGGAGGTTATTCCAGAGTCGGGTTCCCGCTACTTTAAAGGACTTGGAGAAGGTGACTGAGCGATGCAGTGGAACGGAGAGGATTTTATTATGATGGGAACGTGTGTTTCTGTCATGTTGTTCCGACATGAGTGTTAGGGACGAGGAGAGATATGAGGGACAGTGTACATTTATAAGGCAGTAGATGAGACAGAGTGTATGGAAATCTCTGCGTTTGTCTGCACGCAGCCAGGACAATTTTGCATATGCTGGTGAAATGTGATCAAAAAGTCGAACGTCACAGATATATCGGACGCAGGCATTCGTGACCAGTTCTAGACGTCGGGAATTTTCCTGAGAGAGGCCTTGTAGGATAATATCACTGTAGTCAATGATTGGGAGTATAAGCGTTTGTACTAATTTCTTTTTCAGATCGAAAGGGAAGAGTTTTTTATATTTTTGTAGGACATGAAGGGATGCTGATGCTTTTTTGCACACTGCAGTTACGTGCTCTGTCCAATTTAGATTTTCATCTATTATTACTCCCAAACTCTTTGCTGAGGGCGAGAAGTTAATAATTGTTCCATTTAGGATAAGAGGTGGTACGGATTCCCGATGTTTTTGGCTAATAAGCTTAGAGTGACCAACAAGTACCGCTTGGGTTTTAGATGGGTTTAGTTTTAGACCTATGTCCTGT
Source organism: Schistocerca piceifrons (assembly GCF_021461385.2). Taxonomy (NCBI): domain Eukaryota; kingdom Metazoa; phylum Arthropoda; class Insecta; order Orthoptera; family Acrididae; genus Schistocerca; species Schistocerca piceifrons. The sequence continues at coordinate 305,495,540 of NC_060143.1, forward strand.
GCCCATTTTGACAGTGCGTTGAGGTCAGTATTGAAATTTTCAATAGCTTTCTTGAGATTGCTTGGTTTCGCACTTAGATACAACTGAAGGTCATCAGCATACATATGGTATTTGCAATAGGTCAGGACCGATGACACATCATTGACATAAAGAGAGAAGAGTATAGGACCTAATACTGAGCCTTGGGGAACGCCTGACACTACCTGCCGCCATTGTGATTTTATATCCCCAGACAGGACGCGTTGCTGACGAGACGTCATGTATGAGCGAAACCATTGCACTGCGCTTGGTGAGAAATTTAGACCGCTAAGTTTGGCTAGTAAGATGTCGAAGTCGACAGTATCAAATGCTTTGCTGAAATCTAAGAAGCAAATGATAGTCGCTTCTTGTCTGTCCATGGCAAGTTTCAGGTCATCTGTTACCTTTATCAGAGCGGATGTTGTGCTTCGATGTTTACGGAAACCTGATTGGTATTCGTCTAATAGGTTGTTAGTAGTTAGGTAGTTGGTGAGCTGGTCATGAACTATATATTCTAAGGCCTTTGATAGTGCAGGAAGAAGGCAGATGGGGCGGTAGTCAGAGGCTGCTGTGGCGATGTCCTTTTTAGGCAGTGGCTTAATTTGTCCCAGTTTCCAGGCCTCAGGGAAAACACTTGTGATTAATGAATCGTTGAAAATGTCTGTTATAGAGGGCAGTAGTTGGTCAATAATAAGTTTTACCATCTGGATAGTGATACCATCATGTCCAGTAGATGCTGATCTAATCCGCATTATGGCTTTCTTGACAGTACTGCAAGTGACGTGCTGTAGATAGAATTTTTCTTTGCTGCAGTCGTTCATCCCAATGAAGTAATCAATGATTCTCTGTTTTTTTTGCGGATCAATTTTGGTTGCAGGTAATGTGAAGAATCGGTTTAGTTCTTCAGCTGGGACCATGGGATTTTCTGCAACTTTTATTTTGCCTAAACCGAGACTACGGAGATTTTTCCACAGGATAGCTGGTCTACATCTATTGTCAGCTAATGTACGGGCATGTCTGAGCTTAGCGTTTCTCACCGCTTGACTGACTTTGTTTCGTTTCTGCTTGTATACAGCGTGATTTTCAGGTGTAGGGTGTATCTTGTATGCTCGATGTGCAGCATCTCTGAGATTCATGAGCTGTTTTAGTTCATCAGTCAGCCAAGGTGCAGGTTGCCTTTTTGCTTTTCTGGTCTTTATTGGAGCATATTTGTCATATAGTTGAGTAATTTTGTTAGTGAAATCGTGGAGTTTGTCGTTTATGTCCATGAGGGGAGTAGAGGTCATCCCCCAAACTATTTCTTGTGCCTCAGTTTCGAGTTCAGGCAAATTTATGCGTTTGAGGTCTCGGTATGTAGACAGTTTTTGTTTCTTTCTAGGGCATTCTAGTGAATACGTCATGGAAATGATGTCATGGGCAGACATGCCAGGCGCAGATATTTGAGAGGTGCGGATTATTCTGTTCGGGGATTTCGTTGCGAATATATCTATGAATGTGTGACTGGTAGTCGTGTGATGAGTAGGTGCCAGCTGAAGTAGCGTCATATTTGAGGAAGAAAGCATCCTCTTAAATTTCCCAGTGGAAGGACTATTGCACAGAAAATTAATGTTAGTGTCACCAGCTATAATTACATGTTCATATGACGATTCGAGACTAGAGAGGGCAGTTTCGAAGCAGGCGAATCCACCTACTTTAGGAGGTTTGTAAAGGACACATATTAAGCACTTTCTGTTAAGTGATTTGATCTCTATGAACATATATTCCACTTGTTTATCTACATTGTTGTCGGATGTGTGTAGTACTGTAGGTGACAAATCAGAGCGTATGTACGCCCCTACTCCGCCCCCTCGTCTGTTGCATCTGTCGTTCCTGAGAAAGATATAGCCATCTAGGTTTACGGAAGTTGTAGTACTACAAGCCTTTTGCCTGCATACATATATGTAAGACATTTAAGATAAAAAAATATAGCACCAACGAGTAACGCAAATTGGTCACAATACAGGTATCGATGGAAAATCCAAAACTATAAACTTTATCGGCCCATGGATGAATCTGTGATGGCGCAGTTGGCAAGGGTAGCAAACAGGGGACACGTCGTAACCGTGGTATAAAATCTTTGCGAAGTTCATTTCGTGTACTCAGTTGGCCAGTAATTATGCCTCGCAAACGATCACGTGAACAATATACGCAGACGTCAGTATTTCAGAGATGACGTGTAGTTGTTCTCAAAGTAATCGGTCGGAGTAATCAGCGAATCATTGGACATTTGAATGGAGTTATGTCACTACTCGACGGTGTTGGCAGGAGTGGGTGAATCACGGCCGAACACAGCGCCAAGAAGGAAGCGGTCGGCCTAGGACAGGGGTCTCCAAACATTTTAGCCTAAGGGCCACACTGGCTCTTCCGCTAAATTCAAAGAGTCCTGACCTAGCTATAGTCTAAGTTTTCTTGAGGTCTAATACCCTAGTACCGCTCAGAACTCATCGGTGCCGTTCAGAAGTTATCGCGACGCTTGTCACTGCAGCCAGTCTTCACGAGTTGACACTGAGTGCACTACAGTAGTCGCTATATAGTGAACTCCTTATTGTCTGACCTCGAGCTGTGGCCTTAATTTCACTTCATACACATTGCTACAAATAAATACCACTCTTAAAGGTCGCAACGTGCATTTGCGTGCATTTCGAAACCTTGCTACTTTTGCTCCTCATTAACTTCACAGTAAGTGGTCATAACGGAGGGCGAGCTATGTATGGTATGAGCACTGCAGGATGACTTACCACCGCAACATTCCTCGCCACGTGGTGATAATAGTGGTTAGCTCTCCATTCCCTGTGGTCATCGCCGGTTGGGCTCAAGAGAACCCATATACGAGGGTTGTCCAGAAAGTAAGTTCCGATCAGTCACGAAATGGACACCACAGTGAAAATCCGATGAGGCTTTGCACAGATGTGTTGGGTAGTGTCTCTACTATGACCATCGATCGCATCAATACGTTCTTTTCAGTTGCGACCACACTGTGAGCGAGTAAAGGTGCCTTGTCTCCCGGCAATTGGGAGGGCCCGCTGAGAGGCTTCCCCTTAATGAATGCAGCCCACCCAACACAACTGCCACGCACTTCCTTCTTCATGGCAATTCTCAGCTGCACTCTACAGGGGCAGTGAAGACGCCTTTCCGATGAGAAGTGTTCGATCACCCACAACACAGCCCTAATTGTCTCGTCCTGAGTATCATCTCTGTTCACATGAAACGCTGGATACGAAAACAACACTTGAGTGTAGACTACGCGGTAAATACCGGCGTAGGGAATTATCGGAAAGCACAGGCGGCTGCCTTCTATGACGATGGTGTTGGAAATTTGGTATAGCGGCGACTATGTAGAGGTATGTGTAGCTAACTCTTGCAAATAAAATGTTTCCGATTTTCACTGTGGTTTTCATTTAGCGACCGATCGGAACTTACTTTCTTGACAACCCTCGTACTACAGTGTTGAATTACGTGCAAATTCCCGTTTCAGGTCTAGACGGTAACTGAGATAACTACGGCAGAGGGAGCGGGGGTGGACGCCACTGCTCAATTTCTGATGGCACTTAAGGGCAAGTGTCCCTGTCGGTGATAGTCGATGCACGTGCTGCGCTTTACGTGTTGTTGTCCGATAATGCTAAATGTATAGTGGGGACATCCTACGGAAAGTAGAGAAGTACATGCAGTAGTACGGCGCCGTCTTGTGAGTATCGGCAGCATGTGTGATCTGAGAAGCAAACTATAATGGGACTAGTGTGTTTTGTGACAACAGTTTCTTCATGAAGATCCAGTGTGTTTAACAGTAAGTATTTATTTTAATTAAAACTGCATTAAAGACAAATCTAGTGTAGTTCTTTATTCATTGCAGTTCTCTTAATACAATTAATTGACATCATTTTGATTTACAGTTACTTCCCTTTTGTGTGGTTTTGTGTGAATATGGAAAAGAAACGGAAGACAGACAATGTGTGCGGAAATTTTAAAGAGGAGTGGGGACATTAATATTTCGTGACTGAGTTAAGTGATAAGGCAATATGTGTAATCTGTAATGAAACAATATCAATTCTCAAACAGTATAGTATAACACGTCATTACGGGACTAAACATTCTCAAAGTTATTCCAAATTTACCAGAAGCCAACGATTAGAAATATATGTGTTTTTGAAGTGCGGTTTGAGATTTGAGCTTATATTGTTTAAGAAATTAAGTGCTGAACAAGAAGCAGCAACTCTTGCTAGTTTCTGCATGGCTCACTCAGTAGCAAAATGTGGAAAACCATTCAATGACGGCGAAGAAATAAAGGATAACATGATTGCAGCAGTTGAAGAAGTGTTTCCAGAAAAAGGTAATTCATTTGAAAACATCAGTTTATCAGAAAACATTGTGGCTCTAAGAAAAAAGTATTTCTGAAAATATATGAACTCAGTTGTCTGAGAAAAATCGACACATAAAGTGGTTCTCTTTGGCTCTGGAAGAGTCAACTGTTCTTTCAGATTCTGCAAAAGGGTTCATTGTTATTCGAGAGATAAACAAAAATTATGAAGTGTATGAAGATATTCTTGACGTTCCAAACATTCACGGCACGGCCACACGAAGAGAAATTTTAAATGAGTAGAAAATGCTGCTCAGTAAAACAATATTCACCAGAAAAACGTAAGGTGTATGAAAACTGATTGTAGCAAAACCGTGTAAAAAAATTAAATTTCTCTCGTGTCAAAGGCGGTAGAAGGTAATAATGGATAAAAACCCTTAACTGTACACTGCATCATTCTTCAACAGTCTTTGCAGGGAAAATGCTTGGATATGTCAGAAGTTGTAAAGCCATTCATGTACACTACTGGCCATTAAAATTGCTACACCAAGAAGAAATGTAGATGATAAACGGGTATTCATTGGACAAATATATTATACTAGAACATACATGTTATTACATTTTCACGCAATTTGTGTGCATAGATCTTGAGAAATCAGTACCCAGAACAACCACCTCCGGCAGTAATAACGGCCTTGATACGCATGGGCATTGAGTCAAACAGAGCTTGGATGGCGTGTACAGGTATAGCTGCCCTTGCAGCTTCAACACGATGCCACAGTTCATAAAGAGTAGTGGCTGGCGTATTGTGACGAACCAGTTGCTCGGCCACCATTGACCAGACGTTTTCAACTGGTGAGAGATTTGGAGAATGTGCTGGCCACGGCAGCAGTCGAACATTTACTGTATCCAGAAAGGCCCGTACAGGACCTGCAACATGCGGTCGTGCATTATCCTACTGAAATGTAGCGTTTCGCAGGGATCGAATGAAGGGTAAAGCCACGGGTCGTAACACATCTGAAATGTAACGTCCACAGACAAAGTGCCGTCAATGCGAACAAGAGCTGACCGAGACGTGTAAACAACGGCACCCATACCATCACGCCAGGTGGTACACCAGTATGGCGATGACGAATACACACTTCCAATGTTCGTTCACCGCGATGTCACCAAACACCGATGCGACCATCATGATACTGTAAACAGAACCTGGATTCGTCCGAAAAAATGACGTTTTACCATTCGTGTACCCAGGTTCGTCGTCGAGTACACCACCGCAGGAGCTACTGTCTGTGATGCAGCGTCAAGGGTAACCGCAGCCATTGTCTCCGAGCTGATAGTCCATGCTGCTGCAAACGTCGTCGAACTGACAGTGCAGATGGTTGCTGTCTTGCAAACGTTCCCATCTGTTGACTCAGGGATCAAGACGTGGCTGCACGATCCGTTACAGCCATGCAGATAAGATGCTTGTCATTTCGGCTGCTAGTGATACGAGACAGTTGGGATTCAGCACGGCGTTCCGTATTACCCTCCTGAACCCACCGATTCCATATTCTACTAACAGTCATTGGATCTCGACCAACGCGAGGAGCAATGTCGCGATACGATAAACAGCAATCGCGATAGGCTACAATCCGACCTTTATCAAAGTCGGAAACGTGATGATATGCATTTCTCCTCCTTACATGAGGCATCACAACAACGTTTCACCAGGCAACACCGGTCAACTGCTGTTTGTGTATGAGAAATCGGTTGGAAACTTTCCTCATGTCAGCACGTTGTAGGTGTCGCCACCGGCGCCAACCTTGTATGAATGCTCTGAAAAGCTAATAATTTGCATATCACAGCATCTTCTTCCTGTCGATTAAATTTCGCGTCTGTAGCACGTCATCTTCGTGGTGTAGCAATTTTAATGGCCAGTAGTGTATATACATATGAGCAAGGTTTCTACGGCTGCCGCCGCCTCTCGCATGCCAATCTCCATCGTTCAGGGCCATTCCAGTCTCCTTCATGAAGACCTCTCGCCGCCATTGCTTCGTTGATGTCGTCTTTCCAGCAACTCGCAGGTCTACCGCGCTTTCGTCTTTGATGTGGAGTCCATCGCCATATACTTTTTGTCTAACATACGCTGTAAGTGACCATATCAGAGTAGGCGCTTCCTTTCCATGTAGTCAAGGACTGTGCTTTCAACATTCATAACCTCTCAGATCGTATCATTTCTAATACGATCAACCCTGGAATATCCACAACTCCGTCTCCAGAAATCCATCTAGACAGCCAGCAGGCGATCTTTCTGCCTCAGAGTTAGTTCCCACAACTCTTCAACATACGTTGTGATACTTTCAATAATTGTGTGGTAGATGGTGTGTTTTGTTCTCCGCGTTATGTTTTTGTTCCAGAGAATACCATTTAGTTGTTTTATGGCTCGCTTGCCCTGGCCAGTTTTATTGTTTCTATTATCCATACTTCTACCATTGGACGACAGTGTCACTCTCAGGTACTTAAAATTATGACACCCTTTAACAGAATCAGCGACGAGTCGTAAGTCGTTATCAGCATTTTCTCCTACTTTCAGTTATTCTGTTTTAGATACGTTTATGACATGACCCTATTTTCCATATTCTTCTTTTAATTTGCGGAGCATGTAATTTGCATCTTCTTTGTCTCCAGCTGCTAACACTTGGTCGTCAGCAAAAAATAAAATGAACAAGATCTGATCATCTAGGGGCATGCCCATTCCTCCGCATTTCCTTTTCCAGGATTTTAGTGCCTCCTCTAGGTAGATCTTAAAGAGAGTAAGGGCGAGAGTGCATCCCTGTCGTAGTCCCTTTCTCACCTCAAACTCTTGAGGTAGTTGAATTCTCACTTTTATCATTGCCACACAGCCTTGGTATAGGAGTCTGACAGCTTTCACATAGCTCCGTGACACGCCATTACCAGTTAAACTTGTCCATAACTTGTTCTGTGGAACTGCGTCATAAGCTTTCCGGAGGTCTACAAAGACAAGCAGGGTCGTCCTTTTCTCCACTAGTTTTTTGAGGGTAAATACTCTATCAGTACAGGAGCGGCCAGATCTGAATCCATTTTGTTCTTCAGATTTAGTTATTTCTTCTTCTATCCTCTATTTTAGGATACGGCCATAGACTCTTGCCAGGGATGGCATCACACTAATACCACGATAGTTTGCACAATTCCTCTTGTTGCCCGTCTTAAATGTTGATGTAATTGTTGTCTTTATCCACTTCTTTGGGGCTTCGTCACCTCTAAGGCATTTGTAAAAAATCACTGCCAATATCTCAAAGAGTTTCGACGGCGTTTCTTTAACCAGTTCTATATAAATTAATCCTGGACCTGGCGGCTTTCTGTTTTTCATGGCATTAATTGCATTTTGGACTTCCTTCGGGGTTATCGGTGGTATATTATCATTATTGGTTTCAATGTCTGGTGGGTTCTCAGTGAATGCCGCTCTGTTCTCAGTTAGTAGTCCTTGGTACTGTTGTACCCACTGCTGCATGCTAATGAAGTTTATATCTGCTTTATCTTTATTCTGTGTTCTCGTCGTTTTTAATTTCTTTCAGGCTTTATTTTCTCGTGTATTCCCCCTGCTTTTTTCCATCTCTTCACCGGTTTTCTGCCAGGATTCGTTTTTTGCCTTAATTATTATTTTCTGTGCATCTTTCCTCCGTTCTCTGTATTCCCGCCAATCATTGTCTGATCTTGAGTTCAACCATTTATTATAAGCTTTCTTCTTACTTTCTACCTTCTCTTGTACCGAGTGGTTTCACCACTCATCACATATTCTATTACTCTTTTGGATTTCTTTTTTTTTCCAGTGCTTCTAAGCTGCGTTATGGATGGCTTCTTTAACCATCTCATACATCTCATTTGCAGAGGTTTTTTCAACGGCCGAAAGTTTTTTTGCTAGCCTTTGCTGGCACAAGAAACTCGTAGAAGTATGGTCCAATTATATTGAATATTATTGGCTTTCTCTGGCTCGGTTACCACTTGAATTTTTGTGTCTTTGATAAACTTGGATTGGGTTGTTTGGGGAAGGAGACCAAACAGCGAGGTCATCGGTCTCATCGAATTAGAGAAGGATGGGGAAGGAAATCGGCCGTGCCCTTTCGAAGGAACCATCCCGACATTTGCCTGGAGCGATTTAGGGAAATCACGGAAAACCTAAATCAGGATGGCCAGACGCGGGATTGGACCGTCGTCCTCCCGAATACGAGTCCAGTGTGCTAGCCACTGCGCCACTTTGCTCGGTGGATAAACTTAATAATATCTTAGACATTAGCAAAAAGTGGTCTGACCCACATTCTGCACCTCTCATAGCCCTCACGTCTTGTACTTCTAGCTTTGTTGTTTGCTTTATTATGACGTCGTCTATAATGGACTTGAGGTTTGCACTTAGTTGAACCATCCATTCAGAATTCTTAAGTCATTTTGCATGCAGAATTCTATCAATCTTTCACCATTATTATTTATGGTTTCTTCACCAAATTGTCCCACTATACTGTCATTAGCTTTCCATCCTGTTCTGGCATGTAGGTCTCCCAGTAAAATGACTTCTTTCCGATTATATTTCCAGGAGATCTTGTCAGTTGAGTGTAGAATAAGTCTCTCTTCGCTACATCAGCGTCGTCGTTTGGTCAATAGACCACAATAATCACCACAGAATGGCCCTTTATTTTCATCTGTACTTGCAGAATTCTATCACTGACATATTCCCAGATGGTTAGGTTTTTCTTAAATTGTTTCTTTATGGCAATGGCAACTCCACGTTGGGCTCGTTGTTCCTTTAGTTCGCCACTATAAACGTATATGTAAACATTTCTCTCTTCTGTACCATGCCCTTTCACTTTGGTTTCTGTTTGGCCCACAATGTCGACGTCAAGGCTCTTTATATCTTTAAAGACTTCACGTTTCTTTGTAGAAATTCCTTGTATATACCATGTTGCAATCCTCGTTGTCCTTTTTCGCGGCTGTTGCCGTCTTCGTTTTGATCCATTCCGTTCCGAGGCTAAATTGGGAGGTTTTGCATGTGATTTCTTTCGGTAGGATGGAGTGCAGGTGCAACGCCTAAACCCCGACTTGGAGGACCAGGTGGTTTTTAATCGTGGTTTTCTTCTACTAGACGATTGCCTTTCTGGGCTCAGGGACTCTGTCTATCCCTCCCTTGGGTTCATCTGGGAATGAAGTGCCACTTATGCCAAGTCCACCGTACCGAAGCATCTTCTTCGCCTTCCTTGCCGATGAGGTCTTCACCCGTAACCCTGGGTATAGGTAACGCGCTATACCCCGCGATACTGGCTCCCCAGCAGAACTTTGCCACCAGCTCGAAGTCCAGGCCCACCCCCGCGACGTGGACGCGCCTGTTGAGAATTACCCGTGCGCTTAGAGAAGGGGGCTCTAAGTACCCTGGGCCGAGATAATGTGTGTGTATGGTTCCACGCACAAAAGCAGCCATTCATGTCCCCTGTTAATCACGTCAGAGCTTTCCCACAGCTGAGTCAGATTACTGATGTGTGACATGGTAGGTAATTTTCTTCAGTCTCTTCAACAACATCGCAGACCTCATGATGATTCATGTCACTTGTTAATTATATAAGATCACATATTTTCAGTCGTCATCATTTCTGCGATGTTATTGAAGAGATTGAAGAGAATGACCTACCATGTCACACATCAGTACTCTGACTCAGCTGTGGAAAAGCTCTGACGTGATATTTTAGCTCTAAACAACAACAGAAATTTTCTTGAATAAATGAAATAGCTCTCTGGCTGAGCTATAAAATGATGAGTTGTTATGTAAATTATCATTGTATACAGATTTAACTAAACTTTTGAAAGACCTTAGTCTGAAATTACAAGGAGAAAACCAGCATCTGCCTGATTTATACACTCATATTAAAACCTTTCGACAAAAACCTTCATTCAGTCTCAATTGAACAAGAAAATGTTTCACGCATTTTAATACATGCCATACATTCAGTCAGCAAACCGAGACTCCATTTCAGGTAGATTTCGCAGTTGAAACTTTGAATGCTTTGAAAATAAATTTCGAGTCTAGTTTTTAGTTTTTGATGCAAATGCAACAAATATCAATATTTTACCAAATCCTTTTAACGCCACTGTAGAAACTCTTGCCCCAGAACTTGTAATTGAAATGGCTGATTTGGAATGCAGTGATTTTTATGAAGATAAATATTTAAATTCATCATTGCTGAAGAGTCATCCACTCATCTAGTTGCATAAGTTTGCTCCTGTTTTTTTCCGCTTTCAGCACTACTTATCTCTGCGAGAAAACATTCGCCAAAGTGAAATACACAAGATTTATTTACAGATTTAAACTACCTGATGAGCATTTGAAATCACTGCTGATAACTTCGATTAGAAAACTTTGACCCAAACGTGCAAACAACAGTAAGAGGGAAGTTACAGATACATAAATTTTATTAATTATAATTTTAGTCCTTAATTTCGTTATATCAGTTGCCTATGTATGTCACTTAGGTACGATAAATATTCAGAAAATCTCACATAAATAATTAATTTAAAATGTCTGTTTACATTATGTATGTCAGCTTATGTGTATCTTAATTGGTTGTAAAATAAAAACAACTGATTAATGCATATATTTTGTAAGATTTGTTTTCGTTGTAAATTTCATACCGTGCAGTGCTATTTCGCTTAGTGAGCAAGATCGTTCCTGAATCTTAGTCGTAATTAACACTCGTTAAGTGAAACGCTTTTTTCTGTGGAATCCATGTAGAATAGGTCAACGCGTTCCATTCCTCCAAAATAGGTACCCAGATCTGTAATAAAGTACTCTACTTGTTTATTTATAGTACAGTTCATTCTGTTCCAGAAAGAAATTATCTAAATATATTTGTTTATGCCTGTGTTTCAAAGTTCGCATGAAAAGAGACATAGCGGTGTCGTTAATTAAATTCGCAGTATGCGTAGCTACTGCCTTACGGGCATCATTAATGAATTTGTGTTAGCTTACGTCGAGAAATCAGAAGTGGAATTCAGAAAAAGTTACTGGAAGGGAAAAGATTACCATGCGCCCTCGAAGAATAGATGTTGCTACATTGTTGCAGAGAATTAGCAACATAGTCGTGCAAGTCCGAGCAATGGTGGGGATAACAATAACTGCGGCGTGAGACGCATTGCGACCGGTACAGCTGACTGAATAAAGCATTGTCGGAGCTTATACTTTGCAGGGCAGTAGTTTGTAGGAGAACGCACGACTCAGTGTTTATTTATAATGGCCAAAGAGATCGATTCAGGCCAGAAGATGCTTTTTGGAATGGTTTCTAAAGACAGAACAAACTAACACTAAACATGCTCTTTATGTAAAACATCGTTCATAAGCACGCCAACTTTTTATATTTTCTTTTAATCATTGCGCAAATCAATAGTTTTGGGAGACGTTCGATAAGCAAGCTTTGGCTGTAATAATAATAATAATAATAATAATAAAGACAGCGCGTCGGATACCAAGCATTTCGGACCCATTACCAAGGACCGGACTGTTGGACTCCGAGGAACGGTTTTGGCCAGCGGGCCGTAGTTCCTACAGAGATTTTAGAATATGAAGACCGAGCAATCGTCAGAGAGACACTCACAGTCCCGCACTCATCATTATCACAGATCCGACGTGCAACTGGTGCTTCTATGAACATGATGACCATTTATTGGTGGCTCACAGATAGAAGGCTCAGCTTAATTGTCTTCAGTGACGAATCACTCTTCGAACCGACCCACGACTACAAGCGGAGATGTGTTTCGAGGAGCCCTGGACAGCAGTGGGATACCAATCTCACTGTCGCCCTCCGTAAAACTCGACAACCAGGAATGATGGTCTGCGGTGCCATTTCATTTCATAGCAGGATCTCTTTGGTTGCCATCTGCGGCAACAATGCAGCATGGCGGTACGTCGACGATATTCTACGCTCCAATCTGTTGCCCTTCATGGCAAGCCATTCTAATCCTACATTTCAGCAAGATAATGCCCGTCCGCACATGGGAAAAATTTCTACTGGTTATCTTCATGCTTGGCAAACCCTACCCTGCCTAGAAAGGTCGCCGAATATCTCCCCCAGTCGAGAACGTTTGGAGCATTATTGGCAGGGCCTTCCAACCAACTCGAGATTTTGACAATCTAGAGCACCAATAAAACAGAATTTGGCACGATATCCGCCAGGAGGACATCTAAAAACTGTGTTAACCAATGTTAAACCGAATAACTGCTCATATAAGGGCCAGAGGTGGACCAATACCTTATTGACTTGCTCAGTTGTCGAAGCTCTTTCTCTAGAATAAATCATCCAATTTTTCGTAAAGTGTAATCATTTGTTTGTACATGTACATCAAATCTACCTATTTCCACCCCATTCGGATAATTCCTTCGTGCTACGTCGCTTTTTTCCTTAGTGTTCATATTTCATATATTTCATCTCTGTCAGTAGTTTCATCTGACTTATGAGGAAACTCATAATTCTGCCTGAGAAACAAACATGTAGAAAATCGTGGGCAATGCTTCGGTCCCTTATTACTTGCAAGCGGTGTTCATGCCGTACCTCAGATTCAGGAGCCCGTGAAGTAATGGCTCATTTCCCATTCCTTATAAGCGACCTCCACGTTGACCTTGAGCTTATCGATCCCACAATTTGGTGACACGTTTCCGCATAGCCTCAAGTTTCATCGCTGAACCTGACAGGCAGGCACACCCATTGCCCCATTGTCTTAGAGGCATACTGACAACAGTAACTGTCGTTTCGAGAAAAACAACTGTTGCTGATAACTGGTTCCTCTCTGTTTTACACCAAACGTCTCCAGAGAGGACGGTGAATGCATCACGGTATTCAGCCATGTGGTATGATCTTTGAATCCGATGCACGCTCACAAAATTATTGGTTCGGTGCACTGTCATTCTCGAGAGCTGGTTGACGCACTGAACAGCACAAATAAGAGACAGACTGAGCTTCATATTCTTAAATGATTCTAAGTCAATTAAATACAGGTCGTCTTCGAACATTTTTCACAGTCAATTAAACACAGGTCGTTTTCGAAAGTTTTTTGTTTATCAGTCTTTCTCATCTCCATCCTTGGTATTTTCATACCAACAACGAGTCGTGTGTATACCACATTTTTTTGAAACTGATATAGGCGTCCCTGACGTACCCTTTTGTGGCACCCCTCTTCATTTTAGCCATAGGTATGCTAGGGGTGTAAGGTGGAAATGTCACTTTAAATTTTGTGAGTTATCGATGTGGACGTCACAGAGAGAGCAAGTTATGTTTCTGCTAAACAATCTTTGTTCTTGTGGTGTTACAGTCTCAGACTCTGCGCTATCTGATACATTCTTAATCGAAGTGTGATGGGTGATGGACGTATTCAGTGGTGCTGTGTTAACTTTTGCTTGTATCTGCTAGATGAAAAAGGATTTATTGTAAAGGACAGCAAGGATAAGTCTGATGTATATACTAAAAGGCGCAAAAATATAAATTTCGAGTTATTTGTTTTTCTTCTTTTCCCCATGGCATAAGATAATATTCCTTTATACATACTTTTTGTACCAGTACGTGTGACTTGCAGACTGTCTTCTTGTATTTACATATGATGTAACATAGTAACATGCATTGCTTAAGCTTAAGGACTTTTCAGATTGAATTTGCCTCTTACACTTGTGCCATTTATTGAATTTCTTTATAATGCATATTCTCTAGATAAATTGTTACTATAGGATGCAGCGTCATTATTATAACAATTATGTTGAATGTAATTCTGTAGTGAGCTCTAGTAAGTCATTGGGACTGTCGCTGACCCTAGTAATCCCGAAGACTATGGGTTAGATACTAATGTCGGCTATTATGGAATATTTTTACACGTCACTGCTTCTCTCCACTAGCCCCGTCCCTAGTGGTGGTAACGGCATGTCAGCTCCACAATATTTTCAATGTAAATAACTGCACGAATAATGAGTTATGTATATATGAAATTATGTTGAAACTACCTCATAGCTCCTGACTAATGGTTCTATGTCACCGCCTTTTAACCCCCATCGGCACCCGTACTGGCAGTAGATGACGCTTACCCCACAGTCCTTCATTCCAGTTAGTGTCATACCCTGAGAGCCAAAACATTATGACTACCTGCTTAATAGCTTGTTTGTCCGTTTTGGAACGAAATACAACACTGCTTCTGTGTATCAAGGACCCGGTAGTTATTTGGTAGGTTTGTGGAGGTATGTAGCAATAGATGTCTACACATAGGTCACGTAATTCGCGCTAATAACGAACCACTGATGTGCGGACGCGTTGATAGGCCCGATAGCGACCCAGAGGACTTATACGCCCGGCGAATTTTGTCGCCGAGACATCGACTGAGCTCATTATATTGCTCCTCAAACCACTGTAGGGTGGTTCTGACTCCGAGAAACGGTTATACTGCTGGAAAAAGACATCGCCGTCGGGGAAGACACCAAGCATGAAGGGATGCAGGTGGTTCCCAGCTGTCGCCGTGTCTTTGATTACTACCACAGGTCCCACGCAAATGCAGGAGAATGTCTCTCGTTGTATAACAGTGCTCCCACCAGCCTGCGTCCGTTGCGTGCTTCTCGTTTCGAGCCGCCGTTCATCTCGACGACTGCGTTTGTGGAAACGACCATCGACCTGGCGTAGCAAAAATGTGATTGACCTGAAGAGCCGAATCGACGGTAGAATCCCGATCGTCCTGTGCCCATTGTAGTCGTAACTGACGATTTCGTTCGGTCAACATTATCACATACCAGGTATTTGTTCTTTTTTTTGTTTTTTTTTGTTTCTCCTCCGATTGCGAAAACATTCTGTTGGCACCCACCTACATAGGGAGAAATGATCATCACGATAAAATAAGAGAAATCAGGGCTCGCACGGAATAATTTAAGTGCTCGTTTTTCCCGTGTGCCGTTCGAGAGTGGAACGGTAGAGAGACAGCAAGAATGTGGTTCACTTGACCCTCTGCCAGGCACTTTATTGTGAACAGCAGAGTAATCACACAGATATAGATGTAGATGTTATAGGGCAAATTACGGACATTTTCCAGTCGTCAGGCAATCCCTCATATTTCCAAACGTTGTTTAACATCTGCTAAAATAAATAACAATAAAAGTGAAGTGAAATGGTGTATTGCGAGTGTGGTCATCATCAAACCATAACTGTTACGTGACTTATGTATTATGTTGGTTGTTTACATTAAAAAGTGAAGTTTTAATGTTACACTCATTTGCTCTTTTTCCATACATTAATGCATGAGTAACAACAATGGTGAGAAATAGTATACAAGTCGACACACGGCATAGGGAAACGTTACTTTACACAGGTAAACACCATAAAGGTCTAACCCACAGGTTTATAAAACGCATTGTGTATAGGTGCGTTCCTCATCTCCTTTAAAACCACTAGATCGATATCAACCAAACTTGGTACATGCACTGATAAGCCAAAACACTGTGACTATTGGCCACCGCGACGTTGGATGCCGCCTGATGGCGCTGCTGGCACGTGACGTGGTAACAAAAGTATATAGATGGAGCTGACACGGACGGACGATCGCCCTAGCGAAGTTGAGGGCTGCAATGGAGAAATCCATTGAGGTAAGTGACTTTGACAAAGGGCAGGTTATTATTGCGCAGAGTCAGTGGACGAATATCTCGAAAACGTGCTGCTTTGATGAGCATCTATGGAAAGACTTAGAAGGACAATGAAACTACCACTAGGCGCTAGATGGTTGGACGTCCACGACTCTTCACAGAATGTGGGTTCGGAGGCTTGTCTACTCTGTGGCATCTTCACCGAAAGAGAACAATACTGGTGCACGCACAAGTGTTTCGGAGCACACCTTTCATTTGTTAAACGTGGAGCTCTGCAGCAGACAACCGTTAGTGTTCAAATGTTGACCGACACAGGACCATCGGGATTCTACCGCTGATTCGGCTCTTCAGGCCAATCACATTTTTGCTATACTAGGTCGATGGCCGTGTCTTAATGTAAGCTACAAAATTCTGTCTCAGTGTTTACGGACGAGAATGGTCCCAAACGCAGGAGGAATTATGGGGGATTATCAGTATGGTTTCAAAACACAGCAAGTATAGATCTGATTTTTGCGTTCAGACCGGTAAACGAGAAAAAGGGAACACAGCGTTGATATTCACATGGCTTTTATAACTTCAATAAAGTTTATGACAGCCTACACAGAGGCACTAAAACCAATGTCTTGAAAGACTTTAAGTTTCCACAAAAGTTAGTACGTCTAATGTGTATGTGTTTGAAGGAATCAAGCTCGCTACAGAAATGTCACATCATTCTGAAATTAGAACTGGTCTTAGACAGGGAGACATCTGATCTCCAATATTAATTTCAGAAGAGATAGATCAGGAATACCAAAAATTAAACCGAACTGGAATAAAACTGGATAATAGCAATACATTGGCTTGCATATGTGGACGATGGTGTTCTAGTAAGTGGTAGCGAATTAGACTTGCAGCTCATGACAAGTTTTTACAAACATATTGCAAGGAAAGTGGGTTTACAAACTAATGAAGAGAAAACTGAGTACATGTTTGTGAGCAAAACACGCAGTCATAGTACACCACTGACAATTCACGAAGTAACTTTTAAAAGAATAACCAAATTTAAACATTTGGGAAGCACTTTAAGCGAGCAGAATCGAATGGAAATTGAGATTAAGGTGAGGATCAGAGTCAGAAATAGAGTATACTTTGTATTATGGAACATGTTGTACAGTGCAGCAGTTTCTAGAAGTTTTAAAATCAAACTGTAGAGTAAGGTGGGGCTTTCTGAATCATGGGGCTATATGGATAGAAATAAGACCCCATTATGTTACAGAATCTTTGCTAGACAAGTCGTGCACAAACTGCAAGTAGCCTTTTCCAAATATATTTAACCCAGGCAGCAATCATCCAGAAGGAAACAGAAGAAGTAAGACAGTACTGCTTACAAAAATCCGCCATGCAAAATTAAGTCAGTTTGAAATAAGATCTACTATTGGAATGCATGAGTGCTAGTTATAAGTCTTTCCGCAACCAGTTGTATAGAACAACTAGCGACATCTGTTGCAAATTTGAGCAAGTGCTTACATTTTAAAAATAATAAGGCAATGGGGCTATGTGAATCAGTCTTTGTGGGACTTTCTGAATCGAAATTTGTTGTTGTGGTCTTCAGTCCAGAGACTGGTTTGATGCAGCTCTCCATGCTACTCTATCCTGTGCAAGGTTCTTCATCTCCCAATACCTACTGCAACCTACATCCTTCTGAATCTGTTTAGTGTATTCATCTCTTGGCCTCCCTCTACGATTTTTACCCTCCACGCTGCCCTCCAATATCAAATTGGTGATCCCTTGATGCCTCAGAACATGCCCTACCAACCGATCTCTCCTTCTAGTCAAGTTGTGCCACAAATTTCTCTTCTCTCCAATTCTATTCAATACCTCCTCATTAGTTACGTGATCTACCCATCTAATCTTCAGCATTCTTCTGTAACACCACATTTCGAAAGCTTCTATTCTCTTCTTGTCTAAACTATTTGTCGTCCACATTTCACTTCCATACATGGCTACACTCCATACAAATACTTTCAGAAACGACTTCCTGACACTTAAATCAATACTCGATGTTAACAAATTTCTCTTCTTCAGAAACGCTTTTCTTGCCATTGCCAGTCCACATTTTATATCCTAGTCGGATTAAAATTACTTGACAGCACACTTCACGCGTTCATGCTCGTTTCCTCCAATCAGAGCGCTCAACGCCCCGCCTGAACCCTTCCCCGTTGCCATACTGCCACAACAACTGTTCAGTGTTCTCTCTTGATGTGCCTGCATCTTGAAGCATGGGCCGCAAATTTTATTTCGTATTTCATCGTACATGATAACCACACCACAAACAACACACATGCATAACGATGCAAATGAAATGCACACGTTTCATACACAGAATTGATTAAACACTGCTGGATACTTCTGCACAAGACACGATTCAGCGCCATAATCACAGAGATCGGCTTACATTAGATAAGCTACGCACGACACTGAGTGAAACCGAGTTTTTGAAAGCTGCAGTTCACCACTGCGACTGGGTGATTACACCCAAAAATATAATGACGTAAATCACTGTTGTGTCTTAGAGCAATGGTTAGCCTATGAACCTAACATGTTGAAGGTTGTTACATGTCGTGAATCTTTTTTTTTTTTTTATTTCTCTATCAAATGAATAGTTTGATTATCATTTTTATTCACTTAATTGGTTTAAACGTAATTTTTATTGATAATTCTTTGCCACGACTTTTCATCATCCTACTGACTTTTTGATTTGCTCTTATTTTTCTACTTATCATTGTTTTTTTCGTTTGGAATCTGCCTGTGTCGTCTATAATCTACAACCAAGTGCCAATGAAGACTGCTCGTCGGTTGGTAACGCGACATCTCATGTAGCCTGAGAGAGGATAGTTCCAGGTAACAATGATAGCGAGAAATTACAGTTTGCACCAAACTAAACTATTTCTGTCTTGAGTTCTCTCGTAGAGGCTAGCTTGAACAGCCGTGAACAAAGCGACCGCTATTTTCGTTCTACCGCAGATTGTTGACCACCGCTTTCTACGGTACACTGCACATCACGAGGTTGTCGTTGGTTTAGGACATGACTTTAAATTAGAGGCTAGAAAACACCGCAGTTCAGTCATCAGTCACTTAAAAACAGCTGTCGACAGAGCATCTCGCATTTTCGATATATCCTGCGGCGGCCACTTCCAACGCTGCGTTACACATTAACAGCATTTGTGAAGTAACTTGCCGTGTTTGCGTGTTACCTGTAACCGAGTGGTAGCTGGCGACCGATGTCGCAACGCGTCGCTGCACGAGACAGAAGTCAACTATCACGTAACTTTAAACAGACTACAGATATTCCTACTCTATGCGACTTATCGTTTTTATGGCACTCTTGTATAATTTACTCGCGTTGTTGTAATTTAAAACATTACAGGGACTTATCGTAGCTCGGTGGCATTCGGGTTCGCCAATATTATTCCTCAAGACATACCGCAAAGAAAAATACCACTTCCGAGTGGGTGTGCCTGTATCAGTTCGGCATCAGGTCGCTTACCGAAAGCCATCTACTACGACTCCGATACAAAAGGGATGTGCCGCCATAATTCATGGCGGCAATCGCTCCCGGCGTGGCATTGTGGTACACAAATTGCGTAATGGCGGCAATCAGGCCATCAGACATCGCGGGCCGCGCCGCTGGCCACGTGCCAGCGCAGCGCGCACGGTCCGCTTCCTGCCGACGCGGGGGTCGGAGGTCGCCGGCGCCGATACAGAGCCCCACTCTAGGGGCCGCACCGACGCTGCAGTGCGTTTTCGCAGGACAGATTATAAGAGTAAGGCGTGGTTTCAGCACAGTTTAACATACTGATCAGCCAGAACGTTGTGACCATCGGCTCACTATCAACATAAACCCGTCCAGGCGATATCAGTAGCACTTGGCGAGGAACGACTGTGTTCGTAGTACCAGTGAGCGTGCTGTCCGTGTGTAGCATGGAGAAGGTGCGTGAATTATCTGAATTTACTTAGGGCAGATTGTGATGGCCCAGAGGTTAGGAACGAGCATTTCGGAAACTGCACAACTTGTCGGGCGTTCGAGGAGTGCCGTGGTGAGCATCTTCAACACGTGGCGAAACCAAGATTAAACCACGTCCAGATTCAGTGGGCGTTTGGTGGCCATCTCTCATTACAGACGTCGGACGTCATATGTTGGGCAGCCTGGTAAAACAAGGTAGGTGGCGAACTGCGGCGGAACCAAAATAAGACATCAGTGCTGGGCAAATACAAGTTCGTCTGAACACACAGTGCACCGAACACTCCTAATGATGGCCCTCCGCAGCCGACGACCCATGCGTGTGCCAGTGTTAACACCAGACATCGACAACTACGACTGAAATGAGCACGTGACCATCGGCACTGGACGTTGGCGCAGTGGCAGAGTGTTGCGTGATCCCATGAATCCCAATACCTTCTTCATCATGCCTACGGGAGGGCGCTAATCCGTCGCCTTCCAAGGGGAACAGCTCCTTGACACATTTACTGCAGGAACGAGAAAGGCATCCAGCGGCTCCATTATACTATGGGGAACATTCACGTGGACATCCATGGCTCCAGTGGAGATCGTGCAAGGCACCATCACAGCCAGGGAGTGTCGTACCAAGTATACCCCTTCATGACGATCAGGTTTTCCGACGGCAGTGGTATTTTTCAACAAGGTAATGCTCAATATCACAAGGCCATGAGAGTGGTGAAGTGGTTCGAGCTGAGTGGCTAGTTCCAGTTGATGTGTTGGGCCCCCAACTTGCCAGATCTGAGCCCAATCGAACATATCTAGGATGTGACTGAACTTGGCGTCGGAACTCATCAACCCCGTCCCCGGAATTTAGAGAATTAGGTGGCTTCTTTGTGAATATGTGGTGCCAGCTCCCTCTAGAGACCTACCTAACAAGGCCTCACTGTTACCACACCACGATGCGTCGCCGCTATCACCTGTGTCAAAGTGGACATATCGGCTATTAGATTGGTGGTCATAATGTTCTGACTCATCAGTGTATGCAGTTGTGGCCCTCTATTCGGAAAGTTGCTACCATCAGACAGTTGAAAACTTACTAGCGTCGATAGCGCCAAGAAATCCATTCGTCACTTAACGTCAGATGTACCATAATACAGGGTGTGCTGGAAAGAACTTTACGACTTTGGAATGATATGGAAATTTGTTGAGGGAACCTACAGAATCGGTAGATGTGTCCTTTTGTAGCAAACAATCTCAGGTTTCACACACGAAAGTGTCAAGTGTCAACACACACTGATCGGTACTTGAACGCCAATAGTTTCCACCACCCTGTACACAAGAAAGCGGTCTTGAACACGTTGGTTCATAGAGCCAAGATTATCTCTGACGACGACCACCTACAGTCTGAATTGCAGAACTTAAAACGTGGCTTAGGGGAAAATGGATACAGCATAGTCTCACACACCTGACCAGTCGCAGTGCACTTGTTGACGTGTCAACATGAGCTTGGACAAATGGAACAGGGCATTATTGGTGAAGCTCTATTATCAAAATAACAGTAATGCTGGAGCTGCACTTCGAGAGTATAGTCGGCTGAAAGGATTACAGAAGGGTCCACTTTCTCCACTTGCTGTGCTGAGCGTGATGAAGAAATTCGAATCAACTGCAGAACTGTGCGTCGCTCCAAGAAGAGGCTGACGACTGGTTGCACCACAGGTCGTTGATAAAATCGCTGTTGCTATGACAGACAACGCTCCGCGCAATTCCCGACTGTCAGGAAGTGCATGTGTGGTGTCACAACAGTTGAAAATCCCGTGGTCTGCTGTACAGAAGGTGCTTCAGACCATTCTCAAATGATATCCGTACAAGATCCATATCGTACAGCAGCTTGCACTACAGGAATCACAACTACGTGTTGACTTTGCTCACCACTTTCTTGCAAGAATTGAAGTTCACGAAGACTGGCCCTGGATCATCCTATGGAGAGACGAAGCTCATTTTTCTCCTACAGGTGAGGGGAACACACAGAATTGCCGAGTGTGGGGATCTTCACCTCCGGTCACTGTGCGTGAAGTTCCTCTATATGGTGACGTGTCACCGTATACTTCCATGGCTTCGTGGCTATATTCATCATTGGCCCATTATTTTTTGAACAGGGACCAAATATGTGGAGTGTGACTGGTCAGTGTTGCTGCGACATGCTTCATCAACATGTCATACCCGCCCTAAAGGAGACAGATGCATTGAACTCAACAGTTTTCATGCAAGGTGGGTCCCCACTGCACATCACTCGTGAAGTTCATCTGCTTCACTGAATCACATCTGGAAACGATAAAATTATCAGCCAGTCGTTTCCAAATGCTTGGGCGGCACCATCACCTGATCTCTCTGCTTGTGATTTCTGATTGTGGGGCTGCCTAAAGGGTAAGGTTTCCCAGGGGAACGCTCATACATGTGCTGATCTGAAGCGCAGCATAGCAAGAGAGTAGCCAGCATACTTACAGACATGCTTCGTTCTGTTGTACATAATGAAATCCTGCACTTTCAGATTCTTCTGGACATTGATGGGCGCCATATTGAGCCTCTTTTGTAGCAGTTATTGTACCGCTATGTAATGGTATACTGTACCATAGGGGCACATTAAAAGTGTTTCAACTGAACTGATTCTGCATTATTTCTCTTCCACATGTCCTTGACATTAATGCTACCACGTTTGGTCCTACTACGGTAATTAGTTTCCGTGTTATAACGGGTTAAAAAGGGTAAGTTTCATTCTAAACACTCGGTACTTTAGAGATGTGAAAACAATGTATTCTCCGATTTCTTCTGTCTCTGAAAACAGCTCATATAAAAGAGAGCAATCTTAATTTCGCATGAGAAATTCGAGGTGTATCGACAACAATCCTCCAGGAAGTTTCATATCAGCACAGACTCCGCTGCAGAGTGAAAATCTCGTTCTGTTAACAACATTCTCGTTTCGGTTTGGGTAAAGTGGATTTTTTAAACTGCGGTTTCTATGGGGGTGGAATTGCAGTTAGAATTATACATTCAAGTCACGCATGCTTCTCTTGCAGTGTGCTCAGGGTTAGTAACATCCATCCATGGCCAGTGGCAGGAGTAGTCACAAGGCTTATGTCAACCGGAAGCTGTGGCTTAGCCTGTCATGACGAGCGGGTACAAAGAAAAGTTGCGGCCTGTCAGCTGTTGCCCGCATCTGTGACAAGTCCCAGCAGTGGCGCTCACAGCGCTCTCTGTGTGGCTGAATACAGAACTAACCATTATGCTGGTTAAGTGGCGACAGAAGTAGAGAAGTGCGATGCGTGTATTGCACAATTTTTGTGAAGAAATTAGAGAACTTTCAATATGGTGGGTGTTTGCGCTGGACGATTATTCCCCCATGTAAATTGATCTATTGGTGACTGGGCGGTCATGGTGATAGTTTCTTCGGCCTCTGAGCATTTGATAAGGCTGGCCGGCATGTGCATACCGAGGGATGGGCACGCAACTGCCGGCATGGCCGATGTTTATGTGGGCATGTAGTCCTCTCCTGGCCAGTGTAGTTGCAGCTTCCAGCACTCTTGCAGTTGAAAGATGGCGTGCAGTCCGCGATAGTGAGTTTGTGTGTGTGTGATCAGAAGGGTTTTTTTTTCGCCAGATGTTCAGCATAAGGTGGAAATGTTGTGTTGGTAGTGAGTTGGGCAATGTGAGGTGTTTGTGTTCCCAAATGTCAGTGCATACAAGACCACAGATATATTTATCGCAATGATGTGTTTGTGGCGAGTCTTTTTTTTCGAAATTTAATTACTTGATATGCAATATGTATGTATGTATGTATGTATGTGTGTGTATGTGTGTGTGTGTGTGTGTGTGTGTCCGAATGATTCTCAAATGTTGAAGACTGTGCATATGTTTTATTACAAAGAAGAATCATCATAAGCTGGTGGTGAGTGTTTTATGCGATCTGTTTTACTTACACCTTCCAGATGTATTTTTCCTTACTTTGTCTCCTGTCAATTATTAAACAACTTATTTAATAGGGTAGTGCAAATGGAACGTTTCTCGTCTTCTTTGTTATCACAATTGTGCTAGCTCCCCCTTCTTCTGTGACATCATAAGAGTGGGCAATTTTCCCGCCCAAAAAAAAAAAAAAAAAAAAAAAAAAAAGAATCACAGCCCAGCATTTCCCCCAAATTAAATTAATTAATTTAAATAATATTTAAATAAATAATCAATACATCGCTCGTATTTACCGCCAATTTCGTGTCCTGAGATTCCCCCCCCCCCCCCCCCCCCCCCCCGCAGTCTGGCAGCAAAACACAGACTCAGTCTTTTAACTATCTGTTCACAAGTGTCGAGGAGAAGCAATCCTAGGACAATTCAGCAGTAGGACAACAAGGTCAAAAATAAATGAAGTAGATGAATAAAGACAGTATCTTATATTCTTGCCCTCCAGCATTCAGCAAAGATTGACTCTGTTTCCCACCAATTCGCAAGTGTGGAAGGGAAGAAAAACTGGGGGGATAGGAGGGGGGAAGTGGGAGAGAAGAGGGGAAGTGGGGAAGGAGGAAGAGTGGGGGTCATCAGTGTGACATAGCCACATTACCCCCTTCCACCTCTGGAGAGAGGAGTTGGAGGACCCTCCAGGAAAGCCACAATCTTGAATAATTTTGGCGACAGTGCAAACTGGCATCACTTCAGATTTTTTCCACTACTGACATATACCACAATCCATGTGATAGAATAGTATTAGAAAAAAAAACGACGTAAGAGTATTGGATTCCTTCAAGTGTCAGTGTAACTGGCGCAAGAGGATGTGTCCGATTACACTGGGGAGAGCTGTAGTCAAGGAAGTACAGAGATGGGCGCCTGCAACCTGTAATTAAAGACGTGTGTGAGGAGATGCTGACGTAATCTAGGCTCGGCGCTGTCAACCAACGTCAGGGCACTGCTCGAGGCCAAGCGCACCTTACACTGATCGACAGCTGCAGCATAGCTTTCACGTGGCGGTAACACATATTTGTGAACACGTAATTACAGAAATGTTGCTATTCAGATGCGGTACTCATTAGTAGCAAGGAACACTACACAAAAGCGTTACAGTTAACGTTCCCATGGAACTTTTAGGTCCCTGGCATTAGCAGCAATGGCAAAAGGATAACAGTAGAAGCGAAGTGGTCTATAAGGAGCCAAGATGCGACAAAATCGAACTATGGGCCCCCTGGACAACTATTTTTGCTCCAACTATACTTCAGCACTGAAATATTGCGGTTTTCTCAACTTCACCTCATATGTTTGGGTAAATGATTGATAATGCCACTACGCAAATTATGACATTCCCAAATATTCCGTTTCATTAAAAGGCGCCAACAGTTTTACCTGCCACAGCCATGGGTGCCTCGTGGCGTCCCTTGCATACTAGGCGCCTATGTACGCCGCACACATTACACACATCGGCGGCGCGCCCCTGACTGAATGCTGCAATAAGACGCCCTATCAAGCCTCTCTTGTTATCTTTCTCTGGGGAGCAGTCGGCGCAGCAGTCTAGCCTGAAGTTCCACGTGTGAGACGACAAATCGCCGTAGCGTGGAGCGCCACATCTTCCCGTGATTGCTCATCTGTTTATTTATATCTCGAATGACGATTACAAAATTTCATCGCAGTGAAGTGTAAGATTATATTTTGTTAAGTAATGTATTTACACTGCAGTGACAAAAATCATGGGATACCTCCTAATATCGTGTCGATCCTCCTCTTGCCCAGCGTAGTGCAGCAGCTACTCGATGTGGCATGGACTCACCTCGCTGTAACTCCCGTGCAGAAGTATTGAGCCATGCTGTCTGTATCGACGTCCATAATTGCGAAAGTGTTGTCGGTGCAGGATTTTGTGCACGAATTGACCTCGATTATGTCTCATAAATTTTCAATGTGATGTATGTCGGGTGATCTGGGTGGCTAAATCATTCGCTCGAATTGTCCTGAATGTTCTTCAAAGCAGTCGCGAACAATTGAGGCCCATTGGCATGACATCGTCGTTTAGGGATATAAAGCCTATGAATGGCTGCAAATGATCTCAAGTAGCCGACCATAACATTTTCCAGTCAATAATCGGTTCAGTCGGAGAAGAGGATCCACTCAGCCCAGACAGTTACAGAGAGAACACCAGCTTTCACAGTGCAATCTTGTCATCTCGGTCCATGGCTTGGTAGTGTCTGCGCCACACTCGAACCCTACTATCGACTCTTACCAACCGAAATCGGGCCTCATCTTACCAGGCCACGGTTTTCCAGTCGTCTACGGTCCTACCGATATGCAAGCGATGTCGGGCTGTTAGCAAAGGCACTTGCGTCGGTCGTCTGCTGCCATCACCCATTAACGCCGAATTTCGACACATTATCTTAACAGATACGTTCGTCGTACCTCTCACATTTATTTCTGTAGCTATTTCACGTAGTGTTGTCTGTTAGCGCTGACAACTCTATGCAAACGCCGCTGCTCTCGGTCGTTAAGTGAAGGCCTTCGGCCATTACGTTGTCCGTCCTCAGTGGTAATGTCGAAATTTGGTATTCTCAGCTAATTCTTGACACTGTGGACATCGCAGTATTGAATTCTGTAACGGTTTTCGCAAAGAGATGTTGTACGCGTCTAGCTCCAACTACCGTTCCGCGTTCAATGTATTTTAATTCCCGTCATGCGGCCATAATCACGCGGACACCTTTTCACATGAATCACCAGAGTACAAATAACACCTCTACCAATGTACTGCCGTTCTATACTCTATGTACGCGATTCTATTACCATCTGTGTATGTGCATATCGCTATTCCGTGACTATTGTCACCTTATTGTAATTTGTATGTGTCATGAAGTCATCAAATACTTGCGTAAAGTATTTAGTTCATTGAGTTGTGAATTCCATTTAATTGAAATTTCGACTAGCATTGTTGGCACAATTGTCTGGCACCATGTCTTTTGCCTTTAAGAAGCATTAAGGTTTCTCTGGACAGGTCAAATTATCATTAGTCGAATTGATAATTTAATAGTTTCTTTTTTTCGTGGAAGGGTCCCTTTTTCATGGTGGAGAATGGACAGACGACGTCTCTATTTCAAGTACGCAGCTACAGGGCGGGCTAATGTAGAGCTCCACGTGACTAAGATGCAGCTGTTTCCACAAAAGCTGTTTTTCTAAATTCCTCATTAATAATTTGAAAGTAAGATGGAGTTTCATTTAAGAAAATTGCAACTATTGGATACTGATTCCAATTAGCCGCACGGAGAGGCCGCGCGGTTTACGGCGCCATGTCACGGACTGCACGGGCCCTCCCGCTGGAGGTTCGAGTCCTCCCTCGGGTGTGTGTGTTATTCTTAGCATCAGCTAAAGTAGTGTGTAAGTTTAGGGACCGATGACCTAAGCAGTTTGGTCCCTTAGGAATTCCCGCGCATTTGAACATTGCAGTTAATCCTTTGAGAGATTATAAAGTTGATTTTTACTAATAAAATTACATACACTTTACTGCCAGGAACACATATTATCAATCACTATTTATTCAGCGAGATATTTGCGAAACAGACTAAAGATCACACAAGAGAAAGAAATCGCAGTGATCCGCAGGCCGTATCTTCTATTTGGGCAAGACTAGGCGTCCGCCTAGGACGGCAAAATTTAAGGGCCGACAAAGGGCGGTTAAAATTAATTTAAAATCAAACAGCGAAAAAATTGAGCAAACGAGGAAAAAATGAAAAAGTAGAAAAATTGAAACACCGAATTGTTTTAAAAAGCATACAGAACAGTTACTTAATTAGTCTTTACTATACTTCGGCGAAAATAATCGTACTGTCTCTACCTATCTCAAAACTAAAGCAGCCGCTGCTGAGTACAAAACGGAAACAAAAATTACTGTACTTTGATTCATCTCTGTCACGAGCGTGGCACGTGCGCTGTCTTGCTGTCATGTTGTGACTTCATACCACACCTCCTTCAGTCCTACTGTCTGTTTTTGTATCTGATGATCATTTGTCAAGCGTCAGTTGTACTGACTGCTTCTATTGATGTTTTTAGCTCTACTATGATAGTCAATCACGTATTCACAAGCTAAGTCTTGTAGTTCTCTTTCAACATGTCGAAAACGAACAAAAGGTAAGCGTACATCATCGTAAGCATACCTAAAAAAATACATTGCCTTCTATCAAACAAATTGGTAGTTTTTTTTAATTAGACGAATATGCAAATAATAAGGAGCAGAGTGTGTCATGACCTATTAATTGATGAGACGTAATTGTTGAAATTGTCAGCCTTGAGCTTGCAAGCTGTTGTCTCAGCATAATTTACACATTAGTGCATACTGCTCTCTCTACGACCGCTGAGGGACTGGGGTGGCTAATAAAGTTGTACCATACTCAGCAGAAAATGCAAACAACGCGTCATTTATTTAATCGCAAATAAGTGGATGCTGAATAAAGGTAAGATTTATTCTTCATTCTAAAAATATTTCAATTAAAACAGAAGTGAAATAACATCACGATTGCCCAATGACCTTACTTGATGCTTCGCCATGTCTCCCTTTAATATAGCATAATTTTAACTTTCATGGAACAATTCATTAGCACCAGAAAATAGTTCCACAACTTTATTTTTTTCATTTCCTTACAATTAAATAGAATATATAATGAACGCTAAATTTGGTTGCTCTGGTATATTCAGTTGAATTATAGCTGAAAATGTCCAGGATTGGGAAATTTCAAAAAATGAGGACTAAAAATAAAAAAATTGAGGATATTTGTTGTTTTTAATCAGTTTCAAAAGAACTAAAGACAAAGCACGAAAATCTGGAACTATTCCCAGAAAATGAGGACACGTGGTCACTTAATGATTAAAAGTTTAATAAAAGATTTGCATTGTTGCGCCGTCGGATGTTGATGGTGGCGGAGGGGAGGGGGTGGATGTCGAGGAGACCGATGGTAGTAAAAAAGAGAGGATGTGATTTTGCAGTTCTCGCCCAGGGCCGCAAAACAACTAGCAACGGCCCTGGCAATCCGTCACACGAGCGACCTACTGCATCGTAGACCGCACTTGTATGGGAAAATCGCAGCTATCAGTCCCTGATTGCATGGAAATCCCAGGGAGTCTGATGGATCGCGTACGATTCCTGCTTACAATATGAATGCCTGGCTGGTTAGCAGCATTAGTTTCTCTGGTTACTACTCGTGGCTGTGCAATTTTGTTTCATTTCGTTTTTCACACTCTGAGTGAGAACTTTATATTAAGATTTATAGTTATTCAGGATCACGAACTATTCTCACCCCTCCCCCCCCCCCCCCCCTCCCAAGTGAAGTGGAAGCTGGAGATGCCATTTACATTACGAATTAATATGAAATACACCCTCCGATTTTGCACTTATTAGCAGTTTGAAGATTGTGCTGCAGAAATAAATTGGTGGGAAGTACATAATAATAGTCACGATACACTGGACTCCATCGGGTGAATTTGAATTATTTATGAAAGTTATCCAGTTCATTAAGGTTTTTAACTCCTAAACACAAAGATATACCGTAATATTAAGTTTACATTTTAATTTAAATGTTGAGGGCAAATCTATTGCACAGCTATACTCAAGTCCCTTTTCATTTCATATAATCTAACTTTTCCTCTTTCAATTTATAACAACAGTAGTTGTTATGAGTAGTGCTGGCAATGACAGCATATATAAGAAATATCGGGATGTAAAACAAACTGTGTAACCACTGTAAGTTGAAGTACAAGACTAATAAACGAAAAACGAATTTTGTTAACACACTGGAAAGATGTACACAACCTACGAGGCGTCACTGAAAAATGTAATATATGCTTTGAAGTAACCTACAGATCCAACAAAATCGTTTCGACACAAGCTAAATACATTACACTTCCCGTTTTATTAGTTTATTTATTTATTTGCAAGTATTCATGGTGATGCGGAGCTCAACTGCGACTGATGCTGAACGTAGTAGTTCATTTCCCATAGCAGAACTTCTCGACACAGTGGCTATTAATAAGACTGGTTGAAACTGCGCGGCAAATGTCTCGTGTGCAGCGAGGTCGAGGCGAGCAACCGATTGATGCGATACCGCATGCGACGGATCGCCTGTGTTAAGAGCCCTGTAAGGACGAAAGATATTTCTTCCCAACACCTCCGCATATACTCGAGGTGTTAATTCTTGAACTCAGAAAATCCCACAGCTTGGGAGCACCACTGATGGTTTACCTTTGGCGACGACTTCGTGATAAAATCAGTTTGCTGCTTGTCGGTATTCACAGAATTGACGCTGAACTTTCCTGCGTTAATTATCTCACGAATGTAGAGTTGCCCCAGGTCGATGTGTTTTGTTCGATCGTGATGTAAATCGTTGTGACTCAGTGCAATGGCACCTCTATTATCACAGTTATTGGTTTTTCGCTATACTTAATACACAATTCATGGAGTCATTATTGAAGGTATTTTGCTTCTTGTGTTGCTGTTGGTAGGTAGTTCATAGAGCAACCGTATGTCGCCATCTTGGATTAAATGAAACTGCTTGAAGTGGAACGAGTCGATTTACACGATATGTATGCATGATTTGTGTTAGTATACTACTATTTTTACTCATACCTACGCAACTGCATTTATTTTCTTTAATAATTTTTTTTACTGGCTACCAGTTTTTAAGTAGAAATGATGAATTAATTGGCATCACACTAGCACTCAGTTTCAGTTGTTCCACTTTTTCCAAAAGTTAGTACTTTACTGGCTGTGTCTTTTGTGTATCTCACAATTCTTTTGACTGTTTCCCAGTGGTTTTTTTCGATAAATGGAGTTGGACCTATTTACAAGCGCCACGGCATATGCAATGTCCAGTCTTATGTCTTGCGTCACATAATGGAGTGACCCAACGGTTTTCTGATGGAGAATGCGATATGATACAAGTTAGTCCTGTAACCTCCCCACAAAAAATGTATTTTAAAAATTGAAAACGAAAATGAGCCAAGTGTAACCTTCTCACAAAAAATATAATTTATAATTAAATGAATTTTTAATATTGTAACCTCTGAACAAAATTGGCTCCCATTTGTAGTCTGTGTGCAGAAATGCATTCACATTTAATGTTCCCACAAAATTCTTTTTTCATTTAATGTCAAGTTCGAAACAGAAAAATTCCTAAACACCAAAATAATAAAAAAATGTAGTAACCTGATAAGTTTTATGAGGACAGCAACGCTGCCCTTCGGCCCTGTATTCTGAATAAAAAAAGCAAAAATTCTTACCTCAATAAAAACTGCAATTATATCTGCTCTTAATTAGACATTTTTCGACACAGCTTCGTGCAATGCTGGCGTATATTTTTTTTTATTCTTGGAAGGAATGATAATGCATTGGAAATATTCTTTAAATTGAAATGAATGCTTTTCTTTAAAAGAGTTACTTTATATTATGAAAATTGTTGTTGGGGCATTTTTTGAACAAATTAAATTACAATTAACATACATTATTAAATATGCGCAAGGCTGCTTCTTTACCTTCTACAACAATACTCATCCTCCAGAGTCCTGACCAGAGTACCGAGCAGAGCACACAGCCGACACATGCCGACTCCCGCCGACTCACGCAGACTACACCAGACTACTACTGTCCACTTGCGCAGACAAGTGCAGACTAGCGACAAGCAACAACTAACGACAAACTACTCTCTGGTCAGAGATTCTGTCATGCCTCGCCCATCGCCGGCAAACAAAGCATACTTCTTACATAATTACATAACCCTCCACTGGGGGGGGGGGGGGGGGGGGGGGGGGGAGGGGTCAAAAATTTGGCAGCGATGGTGAGTCAATTGGACTTGCCATGAGCAACAAATTTTTCTTAATTAACTAACTTTACAATCACAGAATATGTACATATATATAGGTGCAGAACATGAAATAAAATATAGTGCACATGCACTGAGTACAGAACATATCAGGCAATGACAAAATGTATACACAATGAGTACAAAACATATTAACAAATGGCAAAAGTGCACACACACTGTAAAACTCTTTAGCATTTTTACAACAAATAAACATATCAAGGAGTGAAATAAAGTGCACACGCACTGTAGAAGTCTTTAGCATTCTTACATAACATATCATGGAATGAAATAAAGTGCACACGCACTGTAGTACAAAACATATCACAAAATATATACGTAATGAGTACAAATCATATTAACAAATGGCATAAAGTGCACATGCACTGTAAAACTCTTTAGCATTTTTACAACAAATAAACATAATAAGTACAAATCAAATTGACAAATGACAAAAGTTCACACGCACTGTAGTTCAAAACATATCAGCAAATCACAAAAATGTATATGCAATGAATACAAATCATGTTAACAAAATGACGAAAGTACACACTCACTGTAGTACAGAACATATCTGGGAATCACAAAATGTATACGTAATGAGTACAAATGGCATAAAGTGCACACGCACTCTAAAACTCTTTAGCATTTTTCAAGAATTTAAACGAATTGTATAAGTGTTTACCATTTTACAAGAACTAGGAAAGGAATGGGAAGGATTGCGTCATGGTTGTAGCACTTTAGGTTGCACGCAGCTGCACTGAAAGTCCATATCTTTCTATAGAAGCACAACACCAAGTGAGACAACCTGAAATTCTTTTCCTTGAAGTATTAATCAGTGTAGCCAAGACACTGAAATGTCGTAATAATATTCCATGCTATCATTTTGGTAGTACACCAGGTACAGCAAACAGTGGGACCATAATAACATCTCCATCGAACAAGGTGGTGGACAGCATGTCGTGTCAACACCACATTCTTGTAACGTACACCAACGTAGAATTAGTGCAAAACCAAATACAGTGCTCCATGGTCATGAGGATAGACAGGACAAACGGATATTGCAGTAATTTCTGGTAATTAGGGCAGAAGGTGAAGGACATTAAGTCACATACTAGTCTTCATTGAGAATTACACTAGTCTAACAACTGATTTGAGTAATTGGTGGCACTCATCGCCCAGTTACTGAACATTTCTGTACCATGTATGTAGTATTACAGAGTAATGTTCATAAATTATCTGAATATAGTAATTATTGGCACTCATTGGCAAGATACAAGCATTGTTTTATACATTATTCAGAAGTCATCATTCAAAATAGGAGCTAATGAATGGCATAGTATTAACACAATTCACTTAGTTATAGTAATCATTGGCACTCATTGGCCAGTTACAAAGCATTTTTTTATGCATTATTCAGAAGTTATCATTCAAATGAGTTAACTATTGGCATAGCATTTATACATAATTCATCTAATTATAGTAATCATTGGCATCATAGGTCATCTCATTACAATAATCAGTGGCATTCATTGGCCAGTTACAAAGCATTTTTATGCATTATTCAGAAATCATCATTCAAAATGAGTTAATTATTGGCATAGCATTTATAGAGTATAACAAAAATATTATTTACAGAAATTATGTGCATAGTATTTATGCATTATTACAAAGCATCATTCAGTATTACTCAGAATTCATCATTCAAATGACATACTATTCCGAGCTGATCAGTATTACTCAGAGCTCTCTTAAACTGGTACCATTATTTGGGACTGGTAATACATTTTTTTTTGTGCTAGCAATGCATTGCGTTGGGATCGATAATTAATTGCTGGGTCATAACAATATTTGCTTCTGAGTTATTGCTGCAAATGAAGATGTGTAACGTCATTCATCATGAGTCAGCTGTAGGAAGGTTATGAAACCAGTAGAGTATATGTGATCACATTCATAAATGACATAGGTTTAATGAACAACTGCTTATAGCACATTAACTTCATGAATAATTTATCCCGTAAAATATACAAAATGGATTATTAAACTGAAAGAAGAAATGCATATTACGCTGAAAAGTAGTGAACTTCGAATTAACAGGTAGTGAAATGTGTATAAAAAATATATATGTTCTCTAGCTGTCCTTTCCAAAACCTTCAGTCATCATACCATGCGATATAAGACATACTGTCAAAACGAACTGCAACAAATACTTAAACAACTACATAGCATTTCTTAACTAACAGTAAATATGTAAACTTCATCATTATCCTCATCTGTAAAGAAAAACTTCATTATTTCTTATCATAACTCCATTATTATCATCACCTGTAAAGAAAAACTTCATTATCCATAGTAGCATATTCTTCATCATTATTCATCACTATTCATTATCATCTGCAAAAAAGTCACTTCATTATTCATTATACAACTATTCCTTATTTCTAGTATATTCATCACTAAAACTAAGATGTGTAGTTCTGTCTGACAGCCTGCATCAATCGCCTCGTATTCTGAAAGAAATAATTAGTTAAGACTGCTATCATACGGTGTATATAGTATATTCTCGTTAATGCTTGTTAATTCTGATCCATTTACACTTCGTCACGAGGTATTGCATCTTCTTTCGTTCATTCCGAAGGTTAAATTCCCATTTCTGTTTAATTTATTTCTTTTACACGCTATTTCTTTCTGAAAATGATGAACAAAGATTAATGTCTGGCATTTAAATCATATACCCATTAAATAAAAACTGGTTTATGGTAACATAATTGAGCATACAGCATATCATGACAGAAAACGTAATATGTCAAAAACATAGACAGTGTTCAGAGTCAAAAATGTTCACAGAGTATCACAATGTAGCAGCAAAAAAAAATGTAAAACAGTCACGATGTTGAGATATCATTAGGCCAAATGTCAAAGTCAACTGCTATTTGTTATATCTTAAATATTTCATAGTGCATACAAACAAAACAGGAAAACAATCATACATACATGAAAAATGGAAAATATGCACGGTCTGATATATGATGACAAGAAATGTGACCTTCTTTGTGTTCAGCTTGTATGTTGTGTAGTTAATAGAGGCGAGAATTGAAGACTTTAATGGAGAGAGAATTTAATAAAATTAATATGTCACTAGATAAATTACATAATTATTCATAAGATACGTAAGTTTATCTGGAAAAATGTGCACGGTCTGATGTGTAACGACAAGAAAAGCGACCTGCTAACCTTACCTTGCCGAACACTTGCCAAGAAAAAATACAATAATCATCAGTAAGTGTTCATGTGTTTATAATTGCATAAGTGGTCATAAAAAAATTATCAAATAGCATTTTAGTGTGATAAATCATAAAGTATCTGCATTCAATAAAAGGTTTGATGTTGGAGATGTGGTGGTTCCCTTTGGTTTTTCTGGTTCTCAAAGTTTCGACGTGTACTACATTGGGGTGAGGAATGCTGCGAATCCGATATGGACCTGCGTATAGAAGCTCAAATTTACTGCATCTACTCTTTCCTCTGTTGGATAAATAGTGTGTACGTACTAATATCTTCTGTCCCATGTGAAAGTCACGGCGTGTACAAACCTGTTTTTGCTGTCTTCTCCGGCGCTCTGCGGCACGTTTGATGTTGTTCAGCGCAATGTCAATTATTTCATGGTGTCGTAGTCGACGAGATGTACGAAAGGTTACTAATTCTTTAATTTTGTTAGGTGGTTCAACATTTTTCAGTATAACGGACGGAGATAGCATAGTAGATTCATTTGGCATGGAATTAATTACATCCTGGAATGAGAGTATGTATGTGTCCCAATGAATATGTTTTTTATGGCAGTATATTCTACACAGTTTACCAATTTCTTTCATTAATCGTTCACAAGGGTTCGAAGAAGCATGGTACCTGGATATACAGATCGGAGAAATATTTCTAGCTCGTAACATACGTGTCCATATAGCAGAACGAAACTGTGATCCATTGTCGGAAATTACTCTCAACACATGCCCTACATGAAATAGAAAATGTTTTACAAATGCTTTCGAAACAGTTTTAGCAGTAGCTTTGCGTAACGGAGTGAAGGTAACAAATTTTGAAGTGAGTTCAACAGCGACGAAGATGTAGCAAAAACGTCTATTAGTTCTGGGAATCGGACCAAAAATGTCTACAGCGCCCATATGTCTCAATTTAACAGGTACAATGGGATGTAATGGAGGAACATGTGAAGTCGTGTCTGATTTAGTTTTCTGGCAGATTTTACATGACGCTAAACTCGTCGTATACGTTTCTCCATGTTGGTAAAATAACAGTTCTGTCTCAGTATAAGAAAACATTTTCTGGCTCCGTAATGTGCGTAACTTAAATGAGTATACCAGATTAATTTGTTAACAAGTTCGTCAAGAATGCATAATAACCAGTTGTTGCTGTCAGGATGAGAGCGGCGAAACAGAATGCCATTGCGTACAGTGTAATGGTTTCTAATGGTAACATTATTCCTATCTTGCCAAAGGTGTTTAATTTCTTTCCACACATTGTCTTTACTCTGCTCTTGTGCTACGTCTTGTAATGACGACGAAATGAAATTTTCAAATGCAACTTGTTAAATGTACATGACGCTGAAATTTGCTTTGCAGAAGTTGGTTGCGATGTCTTGCTGATTTTTGTTAAGAGAACGGGATAGTGCGTCTGCTACAATATTTTGTGTACCGGTAATGTGAACAATTGTAAAATTAAATTCCTGTAAATAAAGTTTCCATCTACTTAATCTGTCGTGTGTAAATTTAGCCGAAAGTAAAAATTGTATCGCTCTATGATCTGTGTAAACGGTAGTGTGTCTTCCATAAAGAAAATGCCTAAATCTAGTAGAAGCCCATACAACACAAAATGTTTCAAGTTCTGTAACAGAATAATTTCGTTTAGGAGGTAACATAATGCTACTTGCAAAAGCGATGTTTTTAATTACTGTACAACCATCTTCTTCAATTTCCTGAAAAATATGTACGCCTAAAGCGGTGTTAGAACTGTCAGTGGCAATGGAAAAATTTATGGGAAGATCTGAGTGCGATAAAAGTGGTGCATTCAACAAAGCATGTTTCAAATGACATTCTCGTGAACAAGATTCTGCGTGTCAAAAGTATTGCTTGCGTTACTGGAAGATGCAACCTGTACTGTATCTAGTCAAATTCTATCTGACGTGCTATTATTTTCAGGAGGATTCTGTGGCATTTCGACTATTTGTACTGTTCTATTATTTCTTCCTGACGTATTACGTTCTGGATGATACCTACTGTCTGGTTCATTCATGATAATATGTTGTTGCTAATGTTCTTGCTGCTTATAAGATCGACTGTTATTAAATGTACGCTGAAAATTGTACTCATTATTTTTACGTCTGTCATGATAGTCATTTCTGTACGGTGCAGTGCGATAGGAATTGAAATAGTGTGTTTTCTGTACGTGCTGATTCCCTTGTTGCTGTGCGTTACTATTTGTTGGAGCTGATGCTACACGTATACGCGGCGAAACATTAAAGCTTGGTTGACCTTGTGCATTACACTGTTGGTTAGGTATGCTAATCGGTCGGTTTTGTTGCTGTTGCGGTGAAAAACGTCTATTGTTACTAAAATGTGTTTGCCACTGCTGAAAATTTTGACGATTGCTGAAAATGCTGTAGATACTGATGATTACAAATTTATCTGTTATTAAAATTACGACGATAGTTGTCATTTCGGGAGTGTCTAAAGAGAACTGTCACTGTCGGTAAAATTTGTCACGTCAGGTTTTCTTTACTCTTTCTTAATCCTAGATAGAGCGATAGTTAAAGAGCTATTCAGATAGATATAAAGGATAGTAGAAGAGAAGGCAGCAGTGCAGAAAACTAAAGATGAAACAGCACTACTACGGCTCAGGGCCCTGTGCACGCTACGGCACATATTCATCGAAGTGTAATGAATCCCCTGAGGTCAATTACGCGCTGCAAATAAATTTTAGCTTTTGCATTACAGGCAATGGCGGTGAAAATTCAAAAGCAAATTGCTGTATCCATGCTAATTCTAATTTCTGCATTACACGAAATGCCGGTAAAAATTCAAGAGCAAATTGCCGTATCCAGTTCAAAGCGTGTACCTGTGCTCTGTCATTTTTAAATACTTTAAATTTTTTTATGGATAAAAATTGTTTATAATCAACGTTATCGGTTGCCGGTTCGCCTTGCAAAAAACTGCAAATAAATTCAAGTTTGTGTGTTATGGTCCAAGTCGGTGGAAAAGCAAGGCTAAATTGTTGTATCCAATCCAACGGGTGAATCTGTGTTCTGTCATTTTTAAATACTTTAAATTTTCTGATGGATAGAAAATGCTTGTAATCAAAATTATCGTTTCTGTACGTCTGAACAGGTTCAGCATTGTATGAGAATCTATTTGTCTGTGACTGTTCGGAATCTAAGTCACATACTCTCTGTAAATTACCCAAATTATACTGGATGTGTGAGTGTGAGAAATGTTCGGAATGTGCCGTATGCTGTGACGTGTTATTAACTGAAATATTTTTTATCTCTGTCACTTCTTGCTGTAAAGTTGACAATTTTCTACGTAATGTATTATTGGACGAATCTATCTCACTGATCGTCTGCTGTAGATTTTGGAATTCAGGTGTTTGATTAAACGAAATCGGTGAAGTATCGTCTGATTTGCTGTCATTATTACTTTCAATAACTTCAATACGACTGGCCAATTCATCATATTTTTCAGTCAGTATTTTTACCTGATCATCGTTTTTAGTATCACAAGCATTAATTTGTTTTTGTATTTTACGTGTGGTTTCGTTCAATTTTTTAACGTCAGCTTTGATGACATCGAGATCCTGAATTAGTTCTAATTGTTCAAGTCTGTCGGTCACTGTCTGAAAGTCTACTGTGTGTGTATCTGTTTTTGATTTAAGATTGGAAATTTCATCACGCAATTCGGTGTTCAACTGTTTGATAGTGTTAATTTCGTCTGATACTGTAGCTATATTGTCGTCTACGTATGGTTTTGCTTTCGTAAACAATTTACGTTTATCTTCCTGTCTCTGTGCAGTAATTGTTTCCATGACTTGTCGCTTTACTTTATTCTGTTCCTGTACAATTTTACGGAAGCGCGTTTCACTGTTTTGTAGGTGATGATTAAAACGTTCGTCAATTTGATTGTTCTGTTGGTCAAATTTCGCGTCTACTTTTGCATCCAGTGTGCGTGAAAGTTCTGCTGACATTAATTTAAACTCGTCGCGTTAACTGTGTTGTGTTTTCAGAGCATTGTTTAGCGACTGCACTAATTTCGTCTCTAAGTGATTCAGTTCTAGCTGTTTGCATATCCCTTACTTCTTGAGCAACAGATCTAATTTCTTCACTACTTTTACTAGCACAAGCCTTAATTTCTTCACGTAATTGTTCTTTAGTATCATGGCACTGCGCGGCAACGGCTGTAATCTGTTCACTAAGCTGTCTGGAATTGTTGTCTAATTTTTCATGAAGGTTGTCATGTTTTTCATTAAGTTGTTTGAAATTTTCATTAAGGTTGTCTTGTTTTTCATTAAGTTGTTTGTTCTGTTCACTAAGTTGTTTGAAATTGTTATCTAGTTTTTCATTAAGTTGTTGTTTGAGATTTTCACTAAGTTGTTTGAGATTGTTCTCTTGTCTCTCATTCTGTTGTTTTGAATTTTCGTCTTGTTTTTTATTATGTTCATTCATTTGTAGCAACAATGCCATAATTTGATCCAAGCTAAAATTAGCAACTCTATTCTCTGTGCTGTGTGATGGTGTATCTGCAATTGTCGCGTTTTGTGTATCCATTTGGATATTCTGTGATTCTTGAAAAGGTTTGCCAATCGGATGTGCACTGTGCGTCACTACCTCGGAATCAAATAAATCTGACGTACTTTGAGTACTCTGTTAATTTTCGTTACCAAAATTTGTCTGTTCATTACGTAAATTTTGCAAACCGGGTGTATCAAGCTGGGCAGCGTTCATTGTAACAGAACGTGCCGCGTCATCCATTGTCGTTAAATTAACATATGACACAATTGAATTTATTTGCTCATTACTAGGATCAAAATCAATATTAGTGGTCGGTACGCACTGATTGTCTACAATTAGAGGATTATCATCATTACACTGAGTACAAAATTGTTGAGGCTTTCGTGGCCACTTGTTGACAAACTGCCTATTGGCTTCTGTCTCGGGTTCTTCGGCCGACGTTCATCTAATGATTTTTCTGACGTTTCGCCAGCACGAGTGGCTGGCATTGTCAAAGCTTCACCCTCCATTGCCGGTGGTGAACTGGAGCCGAGCTCGCGGGCGCAGACTATATGTACCTGGCGCGCCAACGTCCGAGGGCTTCTCCGCGATCATTTCCGGTGTGGTTCTCCTCTTGCTACCTGCGACGGTCGTTCGCTGCAGTACGGGAAGCCAGGATCCGTTTACCTTAAGGCTTTCCTCTTTCTTGTTCAAACTGTTCGCGTGTTTTTGTATTTCTACAGCTTCTCTGAACAAGCGCGTGTGATAGTGGTTCTCTACAGCCAGAACTTCCGTGTCGGCGAATTTTATTACGTGGTCGGTCTCATTCAGTGCGTGTTCTGCCACGGCCGATTTCTCCACCTTCTCCAACCTGCAATGTCGCTTATGCTCCTTGATTCTGGTGTTAATGGATCGTCCAGTCATTCCGACATAAACTTTTCCGCATGTGCATGGTATGCGGTATATTCCCGACATTGCAAGTGGGTCTCTTTTCTCCTTCGCCGATCTAAGACACTCTTTGATCTTCCTTGTCGGTTTGAAAATCGTCTTTACGCCATGTTCGCGCAATATACGGCCGATTCTGTCCGTCACTCTGGGAATGTATGGCAGAAAGGCCGTACAAGACATTTCTTTTTCTGGTTCCTTACTTCGCC
Organism: Schistocerca piceifrons; assembly: GCF_021461385.2. NCBI lineage: Eukaryota > Metazoa > Arthropoda > Insecta > Orthoptera > Acrididae > Schistocerca > Schistocerca piceifrons. Next base: position 305,536,285 of record NC_060143.1, read on the forward strand.
GAGTGTTTGGCTCAGTTACACTTCTAATATCATTTGTGGAGTACCCATTGCTCCTCAGGACAGTTTCCAGGTGTTGCATTTCTCGTTTGAGGTGTTGCGGCTCACATATTCGTCCTGCTCTCGTTACGAGCGTACTAATCATGCCTCTTTTCTGGCTCGGGTGGTGGTTTGACAGTTTGTGCAGGTATCGGTCCGTGTGAGTCGGTTTTCGATACACGCTGTGTCCCAGGTTTTCGCCGTCCCTTGTGACCAGCACATCTAGAAATGGCAGTTTCTTGTCCTTTTCTACTTCCATGGTAAATGTTATGTTGGCATGGAGGCTGTTCAAGTGTCTTAGGAAGTCACCGAGCTGTTCTTCACCATGGCTCCACACCACGAAAGTATCATCGACGTACCTGTACCACACCTTAGGTTTGCAAGTCGCCGAGTCCAGTGCCTGTGCTTCGAATTGTTCCATGAAGAGGTTGGCCACCACTGGACTGAGAGGACTACCCATGGCGACGCCTTCCAGCTGTTCGTGGCAGAACACGCACTGAATGAGACCGACCACGTAATAAAATTCGCCGACACGGAAGTTCTGGCTGTAGAGAACCACTATCACACGCGCTTGTTCAGAGAAGCTGTAGAAATACAAAAACACGCGAACAGTTTGAACAAGAAAGAGGAAAGCCTTAAGGTAAACGGATCCTGGCTTCCTGTACTGCAGTGAACGACCGTCACAGGTAGCAAGAGGAGAACCGCACCGGAAATGACCGCGGAGAAGCCCTCGGACGTTGGCGCACCAGGTACATATAGTCTGCGCCCGCGAGCTCGGCTCCAGTTCACCACCGGCAATGGAGGGTGAAGCTTTGACAATGTCAGCCACTCGTACTGGCGGAACGTCAGAAAAATCATTAGATGAACGTCGGCCGAAGAACCCGAGACAGGAGCCAATAGGCAGTTTGTCATTACACTGAGTGTCTCAAATACTATCGGTCAAATTATTCGAGTCGGCTATTTCACTCATTACACATCGCGATGTACTGTTAACAGTTTTTCGCGGCATTTTTCACAAATCAGAATTAAGCACAAATGAAACAAGGACAATGCAAATGCAACAGACACAAATACAACAAAAAGCAACAAATTGCTGATGATCTGTGAAAGAAAGAGTGACAAATTAGTAAAATGCGTTGCACCAGATGCAAACTACATATAAGTAAATAAGAGCAGATATATGACTACTTCTCAGAAGATTCACAAAGAAATAAGATCCTTGCCGGATGTCGCCAAGTGTAACCTCCCCACAAAAATGAAAATGAAAATGAGCCAAGTGTAATCTTCCCACAAAAAATATAATTTATAGTTAAATGAATTTTTAATATTGTAACCTCTGAACAAAATTGGCTCCCATTTATAGTCTGTGTGCAGAAATGCATTCACATTTAATGTTTCCACAAAATTCTTTTTTCATTTAATGTCAAGTTCGAAACAGAAAAATTCCTAAACACCAAAATAATAAAAAAATTTAGTAACCTGATAAGTTTTATGAGGACAGCAGCGCTGCCCTTCGGCCCTGTATTCTGAATAAAAAAAGCAAAAATTCTTACCTCAATAAAAACTGCAATTATATCTTCTCTTAATTAGACATTTTTCGACACAGCTTCGTGCAGTGCTGGCGTATATTTTTTTTTATTCTTGGAAGGAATGATAATGCATTGGAAATATTCTTTAAATTGAAATGAATGCTTTTCTTTAAAAGAGTTACTTTATATTATGAAAATTGTTATTGGGGCATTTTTTGAACAAATTAAATTACAATTAACATACATTATTAAATATGCGCAAGGCTGCTTCTTTACCTTCTACAACAATACTCATCCTCCAGAGTCCTGACCAGAGTACCGAGCAGAGCACACAGCCGACACATGCCGACTCCCGCCGACTCACGCAGACTACACCAGACTACAACTGTCCACTGGCGCAGACAAGCGCAGACTAGCGACAAGCAACAACTAACGACAAACTACTCTCTGGTCAGAGATTCTGTCATGCCTCGCCCATCACCGGCAAAGCATACTTCTTACATTCCTCATCTGTCAATTTTTATCCACATTTTTGCAGCTTCAAACTACGTTCGAGTGGATGTGCAACCAGATTGCGATCTTCCATACTAAATTCTCTGATTATGTTTGCTGCAGATATGCTTTGATCGACAGAAATCGTCTCTTGTTTTCTGGTTCGTTTTATTCCCATTCTAAGACACCAACTGAGTTCACCAATCTCTCTCATCTTCAACTGATTCATTAATTCTTTGTTCAGTTCTTTTTTTGAGCGGTTATTTCCATTCGATACGACGGTCAAGTCGTCTACATAAACGGTTGGAATGAGTATGTTTTCCTTCCCAGTTCTGTAGTAAATGCAGAAATCCTAATCTGCATTCCTTAGTGTTGTTTTACATAATGTTATACCCAACTTCTGATACCAAACATATGACACCTGTTTTAGATCATAAATTGCATTCTTCACCTTGTAAAACTTCGTCTCCTTCCTATTCTTCACGTACCCTTCAGGCTGAAGAATGTAAACTCCGTCATCAGGATCACCATTTAGGAATGCACTTCGAACATCCACGTGTTCAGTGTCAAGATCACATTCAGCTATTACAGCTAACAGGATACGAAGTGAAGAATGACGAAAGTCAGGCAAGAACATTTCATCAAAGTCCATTCTCGGTATCTTGGAATAACCTTTTGTGAGAAAACGATACTTATAACATTCAATTTCACTACCTGACGTTTCTCTGAATTTATGTACCTATTTCGAATTGATTGGCTTTCTGTCTGATGGTAAATCGGTCGAAGTCAAGTCTCGTTTTCAAGCAATGACTACATTCGTCATTTAAGGATTCCTTTCACTTTCACGTTCATCACAGCTCATTACTTCGTTATACGCATCTGGCTTAGAAATACCAGCAAAACAAGCAAAATCATCATTAAAATATTTGGGACTCAGTTTTCTTTCACGTGAGTATTTTTCCTAATGTCTAAATACACAGCTTCCGTATCTGATTGATCAGTGTCCCTATGTACGTTACCATTCACTGTCTGCTCTGTGTCACTGTGTGCCAATTCGAGATAAATTGCATGTCTGTAAACATCAGTAGGTAGTGTCCGACCCATTGCCTTTTCAGTGATGTCATGTTCTGCAGCCGACTGAGCGCTGCCCGTACGATTTTCGTCAATCGGATTACTATTTTGTGATGCTGTTTTCAGAGTAGCATTTTGAATTTTCGATGTATTGGCAATTGTTCTTTACTCAGTTTGGATCAGTTAGGCAGTACGGTTTATATTTTTCGCCACACGTTCAAATACTCGACGCCCAAAGATTTGTAGTTGATTCAGAGCTATTCGAACAGCGCTCCATAATTCTTCAGGAGTAAGATTTAGATCACCTTTTGTTCGAGATCGATTCTTCAGATAAATGGCAGTGAAGCCCCAAATTGCTTGCTTGTTTCTGCATCTATTAGCGTCGATCATGCTTTTTCTGTGATCGTCCGATTCAGGTGTTCCGCAATTCCTTTTTGTTCTGGTGTGTAAGGAATTGTAGTTTCATGGTAAATTCCATTCGCGTTTAGGAATGGCTTCATACACTGATTGACAAACTCTTTTCCGTTCTCCGTTCGAAGTATATTAATTTTTTAACTAGTTTCATTTCCTACTCGAACTTTAAACTTCACATACTTATTTTGTTGATTTTTGCGTGTAACCAAATGACTTTCTTGGAACATGGTCTGTAAAAGTGAGAAGATACATTGCTCATCCCCATGAAGCTCATTGGTCCACAAACCCCACAACACATTATGCCAAGTAGATATTTTATTCTTATACTTGATGTTTTTGAAAAAGGTTGTCGAGACTGTTTCCCTTTTATGCTAGAAATGCATGACCTAAATTGATGTTCGACCAATTCAATTCATCAGCCATTTTTCCTTTTTACTAAACACACATCACCATCATTCATCCCCATTACGGTCGGAGGAAGGCAATGGCAAACCACCTCCACTACGTGGGGGACTAATGACCTTAGCTGTTTAGTCCCCCTTAAACATCCCAACAACCACCACCACCACCACTAGGACCTTGAATAATACAGGGGTGCGCGTCTCCCGCATCGTTCCCCTACGCTCTGTGAAGGAGTATGGGACTTCATCATCATCATCATCATGTCTTCATGGTCTAAATGCCCCAATCCTATATGCCACAATTCATAACTCTTGATTTCTACACCGTTTTCGTAATGACAAACTTCATCTAATCTATACATGCCACTCATTTTAGTTCCAGTTGCTACTGGTGTTCCAGAGACAGTTACATCATTTTCGTTGACAGTTACCACATTTATAATCATCAAACAACACACACAATCGACGTTTTCTCGTTTGATAAACCGGCAGCATGTACGAGGCGTGTTTTTTAAGTAAGTACCGTTTTGAAATTAAAAAAAGACGAGCTAAGATATCTCAATAACTTTATTTTTAGAAGAGAACCTGTACCTTAATCTACGCACTGACGCCGTTACAGTCTGATTCTTCCTTGTTTACGTTGTGTACTGAGTGTTTAAGATGCCTCCGATAATCGTGAGTCCCGCCAACTGTGAAGTACGGGCTGTTACAAGATTTCTTAGTGCAAAAGGCCTAAAAGCGATCGATATTCATGGTGAGATCTGTGTAGTTTACGGAGATAACTTTGAGTGATAGAATGGTAAGAAAGTGGATGAGATCATTTAAAGACGGCCGCACAAATGTGCATGATGAACAACGGAGTGGACGTCCTTCGGTCGTTAATGAAAGTTTGGTGCAGGAAGTGGACAATAAGGTGAGTGAAAACAGACGCTTTACGATTCCCAACTTGCGGGATGACTTTTGTAATGTTGCTCGTAGTGTTTTGTATGGCATTGTGAGCGAGCACTTGAATTGCCGAAAATTGTGCGCAGGCTGGGTACCGAAAATGTTGACGGATGTGTACAAAACCAAACGTTTAGACAGTGCATTGACTTTCCTTGAGTGGTACCACAACGACGGCGATGATTTCTTAAGCCAAATTGTTACGGGCGATCAAAGCAACAGTCCATGGCAGTTAAGCAAGGGCATCGTTTTGCTGCAAGACAATGCCCGTCCGCATGTGGCGAATCAGACCAATGATCTTGTCACATCTTTTCGATGGGAAACTCTAGATCATCCTCCGTACAGCCCCGATCTTGCGCCCAATGACTACCATCTGTTCCTGCAAATGAAGAAACACCTGGGCGGTCAGCGTCTTCAAGACGATGACGAAGTCAAAACAGTGGTGACGCAATGATTAACAAGTCAGGCGGCAGACTTCTATGAGGAGGGTATTCAAAAACCGGTACAACGTTATGACCAGTGCCTTAATATTGACGGAAATTATGTAGGAAAGTAGATTAAGGTACAGGCTCTCATGTAAAAATAAAATTATTGAGATATCTTACCACGCCTTTTTTTAAAATTTCAAAACGGCACTTAATTAAAAAACACACCTCGTAGTATCCGAGGCATTGAATATATGCAACCTGATTAATAGTTGTCTTGTTATTTTCGTCACAGATTACGTCAGGACGAACATAGCCCTTGTAGTGTTTCATTATTTTTTGGAGAATGTGGTGATACGAGAGAGCAATAAAGCTGTGGAGTCACTGTAAGACACCGCTCGTGCGCTGGCCGTCAGAAGAGCGGGCGGCAGCGTGACAGTATACGCAAGTCAGACGCACCTCCCCTCTCCGGGAAGACCACACGACATAGCGCCCACTGCGACACGCATAAAGGACACCGACGATGGCGCTCGGGGCCCAATTCGTCAGCGCAGATCATCTCTGTTCGACAGTTTAGCCCCAAGGCACAGTGGCTCAGTGGCTACAGACGTCATAGGTAGTTAGGTCTGTGACAACCAGCGCAGCTAGAACGAGAACTCACTGTTGAGTTGACAAAGGACTTTACTCAGAGTCTGAAAATGCTTGTTACGCTGTATATGACCGCTTTTGAGAAGCACTTACGTGAAGAACATAGTGTCACGAAGGCAATTTCGAACGGTTTTCTCTTCTTGAATTCGTATTTCCGTTAGTAATATGACACTTTTGGCTTTGTTGATCAAACTGGTTTTTGTTGATATATTTCGAATATCAAATAAGAGAAGGAACTGATGTGAGAAGCATGCTTTCGTAATCCATTTAATTAAACTTTTACCATAAGTAAATCTGTTTAATTATTCAATTATAGCACTGTCTGTTGATATCCTATAGCGTCCCCGGCTACTCTGGTCCGGCACCCGCTTGCTAGTCTACGAATTACTGTTGTGACCGTCCGGGATACAACAGAAACAAGAATTCTACTTTCGCTACGGTTCCTCCCTTTAAATGAAACAGCATAAAGAACGAACGCCGCTCGATCGTTAATGATATGGAACGCTACGACTACTAGATATACTTCAGATATCACCTTTTTAGTAATGTTCACAACTTCTCGCTGATTAATAGCAATAAATGCCCTTGTCACTTACGTACCCTGAGCAGCTGTATGTCGCGCCTAATATATATATATATATATATATATATATATATATATATATATATATATATATATATATATATATATCGTTTCTTCCATACTTCTTTCATTCGTTCTCCATGTTTTCTTTTTCTTTCTTCTGTCCATTTTGTTCCTGGTCTCTTTAGTGCTTCCTGCTCCGACAATACAATCCACTTTTCCACCTTATTTCTAAAAGTTTTTCTATCTCTGACATCTTCAAGTTCAATATTTGCTTTTTGTAAATCTAATTTTACTTGGCTAATCCATGGTGTTGTTGATTTGACTTTTTCTATGTAAGTGAGAATTCTGTTGGTGAGTCGTGTGGGGGGAAGTCTAGTGACATAAAATTTTAATCTTCGCCTTCTTATGTCTGCTGCCAGGTTTGATATAGTTTCTGTGGTTCTTCTTGATTGTATCCGGTATCCTTCTTCTGTTAATTTTGGACCTAAAATCTTTCTCATAATTTTGCGTTCTTCTTTTAGTATTTTTTCTAAATCACATTTTGTGTGGAGTGTGAGCGTTTCACTAGCATATAGTGCTGCTGGCTTAATTACTGCGCAGTAGTGTCTGATTTTTGTGTTCGAGGAGATGCATTTTTTATTGTATATTTCATGTGTCATACCATATGCTCTCTTCATTTTCTGTTGTCTGATCTTCTGTGCAACTTTCTCTCCTCCGGTTGGCTCCAAAATTTCACTAGGTATTTAAAATGTTTTACTCTATTTATTTTTCCATATTTTGTGTTCAAACTGTGTATATGGAATTTCGTACAGAAAAATTCTGTCTTTTGAAACGAAATTTGTAAACCTACTTTATCCGCGCATTCCTTAAGGATCTCTATTTGTTTGGTGGCGATTTCTTCATCATCTGCAAGTATAGCCAAGTCGTCCGCGAATGCTAAACAAGATATCTCCACGTTGTCTTTGGTTCTACCAAGATGGATTGGTTTCCAGTAGGATTGATTTTTTAATTCTTTTTCCCATTCCTTAATGACTTTATCCAGGACTATATTAAACAGAAGTGGAGATAGCCCGTCACCTTGACGTACTCCAGTTTTTATGAGAAAAGGTTCAGAGATTTCTCACCTGAATTTAACTTTAGATACAGTGTCTGTCAGTGATTCTTTGATAAGCCTTAGTGTTTTGGAGTCAAGTCCAAGTTCCTCTAAAATGTTAAACAAAGATTGCCGGTCAATTGAGTCATAGGCTTTCTTAAAATCTACAAATGTACAAATTATGGGGGCATTTCTAATTGCTTTGTGTTTTAATATTGTCTTTAAATTAAATATTTGTTCTATGCATGAGCGACCGGGGCGGAAGCCTGCTTGATAATCACCAATTTGGCGTTCCAGCTGCTCTTGTGTTCTTTTCAGCAGGCATGTTGAGAGAATTTTGTAGGTGACTTGTAAAAGTGAGATTCCCCTGTAGTTATTGACATTTGTTCTGTCTCCTTTTTTATGTAACGGGTGAATAAGGGCACATTTCCAATCCTCTGGTAATTTTTCTGTTTCCCATATTTTTGTTATTATTTTTGTGAGCTCTTGCAACGTCTTTGGTCCTAGGTTTTTTAATAGCTCTGCAACAATGCCATCTTCGCCAGATGTTCTATTATTTTTTAAGTTTTTAATGTGACATTTGATTTCTTCCTGTGTTGATGGTAATGAATCCGGTTGAGCGTTGGCACTGATTTCTTTGGGAAACCTTAAACTAGGTTCTGGGCAATTTAGTAGGTTAAAAAAATATTGAGCCAATACTTGACAGTTTTCCTGGTTTGTTAGGGCTAATTTACCATCTGGTTTTCTGAAACATAAATTTTGAGGGATATATCCTCGTATTTTATCTGCGAAAGTTCTGTAGAAGTCTCTTGTATTATAGTTTTGGAAATTTCCTTCTATGGCATCCAGTTGTGCCTTTGTGTACTTCCTTTTCGCTTGCCTAATAGATTTTGAAATCTGTTTTCTAACCTCGTTAAATAAATGTAGACTTTCTTGTGAGTTTTTACTGTTATATTCTTGAAATGCCTTTTCTCTCCTTTCCAATGCATTTTCACAGTCTGAATCCCACCAAGGGTGTTTGAATATCTTTTTCAAGGGAATAGTTTCCTTAGCTATTCGCGTGATTTTAGAATGAAATTCTTCCCATGTGTTTGCCTTTTCCTTCTCCCATTCTTCTTTTACTTTAGATTCTTTAATCTTCTTGGTGTCATATTTCTGTATTTCTGTTTTCTTCTGATGACTTCTTCGTGCTGTAAACTTGATTTTAATTCTAGTTAGGTTATGGTCTGAATCAATGTTTGCTCCTCTGCGTACTTGGACTTCGTAAATTTCTTTTTGTACTGGGTATGAAATCGCCACATGATCTATTTGAAACTCGCCAATTTGTTGTATAGGAGATCTCCATGTCTTTTGTTTTCTTGGACATTTTCTTAGAGATGTTGACATTATCTTCAGGTTATTCTGCTTACATAGTTCGACGAGCCTTGTACCATTTTTATTGGTAAATTTATGTGCAGGATATTTGCCTACGGTTTTTTGGTGGATTTTCTCTCTACCAATTTGGGCATTAAAATCGCCGAGTAGAACTTTTGTATCATCTTTTGGAATCTTGGCCATTATATTCTCCAAATTTTCCCAGAACTTTTCTGTTTCTATGGGGTTTTTCTTGTTGTCTCCGTTTGTGGGAGCATGAACATTAACCATTGTGTATGTTTTGTTGGCACATTGTAAGCGCATCGTCATTATCCTATTATTTACGGGAGTAACTTCCTTGATGGAGCTGAGCACGCTCTTGTGTATGATAAACGCCATCCCGAGATGGGGGGCTCCTCTTCCAATTCGTTTATCCGTCTTGCTCTTAAAGATGCGATAGTTGCCATAATCTGATGTTTCTTCATCTGTAAAACGTGTCTCCTGTAAAGCTAGTATTACTATCTTTTGCTTTTCAAGTTCTGTTGTAAGGTTTAGAAGTTTTCCTGGTTGGATTAATGTATTTATGTTAAAGGTTCCAATGTATGTAGGTGTTTTAAGTGGAAGTTTGCCAGAGAGCTCCGACTTTCTCTGATGTAATCGTGTAAGTCCAGGTTCCCCAGAATCCGAATTCCTGGTTGCCATCTGTTGATGGGTGGATTGGTTACCACCTGGGGTAATGTTGTTATTACTTGCACGAGTCATACTTGCTTGTAATCAAGTTGGTCCAGTGTTTCCACTGGGTGTTTAGAACCAGGGATTGTTAGTTCCTGGCGCATTATGACCAGCCGCACATTGTGTGAACAGACGCTGACCAGGATGCCGATGGTTCCCACTTCAGACGCGTCCTGGATTTGGGTGTTGACAGTGCTTATTGTAATGGCGGCACTTACTCGCCATGACACAGCAACGTCTTCGGGTTCTGTGGTTTTTGAATGAGTGTGACCCTTGCCAAAAGTCACCCTCCCACACCCTCGTGATGCTGCCGCCTCGGGGGGGGGGGAGGGGGGGGGGGTACCATTACTTTCTTCGGTTACGATAAAATATTATATTCAAATTACTTTTGAATTAATGGCGCCACATTCACAACATTGAGTAGGATAGTAACAAAGCAGCAAATTCTCTGTTTCTCCACATATATTCATGTTAATTATTATCACTGAGCCAACTATGTACTCTGTGTCAGCTCACATGGAGGTTAAAAAAGAAGGGAAATGGCGCTGTAGACTTACCCTGTATGTTGTTTTGAAACCAAAGTGGGCGGGGCCTGCCGCCATCTTAAATGGCCCAAAACATTTGCAGACAACTGTTTACGATTGCTTCTTGTTCATTAATTCTGTCTTGTGCACGCAACAACTGTTTCAAATAATAAAAACACAATACTTACATGAATAACATAGTGTCTGGAAGGCAAATTCGAACGTATTTCTGTTCTTGAATGCGTATTTGCTCTAGTTACATGATACATTTTGCCTCGTTGATGTAATTGTCTTTTGCTGATATATTTAGAATAACAAAGAAGAAAAGAAAGTGATGTGAAAAGCATGTTTTCCTAATGCATTTAATTACACTTTTACTGTTTTTGTATCGATAGCAAATGAAGCTGGAACTGCGAAACCAATACTTGTTTGCTTACTGGTACTGCTTTTTGTTCATTATATTTTCAGCTTTCATCTCGTATGCACACATTTATAATGTTCACGTTTGCAAAAAATTACCTACGTGTTCTTTGTTAGCCCATAAATGTGTGCAACGAGAAAGGAAGCAAGCCATGTTATACATTTATGGCCTAACAAAGAACACGTAGGTGTTTTTTTTTTTTTTGCAAACATTGGTCTCCTTGTAGGTTACACAGATTCTCACTTTGAAATGTTACCTATGATATCTCATCCATTGACTGGCCAGTACTAGCAACTCACAAGGTAAAAAGCCCACTGCGATAAAAGTAAACAACGCAATCATAATTCATTTAAATAAATGGCTCCATCTGTTTTTGTGTTTTGGTCGGTATTGTTCGTTGCGTTTGGTCTTGGCGGACGTCACAAGACATCCGTGCAAGTTGATCGTTAATGCCTTTACTCAGTTTTTTTTTTTCGCTGCACGCCGAGCTACCGAGTTCTTATATTAGAGAACTACCCGCCTCCAAAAATTGTTTATAGCTTAATCAGCGAACAATGTCTTCGAATGTATTGTCATTCCTTTAAACTTTAGAGACAGTAATAAATATATACATATTATACAACTAATACGGGAACATAAAACACTTTTGTTACAAAAAACAGTATGACAAAATTTAACCACTGAAATACCCGGCGCGTCTTAAGAAATATTCTTTCTTCCTTTTTCCAGTTAATCCCTTTTCAGTTGAGTTTTTGAAGCGAGTGGTACTTCCATAGCCCAGCCAATACAACGTAATAATGGTAGGCTACTCTGCACTGACAGTGCACTCATTAGGTTATCACCAGTCAATGCAGCTTAACAAATGTAGCTCGTTGAGTCGTGGACTGCGAGGTGGCATCGTGTTTGGTGCCAATTGTGTCATCCCCGACTATGTTTGCCATCTGTCCCCATATGTCGGGCCCGTTACCGTTATGGACCTTCTCGCCCCGACACCCCCACCCGCCCCATTTTGTCTCGATTTCGCAAAATAGTGTTACAAGTTGGGCTCAAGCACTGAAGTAATGTCATCTGTTAGAGCAACATGTAAACGCAGCCTCAGTTACTTTTACTTATGTCAACAAGCATACGTTGACAAGGTTGTCTCATAGATGGCCGTTGCATTCTGTGTCTCCTGCATGGATGGCGCAAGCATCTTCTAAATGGGCCGGAACTATTTAAGCAGCGCCACGTGGAAGAGTCGAGCAGTTTCTGTTTGGAATGCGATCTGATAAGACGGTTCTTTCTAAACGTAATGCGAAGATCAAGTGCAAGTTAGTAATGTCTGAAGTGTTTGCTCGGGTATATAGGGCATCAAGTGTATATGACGTGTACTTCGATGACTAAAGTGCTATTGCCGACTGTTTGCAGTCTAATAAATTTATCTTATAGCTTACAAAAATTCATAAGAATGGAAAGAGAAAGTGTCACTTTTCGGATGATTGTACAATAGAGTGGTCTTTTGTCAAGAAAGAACTTACGGATCAGGAATCATTGTGTGAGATTTATAGCTGTTCCATCTCAGTAACTCACAAAGATAAGGTAGATGTGAGGCATAACAGTTCTATGAAGAATCATACAAATAGATTCGCCGTAGCATCGACATCAAAACCTATTTCTACATTCATGATTCAAGAAGATACCCAGGAGGAATTGCTCGTTCCTCCTGCACAACTAACAACAAGTTATAAAGCTGTCAAGCATCATCAGTCCCTCAGTTCTCTTGACGGTACCATAAAAGTGAATGCCGCAATGTATCCTGACTCCAAAGTCGCCACAAAGCAGTCTACAGTTAGACCAAAGCTACAGCGATTGTTAAAAATATTCTCGCACCACACTCCGTGTCCAAAGGCATAAAACAAATTCAAAAAGTTTCATTTTATGTCATAGGCACCGATGCATCCAACCACAAAGCTGGAAAGATATTTCCTGTAGTTAAATAGTTTACTGAAACTAACTGAATCCAATAGAACCTGTTGAAGTTGGATTCACTGAATAAGGAAACCTCGGAGACAATTGTAAAGTTTTGTCTAGACACTTTAGGACAACTGCAAATTCCCCTAGATAAATTAATCGCTTTTTATGGAGACACTACCAAAACCAACTCCAAAGGGTTTCTTAGACGAGGCCAGAGGAAGTGTTTCACGAACTTAAAGAATAACCAGGAAAAATTTTAGAAGGAATTGGAGGCCCTGCCCATATTCTCCACAATACAAAATCAAGCGCTACTGGAGTCTCTTAACTGTCGACATTGAAATAATCGTGATGAAAATATTTATTTCTTTTTCGACATACGATGTAAGGAGAGAGAATTGGAAGAGCTCTGCTTATATGTTGTTGTCAATTATTAGATTCTTCTGTCTCACTCAAAAACAAGACGGTTGTCGTTAACGTCCGCAGTTGAGAGAATTCTTAAGCTTTGGATTCCATGAAAACAATTTTTTGACTGAAGACAGGTAATCTAAAATAATTTCGGATTTTTTCAGTAGTCCGATCAGTGAAATTTACTTCCTATTTCTGCAGTACAACTTGGCTCTGTTAGATAAAATATAAAAAGCGCGGTGAAGAATAAAGTGTCGATAGTTGAAGTAAAAAATATATTAATCGGCATTCAAAGATGTCTAAATAAAACGAGAACTGCCATTGTTACTGGCATGAAAACCAAAATGAATTTTAACAAATTAAAGATATAATAACCAATAAATAATTAACTTGGTTTCGAAATTTGAAGAAGAGACAATGACTTTCTGTACCATAGTATTTAACTGCTAAGAGAAATTGACTCTTTCTTTTAATAAATATCAAGTATTTCATTGGATGATGGCATCTGAAACCCCAGGTTCAGTGTTGATTGAAAACACTATTATATAATAGACCAAAAATGATGTGAAGATTTCAGGTGACAATTGTTTCCAGGGATATATGTATCTGAATATCTTTTTAGAAGTAAACATATGATTCGGAAGAACGGAAGTCTAAACACTCTGTTGCAAAAAGGCGGATTTACTTTCATCAGAAAACCAAAAATCCTGAACACAAGTGCCCCATTCACAATGCCACTGTGGGAAGATATTTTCGCTGATGTTGGCCCAGTGGACTGATGAGAGAGATCGACTGCTACCAGGGACTGTGTAATCGGTTTTACCGTGCCAGTTTAACTACTTAAGCTGATTTGCGTCGAGTTTTGTAAATGTGTAAAAATGAGGAAAGACTTGCTGAAAAAGGTGTTGTTGTTGTTGTGGTCTTCAGTCCTTAGACTGGTTTGACGCAGCTCTGCATGATACTCTATCCTGTACAAGCTTCTTCATCTCCCAGTAACTACAGCAACCTACATCCTTCTGAATCTGCTTAGTGTATTCATGTCTTGGTCTCCCTCTACGATTTTTACCCTCCACGCTGCCCTCCAATACTAAATTGGTGATCCCTTGATGCCTCAGAACATGTCCTACCAACCGATCCCTTCTTCTAGTCAAGTTGTGCCACAAATTTCTCTTCTCCCCAATCCTATTCAATACCTCCTCATTAGTTATGTGAGCTACCCATCCAATCTTCAGCATTCTTCTGTAGCACCACATTTCGAAAGCTTCTATTCTCTTCTTGTCCAAACTATTTATCGTCCATGTTTCACTTCCATACATGGCTACACTCCATACAAATACTTTCAGAAATGACTTCCTGACACTTAAATCTATACTCGATGTTAACAAATTTCTTTTCTTCAGAAACGCTTTCCTTACCATTGCCAGTCTACATTTTATATCCTCCCTACTTCGACCATCATCAGTTATTTTGCTCCCCAAGTAGCAAAAATCCTTTGCTACTTTAAGTGTCTCATTTCCTAATCTAATTCCCTCAGCATCACCTGACTTAATTCGACTACATTCCATTACCCTCGTTTTGCTGCTGTTGATGTTCATCTTATATACTCCTTTCAAGACACTATCCATTCCGTTCAACTGCTCTTCCAAGTCCTTTGCTGTCTCTGACAGAATTACAATGTCATCGGCAAACCTCAAAGTTTTTATTTCTTCTCCATGGATTTTAATACCTATCGATTGAATAACATCGGGGAGAGGCTACAACCCTGTCTTACGCCCTTCCCAACCACTGCTTCCCTTTCGTGTCCCTCGACTCTTATAACTGCCATCTGGTTTCTGTACAAATTGTAAATAGCCTTTCGCTCCCTGTATTTTATCCCTGCCACCTTCAGAATTTGAAAGAGAGTACTCCAATCAACATTGTCAAAAGGTTTCTCGAAGTCTACAAATGCTAGAAACGTAGGTTTGCCTTTCCTTAATCTAGCTTCTAAGATAAGTCGTAGGGTCAGTATTGCCTCACGTGCTCCAACATTTCTACGGAATCCAAACTGATCTTCCCCGAGGTCGGCTTCTACCAGTTTTTCCATTCGTCTGTAAAGAATTCGTGTTAGTATTTTGCAGCCGTGACTTATTAAACTGATAGTTCGGTAATTTTCACATCTGTCAACACCTGCTTTCTTTGGGATGGGAATTATCATATTCTTCTTTAAGTCTGAGGGTATTTCGCCTGTCTCATATATCTTGCTCACCAGATGGTAGAGTTTTGTCAGGGCTGGCTCTCCCAAGGCTGTCAGTAGTTCTAATGGAATGTTGTCTACTCCCGGGGCCTTGTTTCGACTCAGGTCTTTCAGTCTCTGTCAAACTCTTCACGCAGTATCATATCTCCCATTTCATCTTCGTCTACATCCTCTTCCATTTCCATAATATTGTCCTCAAATACATCGCCCCTGTATAGAAAAAGGTGAAATCTTCCGAAAAATATGGTGTACCGTCTACTTCTGCCGCAACAAGCTCCATGTAACTGAGTTCTTAAAAAAAAATTAATTAAATAAATTTTTTATTTCATTTCTAGACCTCCGCCCCAGAGTGTCCTGAAGAGGTGCCAGTTAGATATGACAAGCCTATCCCAGACAGGACTATCGTCAGGGCTGCTGAGAGCCAGCACTGGGCCCTGTCTCCAAATACGGCAATGCAGCCTTATTGTAATGTCGAAGAAGGTTTTACACCATTTAAACATACCATAATTGGGGAAGATTGGAAACGCAAAAAACTAGTACTGTGAAAACTCTGAGTTCCTTAAATAAACATCTTGAAGGTGATCTTCGGTGTGCTGCAGCTATTACTCTGATTACACACTTTTGTGCAAAGAATACTTTCTCTCTTAATGACAAATTGACCCAAAATATGATGCCATATGAAATCAGTGAATGAAAATAGGTGTAGTAGGCTAATTTACTGATATGTTTATCATCAAAATTTGCAATAACACTAATAGCATAAGTAACTGAACCTAACTGTTTCAGCAGATCATCGGTGTCTTTCTTCCAATTCAATTTCTCATCAACGCTCACACCTAGAAATTTCTAGAATTCTGCCTTAGCAACAGATTTCTGTTCATAGTCTATATTTATCAATGGTGTTATGCCATTTACTGTACATAATTATATAAACTGTGTTTCCTCAAAGTTAGTGAGAGTCCATTTGCAGAGAACCACTTAATAATTTTCTGAAAGAAATTATTTACAATTTCCTCAGCTGATTCTTGCTTGTTGGGTGTGATTGCTACACTTGTATCATCAGCAAAAAGAACTAGCTTTTCATCTTCGTGAATATAGTCGTTAATATATATTAATAACAATAATGGACTTGAGACTGAACCCTATGGGACACCATTCTAAATACTTCCCCAGTTAGAGGTCTCTCCTGATTTTTGCAGACTCTCTGTACTGCTAATTTCAACCTTCTGCATTCTTCCAGTTAAGTATGAGTTAAACCATTTTTGCACTGTCCCAGTCATACCACAATACTTAAGCTTATGTAGAAGACTTTCATGATTCGCTGTATCAAAAGCCTTTGAGAGATAACAGAGTATCTCAATGGGTGATGTTCTGTTATTCAATTCATTTAATATTTGATCAGTGAAAGCATATATAGCACTTTCCGTTGAAAAGCCTTTCTGAAAACCAAATTGACGTTTTGTTAGTACTTAAGTTTTTACAAATATGTGCCACTATTCTTGAATACAATACTTTTTCAAGAATTCTGGATAAAGCCGTCAGAAGTGAGACTGGGCGGTAGTTGTTAGCATCAGGCCTATCACCTTTTTTATGCAATGGTTTAACAATAGCATATTTCAGTCAGTCTAAAAAAGTTCCCCGTCTCAGTGAGCTACTACGTATGTGGCTGAGAATACTACTTATTTGTTGGGAACAAGCTTGTATTACGCTGTCGGAAATGCCGTCGATTCCATGTGAGCTTCCTAATTTCAGTAGAAGAGGTGGGTTATATTTCGATTTTATCAAACTGCATAGGTACTGCCTCTTTCATATACTGCCGCGCATTTTCTAATGAGTAGCTGGACCCTATTTTCTCTACAACACTTAAGAAATGATTATTAAAAATGTTTTCTACTTCTGACTTATTGTTAACAAACTATTCATTGAGTTTGATAGAAATACAGTCTTCCTGTGCTTTCAGTTGCCCTGTTTCCCTTTAAACAATATTCCAAATTGTTTTAATTTTACTATCTGATATGCTAATTTCAGACATAATGCACATACTTCTGGACTTTTTAATAATCCTTCTTAATACAGTGCAGTAGTTCTTATTATGTTTCACTGTTTCGGGCCACTATTAATGGTACAAGTTCAGCTGCATGTTGGATGCAGCGTTATGCCTACTTTGTATTACGGAACATGTAAACATTCAAGGAAATTATACGAAGTGTAACATGTCACTGCATTGTATATAGAAAGCAGACACCAGAAAAGAAACCGCGGGAAGTATTATTACTCAGAGCAGAAATTTTCTATACAGAATAACAGTTGCTATTTTTTTGATGTCATAAGCAACATAAACACAAAGATTACTTATCAATAATACAATGTCTGCAAATGCTTCGCTTTCTATGCAAAAGCCAATGCTCATCATTAAAATTTTAGATGTTTTTATTTCAGCTATTATTCCTACCACAGGAATGAATTATTGAAGTTAGAGTTTTCTTATGCAGGTAAGGCACAGAATATCTTCTGAGAAATTTGTTCACTTAGTTTCGGCTACTAGTACTTATAACCGTGGTTTTCTACAAAAGTGGGAAATGATGGGCTCCCTAATTACGTATCGTACTATGGAAGTTAGGTTTCCTGCCTCCCTGTAAGTAATTTCTTCAGAGCATACTTTCTGGAGCCACATTTTAGATTTCCAAATATATTATCATTCAGAATTAGGAATGATTGTGGTAGCTCCAAATTCATACAACATTTTTCAATATATTTACAATTTTGATTATATTAATTATAATAATTTTGCACAAAAAAAAAACACTTGGATGATGTGCCATGGCTAAGATCATGCTCTAAATTTCACACTCTTTTTACAATGAACTCCTTCCACCATTTCCATTGCAATATACTGTTTCCTTCATCCCAGTGTAAGTTCAACACAATGCATTTATGAATGTATATATCAGTAAACAGACGTCAGCACACTAGCATGTAAACCAGAATGAGTAGTGTAATAGGTAATATGTTATAACCTCTTTGCCTACAACGCTGTCGGTGGTGCTTTGCAAGACTTTCATTCAGCAAATGTTTGAATCACATCATCAAAGCGAAGTGGCCTTGCCAAACTAGATTCAGTTGCCAAGCTTCTTAAATCTATGAGACTTTGTTGATGCCTAGTTGATCTGAGGCAGTTTTCAACACGATCCAGAGTGCTGAATGACCTTTCTCCCCCAGATACACTCACTGGAAGAGTGGGAGAGATGTATAAGACTACACACAGATTGGGCACTAAAGCTTGAAATTTGAAGCTCGTGCATCGTACTCAAGAGATCTAATGGTTCCAAACTAACGCCTCCAAAGTATAAAGTGTTTTCAAATGTGACTTTTCATTTTCAAATGTTTCATTCCTTCTTCTAAATCTGTTGTGACATCATTGTGGTATTCATTAATAAATTACTTGGATGCCTCAGTGACCTAATAGTCGATCATCTTCGTATATTTCCATAAAAACCCAAATGAATAATCTAAAATCTTCACTGCTTCATAGCGGATCTTCAGATTAGACACTAAATTGTCAAAATGATATAAAAAACTTTGCTGTTGAATAAATCTTCTGAATTCACATCTGTCACTTCAGTCCTGGTTTCATCATGAAATGATTTCCCTCTCTTAGTGCGTATCCCTGGCAAATAAGGATCGATATTAATTGCACTGGCAACAACCTTAGATTCAGAGAGAATGGTGTCCCAATTTTCGCGAAGATATTTTAATTCATTTAATAATGTCTCAATATTTCATACCTCAACATCAATGGCAGTATTTCGGACTTGCAGTAATTTTCTTCAGTAGACAATTGGTACCAACAAATTTAGCCAAATTAATGTCATATTTAAACACTTGAAAGATCTCACAGAATTTGAAACTCTCTGTACCACAGAACGTGTTTCAGATGACAGATTTAACTTACTGCGAGTTTCAACATCAGTGACAGTTTTATGGAAGTGAGCTGCAATTGGTCTTACAGCATCTATACAAGCAGTCCAGTGGGTATCAGACATGGTGTATAAAAAACTTCCAATACACTGTTTCAGAATTTCCCAACGCTGTGGGGTGCAACTAAACAAGTTGTATAGTTGTTGAATCACTCCAAAAAGTATCAGCTTCATGACAGCTCTCAGCTGCACGTAATCCACCTAACTTAAGGCAATAACAAGCACATGGAGAAAATTTTGCAAGAGACTTCCACTGAAGAGAACCAGGAGCTCAAGGAGGTAACAGTTTTGTTTACATAAATAATCATTTTGTCTAAGAAGGTGTCAGTCTTCGTGCAACCACACGTACAACAGCTTTGGACTGCTCGCACAGAAGATGCCTAATTACCGGAGATATAAAAGACTTTCGTGGAAGACCGTATACAAGGGTATCGACGATTTGGAGATTACTGCAGCCGATGCTGTTGGTACCCAAGTTATACTGCACGGTCCCTCTGAGTTTTGCAGATGTGTAGTGAATTTTACCTTTACCAAAATTGATGCTACACAGTGTGGTAATGGTTGGTTAACAGAGCGGTACAATGGTGATAAGGTTGAAACAGTTCCAGGACTTGAGACCTTAAATGTAGGGATGTCATTGTCTATTGTACCTTTCAGATTGGAGAGGTATATAACAGAGATGTGGGTAAATCCTACTTCACATTTACAATGACACTTGTATTAAGGTTGGTTCAAATGGCTCTGAGCACTATGGGACTTAACTTCTGAGGGCATCAGTGCCCTAGAACTTAGAATTACTTAATCCTAACTAACCTAAGGATATCACACACATCCATGCCTGAGGCAAGATTTGAACCTGCGACTGGAGCGGTCACTCGGCTCCAGACTGTAGCGCCTAGAACCGCTCGGCCACCCCGGCCGGCCTTGTATTAAGGACCAGGAATCATCGTAAGATTAATTAATAAGAAGGAGTATGTATATGGATCAAGGGTGATTTTGTATCTTGTGTCTAAGCTCCTTCATAAGCCCCACTCATATTACTTTCGTTGCCATACACCTCTAAATATTTGCAAAGTTACGCAAATAAACGTAAATTGTAAATGA
Organism: Schistocerca piceifrons; assembly: GCF_021461385.2. Classification (NCBI taxonomy): domain Eukaryota; kingdom Metazoa; phylum Arthropoda; class Insecta; order Orthoptera; family Acrididae; genus Schistocerca; species Schistocerca piceifrons. The sequence continues at coordinate 305,556,624 of NC_060143.1, forward strand.
AATTAATTCAAAACTATGCAGATAATTGTTTATACATATGTATTAAATCTGTTGTAGAAATTCAGTACAAGGATGGTAGCTTCTAAAAAACCAATGCAGAAAAACAGAGATCATGTGAGACAGCTATTTCACAGTTTGGAGATCATATGCAATGAAGTGATTAGTGTAAAATTGCAGTATCGACACATGTTTGTCTATAAGTATGGTATGGTTCCTAATGTGATCAACATTGACCTTTACACACTGCAGATTGCTCTGAGGAGAGTGTTTGAGTCAAGAACTTCTAAGTTCAGGGGTGGTAAATTTAACCACCATATGAAGGTTGTTGTTATGTGAATCCGTGTATTGTTAATTTTCTCTGATTCCAAGAGAACAGGGTTCCCTTTATTTATAATTTGGAACGCTGGTGTGTGATTGATCATGCTATATCGGTAGCTAGGAAGACCTTTCTAAGTGCTGATGCGAATAAGCAGATTAATTTAAAAAGCTTAGCTTCTGCAGTTCTTATTAATTTTCGGTGTTTTTGTAATTTTGATTGGTATTGTGGATTTGGTCGGACGGAGGATCCAGTTAGCTTCTTGTAAAGTAAAGCTAGTGTCTCTGTTGGTCCACTCAAAGGAAATTGAGTGTGAGCTCTCTTTTGATTTTTGATTTAATGTTTGCTAGTGGTTTGGGATTACTCGAGGAAGGTGAGTCCTCTAGGTATGTAAGTGGTTACTGCACTTGGTATAACAATCTCTAGAAATGAGTAAATCAGGAAACTCTATGATGAAAGAGTGCAGGAAGTGTTGAACGGTGGTATAGCAGTGATCTTTCCCTTGAAATTTGGAACCATATTAGGAGACCGCATGTGTCTATGCTGGAATTTGGTGACTGATAAAGTGACGAGTGACCGTTTTTAGTTTTCGTTCATTAATGGGCTTCGCGATCTGTCAGCGCCTGAAGAGGCTTAGCTTTATCTGTGAATTGCCCTAAAGTTAGTGTAAAGTGGCTGTGACACTTAGAATTTTTGTTGTTCTTTCTATTCCGTTAGAGAGAATTTAAGTAGAGTTTCACTCGAAACTAGGCAGTCCTAGAGCAGACATTCATTTTTCAGATATTTAATCTGAAGTAGAGATGTGTGAAATGCGCGGAAGTCAACATCTGCTGAAAAATGTTTTGGATGGTTTGGTGGACCATATTTTACCGCGTCATCTTCATTAGTTGCATAATTTAAAGAGTTTAAACTTCCAACATCAAAATCATTACGGGCATTGGTCAATTGTTCACCTGAAAAAAAAGTTAATTTTTTATTCATCGTTAAATTCATAACTGCAGCCTGAATGTGTTGTAAACGAATTTAAAAAGTACATGCAACACTAGAAATGACTTTCATTGATGACCTAAAGCTTAAGAAAATACATTATAAAATTATAATAAATGTTAAAAATTGTGTCGTAATTTAATAACTTCAGCTTAAACTTAAAATGCAAACAATAAGGGGCTTGAGTATTACAAGTAACGTTTTTAATTCACCTTAGTCTGAGATGAATTACGTTGGTTCGAATAACGATCACAACTGCTCATGATCCTTGGACTGCGTTCGGTTCGACATTCTCCCAGTTCCTGTAGATCTTGACTGGCTTAAAGCTGTTCGAGAGCTGGCTGATGGATGGTCATGACTAGCCTTGGCTGATGACAGGAATTTCTTCTGATGACTCCAAAGCATTTAATAACCCAGCATTTTGTGTCCAGTCTTGTAGCCTTCTCGTTGAAGAAAGTAGCTGCTAGGTTCCTACTAGCCGTGTAAAGGATGGTACACCTTAACCTTATGAAAATTTAATACATCCTATTGTAATTTTATTCCACTGCGGGATTTTTCAGTAGAAATGCGTTGTGTATATGAAGCCTGGGGAATGGCAAGTAACTTTCAAAATGAATAATATTTCCCTTTATTCTGTACAAGACTCGGATCACAATTGTGGGTCACATACTATACTCATTGCTATATATTACATACTCAGATTAACTTGGCTCACTTTAGAAAGATGGTGGCATAGGTAGCAATATGCGTGCAGCAATGTTGCATGTGCACAGATGAAATTAAGGTGCATGTGCAGATTCATAACCAATGTTGTCAGTGACCACACAAAACGTTTAGAAATGTAAACGTGCACATTTAATATCAGTTGTAAAGCAACAGAAGTGCACTCTGAAATAAAATGTTTGCTAACTGTTTTCCTCAAAATTATACTCGATATACCTGCTCTCAGAAGCATACCAGTGAACTGACAAAATTTTGAAAGACATGCCGTTGGCAATGTACTTCTCAATAGCATACTGAGGTACAGTACTAACCACTTTAACTGATATTACATAATATGTAATGCAGATAGCTGTTCCACATTAAATTAATTGATTCATACTAGCCTGGAACACATGTTCGTTAATATACTGAGTGCCAATAGCACTAGACATCCATTTGCACACTGGACACATTGCAGCCACTGTCTACCAACTTTACCAACCCAATACCCAGGTCCAGCATTGGGTAGAAGTGCTGGACTTTATGCCTTGACTCCTGGGGACTCTAGTACAGGAGCAATCCTTCTAACTTATTTTTTATGTCTTTGTAATTTAATTTATTTTCTTTCTGTTTTACATATAATATGTGAAGTGTGCACCCATTGCACGCTCCCACTATGGTGGGTGTTTTGGTGCCGTACTAACACCTGATGTACACAGATATCTCATGTATTATTCCTCGGAATAAAGAAGGCGCAAATAACATTTGTAACACTGCTGCTCACAGTATTACCTGATCGTTACAAGAAGTGCTGACCACAAATGGGAAGTCATAGAATTTGAGCAACACACAGAGAGAGAGAGAGAGAGAGCACAGATGTCAACTAGCATTACAGGTGGCCAAACAACAAAACATGCAAAATATGCGTCCAAGAAACAGTCATGACAATATGGTGCACTTGCGCAGTAGAGATAGTTGTCAAATGGTCATGATCGGTCATGATACCTTTACTCGAACAAACCTATTACAATGTCATTCTCATGTTGTCGAATGTGAAAGGTCATCAGTTGTTAGTCAACAAGATTTTACACATTGAAAAACTGTGTTCGGCATCAGCTGATGTGATCAAAGTGCACTTGAAGAGAGGAGGGTTGTTTAACTATGAATTCTGGGCGTAATGAGATAGGCCAAGAGTGCAGGTGCTGATGGTGGCACAAACGCTGGCTGAAAAAAAGTGAGAAAGAAACACAGTTTAAGAATTAACAAAGAGATGTACATAATTGTCTTAACCTTCGTGTTCTTATCCTCAGCCTATGAGAAGAAGCCTTTCTCTTGTCCCCTGACTGTAAATGCTCACTATTGAAAAGTATCATTTCTACACAGTCATTTCACCAAAGTAGCACCAGAAAGACATGACTACTACCCAACAGACAACCGTTTTCATGTGGTACCAATGTGCTCTATTCACACAACTCTGCCTACACAGCTAGCCCATGTTCAGAAATGGAGTTGTTGCTGCTACACGCCACCATATTGTACGACCTGAAAGGTCATTTAGCTCATGGGGCAAATATGCCCTTTGAAGGCTCCCTATTTTTGGGGATTTCTGCTGACTGAGGTGGAGGAGATATGGTATGTAATTTACTTGCCCCACCAGCCAATAGTTTCACTGCTTCCATATTTCGATTGGTATGACCGGAGGTGCAAACAATAGTGATCAAATAATAAGCCTTTTGGGGTTGATTACTAATATTATGGTATTGTTAGATATTGTGCTCTGTGCATCTACACTGAACACTTGTATAAATGAACATATACGCTGCCACTGGTCATCAACTGTGTTGCTCATGCATCTGGCGTCGCAAGGACACTGAAAGTAGGTCTTAAATGGTATCAACTCTTAACACATGCTACGTTATGTAAGAACTTAAATGTCCTTTGCTAATCACTTTGCTCGACATTTAACTCATGTTATTCTTGTATCAAATCTCAATGAACTATCGGTTTTGCTGTGCTTCATTTTTATTAAAACTTGTCCAATGTGACCTGATAAAAAAGGGCAGAAAAGCACTTTCCAGATGGGAGGGAGGGAGCACGGCACAGTTTTAGCAGTTCAGCTAAGTGTGCACCATCTCTTTGGTACTGTTCTCCCTCAGAGTATGAGATCTGACTCAAAATGTTGTGACTGGCAATTTTGTCCAGAACTTTTGTCAGTTTACATGCAAACAGCTGTAGATATCTCACCACTGCTGCCAATCAATACAATCTAACTTGTGCTGGAGCCAGTGCAAATGTGCAGTACCTTAGGACAAAAAGCTTTATACATCATCATTGTTTGCTGAGGAAGTGAGACCAGATGTTTCATGTATATGCAAACAGTGGCTAGCCCTTACAGAAATAAAATGCTACTGGTGTATTGAATATGTGGAAATGGTGAATGCATGGTGTAGTGGAATTTCTGTACATTGTGTATATGCAAATGGTAAGCCTAGTGCTAAGAAAATTGACCTAAGAAACTTTTGCATGGAATAAAATTGGCTGCTTTGGAGCTGCCAGATGCTAACTTTATTATTTTGTCTGTGTACCACGCCCCAAATGGCAATTTTGGGAACTTCATCAGCAAACTGGAAAACTGTCTGTGTCATCTAGTGCACCTAGGAGCAAAAATTGCCTTATGCAGGGACTTCAATATCCATATCGGGAAAGGTAGTGACAACGAGAGAGCTTTTATGAACTTAGTAAGCAGCTATCAGCTATTTGTGCCAATTAATCTACCTACAACAGGAGATGTCTGTCTTGATACAGTTGTTACAAACTTAAGTAGTTGGGACTACAATTAAGTGTGGCAGAACCTCTGTTTGCAGATCACAGTGCAGTAATCAAGAAGCTGTGGACAAATTCAGTAAATACTCAATAAATTCCCAGCTGGCATTCAAATTATCTTTTCAGAAGTAAGGTTATTACAAAGAAAAATTTATATTTCAAAACTCCAGTATCTTCTATAGATTGGCGCGAAATGATGCATTCAGTTCCATGTTCCAGACACTTAAACCCAAACTTGATGAAAACTTTCCCATAAAACCTAAAAGATATTCAGTTGCTAAATCAAAATACACCCAGAAAATTGTCAAAGTAAAGAGCTGGTATACCTCTAGATTAGGTAAAATAAAATGCAACGCACAACTGATAAATGATAAGTCAAAGCTACTGAAGATGTTGGCATCATGGACAGACTATACTGCTGTTATCCACAGGCCAAAAGGATGTAGAGAAAAGAAGTAGAGAAAGCAAAGAAGGAAAGCAATGCCAGATTTATTGAAAAAGCTCATAATCCTTGCAAGGCAGCATGGGATGTGATTAATTGACATAGACAAAGCCCACCTCGTGCTCTAATTCTTGATGTGCAGCTGAATTTAATGATTACTTTATAAACGTAGCAGAAAGCATGTTGTTGTTGTTGTGGTCTTCAGTCCTGAGACTGGTTTGATGCAGCTCTCCATGCTACTCTATCCTGTGCAAGCTTCTTCATCTCCCAGTACCTACTGCAACCTACATCCTTCTGAATCTGCTTAGTGTATTGATCTCTTGGTCTCCCTCTACGATTTTTACCCTCCACGCTGCCCTCCAATGCTAAATTTGTGATCCCTTGATGCCTCAAAACATGTCCTACCAACCGATCCCTTCTTCTAGTCAAGTTGTGCCACAAACTTCTCTTCTCCCCAATCCTATTCAATACCTCCTCATTAGTTACGTGATCTACCCACCTTATCTTCAGCATTCTTCTGTAGCACCACATTTCGAAAGCTTCTATTCTCTTCTTGTCCAAACTGGTTATCGTCCATGTTTCACTTCCATACATGGCTACACTCCATACAAATGCTTTCAGAAACGACTTCCTGACATTTAAATCTATACTCGATGTTAACAAATTTCTCTTCTTCAGAAACGATTTCCTTGCCATTGCCAGTCTACATTTTATATCCTCCCTACTTCGACCATCATCAGTTATTTTACTCCCTAAATAGCAAAACTCCTTTACTACTTTAAGTGTCTCATTTCCTAATCTAATCCCCTCAGCATCACTCGATTTAATTTGACTACATTCCATTATCCTTGTTTTGCATAGTAATTGAAATTCCTGACTTTGGAATAGAACCCACAGTTTCTGTGAAATTTTGAAATAAATGCAGCATGGTAATGTGGAATACAGTGTACCCAAAAGACATAATAAAAACAGTAAAAATCTACAAGTACTCAGGGAGCCCTGATATTTACAGCGTGCCTCGCTAAAAGGAGACAAGAAAACTGTAATGATATGGAAATATGATGTGTGTAGGCATAATACTGTTGTCAGTAACGAAGAAAACATATCTTGCTAAGCAGCAGAAACAGCAAGCAAAACAACAATCGAAAACCGGTCATACAGATCTGAAACTGCATATGAAAACAAAAACGCTAACTGTTTACGTGGAAGTGGGGAAAGGTGTGGGATTGTCAATAGATCCGAAGCAGAACGTTCGTCTCTCAATAAAATAGTGCAAGAACCTCAAAATCAAGCAAATAACATAGTCACATCTAAGAAGAATCAGAAAGAGCCTCAAAATCTTGCAAATAGTGTAGTAATACCTACGAAGAATAGGAAAATTAAGATTTATTCTGACAGCTATGCACGAGGATTAGCAGTTATGTTAACAGAAAGAGGACCTTCTGCGATTAATGAATGCACAATAGATGGAATCGTAAAACCAGGGGCAGGTTTTCGAGATGTATCAGCATCAATCAAGAAAGACTGCAACACCTTGACAGATAAAGACTTTGTAGTTGTAATGGCTGGAGCAAACAACGTCAGTTGAAACGAGAGGGAGACAACAACATCAACACGGAAGAAAACTCTGGAAACATTGCCCACACCAACGTGATTGTTGTCAATGTGCCTCATCGACACGACTTGCCTCAGTGGTCCTGTGTTAATAAGGAAGTGGATCAAACCAACCAGGAATACAAAGCTATTTGTGAGCACTTCAAAAATGTCTCTATAATAAACACTAGTAACTGTCACAGAGATTGTCACACCAAGCATGGTCAACATTTTAACAAATTAGGCAAACGTGTTGTAAGTGACTTAGTTATCAGGATAGTATTAGATAAGTTGAGCTGTGTTTCAACTGAGATGTCAAAAAACTTATAGTGCTAGACCAGGTTAGATACTCCAGCACCATTAGGTTACAACCTGGTCAACTGCTTTATGGTAACAGAGTGTTAAGACAGTCAGGTAAATGTGTAAATGAAGTGAAGCGAAAAGGGGAGTTCAAAATAGGTTTCCTCAATATACAGGGTATGACAGATAAAAACCTAATCGTTAATGAATTTTCCATTGAAAGCGTGTTTGATACCTTATGTATAAGTGAACAGTGGTGCAAAGAGGAAGAACTAGTTACAAAGTACTGGATGGTTATACTTTAGTTAATTGCTATAGTAGGAAACACCACTTGAATGCTGGAGTAGCAATATATGTAAAAGAACCACCTACACAAAAGTATAGTAAGCTAGATCTCACACTCCCTGCGAGGAACTGCACTTTGAAACATCAGGTATAGTAATTGAGTGCCTTAAAATATTAGTAGTAGTAGTCTACAGGTCACCTAGTGGAGACCCCAGTATCTTTCTTGAGAAATTTGATGACCTATTAAAGTCCCTCTGTACACCAAAATGGGAAACTTCTCTTGAAACTAAGGGAGGTAGTGAGCTTGGAGTACCTCAGGGTGACATACTTTGGGCTATTCCAGTCCCATATTTCATATGGTCTTATTATATGGGGGCACTCCCCTGACATCAAAAACGTATTGAAATTACAAAAAAAAGTCATACGTATAATATGTAAAAGAGGTCATAGGGAGCACTGTCGTCCTCTTTTCTCCAGACTCAGAATACTTACAATTATAAATTTATACATCTATGTGTCTGTACACTATATTAAAAATAATATTTCAGAATTTATTGCCAGAAAGGAAATACACGAACACAACACCAGGGTGAACGGTAATTTAGACATACCGCGCCACAGATTAGCGAGAACAAGAAATTCCCACAAAGTTAACCCACTCAAAATGTTCAATAAACTGCCAATTCATGTTCAGTCTATGGATACAAATTCTTTTAAAATTAAGTGGTACAGCTGGCTGTCAGATCATCCATTCTATGACATTAAAGAATTCTTTGAGATGCCTGAGGAGAATATATGCATTTAAAAGTTGTCTGTAGTTAAACATATTATTTTGTGCTGTGGTTAATCATGTGTAATTACAAAGTTTATACTATAAACAATAAAATACCTTATTATATTAGATTATAAGATAGCTTGTTGCGTTAGCTTTTAAAAGCTATCCTTTGTAATTTGGTACACTGCCATGCTTCAAATGTATTTATAATGTATTGACAGAAGTTTATTTTGTTATTCTGTATGTACTAGTACATCTTGTATAACGAAGCCAATATCATTGTAAAATGATCTATGGTGAATAAAATTGTTAAAATTCTTGAAATTCTTGAAATTGTCATTGGGGAGGACGTCAACTCAAGTTTTGGTATTATGCAGGACAAAAAAACGGGCAGATTTCAAGAATGTACTTAGGTAATATAACCTGTACTATACTAACTCCAAACCTACCAGGGGCCCTGCTTGTCTTGATAATATATTTACAAACATTAATATAACTCATATATCTTCATATGTAGTTAGTTTTCATTTCTCAGACCACAATGCGGTATATATTAGTCTTAGCAATGTAACTCCAGACTGTTCCAGCCCAAAAGCTAAAACTGTAACCACGAGACATAAGAACAAAGAGAGGATTGATAGATTTAGACATGCCCTAACTTGTATCAGTTGGGATGCCCTATTTAGTAGTCTACAACATTGTTCCTCTGACATTGTTTTTACTGAGTTTTTCTCTATGTTTTTAAATACATTAGAAAATAATATTCCTTTGAGAAAAAGTACTCTAAAAATTAACGATTGTGGTTGTTATAAAAGGAGGAAAAACAGGGAATGGTATACTTCACAGTTAGGGCAAATGGAAAACACTGTTATGCTCTGTTCTGGTATGTACAAGAACAGCAAGTCTGAACTACATAAAGAATTATATTCCAGAGCTAAGTGTAATTATAGACAGGCTATTAATGATGCTAAGAAGCTATATAATACATTGAAAAGTCTAGAAATAAATGCAAAAAAGCTTGGAGTATAATTAACTCTGTGACACACACTAAAGGAAAAGACCAAGTGCAAAGGAAAAGACTTTATGAATTCAATAAATTCTGCATCCAATCTATTGAAGAAATATGCAGGTCAGTAGACAAACCTCCAGAAAATGCCCTTAACTTCATCGATAACTATTTTGAAAGGCCCCGCCAGAGCATTTACAACTTCACAGAGGTGTGTACCAATACAATTCTGAAAATAGTTAAAAATTTCAAAGCCTCAGATAGCGGTGATTACTATGATTTATCATGTAACTTATTGAAAGATATTATTGACTGCATAATTGATCCCTTAACCTACTGTGAAAATAAATGTCTAGCTGAAAACAAGTTTCCTGATGTACTAAAAATATCTAGAGTGGTCCCAGTATATAAGAAAGGTGATAAGAACTGTCCTGCTAGTTACAGACCAATATCGTTAACTCCTGTTTTCTCAAAAATTCTTGAAACAATTATGTATAATCAAGTTAGCACGTATTTAGATAACGTAAACTTAATAAGTGACAAACAATATGGATTCATGAAAGGTAAATCCACAACAGATGCTATGGATTCTCTTGTAAAATTGGTTCTGGATGTGTTTGAGGCTAGGGGATTTGCTCAGGCTACATTTTGTGATCTGAGCAGAGCATTTGACTGTGTGGACCATGATACTTTACTGAATAAGCTATTCTATTATGGTTTTGCTAATAGCAGCACAAATATGATTAAATCCTTCCTTGAGAACCGCCAACAGGGAGAAGTTAAATCTGATTAATGTTAGGTCTGGCATGCCACAGGGCTCAGTACTTGAACCTCAATTGTTTCTACTTATGATTAATGACCTGCCACCTTTTGTAAACTCTCACACAATAATGTATGCCAATGACACAACTTTTTTAAATAAAAGCTCAGATTTAAACACACTAAAAATATAGTTAAAGATACCCTTGCTCTGAGTTCATTATGGTTTAGAGCGAACGGTTTTCTACTAAATGAAAGTAAGACCCAGGCACTTTCTTTTAGCTTAAGAGAGAATCATGACTTAGAAAGTATAAAATTTTTAGGTGTTATAGTAGACAGCAAGTTGACATGGGAACCACACTTCAAACTTTTATCTGTCAGACTCTCAAGAGTTACCTATTTAAATAGAAAGTTAAAAAGACATGTCCCTAATAGTTATATAAGATCAGCATATTTTGCTTTCTTTCAAAGTATCATATCATATGGAATCTTATTGTGGGGCAATAGCAGTCACGTAAAGGGCATTCTACTTTTACAAAAAAATTAGTAAGAATAATAACTGACTCAGATAAGTTAGAACACTGTAAACCCTTGTTTGTTAAATTGCAATGCCTGACGGTAATAAACTTGTACATCTATAATGTTCTATTGTATGTTAGGAACAATATTTCAAATATATCATTAAGAAGGGATGTACATAGCCATAACACCAGGAACAAATCATGCTTACAAGGGAACCTCCCCATCGCACCCCCCTCAGATTTAGTTATAAATTGGCACAGTGGATAGGCCTTGAAAAACTGAACACAGATCAATTGAGAAAACAGGAAGAAGTTATGTCGAACTGTGAAAAAATAAGCAAAATATACAAACTGAGTAGTTCATAGGAAGATATGCAATATCAAGGAGAGTGGGAACACGGGAACGCTGTGGTCTCGTGGTAACATGAGAAGCTGCGGAACGAAAGGTCCTTGGTTCAAATCCTCCATCGAGTGAAAAGTTTAATTTTTTATTTTCAGTTTATGTGACAAACTCTTATGTTTTCATCACTTTTTTGGGAGTGATTATCACATCCACAAGAAAACCTAAATCGGGCAAGGTAGAAGAATCTTTTTACCCATTCGCCAAGTGTACAAGTTAGGTGGGTCGACAACATATTCCTGTCATGTGACGCACATGCCGTCACCAGTGTTGTATAGAATATATCAGATCTGTTTTCCTGTGGAGGAATCAGTTGACCTATGACCTTTCGATCAAATGTTTTCAGTTCCCATTGGAGAGGCACGTCCTTTCGTCTACTAATCGCACGGTTTTGCAATGCGGTCGCAAAACACAGACACTAAACTTATTACAGTGAACAGAGACGTCAATGAACGAACGGACAGATAATAACTATGCAAAAAGAAAGAAAATAAATTTTTCACTCAAGGGAAGAATTGAACCAAGGACCTCTCGTTCTACAGCTGCTCACGCTACCATGGGACCACAGCGCTCCTCAGCTCACATTGTCCATGATGTTGCCTATGTGACCCATGGACTACTCAGTTTGTACATTTTGCTTATTTTTTTACAGTTCCACATAACTTCTTCCTGTTTTCTCAATTGATCTGTGTTCAGTTTATCAAGGCCTATCCACTGTGCCAACTTATAAGTAAATCTGAGGGGGGTGCGATGGGGAGGTTCCCTTGTTAGATGTACCATATCAAAGACTATCCTAGTCACAGAATTCGTATTTAGTTCTTGGACTTAAGTTGTACAGTAAGTTAAGTATAGATTTAAAAGAGTTACCTGTCAATATCTTCAAAGCTAAGTTGTACAGAATACTAGTAAATAATCCTTTCTACACAGTAGATGAATTTTTTGAAACTGAAAATACTGTATCTAGCGGATGGCCTTATGTAATCCAAACTAAATTGTATTTAGCAATTAATGGTAAAAATGTAAGTTATCTTGACGTTGTCTATTGCTTCATGAGCTGAACAACAATAAAATTTGATTGATTGATTGATTACTATATTAAAAACTATAGTCCATGAAACTGCTTAACCACCGTCAGTAGTAATAAATAAGTGCCTCCATGCCAGGGAATTTCCAGACTTCCTGAAAGTAGCATGCACAGTAGCAGTTTACAAAAAAGGTAATCCACATACAGTGTCAAGCTGTAGCCTTATATCTATAATACCGGTGCTAGCTAAGATGATGCAGTCTGCAATGAAAGATCAGTTATTAAGTTATTTTGAAGGAAATAACCTCTTTTATGCTACACAGCATGGCTTTTGGAAGGGCAGGACAACTACAACAGCAGTACTTGACTTAGTTACAAATATACTCAGGGTTTTGAAGACTAGGAATGTATAACACTGGTATTTTGTAACCTTAGTAAGGCATTTGATTGCATTCTGCATAAGGCCCTGCTAAGCAACCTAAAATTGTATGGTATTGGGAGATATGTTCTACAAACTCAGTACAAGGAGCAGAATCAGGTGAAATGAAGTTGAAACATGGTGTGCCACAGGGATCCATAATAGAGCCCCTGTTGTTCTTAATTTTAATTAATGACATAGGTTCCGATGGGCACACCTCACAGTCTGCAGATGACAATGTTTTGCTTAAAAATGGAAGAATGTACTTCTAGCTGGTTGTCAAGCAGAAGTCCTATTCAGTGAGGCCAGGGCCTGGTTGATGATGAACAAGATGAAAATCAGTGAAGACAAAACATAGATGATGATTTGCAGCCTAAGTGCTACTGGAGCACAGCTTCTGGGTTTTTTCATTCATACCAAGGTAACCTGGCAACAGCACACTGAATGTGCATGTTCCAAACTCTCACAGGTCCTATACCTCTAGAGAAAACTAAAAAGTGTTATATCGCACCAGTACCTTTTAATAATATAGTGTGCAATGTTTCACTACCACATCAACTATGGGCTGTTACTGTGGGGCCATTCTGCGGGCTGCAAGAACATGCCCTTATTACAAAATAAAGCAATGAGGATCATTACCTGAAGCAAACAAAACTGATCAGATCATTGCAAACCAATTTTTTTTCCCCCAGATTAGGAGTTCTGACTGTTTTCAGCCAATATATTGTCAACTGCTTTGTTGACACACAGGCAAGTCATGAAACCTACAGAAAGAGAAATGAAGTTCATCTATACAGCTCTCAGTACAAAGACAGTATAGACAGGCCAAGGTTTCAGTTAACTAAGATGCAGATCAGTTTTCCAGTGGTGGCCCAAAATGATCCGATGACAAATTCAGAGGTCAAAGAGACAACGAAACACAACAGGGGGTCAACATTGACATAAGATATGTAGAAACTTTTCACTCCAGAAGACTTCACAGATTCACTCTTACCAGGCCACATTCATATTTAACACTTAAACTCCTTGCTCTCACTCCACATGAGTCAGATATATACATCTGCTCTTTTCTCGTAATCACTTGGCTCCATTTACATAGCAGTTATGATTTTAGGTTTCTATTCCATTTTAGAAATAGAGTACTATGCACTAAAAAAATGATGTGTCCACACCATTTTTCTGTGATCAGGTTTTATCTTAATATGTAGTCCATCTGTAGGTCCTTTTACACAGAAATTAATTTCTTATTAACTACTTACTTCTTACATACATTAATTTTAATATGTTTATTCGAAGTTAGTCACATACAGACCCTGAATATTTTATGAATATTCTGAAGTTGGATTCATTTCTTCTTTACAAATGTGATACAATACAGTGTATGATGCCAAATCAGATGGATTATCCAATCCAGACCAAAGCATAGCCTACTCTTCAGTTTAGTTGAACAAGAAACTACAACTACTTTTCACTTAGGCTCAAGTTCAGCTTTAGCCATATAAGTTGTAAATACTAACTACTTCAAACTACTCATAGAAGAAGAAAGGAAACCACTGGAAGTAAAGCTCAGCATATTAACATTCACATCCTCAAGTCAATGTGAATCTAAGTGCTAAAAAACAGTTCTACTTCCTAATATTTTATGTTAAGAACTTATTATCTATTTAATTAATATTTACAGAAAATAAACAGTTGGATAACTGACTCTTTTCTGAAATGTGGTGCTCTATATTTTTTTATATAAGGAATAATACTGGCTTACGTGCAGCTCTACAGCTTCTTCATCTTATGAAAAAATATTTATACATGGTTAAACGCAGTGGTAGCACTTTCTGAGTGTACTATTTTAGTTCGTTTGAATTTGAAAAATGCTATCACATTCCCAACACAACACACATTGTATGTACTAGCTCATAGGGTTTCTTATTTCAATGTGTATAATTTTATATCTATGTATAGTCACAACATACGGCAAATTTTAATATTAATCATCATAAAATATACTTGGTCACAAAGCTGAATTGAGGCTGACCCTTATGTAGGCTGTCACTTGGTGCCTAGGTTGTTTCCTGCTATATGTTTGGTAATTAGTTCCGCTAAATGCCCTTTGCATTGAAATATATACATTCATTCATACACATTTAAAACTTTGTATGTCAGTGGGGTGCTGTTTCAGCTACCTACCACCATCAAAATGCCTCAGAACTCAATTTCGATTAGAGAGATGTGTTTCAGCATCATTCCCTATAAATTTTTATTTAGTACCTTAAACCTATAAATTCACAACTTATGACTACCTCCTAGTTCAGTAAGCCTGACAATCATTCGTTACTCATCCCCACATAGTGGCATACTAGTAGTGTGCCAGAAAATTAAGACAATCTTCTCCTTGAATAGTGCAGATAAAAGGTTGTTTACTTTCAGGATAAATTTTATGTTACGTTTCATACACAAAGTGCAACACAGTAAGTTTTGTATTTGCTCCAGCAAATAGTAATGCAAATTCCTTAACATGAATTGTTAATGTTGTTCATTACTTACCTGCATAGTAATGCTGTGTATTTATAAATCTTGTTTTCTGCTTCTTTTATTAGCAGTATATTAAGACTCTGTAATTCTTGTATATAATAACCGTAGATGTACTCTTTCATTAACCTTCTATACTTTTCTGTGTAAATATTTTCTTAGGTAACACAGTATATACCATTCCACGTTTATATGTAGTCAAGTATTGTGTACGTAGTGTGTACATAATTAATTTATTTACCTTCATGTAATGTAGTGAATAGTTGTAGACAGCCTGTGGTTTCCCTTCTTGTTTACTTATAAGTTATATATTCTTTTTGGTGGTGGGTAACTACGTGAAATGCTATGCTTGAATCCCTCAAAACAGATCTGACATCTTTACCAACATGATGTCATTAAAACATGTGAGTTGTGTACTTATATTTCAAAGGAAAAAATGTAAGATGTAATTAATTTTACGCAATATAAGAGATTGTAACTAACACTAATTAAGTTGTATGTTCTACACATACATTTCTGCAAATATCCAGACAGCTATGGTGATCCACAAATGTTGTAGTCGGTACTGAAGAAAGCACAATATTTCTGTACTGTATAAACTTAACATTAAAAATATTGTGTATAAAAGGCATTGCCCTGTCATTATTTATGTGTTATCTCTCACATCAAGAACTTAAAACTACTATGTACAATGTCATATATTCAAAAAATTATATATAAAAACAAAGATGAGGTGACTTACCGAACAAAAGCGCTGGCAGGTCGATAGACACACAAACAAACACAAACATACACACAAAATTCAAGCTTTAGCAACAAACTGTTGCCTCATCAGGAAAGAGGGAAGGAGAGGGGAAGACGAAAGGAAGTGGGTTTTAAGGGAGAAGGTAAGGAGTCATTCCAATCCCGGGAGCGGAAAGACTTACCTTAGGGGGAAAAAAGGACAGGTATACACTCGCACACATGCACATATCCATCCACACATACAGACACAAGCAGACATATTTAAAGACAAAGTGTTTTGGTATGTAGCACTATTGCTTGTATATTGATTCCCTGTGTGTTAACATGTCATAACTGGCATAGTCCATATCAGTTCAGGCAGGCTAGGAAAAAATCTTACGTTCATTACCTTGGATGTTATTGAATTTAGCGTATGTTAAAATGAAGAACTAAGTAAGGAAGACATATTTTTTTGTTTTCTCCAAAAAAAATTCTGCTCTGAGATACAGCCCTCCAAAGGTAACACTGTGCATTCCATTTTGAAGAAGCTAATTTTGGAAAAAATTTTGAAATGCTGTATCTCTGGAACAGTTCTAGATATTTTGTTGTTGTTTTTTTATTTAAAAGATAACTGATTTATGATTACAAAGAAATCCTCCATTTAGACTGATCTGTCAAAGTTCTTTTACTATCGCATTCTGAACTTTTTTGTAATTTATGGAATGTTTTTTTCAAAAATGCCAATCCATAAGATTTTGATTTTTGTTGATTGGTGCCATATATTTCTAAATTCCCTGAAAAGGAGAGCTTCTACTTTTAGGTTGAACAGGTTTTACAAACAATTGAAATTTTGGCCACACATAAAATGTGTTTTATTACCACATTATCACATACCAGGCTCATAAAAATCAAAACCTAGCTTTCTTTAACATAATTTTAGTTTTGAAAGATGAGTAAGAGACTCTTTTTCAAGCATTTAAATGGTTCAAAATGTATGTGAAAGGACTAAAGACTTAAAGGTTTCAATTTATACAACTTTTGTGCACTCTGCTTTGTACCGAAATTAGCCAGTCAAAGAACTAAATATGTGTTTCACTGCTTCAGTATTTTCCTTTGATAAAGAGTGATGCCTTCCTGTTGAACCAATCGGAATTGGAACACTTAAATATTCAAAACATTGTGAACAGGAAGTGAGCACTGATGCTGTTGTTGCTGTCCTTCAGCTGGAAACCTATATCCAGCAGCTGGTCCATGTGGTAGCATAAAGTTCACTACAATTTCATTTAACTCATTACTGGTGTCTATAATCTCTGCAACCCACCAGTTATAGTCATATACACACCCCACAAATATCTCCCTTCTCAGGTTGTGAAACTGAATATTATCCTGCTGTTTCTGAGGTGTTAGCCGAACGAACGAAATTTCTTCTTTCTTGCTTTTTAAAGTGTGTGCAATATGAGTTTGCCCATCACTTTGAGTCCAAAAATGTGTCTTCTGAATTCCTTTCACAGGAGTAGTTTGTTTGGACCATTCTTCTTTTTTCTCCTTATGGATTTCTTCAATTTCCTCTTTGGACAACAGAATGAGGGCTGTGGATGTGTAAGATTTCACAACTCTTGCAAAATCCTCAGCATTCTGAATCACAACTGTATTTGGTCAGGAAAGATAATATTTTGTAGCATGGTGCTTCAGCCAGCCTCCTACACCATCACAAGACCCCTTCGCATGACCAGTAGCATGGTACACTCAATCAATTGGCACAAATGACTCACTCAATTCAAACAGCTGGTAACAATTTTTAAAACCATCGGAAATAATGATGATCTTCTCTGCCCCTGTTTGCTGTTGAAGAGGTTTGCACTTTGCTAACAAAGTAAGTGCTGAGACATGTCCTGTGTCATCACTTATAACTGCAACACTTATGGTCTTGTTTTGAAAATATGTCACTCCTGTAAAAATTGAAACCTCATCATTACTCCAATGATACCCCTGTACTTCTTTTGGGCGAATTACAGCCCAGTTCTCAGCAAAATCATAGTGAACCACAAAACATAGTTCTTCAAAATGTACACACCCTTTCACTTCTGCAGTGTTTTGTTATTGCAATTTCTTCAGATGATGGTGTGTTACTGCTTTCACTGACCATTTACCGAGTCCATCAATGAAACTGTCAAAGGCAACAGTTTTCTTAATTAGTTTATTTTCCTTCCATGTTGCATATGTAATTTCTGCAGTGTTATCTGCTACGTCTTCCAGGTGAAGTGTCTGCAAAGGCAGTCCTCCCTTTCCAGAGCAGTCACCACATTCTTGAAACAAACAAGTCTCTCTCTTTACGCCACAGACTACTAATGACTTCACACACCCAACCAAGGTGTCATATGCCATATGCTCCAGTAAGTTCTTCAAAGTTACCACAAAAAGTTCAAAATTCATGCCATGCACACATAAATAGACATCTCTAGATGGGTATGGAACTACCCACTAAGGTTGTAGTGCGTAAAATTTTGATCTTCCAATATGTGAAGTTGTATAGTTGCTCTTATAAATTGCAAAAGTTTTCTGTGAGTCATGTACCTCTTCACTTTCACAACTTTTTGACTTTCCACTGTTGCAGCTATAGTGTTTTTTTGTTGGTACTCTGGTGAGAACAGTTCCATTTATCTTGCAGATAAAATGACTGCACTATTTGAATCTGAGCTGCTTCTACAGGATGACCCATAATAGGGATCTGGTCTTCCAAAGACTCCTTTTACAAACCTCACATTTCTTGATTTGTCTACCATGTACTTTGCTACTGATGGAACACGGTTCAAAATTGTTTTCTTTGAAAATGTCTTTGGGATAATATTTAAAACTTGCACCTTTTCACTGTAGGATGCACAATATTCAGCAGCTGAATTGATATTTGTGAAAAATTCCTGGCAAGAGGTGCAAGGGTGCTTTGGTTCAGTTTCTTCTGAATATTGAATTTCTACTTTGAAGAGAGTGGTCAATTTTGCTGCAGTGTATTCATCCATAGCTTTAGTAATTTCTCTTTGCTTTCTTGATACATAGAGCTTATGATCAGACTTCACTGACCACAGTTTCTTAACAGGACTAACACCTACCTCTGTAGTTGACTGATTCAGGGTATTTAATTCATCATCTATTGGTGCAAAATCTGCATGTGTGTGTGTGTGTGTGTGTGTGTGTGTGTGTGTGTGTGTGTGTGTGTGTGTGTGTGCGAGTGTATACCCGTCCTTTTTTCCCCCTAAGGTAAGTCTTTCCGCTCCCGGGATTGGAATGACTCCTTACCCTCTCCCTTAAAACCCACTTCCTTTCGTCTTTCCCTCTCCTTCCCTCTTTCCTGACGAAGCAACCGTTTGTTGCGAAAGCTAGAATTTTATGTGTATGTTTGTGTCTATCGACCTGCCAGCGCTTTCGTTCGGTAAGTCACCTCATCTTTGTTTTTATATATATATATAATAGAGGGAAACATTCCACGTAGGAAAAATATATCTAAAAACAAAGATGATGTGACTTACCAAATCAAAGTGCTGGCAGGTCGACAGACACACAAACAAACACAAACATACACACAAAATTCAAGCTTTCGCAACAAACTGTTGCCTCTTCAGGAAAGAGGGAAGGAGAGGGAAAGACGAAAGGAAGTGGGTTTTAAGGGAGAGGGTAAGGAGTCATTCCAATCCCGGGAGTGGAAAGACTTACATTAAATATGTCTGCTTGTGTCTGTATATGTGTGGATGGATATGTGTGTGTGTGCGAGTGTATACCCGTCCTTTTTCCCCCTAAGGTAAGTCTTTCCACTCCCGGGATTGGAATGACTCCTTACCCTCTACCTTAAAACCCACTTCCTTTCGTCTTTCCCTCTCCTTCCCTCTTTCCTGAAGAGGCAACAGTTTGTTGCGAAAGCTTGAATTTTGTGTGTATGTTTGTGTTTGTTTGTGTGTCTGTCGACCTGCCAGCACTTTCATTTGGTAAGTCACATCATCTTTGTTTTTAGATATATTTTTCCTACGTGGAATGTTTCCCTCTATTTTATATATATATATATATATATATATATATAAAAAAAAACAAAGATGAGGTGACTTACCGAACGAAAGCGCTGGCAGGTCGATAGACACACAAACAAACACAAACATACACACAAAATTCAAGCTTTCGCAACAAACTGTTGCCTCATCAGGAAAGAGGGAAGGAGAGGGAAAGACGAAAGGATGTGGGTTTTAAGGGAGAGGGTAAGGAGTCTTCCGATCCCGGGAGCGGAAAGACTTACCTTAGGGGGAAAAAAGGACGGGTATACACTCGCACACACACACATATCCATCCACACATATACAGACACAAGCAGATGTCTTTAAATATGTCTGCTTGTGTCTGTATGTGTGGATGGATATGTGTGTGTGTGCGAGTGTATACCTGTCCTTTTCTCCCACTAAGGTAAGTCTTTCCGCTCCCGGGATTGGAATGACTCCTTACCCTCTCCCTTAAAACCCACATCCTTTCATCTTTCCCTCTCCTTCCCTCTTTCCTGATGAGACAACCGTTGGTTGCGAAAGCTAGAATTTTGTGTGTATGTTTGTGTTTGCTTGTGTGTCTATCGACCTGCCAGCGCTTTCGTTCGGTAAGTCACCTCATCTTATATATATATATATATATATATATATATATATATATATATATATATATATATATATATATATATATATATATATATATATATATATATATATATATATAATTTTTCCCACGTGGAATGTTTCCTTCTATTATAATGATATATATATATATATGTGTGTGTGTGTGTCAGAAGACATTTCAAACAGTCCTTTTAACAAAACACACTGCAACTGTGTCAACTGGGAAGTTCCTCACAAGAACATAGAACTCACTGGATGGTCTCAGATTTCTTAGAAGCCTCTTCAGTAAACAAATTAGCACTGAACAACTACAATACAGAAACCTGCAATGAACAACCGTGACAAAGAAACTAATAAGAAACTACAACAAAGTGTATGAAATATCTGCAACAATGGAAGTAAAAGAAATAACTGCAGCAAAGAAAGTGATAAGAAATAACTGCACAAAGACAATAAAAATAAACATTGTAACAAATAAATTAGTAAGAAACAACTTCAGTGAAGACATACATTATGCTTGAAAGTTAGAAAAAATGAGTTTTTAAAATAAAACCTGTCCAACTTAAAAGTGGAAGTTCTTCTTTAAAGAGAATATAGTACTACATGATACTAAACAACAGGAAAAAAATTTAACTTTTCTGGATTGACAGTTTTGAAAAAAAAAATTTTTTCTGTAAATTTTAAAGAAAATTCAGAAGGTGATAGCAAAAGAACTTTGACAGATATGTCCAAATGGTGCATACCATTGTAATCATAAAGCAATTAGCTTTCAAATAAAAAAACTCTAACAAAATATCTAGAACTGTTACACAGATACAGCATTTTAAAATATTTTCCGAAATTCGGATGTTCAAAATGGTGTTCATAGTGTCATCTTCGGAGGCCTGTATCTCGGGGCAGGAATTTTTTTGGAGAAAATAAAAAATACGTGTTCCTTACTTACTCCTGAATTTTAACATATGCTAAATTCAATAACATCTGAGACTATGAAGGTAACCCCCCCTGCCTGAAGTGATACGGATCATGCCAACTTTGTTATCAATGTCTGTACTTTTTGTTCCATTTATATTGAAGACAATTGATTAAAAGTTTTATCCAATGATCTTTCATAAATCTTAATTTAGTTGATTTTATGTGCATCCATAATAAAGCTTCTACTACTGTAAGTGCAAGTGCATTTTAATCATGTATTAATTTATTTTTTCTCTTAATTGCTTTGTCAGTGAACATAATTAGAGCTTAGTGAACCTTTTCCTATAATGGTACATCATCAAAAAATTCCTTTTCATGAAACATAAGTTTGATTTGTGTAAAACCGGATGATGAATGTGGAAGGTTATTCACTATCTGCTCAAAATGAGTGATTTGTTTTGCTATCCACTTGGCTTGTTTCATTGGAGAATATGTTGAAATAAATTTATTAAATTCTTTGAATATTCTTTCAACTGCGTTTGATTGCAGATTAAAACTTGAAATTAATATATGCTTAATTTAACTTTAAAAAAGTCTTCAGTCTCTCGATGGTAATAGAGCAACAGGCTTTTCAACTTCAGGTAAATAATAATCCTCTTAATACTCAGCAATGCCAATGCAGTTTTGGTGATATATAATCAAATGTGTTTCATAAATATCTCATACAGTGCCACCAAGTATGTAACTCCCCTTCTTGCTTTAGGAAATGGTCCTGTCACATCTGCAGAGAGCTGAGAAGGCGATGGTGGCCCATTTCTTCTGAGTCTGTCTGTTTTTTCTCTAATAATCTTTGTGTAACCCCTTTGCACATGGTGTGCTGGTGCCAGCTTATGCCAGCACATCTGTCATGCTATGAAAGTCTATTGCACAATGGAGAATGTGTATTAGCATACCAAAACTAATGGACACAAATATTACCAATGATAAAACTAGGACTGCATAAAACTAGCGACATTTGTTTGCCATTAGAAGCAGTAATGATCATTTAGTTTTAAGTATTCCTGAATATAAGTAGCAGTTAGAAAGTTTTTCTATGTGTTTTCTTGAAAGCATATTTACATTGTCAAATGTGATGCTGTGTAATTTCAGTACAGCACTAGATCTATAAAATACAAAAGGAGGACTGAGCATTCTGTCAGATGTAAAGAAACTTAATAACTTTTTCTTATTGGTAATTGTATGGATAATTATTCAACTCTCATACCAAAGATTCATTTAAAATGTATGGACAAAAGAAGGTTTATGCTCTTCATTTAATAGTTTTAGTAATAGTTACCTTCCGCTGTTCTCATGCCCCGGTGAGAAGACACACAAGTGAAGCGCTGTATAATTTGTGGTGAAACTGTGCTAAACAATAAAAGCAGCTTCTGAAACAATACAAGTTTCCAATTTATGATACCATGGATCTCAGCTCCTGCAACTATGGACGGTTATTATTATTTTAATTTTATATGGAGAATTTAGATGGATGCGATGATGTTCCCAACTGCGCTGCTCAGCAATACAGGTACGTGATTGTGTTCATCTCTTTCCCTCTGTAGCCACCAAAGTCAGTTTCAATATTTAGGTCATATTTGCCATGACATTCAGAACCTGCAATCTTTCTTTTCATTTAATTATTAAGTCCAATTCTTTTCTTTCTTAGATGAATGATTTCACAATAGTAATATATAATAATTTCAATATAGTAATTGTATAGTAATTTCCAAGAAAATTATTGTGTTGGAGATAAGCCTCTGTAATGAGGAAAAGCACAAAATAAAATAAAAAGATGAATAAATGCATTTTAACCACAATTCCTTTTACCCAGGCCATAGGGAATGATAGTACTTAGAACGTACGTGCCTCTATCTCAATTGTATATTTGCATACAACTGAGTGTGTAGGGACGTAACTATACGTATGACCCATTCCCTCTACAGTATTAATTCTTATTTTGAACCACTCACTCGTGACTGTATGTGTCCTCTTATTTTGTGTAGTCAGTTGGGTGTGTTTCTTAGTATGACATTACTTATAATATTCAGTGGCTTAGTTCCCACAATTGACCTTTTCCTCTGTCACAATGGCACTTCATGCAAAATATTTATTACACAACATTCATATGAACTCTCATTTCAAAAATGCGATGCCAGCTGACTAAGCTTTTAACAATTTAATGGGGCGGTTCCAATGGCGATTGAGTGCCATGACTTCTGTTTCAAATTTTTAGTTGGAATATTTAAATAATTTTTTCCATCCATTAATGCGACTATAACCAAATGTTTCTGTTACATGTTATGCCAGCTGCATACCAGATAAGAAAATTATTACCAAAATCAGTCCATAAAATGTACAAATATTTATCCTAAAAACTTGCAAAAGAAGGAAGTCTTGAAACATTAAATGTTAAACCTGCTATTAAGAAAACCGACCAGCAAAAGAAAATACATTAGGTAAGAGCAACAGCACTACCACACTTTTGGCTGAATGTAAATGTGGGATATAATTGTATTTTTTGTGACACCCACTGCGTAGCACGCACTTTTTTTTTTTTTTATCAAAATTTCATTTTCAGTTAGTTTTGTAGATTTTTGTAAATATATTGTACATGAATGTGTCCCAATATGACAGATCAGTTTTACTGATTGTGTACATAAGAGTCACTTATCCATCTACTGTTTCACCAGAAACATTTTGCTGCATTGAATTTCATAAAGAAGTATGATGTTATTTGTGATCTGTTTACATTTAGTATGAGCTTCAGTAGTAGTGAAGTTAGGCTGCATGCTGATTTATGGCTATTTACAGCTATGGTGAAATTAAGATCACCAACCAAAATGATGAATATTTCATCCAATGAGGAACTAGTTGCTCAACCTATGCATAACACAGAAGTATAAAACATTCCAGATACTGATAATGCAGTTGCAGTGGCTAGTGGTACTCAGTCGCAAGCAACAGACAATGATATGTCAACTTCAGAAACTGTTCCAGAGTCTGCAAATGTACAAGATCCAGTAGAGCCAAACATTGTGCAAATGTTTAAAGTAATGCTGACAGATTTGATGTCACAATTTATAACTCAGATAACAGCTCAAATGAATACACAGGTAGGAAATGTCACAACGCAGATAGGGAATGTAACAACTCAGAGAAGCAATGTCACTACACAGGTTAACAATGTCATAACACAGATATGGAGTGTAACCACTCAAATGAACAACCTAGACAGTGATTTAAAAACCCTTACTGATATACACAGTAACCTGACAACACAACTGACACAACTAAAAAGAGAGGTAGCAGATCAAGTAATAGGAGTGGTACATGAAGATTTAAATTCCATGAATCAGGATATTGATAATGTGAAAACCACAGTTAAGGATGTGCCAGACCAGATACATAAGTTAACTGAAAATTTCAAAGCTATGAGTGTACAGAAAACCAAGCTCAATACAAAAATGCAGGAAGCTGTAAATCAAGTTGAGGACATGACAAAATAGCAGTATGAGGACTTTTTAGAAGAAAAAGACACACGCATAATCCGTACTCTATAAATAGACTTACAAAAAGCAATAAGTAATGCAATGGAACAATTATACATTACACAAAACACATCTGTAGTTAATCTGTAGACTGATATAGGTCAGATACAAAAAACTTACCAGGCTGGCAGAATCAAATAGTCGAGCAATTTAACAGGAAACTTAGTACAATGAAAGAATGAAACCAAGACACAGAAGAAGAGCTTTACAACACACCCACAGGTAAGAGCAATAGTGCAATTAGTGGCTATCCTACCCCAAATGTATGTGTCCATTCACCAAATTATGAGATGTACAGTATCCAATGAGACCATGATGGAAATGCCATGTGGCTAGGGCCTCCAGTTGGGTAGACCATTCGCCTGGTGCAAGTCTTTCGAGGTGATACCACTTCTGCAACTTACGTGTCAATGGGGATGAAATAATGATGATAAGGACAACATGACACCCAGTTCCTGTGTAGAGAAAATCTCCGACCCAGCCGAGAATTGAACCCAGGCAGTTAGGTACAACATTCCGTTGCGCTGACTGCTCAGCTACCAGGGCAGACGACACTGTGATGAAAGAAAGAAACAGTGGATAGCTGAACCCACTTTGTCATCAGTTTTGTTAGAAGAGAGTCTTATAAAAACCGGCAATTTCAAGTGTTTATCCCTGAAAAGAAGTCTGTGCATCTGGTAATTTTTATAAAGTCATTCAAAAATATATAGCCTAAAATGTGGTTGGAACAGCAAAAGATACAATATGTTATGGGTTATATCCAAGGCAATGGAGCATTATGGGTGATGGAAATATCAGAAACTTGCCAGACACTATAACAGTTTGAAAATGCATTTCTTTCAAAGTACTGGTCACACGGCATTCAATAAAGATTAAGAAAATCCCTATTCAACCCTGAACAATATAATCCAAAAGCTAGATCATTGCAAAAGTATTATGAGAAATATTGAAATAAGATGAGGTTCTGAGACAAGCCAGTGACACACACGTATGTCCTACACATTCTGAGAGCTAAACTACTGCTTAATATTTGGGAAAAGCTAGTACAAGTACCCAAGAGAAATTTGGAGTATTTTCTATCTGCCTTGGACTATTGACTTAATTAATGAAGATGCAAGACAGAGCCACACCAACCAAAATAATTTCTGTAGAAGTGGTGGCAAGCAGACTCCACAGCACCAGCCACAGTATGACGTCAACAACGTAGCGTGTGTGGCTGAGTCACGGCCGGATTTTGTTGATCCCACTGTAGCAGTGTGTATGCCAGGCCCAAGTTTGGGAGGCAATTTTAGTAATAACTATAACCAAAATTTTAACCTAAGGTGTAAATGGAAAAGAAAAATTGTAGCAGAAGCTACTCTGGCTACTCCAGTAACCCGAAATGAAAATGGAATAGAATTAACAGGACTCAGTGGAGTAATGCTTACAGTAATTTACAGCCTCAATTTAGCAACAAAAACATGGTTGACACATGAAACATGCAGTGGTAATACCTGATTAGTATTCAACCCTATCAGTCCCAAGCACAAAGTAACTTTGCACCTACAAACACATGGTGGAATCATGATCGGAATGTGCAACAGAGAAAGAATACGTCGTGAGTGAATATTATAGAAGTGACAAATGAAACACCTACAGACAGTAATAATGGGGTGTTAAACCAAACGTGGCCCCATTATGCTCCCCAATGTTGGCTATGGATAGCCGTGGGGGTGATGCATGCTACCATGATAGTAATTTGCTAAGGTATCAAGATGGAGCATCCCATCTGTTCCAAGACAACCTGGAGATTTTGATGAAAAGGTGAGACAAGTATTGATCTCTATTACAGAACAAGCTCAACACCGTAAGAAACACTTTGACAAACAGCTACATGGTGTTGCCAGATTTGTGGTTGGAGAAAAAGCATTACTCAAGATCCATGTGAAATCTTCTCTGTTAGCCAAGAAAAATGCTAAGTGGAAAATAATGTATACTGGTCTGCACATTATTGTACATATTCCATGGGACAGATGTTATTTACTTGAGTATCTTCACAATGGCAAAATCAATGGACTCTGTGCACACACAGACTTGAGGAAATTATACCATGTTTAAGTATCACACTTCATATCTATGTATGCATGCGAGTGAAATAAGTAACCTATGGTAAAAACAAGGAATACGATTAGGGTACAGTAAGTATATTTTATGCAGCTACATCAATCAGAGCACTTTGTTTGTAGGTAATGCCTTCAAAGTTCAAAGGAGAAGTAATTGTGGCTGAGGATATAGTTGGTCATGGCGACTAGGAAGGAGGTTGGTGGCTTGGAATCTGTCGTGTGTTGGGAAAGGTAGTGTTCAATAACGGTAAGGCCATGAGCATTTGGACAGAAACTGTGGAGAGTCAGTGGAGAAATTGGTTGGAATCTTTTACGTAGGAGGGTAGGTTCCGGGTAATAGATTGAAGATGTTGGTCTATGAGAGCAGATATTCTCTCAGTGGGGGCACAGTAACCAGCCACAATGGGCCATCCTGGGTGGTTAGGTTTATGGACTTTAGGAAGCATGTAGAAGGTAGAAATGTGAGGAGTGGTAGGGGTGAGTAGAGAGATGAATTCTGGGGAGAGGTTTGGGATGGGCCTAAGGATTTGAGTAGTGACTGGAGATCCTGCTGGATTACTGGAATGATTTGATTTTTGTGTGATGGCATTTCTTCGATTCTAACCCAGTGCTATTCTCCTTTGTTACTATTTCATTTTACATGACTATGCTTAATGTTCATCCTTTTTCTCTTCTTTCCTGTGTTTCTGTTGTTGCCTTACAAACTGCACTGCATGCTCTACTTATGATCCACACTGCATCAACTGTCTTGGCCACACACAACAGACAGCTACAAAACCACATTTATTGTTGGTGCAGCATCTTATGTCCCACATTACTTCCGCTGATATGATTAATCCCATACTTTCAAATTGATCACTCTCCCTGCGTCATTTCATGTATTTTTGAGTGTTTACTCCCACGCCTTTCCAGTGCCACAAGATATTGTATCTCATCTATGAACACCTCCCCACCCCCGACACTTTTTCCATTCTATCCCAGTTAGAACCCACTAATTCCACCATCCAGTCACATCTGCCATGCTCCTTCTTCACACTTATCCACCCTCAGACCTTCTAACCACAGTAGTATATGTATTTTTTTATCAGTTATTCTTTACTGTGATCCTTGTGACTTCTCTCCAATTTTAGCGAGTTTTCTCATTTCACTATTGTCGACTCCCTCAGATTTCATCTTGTTTCCCTCTTTTCCATCCATTTCATCCTTATCGTATATTTTCACACATATTTGGTTGTATTTTTGCGATGTTTTTCATACGTGATTTCTACATTACTTACGTAATTTTTTGCATTTTTCCACCACCATGGATCCTTGCTCCTTCCAGCTGCATCAATACAGAAAATTCTCCTTGTCCCTGTCCAGAACCTAGTGCCACATACCATTCCTGCATTGTTGCTTGGCTCATGGAATCCCCAATAATGGCCTTACCATCAAATTACCCATCTCTGGCTGCCACCTGTCCTTTCACAATGATCTCCACCTGTTAAAATTTGGCCAATTCTTAGCCCTCGCCAACATAGTCCTCCAAAACCATATCAGCCAAGCCTGAACTTCCTTGCAGTACCTACTCTCCATTCGCAAGATTCTCCTGTTATGCAATCCCAAATTCCTGGAACCCATAACACACACTGAAACTTTTGCTCTGCAGGAACTTGAGCAACATGCACAACATAACCTCAGAAAGCTCTCCATCCTGCTCACTTCCTACTCCCACCTTGGTGTGCCACTGCCCATCACCTGTACAACAACCTCCAAACCTTCTCTCCCCAGCTCCCCTTCCCTCCCCTCATAGCTGACAAATCCTGTGTCACAGACCTACTACACTTACCCCATCCTCCAAAACTCCCTCCCACCCCCACACAGAATCCAGAACCTAAATAGATCTGCAACACAATCATGAACCTTTCCTCCAGAAGCCTTAGCCCCAAAAAAATATCAGTCCTTTCCAGAGGCCTCACCTGTTGCACCACTCCCACAGGACTTGTTAAAGACCTTCTCTTCTTCTCCCAGTCCCCACAGTGGAAAAACTTTTTCGCCACCAACCCTACCAGTCAGACTCAACTGACAACCAATATCGAACCTCGCCAAGCTCAGTTCACTCCCCCATCCAACCGTGATACACCTCCACTGCCCCCAAACGACACCCTCTTAACTTTTCAGAGTTTTTTAACCTAAAACCTTGCCTCACCATCATTCCCCAAATCCCTCAACATGCAGACTAACCTTACATATACAGAAAGAACCACAGTCCACCCTCTAAAAACTGATCCTGACATTATAATCCTACCTACGGACAAAATCTCCATTATTGTTGTTCTGAACCACAAAGATTACCTGGCAGAACGGCTCCACCAGGTGTCAGATACTTCCACCTACAAACCTTGCCCCAGTGACCCCATTCCAGTAATCCGGCAGAATCTCCAATCACTACTCAACTCCTTAGGCTCATCCTAGAACCTCTCCCTGAGTCCTGTCTACTCACCCCTATCGCTCCCTGCACTCCTGCCTTCTACATGCTTCCTAAAGTACATAAACCAAACCACCCAGGATGCCCCATTGTGGCCAGTTACTGTGCCACCACTGACAGAATCTCTGCTCTCATAGACCATCACCTTCAACCTATTACCCAGAACCTCCTATGTAAAAGACATCAACCAATTCCTCCATTGACTCTCCATAGTTCCTGTCCCTTTACCACATGGTGACCTGCTCGTCACTATTGATGCCACCTCCTTGTGCACTAGCGTCCCTAATGCCCATGGCCTTACCACTATTGAACACTACCTTTCCAACACCCGACAGATTCCAAACTGACAACCTCCTGCCTAGTCGCTGTGACCAACTATATCCTCACCCACAATTACTGCTTCTATGAAGGCATTACCTGCAAACAAATCTGGGTTACAGCTATGGGCACCCACATGCTAACCTATTCATGGTCCATCTAGAGGAATCCTTCCTAAACACCCAGAATCCTAAACCCGTCATCTGGTTCAGATTCATTGACAACATCTTTGCTATCTGGATTGAAGGTTTGGAGTGAGGACTCCCTATGCACATTCCTCCAGAACCTTAATAACTTCTCCCCCATTTGCTTCACCTAGTCCTACTCAACACAACAAGCCACCGTCCTAGATGTTGACCTCTACCGCAAAGATGGCTACATCAGTACCTCCATCCACATCAAACCTACTAACCACCAGCAATACCTCCACTTTGACAGCTGCCACCCATTCTATACCAAGAAGTCCCTTCCATACACCCTAACCACCCATGGTCATCGCATCTGCAGTGGTGAGTAGTCCCTCTTGAAATATACCGAGAGTCTCACTGAAGCCATCACAGACCTTAATTATCCTCCAAACCTTGTACAAAAACAAATCTCCTGTGACTTATCTTTACAGTCTCCCACCACCTCCCGAAGCCCCACCGTCCAGCCTCCTAACTCAGTACCACCTAGGACTGGGGCAACTGAATTACATTCTCCGTCAGAGTTTTGATTACCTCTCATCATGCCCTGAAATGAGAAATGTCCTGCCCACTATCCTTCCCACTCCTCCCACAGTGGTATTCCACCGTCCACTGAACCTACACAATATTCTCGTCCATCCTGATACAAGCTGCTCCCAGTCCCTTACATGCTTCATGACCCTGTAATAGACCTAGATGCAAGACCTGTCCCATACATATTCCCACCACCACCTACTCCAGTCCGGTCACTAACATCACCTATCCTATCAAAGGCAGGGCTACCTGTGAAACCATCATGTGGTCTAAAAGCTAAGGTACAGCCCCTATGCTGCATTCTATGTAGGCATGCCAACCAACAAGCTGTTTGCCTACATGAATGGCCACCAACAAACAGTGGCCAACAAACAAGTGGACCACCATGTTGCTGAACACACTGCCAAACATTATATCCTTCATTTCAATGACTGCTTCACAGCTTGTGCCATATGGATCCTACCCACCAACACCAGTGAAATACCTAGGCTAGCAGGACAGAGCGGATTAGGGTGTGGAAAGGGACCAAAATAAGTTGCTGTCAGTTGCACTCAACATACAAACTATATTTATCAACACACAATATTACAACAAGGATGCAAAACACTCAAAACTTTAATTAACCTCCCTTGATTAGATCAGGTGAAGGCCACACTCAAAATCCAAGACACAAGGCCTAAGCAAGAAACTGAAATATAAGTTTCCTCTGGAGGTTTCACCCAAAAATATTTTCTAAATCTTCAATCTAAACAGGCTGAAGGCCTTAGCAATTTAATTTTAATGGGACTTGGCTGGAGGGTGCATATAAATCAATAAGAAGAGTTACAATCAAAAGGCAGAAGGCCTTATCTTAAAACATTTCATGCAAAATTCAGCTGAAGGCCCCACACAAAAGCATAACAATCTTATGCCTTAAGGCAAGACAACAACAGGAGGCTGTATCTTAAAACATTTCATACAAAATTCGTCTGAAGGCCCCTATAAAGAATAACAATCTCATGCATTAAGGGCAAGGCAAGAACATTAATTTAAGAGATATTAATACTCAGCTGAAGGCCACACATCAACAAAATATGTTTAACAGCTTAAGGCCTAGAAAAAGAGTTTCAGTTTAAAAGGCAGAAGGTCTTATCTTAAAACATCTTATGTAAAATTCAGCCAAAGGCCCCATAAAACTCAGCTGAAGACCGCAAATCAGCAAATAATTTAATGATTTAAGCCCTGGAAAGAAGAGTTTCAATTTTAAAAGGCAGAAGGCTGTATCTTAAAACATTTCATACAAAATTCGGCTGAAGGCCCCTATAAAGGACAACAGTCTCATGCATTAAGGGCAAGGCAAGAACCTTAATTTAAGAGATATTAATACTCAGCTGAAGGCCACATATCAACAAAATATGTTTAACAGCTTAATGCCACAAGGCAGAAGATACCATTGGTCAACTTCAATAACAGGGAACAAATTAAGTTAAGTTCAAATCCACAAGAAGATGGTTGCACTCTTAGCCAACTTGAATACACACACATTGTTGCTCACGGGAATGCCCCAAAAGTGACAACCAGAATCAAATGGAGAAATGTAAACAGTTGAGGCTCAATAGTGGGTTAAGTGAGGACTCAATTTTCATGTCCAAGATCAGTGGGCGATGAACTTCGTAGCACTCACAAGCAGCACCTCACAATCCAGCACACGTGCGCACCGCCAGCAGGCCTGGCCAGAGTACACACGATGGAGACTTCCTTGCTACTCCATGCCAACCAACTAACTGCCCAGGCACTGAAACAGTAAAAGGGCCAAATATACGTTGGCCCATGAGATGACCAACCGAACGACCAACCAACAGTCTTCCTGCTTCAATCTCCTTCTGTTGGACAATTCATGTGTGTCGCCAGTGGTCAGCAAGCACTGGCTGTCTGCATCTCACCGGCGCCCCGTCCTTGACTGCACTGCTGCTGCATCCCGACTGCACTGCTGGTCCATCTCCAACTGACTCTCAGACACACGACGACCCAGAAATACTATCAGCCGCTCCAGAAATGGTATGACAGTGCCCTTATTGATACATGCTGCTGCTGCTGCTCATGGACAAGTAATGCAGGAAGTTATTGATGCCAGTAAATGGAATAAGAAAACGAGGCGGCAGTACCGTAATAGAAGGTGACAAACCTAAATGACATGAAACGAGCCATGCATGACTAATCCAGCTTTTCTGAATTGCGCAGATGGGAACTTTCCCTGCAATACATCCCACATTCCCATTGCCCTCCAGGCCGCAGCCTCTGTTAGTTGCTGTCCTCACACATCCAGCCCCTTCCCTGCTCCCATTCCAGCTCTACACAGCAGTCAGTCCACCACCACATCCAGTCTTTTTTTATTTATTTTATTTTATTATTTATTTCTCTCTATATCTCTCCTTTACTGTTACTTGCCCCCCCCCCCCTCCCCAAATTCCCCTGGCCGCCCACCAACCTGCCGCACTTTACTGTCTGCCATCCCCACCATACTATCTCTCCTCCTCCCCACCCCAGCCTCCTCCTATTCCCCATCCAGTCTCCACTCCCATCACGCACCAGTGCTGCTGCTCACAGTGTGGTTTCAGTTGCCTGAGACTGCATTCGTGTGTATGAGTTGCATTTGCATGAGTGTGTGTGCATATGTGTGTCTGTTGTTGACAAAGGCCATTGGCTGAAAGCTTTAGTGTGAAAATCTTTTTGTTGTACCTCTCTGCAACACAGTATCTCTGCTATATGGTGAGTAGCAACTTCCCTTCTCATAATATTGTTCTCTTATGGCCTGCAAGATGTAAGATAGTATCACGATTGCAAATTGTATTACTAGAGGCATATATTTTTGGAGAGCACATTCAATTACCAACTTGAGTAATGAAATATTTTGATCAGTATGTACATAGATAAAATTTTGAAAGATGATGTGGGAGCAAATAATGAACATAGGCATAAACTACTAAAACCTAGCCAGTGGTCCCATGAGCTACAATTTTTTGAATAGTAAAAATGAATGGAATAGTGAGTAGTCACCCAGTGACAATGAGTTATTCAGTGAGAGTGATTTATTCAGTGCCATGTCAGTTATACACATAGAGGCAAGTGAGAACAAGTTTTATACCATGAGCCTTCTACTTCAAAATAAATGAGACTTGGTGGATTGAGGAAGCCTGCTACAGTATGGGTGTTTGTGCCAAAGGACACTGTGCCGTTGGCAAGATAAATAATAAATTGCAGTACTTACCTCCATGCAGTGAATGTAGGAAGTACCCTGTGGTCCCTTCTCACAGCCAAGATGTTTGACGAGTTGAAGTAGATGTATTTGTTTCATAAATGCTGTGAACGCTGCAGAAAACACTTCATAAAGATGTATTGACTGGTACGCGCGGCAACGCTACCCGGTGGTGGATGCATGGCTACTGGACTCCAAGCGGTGCGTAGCGTGCTGCCAGACTAATTGTTGCATGTGTCGTTACTTGTAACTGATGCATTATTGACTGATGGTGTAATGCAGGAGACAATTTGAATGGAAGGCAAAATTAACCTTCCAATGGACACTCATCATAGTGTAAAGAGATGTAGAGACACAATTTCCTGATCCACTAAATAAAGTCTTACCACTACAGCTCATGATCTATGTCCCACACCATGAAATAAAAATGACACCCATGTTCATTGAACTTAAGGCAGAACAGCACCTATTTGTATGTTTATGTATATGTTAGTGTTAAGTTAGACTAAGCATTAATCTCTCTGAATTTAATTTGTTACATCTTTATCTTTCCCATGATGAGACAACTATAAAACCCAGAAAGGAAATATATTAGGGCCTTAGCAAATAGATCCTGGTATAAAAGAGGGAGGCAGCAGAGAGTGTAAACAACTATAAGCAAGAATTTATCATATTTACCACTTCAGATACATACCCATGCTAACTCGAAAGCCTGGATTGGCACACTAAAACATATGACAATCTTGTGAATTTTTTTTTTATTTTCAGGAAAAATATAATTGTAGAATCGTATAAAAGACTTGTGAAATGTTATTTTCCTATCCACATGCTACTGAAAATGTTATTTGCACACAAGAACAATGATGCTACAAACCAGTGATAAAGAACTGAACTATGGACTTGTATAAAATGTAATGTAATATTCATCTATTTGATGTAAAGGACAATGCAGTAATTATTGTGTACAGTATGTAAGTTAATGTATATTTTGGTACCCTAGTGTATATGTTTTGCTTTCATTGCTAAAAAACCATATATGTACAGCATAGGAGAGAAACGAATGTTACAACAAGTGTTTGGCTTAGCTGGCTCCAGAACTATGAAAGCAAAGTGGTGAAGAGAAATCCCTTAAAAGACACAAACAATGCAATTCAAGTATATGTGTAAAAGAGTGAAAGAACTACCAGTGTGTAAAGTGGTTGGGTTCATTGCCTGGAATTTGACATTTCTTCGGACAATTCGCCCAAGATGGTGATGTAAGGAAACTTAATTTTTTCTTTTTGATAAATGTATAGATAATAATTCGACTCTCATACCAAAGATTCATCTGAAAAGTATTTAATACTGATGGAC
The DNA here is from genome assembly GCF_021461385.2 of Schistocerca piceifrons. Taxonomy (NCBI): domain Eukaryota; kingdom Metazoa; phylum Arthropoda; class Insecta; order Orthoptera; family Acrididae; genus Schistocerca; species Schistocerca piceifrons. The sequence goes on from NC_060143.1 coordinate 305,591,560, forward strand.
AAAAGAAGATTCACGTTTTCATTTATTAGTTTTAGTAATAGTTATCTTTCGTTGTCCTCATGCCCTGGTGAGAAGACACACAAGTGAAGTGCTGTGTAATTTCTGGTGAAATTGTGCTAAACAGTGAAAGCAGTTTCTGAAACAATACAACTTTCTCATTTATGATACCATGGATCTCAGCTCATGTAACTCTGGAAGGTTATTATTATTTTAATTTTCTATGGAGAATTTAGATGGAGGAAATAATCTTAATGTATGTGCTGCTCAACAATAGAGTTGTTCATCTCTTTCCCTTTGTTGCCGCCAATGTCAGTTTCAATATTTATATCATATTTGCTATGATATTCAGAAACTGCACTCTTTCTTATCATTTAATTACAAAGTCTGATTATTTTATTTCTTACATGAATAAATGCAATTTAACCGCAATTCTTTTTACCCAGGCCACAAGGAATGAAAACTTATACATGCCTCTATCCCAATTGTATGTTCGCATACAACTGAGTGTGTACCCATGTAACTATACTTATGACCCATTCCCTTTACAGTATTAATTATTATTTATAACTACTCATTTGTGAATGTATGTGTCCTCTTATTTCGTGTAGTCAGTCTGGTGTACTCCATAATAATGTTTCTTATAATATTCAGTGGCTTTACCTCTGTCACAATGGCGTTTCACACCAAACATTTATTATGTAACATTCAAATGAACTCTCATTTCAAAATTATGGCACCGGCTGACTAAGGTTTTAACAATTTAGAGGACAGTTACACAGCAAAAGATTATTTTCAGCGTTAGTTGTATGAACTCTAGGGGTTTGACAAGTTTATTCTGGAAGCTATTTCTGTGTTTATCATCTGAAGTGTAGGACAAGGGAAAGCAATGAACAAAAGCCAAATGTGAACCAAAGTTATGCTTTTATAATTTTTGGAAATGGAAATGAAGTCCTATGCTTCTTGACAGAGCGTAGGGGATCGATGTGGGAGAATTTTTAGCCTAGTACAAACATAAACAGATGAACTGTTACTTGCAACTAGGTATATATAGAGGAAGGGACAGTAATATTTATTGTAAATAGTTACCTTGCAATAAACTTTTTTTCAATTTTTATTTCTGTGGCTTAAATGTGTGATACACATATACACTGCACACTGCCAAGTAAAGAACAATTAGTTAAACCTGGTAATGAATTATATGTAAACTGAGTGCATTCTCTCGTCACACTTGTGCTATATAATTGAGACTAAATTGAACTGATCATTTATTGAAAGGAAGATGTACAGGCTATGCAATAACTATACTCAGACTGTAAATATTAGTATGTAAGCAGAATGAAATATAGCATTTCTACTTGATAAGCCAATCAGAAGCCACTGGAAGGTGCTACTGGACTCATATTTAATTTGGTTAAAAAAATGGTTAAAATGGCTCGGAGCACTATGCAACTTAACTTCTGAGGTCATCAGTCGCCTAGAACTTAGAACTAATTAAACCTAACTAACCTAAGGACATCACACACATCCATGCCTGAGGCAGGATTTGAATCTGCGACTGGAGCGGTCACTCGGCTCCAGACTGTAGTGCCTAGAACCGCACGGCCACTCCAGCCGGCCTTTAATTTGGTATGTAAATATTTATGTGTTTGCTAATCTCTTACTTATCTATTTAATATGAGTTTATATGAAGTCTAATTTGAAATAGAGAACTGTTATGTAAGGGTATCTGACAAAATTTAATCAGCCTGATCCATTATATGTTAAATGATGTGAGACTATGAGGTATGCGAGTTAATAGAGAGCAGGAGTTTAGATTTTTGCCACATGCAATTTCAGAGGCATATGTTTATTTCATGATCCTGGTCTGTGTTGTTTGGATTTTGTTTGTGCTCTGCTCTTTGTGGGTCTGTACATAGAATAGGATTATTTTAAGGGTACATGGTAACATGACAATAACCTAGGTAATGGTATTCAATCTATGAAACATGAAAAGAGGGCAGTAAAGAATTTTATGAACCATGAGCAATGCATTGCAACAACCATACTACTGACACAGTATGCGTGTAAAATATGCCACTTGTAAGAAAGAAAAATATAAAAACTATGTTAATTAATTTGTACAAGAAATAAATGTGATCCAGGGAACCAACAGGTTTATGTGGGTAACAAAAAAGGACTCATTTATTTGTGAGTGTTCTTATAAGTGAAGACTGTGACATGAACTGGTGGACATTGGTTCCAGTAGGACACTTGAGCAAGTGACATTGTGAATCCAAAATGTATAAAGTAAGTAAGTGTTATGTGAAGTGGGCAGCTATATGTCAAATTCACCACCTTAAAGTGGCAGTGAGAATTCCGGTGCACAAGACTTGTCATGAATGTCTACATGCTCACTGACACATATATCCACATGCAAAAGTGATTCAGTGAACTTATAAAAGATATTACTACACTGGCGAGGTAATGGACAAGTAAAAAACTGCCTCATCAATTAACAAGCACTGTGTGAAAATGTAATTAATGATGCCACAAACAAACTTTGCCATTATACATTGAGTGAAAATTTTTTATTTAACAATTCTAAGAAATGACTGCAGAGACGGTGTTGAAATGCATGTGGTGAACACTAAAAAGCATAAATGAGTAATGTCTATTGATGAACTTAGCAGAGAAGAACTAGACTCACTTAATTTGTAGGTACCCCATGATCTGTGGACTGGTGCCAACTACAAACGAGTGAAAAATAAAGTTCCCTAAAGACAGACCTGGATCGCCATAATAATACAGAAGGAAGACAATAGTGAAAGCAAACTCTGTTGTATTCATCACTTTTTTCCTTATGGCAGCTCTGCAATATTTAACTAATTGTTGTAGAGCTGATACTGCTTTGCTTTGATTTTCATGTATCAATGGCCGCAGTTGGTTACCATGTGTGAAGCAAGCAGGAGTGAGGGCTTGGCCAACCACCAGAGTCATTCACATGCATTCCAGCTATAATGGACAGCAGGTTTTCTCAAACTGCCACCAGAGATCACTGCACAAGCTGACAGGCCCACATCCTTCTAAAACAGAATGCACCAAATTGAGAAAGTGTTGTGATGTATCAATCAGATATGCCATGCATGTTCCATAGTTACAGACAAGTCCGTGAAGATTCTTATAGAAAAAAATCAGTAAAAAAGAGAAAAGGTAAAAAAAAGATAACAAACTCAGAAAGAACTTACATCTGTAAATTTGTATTTATGCATACTTACTAAAAGTTTATGAACATTTTCTATAAAGACAAATTTATTTAAACAAACCTAGAAAAAACAGGTACACAAAGACAATGAAGTGTAAAACGTAGGTGCTCTCTAAAAGAAGTGCAAAGTGGACAGTTTATTTTGTTAATGATTCTACTGGAAAATGATTTTACTCCTCTGTAACAGAATGTCTGCTAATCTTACCACAGTTAAACCCTTGTTCTGTATTTCTAGAGACAAAATAAGAAAGAAGTGTTCAAGTGGGCAATGAAACGTTGCTTTCTGAATTATTAATAGAAAATGCCCCAAATGTTTAATTAATGCTAAAAGACATTAAGAACAAATAAATCAGAGAGGTAAGGAGAAAATGCCATGATTTAATATAAGGAAAGGATGTTTGTGCTGTTCCAATAAAGAATGTTTTGGAGAAATGTTTACATGTGGAAAAAAAGCATTGTACAGGCAGTTGCTGTAATTTGTTTTGGACTATATAAAAGCAGGAGCTGTGATCTCTCTCTCTCTCACTCTCTCTCTCTATCACTGTTTTTTTTTCATAAGAAATAAATGTCGCTCTCATTATCTGTAACTTTTGGTTAAATAGTTATGTTAATTTAATTATAACAGCCATGTCTGAATCAGAAAGCTATTTCCCTTTTTCCATTATGTCACATCTCAATTTATTATGTTGCATTTAGAATTTTTTCAGGCTGCAGCGAAGGAGAGTTGCTGACAAATTGTTTTGTGGCCACAGTTGAATGTTACTATTGTTCAATTGGCATTTGCTTTATCAAACTTTTATTTCAGTGTCCCTGAGATCTCTTTTACTGATCTTTTCTGTCACTATCCTGGTAATGTAATTATGCAAACTGCATAGTTTTCAGATCACTCAGTGGCCTCTAAACAATGCCATTGGTACATGTTCTCATCAATCTGATGGGAATCTGACACTGGAAGATGGAATGCAATTTCATTACTAACAACTAAAAATTTTCTGTGCACCATTCTACCATTTCAGGAGCTTTGCCACCAGCAGAAGTGATTAAAAGTTTCATAATACTATTTTCTTTGCCGGCCGTAGTGGCCGTGCGGTCAAAGGCGCTGCAGTCTGGAACCGCAAGACCGCTACGGTCGCAGGTTCGAATCCTGCCTCGGGCATGGATGTTTGTGATGTCCTTAGGTTAGTTAGGTTTAACTAGTTCTAAGTTCTAGGGGACTAATGACCTCAGCAGTTGAGTCCCATAGTGCTCAGAGCCATTTGAACCAATTTGAAATATTTTCTTTAAATTTCACTAATATTATAACTGCCAGCATGAGTGATTCACAAATTTGTGACTGTATATCCACTCCTTCAAACAAAGCACTTACATGTTCTACTCCAGATTTTTCCATTTCTGTATCAAAATCTGCCTTCTGTTCAGTTGGCTTGACTGAACTGTCACCATCGACTGGAGTCTGATTTTGTTTTTTCTTGATTTGCATCCAAGCCTTCAGGCTTTCAGATTTTTGTCATAATCTCACAATAAACCACACAAGTTAAAATTATTTGCACAAATCCAAATAATTACACACTTATAGAAACAACAAACAAATATGTAAACACTACAAACAAATAATTTACAACTATGAAAGACAAGAGGGATGACTAATTACAGAGACAGCAGAATGGCTAACTGTCCAATTTGTCAACATGCTGCTCAAGAGCAGCCATTTTGGCAACTTCTGATACAAAAATACCTTATAAGAAAATATTGTACATGAGTGATAATGAAAATAATTCTGTACAAATCTTGTATTTAATGAACCACATATTAAATATGTGAATTATTAAAGAAGTTGCCAAAAGCAAAGGGGGACTATCAATACTGGTGTCCCTTACCTCCATTATGGCGTGGCAACATTCAATTTCCATCTGTATGCAGTATCTCCGGACTTGTGGATTAGTATGATCTTCCATAGGCTGGATATATGAAAAAGAGAACAAACATGTGTAATTCACGTATAATGATTTTTCCACACGCTACATTGTGTGCTAAAATGACGTGTCTGCTCATACACAAGATTACTAAAATTTGCTTTCAGGTAGAAATTGAAATTAACCTCTGGAAAGAAAACTGTAAAAGTAACTGGATCAGATGGCAATTGTTGATGGTGGATGCATTTTTGTTAAATGCTAGATTGGCTTCTAGAAAAATGCTGTAAGATTTAGAAAAGATTACATTCTTTAATAGCACCATCAATTCTTTCAGGCAGGTATCTGCTACTTACGGGTGAAATGGAATCATAGCTTGGAGACTGTGGCCAGATCATTTATTTCGCACTTACATTCAAGTTTGCAAAATGCTTTGTGATGATCTCAGGGATGCTGTAGCAATCTGCAAATGAATAAATGGCAGAACACTACTTGTATTCAGCCATTGTGTGTTGACACGACTATCTATTAAGCTCGGGTTGGTTGTTGGCTATAACAATGAACCATTAAAACATTTCATGTATCATATATCTACGTTTTTTTTTTTTCATCAGTCTACTGACTGGTTTGATGCGGCCCGCCACGAATTCCTTTCCTGTGCTAACCTCTTCATCTCAGAGTAGCACTTGCAACCTACGTCCTCAATTATTTGCTTGACGTATTCCAATCTCTGTCTTCATCTACAGCTTTTGCCCTCTACAGCTCCCTCTAGTACCATGGAAGTCATTCCCTCATGCCTTAGCAGATGTCCTATCATCCTGTCCCTTCTCCTTAACAGTGTTTTCCACATATTCCTTTCCTCTACGATTCTGCGTAGAACCTCCTCATTCCTTACCTTATCAGTCCACCTAATTTTCAACATTCGTCTATAGCACCACATCTCAAATGCTTCGATTCTCTTCTGTTCCGGTTTTCCCACAGTCCATGTTTCACTACCATACAATGCTGTACTCCAGACGTACATCCTCAGAAATTTCTTCCTCAAATTAAGGTCGGTATTTGATATTAGTAGACTTCTCTTGGCCAGAAATGCCTTTTATGCCATAGCGAGTCTGCTTTTGATGTCCTCCTTGCTCCGTCCGTCATTGGTTATTTTATTGCCTAGGTAGCATAATTCCTTAACTTCATTGACTTTGTGACCATCAATCCTGATGTTAAGTTTCTCGCTGTTCTCATTTCTACTGCTTCTCATTACCTTCGTCTTTCTCCGATTTACTCTCAAACCATACTGTGTACTCATTAGACTGTTCATTCCGTTCAGCAGATCATTTAATTCTTCTTCACTTTCACTCAGGATAGCAATGTCATCAGCGAATCGTATCATTGATATCCTTTCACCTTGTATTTTAATTCCACTCCTGAACCTTTCTTTTATTTCCATCATTGCTTCCTCAATGTACAGATTGAAGAGTAGGGGTGAAAGGCTACAGCCTTGTCTTACACCCTTCTTAATACGAGCACTTCGTTCTTGATCGTCCACTCTTATTATTCCCTCTTGGTTGTCCAGGTCGACAAATCGTATGAAAGTGTCTTGATTTTTCTTTAGCCTTGCTTCCATTATTAGCTGTAACATCAGAATTGCCTCTCTTGTCCATTTACTTTTCCTAAAGCCAAACTGATCGTCACCTAGCGCATTCTCAATTTTCTTTTCCATTCTTCTACTAAGCAAACTGTTAAAATGAGAACTTACGAGACTTAACTAATTTAATTGCAAATGGTTCTAAGGAGGGGAAGAAATCCGTTGTGCACTCTGTGTGCATTCCAGGTGGAGTCATTCCTGATGTGTAAAGGGTCTTTCCAGATGCCATGAAGAGCACAGGGTGCAGCCAGCTGCAGGTGGTGGCACATGTCGGCACTAATGACGTGTGTTGCTTTGGATCTGAGGAAATTCTCTCTGGATTCCAGCGGCTATCGGATATGGTGAAGGCTGCCGGTCTTGCTTGTGATATGAAGGCAGAGCTCACCATCTGCAGCATCATTGACAGAACCGACTACGGACCTTTGGTGCAGAGCCGGGTGGAGGGTCTGAATCAGAGGCTCAGATGGTTTTGTGACCATGTTGGCTGCAGATTCCTTGACCTGCACCATAGGGTGGTGGGGTTTCGGGTTCCACTGAATAGGTCAGGAGTTCACTACACTCAGCTGGCGGCTACATGGGTAGCGGAGGCTGTGTGGCGTGGACCGGGTGGTTTTTTAGGTTAGAAGGCCTTGGGAAAGTACGGGATGGGCTGCAATCTCAAAGGGTGCATGGGAAATACAGGACGTGCTTGGATCAAGGAACAGTCAGAATTGTAGTTGTAAATTGTTGTAGTTGTGCTGGGAAAGTCCCTGAGCTTCAAGCGCTAATAGAAAGCACAGAAGCTGAAATCGTTATAAGTACAGAAAGCTGGTTGCAGCCTGAAATAAGTTCTGCAGAAACTTTTACGAAGTCTCAGATGGTGTTCAGGAAATATAGATTAGGCAGAATTTGTGGTGGAGTGTTTGTGTCTGTCAGTAGTGGTTTATCTTGTAGTGAAGTCGAAGTAGATACTCCGTGCGAATTCGTATGGGTGGAGGTTATACTTAACACCCGAACTAAGTTAATAATTGGCTCCTTCTACCAACCCCAAGACTCCAATGATATAGTTGCTGAACAGTTCAGAGAAAATTTGAGTCTCGTAACAAATAAATACCCCTCTCATACGGTTATAGTTGGTGGGGACTTCAACCTTCCCTCGACATGTTGGCAAAAATACTAGTTCAAAACCGGTGGTAGGCAGAAAACATCTTCCGAGATTGTCCTAAATGCTTTCTCCGGAAATTATTTCGGGCAGTTAGTCCACGAACCCACGCGAATTGTAAATGGTTGTGAAAACACACTTGGCCTCTTAGCCACAAACAATCCAGAGCTAATAGAGACCATCATGACTGATACAGGGATTAGTGATTACAAGGTCATTGTAGCTAGGCTCAGTACTGTTTCTTCCAAATCCACCAGAAAAAAACGCAAAATAATTTTATTTAAAAAAGCGGATAAAGTGTCAGTAGAAGTCTTCCTAAGAGACAATCTCCATTCCTTCCGAACTGACTATCCAAATGTAGACGAGATGTGGCTCAAGTTCAAAGATATATTACCAACAGTAATTGAGAGATTCATACCACATAAACTGGTAATAGATGGAACTGATCCCCCATGGTACACAAAACAGGTCTGAACATTGTTGCAGAGGCAACGGAAAAAGCATTCGAAATTCAGAAGTGTGAAATTTGGCACGGACTTCAATGCGAGATGCCTTTAATAGGTTCCACAACGAAACACTGTCTCAAAATTTGGTAGAAAATCAAAAGAAATTCTGGTCGCATGTAAAGTACACAAGTGGCAAGACACAGTCAATACCTTCGCTGCACAGTGCCGATGGTACTGTTACCGACGACTGTGCCGCTAAAGCAGAGTTATTGAATGCAGTTTTCCGAAATTCCTTCACCAGGGAAGACAAATGGAATATTCCAGAATTTGAAACACGAACAGCTGCTAGCATGAGTTTCTTAGAAGTAGATACCTTAGGGGTTGCGAAGCAACTCAAATCACTTGACATGGGCAAGTATTCAGGTCCAGATTGTATACCGATTAGGTCCCTTTCAGATTATGCTGATACAATAGCTCCCTACTGAGCAATCATATACAACCGCTCGCTCACTGATAGATCTGTACCTACAGATTGGAAAATTGCGCAGGTCACACCAGTGTTTAAGAAGGGTAGTAGGAGTAATCCATCGAACTACAGACCTATATCATTGACATTGGTTTGCAGTAGGGTTTTCGAGCATATACTGTATTCAAACATTATGAATCACCTCAAAGGGAATGATCTATTGATACGTAATCAGCATGGTTTCAGAAAACATCATTCTTGTGCAACGCAGCTAGCTCTTTATTCGCACGAAGTAATGGCCGCTATCGACAGGGAATCTCAAGTTGATTCCGTATTTCTAGATTTCTGGAAAGCTTTTGACACCGTTCCTCACAAGCGACTTCTAATCAAGCAGTGGGCCTATGGGGTATCGTCTCAGTTGTGCCACTGGATTCGTGATTTCCTGTCAGGAAGGTCACAGTTCATAGTAATAGACGGCAAATAATCGAGTAAAACTGAAGTGATATCAGGTGTTCCCCAGGGAAGCATCCTGGGATCTCTGCTGTTCCTGATCTATATAAATGACCTGGGTGACAATCTGAGCAGTTCTCTTAGGTTGTTCGCAGATGATGCTGTAATTTACCGTCTAGTAAGGTCATCCGAAGACCAGTATCAGTTGCAAAGCGATTTAGAAAAGATTGCTGTATGGTGTGGCAGGTGGCAGTTGACGGTAAATAACAAAAAGTGTGAGGTGATCCACATGAGTAACAAAAGTAATCCATTAGAATTCAATTACTCGATAAATAGTACAATTCTAAAGGCTATCAATTCAACTAAGTACCTGGGTGTTAAAATTACGAACAACTTCAGTTGGAAAGTCCACATACATAATACTGTGGGGAAGGCGAGCCAAAGGTTGTGTTTCATTGGCAGTACACTTAGAAGATGCAACAAGTCCACTAAAGAGACAGCTTACACTACACTCGTTCGTCCTGTGTTAGAATATTGGTGCACGGTGTGGGATCCTTACCAGGTGGGATTGACGGACATCGAAAGGGTGCAAAAAAGGGCAGCTCATTTTGTATTATCACGTAATAGGGGAGAGTGTGTGGCAGATATGATACGTGAGTTGGGATGGAAGTCATTAAAGCAAAGACGTTTTTCGTTGCGGTGAGATCTATTTACGAAATTTCAGTCACCAACTTTCTCTTTCGAATGCGAAAATATTTTGTTGAGCCCAACCTACATAGGTAGGAATGATCACCAAAATAAAATAAGAGACATCAGGGCTCAAACAGAAAGGTTTAGGTGTTCGTTTTTCCCGTGCACTGTTCGGAAGTGGAATGGTAGAGAGATAGTATGATTGTGGTTCGATGAACCCTCTGCCAAGCACTTAAATGTGAATTGCAGAGTAATCATGTAGATCTAGATGTAGATGTAAGGCTAATACATGAGACTTATATCATGACTGTCTGCACAAAAGAAAGGTTTATTAATCACACTCAAGAATGTGTCCTGTCAGTCTAAAGGATAACAGACAAGAGAGGGAGATCTGAGTAGGAATGCTCTTTGGTTACTTTCTGAAACAAAAAGTGTATTCCCTTGGATTGAGATGAGCCTCAGGCTGACTGCTGCTATATCTTTGAAATATTATTTATCAAATAACAATTACATTTCAGAAAATTATTTTACATAAGTTATTTAGAGTTGAATCAATGTACAAATAAGTGCACATTTTTGTGTTTTCTTTGTTTTCTGAATGTCAAATTTATATAAAATTATGTGGATCAGTCCATGTACTGCTTCAAGCAGTACTGCAACAAATGGGAGAGGGTTTAATCAGACTCCTATGCAGACTGTCATATTGCCATTCATGATGAAGCTTATCCAGGATACATAATGGAATGTTACACTCTCTGACAAAATTCTACTACTAGAGTGGGTAGTGAAGTATCTAGAGGTGATCTTGGATGCAATACTGCCATGAAGCCTTCAGATAGATAATATATGTTCCAAAGAATAAACATGCTTTTATATTACAAGGGCAGGTGATAAGACATGGGGTCTTACTCCCAGAACTATGTACTGAGTATACACCTCAGCAATAAGACCTATGACAATTTATAGAGCTACAGTATGGTGGAATGAAGTAGATAAAAGGCAGGTGCTAAGGAGCTTAGCCATAACAGGCCAAATTAGCAGCACATCCACTGCTGGGAGGAAGACCACAGTGGAAATGCCGCCATTACACTTTTGGTGTGCAATACAGGCAGCAGCAGTGGTGTGTAGTTGGAAAACTAGAAATAACTGGAAAGCTTTAGGGTGTCCAGAATCACACACTAATACAATTAATGTGGTAAATATAGCAATGGTTGATAAAATGCTGGCTTACTACACAGTAACTTCAAACTGCGTCAACAAAACTTTCAAGGTAACAACTGGAAGTAGGAGGAAGTGAAAGAATGAATCACAATCTGTTCAGGACACAATCTCATTACTGCTGGGTTGAAAGCAGACAACAGTGCTGGTGCCACAGTGCACAGGGTACAGCCTAGACTAGACAAAGCAATTTCTCAAGAGAAGCTGACCATGGTATTTCAGGCAGAAATATTTACTATCAGAATGTATGAGAACCTGTGTAGGTGCCACAAGGCTTGTGGCATCTATATTCATTCAGACAGCCACCCAGCCCAGAAATCTCTGTCACCCCCTGAAATGAGATCAAAGACTTTTGGAGAAAGCAATGAAGCCATTGTGAGGCTAGGGAAAGTAACAGGTAAACCTGCTGTGTGTCTGTGGTCATGCAGGATCTAGTGGCAATGTACTAGGTGACAGGGTGGCCAAGATAGAAGTGACAACTCTATTTGTTGGACCAGAACCAATCCTAATCATCATTATGGTAATTAAAATTAAAACTACACTATGTGATCAAAAGTATCTGGACACCTGAGTGAAAATGACTTACAAGATGACTTACAAGTTCGTGGCACCCTCCATTGGTAATACTGGAATTCAGTATGGTGTTGGCCCACCCTTAGCCTTGATGACAGCTTCTACTCTTGCAGGCATATGTTCACTCAGGTGCTGGAAGGTTTCTTGGGGAATGACAGCCAATTCTTCATGGAGTGCTGCACTGAGGAGAGGTATCAATGTTGGTCGGTAAGGTCTGGCATGAAGTTAGCATTACAAAATATCCCAAAGGTGTTCCATAGGATTCAGCTTAGGACTCTGTGCTGGCCAGTCCATTACAGGGATGTTATTGTCTTGTAACTGTCCTGCCACAGGCCATAAATTATGAACAGGTGCCCGATCGTGTTGAAAGATGCAATTGCCATATCCGAATTGCTCTTCAACAGTAGGAAGCAAGAAGGTGCTTAAAAGATCAATGTAGGTCTGTGCTGTGATAGTCACACACAAAACAACAAGAGGTGCAAGCCCCCTCCATGAAAAACATGACCACACTATAACACCACTGCCTCCAAATTTTACAGTTGGTGCTACACACACTGGCAGATCACATTGACCAGGCATTCCCCATACCCACATCCTGCCCTCGGATTGCTTCATTGTCTATTGTCATTCGTCACTCCACACAACATTTTGACACTGTTCGATTGTCCAATGTTTATGCTCCTTACAGCAAGCAAAATGTCGTTTAGCACTTATCAACATGATGTGTGGCTTATGAGCAGCCACTCGTCCATGAAATCCAGGTTTTCTCATCTTCCACCTAACTGTCATAGTACTTGCATTGGATCTTGAAGCAGTTTGGAATTCCTGTCTGATGATCTGGATAGATGTCTGCTTATCACACATTACGATCCTCTTCAGCTGTCAGAGGTCTCTGTCAGTCAACAGATGAGGTGGACCTGTGGGCTTTTGTGCTGTATGTGTCCCTTCACGTTTCCACTTCACTATCACATTGGAAACAATGGACCAAGGGATGTTTAGGAGTGTGGAAATCTCACATATAGACGTATGACACAAGTGACACCCAATCACCTGATCTCATTTGAAGTCCATGATTTCAGCAGAGTGCCCCATTCTATTCTCTCACAAAGTTCAATGAATACGAAGGTCACTGATATGGAGTACTTGGCACTAGCTGGCAGCACAGTGCACCTAATATGAAAAATATGTGTTTTTGGAAGTGTCTGGATACTTTTGATCACATAGTGTACATAACTGGATGAGTAGGCAGTATGTGGAATATTGGACTAAGATCCAAAAACAAAAACCTGGCAAGCTAATGAAGCCAAAGCTATGTATTAAGAGAAGTTCTACAATATTGTGCTTGAGCACGAGACAGATTAAACTTGAGGCAGTAAAATGACTGACCATGAGTACTTTAAGAAACACCTTTACATGGTGAGTAGAGAGAATTAAACCACTAAGTGTAGACTAGGTAGTGAGTGAGATGAAATCTCACCTCATTTAATCTTCCAATGCAGATTCAAAAGACACTAAATATCTGGGTTATTAATTCTTGAAGTTTGTGTGTCTAATAAAGAATTAGTAAAGGCTCTCCTAGTACTCTTTAAGGGTAATGGCTGGCTTTACTAGAATATCAGGGAAAGACAATAAATTCAACTTCGATGGGGGCAATAGTGGGCTAAGGCGACTGTCATTTTGTCTCCCCACACAAATCAAATTAAACAGTGCATTTTTCTGTCTTTGAAATAATCATTCACATTTCCCAATCCACCAGAAAGGAATGTTTTTATGCTCAATGGAATGCAATGGAACTGCAATTTATACTGCATTCAGTATGAATCTAATGTAGTACATAAGTTAAATTTCCTCATTTCATCCAGGGGAATTTTAAGGTACACATCTGCCAAACCATTGTCTTCTACATCAGTCCATAAACTCCTCAGTACATTGCAGTGGGATAGAATCAGTAACTGTCTGGTATTAACTGTTGCTTTAAATTCTCCACAGACTGAAATTCCATTCTTGATTTTCTAGTGATAACCAGAAGAGATATCCACTGGTCTGCAAAAATGGTTTTCAAGACACAGGTTTGTTCCAGCCTGTTGGTTTCAATAGTGACTTCATCATGAATATCATGAGGTACTGAGCACGTGCAGTAAACCATGGTGAGTAACAGGTAAACCTGCTGTGATAAAACTACGATTGAGCATTGTCTCTGAGCATAAGGCACACTTGAAAATTCTTTGTGTCTCCAAATGTGCCATGGAAAAAAGTCCACATTTTCACACAATTGTTGAAAGTTGGCATGGGAAACTTGAGTGGTGATAGCATGCACATTATCTTGAATATTCAGACAAAACAAACTGAATGCATCCACACCAGAAATATTAGGACTAGAGGTTTAAAGCATGGCTGGATTACCATGAATATCACTAATGTAGTCATATTTTTATACTTCACATGTCCCGAGCACAGAGATACTTTTGCCCTTGTACGCTGCGTGGTGCAAATGTTATTTCCATAGGTTAGCGTGTTGCAATTGCTCATACATATTCTGATTAATTAATGTGACTGAAGCACCAGTATCTAACTGAAATGGTATGGTCTGATTGCATATCTGTAAAGATATGAACAGTATGCAGTTAGTCTTCTGAATGTGATTATGAGCTCCTTTGTCTGATCTGTGAGTGACTGAGTGTTATACCATTCATCTGTTGAGGTGACCTGAATGAGCAACTTTTGTGCTAGTGTTTATGTTTATTGTATAGTCAGGGAGGATTCAGAACATGAGATTCAGTTGATTTCCAATTTCTAAAATCTAGATTTATGAGGGGCAGAGGGTGCTTTGCAATCCTTTCGCAAGCACACTTGTCATGCATGTGCTGGAAAAAGCTGTGTTTGGAGTCATGTGTTACACAGCACTCAACAAGATTTTGAAACATATGAACTTGCAGCTCTCCATGGAGAGCTGCATCAAACCAGTCTCAGTACTGAAGACCACAACAACAACAATGAACTTGCAGGAAAGCTGGCTGGGTGACTCATGCACTGCCTTTGTCACTGCTTGTGTTTGTGGTCAACTTGTGCTGTACACTGCTGGGCTTGCGAAGAACTTCCTGCAGTCACAGGCAGATGAGAGTCTAGTTCTGCAAAGTTCTGTACTTCCTGAGCTGCCATCACTATAGGAGTGTCACTGAGCCCAGGAATGCAATGATTTAAAATCTCTGCCTGAATTCTCTTGTCAGCAAGATTCTGAATAACTGCATGTGAAGCATTTCATCTGGAAATGAAGCTCCACAAATGCAGTTAAATGTACAATTCCTAGTCAGGCCTCAAAGTTCAGGTATCCTTCCCTTATAAGACAGGTTACTGTATCAATGCATAAAAAAGAATTTGTAATGAGCAATGGTTACATGGATTTAAAATTCAAAAATTTCATGAAGTTTCCTAATAACTTCTTCATAGGTTAGGATTTAGAGTCCTACTTCCAGGAACAATTTCTGACACAGTCTAAAACTTTCAATAACCACTCAAGAAATAGAAGAAAGAACATCATGAGTCACCTGAGTTTTGGTACAATGGGAAGTGCTGCTCAAGTTGAAGCTTTTCTTCTATCCAAATCTCCTATCTCACATCAAAGGAATGCAAAACAGGAGGCAGCACTTGGCCCCAGAATTCTGTGTCATTCATAGTTGGCTGCTTGGCTTGTTGTGCATCCAGCAGTCAGTTAATTCGTGACACTAACTCAATAAGCTGTTGGTTCTGATACTTGCTCTCCAGTGGTTGCCATTTAGTTCAAAGATTAAGAACACTCCAAGGCAGCAAAAATAAATGTAAGGAAAAATATTTATACTTCTTACTCATTCTTGTAACAAAAAGACAAATTTTAATTGTTCTTTTTGTTTTTCTGCTAATGGGTGCCTGTTCTGGTTAATTTTAAAACTAATGATCCAATTCAAGTCAGCTCACTTCATTTAATCACAACAAACCCATCCTCATCCTCGGAAATGTCTGTTGTGTCCAAAGTTAGTATGGGGTACACTAACTATGAACACAACAGAAATTTCTGGAAATGCTGTGAGTGGATCCAAAGGCATCATCTTTTGCTGGCACCTGTAGTGCCTCTCATATGAATACGGCGAGCCCTCTATCCAGCTTGACTTGCAGTTGCACAAGCTGGTAGGCCGTCTATGAGTTGCGTCTTCTGCTGAGATGTGGGTGGTGCACTGTGAGCAGTTGACATAGGCACTGTTAATACCATACCCAGAACTATATAAGAGCCAGCATGCTGCTTTTCAACACTGAAAACAATAAAACACTTTTCTAAGAAGCACTATGAATTTAGAAAGACTAAATGCATCGGCAGTGTTTTTTGTGAAGAAAAATTTTATTTGTTGTCATCCAGGCATCAAAATCTTTCCAGGCAAATTAAAACAAGAATAATTTATTTCATTTTTAAATAAACAGATTGAGCTTTAATTGTAAAAACATAGGTGTTTGATTTTGTTTTTATATGATTTTATTTAACTTAAGAATAAATTTTCTTTTTGTGCACTTTTGTTTGGTTTTACACAGTTTTAAAACAAAGACTAAAAGTTTTCTGGTTGGTAGTTAACCCATGTTCTAAGGAAAATTGTTTTTTGATATCAGTAGTATCTCATAGCTGAAATGTTAGGAAAGGAAAATTGTATTTCTATATCAGTGGCAGATCATAGCTAAAATGTCAGGAAAGGAAAACTGTCTTTTGATATCAGTGGCAGCTCTTAGCTAAAATGTTAGCTATGAGCTGCCACTGATGTTGAAAGACAATTTTCCTTACAACATAGGTTAACCAGTGACCAGCTGACCAAGACCAGAAGATCCTGGAAACAGTCATTTTTAGTGATGAAACTTCCTGAAGCCAGTAGTAGGTGTATTAGAAAATTTATGACATATAATTACAATTACAAATACAAACAATCATCAGGTGTATGAAGGATTGACAACAATGAAAGTTTGTGCCTGACCAGGATTTGAACCTGGACTTCCCGCTTTATGCAAGTGATTGTCTTAACTGCTTTGGCTGTCTGTAGGCCAGACCCAAAGTTCCAATGACATTTTAATTGAAAGTCACTGCTTAGTATCAGTGGATAAATATGGTACTGCAGTGCTTGTGTTGTGAAGAAGAATGATGCAATGTTCCTTTGGATATGCCTGTATGGATTGAGGATGGCCACAGAATCAATGTGACAGGCATTTTTGGTGCTGATGTGAGCCATAACTTGCAGAAGACTGCACATTGCACAATCTATAGCCGCAGCAAGGCTGCTTATACATCTCGTGTGAGCCCCCCACCCCGCACACATACCAAGTGCACATTGACTTTTTTCTCCAGCCCTGAATGCTTTCTTCCTAAGGAGCTCCATAATTCGCTTACATTGGAGCTCGTGATAATTAGCAAAGGCCTGCTCACATGTGCCTTTTCAGACCCTGCTGAAGGGATTGCAACCCTGAAGAGGTGAGGCCAGATGGTCAGCCTCTATACTAGGATATAGCAGCTCCAGTGTTGTCAGGTTACGGATGCATATGTCTCTGAAGGAACATTGCACAGTCCTCCTTAACAACTCAGGTGATGCAATGTCATATTTTTCTGCCGATAGCAGGAAGAGACTTTCAATTAAAATATCCTCCCCTGTACAAATATTTCATAGTGTCTGTATGAATATAGGTTATAACACAGGAACGATGACATATGGAAGTTTAGATCTGGCCATAATTCGTGCATCTCCATGCAGTTAAGGCAACTGCTCATGTAAAGAGGAAAATCCAGTTTTTGAGTCCCAGTCTGGCAAAAAAATTTCATTGTAACCATTCCCTTATATAGTTGATGGTTATTTGTATTCAAAACTGTGGATATATTTCTTGTATTTCATAATGGCTACAGGCTACAGGCTGAGGGAAAATTCCAGGGAAGAAACTCCATGACAAATCTTGCAAGGCCTGAGCAAAGTGGATGGATGGATTGAAAACTGTTGGTCACTAAACAACATAGTCATCAGTACTTTTTCAAGATTGGGGTGCGTATGTATGAGTAGTTACTCTTATTAAAATGAAAAGCAAAGGCAATAGAACTACAGCTGCAGTAACAAAAATTTCAAATTCCATCTCTAGTATGTATCTATTTCTATTCTCATTAATAGTATTAATAAAACAGAGGATGGAATTCAAATGGCTGGTTGAACATGGAAATAGTAGGATAAGGCAGCCACCCAAAAAAAGGACATTCTAACCTTAATGCAATTAAATTGGGAAGAATTCCTGATGCATCACAAAAGTCAACAATTTTCTTGCTGTTGTTTCATCATCACCAAAAATTGAAGGTAAGTCACCCTGCAGACAAAAGGCCTTCGTCCTATCAAAATACATTACACATGATGATAAAACATGGTGCACTGTGAGTGAGACACTGCAAACACCATATTCCAATGGATCCTCATGCTGCAAGATATAAGCATGCATAATTGGGCAGTGTCTGACATGAAGGCAATTGAGAATCACTTCATCTCTTTCTGGAGTTCAAAAGAAAGTGTGTTATGGCTGAGTATTTGGTTTGACGATCTGACCAGCTGCAGCTTGTTGCTGGCCAATTATAATCAGTCTTTTCAACCCAGCCAATGCGCTCTGTCACCCACTACATGATAGTCTGCAGGGGGTGTTAAGGTGAACTGTGGTATTTCCTTCCAGATTGCTTTTCCTGCTCTGTCAACTTTCTCATTTTCCTCAATTCCCATGTGTCCAGGGACCCAGCAACAAATCACCTTCTCCTTTTGCTTGTGCTGGAGATGGACAGTGTCCCAAACTATCTGAACTATTCTACCTGCTGGAAACATTTACTGAATAACCTGCAAAGCACTAAGAGTCTGTGCAGGGGAGAAATTTCCCTCTACCAAGAAGTCTCATATAATCCAGAGCGTTCTTGGCCACTCACAACTCTGCAGAGTACTTCCTGGTGGGCAGATTTTAATGATAAAATATGGGAAGATAACAGAACATCTGACATTGCCCACCAGCTTTGATCCATTATAACTATCAAGTGCTCTATGAAACACCAATAAACTGCTGTTAAAAATTCTTTTTAAAGGTATAAGTGGAGTGGTGGCCTAGTTGTACTCCATCATGTACAAGATTAGAGTAGGTTTGCCAATCATCCAGGGAAGATATTTTCTCTTCCCCTGTTCAAGAATTGATATGTCTGCTACCTCAATTTGCTCAAGATACTACTTCTCGTGGAGAGAAAAAGGCTAAGTTGCTTGGTGATGGTAAATCTCTGTTATATGGATTATTCAATCCCAGTACTAATAACAGGGTGTTCAGAGACGAACCTCAGTTTGAATACATTTCACACCATGAGGAGTTCCTGTCAGATGGTAAGAGGTAGCTCACCAGCCTCTGTGCAGAGGCTAGGAATGGGACTGGTTTTGTAGGCTCTTGTGGCCAGTGTAACGACTGAAACATAGACAGTTTCCAATATCTCTAAATAGGGAGGTCTAGCTGAGACATAAGCTATGCTGCCACAGCCAAGACATGTGGTCAAAGATTCCATAGACTGTGGGCAAACTGGACTGATCTGCTCCCAATTTCTTATAAATAATACATTTTATGTGTTTAGTGCTTTCAGATATCTACATCTCAGATCATGGAGGCATGGCAGCCATGACAACCTCTGATTAGGGTTGAGCCCCTAGACCCACACTGAGTTCATAAAATCTGACATAGTCAGCTGGAGTTCTGGGTAAGCAAAGGATTGACATGAATGATAAAAGTACACAGAAACAGTTGTTTCTGTAGAGTATTTAAAAGCAGTTGTATCAGCCCAATCCTCCACGTTAAGGGTCAATTACATCTGAGGTGTATTATTTGTGAGATTGGAGAAGAGTGGAAACCTGTAAAGGTTTCCAAAAATAATAATTATTTGCCTGGGCTCCTTGATGTGAAAGAGGTACTATTGATTAATATTATTGTTGTTATTAATAATAATTATAATTCCTCTAACTCCTTATGTGGAGCATAGGGCTGCAACAACAAAGGATCACTATCTTGTTCTGTCTTCTGCTAGTATTCTCACTTCTTCCCATCCTATTCCTTGCTGTTGACCTTCTGCTTCAACTGATCATCTCCACATCATTTTGGGCCTGCCTCATCTCCATAATTCCTGTGGGATCCTATAAAGTGCTTCCTTTGCAATGTGTTCATTTGGTCTCCTACATCTTCATCTACATCTACATATGTACTCCGCTAGCCACCAAGTGGTGTGTGGTGGAGGGCACTATTCATGCCAAAGTCATATTTCTCCCCCCTCCATTCCACTCACGGATCGAGCGAGGGAAAAACGACTGTCTGAACGCCTCAGTACAAGCTATAATTTCCCTTATCTTCGAATGGTGATCATTGTGCTATATGAAAGTTGATGTTAATAATATATGCTTTACATCCTCGGTGAAGATCAGATTTTGGAATTTAGTGAGCAGCCCCTTCCATTTAGCACGTTGCCTATCTGCAAGTGTATCCCACTTCAGACTTTCTATGAGATTTGTAACCCTCTTGCAATGGCTAAATGTACCAATCACGAATCTTGCCACTCTTCTTCGGACCTTCTCAATCTCTTGAATCAGACCCCACTGGTAAGGGTCCCATACAGATGAACAATACTCTAAGACTTTGTTGAAGGACTGCATTGCTTCAGGATTCTACCAATAAACCACAATCTAGAGTTCACCTTACCCGTTCCTTGTGTAATCTGATCATTCCATTTGAGATCATTTCGAATAGTTACACCCAGATACTTGACGGGTGTCTCCACTTCCAAACACTGGACATTTATTTTGTACTTATACATTAATGAGGATTTTTGCTTTGTTATACGCAGTTAGTTGCACTTACTAATATTGAGAGATAACTGCCAGTCATTACATCATGCATTTATTTTCTGCAAAACCTCATTGATTTCTTCACAACTTTCATGTGATACTACTTTCCTGTAGATGATAGCATCATCAGCAAACAGTCTAATGCTGCTGTCAGTACCATCAGCCAGATTGTTTATGTAAACCATAAAAAGCAGCGGACCTATTACACTGCCCCAGGGGCACACTTGACGTTATGCTTGTTTCTGTTGAAGTCTCCCCCTTCAGGACGACATACTGCTCTCTGTCGGTTAGAAAACTTTCTATCCCACCTCATATGTCATCAGATAGACTGTAAGTGCACACTTTTTGGAGCAAGCGACAGTGCAGAACTGAGACAAATGCCTTTCGAAAGTGGAAGAATTTGGAATAAACATGGGAGCCAGTAGCTAAAGCCTGTTGTATATCATGCACAAAGAGGGCCAGCTGTGTCTTGCATGACCTCTGTTTCCTAAAACTGTGCTGGTTTCTGCAGATGAGCTTCTCAGAGTCTAGAAAGGTCATGATGTCTGAACCCAAAATATGTTCCATGATTCTTCAGCAAATTGATGTCAGTGAAATTGGCCAGTAATTATGTGCATCCAATTTTCAATCCTTTTTATAGATTGCTGTGACCTGGGCCTTCTTCCAATCCCGTGGAACTGGGGGAGGGGGGTACCATCAGGGCCAGATGCCTTCCTGGTGTCTAAGGACCTTAACTGTTTTACAGTCCCAGATATACTAAACACTATGTCAGTCATCCTTGCATTTGTTTTATAACTGAAATGGGGGATGGTGCTGCAGTCCTCTACCATAAACAAGATTTTGAAAGCTAGGTTTAGGATTTCAGCCTTCTGTTTATCATCATCTGTTACATTACCCATACTGTCAGCGAGAAAAGGTTTCGTATTATTTGTAGCATTCATAGATTTTACGTATGATCAAAATTTTTTGGGGTTATTTTTAGAATCTGCATATAGAATATTGCATTGAAATTCATTAAAAGAATCTCTCCTTGACCTTTTGACAGCTACTTTCATTTCACAAAATTTCTGTTTGTCAGTGGGATAGTGACTACGTTTAAAATGACTGTGAAAAATTCTCTGCTTTCTCAGCAACTTCCTAAAATGTTTGTTGAACCAAGGTGGATACTTTTCCTCCCCACTATTTTTGCTAGGCGCATGTTTCTCTAACACATAGTGGACAATACCTTTAAACTTTGACCAAAGATGCCCAATATCTTTGTGTCCCATGGTGAATGCTTGGAGCTGACTTTGTAGATATTAACGACACTTTTATTTGCTCTCCCAAACAAGAAAACTCTACACTGTTTCTTTGGTTTCTTTAGTTCCTAAGTGTATGTCCTAGCCATGTCCACTTCCTGCTTCTTATTTGCAGCTCACTTCGCTTCTGGCTGGCTCTTTCCCAGAGTGTTTTGTTAGAGATGACATTTGGCCACCATATCCCCAGGATGTTCCTCAGACATCTGTTGTTGAATGTCTCCAGCTTATGGATTAGCTGTTTCATCACTCTTCATATCTCACATCCATATCGAAACCCAGATTTTACATTAATTTCAAATAGCCACAGTTTGGTCCTCAATGTTATTTCATTTGATCTCCAGATATCGTGGAGAGTTGCAAAAGTGCCCTTGGCTTTGTTGATATGATTATTAATGTCTTCTGTTGCACCACCATAAGGCATAGTCATGCTTCCAAGATAGTAAAACTTATCTAACCTTTTGATTACCTGGCTCACTGGCTTAAGGTCAGTGGTGTTATCATTTTCCCACATGTCTTTTGTTTTTTGGGAAATAATTCTCAAACCAACTTTATTTGCTGCAGATTTCTGATCTTCTAGTTTCTCTTTCATATCATTGAGGCTGTGGAATAGAAGGCAAAAGTCATCTGCAAAATCTAGGTCTTCTAGATGTGTTCTATTACCCCATTTTATTCCTATCACTTTATCCATTGCTTGCACTGTTACAAGATTCAGTACTATGTTAAGTAGCATTGGTGAGAGCATGCAGCCTTGCTTGGCTCCCATTTTCACTGTTATTGGATTTGAAAGCTGACCTTGACGTTGAACCTGACACGTTTAGTTTTCATACATGCACTTCACAAACTCAATCATTGTCTTGGGAATTCCAAAAGTTTGCAGTGAGCTCCATATTTTTGTTCTAATTATACTGTCAAAGGGCTTTCCAAAGTCTACAAACAGCATGTAACACAGTGATTAGTATTCATATGAATATTCAGGAATTATTCTCAAGGTGTTTATCTGGTCAATGCAAGAATGAACTTCCCTGAATCCTGCTTGTTCTCTTCTTAATTTCTTGTCTACATATGCTTTTATCCTATTTAGGATTATTCATGAGAAGATTTTGCTTGGGACTGACAGTGGAGTGATGCCTCTCCAACTGTCACAAAACAATAGGTCTGTTTTCTTGAGGAGTTTGATGAGCAGGCCTCCGTTCCAATCATTCAGTACTTTTTCATTCATCCATATGGCTGTCAGGAGTGGATGTAAAATTTCTGCTGTTATGGAGGGATCTACTTTAAGTAACTCTGGACTGATGTTGTCCAGGCCTGCAGCTTATTTGTTTGACTACTTTAGTGATTTCTTCTTTGGATGGCAGTTCTACATTATTTGACATATCTTGTGGGAGTTCTTCCCCATCCACATTCAGTTGAGTTACATTGTCATCTATGGTTTCATTGTTCAGAACGTTCTCAAAACGTTGTTTCCACCTCTGCACTTGGTCTTCTCAATTTGTGAGTAGTTTTCCTTGCTTGTCCTTGATTGGCATATCAGCCCCCAATTTCTTATTTGACAGTTTCCTTGTGGTGTTATATAGTGTCATGTTATTGTCTCTGTTAGCTGCCACCTCCACCTTAGCTGCGAGATTGTTGATGAAGGTTCTCTTATCTTATCTGAAACTCCTCTTCACCATCCTATTTAATAAGCAGAGCTTCTGTTGGATTTCTTATTTCCCTTGTCTGTGCACAATTTAGCTATAGTTTTGCCTTCTCCTCTGCTGTATTGCATCACAAGTATGGTGAGAGGTCCAGTCTTGTCTGCAGCAGTCCTTTGTTCCAAGAATGTCTTCATCAGTCTGTGCATAGGTTGTTTCCACTGCATTCCATTGACCCACAATGTTATTCCTTTCAATTCCTCTGCTCAGCAATTTGAATGATTTCTCAGTTGGATCGAGAACTCCTCTCAGACTTTTGTATTGTCCAACTTCTCAAAATTAAAATTAATCCTCTTCTGCCTGCAATGTCTCTTGTGTGCAACTATTTTTAGACAGACTGTTGCTAGCATAAGTTTGTGGTCAAAACTGACATCTGCTCCCCTTTTATTCCTCACATTTAGGAGTGATCTTTGCCCTGTCCTGCTGATAGCAATGTGGTCTATCTGGTTCTCTGTTCTGCCATCTTAAGAAACCCATGACACTTTGTGACACCATTTATGGGGGTGAATTGAACCTCCAATGATAATGTTAAACATGCCACACCAATCTATGAGACATTCTCAATTGTCATTCTGGGTACCGAACCCAGGTTGCCCGATAATCTGATCCTTTGAGTTTGCTATAAAACTTGTCTTTCTCTTCATCCTCAGACACTTCTGTTGGTGCAAAACATTGTACAGTGGTCACTAGTCTTACCTTCATTGCAAAGCAAGCGACCCTGTTTCTCTCTGTAATTGAGTGCTACTTTATCAAAGACTGCTTTGCTCTGTGGACTAGCATTAATGCCACACCTTCACTATGGGTTTCATCCCTTCTTCCAAAATAGAGGAGGATACGTCCTTCTTTTATTCTTCTTTCTCCAGATCCAGTTATTCTTGTTTCACTTAATCCTACAATTTCTAATCTCTATTGTTCAAACAATGGAAAATCCAGGATGGAATGTAACAATATTATGAGAAGGAAAGTTAATACTCATCATATAGCAGAGATGCTGACAGGCACATCAAAAGACTTTCACAATTAAAGCTTTCAACCATTTCCCTTTGTCAACAATGTAGACACACACACACACACACACACACACACACACACACACACACATATGCAAATGCAAATCCCACACATGACTGCAGTCTCAGGCAACTGAAACAACACTCGTAAACTTATGCTTATTTGCAACTCAGCATCACAGCCTCCACTGTATGGTGAGTAGCAGCTTTTCTTCTTATGATATTGTCAATCTCTATCATTCCATTTCTTGTACCATTTCCATTTGTTTACCTGTTTGCCACACTGTTGTCACATTCCAGAAGCCTATTCTTCTCACCTTTTTCATTGCCAAGGTTGTCATCTTTAAATCCATCCAATTGTTGGTATACTCTGTTGCAGTTTCTGTGATATTCTGGTTTCAGGTTCATGGGTTATCTACCCATACACCCTAGCTTGATGGGAGGGTTGCTCCCTTGACTACAATCAGGTCTGCAATCTCATGTAAGCTCACAGGAGTTTTCTGTCAGGGTTCTCTCTCTTATACTTTGACAGTTCTCTCTCTCTCTGCAAGGCAGCAGCTACTGGTTTTGGTCCACCCCGAGTGTTTTATTTCCTCAGTACCCACCATATATGGTGAGCCTTCCCCTATCTGTCTCCTGGGAAGGTGCACAATTGGGTGAGGGTATTGATCAGAGTTTGTACAACTAATTTGATACCAGAAATATTTTTCACTGAGGAAGGACTGCATCAAGATGGGGGGGGGGGGGGAGGGGGGGGGGGGGATGATGCCCACGAAATGCTCATAAATGTAGTAGATGGGCAATATTGTCTCACTAGCTTATATCATACGATTTCTCCAGATTTAAGGAGATACCAATAAACTGCTATTACATAAGAATGACTCTTGTATTGCACCCTTTAATTGGAGGAGGTGGTCAAGCATGGACTGCTATTTCTGAAACTCAGACTGAAAGTGACTGAGACTCTTGGTCTCAAGTGCCCACACTTGGTGTCAGTTCATCATCTGGTCAAGTATCTTTTCTGGACAGCTGGTAGTGTAACACACATGTAGCTACCTGTCCATCCTTGGCTTCAGAAGTTTTATCAGGATTGCCCCAGACCATAGATCTGACCTTCAGACCATATTTGGTTGAAGAGGCATAGGAAGACGCCCGTTGCCTCGATGCTTACAAAGTTGTAGCATAATATAATGAATCCTGTCAGGTCATGGAACAGTGTCACATGCAGACTGCTGTTCCCACATGGAGAAAGGGCCATTGAATGTATCCAAGTTGTTAGACAAAAAGTCTAGTCTGTATTTCTCCATGTGTTCCCTATGTAGGCAGAATCTGTGATTGATGTCATCACACCAGATCTCACCAGAAATGCCAGGGAAGGTGGTGCGGATGAAGTGTAGTGAAGAAGTAGAGTCTGAAATCAGGTTTTGTCTTTCCTCATCGGCGGTTGGAGGTTAGGCAATTCAGAGAGGTCTAACAGCGAATGGATGGCATCAACTCATGAAAGGAAATGAGCAACTATATTGTCAGCACCCTTTATGTGTCTGACATTGGTGGTGAACTGAGATATGAAGTCCATGTATCTGAAGCGGCGAGGAGGCGAGTCAGCTGGCGGGTTTGTTTGGCCACAGCCAGGGGTTTGTGGTCCATTAAAACATCCCTCAACGTTAGTCTTATAACACTTAATTGCTTCGTAGACCGCGAGCAACTTCCTGCAAAACACAGAATATTTCCGTTGTGCATTGGTGAGCTTGCGCGAGAAGAACTGCACAGGCGAAGTTTGGCCGTCGACTCTCTGGCTAAGGACAGCACAGATGGCAGTATCGCTTGCATCTGTGGTGATGAAAAGCTGCGCATTGGGATGAGGATGCGTGATTGTGCAGGCCTCAGCAAGAAGATTTTTGAGGGCAGTGAAAGAGTCAGTCATGGCAGGGGTCCATGGAACGGGCCGAGATCCAGAAGTGCTGGTGCCTGCCAAGGCGTCCGTCAGTGGAGCCTGAATCTCCGCAGCCCGAGGTAAACGTTGGCGATAATAATTAACCATCCCCAGAAAGCGCCAGAGCTCTTTGAATGACGAAGGTCTGGGTAGGTTTAGTATTGTTTGTACTTTCTCAGGGGGTGGTGAAATGCCATCGGCAGAGACCCAAAAACCAAGAAAAGTGACAGCGGGTTGATGTAGCTGCAATTTGTCCTGGTTGATCTCGATGCCTGCTGCCACAAGAGTGTTCATAACAGTTTGTACATGTCAAATGTTGTCCTCAATGGAGCAGCTGAACACAAGAATGTCATCAAGATATGCAAAGCAGAATTTTAGGTCGAGTAGCACTTCGTTGATGAAGCGTTGCCAGGTCTGGGTTGCGTTTTTCAGACCGAAGGGCATGAATCAAAACTGAAATAACATGATTGGGGTGGTGATTGCTGTCTTCTCGATGTCTTCAGGTGCTATGGGGATCTAGTGATAGGCCCGTTTGCCTTGCACCTGCGAGGGAACTGGTAAAGTTGGAAGTGTTGGGTATGGGTTAGGTGTCCATAATTGTTCATGCGTTTAGTCGACAGTAGTCTCTGCACATGTGCCAGGACCCATCTTACTTGGGTTTCATATGTATGGGCGTAGACCAGCTACTGGCAGAGGGTTCAATGACGCCGGAGCTTTGTACTTTTCAGAAATCTGATTTTTAAGGTCGGAGAGCCGCTCAGGACATAGTCGACGTGGTTTACTGGAGATCGGGGGAAATGGCGTGAGGCGAAGCTTGTGAACCGTGCCGTTGGTGACAACGGAAATGTTGCCGGCAGCACGGGTGGCAGTTTGTTTACAATGTGTGGCAGGTGGGGCAGGCAAGGCGTGGTCGTGGTGTTCGGAACCACTCGGTGAATCTGACAGGAGCCGAGGCGACGAAGTGTACCAGTAGTCAACGTGACAAGATGGCCACCAACCCGAAGCAGTGGCACCATGATCAGGTGAGCACGGTAGAGCTTGTGAGCCGTTAGTGAGTCCATTGTCCGAGGGCGCGGCCTGTGGCAGCATGGTCGCGGGCGAAACGCTTGGAGCGAGTGCACTGTTTGTGTTGTCAGTGGCGGTCGCACAGTGGTGTGCAGGAGCTGAAGTTGAATAGTTTTGAGGTGCTGTCCACGAGGGGCAGGGTAGGAGCCATCAGTTTAGGAACACGTGACACTCGTCGCGCATGCACACTTGTGTCTGGCCGAGTGTCAAAAGCTGCAATGTTAGGAGGGTGTGGCCCTGTGGAACTGTCAGTACACGTTATGGCAGTCTTTACAGCACAGTTGCGAGGGGTAGCGGGAGGTACACACATGCAGGATCGATTGCTGGGATTGCAAGCAGATTCAGTGCACTTACTGACCTTGCTTTGTCCTTGCTGTAGTATCTGTAATTCCTTTGCTGCATCGGAGAACTGGAGCTGTGTTTCGTGGAGCCGGAGGGAGAGCTCGAAGTTTTCCTTGCATAGGCAAGCAATGTGTTCAAGCTTGGCAAGGCACTTGTGTGTGGTTTCTTGTAACGTACGAGCATATACGGATGAGATGAGCCTGGGGGGAGGGGGGCGGGTGAGGGGGTGCGGGGGGTTGCTCGACGGAGCACAGAGGAAGTGAGTCTTGGATGGATGATGAAACACGGTGTTTCCCACTAGGTCTGGTGAAAGTTTGTGGTGTCACAAGAAGTCAATGCCTAGTACAGGTTCGTCAATTTTGCACACTAAAAAAGTCCACTGGAGTTTGTAGTTTGCGGAGAGTGAGACGACGTGGGAAGTTGAACCCGAGCATTGTAGTTTAGTTGAATTCATGGCTTGCAGTGAAGTATGATGAGGGCAGATGTTTGATGATGCTAAGGACATAGGCAGCAGCAGAATATCAGTGCCTGTTTCCTCTAGGAAAAGGTATCCTGACGAAATGTCTTTAATGTATAGTTGTCCACAATTATCCGGTCGTTCCCAGACTGAATGGAGCACTGGGGGGAGTCTGTCATGTTTTGTGCAGGAGGCGGCACCCAGACCTACCTGCAATTGGCGTTTGGGAAGTAGCAGGGTGGTCTGCAGTTCCGTGCTGACTCACCAAACCATGTGTGGAATTAACAGTATGGGTAGTGCGGTTGCATTTCCTGTGGAAGGTTCGTTGCCAGTGGCGGTGGCCGAGGTTCGGTGGCCACAGCAGGTTTGGCTGCAGGAGGGGGTGTCACCATGGGCGGAGCCGGTGACGTCCCAGTTGCTTGTTTACTGCTTCCCGGAGCGAGCAGAGTGCTCAGCATAGTATGGCTCCGGCCACGTCTGGACACAGGGCGATGAGCCTGAACCTGAGACTTGTCAGGTAGGCAGTGGCTGGCGAAATAGAGCAGTGATGCATCGTGTAGCTTGTCAGCAATTGTCATTCTTTGCTCGACAGGTTCAGGAGACCTTTGAGTCAGAGCAAAGCGGATGTGAGGAGACAGTTTATCTGGCCAGATGGTGAGGAGAGCTGTGTCAGAGAGTGGATAGGCGCTGGCCAGGGCACGTAGCCGTCTCCAGAGCTGGGAAGGTTTGTCATTGCCTAGTTGCTTGACATGGAGCACTTGTCATATTGCTGCCTCAGTTGAGAATGCAAGCCGATGTAGAACTGTCTTTTTGGCTAGAGTGTACCAGGTAGATGAGTCCTGGGTGATGACGAGGTAAGGAATCAAGTCCTCCTGGACGTGGCACGGTGTGTGATGAGGCACAGAAACCTGGTTAACTCATTGAGTTTGTAATGATTGAACACTTCATCCACAATTTTGAACCAGGTTGTTGCTCTGAGGGATTAAGCGGCAGAAGCGGTGGTAAGCCTTGTAGAATGTTTGGAAGAACAGGTTGAGTTATCGGGGCACTGCCAGAATCAAGCTGTTGTTGCTGTAGTGTTCCAGGAGAGTGTGCCTCCAGGGGATGTGGCTGTTTGGGTGGCAGTGTGAAGGTGAAACGTTGTGGTTGAGCACGACCCATCGCGGTTCGGAAGGCCGACGCTGGTAAGACACTGTAATGTGTCGATTGCAGCTGTGGAAGCTCAACATATTGCGGGTGTGTTCGGAAGACCAATGCGGATGAGGCACCGAGATGTGCCAGGAACGGTAACGGAAGCTCGACTGGAGCCAGCACGGGGGCGACAGGTGAGAAAAAATTCAAAGTTTGAGGACGCATGTTAGTCCGCGGAAAGCTTGACATATGATCAGAGCCAGGGCCACCTGTGTTACAGGGAGGCTGCAGAGGTGCGGGCTGTCCAGAAGCACAGTGTGGGAAATGATGTCAAATGTGGGATGGATTGTGTGAATGTACACTGTTCATAGTCACTCCACTCAAAACGGTGTGCAGATATAGTGAATGTCGTGGCACAAAACATTGAGGCATAGCAGTGGGACAGAGGTGGAGGTCAGGCACAGATAAAAAATTATTGTTCCTGTTGCAGGTTGAGGTATCGAAGTAGGAAGGCATGTGCTGATGCTGAACCGAGGCAGGTGCGGGTGTGGTTGGATGCTGAGGAGGTAGACCTGTGAATGAAGCAGTTCCGGCCATGTGGCAGGTATCCGTGTGGTACTGCACGGATTGCGGTATGGCAAATTGTTGTCCTGGTAGTGGTAGGTTGTCCGACAAAGCATTTGCAGAAATCAGCATTGGTCCCACACTGCATCGAGATCCGTAAGAGGTAACTGCACTGTCGATGAGGGAGGGCACATGTGGCGGGAACAAAGGCATTTGACAGCCGGAGTCACGCGCACTCCTAACCTCACTTATTGTTGCAGGCTCTAAAACGTCCAGCGAAATCGGCAGAACCATCGAGTGAGAGGCATCGTGTTGCGGTCCTGGAGGGTGTACATCGCCCACAACATGATGCATGTTGATCACAAAATCCGGCATTAGGTGCTGCACTGAAGTCATTGTTCGAATGCTGTGTTGATGTAATACACACGAAAATAAGCAACGAAGAGGTCGTTGACACAGTAAAATGGCAAAAACGGAAGACATTACAACTCAGGGTCACCAGTGAGGAGGATTACTGGGTTGATTGCACCAATAATCACACCCATTTAGCAATAGTTCATTTATTAACCTTAACACATACAAAGATCACAAAGAACTGAACTGAACATGGTGGAACAGCCAAAGATAAAGCTTAGAGTCCAAAGATGAATGCATATCAATGTTAGTGTCCATTTCATCAGTGCCACACATTTATTTTGGGCCAATATTGGTGTGCTGACCACACACTGGTTCCAACATTGTTTATTTTCTGCCTTCGTTGTCTCATGAGTTTGTTCACTTGTTCTCCAGTATCATATTTATTTCCCAGCTCTCTTTCTCTCTCTCTTTTTTAATTGTCTCAGTTGGAACAGTGGAGCAGTGCTGAAGTTCTTGAATTTTTGGAAATATTTCAACAGGAAATGCAAAAAAGAAAAATCGGCATGTATTGCAATATAAATGATTTATAAAGGGAAAAAAGAATGTTTATTGTTGACTTACTGCCCCTACCAAAAGAAGACAAAAGACTGTCTGTTTACGAGCACTGATAGATGAAATGCACCAAAGAGTAAGATTCACTTATAAATTAATGGACAGTTTTCCTGGGGAAATTGGTAGCAACAAAGATATGAACACAATAAATACAAAGGTAAATGAATTGAAACAAATCTGTTTTTATATTTCACTTTTTTATCATCATGTAAGCTCTTGTACATATTCTCAAATTTTATATTTCACTTTTTTATCATCATGTAAGCTCTTGTACATATTCTCAAAATTCTCCAAATTCTTAATCAGGGTTTGTACACCTTCTTAAAATCTTTAAAAAGTCCTTATTTTATCCACTAAATTTTAATAATCCTTCAGCTACATATTTTATTTCGTCCAAAAATTACTACTTTTCAACATGTTATTTCATGGTATTATTTCTTTATCTTCATTTTATTTTACTGTTCCTGAAAAAGACCATTTGGTCTGTCGAGCTTATATACTATGTGGATAGTATGACATCATTATTAATTACCATAGGAAAATCTACAAGCACCTCAAATATCACAGAACTTGTTAAGAAATTTTGAGTTGAAGATCTCCATCAGCATGTATGTAAATGCGACTCATCTGATTTTACAGTTTAAGATTTTGCTGTGTGCTATTAATTTCATTTTGTCGTTTTTTTTTCAGTATACCAGGTGGTCAATGTGTTTTTAATATGTTATGGAGTACATAAGAAGAAGAGTACAGAATGTAGATAAGCCTCATAGCCTCATTCTTGCAAGACAAAAACAATGTTTTTTTTTTTTTTTTTTTTTTTTTTTTTTTTTTTTTTTTTTTTGGCAGCAGCAGCAGTGAGCTAAGCATAAGAGAGACATGGGTGAAAGTGGACATAGGCCTATTTTTAAATACTAAATGCAAAAGTATACAAGCCCATGCCATTTATAGTTTACACTATATGTTTTTTTATTTTTTATTACAGGAAGAAAACACCAGTTAATATAGTTATAAAGAGGGAGAATAAATCACTTTTAAAGACATCAAAACCCACCCATCAACTGTTTCTGAAAATTCTACATTCCCAAATACAGACATGGCAGAAGCAATTGAGTCCAGAACAACAGAAACTACCACAAATGTTGATAACACTTTCTTCTTACATTCATATAAGCGATAATCTTAAGGATGAAATTGTGTGGTGTATGAAGTGTGCAAATTCACATTACTCCTCTAATAGCTGCACTAGTATTAATGAACTTTTTGCTAACATATTTCATGATAACCAAACTGCGGAAAAAGTTTTGCTGTGGTGAAAAAAAGTGTGGCTATTTATATCATTTTCAAGACATTTTGCTTTCACTGTGTTAAGAAAATGGTTAATATTGTTTTATTGCTTGATGAGGCCCTTAATTCATCAACCTGAACTAGGAAAATGTATAGTGATATTTTGATTATGGCATTCTGAACTGAACAAAGTCCTTACTAATTACAATATATCTGTGCCTTTATGGGACATGCAGCTTCTGAGGATATATTGAAAACTCGTATGATTTCTAAAATTTTGCCAGTATCAATGGATAATCCAGCAATAAATTGAAAATGTTGCAAGTACTTAAAAACTGTAGTGATAAAGGATTTTGGAAACTATATTTTAAATGTAGGTACTTACAACCTTCGTGTTATGCACAATGCATTCAAGAGGGGGGAGGGTGGGGGGCAGTTTAAAATTGGAATGTGGACTTCATTTTAAGTAGTCTCTACCCGCAATTTGTGAAGATTGTATGCCATCTCTAAACAACAAAAAACTTGGGTTAATATTCTGTGTGCATCAATGGTTAGACAATGATCCAGCAGTATCAAAAGCCATATAAATCTGGGATGACATGAAAAAGTATGTGTCCAATATTGCAAAGGGAAAAGTTACCATGTCAGGTTGTACGTTATCCACTGTTATGTAAATTGCTGTGTAAGATAAGCTTCTTTCTTCACTTTGAAAAATTCTCTTGGCCATTTTTGACTCGCTTCATCCATTTCTTGCTGCATGTTTGACAACTCTGATATGCAATATGCTGTCACCATTCAATGTGTTAAACGAAGAAAATCTTAGAGTAATCTGTTCTCCAGTAAAATTAGCAGAGTTCACATTTCAAAAAGGTTGAAGTATGACACATCAAAATCTTGCGTAGCATTTTTCAAGGACTGATTATTGAAGAAACTTCTGAATAGCAACAAAGTCACAGAGAGGGATGCACTGGAAGTAAGGGATGAATCTATGAAGATTATAGTTACAATTATTAAAAAGTTTGTAGAAAAGTCTCCAGTGAACTGTCTCCTAGTTAAACTTATTTCTTGCCTGGAACCAAAAAATATTGTCAGAAAAAGTGTCCTGTATCAATAAAATGAAGATTATTTTAAGCAAGCTGGTGGACAGCAACTATGTTCATCCAGAAAAACCTCACAGCTTTCTCCTGCAATATAGAAATTTTGTAGAATGTCCTCCATACAGCACTTTTTCCAGTTTTGATACCATATCCCAGAATTCTAAATTGGAAGACTTTTTCAAAAATATGTGTTTAGGGAAGAATATATGAAAGTATGGGATCTAGTGAAAATGTTGTTGATATTATCATGTAGACAAGACTCTGCAAGGAGAGGATTCTCAGTAAAAAAAAAAGTTGGAGGTAGGAAACCTAAAGGAGTATCCTTATATTTCTTTGAGAATAATCAAAGATTACATAACATTTTGTGATTGGTTAGTAACAGTGGAGGTGTCAAAATAGTTTTTATCTTCAGCAAGGTATGTTAGGCACAGATACAGGCTTTATCTTGACACTGAAGAGAAAAAAAGAAAAAAAGGTGGGAAAGGCAAGGATGCTGAAGTTGTCTCTGAAGGAAAGAGAAAACTGAAAGAACAACTGGGATCATTAAAGGAGAGAGCATGTTCAGAAATTGATGTTGGCAAGCTAACAAATTCTGAAGATGAGTTTAGCAGAGAAGAAGATGGATACTGCATTTTATTGTCAACCAAACACTTTCTGGGGAACAGCTAAGGAAAAATACAGGAAATTAGTTAAACTGAGAAACAAATTGAATAAAGAACCTAAAGAACTAAATTAAAATTATTTTATATTGCAACCCTACATTAAACTGAATGTTTTAAGTAAAAAATAAAGTGATGAAACTTAAAATACTGTAAGTCTTTTTAAAAGCAACTTAATTAAGCAGTTAAACTTCCATATATTTTATTCAACAATTATTTGAATTGTTAAATGCAATTTGTGGCCATACTGAGTTGTACTTTTTCATGCTGTGCTCTAAAAGTCAGTATTGTTGCACAAGTTGATGTTTATCTAGAAAGTTCAGATTCATTGAAAAAATGTTTTAATAGTGAGCAAAGGTAATCATGTATTTAAGTTTATGTACTTTATGTAAAAAATAATTTGTTGTAGCTTACTGTTTATGAAATGGCTGTTTTACTCATTTAAGGTTTTTACGTAAACTACATGGTGTGTACATGTAGGCAGTAACTCTTCAAACTCCTCATATTTATAAATTCCTTAAAAAGTTGTTAATTTCTTTTTCAGAGAAGAGTATAAACCATGTTCACAAATTTCCCTTGCATTTTACTTTGGCTGCCTGGGTGTATTAGTGAGTGGTAGTTGTGAAGCGAGATTTTCCTATAAGATATGCTATATTGGACGTTCAGGCATGTACATACTATGTGAAGTTCTACTTTTCTTTAAAAATTTCTACAATGTTACACAAGTGTCACAAGTGTTGCTTTTTTAAAGTGCTAAGAACACTGGTTTTTCAAAAACTCTGAAAAGTAATGTCATCAAACTAAATTTACATTTAGTTACAGTGTTGGAACATGATAATTGCTGACTGAATATTCACTATTGACTAACTGTGGTTGGTTCACCAGGATAGGGCTTCATAATTCTGTCTGGTAATGCAAAGGCAGCATCTACCACAAAACTGTAAGGAACTGTCAGAGTTAGAGCAGGAAGAGGGGTTGGTGGGGGAAATGTGTCAGTGTTCTGAAGTTTGTGTTAAACCAGCTGCCACTGAAAACACACCCCTATCACTCATCCACCCTGAGTACCATTATCCATAAACAGAAAATTGTAGTCCCTCCCAGCTAGACCTAGTATTACATTGAAACTACTTTCATAATTAAACTGTGATCTGTTATAGATAGGGGCCCGTATTTTGACATATTCACCATCCAAAGCCTGCAATAATATGAGAACTGCCAAGTATTTTCAAATTTTTGTGCTACAAGAAACCATTCTTCACTACTTTCAGGCAATTGAAGCAGAAGAAAACAACTAAATTACTACTTTCACCACAGTAACGTAAAAGGTCTGCGGTATGCTTTATAAGTTATAGGACAGTTTCCATTTACTAACATTGTGTGTTTCTTCTGCAGTTTTCCAGTGAAAATGAAAGTGAAACTGAAGACACTGAATCAGTAGGACAAGTACACAGAACACCAGTCAAATTCAAACTTCATCAACTGTGAGAAGTAGAAGAAGCAAAGAGGCATACAGACTGGGCAGTGTCAATTTTAAAAACATTATCAGAAAGGATGGAAACAAAGCCTGATGAGGTAGATTTTGTGTTACCAATTTCTAGCAAGAAAATTGATGAAAATGTAGAAAGGACATAGTGCATGAACAGGCAACTTTTTGTATGAAAAAATCTGTCTAAACTCTATATGTGACAGCTCATCAAAGTTTGGCTGACACCGAGTATGTCCAAATGTGCAACAGTCACAAAACAAAGAACTTAGGAAGAAACAGGTTACACTTGCCCTCAAACACTTGATACAAACTATGTGAAACTAGTGACTGATTCTTATTTTATATTTTTTAAAATTTGATTTTGTGATAATGTGTCCTTCACCCAATTAACAAATGTGTTTCCATATACTTACTGCCAGTGCTTTAGATATTTGTTAAATTATTTGGTAGAGTTTTATGATGCTAGAAATATTGTCTTTGCAAACTTCAGGCATAATCAGTGACATCACTTGAGTGGATTTTAGAAAAGGAAAGATTGGCTTTTTAAATTTAATGGTGCTTTTGACACACTCTGTTACTGAGTGTAATTTTAAAATTGGATATTACCTTAAAGTAGTCACTAAAGGCCTAACTTGTTAGTTTGAGAACTTCAGGTGCTGTCAATAACACCATTTGAGTGGATACTTTTAAAAGGAAATGTAGGGTTTTGAAACTAAGCCCTGTAGCAAGAACTCGAAGTGTCATTGCCAAATGAACTTAAGCAGGTGTATCTCTACTCCAAATCATATCTTTCTTTTTTATTTTGTGTTTAATGATTTGAAGGAGCAATTCAAAATCATTTGTTGACACACAGCAAAAGTTATCGAATTGTTGGGATTGTTTGTGTACGAAGTGGCCTGATAACTGATGTCTGTCATACCTGCAAGAATAATTACAAATAAAATGAAGTTTATAAAATTTTAATAATGATAACTGATAATATTTTAAAAACTTACTGATTTTGAAATGTGTGAAGTGATATAGCCTGCCATATTCTCTTATGTGCTTTCCTTTTTTTGTTTTACCATGACAAAATATAATTATTCACACTCAAATCCACAAAGGCACCAGCTGTGATCTGTTGGCTGCATATGATTCCAACTGAATGTTGGTTTCAATATTTGGGAACTGCCACATAAATATTGGTCAGTGTTGGCTCCAGCATTGGTAGCAATGTGTGTATGGAGGATAACGCAACAGAGCCATGATCATCACAAATTTCATGAAGCTGCAAATGTGCTGTAAACACAGTTTGAAAATGGTTATTGTTAGTCATGATACGTTTACCACATCCAATTCTTACATGGTAGACTATGCCCACACTCACACATGCCTCTAGAAAGAGGGTAAGAGAAGATACTGGATGCAGTGCTGTGACCAGAGGTGGCTTGGATAAATCGTTGTAAACCCTCCATCTTTCATATTTGTAAGTTCATGATGCATCACATGATCCTGTTGACACCTGTCCCCATTTTTCCCACCCTTCTGCGTCTTCGAGTAGATGGCCCCATGTTTGGTGTGTCTTCTCCTTTTTCTGGTCTATCCATCATTTCAGTGGTCTTCCCTGCAATCTTTTCCCTTCAAGTTTGTGCCAGATGATCATCTTTTATAAGTTGTGCTGTCGTCAAACCGTGTGACCAAAGAACTGTAGGATTTATAGTAAATAAATGTTGGACAACTTCTTCTCCATCCTGATTTCCTGAAGGATTGGTTTGTTGGTCTCTTTGTCCATCCATGGTATTCTCAGCAACCTCCTATATGTCCACAGAGAGAGATGACTATCCATGCATTTTCTTCCACAGTAGCTGAACAGTACAAAGCACCTGAGCTGGCAACAATAAAAGTGAAAGTGAAAAATAGATGGAGATGGATGAATATCCATGTACCTTTTACTTTCATATGCATAGCCAAATCAGGTGTCATGCACTGTTTAGCTACTGCAGTAGAAAATACACACAGAAGTAACAGGTTTTCGTGAAAGCACATTAGAGAGATTTTGTGTTCTGTTTGACATAATAATAAATAAATAAATCATCCCATAGTCACCATACTCAGAGAATGAATGTAGGGGGAGCAGATGTAGAAAACCCAAACCACCCCTCAAGTAAACATCATAGTGGAGATGATTGTGCCAGATGATCATCTTTTATAAGTTGTGCTGTCGTCAAACCGTGTGACCAAAGAATTTTGTTTTGTATACAATATATGAAATGAAATTGAGCCTTTGGTAGCACTTACAGTAACTGTTAGATTGTTGCAGTTGAAAAGAAGGTGTCATGAAGACTGTTGACTTGTATGGTACTGATATGTATGAAGGAGGACTATGGAGCTGAGCAATGAGGAACAGCTCGATGGGAGCAGATTGTATACTCTGTTTGTCCTAAGCTTAACCATCGTATAAACAGATGCAAGCTTGGTGATTGGCCAACCATCACTACACACATCTTACACATGCTGTTACACTACTGAAAATAGGTCCTATTCACCTATTATATATTTAGTTATTGCATTACTGTTAATGAATCTTTGAGACACTATAAAGCATTGAAACTCTTCAAGTTTTTTGATAATCGCAGTGTTTAACGTTTAAGCCATGTACTATTTATTTCATATATCACTGTACAGTCATGTTCATTGTAAAGTTTTTACACCATCCAAAAGATCCACAGCATGTTACTTTAATTGGTAGGTACAGGTTGTAGAAATCTGGCCAAGTACCACTATTGACAAGAAAAACTCATTATAGTAGGTAAGTCCTATATATGTCAGAAAGAAAAAAATGTTCCAGCCAAAAGCACAATAATAATTAAAGTCTACATAACTATGTGCAAATTCAAGTGCAGTGTAAAAATTGAGGAAACTGACAGAAAAATTTTTCAGAATGAGATTTTCACTCTGCAGCGGAGTGTGCGCTGATGTGAAACTTCCTGGCAGATTAAAACTGCGTGCCCGACCGAGACAAGCCCACAATGCGTGTGTGATGTACTTCCTTTCAGCCCCATTGATGGGATGAGGTTCTCCTCACTCAGCTTCGAATAGGCCACAGCCTTATGATGCATGGCTTCCTGCTCCGGCGAGAGGACCCTCCAATGTGTGGTGCTTGCGGCGTCCAGGTCACTGTGCGCCACGTTTTATTGGATTGCGTTTTATTTTCTGACCAGCGGGCAGCGGCTGACTTGCCAGTGGACCTGCCATCTCTTTTAGGCAACACTTGGAAGAATGTGGTTAAAGTTTTAAAGTTCTGTGCCATGTCAAATGTTTTTACAAAGATTTTAGGGTGAGGATTTTAATTTGCTCACTGTGTGACAAGCTCACCCATATTTTATGTAAGTGGCCAGCCAATGACAATTTCCTGTGGCATTCTTGTTGCTATGTTTTCCCTTTCCTTAGGTTTTACTTTCTTATGTAGCATTTTCCTTCTTTTCCTGCTTTCTTTGAGTGTGTGCTTCCGTTTTATTAGGTCTGTCCACATTTGTTCCTTTTAATGTGTGTCAGGGCGCTGATGACCTCGATGTCAAGGGCCCATAAACCCCAACACACACACACACACCAACTGAGACTCGAACTTGGGACCTTTGCCTTTCGTGGGCAAGTGCTCTACCATCTGAGCTACTGAAGCATGACTCACACCCCATACTCACAGCTTCACTTCCAGTATCTCGTCTCCTACCTTCCAAACTTTACAGAAGCTCTCCTGTGAACCTTGCAGAACTAGCACTCCTGAAAGATAGGATACTGCAGAGACATGGCTTAGCCACAGTCTGGAGGATGTTTCCAGAATGAGATTTTCACTCTGCAGTGGAGTGTGCGCTGATATGAAACTTCCTGGCAGATTAAAACTGTGTGCCCGACCGAGACTCGAAAGTGGGACCTTTGCCTTTCATGGGCAAGTGCTCTACAGTCTGAGCTACCAAAGCATGACTCACGCCCACTCCTCATAGCTTTACTTCTGCCAATATCTCATCTCCTACCTTCCAAACTTTACATTCTGGAAACATCCCCCAGGCTGTGGCTAAGCCATGTCTCCGCAGTATCCTTTCTTTCAGGAGTGCTAGTTCTGCAACATTCGCAGGAGAGCTTCTGTAAAGTTTGGAAGGTAGGAGACGAGATATTGGCAGAAGTACAGCTGTGAGGACTGGGAGTGAGTCGTGCTTCAGTAGCTCAGATTGTAGAGCACTTGCCCGCGAAAGGCAAAGGTCCCCAAGTTTGAGTCTCGGTCAGGCACGCAGTTTTAATCTGCCAGGATGTTTCAGAAATTTTTTTGTTTTCATAGTTATTATTCATTACACCAGAATGAGAAATGTCATTTTTTGGTAAATTTTACAGAATGAAGTACAACTGTGTGTCTGAGAGTGAAAGATAATGTCATTTAGTTTCAAATATGTTTTTAACTTTGAAGAGAAAAAAATCCAAGTAGGCAAGAAATATCTTTTAGGAACACTTTGTTTTTCACTAAAAACAGTTTACCATGTTCATAAAAATAAGGATCCTATTAGTAAGACACCACTACTTGACAACAGAGGTCTGAATCAGAATAATTTGAGGAAGCTTTTTGAGGATGAAAAAACAAGTGAAACAACATATAAATTCTTTTCCTAATTGTAGAGTCTCACTATTGCAGAGCTCAAACAGGAAGAAATATCTTTGACTGAAGTTTCTCTCTTTTAAAAGTGTATTTTCTTTATCAATATAAGGGTTCAGAATAACTTAAAATACCTGTCAAGTATAGCATGTATAAGCATATTCTTATTAGAGAATTCAATTTAGGAATCAACAAGAGAAAATTTGTTCAGGGCAACTTATATGAAGAATTTGGAGTGTCAAAAACATACAAATACCCACCGAAAATTTGGAAAAAATGCTATAAACATATTAAAGAAGAAGAAGCAATGATAAAACTCAGAGACGAGCGCAGGAAACAGAAGTCTGCTCCTGTGCTATGCTTTGACATGCAGAATGTAATCTCATGTCCAAGAACTTATGTTAGTATGTTTTTTACAAAAGAAAATTGAATTTATGTAATTGAACAGATTATTATTCAAGCAGTAGAACTGTATATTGTACTTTGCAGACTGAAACATTGCCTGATAGACCCTTGCTAGTGCCTTTAAATCCATTATGGAGAAGGTAAATGGTGAACATGATTTTACCAAGCTGACCACATAGAGTGATTCCTCCATTCCTCAGAACCAGAATTATTTTATTTCCTGTACTGTTCCAAATATCCTCAATGAAAATTAGCATATAAGTAAAATTAAAATTCTTTGTTTGGAGCTTGGACATTCGTGCATTCAGGAGACTGATACTGCGCATAGTGCTACTGATAAAAGCCATGGTAAAAATCAGTTCTCCTACCCTGTTGGACTTGTATGATTATTAAAAAATCCTCTTCCGCCAATACAGCTCTCAATGCAGACTATTACGACCCTGGAATAGTGTCGAAATAATTTAATTTTCAAATTATCCCATTTGCACAAGTAACATCATAGGATTTTTGCTCAATACATGGCACATACTTCGTACATACCAAACATCATTCACTCAAAACACTATGGAAAAGGCCAAAATGAAATTTAACCAAGGAAGGAAACAATCAATGCTCACAACTTTCACATCTGAAGACAATGAATGTACAGAATGGAATGGGCCATTAATTAAACAAAAGAAAATGAATATTATTAAACCATTACTATCAGAAGTTAAATAGAAAGATGTCAATGACATGTTGGAGAGCATTCCTCCTGTGGCTCAAGAGTATTGTAATGCTGTAGTGGTGTTGAATCCCCTTTTGAAAAATGATACATATTCTCACTTCATTGTCCTTAAATTTGCATAAACATGTTTTATAATTACTGGATTATTTTTCTTGTAAGTAATGATAAATAAAGTTGAATATTTGTTAATTATTAGCGTTCATTAACCAAGTATGATACCAATAAAAGTTAGGTTTTAAATGTGGAAAATGTCTACCATGTAAATCGTTGAATTTTGAAAGAAAAAAACAAGAAAAAGGAATTTTGCTCTTATAAACTGACAGAAAATCAAGTGTAGAGATAAGTGACACCTGCAGATGCATGAAATGATTGAACAGATGACCAGATACCAATTCTTTCTGGCTTCCAGACATTGTTTGCAGCAGTAGCTTTACCAAGAATGAGGTAGGGGGAAGGTTAACACAGTTACGTTGCACTTGTATAGCAACATTTTTGTAAATGTTCTTTACAGTTCATTGTGACAAGCATTGAAAATCACTACTGTAGGAGGAGAGACTGACTGAATAATTAGCTAATGTAACTTTGACATCAATTTACAAGAGACAAATGAAGCGTTAGTTGGCACCTTGTTGTTCCAAAGGGCCAGTATGTTAAAGCAGTAGAAAACTGGCTGCATCTCCAACATCCACTGAATCATCAGCTTCAGAAACACCTCCAGCATCCACTGAAACAGCAGCTACAACTACAGATACAACAAGTATGGTGGCACGTCCAGGGGTAAGAAATACAAGGAGAAGGAAACGTGTAATTCTTAAGGATTTTTGGTACCCAGCCTCAGCAAGGAACAGCCGGTAACATTGGGAAACATAAGTACAAACTCCTCTCAATCTAATTTCAATAATTTAAAAATAATGAGCCTTAACATACAATGCATTAAAAATAAAATATTAGAACTAGAGACTGCAGCCAGTGAAGCTAGTATAGATTGTATTTGCATTCAAGAACATTGGTGCATGAGTTATGAACTAGAAAAATTTGCATTTCCCCATACAAATTAGTAAGTCATTATTGCAGGAAGGAAACAAGACATGGCGGTGTTTGCATTTATGTAAAACGTGGGGTAAAGGTTAAAAATATGACTGTAACTGAATCCTTGAGTGAAGAAAAACATTTTGAGGCTGCAGCAATACAGTTGAATATGCAAAAGAGTAAATTAATAATAATGTCAGTGTACAGATCACCATGTGGTGATCCTGAAATTTTTAGAAATAA
Organism: Schistocerca piceifrons; assembly: GCF_021461385.2. Taxonomy (NCBI): domain Eukaryota; kingdom Metazoa; phylum Arthropoda; class Insecta; order Orthoptera; family Acrididae; genus Schistocerca; species Schistocerca piceifrons. The sequence goes on from NC_060143.1 coordinate 305,634,233, forward strand.
GTTAGAGGCATTGCTCAAAATATTACATCATAACAAATCAACAATAATTATAAGTGGAGATTTTAATGTCAACTTATTGACTGAAGGTGCATCCAAAGATCAGTTCCTGAATGTTTTACAGAGCTTCAATTTGTATCCACATATAACTAACCCTACAAGAATAACTGTTGTTGTTGTTGTTGTTGTTGTGGTCTTCAGTCCTGAGACTGGTTTGATGCAGCTCTCCATGCTACTCTGTCCTGTGCAAGCTTCTTCATCTCCCAGTATCTACTGCAACCTACATCCTTTTGAATCTGCTTAGTGTATTCATCTCTTGGTCTCCCTCTACGATTTTTACCCTCCACGCTGCCCTCCAATACTAAATTGGTGATCCCTTGATGCCTTGATGCCGATCCGTTCTTCTGGTCAAGTTGTGCCACAAACTTCTCTTCTCCCCAATCCTATTCAATACTTCCTCATTAGTTACATGATCTACCAATCTAATCTTCAGCATTCTTCTGTAGCACCACATTTTGAAAGCTTCTATTCTCTTCTTGTCCAAACTATTTACCGTCCATGTTTCGCTTCCATACATGGCTACACTCCATTCAAATACTTTCAGAAATGACTTCCTGACACTTAAATCTATACTGGATGTTAACAAATTTCTCTTCTTCAGAAACGCTTTCCTTGCCATTGCCAGTCTACATTTTATATCCTCTCTACTTCGACCATCATCAGCTATTTTGCTCCCCAAATAGCAAAACTCCTTTACTACTCTAAATGTCTCATTTCCTAATCTAATACCCTCAACATCACCCGACTTAATTCGACTACATTCCATTATCCTCATTTTGTTTTTGTTAATGTTCATCTTATATCCTCCCTTCAAGACACCATCCATTCCGTTCAACTGCTCTTCCAAGTCCTTTGCTGTCTCTGACAGAATTACAATGTCATCGGCGAACCTCAAAGTTTTTATTTCTCCTCCATGGATTTTAATACCTACTCCGAATTTTTCTTTTGTTTCCTTTACTGCTTGCTCAATATACAGATTGAATAACATCGGGGAGAGGCTACAACCCTGTCTTACTCCCTTCCCAACCACTGCTTTCCTCTCATGTCCCTCAACTATTATAACTGCCATCTGGTTTCTGTACAAACTGTAAATAGCCTTTTGCTCCCTGTATTTTACCCCTGCCACCTTTAGAATTTGAAAGAGAGTATTCCAGTCAACATTGTCAAAAGCTTTCTCTAGGTCTACAAATGCTAGAAATGTAGGTTTGCCTTTCCTTAATCTTTCTTCTAAGATAAGTCGTAAGGTCAGTATTCCCTCACGTGTTCCAGTATTTCTACAGAATCCAAACTGATCTTCCCCGAGGTCGGCTTCTACTAGTTTTTCCATTCGTCTGTAAAGAATTCGTGTTAGTATTTTGCAGCTGTGGCTTATTAAACTGATTGTTCAGTAATTTTCACATCTGTCAACACCTGATTTATTTGGGATTGGAATTATTATATTCTTCTTGAAGTCTGAGGGTATTTCGCCTGTTTCATACATCTTGCTCACCAGATGGTAGAGTTTTGTCAGGACTGGCTCTCCCAAGAACATCAGTAGTTCCAATGGAATGTTGTCTACTCTGGGGACCTTATTTTGACTCAGGTCTTTCAGTGCTCTGTCAAACTCTTCACGCAGTATCGTATCTCCCATTTCATCTTCATCTACATCATCTTCCATTTCCATAATATCGTCCTCAAGTACATCGCCCTTGTATAGACCTATAGACTAACTAACTCTTCAATAAGTCTCATAGATAATATCTTCACAAATATAGATGCCACAGATATAGATGTAATAAATGTTGACCCAGGAATATCTGATCACAATGTACTCATCCTTAAATTTCCCATAGCCCCTGTGACCAAAAATAGTTCATACCAAATGTACAAAAGAACCTTCTCCACAAACAGTTGCAGTCACTTCATAAATACACTGACTAACCAATCATGGGCAGAAGTACTGTTACAAACTAGCACAAACACTGCATATAATGTTTTTTCTTCCCTGTTTATGTTGAATTTTGAAATGTGTTTTTCTAAGAAATTTGTCAAAACGAACACATATGGGCATACACATGCTATCTCCTGGATCACAACAGGTATTAGAAATTCCTCCAGGACAATGATAATGCTTAACTATAGACTGGAAAGTTGGACTGACCCCAAGTTTAAAGAACATGTAACAAATTACAAAAAAAATATATAGAAAAGTAATTACAAAAGCAAAATTACTAAATAATGATAAATTAATAAGAAAATCAGGCAATAAATCAAAAACTATTTGGGGAATTGTGAAAAGGGAAACAGGTAAGGGCCTCAAGGATCAGGAAATTGTACTCAAAAATAGTGAAAATATTGAATTAAAAGATGAAACTCTGGAAAATTACATTAATAATTACTTTTTAAGTGTACCAGCGTCATTAAGTAAAAACTTTACTAAACATGAGAAATTAACAGCCCCAAAAGTAGACAGTAGTATGTTGTTAACTTCCACAAATGATAATGAAATATTAAAGGTGATAAAGAGTCTAAAATCAAAAATGTCTGCAGGTGTGGATGAAGTGCCTGTGTCAATAATAAAAAAAGTTGCCCAACAAATTATAAAGCCCCTGGTACATATTGCCAATTTGTCTTTCAGCGAAGGTGTGTTTCCTGAGAGGTTGAAAATCTCTAAGGTTAGACCTCTGTTTAAAAAAGGAGATCCATACAAGGTAGAAAATTATAGACCAATATCCCTTCTCCAAACATTTTCAAAAATTCTAGAGAAATTAATGAACACCAGACTCATAAATTACTTAGATGCTCACAAACTTTTAAACTGCAATCAACATGGCTTTTACTCGGGCCACAGCACAAACTCAGCTATCCATGCCTATACCAAAGAGATTTTCAGGAGTTTCGACACTAAAAAATGTGTAGTGGGAATGAACTTAGATTTATCTAAAGCTTTTGATACAGTAAATCACAAAATTCTGTTAAACAAGATGGAGGCAGGTGTAAGGAGAGTTGTGAAGCAGTGGTTTGAATCTTACCTTCAAGATAGAACTCAGGTGGTAGAAATCATCACAGAACATAAAAATCAGAAAATCAAGTGGGTCTCAGATGCAAAGAAATTGGAAATAGGTGTCCCACAGGGCTGTGTTCTTGGTCTCTTATTATTCTTGCTTTATATAAATGAGATAAAGAAATCCTAATATTTCTACCAAAATAATGTTGTTCACAGATGACACTAGCATAATTATAAGTGATGATAAAAAATCATTAACCGCCACAACTGATATAGTCCTGAAATATATTCAACATTGGTTTAATGCTAATGAGTTAACACTTAATCTAAGTAAAACAAATTATATACAGTATGGACCTCCAGTTAAAACTAATGGATAAGAAGATAGAGAGTGTACAATCCACAAAGTTTTTGGGCATGCACATTGATCAAAACTTAAGCTCAAAAGACCATCTCAAGTACTTATCCCACAGGCTCAATTCAGCATGTTTTGCATTGAGGATATTATCTAGAGTATGCAACACAGACTGTACTAGACTAGTGTATTTTGCTTACTTTCAGTCCATCATGTCTTACGGCATAGTGTTCTAGGGTAACACTAAATCAAGCTTAACAGATATCTTCAAATTACAGAAAAGAGCTACATGAATCATAACACATAACTCTCCAAGAACTCATTGTAGGCCCCTTTTCAAAGAACTGAAAATACTCACAATACCATCACTGTATATTTTTAAAAGCATTCTGTGTACAAGAGCACATATGAAAAAGCTACGTCCAAAGGAGGACTGCCATAATTATAATACTAGAAGTCATAAGTATTTGTATGTAGAAAGGGTAAGGACAACACAAATCGAAAATCATGTAAGTTATTTTGGAATAAAACTTTACAATGCTCTGCCAGTGTACATGAAGGAAATAATAGATGAAGTAAAATTTAAGACTGAACTTAAAAACTACCTTTTAAACAAAACTTTCAATGATGTAGATGAGTACTTTGATTGTGTGTAAATTTATTGCCAAAAATTTTAATTTCTATGTCTAAATTTGTACTTTTAAAAAATGCCTTGAAAGTGATATTCCATTATTATGTCTACAGTACTTGTACTAGTATGATAAATTTGTTGTGACAATTCCTACATCATGTAAATGATTTACAGGAAGATAATAAAATGAAATGAAATACCACCACAGAATCACACAGCAGCTGGCAAAAGAGCCTCCTGTGCTGATGCCACATCTATTGTCAACTTGGCAGTGCCATGAGGTTATATGGCTAGGCTGATGAACGTAGACCCAGAGAGAGAGAGAGAGAGTGAGAGAGAGAGAGTATATTTTGATCTTTTGGTTTGTGTGGTATGGCTTTGCATTCTTCTAGACCGAAAGAATGAAACAGAAACTCACTTACTGCTCCAAACAATGTGACTGTTGACTGTTTTTTGCTCCATGTTTTAAAGTAATTGGTACCAAAAATAATTACTGAAAGTGTACCTTTTACTTTATTGTAAGGTCATATTGATCTCAATAAACAAATAAACAGACTAACCAGCAACGAGGAAAAACAAACAATTTGTTGATGTGGAAGAGAGGTGGTGGGGACTGGATGAGTGAGGGCACAGTGTCAAAGTTTCTACTGGACACAATTTATCATAGTTGCACCACTGAAGTGAACTTTTACATTGTGCCACCCAATGAAGGACAAAACTACTATTCCTCAAGTACATACCTACATTGTGATGTCAGCTTCAGGCAGCCATCACTACCAACCAAATGGTTTTGGGGCCATTAGCTGCTGTAATTCTGCAGCTGGATGCTTCAGTAGTACTGGGTCAGCACCATGCAATGCAGTGTTTTATCGTCAGCACTGAGTTAGACTCCTGAATGCTATAGCACAGTGCAGCATTTCTGCAGCTGACTACTTTATGGGAGACTACTTCTCGACATAACACAGCTGGCCGGAATGAGTATCAGTGCTCTCAGTTCAGCCAGTAGCAGCATTCCTATTATGCTGTATATTCAGCTGGCACAATCTCCACACTAGTCATCAGTTGAATTTGTGGCTATTATGAGGTCACTGAACAGTATCACCAGCTTGGCAATGCCGTTGATCTAAAACCCTCATCTAATCCTGACGCATGTTCCTGCCAGACCCTGGTACCAAAAACAATTACTGAAAGTGTACCTTTTACTTTATTGTAAGGTCATGTTGATCTCAAATAACAAATAAACAGATTAACCAGCAATGAGGAAAAACAAAAAATTTGTTGATGTGGAAGAGAGGTGCGTTATGTCGGGAAGTAGTCTCCCATAAAGTAGTAAGCTGCAGAAACGCTGCACTGTGCTACAGCATTCAGGAGTCTAACTCAGTACTGACGAAAAAACACTGCATTGCATGGTGCTGACCCAGTAAGGGAAGGTGGGGGAATTACACGCATGTGGGTAATCCCACGCAGGCTGATTTACGCAGTTTGAATGGCGTATGCTGTTCCCAGTTGGTGCTACACCATTCCGACAGGAGTAACAACTACTATGCGGCTTATGCCAGCCATTTTCCAGTGGCATTGTTGGAGCAGTGAAGTATTGTTTATTTTCGGTGTGCCCCATGTAATTTTGTTCAGCTGTATTTTGCAAGGTAAGTGCTACTATAAGTTGCTTTAATGTAATTCTTGTGTATTAACTACTAACCCTAGATGAAACCTTTAATTTAATTGTAGATTTGCCCCGCTATTTGAATTAGGTGCCGAGTTTTGCTTAGGTTAGTCATCGAACCTACAGTGGGGTAATGCCACGCAGCTGTTGAGGTGCGTGGTATTCCCCCTTGCAGGTTATATTTTCAATACTAACGTGTTTTTTTTTTTTAATTTCAGTTGGGTAGATATCATAAAAGAAAAACCCAGAAAGCAAAATGGACGCAAGAGGAATTTTGTAAGGCTCTTGATGCCATCAAATCTGGAAGAAAAATAAGAGAAGTATCAAGAGCTTTCAGGATTGATGAAGCTACTCTGCGAACGAGAATGAATGTTAAAAATACCGAGGGTCCAAAACTTGGAAGAAACCCAACATTTTCGACAGAACAGGAAAATGAGATTAGGGATCATGTTATTACAATGGCATTACATGCATCCAGCTGCGAAAGATTGCATTTGAGTGTGTAGAGGCTAACAACATTGCAAACAATTTTGATAAGTCATCTAGGTTAGCTGGAAAGGATTGGCTAGCTCTGTTTTTAAAAAGAAAGCCAAGCATGAGAAAACCTGAAGTAACTAGCATTAACAGAATACAGGCATTTAATGAAGAAGAGGTTAATGCACATTTTAAAAACTTAGAACATGTCTTTGATAAATATAAATTTAAAGAGGGGCGAGTGTTCAACGTCGATGAAACGGGCATAAATACCGTACAAAAGCCCGAGAGAATTTTGGCTCCTAAAGGTGTTAAACAAATAGGTGGGGCAACGTCTTGGGAAAGGGGTAAAAACGTGGCGATTTCAGAAGATGTCTGTTTAGTTTGTAGAGAGTTTGGGAAGGATGGAGAACTATGGTACCGATGTATTTCTTGTAGCAGATGGAGTCATGAAGAATGTAGTGGCTGGAACACTCCAAAAGGCTACAAATGCGATCTTTGCTGTATGGTATGAGAAAATGAACTCTTTTCACATAAAAAAATGTAAAAAAACGAAAATTATAAGATATGTTTGTAGAATTACATTATTTCGTTCTTAAATATAATGTTTACTGTTTGTAGTAACTAATAAACAAATAAAAACAGCAAGTATTGTACATTTTTATGGTTTGTTTGTTTTATGTGTTATTACCCAGTACTTTGCGTGTCATTACCCTCAGGGGTGGGGAATACCACGCATTTGCACTTTTTTTTATTTTAATGTTCAAAATTAAGATACTGTTTATAACTATTTATAGACGATTGGAATATGTGGACAAATGTTCATTGTATGATATATACCTATTTTCGTAGGTTTTAATGACGTAACCAATGGTTCACATCGATTTTTCCTTAGGTGCTTATATTTCCCCCACTCTCCCCTACTACTGAAGCATCCAGCTGCAGAATTACAGCAGCTAATGGCCCCAAAACCATTTGGTTGGTAGTGATGGCTGCCTGAAGCTGACATCACAATGTAGGTATGTACTTGAGGAATAGTAGCTTTGTCCTTCATTGGGTGGCACAATGTAAAAGTTCACTTCAGTGGTGCAACTATGATAAATTGTGATCAGTAGAAACTTTGACACTGTGCCCTCACTCATCCAGTCCCCACCACCTCTCTTCCACATCAACAAATTGTTTGTTTTTCCTCATTGCTGGTTAGTCTGTTTATTTGTTTATTGAGATCAACATGACCTTACAATAAAGTAAAAGGTACACTTTCAGTAATTGTTTTTGGTACCAATCACTTTAAAACATGGAGCAAAAAACAGTCACATTGTTTGGAGCAGTAAGTGAGTTTCTGTTTCATTCTTTCGGTCTAGAAGAATGCAAAGCCATACCACACAAACCAAAAGATCAAAACATACTCTCTCTCTTTCTCTCTCTCTCTCTCTCTCTCTCTCTCTCTCTCTCTCTCTCTCTCTCTGGGTCTCAATCTCTCTCTCTCACTCTTGGTCAGAACAAGCCTCAAAAGGCCAAAGTGTACCAACCACCCACCATGTCATTCTTAACCGATAGGCATCCCTGGATGCGGATTTGGATGCACATGTGGTCAGCACACCGCTCTCCCAGCTGCCATTTTGCAATCAAGTGGCACCTCAATTGGTCTCACAAGGGCTGAGTGCACTCTGCTCGCCAACATCCAGGTGCTAGCCAAGCCTGACAGTGCTCTGCTTTGGTGATTTGACAGTAAACAGTATTGCAACTGTGGCAGTGCTGTTGCTCAAAATATATTGCCCAACAGAAAAAGGAAACAACCCAGAAGAGGAAGTAGAAATGAAATGAAACTCCACAGGTTGAGTAGGTATGCTATGTCACGTCAGTGACTAAAACCCTCAGTCTGATGTATGAAGAACATCTATGTCTACATCTACATGATTACTGCAATTCACAGTTAAGGGTAACTGTTATCTGTGCATAAAAAGGTCATTTCTGTTTGTCTGTTTCCATATATCTGTAAGTTACCTATTGCACTATAATGCAGCAATTCTTTCTATGTGTGGTCAGAGGTTCAAAGAGCTATCTCACCTGCAGTGACACATCATATGGAAGCTCCTTTCGTCCTAATTCGCACACCAGTGAATAAAATATGGTCCACATTGAAGCACCATTATACACAGACACCACTCTAACTACAAGTTTATATGGGTGTTGATTGTGTCTTCATTCTTTGAAACGTGAGATGTTTCGTATACTCATTTTGATCTGATGAAAGAAAAAACAGAAGTCATTGCCAGTAATGGCTGACAAGCGGTGCATAAGTTGGATTCTACTCAGAAAAGAGTGACGTGGTGGTAGGAATACAACCATGAAAGCCACAGCAGGGTTTTAACGAAACGCATAGTTCCAGCATGCACTGAGAAATCCTTTTACTTCATCGGCTGCTCGCTACCTCCTGGCACATGGTATTATGGATTCAGAAACTGATTTGAGAACTTTAATGCAGGCTACTCGATCACTTTTTGAATAAATACACATCTTGATTTGAATTGCTTGCAGTGCTCAAAAGTCGGGACATTTGGGGTCCCACGCAAGCTCAAGACACCCCTAAAAATCGGGACACCCAAAGAAAATCAAGACATTTGGCACCATCAGTTGTGTAAAATTTTAACTGACGCTACAGTTGCCTCACTGTTGATTTTGATATCATAATTCTACTATAATATGTCTAAGGTTATATTCTGACTCTTTAAGGGGATACCATATGAGAAATTCGTTGAAATTTCACATTTTTTGTTTTCTACTGCGTAATGTACTTTGGACATTCCTGAAAATTTTGGTATATAATACATTTAAATCAGACAATTGTGAGACCTTCAAATAATATTTTGAATGGTGACATGTGACTGTCAAATTTCGTGGTTACGCATATACTGCTTAAGTTGAGCAGTCCTATCTTGGGAACTACACGGTCTAGAAGGCTGTGAATTGCTTTGTTTTGTATCTACTGCTACGTCTCAGAAGTTGGCATTATGGATAAACAAATCAGTCCTTTGTTTCTGATACTAGTTTTCGTTGAAAGTAGTGTGATTATCGTCTATTTTCGTAGTAAGCTAACTTCTATTGCTTTTTATACGTAAGTAAAGGGACTAAGCATAAAAGTAACTTTAACCCATTACTGGCCAAAACTATATCGGACCATTTTTTGCAAACTTGTATGCATAAGTACGTTACATTAAGTGATTAATTGAATAAAAAGTTGTTTTGAAAATTTTCCGTTTAGTAGAACAAAAACTACAGACCGTCCCATTTTTGGGACATTGGCCAAATGCGCTATCCAAATTCACAACCTTATTCTCCATGTATAATATTGTAAGAAACAACACAAACTATAAATAAAGAATGTTTTAGTATTATTGAATGTTTATTCAGTATGAAATGAAGCAAAACACTTGTTGTGTACACCAACATTGCACCTATCACAAATTTTTGTTGTTTTTTTCCTTGCAGTAAGCACATATCTTATGTGTTTTACTTGACACAATGAAATAATTTCATGGATCTAGTCGTACATCTGTGCCCACCCGTCCTCCCATCAATTTGCTTCCTTGTGGTCCTCCACACTTTGGTACTGATCCTGTTTTCTTTGATAGGTAAAACATCACTATTCTGCGTCGGACATCCAAAAGTGAGAGCTTCTCATTACAGTTAGCAGTTTGGTATGCACGCCATGTGTTTACTACGCAGATATCTATCATCTGTGTGAATAATGGCCACCACCATTTCTTTGACCTTATCCTCCTCCTATAAAGTGATATCTGCTTGTCCAGTAGATCTACGCCATCCATATGGGCATTGTATTCTTCAATGAGATGTGGCATTGTAACAGATATTTCCTTTTTCTTTGCCTGTGAGTATCTTTTAGTAGAACTCAGGGGAGTAATAGTACTGTAATTTGTCGCTACACATACTGGTCTGTTGTCACTCCATTTCACAACCAGAACTTCATTCTCTCTGTCAAACATGTAGTCATAGAATCCTCGTTCCTTTTATTTTTCCATTCTTGTCGAGTCAATCAAAGGACATTCATTAGTTCAGATCTCTCTTATTGATCCTGTAGCTTTCATTTTACTCTTTCCAAGTGTGATCAGTGTGTCAACACTGGTGAAAAAGTTGTCAAAGAAAAGCTTATAATTCGGATACTCTGATTCTGGAATCATGCTGGTTAGTTCATTTACTACCCTTGCACCTAAAGGCTCCTGTTTGTTGTCAGTCTTGCCACAGTATGGCGAAAAATTATCAAGAAAGCCATTGGAACTTGTAAGACACTAAATTTTATATCCAAATTTGATAGGCTTTCCCCTCAGAAACATTTTAGCTGAATGTTTGCCATAATAATGTACCATCATTTCATCAATTGAGATTTCCGAATGAAATATGCCAAATTTACCAAATTCCTTTTCCAGCATTTCAAAGTACAACCTCAGTTTGTACATCTTGTCGTTTCTGTCTATTTTGGAGTTGTCATTGAGATGAATGAATCTCTTTATTTCCCAAAACCTATTTCTTGACATGGAGTTGAAGACTAAAGGAACACCGACGTCAGGGGCCTGCTCCCAGTACACATTCTCACGGGGGACAGTTTTTGATAACCACTCAGAAGTAGTATGCCAATAAATGATATTAGTTCTTCTTTGGTTAGCAGAAAATTTATTTTGTTATGTTGGCAAGCATAGATTTCGCTTTGTTCAGTAATAGTATCCATTAGTTTCTCAGAAGAAAAATCCTCAGACGCCTGGGGCACTGTCTTATTTGCTAGACATTCCACAACATAATGTTCGTGGCTCTTCCCTGGTTCACTAGTGTTTATGTATGTTGGTTGACATTTATACCACTTACATTTATATTTTTTTGTGGATAACGTACCACTTTCTGCTCCATCGCTTAACACTTTCCTTCTTTTGGCTTCTGGAGGTACAACTGTAGCGTTAGCTTCATATCAGCTGGTTATGAGCTCTAAAGTACCGGCTACATCTTGTACAACAGACTCATTGTTCAGTACATTTTCGTCAATGTCTTCTTCATCTGTTATTACATCTGCATTGGGTGAAATAATCGCCAATTCTACGTCATCATCTTCATCATCACTCTCTTGATGGTTCTCCAGTTCTGCTGGAATTTCTTCAAGTGTAAGTCCACACAGCATGTTTTTATCCTGTTGGAATCTTAAAATTTGAATAGAATATGAAAAAAAGCATATATAAAGAACGTAAAATGCAATTCTTCTCTGTATAATACGTGTATACAAGAATTGGGCACCTCAACAATAAATGATAGTGTAACATGCCATTGTCCCATTATTGGGACGCATAAAATATATCGATATTGCACTTATGAGGGCTATACCGAAAGTTTTTAGCAGAATGCGTGAAAAAAATTTATTTGCAAAACAATGTTTGCAACTTGTCAAAATACTCTCCATTAGCATGTATACATTTTTCCATTCTCTGAAACCACTAAGAAAATGCGTTAGTCCAAGCTTCTTTTGGGATGTTACTTAGTGTACTCTCATATGCTGCAATTGCTCTTCATCTGATGAAAACTGCTGCCCTCGAAGTTTTCCTTAATCTTAGGGAACAGAAAGAAGTCACAGGGGGCCAGGTCAGGTGAAGAGTGGGGACGGGATAACACTCGCACTTTTTCCTCCTCCAGAAAGTCCATCATTCTGGCAGCTCTGTGTGCAGATGCATTGTCGTGATGCAGCAGAAGGTGCCCACTCTTGGACTTTGAATGCTGTGACTTCCATGTGGCGTTGACTTTTGGAAGACAATCGTTCATGTACCATTCAGCATTGACTGTACAACGTGGGTCCAAGGTCACAGAGGTGAGATGCCCGATCTTTGTGAAAAAAGTTGCCACCAACTTTTTTCCACAGCTCCGACTTTGTCGAACTTTTGTGGGTGGTTCCTCCCCTGGAAAGCACCACACAGAAGACTGTCTCTTCGTCTCAGGGTCATAATGGTAGACCCACGTTTCATCACCTGTGACGATATTGTAGGTGTCTTGGGACTTCCCTCCATTGAATTTTTCGAGCATGAAACGACACCAGTCCACTCTCATCTCCTTTTGGCTTTCTGTCAGGGAATGTGGCACCCAACGGGCACATCTCTTAATAAGGCCTATGTGACTATGAACGATGGTCTGTGCTGCTGTTGATCCAATATTTGGGGTCCCTTCAATGTCACAAAATATAAGATGTGGATCTTCTTTGTTCATTTTCCTCACAGCATCAATGTTTTCAGGAGTCACAGATGTTGCTGGCCGACCGGGGACGAGATTCATCTGCAATTGACTGCCGACCCCTCAAAAACTCGCAAAACCAATTTCCAACTGTGGCCCTAGAAGGGCAAGCTTCACCAAAACCACGCAGCAAAGAAGAATGGCATTCTTCGGCACTTAAACCCTTTTTATAATCGTAAAAAATCATGGCGAGAAAGTCGCGGCGCCACAGCTCCATCCTGCACCGTCTCTGACTCAGCACTGCCTGTGCTTTCTTACCGCGCTGTGGGGGGTTCACCGCTAGCCAGGGGCTGCGCGCGCACGTACAAAGGTCGAAAAACATCGCTCTTTCGAATGAAAACAACCCCATTGTCCTCCGCCTTACGGTTTACAGGCTGCTAAAAACTTTCGGCATAGCCCTTGCACTTGAAAAAATCTGAAGTATACTTAATCTTACACGAACATCCATATGTTCATAACAAACACGCCCAGACAACTAAATCACAGCTCATTGTCATCCAGGAACTAACAGCAGACATACACTGCTGCCAAGTGCAAGAAAAAAAGATCTCCAAGTTTATAATTTTCCTGACGTGAAGTACTTAGAAATAAGTTATATATTTTACAGTTACAGACATTATGGCAGTTAGTTGAACCTACAGGTGCAACAATAAAGGCTAAAAGCTCCATTGCTTACGTAGAAATAAGTAAAATATTTGGGTTCCAAAAAAGGAACAATGGCCAGTAATGGGTTAAGAAACGCAAATTTGTGGGTACAGATATGAAGTAGTTGAAAACACTTGTGCTAGCAGTGAAGGAAACCATGATAATGTTTCTGAAGTGACCGCGCCCCCAAGTTCATCGAAAAGGAAAGTGACTTTAGAAATGGGTGACAGTAGTAAAAGTAATGATATTATGGAAAACGTCATTACTGATCTGCAAATCCTTGCAGGGGAACCTAGCCTAAAATGAAGCACTAGGATAAAATGACACACCACTTGTTTCTCGAATACCATGATACTCAGCTTTAAATCTAGTGTAGTGCGCAATTCATAAGTTGGTAGAAGTGGTACTGCGTTAATGGCGTGCACCTCTTGTGTTTATTTTCCGTGCTAGAGCTCAAAGTTGTTGTCAACAGGTGCTGATCTACAATTGGTAAGTCACATAATGCTCTAAACATGTGCTTTATTATATTGTTTTCAAAAATGTAAGTTAAGGTTATGGAACCATATTCTTTTCTTTGTTTGTTGACAAAGTTTTGTTGATAGACATAAGCTGGTCATATGTCTCTTGTTCCGAGGTAAAATGATACACCAGTTACTTGGGTATAATGACACAGTGGGTCATTTTACCCATGTATAGTGTGCCATTTTACCCTGGCACATAAATCATATATTTTGAATATTTATTGTTGTGTTTGTGTTTAAAATTAATTATAATACTAAAAACAACAAAACAATGTTAATAAGATAATGAAATTATATATTGTAAATGTTTTATATACAGAAATATTTGTGGGCTTAGGCTAAAACTGCTGGCTGATAGTAATTGCAATATAATAATATCATGTGCCTAACTTCAAGTATGCTGTGTATGTAGGATCATGAATCAATAGATGCGTAGGCTAAAACTCAACTTCTTTTCAGCACAAATGGTTGGGACCTACAAGAGAGAGACAGACCGTCAGTCATGGAGCAAAGACTCGATGAAACAAGCTATTCAAGCTACTGAAAGAAAAGATATGGGATGGCTAAAAGTTTAAAAGACATTAGGTGTTCCAAAAGCTACATTACGCCGAAGAGTTATGGGAAAAAACAAACTTATCAATGGAGCAGACAAAGGCTTGGGACGATTCATCCCTACATTTTCTAAGAGACTTGAAACATTGCTGACCGATCACATAAAAGATTTAGAATCCCAAATGTTTGGTTTTACATGTAACGATATACGAAAATTAGTTTTTCAGTTAGCAGAGCAAAATAGAATACCCCACAGATTCAGCAAAAAAGATGAAATGGCAGGCTGGGATTGGCTTAGCGGATTTCGAAAGAGAAATCAGGACATTTGTCTCAGAAAACCAGGGCTCACTTCAGCAGCTAGAGCCCAGTCTTTTAACAAAGCGCAAGTAGAAAAGCTTTTTAACATTCTTGAACAAACATTACAGAAAAATAATATTGAGCACGCTAGAGTATGGAATGTTAACGAATCAGTTCTTTTAACAGTGCAGAAACCTCAAAAAGTGTTTGCAGCAACTGGTAAAAAACAAGTTGGGACAGTCATCAGTGCAGAGAGAGGACAGCATGTTACTGTGGTATGGTGCATGAGTTCATCAGGAAACTTTATCCCGCCAACTCTACTTTTTCCAAGGAAAAGATGGAGGCATGAGCTTTTAGATGGCGCACCTACAGGATCACTAGGGCTGCCTAGTGAGCCTGGCTGGATGACGGGAGATTCATTTCTTACTTGGCTTAAACATTTTCAAAAGTATGCAAATGGAAGCAAAGATAACAAGGTTTTATTATTATTAGATGGACATAGTATGCATAAAGGCTTAGAAGTAGTCATTTATGCGAGAGAAAATAGCATAACTATGATTTCTTTTCCTCCTCATTGCACACACAAGCTGCAACCTCTAGACGTATGTTTCTATGGTCCCCTGAAGACTTACTATGATCAGTCCACCACAATATGGTTAAAACATCATCCTGGAGCAGTCATAACTCAATTTCAGGTAGCTTAAATATTTTGTGAGGCATATGGGAAACCTTCTACAATTAGTAATGCCTTAAGTGGTTTCAGGAAAACCAGAATTTGGCAGTTCAACCCACAATTATTTCCGGACCACGAATTTTTGCCTTCCTTAGTAACAAACATTGATGAAGAGTGTAGACTGGCAAAGGAGAAGTTACAATGGAGAATATAGGTGAGACAACATATTCAGAAGAACAACGTATCCAGAATGACTCGACTTCAAAAGAAGGCGCTACACTTCTGTACGATTTTAATGAAAATAGTGCGAATAGTCCAGATAGCCCTAAACCAGATCTAAGGGAAACATACTGTTCCGAGACCCAGTATATCCGAGTTTCACCACAGGATATGTTACCAGTCCCATCAGCTTCTGGATCTTATGTTCAAAGCAAAAGAAAACGGGATGGTTCCCAAATTTTAACCAGTAGCCTAGTCCATATCTACTATATTTTCAAGCAACGGTTACAGGAAAGCGAGCATTAGAAGAGAGAAAAGCGGGAAGAAATGCAAAAAGCTGACATTCAGGGATGAAATTGAAGGCACAGCAAATATTTTGGGGGGAGATGCTGACAAGGACGATGCTCCTTGTATTTACTGCAATAACCTTTTCAGTCGTTCTTAGCCTAGGGAGACTTGGCTGCGGTGTGTAAAATGTGCCATGTGGGCACATGCTAAATGCGCAGGTCTTCCTAGTACAGCTAAGAGATTTGTATGTGTCATATGCAAAGACTGAATACTTTATAACATCATATTTTTACTGGGGTAAAATGACCTACACATGTTTCATTTTACCCCCAGTAACTATGGTAAAATGAAACACTGAAGTAATTTTGCAATGCTAATTTTCTGCAAAAAATATTTTCTTTTTTAAAATATCTTGTGTACTAAAACATGTGTTTGTTAGCTATTTTCGTGTTTGCAGCTTTGTACTAACAAATACAAATAAATATTGAACACAGAGTCAGTTTTGCTTAGGGTGTGTTATTTTAGGCTAGGTTCCCCAACAAGTACTTTCTGAAACTCTCTTGCTGTCGTTGTGATGGTGAAGTTAAACTTTATGAGGATACTAGAGCTAGAATAGGTGTTGTGTCTAAATTAATTATTAAATGTCAGAAGTGCAAAAACGAAAAAGCATTTCATACTTCATCAAAGTGTTTAGGTGAATTGTATGAGACTAATGTGAGACTGTTCTATGGTCTTGGATGCATTGTTAAAGGTGCAAGGGCTTGTAATGTTCTCTGCACTATGTTGATTTTGCCAAAACCACCTTCTAGGTATACAGAATAAGTAACAGCAATTGGTGACTCTGTAAAGGCTGTGGCTGAAGATTCAATGGTTGCTGCTACAGCAGAAGCTGTTAAACAAAATGAGGGTGACACAGACATCAGCATTGCTGTGGAGCGATCCTGGTAAAGGCGTGGGTTTAGTTCTAAAAAAAGGTTTTGCATCTGCAGTAAGTATTGACACTGGAAAAGTTTTCGATTTTGTAGTAAGTACTGCCAAGGTTGTACAGTGAACCAGAAGAAAATTACTTCATAAGCAGAAGTGTATAAAAAACTATGATGGTACAAGAGGAGGAATGGAGGTAAAAGGAGCAGTTCACATTTTCTAGCATTCGCAGAAGGAGAGAGGCGTCAGATATTTGAATTACTTGGGTGATGGAAACAGCAAGGCTTTCATTGGAGTACAGAAAAGTAAGCCATATTATGTTCCTATACAAAAACTTGAGTGTGTCCAGCACATGTCAAGAAAAGGATGGGAACACATCTGCATAACCTGAAAATCAAGCTGGGTAACACAAAACTCTGATTGCAAGACAATAAAATGTGCTGAAAGACTAACAGACAAAGTAATTGATGAATTACAGGGATATTATTGGAAGGCCATTAGCAATAACTGAAAATTTAGAGAAGATGAAAAGAGCTGTGTGAACTAATTTCTTTCACCAAATATCAACTGATAAAAAGCTATGTCATGCTTCATGCTTTGTGTCCACCTCCACCAAACACTTGGTGTAAATATAGGCAAGCTGAATTTTCTGGCACCCTGCATGAATTTACACATAAACATTCTCTTCCTTTGGCAGTAATAGAGGCAATCAAACCTATTTACAGAGATTTGGCAAATCCTGAGCCACTAAAGAAGTGTTTACGTGAGAAGACCCAGAATGTAAATGAGTCCTACAATAATGTTGTATGGTGCCATGTGCCTAAAAATGTATATGTTGGCCCTATGACTCTAAAAGTTAGCAGTGTATGATGTTGTAATAACTTTTAATGGTGGGAACTATGAAAGACTTAAGGTTCTGGAGAAGTTAGGGGTAAGATTTGGACAGAACACAGCTAAAGGACTGCGGGAACTGGATGAACTTGGTGTATGTGAAGCAGAGTTAGCTGCTCACCAAATGACAAAAGAAGCAAGAAAGAAAAGGAGGAGACAAGGACTGGGTTATTGCACAGGCGCCGAGTCCATGCAGCCTGACTGATGACCTTAGAAGTTAAGTCCCATAGTGCTCAGAGCCATTTTCAACCATGCGGCCTGAGGGGGCCCGTGCCCCCTCAAAAATTCGTTTGTGGAGGTGGAGCCACCCCAATAATTTAAGAAAATTATTAGTTATATTATACTTCGCAAAATCACAAAATTATGTTGGATTTTTTATTTTCGTTGTTTGATGATAGTTACCTTTTAAAATACATTCAGTAATGAGACAAAACAAATAATTATTATGGTAGTATGTAGGTTAACTGAAACTGAGTGATGTGAATCATGATAGAGCTGCAGGCATAGAATTAGTTCCAGTTCGCGAACCTTCAGGTAAAGTCTGGTGCCAGTGGGCTAGTACTGTGGCCACAGCGAAATCAAAAGAACTGGAGCACGCCTGGAACTATCCACCTCACATCACCTTGACACTTCGAGACATTATGATGCCACGGCTATATAAAGCCCAACCTGCTGTCACAGTCATTAAGTTTGGATAGTTTCGTTCAATACATGTTGCAGATGTGCTTAGTGTTCCAATTTTAATCTCAAGTGGACTATTTTATATGACTATATGTTATTCGTTTACTTTAGTCTCTTAGGGTATTGTGATTTAAATTTGCAATGGATAAATTTGTTACCAAAAAGGCGTACATGGGAGTTGATGATACTGCAAGTCAACCTCCAACAGTTATTGTGTCGTCAGTTGCTTCACCATCTTCAGGCGAGAACCGTTCACAGCAGAAACTTAGACAATCCAGTAAGGGAAGATCATTTCAGAAGTCTTGGTTAATCAAATACACATGGCTAGACTATGAAGCATCAACCGAAAAAGTTTTTTGCAAAACCTGCAAAGAGGCAGATGCTAAAAATCCATTACAATTTTCTTAAAACAAAAAGGAAGATCCATAGGGTTTACTAACTGGAAAACAGGTTTGGAAAAATTTTGTCTTCATGAGAATACTTTTATGCATAAATAAGGTGTTTCAAAACTAAATTCTATCATTATCCAAAGTGTGGCCTCCCAATTGAATGAACAGTTAGTGATATGAAGAAAGGCCGTTTAGCTCTTGAGACAATTTTTACTACCATGCAATTTCTATGTCGACAAGGACTAGCAATTAGAGGGCACGAAGATGTAAACTCATTTTTTATCAATTGTTGCAACTCCGAAAGAATGACATACCTAAGTTTAAAGATTGGTTAGGGCTTTCGGGGTATAAGTGGAAGTCCCACGATATTCAAAACGAGATCATTGATCTACTAGGAAAGTCTGTGTTGAGAAGGGTATTGGCTTCAATCAAGAAGACAGAACATTTTCCCATTTTGGCTGACAAAGCAAGTGATTCTTCGATTCATGAACAAGTGTCATTATGTATTCGTACTGTTGATGATTCCTTAATCATCAATGAAGACTTCATTGGCTTATACAAGACTTCCAACACTGAATCACAAACTCTGTTTAGTATTTTAAAAGATTTTTTTGCTCGTCTTGATTTGTCAATGGATAACTTAAGAGGACAGTGTTATGATGGTACCTCGAACATGAGAGGTAAGTTCAAAGGACTAAAAAAGTTAGTTTTGGATATACAATCAAAAGCACGTTATGTGCACTGCACTGCTCATAGTTTAGATTTTGGAGTTGTAGACAGTCTCCGCCATCTAACGTCTATGAGGGATATTATGGCTTTAACCAAGTCCTTAATAAACACCATAAGGGAATCCAACAAAGGGGTGGCACTTTTCAGAAGCAAACGCTGTGAGGGTGCCAACGACCAAGCTGGTCTATGACCCCTTTGCCCGACTCGATGGACTATGTGAGTTTCTAATATCTTGAGAATATTGGAAAACTTTGAAGAACTCCTAGAGTTTTTTGAAATATTTTCTGCAGAGGACGAAACAGAGGCAGGTTACAAATATACAGGCTACCTTGTCAGTGTTACAATTCAAAACATTTCTTTTTACGTCTTTATTGCCATGCAATGAACCCAGTAGAGGATGTCAATGAAAAAATCCAATGCCCTCATCTAAGTGTTGCTGATCTGGAAAAAATATATGAGGGCTTGATTTGTATACTGAATGGAAGGCGTGATATTTTTGAACACTTTTGGGAATTGTGTTTAAAAGAAAAACCTTCACAAGTTGATGATCCTTCACTTCCTCAGAATCAAAGTATACCAAAGAAGTATCAAAACAACGAAGCTAGCTCACTGCACACTTTCAAAACCCCAAAGGAATACTACAGAGCTATTTACATTGAAGTTTGTGAAACGGTGCAATCCTGCGTTGCTGAGCAGTTTGCTTCAATGGGACTCATGCAGGTAATTGCAGTTGAACAAGAGTGCTTGGTCTTAGTAAACAGAGGTGAAACAAATTTGGAAAAATCAAGTGAGTTTTTCAAAAATGACCTAGACATTGAGAGACTGCGTTTGCACTTGAATATGTTAGCCCATACCTCTAATAAAAACAAGTGGTCTTAAAAAACATGCGTGATGTAAGAAGGTACATTACAAAAGAGCATGCAGTTGGAGAAATGTTATGTGAAGTAGTGAAGTGCATTAAGCTTCTTCAAATAGTTCCAATCGCGACAGCAACAGCAGAACGGTCATTTAATGCCCTTAGACGTCTGAAGTCATGTCTCCAATCAGCAATGGGACAGAAGCGATTGAACAACTTGGCAGTTCTTCACGCCCACCGAGATATTTTGGATGAACTGGATATCTGACCAGTCATCAGCGACTTCATATTCGGTAATCCAGTCAGACGGTCGACATTTGCACCTTGCTAAAGACACTCTAGCCGTAAAACTGGCATTTAGAGCAATATTAAAAATATTTATAAAATAGAGAATGAAATGCGTACATAATGTTAAATTTTCTGTTTCGATTATTGATACTAGTTTAGTACTGTATTACTATAGTACTGTATTTGTTATTTTCAATTACTTCAATATTTTTAGGGTGCAAGACCCCATTAAACCCACTATTTACATACTTTTTGACAGAAAGTATTAGCTATTTCATTTATTAATCAAAGTGCTATTATTGTGTGACAGCAATATTTTATGTTTTATTCTCTTTAATGATAGGATTTAGGATTTATTTAAATACAATTTCAGTCTTTTCAGAGCTACATATTCACTGCTCTGTAATAGTCTATAAGCATGATTGTTGTTGTTGTGGTCTTCAGTCCTGAGACTGGTTTGATGCAGCTCTCCACGCTACTCTATCCTGAGCAAGCTTTTTCATCTCCCAGTACCTACTGCAACCTACATCCTTCTGAATCTGCTTAGTGTATTCATCTCTTGGTCTCCCTCTACGATTTTTACCCTCCACGCTGCCCTCCAATACTAAATTGGTGATCCCTTGATGCCTCAGAACATGTCCTACCAACCGATCCCTTCTTCTGGTCAAGTTGTGCCACAAACTTCTCTTCTCCCCAATCCTATTCAATACTTCCTCATTAGTTATGTGATCTACCCATCTAATCTTCAGCATTCTTCTGTAGCACCACATTTCGAAAGCTTCTATTCTCTTCTTGTCCAAACTATTTATCGTCCATGTTTCACTTCCATACATGGCTACACTCCATACGAATACTTTCGGAAATGACTTCCTGACACTTAAATCAATACTGGATGTTAACAAATTTCTCTTCTTCAGAAACGCTTTCCTTGCCATTGGCAGCCTACATTTGATATCCTCTCTACTTCGACCATCATCAGTTATTTTGCTCCCCAAATAGCAAAACTCCTTTACTACTTTAAGTGTCTCATTTCCTAATCTAATACCCTCAACATCACCCGACTTAATTCGACTACATTCCATTATCCTTGTTTTGCTTTTGTTGATCACTATGCTGTTTGTAGTAGCTTACCCGCATTCCTATTTTCCTATTCATTATTAAACCTACTCCTGCATTACCCCTATTTGATTTTGTGTTTATAACCCTGTAGTCACCTGACCAGAAGTCTTGTTCCTCCTGCCACCGAACTTCACTAATTCCCACTATATCTAACTTCAACCTATCCATTTCCCTTTTTAAATTTTCTAACTTACCTGCCTGATTAAGGGATCTGACATTCCACACTCCGATCCGTAGAATGCCAGTTTTCTTTCTGCTGATAACTACATCCTCTTGAGTAGTCCCCGCCCGGAGATCCGAATGGGGGACTATTTTACCTCCGGAATATTTTACCCAAGAGGACGCCATCATCATTCAATCATACAGTAAAACTGCATGCCCTCGGGAAAAATTACGGCTGTAGTTTCCCCTTGCTTTCAGCCGTTAATGTAAATTAAATTAGCTTGCATGTTAATGTTTTATTTCTTTTTTCACAGCCAAAAAATGAGTCAGGCTTGTCGAGTTCCCCGGAACGTCGAGTTATCGAGAGTCCAGTTTTCGGGGTTCTAATGTTGATCATATGACTCTAAAATGCTTAAAAAACTTTAAAACTCACTATTTTTCATCTAAAATTTAGAAAATTTCCCAAGGCAAGAACCCCAGTGTGCCCCCCCCCCCGCTTCCCATATTTTTTATAAGTCGGCGCCCCTGGGCTGTTGTGACTACGTTTTTTGCAATAAATGACCCGTTTTCTAAAGAAGTACTGATGGTAGAGACATGAAATTTTCGCAGCATGCCAAGTTTGAGATTCAACATATATGGAACTAGAATAATTAAAACAACCTCAGTTGTTTTGTTGTTATGTTCCTTTAATTACAAAATTCTGTCAAAAAATTGAGTGTTTGATAAAGAAAAGGTAACATGCCCCACAATACAATTTTAGTAATAATTCAATCTAGAAAGGTGCATTCAATAAGTATAGAAAATTGTAAGTTAGTGTCTTAGAAAGATTCTAAGATAATGGGTCACAAAATTCGATAATTTAACGTTGGCAGCCTGGGACATACAATGTTCCCTTAAATCCAGTAAAATATGTGTGAAGAAATGTTAGTGTCTGTGTGCAACGGATTTTTATAACTGTTTATATCATTGAATCTAACTGTGTTTTCAAACGAAATCTGAGTGCATTTCTAAAATGGATCTGACTACAAATGAAACTTACATATAGTTGTTGCGACACGCAAATAACACTGACATAATCAAATATCTTGAGGAATCGTCCTGTTTTTCTGGAGACTTCTGTGGTAACTCCTGTTTCTTCTGTATCTTCAAATGACGTGGAGCTCTGATGTGTTACGTCACTCTTTCGCTACATGAAGTAGTCATCAAAGAATTTCTTTCATTCTTATCACTTGTTTTTCACAGTAGTTATGACGCCAACTGCTAGGAGACGCTTATCTGATTCGGTCTCGTAAACAGACATACAGCCGGGAGAGCAGTGTACTGACCACATGCCCCTCCATATCCGCATCCAGTGACGCCTGAGGATGACGCAGCGACCGGTCGGTTCCATGTTCAGACAGAGTTTACTTTTCATATTATCTGATTGCACCGCCCGTGTTCACTCAACCAAAATAAACTTGTACTCGTAATTACATTTACTCGTCTTATAGTCTCCTTACACTATCTTCCCCCTCTTCACAGAATTCGATCTAACGACTTATACTTCCCCATCTATTTTAAAGCTCTCTCTGCCAAAGTCTGCTGTTCAGTGATACCTACTTCTCTTGTCGCCCTTGTCAAGTCTCTGGGTACATATCTTGTGGGCGACGCTGCTAGGTAGCTTCATGTCGCTATCCACTCTTACCACAACATATGCATTCACATGATCTGATAATGTATTCAGCACTCTTTCCTAACAATTGTCAATTTTTTCGTGGTGCGTTATGGTAATCTACTTCTACCTCCTCTGAGGTTTGAGTTCAGGTTTCGTTCATATCATACTTTGCATACACAAAGTTCAAGTGTTCTGCAACGAATGAAATGTAACGAGAGATAGAAGTTTACTGCAGGTACCTACACGTCACAAAGCTTACTTCTCCCTGGGATGAAGACACTTGTTTCCACATGTTGGATTCAAGATGGTATCACACACATTTTACCAGGTGAGCTAGCACAATGAAAGTGTGAAGAGTCTTATAGGTTTGTAAATGATGAAAGTGGCAATCCTTTGTGACAGGTTGAACGGCCACCAGAATGCATTAATGTTATTGGTGGTTAGTGTTGTTACTAGATCTGGTACGCTGGATATAAGTGGTGTGAACAGCGTCAAATGTTGAGTGATTACTGTAAAGGACATGGACATGCCATGTACTAATGTGAGACAGTTTAAGTGGCATGTTGTAGCGGGTCTCAACATGGGCGGCTTGTCAAATCGTGCATTACCCAGATTTTTTGGGAAACCATGTGAGACAGTAACCCAGTGTTGGTCAAAGTTCACTCATCGTCAAGGTTCTGGTTGATCATGTGTGACCATTACAAGGAAAATCGCTGTATTGTGCACCAGGCACGTTGTAACCCCATTTACATCTGCTCCTGCCTTCCAAGAACAAGTAATGGACTCCCACAACAGTCTGTGTCTTCCTGTGCTGTTGGTCAAAGATCAGCTGCAGACGGACTGGCAGAATACTGCCCCATACAGGCTGCTGTTAGCACCACAACATAAACAGGAGCACTTATAATGGTGCCATAACTTGAAAGCATGGAATGCTGAGGAGTTGCATTGTACTGTTCAAAAATGGCTCTGAGCACTATGGGACTTAACATCTGTGGTCATCAGTGCCCTAGAATTTAGAACTACTTAAACCTAACTAACCTAAGGACATCACAAACATCCATGCCCGAGGCAGGATTCGAACCTGCGACTGTAGCAGTCGCTCGGTTCCGGACTGAGCGCCTAGAACCGCTCTACCACTGCGGCTGGCCATTGTATTGTGTACAGTGATGAATATGGTTCTGCAGTACCATGGATGACCGTCAATGGGGAGTGTGGCATCAACCTGAGGAGGGGTTCCATTCTTCCGTACTATTTTTTAACAGGACAATACTTGCCCACACATGGCACATGTCTCTATGAACTATCTCCTGTGGCCAGTTAGATCCGTCCACTGCGTTCCCAGCAGAACATGTGTGGGACCAGTTCGGGCATCAGCTTCATCCCGGTGCCAATATCCAGGATATCAAGACCAGTTCAAACAGCTGAGGTTCAGTTGACTCATGGGAGGATGCAGCAGCTTTATGACACTCTTTCCAACTGAAACAGAGCATGCATCAAAGCTGTATGGGGTGCAATTACTGATAACTGGGCTCATACTGCCAATATGTATTGCCTCAGCTGTGTTGCTGGATTTGTGAGTTCCTGTCCAAGATCATAGTTCGTAGTGATTGACGGAATATTTGGCGTTCCCCATGGAAATGTGACAGACTCCCTGCTGTTCCTAATCTAGATAAATGACGTAGGAGACCATCCGAGCAGCCCTCTCACATTGTTTCCAGATGATGCTGTCATTTACCGCCACAGAGAGCCATCAGATGATCAAAATCAATTGTGAAAAGATTTAGACAAGATATCTATATGGTGCAAAACTGCAGACGACTGTAAACAATGAAAATAGTTCAGTCATCCATATAAGTACTAAAACAAATCCCTTAAATTTTAGTTACACTAAAAATCACAGAAGTCTAAGAACTGTAAATTCAACTAATACTTAGGGATTATAATTACGAATAACATTAAGTGGAAAGATCACATATGAGGGGTGTTTGAAAAGTTCGTGCAAAATCAGAGAGATGGCATTACCGGCGCGTATCGAGGTCATGTTTAGTTAGTAGCATCTTTGGAATGAAAGCACACCTAGTTTCAGCCATATTGGTCTATTTATTTGTGTTTGGCATTCGTGTGAATCAAGGAAGTCGAGTGTCTGTCAAAATTGGACGAAAAAGAATTTCGTGTGGTGACTAAACATTACTTTATGAAAGGCAAAACGCCTCAGGAGACTAAAGAGAAGCTTGATAAACATTACAGTGACTCTGCACCTTCGATTAAAACAGTTTATAAGTGGTTTCAAAATTTACGGAGTGGCCATATGGGCACAAGTGATGCTGAACTTTCTGGACGCCCTGCAGAGGTTTCGACTCCAGAAATCATTGATAAAATCCATGATATGGTGGTATATGACAGAAGAGTTAAGGTGCATGAGATTACTAGTGCTGTGGGCATCTCGAATGAACGTGTGCATAATATTTTGCACAAACATTTGGACATGAGAAAGCTATCCGCAAGATGGGTTCCGCGATTGCTCACGCTTGACCATAAACGGAATCGTGTGAAGTGTTACAAGGATGGTTTGCAGCTGTTCAGTAAGAACCTATTTCGTCACTGTGGGTGAAACATGGACACGTTACTATACTCCTGACACCAAACAAAAATCTAAACAATGGGTTACCAAGGGGAATCTGCGCCAAAAAAGGCTAAGACCATTCCTTCGGCCGGAAAGGTTATGGCGACTGCGTTTTGAGATTTGCGAGGGATAATCCTCATCGACTATCCGGGAAACGGTAAAATATTACAGGTGAATATTATTCATCGTTATTGGACCGTTTGAAAACCGAGCTGCAAGAAAAACGCCAGCGATTGGACCGCATAAAAGTCATTTTCCATCACGACAATGCACCAGCACACACCTCAGCAGTTGTTCTCGCAAAATGAATGGAAATAGGATTCCAACTTGTTTCACATCCTCCCTGTTCTCCAGACTTGGCTCCCTCGGACTACTATTTGTTCCCCAGTTTGAAGAAATGGCTGTGCGGACAAACATTTTATTCAAACGAGGAGGTGATTGCAGCAACTAATATCTATTTTGTAGACTTGGACAATTCCTATTATTCATAAGGGATCAACAAATTAGAACAGCATTGGACGAAGTGTATAAGTCTAAAAGGAGACTATGTCGAAAAATAAAGAAGGTTTACCCCAAACACATAAGTAGCTTTTATTTTTGCACAGACTTCAAATGCCCCTCGTGGATAACGTTGTGGGTAAAGCAAACTGACGACTGTGATCTATTGGCAGAACACTTACAAAGAGCAACAGGTGTGCGACAGAGAATGCTTACACCACATATGTCTGCCCTCCTCTGGAGTACTGCTGTGCAGTATGGGATCTGCATCATGTGGGACTGACGAAGGACATCGAATAAGTTCAAAGAAGAGTAGCTCATTTTGTATTACCGCGAAATATGGGCTACACTGACAGAAATGAATGAGACGAACGGGAATGACACAATAATTACAATGAAGGTAACATAATTTTTTATGGTGCCCTGAACATTACAAAAAGCGAGACATGCTTCTTTACAACGTGTGATCACCACCGACGGCAGTGCATGCTCTGCAACGTGCTGCTATGGTAGCCATAAGTCTAGTGAGGAGCTCTTGTGGTAGGACTTTCCATTCCTCTACCAGCGCGGTTGGCAACTGCTAGATGGTCACTGGTACATATGGACGAGCACCATTACGTCTCCCCAGTATATCCCTCACGTGCACGACGGGCTTTAAGTCGTGGGAACAGGCAGGCCAGTCTAATCGAAGATTGTCCTTTCGTTCCAAGAGCTCCTCCACCCGCGCGGTTCGATGTAGTCAATTATTATCATTCATAAAAATGAAGTCAGGACCGAATGAATCCCTGGAAAGACGCTTGTTGGAAAGGAGTACAGTGTCACAATAACATTGATGGCGTTCAACGATTTGGGTGTTAGTACTCCCATGGAACATTATGCGTCTAAAGCACCTGGGCCACCAGACGATCACGTTTGACAATGTTCCTGGTTGCATCACATTCCTACCTCTCTTGATTGGATAACATGTTCCCACCTCTCGCCTTAAGAGGGTAATTCCCGCATTTTCGAACATGATAGTTTTGGTAGTCTAGATAGCACGGTATGGGGTGGCATAATGTTGCATGGGCGTACTAATCTCGTAGTCTTTGAACATGGTACTCTCTAGGGTCACCGTTAGTGTGACATTGTGCTCCTTCCCCATGTGAGTGTTTTCAAGGATGCATTCGATCCTTGTGCATGACAAGGCGCGACCGCATCGAACTGTGCATATGGACGAGCTCTTTAAACGAGAGGATATTTGGCGAATGGATTCACCTACCCATTGCCCCGACTTAAATCGCAGCAAGCCCAAGGCAGATGCGCTGGGGAGAAGAACTCAGCCCGTCCACATGCACCAAAAACCATCCAATAGTTATCAACCGCACTGCTGGAGGAGCGGAACTCCTTACAAGAATTCTTTACTAACTTCGTGGTCAGTATGGGAACACGTTGCAAAGCATGCGTTTGCATATTTGCTGATCACAAATTCTATTAAGAGCAATGTACCGCCTTTTGAAATGTCCAGGGGATCATCATAAATCTTGGTGATTTATGTAATTATTGTTCTTGAATAAAAGTATCTCTCCTGTTCTTCTCGTTGTGTACTTGTATTTCGATTAGATGCCTTCTATACTGTACTGTAGCAGTTCTTTCTACTTGTGGTCCTAGGTTTCATACACTTGACACTGACACATTATGTGAAAGCCACTTTCGTCTTAAATTTCGGACACAAGAATAGTGATGTGTGCCCATGATACTTTCCCGTCAACACTGTCACAACGTGCCTGCAATATATGACAATACTGAGGGATGGTCGGACAGTATTGTCGAGGGATTGGCTACTGCAGGTTGTTGCCGAGATACTGTCGAGGTTTTGCCGATGTTGTCCACCAAGGGCGAAGAATATTAGGCGCTGCAAGGGAATATCATGGGAATATCCATCTCCGTCCTCCTCTGTGTTTCCCTCTCTTTCTCAGCCTTGCTTCCTCCTTTTCACACCGACAGCTCTGCGAGGCCAGTCAAGTAACAAGTAATCGAGAGGTGAAATTATTATTTCAGTTCTGTTTGAAAGATGTCGTACGTAGAGGTACTCAGTTTATGTCAGTAGGAATGCAGAAATGGGCATACGAGAAGACCATGAGTTCCATAAATGTGATCTACATTTACGACCAGAGATATGGAACACAGAAAGCAATATAAACTAAGATCGAAATCTAGAAATGGCCATTTTAAAAAATTCATCACTCGCGTTTCCCTGTTCTTAAGCAGCAACTTACCTGCTGTCTTTCCTTTTCTTTATTACTGCGGTCTATGTATGCATTTTTTGTAACGCCCCGTATGCAGGATCGTAGATGTAACGCTTTTATGAAATTCATAACTCTAACACAGTATTGTAGAGCCACAATAAGATATTAACATAAACGTTGATTGTTGTTTGAAACAAATTTAATAAACGCCTTGAGACCTTCCAACAAAGGCTTTAACGCCTAGTGCCAACAGTCATATGAGTGAGAGGTAGGCCTACACCTTAAAGAGGTACACACATCAGTTAAAGTTTTGGGCCACCCCTTCATTTCAAAATTCATGGCACAGAAACGAAAATTGGCCGTCAGGCATGCGTATATATTCACTTGCATTGTGTCGAGATCACCAAGTCAAAAGAACAAACATTTGTGTAATGACAAAACCATTTGTTTTCCATGAAGTATTTTTCGGAGCATTCCTGAGAAACGTCAGAATGTGGTGGAACGCCCTCTTTCTTGGAAGCGGGCTCGAATCCGTGGTAATTCTGTGTTACACGCATTTGGTCTGTGGTCGTTGTCGAAGTTCAAAAACATCTCGTTTCAATCAATTCCACACACTTTCGAGTAGATTAATGCGCAGGAAAAAGGATACCACCCTAGCATGCTGAAGGAACGTGTTCACGGGGACAGAACGATGGGCGTACGAGTTACTATCCGTCAAGATGAAATTGTCACTAACGTGTTGGGGATGCGGTCACATTATTGACAGTAGAATCTCGTCCCTGTGCTGTAGAGCAGTGAGGCTGCCCTCAGCAACCATGAGTGGTGTATGGCGGTTTGATGTAATACCACCCCATAACCATCAATCCACTACTACCTTGTTGCACATGTAGGACACAGTTTTGGAGGTTTTCTATGTTACCAGGTTATCTCAAAACACGGCGCCTGCGAATATATGTGTGCGAAAAGATCCGAATTTCGTCCGCGAACAACATCCGACGTCAGTGCTGCGGTATCCATTCTGTATGATTTCTTGCTCATCTGTAACGGAGTCCATGGTGTTGTGTGTACGACGTGCTGCTCGCCATTGTCGTCGGGAGTGGAATTTCGCATTATAAAATCGTCTCCTAACGGTTTGGTTGGTTCGATACATGAAGTCCTGTATCCTCTTAGAACGCAGAATTCAATTCTGGAGCACTCAACCCACTGCTTCTTTGAGTCAAAAGTCGTAGATATCTATCATCCTAAGTACTTGTCGAGCCGGAGGACCTCGCTGTGTAAGTCCTCAACACTGCCTGTCGATTGGAACCGATTCTATGTTCGCACCAAATCACTTTCACTCCAATGCGCATTTCGAACAACTACCCTGACTGACAGGCCTTCTACACGTAACGTGGTGGTGCGGACCAGCTTTGGTCGCGATTGTCTTTTTTATCATGAGATGTTCACTCCACTGTTCCACATACGTCTGTAATGCGTCCGTACTGTTGCCTTACTTTCAACTGAAATGCTACAGTCCATTCAAGTGCGACATTCTGCCCGTATCATAGCTGTGTGTATGTTTACTAACAACATCAAGGACTATTTCCCGGTACAGTCCCAATAGCATCCCACCTGCACGACATATCAAGATGAAAAAAAGTCTGCAACACTGCATGTAATAGAACACAAAAAAGACCCTCAATGTCTAACAGCATTAATCGTACGTAAACTTCACAGAACATAGGAAATGCAATTTACAACAATTGTCTGTTCACTTCTAGGAGTTCACTAAATGACGATCCCTCTCTAAGCCAGCCGTGGACGATCATCGATAACCGAGTGGGCGAGAGCTGTTATTCTATCTGCTGAGTAGGATTCTGTACGTTGACGTCCGGTCATTGATGGATTGTACTTGGCCGGCAGTTGGCCGAGGCGAAGTCGAAATGTTCATCCCCAGCGCTGCCCATGGCGCTGGTGGAACTCGCGCAACTGGCGAGTCTCTATTTCACTGGCACCAGCTCGCATCTTTGCGCCTATGGTGTCTTGTTCGGACGACACAGCAGGTATCACACGCGGTCAGGCAGAGCAGTTCCCTTACGCTGAGACGATGTGGTTTCGATTGGTCGACGAGTGGCAAGCAGTGGCAGAGAATCTTCCTGATTGGTGATTCAGATTCAGATTCAGATTCTTTATTGGTCATTCAACATTATTACATGCAATAGACTTCATCAGTTCACTTAATCTATTAATTTTACAAAATAAATTTTTACATATTTAAGTTGATATTGGGCATTTCTAAAAATTCTTCTAATGAATAGAATGGATTAGTTAACAAGAAGTTATGAACATTTTCTTTAAATAACTTGTCAGGCTTGATTGACGCATTTTTAGACAATTTGTTATATATTTTAATTGCCATATACTTATGACTATCGTTAGTTTTAGCTAGTCTATTTTGTGGCAACAGCAGAGAAGTACAGGTTCTTGTATAGTAGTCATGCCTTTGATTTGTTACACTTAAATTAGGTAGTTCAGCAAATATGTAGTTAACACTGCCAAGAATATATAAATTAATAACTGTTAAAATTCTATATTTAATGAACAATGGTTTACAATATGTTCTATTATCTACCTTAGTCATTACTCTGATTGCTTTCTTCTGGATCACCATAATGTCATTTATTTTTCTGCTGTTTCTCCAGAGTATTAACCCATACCTTAAAACAGATTGAAAAAAGGCAAAGTGCGCTGTCCATACGTACTCAAATGTCACACAACTTATCAGTCTCTTCAACAAATATATAACTCTTGACAACCTAACCACTATGTGATCAGCATGAGAGTTCCATGTTAGACTGTTGTCAAGTACGATACCTAAAAACTTTGCCTTTTGTTTTTCTATTTTTGTAGTCTTTGATAGACTGAACCACATATTCTGGGTCTTTTCCTCATTTAATAGCATACAATTGGCATTCAACCATGATGTTGCATTTTCTTTTGCCAATTTCATATCACTTACAAGGTTATCAAGTACATGGTTTACAGATAGAAAAGTTGTATCATCTGCATGCATATATGTCTTTACACCTATATTTCCTGGTAAGTCATTTATGTGTACAAGGAAAAGAAGTGGTCCCAATTTAGATCCCTGTGGCACTCCGTGTTGAACCTCGAGTATGTTTGACAGATGACTTCCTGAACTCACCACCTGTTTCCTTTTATTGAGGTATGATTTGATGAGTTTTAAACTTTTATCACATATTCCATAGTACTCAAGTTTAGAGAGCAAAAGTGAGTGGTCAACACACTCAAAAGCTTGGCTCAGGTCACATAAGGTTACCTGTGTGTGCGCATGGTCATCAAATGCTGCTAGAATTTCTCTGACTAAGAGCTCTATGGCGTGTATAGCTGACCTTCCTTTTCTGTAACCAAACTGTGATGCACTTAACATATCATTTAGTTCTAGGTACTCATGCATCTGCTGATATATTATGCCTTCAAAGACTTTTCCTAGTGCTGGAATTAGTGAAATTGGTCTGTAGTTTGCAGCATCTGATTTGACACAAAAGAATTTGTGTAACGACGAATAAATATTTCCACATATTTCACCGGCGGCGTTGACAACTACGTGAATGTTGTGCAGTCTGTCATTCGTGAAATTTTCTCATTCACGATTAGGTACCACAACGAGCTGAATCTGTGATGGGAGGAATGTTTGATGTATATTTCTCCATAAGACCGACCACTTAAGTTGCAGCTCCTTTTGCTCGATCTCGTTGCCTACGGCTGTTCTAGACATGTCACATTTCATTTTGTTCGAGAGCTGTTTCTTTGTTGCTGCATCATTTTGCATATATCTGAATTTTAGACAATATTTTCGGATGTTCTGATATTCAAGGGAATTCATAGTGAGGGAGGAATCAACACCCCAAGGGAAGGGGCGGTTTCACTGACAACCCTTATGCCACCAGCTGAGGCGTTTTCTTCCGGATTCCGAGCGATGGTGTCTCTCAAGCTTTTTGCTTAGTCGCCCATGAGAAAACTACATGATTTAAACGCTGGGTGTCGCGGTTCTGAACTCCATCGCAGAGGCGTCAAAAGAATGTTGCTAAGAGCGAGTGTGACGACCTTCCCATCGTGTGAGATGTCCACGATGCCGCTGGACAGAACTGTGGTGAAACTTGACGCCAGTGTGACATCATTAACCTACCTTACACCTCACATGAAATTCTCAGCTGTGGCCTTTTTTTCCGAATATGTTGAAGTCTTTTTGTTTGAAATGTCGTCGAATCCGAGGGTTAGATAGAGATAGGACCCCTTCACGCCCGCACCAAAGTGGTGACCAAACAAAAAGTTCTACTGTCACCTCTGTCAACATGTTAGTTATCTAGTAAGTGGATCACAGGATGCTGGGCTGTGATGTTATCCGTGCGTCTGGGTAAGACTACGCATTAACATGGTCCATCAGGTGATAGATAGTGGACGAAACGCGAGTGAGGGTAGCGATTTGAAGAGCAGAGGGAAAAAAGTGCCAAGGCTCGTGCCGTGGGAAAAAAACCTCTGCGACAGTGGGATGGGTAGTAAGAGCAGTAGTGGCTTACTAGCTGCGATAGTTCATGCAAGGTTGGATTTGTTAGTATGGATATCATGCATCATTAGCGTGGCAAGCGATGGCGATGTATTCCAGTTGCTGCAGCGCTATATTCCTGGAACAATCAAGATCGTTATACAGTAGTGGGAGATTGGCCATAGATCATCTCACTGTGTGGGGGATGTGTGGAGCGTGTCTGCATGCAGTGTACGGTACGGCTTCCCTGAGTGGTGCCAGCTGGATATCCAGTAATGGCGTCTGATTAACAGGGGCTCACCTGTACTGTTGTGTTTTCGTGTGCTTGGCCATAGATGTTAGGTCCTTACAAGTATGTCTTTTGGTCTTTTATGTTTCTATCTATTGTTGTGGTCGTAGTTCCCCAGATTCAGAATAAAAGGGTTCCGCGAATGTCTGGAGTTTCTGTATAGTCTTGTGGTGAGTTTGTGGATTACCTCCGTGAGAGTCTCAAGTCGGTATTCCCGGTGAAGGTCCGCGATGCGTGTGTATCGTGGAGCATTGCTTATGATTTTGAGTACTTTGTTTTGTATGAACTGCAGACGGCGCAGGTGTGTAGGCGCAGCGTATCCCCAGACAGGAGCTGCGTTCGTCATCACGGGTCGGATAAGTGTCATGTACATGGACCTCGACACCCTTCAGTTCAGTGTGTTACGCGTGTTGAGCATAGGGTAGAGTTGGCAGGGAGTCAAGATACTGGCAGAAATAAAGCTGTGAGGACCGGGCGTGAGTCGTGCTTCGGTAACTCAGATGGTAGAGCACTTGCCCGCGAAAGGCAAAGGTCCTGAGTTCGAGTCTCGGTCGGTCACACAGTTTTAATCTGCCAGGAAGTTTCATATCAGCGCACAATCCGCTGCAGAGTGAAAATCTCAAGCTGGAAACATCCCCCAGGCTGTGGCTAAGCCATGTCTCCGCAGTATCCTTTCTTTCAGGAGTGCTAGTTCTGCAAGGTTCGCAGGAGAGCTTCTGTAAAGTTTGGAAGGTACGAGACGAGATACTGGCAGAAGTAAAGCTGTGAGGACCGGGCCTGAGTCGTGCTTCGGTAGCTCAGATGGTAGAGCACTTGCCCGCGAAAGGCAAAGGTCCCGAGTTCGAGTCTCGGTCGGGCACACAGATTTAATCTTCCAGGAAGTTTCGTATCAGCGCACACTCCGCTGCAGAGTGAAAATCTCATTCTGGAAACATCCCCCAGGCTGTGGCTAAGCCATGTCTCCGCAGTATCCTTTCTTACAGGAGTGCTAGTTCTGCAAGGTTCGCAGGAGAGCTTCTGTAAAGTTTGGAAGGTAGGAGACGAGATACTGGCAGAAGTAAAGCTGTGAGGACCGGGGGAGAGTCGTGCTTCGGTAGCTCGGATGGTAGAGCACTTGCCCGCGAAAGGCAAAGGTCCCGAGTTCGAGTCTCGGTCGGGCACACAGTTTTAATCTGCCAGGAAGTTTCATAGGGTAGAGCTGTTTGAGCCTCGCGCTAGCTCGGTTGGTCATGTGTTGTATGTGGTCCCCCCAGGGTAATTTCCGGTCCAGCCAGACACCGAGGTATTTTACTTTCTCACTGAAACGTATTGGGCTTGCATGTAGAGTTATTGGTCTGCAGTATCGGTGTTGTGACGTCGGAGGGTGCCACGCCTTTGCATCTTTACAGTGGAAGGTTGTAGGCACTTTTGAGCCAAATTTCAAACTTATGCGTCTCTTTGAGACAGTTACGGAATTTTGAAAAAGTGTTTCTTTAATAGTGTTGTGCAGTGTAGCTCTGTCACTCCAATCTTTTCCTTTGTTCACTGAATGCATGGATCAGTGACCGCCAACTGTTGGCAGTAGAAACACCACTTTAGTACAAGGAAGGTAGGAGACGCTAGTATTCATCTCCCATTTCTCTTCTTTTTCTCGTGTCACGTGTGTCGTTCAATGAAGAAACTGAGTTCGTTATCTGATCGATGTGAATTATTCTTTTTTTTAAGATATGTGGGATGTTATCGTTGAATTACGGTCGCGAAACACTTGTTGTGGTAATCCGTCTAGAAATTTCCCATAGTCGCAAGAACTAATGTTATAAATTGGGAGCTCAAGGTTGGTTTAAAGGCACATTTTCAGCCATAGCATGTAAATCTATTTTTTCTTAATCAGAGAACCCTGTTTAATAAAGCATGAATGCCAATGCAAGTTATCTTGTGCGCGGTCGCATGTGATCGCTGGTGAGACACAGAAAGGATGTCTAGTCTTTTGTTAATTACTTCTTCTGTTATCTGTTCTGGAATGGAGTCGAGGGAGAGCCTCGCGCGTAAGACTGGCCGCTGTAATTTAAATTCTTTAATTTTATAAAAAGTCACTGCGTACTGCAGGGCGGATACTCGCGCTTACTAGTAATTATATAAGGAAATTTCCACTGCGCACGGACAAGATACCGACGTGCGGATAATCAACATATCTCTAGTGATTAATATTGTATTCCCAATGTAAGTAGCATAGTGCACTTCAGTAATTACAGTTATGATTAACGCTTTCGTGATTTCATTATTTGTTTAATCCATGATCGCAAAATTTCAACATTATATGTAAACTGTATTTTCAGTATTTATCTCATTTAGCTCAGAAATAACGTGGCCCACGAACCTCCTTCTCAGAGTATATGTCCGATGCCACCTTATCATGGTTTAAATATATTCACTGATTTTTGAAATATTTCCATCCATCTCAATTCAGTTCAACAAAAAATATAAAAAACCAAAATAATATAAATAATCATATTTACGTACATATATAGGCCTTTGCATATATTTTTTATTTAATTGTTTACATTGGCGACACGTTGGCCAGGACGTTATTTGTGAGCTAATAATTTTTTTTGTTTCATGTTTCATCGCAAACATTACTCTGAGAAATCACCAAGAAGGAATGGAAAGAATATTAAATCCAGAAAGCATAATGGAAAATCTGGTCAGACTCTGACAACAATCACCACAACAGAGAAGGTAGGACAGACTTATCAAATCTATCGCATTTGACTCTGGCGCAATCTTTCATTAACTCGCGATATATAGTGAAGTTTTGCAAAAGTTTTTTTTTTTTTAAAAAAAAAGGAGTGATTTTTACTACTGAGTGTGACTTTTTTTTCAAAATTTTATTCAGATTTTCAAAGTAAGACAATAATTATTGCAATATGGCCGATACACAGCTTAGTAGAGACAACATGGCGTGTAGATACGTTGTCAATAATAGATCCACTCTATGCATTGTTTCAATAATAGTTACATACAAGATAACATTGTAGATACTCATTTGCTGTAGAGACGAGTTTAAAAATATTTCACGCATTTACTTTATTGAATTTTCAAAAAAATTTATTACATTTTTACCATATCAATATGGTCACGACTCGTAGTATGGCAAATAGAATGGATAACATAAACAGTTCGCCAACTGCAAGTTCCGTATCCAATGAAGAAGCACAGAATCAAATTACGCTTGCTCAAAACACTAATGCTCAAACAAGCGAAACAGTAAATGAAATACAAAACCTAAACAATCTAGTCGTAGCAACAGACAGTAACATAGAGTCGCAAGATATGGAAACTGAATCACAAGCAGTAAATTCTCACGATTTACCGGGGGCGGATAATGTTCAAACAGTAAATTTCTCACAATTTCTCAATGCAGTCATGCAACAATTTCAGCAGATGAATACAAGTTTACAGAATAATGACAAACAGTTTACGGAAAAATTTCAGGAAATAAACAAAAAACTTGACGGTAATGACGCTAAATTAACCAAAATTGGTACCGACTTAAACAAAAGGATCGATGAAATGGACACGAAGTTTTCAAAACTAACAGTTTTAGCAAAACATAATGAAACGAAAATCAATGTTCTTGAAACCAATGTCAAACAGTTAAGTAACACATGTGACACCGTGACAACAAAAGTAGAAAAGTTCGTCACTGCTCATGATGACATCACGAAGCGTGTCACACAAGTAGAGACAGATTTAGAAACCATGACAAGGACAACTGACACACAATCAAATTAGAGACAGACAGACGTTTTTCTAAAATTAATGAAGGATTTCATGAGTGGATTGACAGAAAAGACAAACATCTTGACGAATGCATTAGGACAAACCTACTGGCAGTAGTCAAACAGACTGTAGATGAATATGTTGTAACGAAAGCGAGCAAAGTACCTGATGCCGCACACACAAGAATATGTGTAAACAAACGTGTACACGATGTTGACAGTACAGACAATTCAGATCACAGTGATAGTTACATTCAAACACACAACCGACATAAATTGTCGAGACGTAACAGACATAAGAGAGAAACTTATTCAGACAACTCAGACAGATGTAAATACAGAAAAGTAGAACAAAACCGAAATTTCGGAAATGATTCTGACCCACAGTCTTCTTGTCCCGAAATGTATCAGAGACGAAGGACGAGAAGAGGAAACATAGATCAATCTGACAGACAGCGAGAATGTTTTATAAAACACCGAACCTTTCAACCTTTTACTTCAGACAAGAAAACCATTCACCCTGTAATTTTCATGAAAGCTTTCAAAGAGGCATATCATCGCACGTGGAGTGAAGCGGAGGAAAATTAATTTTGCAGTATCTTATATACAAGGAAACGCAGCTATTTGGGCCTATAATGAGGTAGACAGATGCCAAACTTTTCAGCAATTCGAAAATGCTTGCCTGTCAAAATTCTGGTCACATACCGCGCAGGAAAGTATAAGGAGACAGATCGTAGAACCCGAACCATTTAATCCAAAGTACGGAAATCTTAGACGTTACTTTGAGAAGTATATAAATATGACGCATTTCTTGTCGGAACCTGTCGCGTCTAGAGATCTGCTTCGTGCGTTGGAAGCACGTTTACCGTTCTATATCAAAGAGAAATTGTTACATATCCCGGATTACGACATAGAATATTTTCTCCAGGCTCTAGATACTGTTGATCTGTTATTTGATGATCAGCGTAGCAACCGACATGACAACAAACAATATGACACTCGTAATTCCAACCAAAACAAGCAGTACAGCCAACCTCATCAATACGCACCACCTACGGTAGCATATGTTGCGCCGCAATTTGGCCCTGCAGCGAATGCAAATTATGCTAGCAACAGTGTACCTAATATGCAACCACCCATCTTGAACACTTACCCCACATCTTCGCCCAGCGACAATAGCTACAGGCGCAGGCGGAAAAATAAACAAAAGCGCAATTATGAAAATGGCCAAAACTGGCAAAATAACCGACAAAATTTTAATTGCAACGGTAACCCAAACCAACAGGGGCACGTTTGGTACAGTAATAACCCAAACTACGGAATGCAATATCCATCATATCCGCAGCCTCAGAATGTAAACTACGGCGCATGGCAACATCAAACTCAATCACAGCCACCGCCGCAAAGGAATTTCAGCAATGCAGTACAGAACACAACACAACAGACACCTAATGCAACTTTTACACAGCAACAAGGAAGGAATGCGGGTGACTGGAATAGACAGTACCCGAATGTAAACATAATAGAGGTAGACAATAACCTACCTACACCAAGACAGACTGACGGAACACAAGACAGACATTTAAACTAATGACAGTCATTACTAGACCCCAAATTGTGGCTGAGGAATACTATGGGGGCGACTTTGATTTACAAGAATTAATTAAGACTGACACAGTAAGTACTGAACAAGAAAAGGTAAGAAGTATTTACAAACATAAACCTGTGTTATTCTTACGTTATAATTATGGTCAAAATTTATCAGATGAACTCACTGAAAATGATGACAATATTTGCCGTTCATCACACAAAATAGTAGTACTTGCTTCCACTAAAGCAAAAGTAGGAGGTATAGCTACAAGTCTCACACTAGATACTGGTGCAGCTGTAAGCGTATTACCTGAGAATTTTTACAATTTAATGCAAGAACATGGACAAGTGGATGTGTTTCCAGTGCAAGGATGCAACATACTGACTGCTGTAGCTAACAAGCCTATTAGTATTAAGAAGCAAGTTTATATACCAGTTCAAGTAGAGAATGGATCGATCAATTGGGCATTCTTAGTTGTACCTAATTTAATATGTGATGCTATACTGGGACTGGATTTCTCGTGTGAAAAGGACGCTAAGTAACCCATGATAAACACTATCCAGGATACAAGTTACAGATAATACATGAACATGATGATACAGAGACATGCACACCAGTACCTAAGCGAGACATGTTTGTGACAGATACAACTATACAGAGTAAGGTACAGCAATCATGGGCCTTATCTGAGGATGAACGAAGTGAACTAGCAGAACTATTGCATAGATATTCCAGGAGTAATTAACACATATTCTTATAACATTGAAGTGAAACCTCATACAGTATTCTACCACAAATCATATAGTGTACCACACTCACAGAAAGCAGCAGTTTGGAAAGAGTTAAAACAGATGCTGGAGTGGAATATTATTGAGCCTAGCACATCTTCATATTGCAGCCCACGATTAGTTGTAAAGAAAGCTTATGGTAGCATTAGACTTGTGTTAGATACTAGGGCAATAAATCAGATTATACTACCTGTTAGAACTAAGCCAGAGAACCTTGAACAGCAACTGCAGAAATTTCTTGATGCAAGATATTTTGTTCCTTAGATTTGGTCAATTCCTTCTGGCAAACAAGACTGGAACTTCAGTGTAGAAAATGCTCAGCTTTCTCGTTTAATGGAAAGTTATCAATTTCGTGTACTGCCTTTTGGCTTGAATATCAGCTCTGGTGTTTCATCTCAGCCTTAGAGACGGTACTGAATGAAGACGTAAAACATTTTGTCACACACTACGATGATCTTTTGATAGCCACCCACACATGGGAAGAACATTCGTACATTATTAACAAGCTGTTAAACAGTTTTACGGAATGTGCTTGTGAACAAATAAAATTTCTAGGACATATAATAAATGCACAAGGCATAAGGCCAGATCCCATGAAGCTGGATGCACTGAAGGATCTCCCAGCACCGAGAACAAAGAAACAAGTAAGGTCACTAATCGGGTTTTTCTCATTTTTAGAAAATTTTTACCTCACCCACTTCTAAACAACCCACATATACTCAAACTACTTAAGAAAAACCAGACTTGCCATTGGAGTAAGGAGTGTCAGGAAGGCTTTGAGAAAATTAAACATGCACTAATGAATGCAGACATATTATGCCACCCACATATTAGCTCAGAATTCTCTTTAACTTGTGATGCTTCCAACTATGGTTTAGGAGCATGTCTTTTCCAAGTTGTAAATAAAGATGGGCAAGGAAGAAGTTAGAATTATAGGATTTGCTAGCAGAACTTTGACCGAATGTGAAAGATCTTACACAACTACAGAACTAGAAACATTAGCCATAGTCTGGGGTTTCAAGAAATTTAACTATTATATTTTTGGCAAGCACACAAGGGTATACACGGATCAAGGTGAAACTGGTGCTCCTCAGCAGAGGAGGAAAAAATCAGAATGTCATCCAAATAAGCAAAAGCGAAAGGCAGTGGAAAACAAAATGTAATCAATGGGCTTTTGCCACGTCTGTGCAGCATTTTTCAAGCCATTAGGCATGTAACAGTATTCAAATAGGCCGAAGGGTGTGATGATGGTTGTCTTCGGAATAGCCGGTGCGTGCGTAGGAATTTGGTGATACGCTTTCGAACAATCTAATACAGAGAAGAACATCGAGCCATGCAGTAATTGTTTGAAATCCTGGATATGAGGAATGGCGTAGTTATCGATAACTGTCCAAGCATTAAGGAACCTGAAGTCCTCGCACATGCATAAGAAGCCATCCTTCTTAGGAACAAGGTGGAAAAGTGAAGATCAGTTGCTGTTAGATGGTCGGAGCATGCCAGAAGCCAAAAAATCCTGAACGATTTCGTTAACGCGCAGAAGTTTGGAAGCATTAAGATGCTAGCTTTATAACATACAGGTGGGCCGTCCGTGGTGTGGATTATATGACGCGTGCCGTTGCTGATGGCAAATACCCACGAAGGGAGGCAGGCAGCAGGTGGGAGAGGGAGGCCTGGTGCAACAAAGGTTCACTGATGCCACCAGGCCAGAACAGCGTGGGTGGGGCGTCGGCAGCGGATGACGACGGAGGGTTAGGCGTGGCAGCCACACAATACGAGGATTCCCGTGAAGCGAGGACATGAGCATAATGTAGATTCGCCTGCGATGATGCAGAGCCATCCTCTGTGGCCGAACGGTTCTAGGGGCTTCATTCTGCGCGACTGCTATGGTCGCAAGTTCGAATCCTGCCTTGGGCACAGATGTGTGTGATTTCCTTAGGTTAGTTAGGTTTAAGTAGTTCTAAGTTCTAGGGGACTGGTGTCCTCAGATGTTAAGTCCCATAGTGCTCAGAGCCATTTTGAAGCATTTGATTATGCGGATACATCAGCCAGCGGAGGGAAACTTCTCACAGGAGCAATGTAGTGCGAAGGTGCAGTAGATGCGATTGATGGTTCCATACATTGCGGCTCTGTAGTCAGGCTGTGAATCGTACTCTGTGCATGTGATAATTCAGCAGAGGCACCGACAATGCGAGTGCTTAAGGCCTCGTTACGTCTGCAGAGCTTGTCAATTTGTGTAAGCACGTCTGATAAATCAGAGAGTCATGCAGTAATGTGCTGGAGCAGAGGTGCACATTTGGAAAGTGTAGCCAAAGAGGCATGGAACAATAGAATCAGATACGTGGTGGAGCGTGGCGGCCTGCAGGTCAGGCGAAAGTTCATAACGGTGTAGGAAGCCCATCTTGATCAAAGGATCATCCACGTTGGTGACATGGAAAGTCCAAGAGAAGGTGATAGGTGAAGCAACATCTTGATGGAGCCAAGGACCGCAATAGGAGAGTGATTTGCAGCAATCAAAGTGAGGTTAGCAGGAGAAAGCATGTCGCCTGCACGTTTGGTTGGGATAATGCTGACATTGGCGCTGGTGTAGAGGCGTTGCACCGCTGGAGCATGTGGTGCGGCATCAGGTGGTAGGAGCTGTTAAGGAACGTGGCAGGGCGTGGGACCTAAAGATGCTCACCGGAATTGTTTGGGTACACTCGAGATGTGCAGCAGTTGTGAGTGACATGGTACCAACATAGCGGGTAACCTTGGAGGCGAGGTGATGTGGAGGGGGATGCAACTGACTGCATCGTAGCTTGAGACCGCTCAGGCTGCTGCTCAGGTGGTGTCAGCTGCTGTCAGGAGGCCGCAGGCAGTACCTTCTGTAGGTCGCTAGGTGGCAGCTCCTGCCAGGTCGCTGAGGTGAGAGTGCTGGCCTCTGCTGGCAGAACGTGGAACTGAAGGTGCAGGCATGTCATCTGTGACAGGTGGTGTCAGGGACGAATGACAGTGTAGGTGCAGTCGGCCATGTGTAGGCAAACCTTGAGAGGGTCAGCGACACAGCAGCTGAAGTTCTAGGTCCTATGGCAGTCTGGCCATCCAAGAAGTCCAAAGCATGGTGTACAGTAGTGCTTGATCATCAATTTATGCATGAAGGTGCCGCCAAAGCTGCGAAGGTGTGGAGTCGTTGAGGTGCTCTTCATGAATAATGTGGTGGATAGCATCCACTGGTGGGCGAGAAAGGCATTCAATGAGCAATGTTTTCGCCATTAAATACTTGGATGAGGCGGGTGGTGAGAGGATCAGATCACTGATGAAGTCCAGATGAGCATGGAGGTGACTCACCAGGCAGACAAAATGTGCAGTGTCATCCAAAATCCTGTGGATATTCAGTACACGATTCACCAATGTGAACCAAATCTTAGGGTTGTCCTTTTGCAAAGCAGGCAGCTTAGGAAACCTGCCAGGTAACACTTATTGATGCAGCACCGGTAAGTGGAGATCCGTGTGAGCAGGGCAGGAAGGCCCCAATACCAGGAGTGCAGTAGTGATAGATGGCGGGTTGCCCAAGGTCTGTGTGGGGGGGCCGGCCGCAAGCAGCACATGATGTGGAGTGAGCAGGTGCAACCGACGGCACGTGTCCCAACTGCAGGTCCGATGGCAAACACAGCGTGGGTGTAAGAGCCAGTGCAACAGTGGTAGGTAGGCGATTGCACAACAGCCATGGAGGGGTGGGGTGAGGAGGGCTGATCCAGTAACTGGCACAGGTGGAACCGATGGTGCCATTAAAAAGCGCCCGCGGAAGGCGATCGTGGTGTGACCACTGAGCAATGGTCATGGGAACTGGCACAGTCAAGGTGACTGTCGTCACTGAGACAGAGTGCAGGACGGAGGGGGGGGGGCATTGCTCAACTTTAGGCATATAAGAATGTGCGACCCCATGCATTGGAATGTTCGAATTACAGTTCTCGAACTTCGTCAGTACATCAAATGATACCAAAGGAGACTGTGTGGCTCAGGGGGAACCACAACTTCGTTCACTGGATTATCATTCACAATGTCACTAAGTGGAGTGCACTGTCCATGTAGCAGCTGTTGCTGCATAGTTGCACTTGACAGTGGCCATGTTGAGTTGGTTAATGTTAAGTGGTCACTGGCATAGATGGACATAGGTAATTGTTCACTTTTAACCAAACGCACATTACGTACACTTGTAAATACGCAAGCATAGTTAACAGGGTGCAAGGCACTAGCACAGAAAGACACTCGTAGATCCAGTGGTCCAAAGACAATGTGGGCCGGCACACAAAGTCCATTAATGATGAAAAGAAACACAAAATAATTGGCAAATACACGACGACGATGTCGGGGTCACCACTGCAGCTATTATGTGTAGTAGGGCGGTAATAACACACTTTAGACATGGAATATTCATTTATTTAGCACACAAGTAAGCGAATACAAAATGGCAGTATAAACATAGCACGCTGAGAGAGTACAGACAAAGATAAATCAAAGATGATCAAGTCCAAAGATGTGGCGCTTTACGCCAGAAGCGCCACATATGTTTAAAAGCACCTGTTTGCAAACAGGTATTAATACACCTTTGCTACAAATTTGGTACGGGAATGTAACTCACATGTTAGAAACTTGATATTTTTTCTTTCTTTCTTTTTGGCCACCCGAAGGAAACTGAAAGCATTAATTGCTCATTTGAATACTGGTTAGTTAAAATCATCTCATTATAATAATATAATATTATATTAAAATATTCCGAGTTCAGCTCTCTTTTTTTCATTTGACAATTAAACAGTGTGCTCCCTGCCGTCGTTGGATAAGCAGCTGCAGCAGCAAGTCGTATACTCGTAGCTCACTCATTTGTTGCATAGTTTAATTCTTAATTTCTTTGCATGTTTTTGGTACTTGCATTGTTTAATTCATAAATTTCGGGCGTATTATAGTATTTGAGAGTTGTAGTATCGCGTTTTAGTACCTGAATAGTGTAAATTCGCGTAGTCGTTTGTCTTCTGATTTTGTTTTGAACGGCCAGTGTCGGTTGGTCACAGTCAGTGTGCTCCCTGCCGTCGTTGGATAAGCAGCTGCAGCAGCAAGTCGTATACTCCTAGCTCATTTAATTCTTAATTTCTTTGCGTGTTTTTGGTACTTGCATTGTTTAATTCATAAATTTCGGGCGTATTATAGTATTTGAGAGTTGTAGCATCGCGTTTTAGTACCTGAATAGTGTAAAATCGCGTAGTCTCCTTCCGCCGCCGAGCAGTGTGTCAGCAGTGCGCAAGTAGCAG
Organism: Schistocerca piceifrons; assembly: GCF_021461385.2. NCBI lineage: Eukaryota > Metazoa > Arthropoda > Insecta > Orthoptera > Acrididae > Schistocerca > Schistocerca piceifrons. The sequence goes on from NC_060143.1 coordinate 305,679,169, forward strand.
CATTACTGCATTTACTAGGCAATCTTGTATTTTAATAACCGTTTAAATTTTGTGTCGATTTGTTTGCGCTCTCTGTAGATTAGTTCAGACGTTCTTTGCACAAAAGTTTTTAGCATGGATAGGGACGGCAACTGCTGTGTTCGGATGCAGGCTGAGTTGGCATCCCTTCGCTCCCAGCTTCAGGCAGTGTTAGCTTCGGCCACACAGCTTGAGGCTGTTGCCAATGGGCATCACTGTGGGGTTCCGGATGGGGGTTTGTCGGGGACGGCCAGCTCGTCCCACGCATCCCCCGATCGGACTACGACTGTGGTTGCCCGGGATACTGCCCGCATTGAGGCTGATCCCTCACCTATGGTAGAGTGGGAGGTCGTCTCAAGGTGTGGCAGGGGGCGAAAGACATTCCGGAGGGCTGAACGGAAGACCTCTCCAGTTTGTCTGACGAACCGGTTTCAGGCTCTGTCTGAGGCTGATACTGATCTTCGGCCTGACATGGCTGCTTGTCCTGTTCCAGAGGTTGCCCCTCAGTCTGCAAGATCCAGGCGGTCGCAGAGGGTGGGATTACTGGTAGTTGGGAGCTCCAATGTCAGGCGCGTAATGGGGCCCCTTAGGGATATGGCAGCAAGAGAGGGGAAGAAAACCAATGTGCACTCCGTGTGTATTCCGGGGGGAGTCATTCCAGATGTGGAAAGGGTCCTTCTGGATGTCATGAAGGGTACGGTGTGCACCCATCTGCAGGTGGTCGCTCATGTCGGCACCAATGATGTGTGTCGCTATGGATCCGAGGAAATCCTCTCTGGCTTCCGGCGGCTATCTGATTTGGTGAAGACTGTCAGTCTAGCGGGATGAAAGCAGAGATCACCATCTGCAGCATCGTCGACAGGACTGACTGCGGACCTTTGGTACAGAGCCGAGTGGAGGGTCTGAATCAGAGGCTGAGACGGTTCTGCGACCTTGTGGACTGCAGATTCCTCGACTTGCGCCATAGGGTGGTGGGCTTTCGGGTTCCGCTGGATAGGTCAGGAGTCCACTACACGCAACAAGCGGCTACACGGGTAGCAGGGGTTGTGTGGCGTGGGCTGGGCGGTTTTTTAGGTTAGATGGACTTGGGCAAGTACAAAAAGGGCAACAGCCTCAACGGGTGCAGGGAAAATTCAGGACATGCGGGGACCAAGCAGCAATCGGTATTGTAATTGTAAACTGTCGAAGCTGCATTGCTGGCCGAAGTGGCCGAGCGGTTAAAGGCGCTACAGTCTGGAACCGCACGACCGCTGCAGTCGCAGGTTCGAATCCTGCCTCGGGCATGGATGTGTGTGATGTCCTTAGGTTAGTTAGGTTTAAGTAGTTCTAAGTTCTAGGGGACTTATGACCACAGCAGTTGAGTCCCATAGTGCTCAGAGCCATTTGAACCATTTTTTGAAGCTGCATTGGTAAAGTACCGGAACTTCAAGCGCTGATAGAAAGCACCGAAGCCGAAATCGTTATAGGTACAGAAAGCTGGTTGAAGCCAGAGATAAATTCTGCCGAAATTTTTACAAAGGTACAGACGGTGTTTAGAAAGGATAGATTGCATGTAACCGGTGGTGGAGTGTTCGTCGCTGTTAGTAGTAGTTTATCCTGTAGTGAAATAGAAGTCCTGTGAATTATTATGAGTGGAGGTTACACTCAACAACCGAGCTAGGTTAAATCGTTATAGGTACAGAAAGCTGGTTGAAGCCAGAGATAAATTCTGCCGAAATTTTTACAAAGGTACAGACGGTGTTTAGAAAGGATAGATTGCATGTAACCGGTGGTGGAGTGTTCGTCGCTGTTAGTAGTAGTTTATCCTGTAGTGAAATAGAAGTGGATAGTTCCTGTGAATTATTATGAGTGGAGGTTACACTCAACAACCGAGCTAGGTTAATAATTGGCTCCTTTTACCGACCTCCCGACTCAGCAGCATTTGTGGCAGAACAACTGAGAGAAAATTTGGAATACATTTCACATAAATTTTCTCAGCATGTTATAGTCTTAGGTGGAGATTTCAATTTACCGGATATAGACTGGGACACTCAGATGCTTAGGACGGGTGGTAGGGACAGAGCATCGAGTGACATTATACTGAGTGCTCTATCCGAAAATTACCTCGAGCAATTAAACAGAGAACCGACTCGTGGAGATAACATCTTGGACCTACTGATAACAAACAGACCCGAACTTTTCGACTCTGTATGTACAGAACAGGGAATCAGTGATCATAAGGCCGTTGCAGCATCCCTGAATATGGAAGTTAGTAGGAATATAAAAAAAGGGAGGAAGGTTTATCTGTTTAGCAAGAGTAATAGAAGGCAGATTTCAGACTACCTAACAGATCAAAACGAAAATTTCTGTTCCGACACTGACAATGTTGAGTGTTTATGGAAAAAGTTCAAGGCAATCGTAAAATACGTTTTAGACAGGTACGTGCCGAGTAAAACTGTGAGGGACGGAAAAAACCCACCGTGGTACAACAACAAATTTAGGAAACTATTGCGAAAGCAAAGAGAGCTTCACTCTAAGTTTAAACGCAGCCAAAACCTCTCAGACAAACAGAAGCTAAACGATGTCAAAGTTAGCGTAAGGAGGGCTATGTGTGAAGCGTTCAGTGAATTCGAAAGTAAAATTCTATGTACCGACTTGACAGAAAATCCTAGGAAGTTCTGGTCTTACGTTAAATCAGTAAGTGGCTCGAAACAGCATATCCAGACACTCCGGGATGATGATGGCATTGAAACAGAGGATGACACGTGTAAAGCTGAAATACTAAACACCTTTTTCCAAAGCTGTTTCACAGAGGAAGACCGCACTGCAGTTCCTTCTCTAAATCCTTGCACAAACGAAAAAATGGCTGACAGCGAAATAAGTGTCCAAGGAATAGAAAAGCAACTGGAATCACTCAACAGAGGAAAGTCCACTGGACCTGACGGGATTCCAATTCGATTCTACACAGAGTACGCGAAAGAACTTGCCCCCCCTTCTAACAGCCGTTTACTGCAAGTCTCTAGAGGAACGGAAGGTTCCAAATGATTGGAAAAGAGCACAGGTAGTCCGAGTCTTCAAGAAGGGTCGTCGAGTAGATGCGCAAAACTATAGACCTATATCTCTGACGTCGATCTGTTGTAGAATTTTAGAACATGTTTTTTGCTCGAGTATCATGTCGTTTTTGGAAACCCAGAATCTACTATGTAGGAATCAACATGGATTCCGGAAACAGCGATCGTGTGAGACCCAACTCGCTTTATTTGTTCATGAGACCCAGAAAATATTACATATAGGCTCCCAGGTAGATGCTATTTTTCTCGACTTCCGGAAGGCGTTCGATACAGTTCCGCACTGTCGCCTGATGAACAAAGTAAGAGCCTACGGAATATCAGACCAGCTGTGTGTCTGGATTGAAGAGTTTTTAGCAAACAGAACACAGCATGTTGTTATCAATGGAGAGACGTCTACAGACATTAAAGTAACCTCTGGCGTGCCGCAGGGGAGTGTTATGGGACCATTGCTTTTCACAATATATATAAATGACCTAGTAGATAGTGTCGGAAGTCCCATGCGGCTTTTCGCGGATGATGCTGTAGTATACAGAGAAGTTGCAGCATTAGAAAATTGTAGCGAAATGCAGGAAGATCTGCAGCGGATAGGCACTTGGTGCAGGGAGTGGCAACTGACCCTTAACATAGACAAATGTAATGTATTGCGAATACATAGAAAGAATGATCCTTCATTGTATGATTATATGATAGCGGAACAAACACTGGTAGCAGTTACTTCTGTAAAATATCTGGGAGTATGCGTGCGGAACGATTTGAAGTGGAACGATCATATAACATTAATTGTTGGTAAAGTGGGTACCAGGTTGAGATTCATTGGGAGAGTCCTTAGAAAATGTCCATCAACAAAGGAGGTGGCTTACAAAACACTCGTTCGACCTATACTTGAGTATTGCTCATCAGTGTGGGATCCGTACCAGATCGGGTTGACGGAGGAGATAGAGAAGATCCAAAGAAGAGTGGCGCGTTTCGTCACAGGGTTATTTGGTAACCGTGATAGCGTTACGGAGATGTTTAACAAACTCAAGTGGCAGACTCTGCAAGAGAGACGCTCTGCATCGCGGTGTAGCTTGCTCGCCAGGTTTCGAGAGGGTGCGTTTCTGGATGAGGTATCGAATATATTGCTTTCCCCTACTTATACCTCCCGAGGAGATCACGAATCTTAAATTAGAGAGATTAGAGCGCGCACAGAGGCTTTCAGACAGTCGTTCTTCCCGCGAACCATACGCGACTGGAACAGGAAAGGGAGGTAATGATAGTGGCACGTAAAGTGCCCTCCGCCACACACCGTTGGGTGGCTTGCGGAGTATAAATGTAGATGTAGATGTAGAAAACCAGCCAAATCCCAAAATGCCTCAAAACTGGAGTTTTTATCTCCAATTTTTTTTTAAAGACTTATTTGAACAAGAGCACGAGTTTACCATGGTTATTGTCTCTGTTTTATGGGCTTTATCTACTACATAAGCACTTCCTCCATTTCTTCTCTTTTTGCAATTGCTATGAGACCAGGTTTTGACATTACCATTTCATCTCTTACTTTTTGGATGTTTTGATGGAGTCACTTTATTTTCTTTGGTTTTCAGTGTAATCAGCAGAAGAAAGTCAACATAGCCATATTTAACAGAGAGATAATCACAAATCACAACAAAGTAATATGACTTTTCAAGTCTATATTTAAAGCGTATTAACATTACCACTTTAAGTTATTTCTTACTTCACTCTATATACACACATATGTAATACAGTTTAAGTCTGTTACTTTTGTTCAGTATTATTTTACTGAATCTGAATAAACATTACACACATTTTTGAAGATGAATTTATAAGCCACTTAAGTTTATCTCTAAGTGAGTAAATAAAAATATATTGTATCTGTTCACGTTCTGAATCTGATCTAGTGGTTTCACGATTTCATGAACTTCCAATACCAGAAAAATCAGTAGCACTCTCTGTTGAAGAACAAGTAATGCTTAAATGTAATTTTCTTTAGATGCAAACAAAATATTCTTCTTAAATCCTGCCATTTTAATGCGACTTCTGATTACCTCTGTAAAATTTTTGTGAATGATATGGTATAGCACACAATAACACTGACTGAGAATTATTTCTTTCGCCACCAAATGCCACCAAAATATATGAAGATAGACACGGCTGTTGGTTAAAAACATAACCACTGACAAAATTCTAAATTGCTTGGAGTTTGGCTTGTGACTATCTCTGGTACAACCCTTCATATAGCAAACGTGCCTAAGTTATATCACCTGTGCTTGAACATAGATGTAGCATCTGGACAAAACTGCATATTACACACATCAAAAACAGTTTTGCATCACCCAAGGTTCCCAGGACTCCTGAAGATAGATGTTGAATGTGGATTTTGTATCACAGACCCAGTCCCTTGACTGTTCAGAGATGTCACTAAACCTCGAGATGCAAACAACAATGCATGAGCAGCACCTATTAGACGGAGGGGGTGCAATAGCCAAACAGCTCCAGTAATTCCTCCAGAAAGGTGGTACACAGCTCGTGTTGTCATAGTTCAATCATGCCTAGACAGTCAGTACCACAGTTCAATCTCATCTGCATTGTTACTTTGTGCCAGGAAGGGCTCTCGACAAGGGAAGTGTGCAGGCATCTCGGAGTGAACCAAATTGATGTTGTCGGACATGGAAGAGATGCAGAGAGACAGGAACTGCCAATGACATGCCTCGCTCAGACTGCCCAAGGATGACTGCTGTGGATGACTGCCACCTATGGGTTATTGCTAGGAGGAACCCTGACAGCAATGCCATCATTTTGAATAATGCTTTTTGTGCAGCCACAGGACATTGTGTTATGACTTGAACTGTGCGTGAAACACTGCATGATGCACATGTGCATGCACATGATGTGCTACATGATGCACACTCCCGACGTCCATGGCGAGGTCCATCTTTGCAACCACGACACCATGCAGTGTGGTACAGTTGGGCCCACAACACGCCGAATGGACTGCTAAAAAAAATGGTTCAAATGGCTCAGAGCACTATGGGACTTAACATCTGTGGTCATCAGTCCTCTAGAACTTAGAACTAATTAAACCTAACTAACCTAAGGACATCACACACATCCATGCCCAAGGCAGGATTCGAACCTGCGACCGTAGCAGTCGCGTGGTTCCGGACTGAGCGCCTATATCCGCTAGATCACCGCGGCTGGCTGGACTGCTCAGAATTGGCATCAAGTTCTCTTCACAGATGAGTGTTGCATATGTCTTCAACCAGACAATCGTCAGAGATGTGTTTGGAGGCAACCCAGGCAGGCTGAACACCTTAGACACACCATCCAGCGAGTGCAGCAAGGTGGAGGTTCGCTGCTGTTTTGAGGTGGCGTTATGTGGGGTCAACGTATGCCGCTGGTGGTCATGGAAGGCGTGAATGCCATCCTCTGACCAATAGTGCAGCCATATCAGCAGCATATTGGCGAGGCATTTGTCTTCATGGGCGACAATTCGTGCCCCCATTGTGTACATCTTGTGAATGACTTCCTTCAGGATAACGACATTGCTTGACTAGAGAGGTCAACATGTTCTCCAGATATGAACCCTATCGAACATGCCTGGGATAGAGTGAAAATGGCTGTTCATGGACGAATCGCTGTTGAGGAGTGGGACAATCTGGACCTTGATGAATTTGTGGATAGTATGCCATGAAGAATACAGGTATGCATCAATGCAAGAGGACGTGCTACTGGGTATTAGAGGTACTGGTGTGTACAGCAATCTGCACCACCACCTATGAAGGTCTTGCAATATGGTGGTACAATATGCAATGTGTGCTTTTCATGAGCAATAAAAATGGTGGTCGTGATGTTTATGTTGACCTCAGTTCTCTAAAGGTTCCAGATCTCTTGGAACTGAGGTGATCCAATTTTTTTTATGTGTACATACATAACATCAGATATATTTAGTGCTATGATGTATTTGTGGCGGAAATTTAATTACTTGATTTGCAAAATGTATACGTGTGATTCTCAAACATTGTAAATATGTCTTTAATATGAAGAATATTCGTTATAAGACAGCACCTTCCTCTCCCACCTTTTTCCCACCAATTCAGAAGTGGGAGAGAAACTGATTGAATAAAGAATATGGAGATTAAATTTTATAAATAAACAATACATTATTATGTCCTGTGCAATAAAATTTACGTTGATTTGAATTTTGTGTCGTCAGATACTTCCACACCAACACCTCAGCATAGAATGAGCGTTTCCAGCCGATTTGCAATGGAAGTTGATGAAGGAGGGAGAGGATGGAAATGGAGGGGAAAGGAGGGGATTTACCAGGCTGGGAAAAAGTGGCTCAGAACTGAACTGGAGAGGGGGTGACAAGAAAAGTGTTTCAGGATCAGTATCCCTTTTCCTAGAGGTGTGGCGGAGCGGGGGCAGGGGGAGGGTTGGTGCATTATCTGAAGGACAGAATATTCTCAGGGGATCATAAATCAACTCCTAGATGTCATAAATCAATTAGCGTATCAATAGGTTAAGGGGAGGTGGAGGGCGGTAATTTGAAACTGAACATATGCTTCCCTCTGAATATAGGCAATGTGCACAAACAAAATGCACAATTAGCTTTATCCCACTACTCATTCCTTACCTCTATCCTAAATTCAATGAGAAAAGCTAACAAAAATGAGTAAAATAAATATATGGAACTTCTTGGGTGTGTCTCACTAATGCACCTCTTAGTGAACCATCCCTTGATACTTTTTTCCCCCAATTTTTGTGGTGTTGAAACACACCTGCTAATTTTTGGCATTCTCATCTCCTATAGACTGACTTCTGCCTCCATTAAAGTTTATTGCTACCAGCTCATTCGATATAAGAACAAGAACATATCTGTTATAACAGAAACAACTGCGATCTAATGGGTAGCTAGGTCACTTACTCTATCTTTTTCTGCATAATTTGATGTGTTTCTTGCTGTGACATTGTATGAGCAATTTTGATTTTTATTAAAGTAATAAAAGTTCCTCCATGTAGCGAATTTTCCTGGGTAGAGGAACTCCTGAGAGCAATCTCCTCGCACGCTATAGGGTGTTGACGGATTAGCATCTCACCTGACGATTACGAGTAAGCATGCTTTTTCTTTTCTTTTGCCAGGGCACCTGGCCAGATATTCCGAACTTCTGGGGAAAAGGACTTCCTCTCATGTCATAAAGTGATAACACGTTAGCTGTCTTGCTGGTTGTTGCTAGTTTAGGCATTTTTTTGTTTTGTTTTTGTTCGTGATGGTGCCAGGAGGAGAGGGTAGCAAAGTTCCTGTCACTCTGGACATTAGCCCAGTGATGTCCAACAAAGTAACTCCTTCACTGTGAAGGTTGCATTGAGATGAAAGTCGAGAGGATGTAGTTTCGATCAGGGATAATTTGATTTTAGGTCTTCACGTGGCGCTGATTTTTTTAGTACTGCTTTAATGATTTCGTTATTTTTTGCGGTTCACAAGTGGGTTTCATCTTATTGAATCTCTGTCCTCCTGCCTCCACATGACTGCTCAACGTATATCCAGGTGCATATCATTAATTCTTTTTCATACCTGTAAAGCACCCTCCAGTACCTTGTGGTCCACTCATAAGTTTCTGTAGTATGGTCGATATAACGTAATAGTTCCCAGGTATATGTCCGCCCCGATAGCTGAGTGGTCGCCAGGGATTTTCTCCACTCAGGGACTGGGTGTTGTGTTGTCCCCATTATCATTTCATCATCATCAGTGGAAGGCAACGGGAAACCACCACTGGAATCACTTCCCCAGACGCTCATGCGGTGGACCTTTCTGACGGGGTTTCCCCCATGACACGACCAGCAGTAAGGCAGAACACAAAGTTTTTCCCATGTATATCAATGGTTTTCGAATGTACATTTTCTTTGTATGCAATTTTCTCTGAGTGTGTTTGTTGGTGTAAATAAAGAGGCCAGTGACTCGACTTTTTCTATTAATTCATAAGTAGATAATCCCTGTACTTACTACTAAGTGATACTGCAAGGCCAGCAGCCATTATTCATTTACGAGCGCCTTTTGTTCCTTTCAGTCAATGGCACGAACCTTAAATTATGTATCTGGATAAATGGTGAATAAATGGCGAGTGTTTTGCCTGCTGTAAAGCCCATACAGCGTCGGACATTAAAGCGACAAGTTATTTCGAATCTCAGGGTCGGACCTTGCACATATTCTCAAATTTTTTCTTAGCGAACGATTCTTTGTCGAGGCCCTTGGCTAGCTCTCTTTAGACTAAATGACGCCACTTTTCCCAAGTTATTCGTATCCTGTGAAGAAGTCGTCAGATCGCTCCTTGTTGCGTACCTTTTAGGCATTTCGACGGCGAAAACTTTTAACTCGTACTGGACGCTCGTATTTCCATCACCGACGTGTTTTCTCCATTTCCTAACGCTCCTGGTGCCCTTTCACACATCTTCGCATGTTTGCTGAAGTCTGTGGTTAGTTTCAGCAGTAGATTTTTCCTTCTTCGAAGGGATTCAATGACCGCACATTGGTGTAACGGAACACCTATGTCGGCGATTTCATAAATACAGACTAAGATGACAGAAGTTAAAGACTTCATAATGTGTCAACACATAGTAAAGGATCTTGCTCATGATTTTCAATATGATGCTCATACTAACATGTGGCTCAAATGGTTCAAATGGCTCTGAGCACTATGGGGCTTAACATCTGAGGTCATTAGTCCCCTTCAACTTAGAACTACTTAAACTTAACTGACCTAAGGGCATCACACTATAAAATAAATAAAATAAATAAAAAAAATGTTATTTTAAATATGTTAATTATTCTATCTGTATGATGGTGATTGTGATTGCAATTGTATTTGCTTATCTGGAACGTGGACGTTTAATTATTCGGTATCAGACGCTTGACAATGGCTTTTTCGTAAAGGCAATGTTACTCGTAGTTGACCGTGAAATAAAACTGAATAATCAGACTTCGTAATTAAATCGTTTCCAAAGACTGCTGCGGTAGGTGCGGACTCATAATCTAAATCTCAATATTACAATAATTTGCCAGCCATGCCAATACGTCGTACAGAGGTGATTGTCTACTAAACATAAAAAAGTTACACAGTTAGTTAAATCAGATATATTCAATGAATAAGCCTACAGTTCATAATCCTACTTACTTTTATAAATATAAATTCTTTACAGAATCGAGTGCCTAGTGTGGTTGCAACTCGCAGTATTCTTCTATAACATGAAATATGGCGGTGTGCCAGACAATAAAATAAAATACGTGCTTCTCGCACCACTTCAACCTGAGCTCTCTCTTTCTTAATCAAACATAAGAGTAACGTAATTGTGCTTTTGTTTTATCAGCGACACAGCGCTGCAGTTGTGTGCCATAGGCTTTATTTATTTGTCACTGATTATTTATTTAATTAGTATTTCGCATTTCCGCGGAAACTCACGCTCGGCATGCAAATGTGCCTTTATATTGCCCCCTGAATTGCGAGGCGAAAGGACACACCTGCAGGCGAGCAATTCACCTAAAGGCACAAGAAAATCTAAGTTATCTACAACTATTTACATGACTTACATTACACATTATATACAAAATTTGAATGACGCGGGTGCGCCGTAAAAGTTCTTATGTTGGCAGGTAGAGTGCGCACATGCGCAGAAGCGTCTGTGTAACTGCGGCACTGCCGTTATATCGTACAGTTAGATCACGCGGCACAGTATAGCAGATCATATTGTTCGTGTGCGCGCGTTTTTCAGTCGTTGCACAAAGAAAATATTCAACCAAGATTACATATGAAGACTACATTCTATGACAGGTAACTTAGTTTTAAATTTACAATATTTGTTATAACACAATACAACTTAGATTGTTGAATGTTCTTAGTTACATAGTATTGTTTTGAAATACTTCAAAGAAAAATGTCCGTATTTTTCAGGTGCGTTGACCTATACACATCGTGTCGTTATTACAGTTCATATTCATCCGCTGCACAATAATTTTTTACAGGTTAGTTTCGTCGTGGTAAAGTTTTTTGATCACAGTAACATCGTTGTATAACAACGTGATTAATACATAAGCGTGTCCATTTCTCATTTCCATTATAGTCGTAGTGATGCAGTTCGTTGTGACTAAAAGCATTGCTTATTACAGATCAGACGTGACCCGTCGAGTAATTGGTCCACGTGCAGTTCGTTTTTTACATTCCGTGGAAGCTTGGTTGCAGAACCTCGGACGGCACATAGCTGGCGTCGATCCTTGGACAGTCCAGGTAAGAGTGTCTGTCACATTTCGAGAACATTTCATTCCCTGAAGTTCCAACCAAAATTCTTCCACCCGTCGTGTTGTTTTCTGGACAGGCACTTTGTGTCCATTTAATCCAGTTAACATCTTGAAGTTGGGTACTGTAGTAATATCACTAGACGATGCACGAATTATGCACTTCACATTTTCAGTTTTTTTTTGCTGAATATAGCTCACCTAAATGTTCGTAGTTATTAATCAAGGAAATCGTTCATCGCGTTCACATAGATACGCTGCATAATGAATGGCATTAACAGTTTCTTTCACATAGGTTTCCGCGTAGTTGCAGAGTTAGTAATGTTCGTTAATGTCCGTGAACAGTGGTTCACTATGCAATGTCTTTTTGGCACTCGTTTTGTTCAAATTTTTACATAGTAACAGTTACACTATACATCAGTTAAAAAAATAAGTAATTATACATACACACGTCACATATTTTCTTAGCATAAACATAATATAGTTGCACATAAACATGTTTACATCATCATTACATCGCTGTAGGTTATTACATTGTGTCACATTTGATTACATGAATTGCAGATATTTACATCCTCTTTAGCGGTTTTGCTGGGATATTATCGATGTTTTTTGTGATGTCATCTGAAATTAAGATAGGTTAGACACAATATTCATTACATCAGTAGGCAAGACCAGGCGTTTTCACTACTCAATAAGTATTCAAAATAGTAAGAGAGAGAAAATATTCGATTCCTCGCGTTTTGTGTGTGTGTGTAGAGTGTCTGTGTGGCCTTGACTACTGATAGATGCTTTTCGTGTTGAGAAATGTGCGTCTAATCTATTTCTCAATGTAAAAGATCGCTTCACAGATGACGTCTGTCAGTTCGTCAGGTGTCACACCAAGTCAGTGGTACCTTCAGTAACAAATGTTCCGTGAAAAATTAATATGTCATCCACTGCTACGTAATCATAAATTTTACTTTAATATTCCGTCTTTCAGGTGGAGGCGCGCGCTGAAAGAAGAGTTCTTCTGTCTTCAACTGCGTCACTGGAACCGCTGAAATGAAAATTTCTATACTACTTATTATCTGTGTTGTAACAACAGAGTTTTTCGAGTTGCTTAGCTATATTTTGATGGGTATGACTTTGACATTATTTGGCATGAAATGCTCTAAGATCTCGGTGTGCGTATAGCCCAATAATTTTGTTAGTTCTAGGATGTTGTAACAGATACGCACCAGGATGCGGTATGTTAACAATTATATAAGGTCCTTCATACAGCAGACGCCACTTAGCGTTGCGTCGTTTGAGTGCTACAGATTTATGATGAGTACGAAGTAGTACAAGCATTCCTACCTCGAATTTTTGTTTTCTTTTTATTATGTTTCTGTGATATTTGTTTCGTATTTGTGCGTGATGTGTCAATGTAGTCAATACTTCTTTTATTTTCTGTTCAGGTGTGATTTTCTTGTCTGACAACTTAGGTAATGGTTCTATCCACTGATCGTTCTGTTTGCAATTGAACATGATCTCGTTAGGTGTGCAATTCGTATCGTAAATATTTAAGTTATTGTGTACGTCTTCGAAAAGACTTAGGTAGGACACCCAATTAGTATGTTTTGATGAAATATAGGTCCTCATGAATCGATTTAATTCTCGGAAAAGTCTCTCAGTCGCGTTACATTGTGGACTAAACCTCGAAATAAATATACTTTTAATGTTATTGTCCTTCAAGAAATTTCTCCATTTGTACCCAGAGTAGTATGCTGCATTATCTGATAGAACTGCTTTAGGTTTCCCCACGTGCGTCAGGTAATCACTTGAGAATCTTCGTATTATAGCATTTGCAGTGGCGGATTTTAAAGCATAAAGTTTTACATGTTTAGAAAATATATCGTAAAAAGCTAAGATATATTTGACGCCTCCAGAGCTTGCTGGATGCGGTCCACTGATGTCAGTACACAGAATTTCCAGGGGTTTACTGGGTAAAATAGAATGTAAATCTGTTTTTGTGGATAAATTCTGAGGTTTTGATTTTTGACATATGACACATGTTTTTAGTTCCCTGTAAATTTTTCTTCTCATATTGCTAAAATAACAGTATGTGCTGAGCTTTGCCAAACACTTTTTCGTCCCATAATGATCCCAAACTAAGTGTGTGTGCCAAATTAGATTACGTTCAGACTCTTTGGGAATGCATACACACCAGTTAGTAGCATTTGGATGTCGGCGGTAAAATAACACATCATTGTGTAACTTGTAATACTTAGTCAAAGGATGATTGTGTTTTTCTACCAGTAATGTTTTTATCTTATACCAGTGAGGACCAGATTTTTGTAATTCAGCCATGTTTCTGCACATATCAATATAATATTGGTGATACTGCTTGTCTTGCATTAAGAGAATCCTGTAGTCATTTATATTTTCTAAGTCACTGTTGGTATCATTCATACCTTGTGGAAGTCTAGACAAAGTGTCTGCAATGGTGTTGTCCTTACCTCTTATGTACTTAATTTCAAAAGAGTAGTTCTGAAGTGTAACTGCCCATCGTGATAGCCTAGGATGTACAAGTTTACAAGTTAACAAAATTGTCAGGGCCTGGTGATCGGTGTAAATTACCGTATGTTTTCCAAATAGATAATAATTGAATTTCTTGAATGCCCATACTATGGAAAGTGTTTCTAACTCAGTAGTGGAGTATGTACGCTCACATTCAGTTAGAGAGCGACTCGCAAACCCAATAATTCTTATCTGTTCCTCCTCTTTATTGTTTACAACTTGAAATAAGCAACAGCCCAAGCCAGTACGTGAAGCGTCACAAGTCATACAAAAATCTAAATTGAAATCTGGATGGCTCAATATGTTAGCATTCACTAAAGCATGTTTAATTGTATTAAAGTCATTCTGGCACTGTTCTGACCAGATCCAAACTTGATTCTTTCTGAGTAGATTTAGCAGATGTTTACTGTTCAAAAGTGGTTGTGGCTAAAAACGTCTGAAAAATGAACATAGCCCAAGGAATGATTTTAACTGCTTTTTAGTTCGAGGGCTAGGAAAGTTTCTGATAGCATCTAATTTACTGGGATCCGGACGTATGCCCTGTGAATTAATGATATGTCCTAAATACTTTATCTCACTGCAACCAAATTTTGATTTTCTTAGGTTGGCTGTGACTCCAGCTTGTGCAAATTTTTCTAAAATTCTTTGAAGAGTGTCAACGTGTTCATTCCAAGATTGTGTAGCTATCAGTATATCATCTACATAGTGTGTGACTGTCTCAACTAAATCGTCGCCAAGCACGGTATCCAGGGCTGTAATGAATACCCCAGAGCTGACATTCAGTCCGAAGGGTAGAACACAAAACTGATAGGTTCGCCCCCCGAACATAAATGCAGTATATTTCCGAGAATCAGGAGTGATACCCACCTGCCAAACCGAATTAGCGAGATCTATTGTGGAAAAATATTTTGCATCTAGAAATTTCTGTAATTGCTCTTCTAAATTTTCAGGTTTTGTGTGAACCGGTAAAATTATTTCATTAATAGCTCGTGCGTCTAACACTAACCTAATGCTTCCATTTGATTTTTTGACAACAAGTAGAGGACTACAATAAGGTGAGGTGGATGGTTCAATGACCTTCCAGTCTAACATTTGTTTTAATTCTTGCCACACAGCAGGTCGTTGAGATAACGGTACGTTATATGTCTTATGGTAGAAGATCTTGTGAGGCTTAACGTCAATCTTGTACACATACGTGTTGATAACACCTAATCGTTTGGTAAAAACTTGTAAATATTTGGATAACACTTCCTGTAGTTTTATACGTTCATGTACACTGAGAGCTGTAGCTTCACTTATCTTATGATCAAGCAATGTTTTCAAGTCCATTATCTCTGTGTCAGATGAGTGTGTTTGCATGTCTTGAATGTCATTGTCAAGTACTAACTGAACCTTGTACCATGTACAGTGTTTGTCATGCTTTAGAGTTCTCCTGTCCAAATCAATAATAATTACCCTGCTTTTATCATTTAAAATACATTTACCTTTGGAGAAGTCTATAATGCAGTCCTTCTCGCTCATAATATCTATTCCTAATATGCAATTTGTCACAAGGTTTTGTACAACCAGGAATGGCCATTGTACGGTTCCATTACCTATTTTAACGTTTACAAAAACTTGCTTCGTAACCCTACATGACTTATTACCTAGTGCAGTAGTTATTTTACAGTTTTGGGCAGGAAACTCAGGCACAGGTTCCAATTCACACATCTTTTTATAGAAATTAAAAGACAAAACGCTCACAGCTGCATCTGTATCTAGGATAATAGTAGTTGGAATCCCACCTACTACACCAGTAGTAGATGCTAAAACAATTTCATTTGTGTTTAAACGACATTGTGTACTGTCTTGTAAAAGTTCATCTGATATATTGTTATTGTGGTTGTATCTTATAAATAAAACAGGTAGTTTTTGTTTAGAATTACTCGGCATATCATTATTCTGTTGTTCAAGTGTGGTGTCAAATAACTGATTAACATTGAAGTCGCCCCCCAAGAATTCTTCAGCCACGACCTGGGGCAAAGTAGTGACTGTTTCTAGTTTGTTGGATTATCATTTGTACTAGGTACTGACACAGATTGAGGTTGTGCATCAGGTGTCATTTCTATTATATTCACATTCGGATATTGCCTATTATGATCTCCAAACTTTTGCGGTTGTTGTTGCTGTTGCGCATTATAACTTACCTGTCGGTCGTAAGGTATGCTCCAATTTTGTCCTGGTGGCTGCTGTGGTAAAGCAGAGTTTGAATGAAAGTACTGATCGTTACGAGTCCAACCTTGATGCTGTCTTGGCTCGTAGTTATTATTATTTCTATTTCTGTTTGTGTTTTTGTTATTACCTTTGTATCCGTTGTTACCGTTGTAGTTATTAGCGCGGTGCCTTTTGTATGGATTGCCGCATGAAATGTTATTACTGTTGTAACTATTGTTTGTATTGGAATACGCGTGTTGATTTTGATTTCCGTACTGAGACGGCATGTGAGTTTGCTGTTTTTGTTGTACCGCGTATCCAACTGTGGGCGCGCCAGAATTGTGTTGGCAAGCCTGCATGTTTTGCATACCACTAGTGTAAACATTGTGGCTGCTGTTTTGCCGCGCGAAGCGCTGATCTTCAAGTAACATGTCAACCGAATCTAAAGCTGTTAAAAAATAATCTGAATCGTCATCCGGGATATGTAGAAGTTTTTCCTTAATGTTGAAAGGCAATTTGGCCTTCAACGCTCGGAGTATATCACGCGTTGCGACTGGTTCGTCTAAAAAATGTCCCATGTTCAAGTATTTTTCAAAATATCTGCGTAAGTTACCATTTTTACTGTTAAAAGTTTCAGGTTCTAAAATTTGTCTTCTGAGTCGCTCCTGGACGGATTGCGACCAGAATTTGTTCAGAAAAGCACGCTCAAACTCACTGTACGTGGTACATACGTCAGCTTGACTGTATGCCCAGACAGCTGCATCGCCTTGGATGTAACCGACAATATATGAAATCTTTTTCCGGTCACTCCAAGTGCGTGGAAATGCGTTACTAAAAGATTTAAGAAAAATCACCGGATGAATGGTTCGTTTTTCTGGGATAAAAATCTGAAATTGCCTGTGTTTCATTAAGCTTTCATCTTCCTTCGCATTGTGATATGGATTTATTCCACTGTAATTACTGGTATGTTCAGCTGGCGAGTAATTACGATAATGTTGCTGTGGTTTACCATGCTAATAGCTTGTGTTTGTGTTTCCACATCGTGGTATGTGTTGTAGTCGTGGTGTGTTTTGTTCTTGTGTATTTGTCGTGTGCGGAATGTGTGTATCATACTCGAATGTATATTGGTTTCTGAACTGTACATTTTGACTGATATTTTCGTTACATTCAGACTGTAGTTGATCGGTGAATTGTCTCATGGGTGCAGTGACGGATTGTACTGCGTCACTGATCAGCTGTTTGTTATTGGTAATATATTGCGCTACGGAGTCGTGCACAATTGTTGGTAAATTTTCACGTAAGCATCTATCAAAATGTTTGTCTTTGTTCTCAACCCAATCATGAAATTCTTTATTAATATTTTGAAAATGAGCTGTGGCATCTGATTGTAAGATGTCAGTCAGGTGTTGTTCAACATTGTCAAATTTATTCTGTATGTCAGTAATTCGTTTTTCAAGATTGTCATGTACTGAAGGATATGTTTGAATTTGTTCAGTAAGAACTTCACACGTGACATTAAGGTTTTTTACTTGTGTCTGTAAAAGTGCTACGTCAGTTGTAGTCTTTTCTTGTCTCGTATTGAGCTGGGAAAATTTAGTACTGAGTTCGGTCATCTGTTTGGTCAGTGTGGCGTCTATAAGTTCCACACGCTTACATAAAGTGTCATTACCTATCTTGATTGCTATGAGATCAGATTTGATTTCGTCATTTTGTGTTTTTAACTGTTCATTTTGTGTCTCTAATTGTGCCTTTAAGGTTGCCATGTTTTCGGCGTTTTGTTTCATTAGCATTTGTAACATGTCGGCAATGTTTACCGTTTGCAAGGTCTCTGCCCCCGCCGCGTCATTAGACGTGACGTCATGCATTAACATGGGCTCTGATTGAGATTTTGAAATTTTTGTAGTGGACGGCCTATCGTCAAAATTTTCGTCAACACTTGCGTCAATGTTTGATGAATCGTCACTACCGGTTGCTGTCGTAAAGTCATTTTCTAACACTTGTCTCACGTCCGAGTCGGATTGCGTCTGAATAGTACGTCCTTGCTGTTCCATTTTTGCGTATTGTTTTCTAGTTATTACCATGCCGCGCGTGATATATGTTTCAAGAAAATTTTTGACACTGATTTTAAAATAAAATGTAGTTGAGCATGAATCGCTCGTAGCAACAATGGCTGTCTGTTAATTTAAAAATATAAACTGAATTTGAGATTATTGGTAATGGCTGCTGGCCATGTTACATAATATCGTACAGAAGTCGGCCATATTGTACACTCGTGTATTGGTATTGTTGCATACGTTATTGTTTAGGGAAAAGTACTGAGAATGAAATTTATCACTGAAACTGTTATGCGGAAAAGAAACACTACAGAATTTACTGAAAAGCTAATACACTGAATTATACGTCTGGTCAAGCCTACCAATGCAAAGATGCTGCGTCTTACCTTATTTTGCTGGAAGTTTCATTGCGTCTTCCCGCAAAATTTCAGAATTGGAAAATATCTTCAGATTTTGTTATCTCTCATACATTGACGTCCAGGTCCAGAAAGTTGATTTTTTACATGAAACAAAGAGAACAATGTAACAAATGACAAAATAACAAGTCCTGTCACGGTCGCCAATATAAAATAAATAAAATAAATAAAAAATGTTATTTTAAATATGTTAATTATTCTATCTGTATGATGGTGATTGTGATTGCAATTGTATTTGTTTATCTGGAACGTGGACGTTTAATTATTCGGTATCAGACGCTTGACAATGGCTTTTTCGTAAAGGCAATGTTACTCGTAGTTGACCGTGAAATAAAACTGAATAATCGGACTTCGTAATTAAATCGTTTCCAAAGACTGCTGCGGTAGGTGCGGACTCATAATCTAAATCTCAATATTACAATAATTTGCCAGCCATGCCAATACGTCGTACAGAGGTGATTGTCTACTAAACATAAAAAAGTTACACAGTTAGTTAAATCAGATATATTCAATGAATAAGCCTACAGTTCATGATCCTACTTACTTTTATAAATATAAATTCTTTACAGAATCGAGTGCCTAGTGTGGTTGCAACTCGCAGTATTCTTCTATAACATGAAATATGGCGGTGTGCCAGACAATAAAATAAAATACGTGCTTCTCGCACCACTTCAACCTGAGCTCTCTCTTTCTTAATCAAACATAAGAGTAACGTAATTGTGCTTTTGTTTTATCAGCGACACAGCGCTGCAGTTGTGTGCCATAGGCTTTATTTATTTGTCACTGATTATTTATTTAATTAGTATTTCGCGTTTCCGCGGAAACTCACGCTCGGCATGCAAATGTGCCTTTATAACACACACCCACGCCCGAGGCAGGATTTGAACCTGCGACCGTAGCAGCCGCGCGGTTATGGACTGAAGCGCCAAGAACCGCTCGGCCACAGCACTAACATTGGGAGCACTGCCTGTTACAAATATCGTACGTAGGAATTACATACCTCACAGAGATCCATTGTAGGCTATAATTACGGAATATTAGCGAAAATTGGTAAATGTTATATTGCGTTGATGGTAAACGGATTTACGCTGGAAAAAAATTAGCTCCAAGTTTGGGCACCAGGTGCAAATCTGGCGCTGTGGATGCAAGAAAGACGTATAAAAATGTTTCCGCATGTAATGGTATGGAAACGGAATTTCGGCAGAAACGGTCAAGCAAGTCAGAAACGAATAATACTGAATTTATCATTAAACCTGATTACACAATTTGTTCAGTTTGTGCACCGGTGACGTCGACAAGATGCTGCATCTGTAAAACGACGTGATCAGCAGCTTTTCACAGCAGTTACGGTGGAATCTGAGTAACGTGTTCCTGTATACTGGCCTTCAGATCAGTAGAGGCCGAACATATCCCTGGCAAAAGAGTTCTTTTAGATATTCCGAGAGCCAAAATTTACATAGATTCAGATCATGTGATCTCGCAGGTCGTGCGCCTGGAAAACTCTGGGGATAACATTTTCGTGGAAGATTGCATTAAGCAGATCTTTCAATGGGTGAGCGATGTGAGACGCTACCGCACGTTGCATGAAAACAATAGTTTCCACACAATTGCTCTCTTCCAAAGCAGGAATCACATGCAGTACAAGGAGGTCTTGACAACGTGGAAACATCACGATACACCTGATAGGCCCTCCGGGTGTATTCTCTTCAAAGAAGAACGGACCGAGAATAAAGATGCCTGTGAATACACACTACACAGACAGTCACGTACGGCTAGTGGAATGGCTATCCGTTCACAACACGTGGTTTCACTGTACGTCAAATTCGGCCGTTCTGTGTATTCACTGCGCCCAGTAGTGTGATATACACGTTGTCACTCCATAGAATATTGTCTGGCCTTATGCTCATCAACTCAGCTTCGTGGCAGAACCGAAGAGCAAATTCAGAATGTTGCTGCGAAACATGAGGTTTCAGTTGCTGCATCGTTTGGATCTTGTAAAGGTACCGGTGTTAAACAGACTGCAAAATTTTCCGTACTGTTGAACATCAGATGCAACTTCCTGGCAGATTAAAACTGTGTGCCGGGCCGAGACTCCAACTCGGAACCTTTACCTTCCGCGGGTAAGTTCTCTACTAGCCGAGCTATCCAAGCACGACTCACGGCCCGTCCTCACAGCTTTAATTCCGCCAGTACATCGTCTCCTACCCTCCAAACTTCAGAGAAGCTCTCCTGCGAACTATGCAGATCTCGCAGTTCTGGAAGAAAGGATATTGCGGAGACATGGCTTTGCCACAGCCTGGGGGATGTTTCCAGAATGAAATTTTCACTCTGCAGTGCAGTGTGCGCTGATATGAAACTTCCTGGTAGATTAAAACTGTGTGCCGGACCGAGGCTCGAACTTCCGGACTCAAGTGTTCTACAGACTTTTTCTGGTTGACTTCATTATGTTCTACAGGGTGTTATAAAAAGGTACGGCCAAACTTTCAGGAAACATTCCTCACACACAAAGAAAGAAAATATGTTATGTGGACATGTGTCCGGAAACGCTTACTTTCCATGTTAGAGCTCATTTTATTACTTCTCTTCAAATCACATTAATCATGGAATGGAAACACACAGCAACAGAACGTACCAGCGTGACTTCACTTTGTTACAGGAAATATTCAAAATGTCCTCCGTTAGCGAGGATACATGCATCCACCCTCCGTCGCATGGAATCCCTGATGCGCTGATGCAGCCCTGGAGAATGGCGTATTGTATCACATCCGTCCACAATACGAGCACGAAGACTCTCTACATTTGGTACCGGGGTTGCGTAGACAAGAGCTTTCAAATGCCTCCATAAATGAAAATCAAGAGGGTTGAGGTCAGAAGAGCGTGGAGGTCATGGAATTGGTCCGCCCCTACCTATCCATCGGTCACCGAATCTGTTGTTGAGAAGTGTACGAACACTTCGACTGAAATGTGCAGGAGCTCCATCGTACATGAACTACATGTTGTGTCGTACTTGTAAAGGCACATGTTCTAGCAGCACAGGTAGAATATCACGTATGAAATCATGATAACGTGCTCCATTGAGCGTAGGTGGAAGAACGTGGGGCTCAGTCAAGACATCACTAACAATGCCTACCCAAACGTTCACAGAAAATCTGTGTTGATGACGTGATTGCACAATTGCGTCCGAATTCTCGTCAGCCCACACATGTTGATTGTGAAAACTTACAATTTGATCACGGTGGAATGAAGCCTCATCCGTAAAGAGTAGATTTGCACTGAAACGAGGATTGACACATTGTTGGGTGAACCATTCGCAGAAGTGTACCCGTGGAGGCCAATCAGCTGCTGATAGTGCCTGCACACGCTGTACACGGTATGGAAACAACTGGTTCTCCCGTAGCACTCTCCATACAGTGACGTGGTCAACGTTACCTTGTACAGCAGCAACTTCTCTGACGCTGACATTAGCGTTATCGTCAACTGCACGAAGAATTGCCTCGTCCATTGCAGGTGTCCTCGTCGTTCTAGGTCTAGTCGCAAGTCATAGGTTGGAATGTTCCGTGCTCCCTAAGACGCCGATCAATTGCTTCGAACGTCTTCCTGTCGGGACACCTTCGTTCTGGAAATCTGTCTCGATACAAACGTACCGCGCCACGGCTATTGCCCAGTGCTAATCCATACATCAAATGGGCATCTTCCAACTCCGCATTTGTAAACATTGCACTGACTGCAAAACCACGTTCGTGATGAACACTTAACTGTTGATGCTACGTACTGATGTGCTTGATGCTAGTATTGTAGAGCAATGAGTCGCATGTCAACACAAGCACCGAAGTCAACATTACCTTCCTTCAATTGGACCAACTGGTGATGAATCGCGGAAGTACAGTACATACTGACGAAACGAAAATGAGCTCTAACATGGAAATTAAGCGTTTCCTGACACATGTCCACATAACATCTTTTCCTTATTTGTGTGTGAGGAATGTTTCCTGAAAGTTTGTCCGTACCTGTTTGTAACACCCTGTATATTGTTCGTGGAATTTGTTCGGGGCGGACGTCCGATGACACCCCTTTAGGTTCTTCGTTGGTCCGTTCACTCAGTTTTTCATTACAGAGAGTAACTAACCCTCTGACCAAACACGCTGAGCTACCGAGCCGGATCCGACTGAGCTACCTAAGCACGACCCACGTCCTCATGCAGTGTCACGAGCACCGGCCCTACCCAGGGGCACGAGCCGCACGGTCAGTTACAGCTACAGCAACATCGTCAATAACTTCCACCGGGATAGGACGCCTTCCTCTTGTAGGTGCCACGCCATGCTCACCCGTGTTTTCAAATTTCATTATTGTCTTCTATAAACCATTTAATGAAATCGGAGTCTCCTAAGACCTTTCAAGGCGCTGCAGGTCCGAATCCTGCCTCGGGCATGGCTGTGCGTGATTCGTTACGTTAATTAGGTTTAAGTAGTTCTAAGTTCTAGGGGACTGATGACCTCAGAAGTTAAGTCCCATAGTGCTGAGAGCCATTTGAACCATTTTGTGCGGCTGGTCCCGGCGGAGGTTCGAGTCCTCCCTCGGGCATGGGTGTGTGTGTTTGTCCTTAGGATAATTTAGGTTAAGTAGTGTGTAAGCTTAGGGACTGATGACCTTAGCAGTTAAGTCCCATAAGATTTCACACACATTTGAACACTTTTTTTTTTTTAGACCTTTCAGTCGGCGACACTGAAGCACTGCAATTGTTGCCGTTCAGTACAACAGATTCAGTGACAGCGCACGGTTTATCTCCTCGATAGCGATACTGTTCACTTACTTTACGGCTTGTCAAATGACAGCGTGGTCTTCATACCGTCTTACAAAAAGTGTACGGTGCCAGATTTGCACCTGATGGCCACAACTGGAACTAATTTTTTCCAACATAAATCGGTCCCACACTAACGCATTAGCATATCTACCAAATTTCGCTGCAATACGATAATTACAATCCACTCTGGAGCTCCTTAAGCAGCTGCGCTGTAGTCTTAACCACCCAGCATTTTGCATGAGAGGGTGAGTTACTTCTTGCCGGATGGAGTCCCTCCAGAACGATGGTGGCGTTACCGGAGCCACTGTACTGACCAGGGCAGATGACGTTCGATAGCTGCAGGCGCCTGCCAGGGTCCGGATCAACTTGTAAACTAATTAGCAAGTCCTCCGCGTGGCGCACGGCCGCCGCTTTACTGCCCGTACACCCGCGCCCCCCTGAAGCTGCAAGCGAATATAACGCGACTTCCGTTGTTTCGTAACATGACGTCAGTACCGTAATGTACCTGTCACAAACTTAGCGAGAAAGTAGTATAGCGGCTAGTTCCTCCGCCAGTCACGTGGAAGGCCGCGGTTTGATTACCCGTTGGAAGGTGCGATTTCTTTTTTATCTCTGTTTCTCTTTCTTTTTCAGTCCGCTCTTGAAAAAAATTAAAACGGTTCAAAGATTGATAACTTGCTTTAAATGTTCAACAGTTCAAACTTTTCAGAAAAAAAGCAGAACACCTTGAACGCCTAGAGATAGGGCGTTCATATTCATAGGACATGTAGAGTAGCAAGGCCTGCAGAAATGATTAACATTTGAATCACCTCGGTTCAGCATGTATCCTATTGCCAAGTAGGCACAGGGTCCGCCATGGCCCCTGATAACTTGTCCCATGCGTGATGGCATCGACGCGTGTAAGGTGCGTCCTGTGGTACAGCCATCCATGCTGCATTCACCTTGTTCCGAGGTTCATCTGTGGCGGGTGGCATTGGGTCATAGCGCTGCGCCCCTCGTTTCACCATATCCCACTCGTTTTCGATTGGTGACAAGTCTGGTGGTCTGGGGGGCCAGGGCAAAATGTTGACATCCTGTGACACTAAGAAGGCAAGTATTCGTGCAGCAACATGTGGTCGTGCATTGTAGTGCTGAAAAATGACGTCTGGGGTGTTGTGCAGAAAGGTTATGGCTATTGGCCGCAGGACGTCATTCACATAGGTCACACTGGTCACGGTGATCACGGTGGCCTGGACACGCACAAACTGTGATTTAAGGTTGTACGCAACAGCACACCACACCATAAGGCCTTGAGTTGCCGCTGAATGTCTTTTGTGAATAGAGTCACTCTGATGCCGCTCCTCCTGTCTGCGGCGAACCAAAATGCGGCAATCATCTACAAACAAACAGAAGCTAGATTCCTTCAAAAACTATGTCTGATGCCATTCCTGTCTTCAGTGACGTCGATGCATACACCATTGCCGTGTAGCATGTTTCTGCACATTCGTCAAAGGTAGGCAGAAAAGTGGACGACGCGCACTTAATCCATGCCATAATAAATCGAGGCGTATCGTCACCCCTGTGATGTGTTTACAATGTTCCACTGCTGTGCCAGAGCTGAGGAAGACGCAGATCTGTCTTGCAATGCCATTCAGATATGACGTGTCGATCTTTACCTTTACGGGGGGGGGGGATGTTACCTGATCCATATCGTCGAGTTCTACGGCTTCGTCCCACACCAGCAGCGGTTTCCCGGATGGATGCATCACATTTCGCACATACCTCTACGAGGCATCCTGCACGTCTTCTCAATTCACACTGATGCATTATCGTCGGCTTATTGTGACAACGACAGCTGCAGGTACATTTTACCGGTAGGTGGTGCTGCGCCGCGATATCGATGCTGACCTTGAACCCGTAGGCCAACATGGGTCAAATGCTAACCATATCTCCAGAACATACTAATGTACTTGTCCTGTGAATATCAACGTTCTATCTCTAGTCATTCAAGGGATTCGTTTTCTTCTGAACATGAATGTACCGTTCATAGAACACCAAAAAGAGTTTATCCTGTGACCACCATATCAATTAGTCACAATTAGAATCATACAACTCGTACAAATAGCTGGATGTAACAATTTTTGGGCTTGTGAAAAGGCGTAATTTCGTAGACTCAATTGTGGGTAAACGAGATAGTAGAATTCGGTTCACACTAGGAAATTGTCATCTGTCTGCAAAAGGAATTTGTCTAGAAACCACTCGTGTGGCCCATCCTTGAATATTGCTCAAGTGTATGGTACTTGTACCAAGTAATACTAACGTGACAATACAAAGGAGGGCAGCACGAATGGTTACATGTTTGTTCGAAAAGTAGAAGGGCATCGCAGAAATGCTGAGAAACCTGAACTGCTTGAAGGCAGCCTACTTAAAACGTTTCGAGAAACGCTATTAAGTGAGGAATCTAGAAATATAGAGTGTCATAATATGGGATAGCATCTGATTTTGTCTCATTCCGCTAACACCATTAAGAGTTGAACACTACTTTTACATTTATATTAAAATATGGGGTTCTAAGATTAGGTTTATTTGGCTTTTACATTGTTAAATGTAAAATCTTTCTTTTTTGGTTTATTCTTAAAAAATCCCAAAAACGGTTCCTAGTATTGGAGTGGCTCCTATTATGGGGTAGCAACTTTTCTTACAATTTTCATTTACAAATATGACAATGAAATCGTATTACTAGAAGTAGTTTAACACAATTTCCACAAATACATAAAGTACTGTTTAAATTGTACAGTCACAGAAAGAAAACACTTAAGCGGAAACTCTTCTCTAGCTTTTAATCAGAAATTCCAAACACAGTTTCCAATATGTGGTGGCCTCTATTATGGGGTACGACTCTTCTTACAATTTTCAATTAGAAATATAACAAAAAAATCATATTACTACAAATATTTTACCACAGTTTCCATAAACAGGTAATGCGCCGTTTTAAGTTATTGAGTCACAAAAAGGAAACACTTAAATGAATGTTATTTTCTTACCTTAAATCAACTAAAGTAAATGAAAGAAAAACACGCGACAATGGTTCCACTCTTCTCATCGGAAAACAGACCTGTCCAATACGCACATACCGCATCAGGTTCATTTTCGCTTTCATTTCTCTAATCGTCATCCCCTGACGGAAGAGAACACATTTCGGTTCAGCGGATAGATTCCACATTTTCTACAACCGTTAACTGCCGTTTCAGCAGTTTCAGCCCGTCTTAAATCAGTCCTCGCTATCCCAAAAAATCACTCCTCCGTTAGCAGGCAATGACGTATCAAGCCAGATCCAACATCTGGTGGAAATATTGGCTTCCTTCCTAACTTTTTAGTAATATCTTCATTTTCACATTCTCACCTTTACTTTACATACTTTTCTAACGTTGTTTGTGGTACACATAAATACCTAGTTGTTAAGTAGCCTATTTCTTTCCTTAAAACGGCTTTGGTCTGTTTCTCAACCCTTTCTTTTCTTTAGTGAAGCCATCTATTAAGAAAAAATATATAATATAATGGAATAGAATATAGTATAATACACATATCAAAAAAAGTTTTGCGTTACCTCGGTTCGGAGAGTACCAGAACCTGTACAGAAAATTGAAACATAGATCAACATAAATATAATTTCCGCCCTTTTTATTGCTCATGGAAACCACACATTGCATGTTTTACCACCACACAGCGAGACCTTCAGAGGTGGTGGTCCAGATTGCTGTACATACCGGTACCTCTAATACACAGCAATACACCCTCTTCCATTGATGCATGTCTGTAATCGTCGTGGCATACTATCCACAAGTTCATCAAGGCGCTGTTGGCCCAGATTGTCCCACTCATCAACGGCGTAGATCCCTCAGAGTGGTTGGTGGGTCACCTCGTCCATAAACAACACTTTTCAATCTATCCAAGGCATGTTAGATAGGGTTCATGTCGGGAGAACATGCTGGCCACTCTAGTCGAGCGATGTCGTTATCCTGAAGGAAGTCAACCACAAAATGTGCACGACAGGGGCGCGAATTGTCGTCCATGAACACGAATGCCTCGCCAATATGCTGCCCATATGGTCGGAGGATGGCATTCACGTATCGTACAGCCATTACGGCGTGTTCCAGACCACTAGCGCCTTACGTCAGCCCCACATAATGTCACCCCAAAACATCAGGGAATATCCACCTTGCTGCACTCGCTGGACTGTGTGTCTAGGGCGTTCAGCTTGACCAGGTTGCCTCCAAACACGCCTCCGACGATTGTCTCGTTGAAGGCATATGCGACACTCATCGATGAAGAGAACACGATGCCAATACTGACCTTTTCATTCGCCATGTTGTCGGGCCCATCTGTAGCGCACTGCATGGTGTCGTGGTTGCAAAGTTGGACCTCGCCATGGACATCGGAAGTGAAGTTGCGCATCATGCAGCCTATTGCGCACAGTTTGAGTTGTAACACGATGTCCTGCGGCAAAGCATTATTCAACATGGTGGCGTTGCTGTCAGGTTTCCTCCGAGCCATAATCCGTAGGTAGCGGTCATTCACTGCAGTAATAACCCTTGGGCGGCCTGAGCGAGACATATCATCTACAGTTCCTGTGTCTCTGTATCTCCTCCATGTCCGAGCAACATCGCTTTAGTTCGCTTCGAGACGCTTGGACACTCCCTTGCTGAGAGCTCTTCCTAGCTGGTACAAAGTAACAATGCGGACGCGATCGAATCATGGTATTGGCCATCTATGCATGGTTGAACTACAGACAACACAAGCTGTGTATCTCCTTCCTAGTGTAATGACTGGAACTTACCAACTGTCGGACCCTCTCAGTCTTATAGGCGCTGCTCATCCATGGTTGTTTACAGCTTTGGGGCGGGGAGAGGGGAGGGGGGGGGGTAGTGATATCTCCGAACAGTCAAAGGGACTGTGTCTGTGATACGATATCCGCAGTCAGCAGTCAGCGAGTTCTGGGAACGCAGTTGATGCAAAACTTTTTTGATGTGTGTATTTTCTACTTAATTTCAAAAATATTATAAGAAACGTATTCGATCATTAAAATATATTTCTAAATAAGCACCACCAAAGATAGGGTACCGCATACTACGTATCACTAACTACCTCATACTATGGTTTCCACCATCTTCACTTTTTCTCTGCCTCGTGATGACTGGGTTTTGTGTGATGTCCTTAGGTTAGTTAGGCTTAAGTAGTTCTAAGTTCTAGGGGACTGATGACCATAGATGTTAAGTCCTATAGTGCTCAGAGCCATCTTCACTTTCTTCATAACAACATGCTATACAGACGCGCAAAAGTGAATAAATACTGAAAGAACTTGTACTTACCATTAAAAGGAAATAAAGAAAGCACTTATGAAGTCAAAATCCCCAACATCCAACAACGATGCTTCCTGATTTCTATAACGCAACAAAAATTTATAGATGGCAGATACAATGAAACTCATAGCGCCACAACGAACTATAACTCACCAAGTGCTTCCGGTCATGAGGTGGCGTAGTGGCGCATGTAGAACAAGCTCTGATACGTGCTAGTGGATGTCAGGTGCCAACAGTAATAATTAGGTACTCCATATAAGGCGGTACCGTCATATTATGAGCTTTTACCCTACTATAAGCCCCTACGTATCTGTCCCACTAGAGATCGTGAAGGCAACATTAGAATAATGATAGTGCCCATAGAGACATTTCAGCACTAATCACACCACACGCCGTATGTGAATGGAATGGGGAGAAATCTTAATACATGGTACAGTGGCAAATAGTCTATGTCATGCACTTCACAGTGTTTAGTAGAGCAAGGTTGGAGACGTAAATACCTTTTAAGCTGCGTTTAGCCAAATACTTATGCAACCCGATTAGCATAATCTCCATCATTGTCTCTTGATTTTTATCAACAGATGTACCTTATCAGGGCAAATGTATCCAGGCACCCCTATGTAATGCAGGACTGACCCTTAGATGCCACGAGAGACAGACTCGCCAATGTAAAAAGAGGCAGTGAGCAGTGCGTTGTCAGTGGAGAGGCAGTACAACAAAATGGGCCACTCAATAGAACACGACGACTTCGTATATGGACTACTGACTGTACATCACCTATGTAACGGGTCCATCAAGAACAGTTCAGCCCTTCTAAAGCCAACCCAAGTGGACTCTTGATGATAAGATTGTGACGTGTAGAAGTGAAGGAACATCGACTGCTAAACGAGGACCAGATCTCTTGTACTGGCAGACATGCACTATCGAGGATGAAATCAGCAGACTGATGAGCTCCAAAGTGCTACTAGCAGTCCAGCTAGAACAGTGAATGTGCGTAAGGAACTGAACGGAGTAGGGCACAATGACTGAAGAGCTCCTCACAAGCCATACATATCTATACTCAATGTTAAGCGACGTTTGAGGTGTGCAAAGAGCGATGCCACTGGACAGTGGGTGACTGGAAACTAGTTATCTATAGTGACGAATCACGCTACACCCTGTGGCTGTCTGGTAGAAAGGTTTGAGTCTAGCGGATACCTGGAGAACGTCACCTGCCATCATGTGTAGCACCAGAAGAGGCGTACAGATGAGGTGGTGGTGTTTTCCATGGCTGGGGCGTTGGCCTTTCCAAGCGGGTAAGTAAACGCTAAATGCGGATGTACATTAACACATTTTACAGGATTGTGAAGTGCATGCAGTAGATGAGCAGTCTGGGGACGATGGTTACGTCAGCGTGAAACTGCACCTAGGTGTAAAGCAGCATCTGTGAGTCAATGGTTTGTGGACGGTAACGTTACTCAAATGGAGTGGCTTATCCAGACTCCTGACCTGAACCAAGTGGAACAGTTTTGGGATGATATTGGACGTCGACTTCGCTCCAGACCCCAGAGTCCAACATTACTACCTTCTCTGGTCTCGGCTCTTGAGGAAGAATGGGCTGCCATTCCCCGAGAGACATTCAGTTATCTCACTGAAAGCGTACCCAGCACAGTTCCAGCTGTCATAAACGCGAATGGTGGATGCATTCCATATTAATGCCCACTATTAGGTGTCCGAATACTTTTGATCAGTAGTGTATTTCTCGTAGGTAACTGAATTTTAGGTATACATCTATTCTCTGCAAACTGGTACTTTCCATCAGGGCTCCTTCCAATTCCATTAATGTATGGAGTAAAAAAAGAATCTTTAGAAACTGTGTGTGTTGTAATTAGTTTGCTGTTGTCTGTTAAATCTCTATGGCAGCGATACATATGAATCTGTAATGTATTCTCCATTTCTCGCTGGTTCTCGATGATTTGTAAGCAGGCTTTTATGGTATAGCTTGTGTCTATCCCTAAGTGTATACTAGCTACGTTTTTCGAGCTTCTCCATGATGCTTTCCCATGGTTCAAAGAAAACTGTGAGCACCTGAGCCCGTCTTCTCTGTATACATTTAATATCCTCTGTTAGTCCTATTTGGTATGGGTCCGAAACAGTTGAGAAATATTCAAGGATGGTTTGCACGAATGTCTTGTAAGGAATGAGACGCCATATGGTAATTGCTTATTGATAGTTATTGGATTGAAATGCGTACGTAAAATATCTCACACCATGAAGCCGACAGCGAAGTTGTTGCAGAAGGCGCTAAGGTTGGGACAGCGCAAGGATAACGGAGAAATAATCATCTTGGGGTTGAAGCTCTTTCCTTCCGTGTTTGCTTTAATAATACGTATGTTTTTGGATACGGTCCGCCTTTAGCAAAACACAATTTTGTTTTTTAACCCAAATATGTTTCACTGCAGTTGCAGCGTCTTCACTGGGTTTTTATTTTTCATCTGTTAAAGATAAAGAGTGTTCTTTGCTGTTTGTATACATATAGCTATTAGTTTTTAAATTGTGATTACAGATATTTGAAAAAAAAACCACATAAATTAGGAACTCATACCTTTTTACCACATGGTGTGGTTTTTCTGATGTGCTGTGTTTCTACAGTAACCGTTTTGTTGCACAGTTTGTCATCTGCAACCACTTACACCTTAAAGTAGCTAAATTCTTTAAGTCGAAATTACGATTTGAAAACTTGTTATTTCTATGCCTGAAATTATTTAACTCTATGTGTGTGTCTATTTACATAATGTTTCACTTACATTTTCCTTTTAATCATCTTCATCACTGTCAAACACTATATATTGAGTTGCCACTGTCACTGTAACTGTTTCACTGATTTACCAGCTGAAAAAACAAACATGGCGGAAAGTGGAACAATTAAAAGTGTAAAAACAAGATGGCTTACAGTGGAACAGTTGAAGGTGTTCCTGGTGGTTGTTCTGAAACTTTCAGAGGTGTCTGTAATTTGTGTGTGTGTGTGTGTGTGTGTGTGTGTGTGTGTGTGTGATAGGGGAGAAAGAGAGAGAGAGTGAAGGTGACAGTAGGTTTCGGGATATCTCCCACTCCCTTTTCACACACACACACACACACACACACACACACACACACACACACACAAAATCCTATGGATGATGCAGATTGGTGTTTCATTTACTTGGGTGAGGGCGATGCAGGCTTTTCGCTTAATTCGTGCATTTCCCTTGTATCATTTTCGTATCTTGCAAGCCATGTTACTTTTGAGTATGTTTATACAGATAAAATTCTTGTACTGCTTATTTGTTCATGTTGTAACGAAAACCATAGTGATTAGTTTGGAACCATCTGGTCAAGCACATGGAGATATCCATTTCGATTATTACATCTGTGAATATTAAAACTCTCTCTTTGTCAACTAAAAGCGGACCAAATGAGTTCTTAATTTTATTTTCTTGCCATATTACATACAGACGTTATTGTAATTATTGTGAGTTACTCGAAAAATAATAAGCAACAAGAGGTTATCTCTATTATAGAAAATCTTTTGGGTTATTAGAATATCTTCCCAGCACATTTTGTGTTCGTCTTTTGATTGCATTTAACTTTTTTCTGTATTGAACAGGTAACCACGTGATTTGCATGATTGCGTCACTGCCGAGTTTCGTTGTGGTACCAGGTTCTCTTTCTACCATTTCGCTTCATTAAGAAATGCACTTGCTTCACCTCGTCACGTATTCTTCTGCTGTTTTTCGTAGCATTTACAGCAATAAGGTAAGCCAACGAGATGCAGTATGCTGATGGAGGCAGTTAGGTTCAACGAAATGTCGTATCAATCTCTTCAGCATGAATCTCGTCATTGTTTGTCAGGATTTAAAGGTTCTTGTTATGAGGGTTTAATTTTCTAATATACATACGGTTGCATTCATATTGCAAAATTATCAGCCCGGTTCCTTCGGAAACTTCAGTTGCGTTTGCGAAAGCACTACCGTTGTCGCTAGGATTTCTGAGTTAGATTGCGTTTTCAAGGAGTTATGCCTAAAATCATAATAAAATTTACTTCAAAATATTATCTGGAACATCTAGTGACGTTTTCCGAGGTGACGGTAAGCACCGGGAGAGTCGAAGTCTGAATGACCAGCCAGTTATCTCGTGTGCAAGTCTAGCGCGTTAGCCTTGCGTCTCCTCACACGGTCGTCTGTATTTGGCTTTCGGGGCGAGTTTAGAATTTCGTTGTCGAGCAACAGAATTTTGACCGCTGGCCGAGTCATCTTTAGGTGTACTGGCACACATTAAGTTACTCCGAGCGTTAGTAAGTCACCAAAATATTGTGCGCTTAAATGGGACTGTTATCTGGAATTGAAGCTCGAAAACGGGCCTTTAATTAAGAACGTCTGAAAAATGCTCGGTAGCCATTGTTTGCTGATGTCTAACAAATACTGCCCGCCAGTATAATTTGTTGTTATTCTAATACTGGGTCATACAGAGAGTCTGGCGCATCATTCACACAGTTAGTTTACCCGTTGCCAGATTAGTCTGCTATTCGGGGGTTTAACAAGCACTCGTTGCCTTGTTGTTACAACAAACAGTCGTTAGCGTGCGGTACCGCAGGATATGATGTTTACCAATCAGCTGAGCCCACTGGCTTGAATTCCTGTGCCGTGCGTTATTAAAGTGCCTGTGGCGACCGCCGAGTAAGCAAGCAGTACGAGACCTCATCATAGTAGTCTGGAGCCATCCAGAACACAAATACGCGTCCTCATCACTCCAGTAGTTGGTGTTAGAGCTGAATTAGCGAGAAACCTCAGTTTCGCACGGAGAGCACTAAGTCTCAACGAATGGACGACTTGTCTGGCGAAGCGGTAACAGATACGCAAAACTTCCTCGCGAATCAATCTTTCTACTAGAGAAAACCGTATCAAAATGCCTTTACTACTTCATGAGATTAGACTTCACATACAGGCAGGCACGGCTTGTCGAAAAGAAATGTTTCCAAATTTTTTATTTGAAAACTCTTAAACCTTTTTAAATACGACAAAATTTATTTACATCCTACATAACTATTCTTCATGTCTTCATATTTATTTTGCAACGTAGTCACCCTGGCGGCGAACAAATTTCTCTCAACGAGAGGCCAGTTTGTTGATACCATTGCTTGGGTAAACTCTTGTCTGGAACTTTACACTTTATCGTTTTCAGAATATAGTGAAAATTGTTATAGTGAACTGCACTTTCTATGAATCCCAGACATCATCCTAAATCTTCAGCGTAATGAACTACTATGATCAATAACTTTACTTCCCCATCGGAGTGGGCACAGTGAACTATAATTACGGGCATCACGTTTTTGACAATCACTTTCTGGTTGCCAACATTGTAGTTAGAGAGCCTGTGGTGAGAACAGCAACAATAGAAATTTTTTCACCCACCGCCCCACATGTACTGCCGGCCGGAGTGGCCGTGCGGTTCTAGGCGCTACAGTCTGGAGCCGAGCGACCGCTACGATTGCAGGTTCGAATCCTGCCTCGGGCATGGATGTGTGTGATGTCCTTAGGTTAGTTAGGTTTAATTAGTTCTAAGTTCTAGGCGACTGATGACCTCAGAAGTTAAGTCGCATAGTGCTGAGAGCCATTTGAACCATTTAGCTCTTGTACTATCAGAGTTGTTCAGAGTCTATTGCGTGGATCCTATTATCCCTAGATAACGAAACTGTTCAATAATCGTTATTGATGTAAATGTTCAAAGTGAATGCTCGCCAAAATTTGATGTTAATACTCATCAAACGCCATGTTAGTAATGGTAGAAGGTCTGTCCTGCGGCGACACGTGAAAATACGACATACACAAACTGAGAATAAATCACTGAAGTCACTCTGCAATTAACACTTTACCCCAATGCGAACTCATTGTTAGATGCATACCGAGTTACGTAATACGGCAACCAAGACTGCTCCTTGCAACTGAACAGACGCGACGCGGCTTCTGACACGGAGTGCGCGCTGATACGAATCTAGAAGAGAACTGGGACCTGGCTTTAGGTCGGAGCACTCTTATTTATATAGCCGCTGTGCCAACCGCCGAAAGCTATGCCGACAAAATTTGACTTCCTGACCAGCCGCTGGGGCTAGTAGAGCACCACTTCAAGTTACTAAATAATTGATTGCTTCATTCGCCGAAGGCTCATGAAGCTCTCAATTTAATTGTGCAATCAGAATACAGGTAAGTATGTATAATAAAATTCTGATGTGACTAGGTTAAATACTTTTGGAGAGAGAATTATTTTAGTTGCACTGCATTCAGTAGATGAGCTCTGAACATGCCCTTTGGAGAGACGCTACAGCTATAGTTTTATAGCTACCTTTTGGAAATTTCTCACTCTTTGTTATTACAGCGTATCTCCATTCTACCTAAATCTAAACATCCTGGCTTTATCTAACAACTTACTTAATCTATCTTGCTTCCATACTTTTAGGACTCAAAAACAGAAAATCATAAATTTCAACCATTACTTTGTGAGATCCAGCATGCTCTTTCCATTTAATTAAAATGAAAAAGGAATCCGAATATAAATTTTGAAGTTTCTAGCTCCTTCCATTTGCGCCGGTTATTTTTACGTAAAACGTCCAAGTTTCGAAAAACTGTTAAAGTTACTGAACTGATACTTAACACATTATCATTTTAGTACCACTCCTGACATGCTATTAACTTTTCAGATTATTTACTTTACTTTAAAGGTATTGCGCAACATTCATGACGTCATAGCTAGTTACAGCGGACTAGGCTGGCACACAATGGAAAGCATATGAATTCTATATGGCATGAGTAGGCTGCTTCCCTACAGACAGAAGAATCAACAATGATCAACAGGATGAGGATGCAAAAGGCAATGGAAACCATTGTGTTAAAGACACACAAAGTGTATCCACAGGACATGTGGCCTGTAATTGAAAAAGTGTCATGATGATCTCTCCATTGGGAAAAGATTCGGAATAGTCCCCCATTCGGAGTGGACTGCCAAGTTGGAGGTGACCATGAGAAAAAGATTGAATAACCAACATGAGGATAACGTTCTACGAGTCGAGGCGTGGAATGTCAGAAGTCTGAACGTGGTGGGAACCTAGAAAATCTGAAAAGGGAAATGCAAAGGCTCAATCTTAGTATATAGTGTTCTCTGAGGCTGTAGATAATGGCATAATGAATTTCTTAGTAGGCATTTCAGTTGAAGGCCAAGCGGTTAAAGACGCTACAGTCTGAAACCGCGCCACCGCTGCGGTCGCAGGTTCGAATCCTGCCTCGGGCATGGATGTGTGTGATGTCCTTAGGTTAGTTAGGTTTAAGTAGTTCTAAGTTCTAGGGGACTAATGACCATAGAAGTTAAGTCCATAGTGCTCAGAGCCATTTGAACCATTTAGTTCAGTTAAAGAAGAATGGAGATCTCTGGAAAGGGCAATCACAGGAATTGGAAAGAAAAACAGAAGAAATACTTCAGTTGATCGATGAAAGAAGGAGTATAAAAATGTTCAGGGACATTCAAGAATACAAAAATACAAGTCGCTGAGGAATGAAATAAATATGAAGGGCAGGGAAGCTAAGACGAAATGGCTAAATGAAACATGTGAAGAAACAGAAAAAGAAATGATTGTCAGAAGGAGCACACAGGAAACTCAAAACAACCTTGGGTGACGTTAAAATCAAGGGCGGTAACATTAAGAGTATAATGGGAAATTCACTGTTAAATGTAGAGGAGAGAGCGGATAGGTGAAAAGAGTACACTGAAGGCCTGCATGTGGGAAGACTTGTTTCATAGAAAAGAAACAGGAGCCGATATAGAAAAGATTGAATATCCAGTATTAGAATGAGAAATTAAAAGAGTTTTGGAAGACTTAAGATCAAATAAGGCTGAAGAGATGAAAAGCATTCTGTCAGAATTTCTAAAATCATTGTGGTAAGTGGCAACAAAATGACTATTGACGTTGGTGTGTAGAATGTATGAGTCTCGTGACATATCATCTGAATTTCGTAAAAATATTATCCGCACAATTCCGAAGACTGCATGAGCTAAAAAGTGCGAGAATTGTCGCACTATGAGGTTAACAGCTCAGGCATCCAAGCTGCTGGCAAGAGCAATATGCGGAAGAATGAAAAAAATATAGAGTATGTACTAGATGACGACCAGTTTGGTTTGAGGAAAGGAAAAGGCACCGAAGAGGCAGTTCTGATGTTGTGGTTGACAATAGAAGCAAGACTGAAGAAAAATAGAGATACGTTCATAGGATCTGTAGACCTGGAAAATGTGTCCGACAGTGTTCAATAGTGAAAGATGCTCAAAATTCTGACGAAAATGGGGGTAAGCTATAGGGAGAGACAGATAATATGCAACTTATACATGGACCAAGAGGATGACCAAGACCGAAGTGCTCAGATAAGAAGGGTGCAAGACATGATGTAGTCTTTCGTCGTTACTGTTCAATCCAATGATGGAAAGAAAGAAAGGTTCAAGAGTGGGATTAAAATTCAAGGTGAATCGATGTCAATGATAATATTCGCTGATGACATTGTTATGGTCAGCGAAAGTTAAGAATTACAGGCTCTGCTGCATGGGATGAACAGTCTACTGAGAATAGTATATGGATTGAGGGTAATTCGAAGAAAGACGAGAAGTAGCAGAAAGGAGAAACTTAACTTCACGCTTCATGGTCACAACGTACATGAAGTTAAGGAGTTCTGCTACGTAGGTAGCAAAATAATCCATAATGGATGGACCCAAGAGAACATCAAAAGCAGACTAGCATTGGCAAAGAGAGTGTGCCTGTCCAAGAGAAGATACTGTTATCAAACACTGGCCTTAATTTGAGAAAGGAATTTTTGGAAATGTACGTGTGGAGCATAGCATTGTATGGTAGTGACACATGGACTGTGGAACAACCGAACAGAAGAGAGTCGAAGCATTTGAGATGTGTTACAATAAACGAATGTTGAAAATTAGGTGGACTTATAAAGTAAGGGATGAGGCGGTTCTGCGCAGAGTCGTAGAGGAAACGAATATGTGGAAAACTCTGAGAAGAAGGGGCAGCATGATAGGACATCTGTTAAGTCATCAGGGAGGAACTTCCATGGTACTAGAAGGAGTTGTAGAGGATAAAGCTGTAGAGGACGACAGAGATTTGAATATGTGAATATGTACAACAACTCAGTGCATAAGTTGCAAGTGCTACTCTGAGATGAACAGGTTGCCACAGGAGACGAATTTGGTGTGGGTCACATCAAACCTATTACAAGACTGATGACTCAAAAAAAAATAAAAACAATGGGGACTGGGGTGCGGAGAGGTCAGTATACAGCTTTTCCGGCTGTGGCCATTTTCCCAGATCTTGGAGTTGCTACTTCAACTCAAGTAGCTGCTCAGCTGGCATCAGAGGACTAGGTTCATCTTGTTCCAGTTGTCCCACATAGGAAAAATCTCAGGCATTACCGAGAACCGACCCAGGGTCCTCCACATAACAGTCAGACAAGCTAACCAATTACCTATGGAAGCAGACTACAGACGTATACACCGAACAGCAGAACATTGCTAATACCTCCCCAACTGCCGGTATGTCCACAGATAACAGCGGAGACACATCGTGGCACGGAAGTGATGAGGCCTTGGTAGGTCGCTGGATGAAGATGGCACCACAAATGTACACTCAAGTCACCTAGTTCCCGTAAATTCCGGGGAGGGGCGAGATGAGCTCTGACGTTTGGTCGGGTCCAGATCTGGCGAGTTATGGGCCGGCACACCAATTGGAACTCGCTACTGTGTTCCTCGAACCATTCCATCACACTCCTGGCCTTGTGACATGGTGCACTATCTTACTGAAAAATGCCAATGCCTTTGGGAAACATGATTATCGTGAATGCGTGTTCATTTTCTGCAACAAATGTATGATCCTCCTTGGCCGTCAAGGTGGCTTGCACGAGCTCCACTGGACCCATGGACGACCACGTGACTATTCCCCAGACCATAATGAAGTGCCTGCCAGCTTGTCCCTGTGCTGCAGTACAGGTGTCAGGGAGCTGTGCCCTTAGAAGACGACAGATTCGCACCCTCCCATCGGCATGATGAAGAAGCTATTGGGAGTCATCAGACCGTGCAACGCTCTGCCTCTGCGCCAACGTCCAGTGCTGATGTTCACGTCCACATTTCAGCTATAGCTGCCAATATCATGGTGTTAAAATTGGCACATGCATGTGTCAACAGGCCCATAGTTAGGAGTGTTTGGTGCACTGTGTGTTCAGACAAACGTGTGCTCTGGCCAGCATTAAAAACTGATGTTAGTTCCGCCACAGTTCGCCGCCTGTCCAGTTTTACCAGTCTGCCCAGCCTACGA
The DNA here is from genome assembly GCF_021461385.2 of Schistocerca piceifrons. NCBI lineage: Eukaryota > Metazoa > Arthropoda > Insecta > Orthoptera > Acrididae > Schistocerca > Schistocerca piceifrons. The sequence continues at coordinate 305,718,234 of NC_060143.1, forward strand.
TGTCCGACATATGTGATGAAGGGTGGCCGTCCAACTCCATGATGTCTGGACATAGTTCCACCTTGCTTTTGTCACATGTTGAAGACATTCAACACAGCATTCCTCGAACACCTGCAAATTGTGCAGTTTCCAAAATGCTCGTGCTGAGGCTCCTCGTCTTACAATGTGTCCTCGGTCAAACTCAGATAGATTGCACGTCTTCTCCATTCTACACAAGAACAGCACGCCCATTGATACTACGGGCAAAGTGCGTGTGACTGACTAGCAGTTGTTCCTCGGTAGGTGAAGCTGCTGTCGCCTGGAGAGGTTTACGTTGATAGTAGGTCTGTTGTCACAATGTTCTGGCTGATAAGTGTACAGGTCTAAAGAAAACGAAAGACAGAGGCAGGGGATACTAAAGTGATGACTACTGTCTAGTAAGTATCACATAAAAAACAAAAATAGCTGCACCTGAGAGAGAGAGAAAGAGAAGAGCAGATAGAGAGAAGTAATTCGATAAATCTAGCAACCCAAGACTAAGGAAAGACTTCAGACACAGGTTTTCTCTTCGCATTACAGTAACCTATGCACAAAGTGTTGCAAACTTATTACACACTTCTGAAGATTGTAGGAGCAATTTAGCAGACAAAGTTTTAGATGTGGAGGGGCTGGAACAAAAGTCATTGAAACTATTTTTTTTTTCTTGCATATATGTATATGTGAGCAGATCAAAAACTATACGTTGTTTGGAAGCTATGCAGGCATAGTACTTATTCACAAGAAGAGTGATTGCCCGTAGTCGCACAGACTGTGGAGCGAAATCTATGTTTGTCGAGATCGTTGTGCGAGATGGAAGTAATCTGTGTTGAGCAGCGCTTATCCGTCACAGTAGCCGTTCTCCAAAGGAGAAATGCGAGAGAATGTCACGGTGAACTGGTGGAAGCCCTTGGGAATAGCGCCTTTCCACACTGTGTAGTAACATTGTGGGTAGGAAAGTTTAGGCAGGGACATCTGGCAACCGGTTATCAGCAACGCTCCTTGTGACCGTCGGTGTGTGGCACGTGCCATCACGGTACAGCTCCTGGAGGAAGACAGATGATGAGCGCTACTGGAGTTAGAGAGGACAAACTGAAGCCGGCCGGTGTGACCGAGCGGTTATAGGCGTTTCAGTCCGGAACCACGACGCTGCTACGGTCGCAGGTTCGACTCCTGTCTCGGGCATGGACGTGTGTGGTGTCCTTACGTTGTTAGGTTTAAGTAGTTCTAAGTCTAGGGGACTGATGACATCAGATGTTAAGTCCCATAGTGCTTAGAGCCATTTGACCCTTTTTTTTTCTTTGCAAACTGCTTTGAGAAATGCGCCATCCACAGGATACTGCGGAGAGAACAACGACTGCACAAAATCGCTTCGCGTTGGGCACTACGTGAACTGACGGAAGTTCAACAGTGCATACAATACGCAGTGTGCTCTGACCACCTAGCACGCTGGGAACAGGACGGCGATCACTGCCTGTCACGAACAATCGCCTTTGATGAATTCTGTGCCAAGGCATACGAACCAAGACTCCAACACCAGTTTGTGGGGCAGCAACATGGCGGATCACCTAAACAGCAGAAGTCCCGTCAGAATCTCTCCTCTTAGAAACTGATGGTGACCACTGCATACAACGTCAGAGTAGTCACACTTTACCACTTGGTTCCACACGGCAGAATGGTGAGCACAGACTACTACGAGGACTTCGTGGTGTGACAGGTACGTTTGGGAGAAATGTGTAGATCTTGTAGACAGTGCATCATACTGCAGAACAACACAAAACCACATAAATCAGAGTGTATACAGTGGCAACTGCAACGATGGGGATGGGAAGTATCGTAGCACCTGCTGTATTTGAGATCTCAGTGGACGCAGCAGGATACGATAACAACTTAGCAAGCTGAGTTTACCGAAGGCGATTTGTTGCTTCAAAATTGGTGGTAATCCTTTATTTCGTAAGATATAAATAAAAATATCAACTGACAGATAGATTTCAGGATGGTGAACCAAAGGACCAAACTTACAATAAATTTCATGACGAGTAATACCTCTTTAAAATGACAAGTTTAACGTTCATAAAATTACAGCTTGAAAGCCCTTTAGGCATCCATAAGATTTCAGCCAGTAAATCTGCCTTCACTACAATTACAGACAGAGCATTACCATAACAATTTGAAAGTACTTACTAGATAGTTAACTTCAAACAAAGATAGTAGCCCTTATTTAGAAAAAAAACTACAGATTCAAGATGACCATTAAAATAATTTGAGGGTACTTTTGGCTCTATCAGTTTAGCAACTTTTCAAAACAGAAAGTAACAATATTCAGACTTTTACAAGTTCAGTATTTGACAATGTTTTAAAATTTACACGTCCAAAATTACAACAAAGGTTTGGAGCGCCCTTTGGACACTAACAATTTTGGAACAGAAGGTAACAACGATTTTAAAATTCACAGCAATGTACAACTAAGAATTGAAAGATCTTCAAATCAGGCTTCACTACAAGACAAGACCGGGCTGGCGGAGGCAAGGCTGGGTTAAGATGGCTTAGGGTAACGGGCAACTTGGTTTAAACTAAAGTTCGAATGACATAAGATTAAGAACTTACGTAACTTATAGAGGGATGCCATGGTAAGCGAGGAGGTCGCGCCGCCTCAGTGGCTACTGCAAGACAGGAGACGGAACTCCATGCTGCGAACACGTACACAGCCGACATGGACCAGCTACGCCCAGTGAATCGGAGGGTAGTGGATAATACGCCGGGGACAATGCTACGAACAACTGGGGAAGCTGAGGGCAAACAGACTGACATACAATTCATGCAAAGCTGAGCATCAAATAAGTAAACTCTCACGGCCCGACACAAGAATACCGAATGCAAACCCCACCCCAATCACTGATTGAAATCTAAGAGCTACAATGACTGCATAATTAAAAGTGAGATTAACCAATTAATGATCAGCAATTACCAAACACAGGAATTAATTTGATTAAACAGCCAACTGTTAACAAGACTCAAAAAACAAATTCACTTAGGTAAGCTTAAAAGGAAGAAGAAATTCTTAAGCGCTAATACCAAAGCATGAGCTTACAATAGTAGTAAAACATACAACAGTAAAACAATAAATTCCTTCCTTTAAGAGAAGTGTTGGATCTCACCAAGACCTTCCAATGTAAGCACAAAGAACGAGACAACATTCTTTGGGGCAGCTGGCCTTTGCTTGTCACGACCGCACCCAGTGTTAGAATTCATACAAAAGTCGATCATGGAAGAACTTGCCATATTAAAAGCGAGGCTCGATATTCGACCTCAGTGGCCCTAGAACATATTACAACCAAACTAATTTCAGACCCACTCAATAATGATAAGATCACCGAAATGCAGAACAAATTGCAGTAAGAGGAAAACACAGTTTACATTACATCAATTATGAGATGAGTGCACATAGAGTGGGTGAATTTCGTAGCTTGAGTACGATGTGACAGAGAACAGCAGTCAAAGTGGCCTAACGGGAGCATGTCGAGCACCGGAGCACAGGTGCCAAAACCCACAAACAGATATACCTTACTCAGAAATAAGCTAGGATGTGCAGTTACCCGGGAAAATCGACGTGATGGCGACACCCGCATCAGCAGATGGTCACTCGCAAACCAACATAGCCAATCGGGAGCAACAGCCCAGCGTTCCACACCATCACCGCCTGGTACAAGTAGCCTCCCACTTGGACGAGCGACTGTAGATCGGGAACTGTAATCGCATGCTCACCGTCCCCAGCCCGTTCCTCTCTCTCACTGCTTCACCATTCATCAACAACCTTCCGCCAACTTCCTTCAAACAAAGAACTAATTACAAGACGACCAAAGCGCCACCTTGTGGCGTGACAGGAAAATGGATTGCACCAGAAAGCAACAACATAACAGCTTGGAAAACGAATGGACATGACTCAACATCCTCTACCAAAGGAAACATCCTCCTCCCCCCCTCCCCTTCCCTCCTGGGCGGCAGTGAGTCAGAGGGCCTCATGAGGAGCAGATTACTGAGCGCTATTAACCTGGCTAATATGTACCTTTAAGGATTTTCCGATCCGTCAGTTACGCACCAGGAGATTTACTGGGCTCAGAACCCTCAAAACCAGTGGAAGGACCTACAAATTGTAGTTTATTAGAGAGAAGTCCTGCTGAACCCCCAGTAAGGTTAAGGTTTTGCATGAAGATCCTCTCTCCTGCCTTAACCTGAAAGGGCCTCCTCCCCTGCTTATATCGGTAGTTCAGTGTCTTTTTGGGCCTGCCCCCAATTCTTCCTAGTAACATCTGAGTCAATGGTCTCACGTAAAAGGCCATTAGCATTTCAAAGGTTGGACGAGGGAGAATTAAGAGGGTTGGCAAGCATTGCAGTAGCCAGAGCCTCTCCCAAGGCTTCGTCACGCGCTAAATTAAATGCAAGGTTGATCTCACTTGGTTTGAAATCTTGTGTGGTAATTTACAAGGGCGGCCTTAGGTTTCCTATTTACCCTTTCCACAAAGAAGGGCTGCGAATAATCGGTGTTGGTGGTGGTATGCTTGATGCCACCTCTAATAAGGCGCTCTGGAAAACGGAAGGCAGAGATACGGCCCACCCCACGATCCTTCTGTAGGCCGAGTTCGGACCCAACTAAGGGCTCGGTTGTCAGTCGCGAGATTGAACTCACGGTGTTCCAAGTAAAATCTAAATTTCTCGAGAGCAAACAACACAGCCAATGCCTCAGACTCATAAACAGAATATTTAATACCGGGACTCACCAATCTTCTAGAGATGTAAGTAAGGGGGCGTCTCTTTCTATCTTCCTGGAGCAACACCGCGGCAACTCCAGCATTTGAGGTTTCGGTCTGGACAAGTATCTTTCATCAAAATTCGGCATGGCTATAACCGGGGGATTAGTGAAGGCGGTTTTAATTGCACCAAAGGCAGCATGCTGATTTTCTCCCCACACAAAATCTTGCCCCTTCCTGCGCCAATAGTTAAGGAGACAGCGATTTGGGCAAAATTAGGCACGAACTGACGAAAGTAATTTGCCATGCTAATAAAGCTCTCAATGTCCTTCTTATTTACCAGAGGGGTAAAGTTCCTTAGCCCGACCGTGCGTTCGTGATCAACTCTAATTCCGTCACTGAAGGCCAAGTGCCCCAAAAAGAAAGTTTGGCATCTGGTCAAAGTGATCTTCGATGATGAGACTAGCCTTCCGCAATCCAACCAAAACCTGACGAAGATGTTCATTGAATGACCAACTATAAATGACCTCATCGTCTAAGTAGTTACAGACGCAACGAAACTTTAAATCCCCCAACACAGGATCCAACAACAGGGACAGGACAGCAGCACCAGTGAACGAAAGGAACCCTGTTTAATTCGTACAGGTTCCAATCGATACAGAAGGCGATCATCGGCTTGGAATCCTCAGTAAAAGGTATTTGATAATATGCATGATTTAAATCGAGCACCGTGAAATAAGAGGCACTCGAAAACCACGTAAAGGCGTTATGGAGATCTTATTAAGGGCACGATAATCAATAACTAGCCTGTAATCGATGTCTCGACCCTTAGGGACCAAAAAGAGCGGAGAGGCGTAACGGAAAGTGGATGGTCTAATGACGCCCTGGTGAACTGTTTGATTTATCTTGTCCCAAACGACAACCATCTTGTGTGGGGAGAGGTGGAAAGGCACTTCTCATACCGGGACATGGTAAGTAAGACGGACCTTGTAGTGCATGAGATTAGTAGCACCGAGTCTATCAGTCAAGACATCGGAAAGTTAACGCAAAACACCTAACAATTCTCACCCCTCAATGACTCCCAAATGACTGACGTCAAATTGCGGATCCTGCAGCTGGACAAAATTGATACCACCAGCAGGACGACACTAGAAGGGAAAATTTAAAATAGGTGCAAAGATCAAAGTCGACCACTAGGCCAGTCCGCCGTTTAAAGTCACAGCCGGCCACGGTGGTCTAGCGGTTCTAGGCGCGCAGTCAGGAACCGCGTACTGCTACGGTCGCAGGTTCGAATCCTGCCTCGGGCATGGATGTGTGTGATGTCCTTAGGTTAGGTAGGTTTCAGTAGTTCTTAGTTCTAGGGGACTAATGACCTCAGATGTTGAGTCCCATAGTGCTCAGAGCCATTTGAACCATTTTTTTAAAGTCACATCCAAGGATAAGCGCGGCAGACAAACTCCTCGCAAGGAAAAATGTAATCGGCCAAGAAAACCCACAAATAGTCAAATTCTTCTTTATTTCTCCAACCAGGGGTTACTTTTGCCCATTGGCAGTATGACATCTCTAAGAAGAGCGTATGGGAGGGAATTATCAAACGCCGGCCGGTGTGGCCGAGAGGTTCCAGGCGCTTCAGTCCGGAACCGCACGACCACTACGGTCGCCGGTTCGAATCCTGCTTCGGGCATGGATGTGTGTGTTGTCCTTAGGTTAGTTAGGTTTGAGTAGTTCTAAGTTCTAAGGGACTGATGACCTCAGATGTTAAGTCCCATAGTGCTCAGAGCCATTTGAACAATCTGAATTTGCAAACTTCCTGGACTCTGAATGTTGTTGTTGTGGTCTTCAGTCCTGAGACTGGTTTGATGCAGATCTCCATGCTACTCTATCCTGTGCAAGCTTCTTCATCTCCCAGTACCTACTGCAACCTACATCCTTCTGAATCTGCTTAGTGTATTCATCTCTTGGTCTCCCCCTACGATTTTACCCTCCACGCTGCCCTCCAATACTAAACTGGTGATCCCTTGATGCCTCAGAACATGTCCTACCAACCGATCCCTTCTTCTGGTCAAGTTGTGGCACAAACTTCTCTTCTCCCCAATCCTATTCAATACTTCCTCATCAGTTATGTGATCTACCCATCTAATCTTCAGCATTCTTCTGTAGCACCACATTTCGAAAGCTTCAAAAAATGGTTCAAATGGTTCTGAGAACTATGGGACTTAACATCTGTGGTCATCAGTCCCCTAGAAATTAGAACTACTTAAACCTAACTAACCTAAGGACTTCCCACACATCCATGCACGAGGCAGGATTCGAACCTGCGACCGTAGCAGTCGCGTGGTTCCGGACTGCGCGCCTAGAACCGCTAGACCACCGCGGCCGGCCGAAAGCTTCTATTCTCTTCTTGTCCAAGCTATTTATCGTCCATGTTTCACTTCCACACATGGCTACACTCCATACAAATACTTTCAGGAATGACTTCCTGACACTTAAATCTATACTCGATGTTAACAAATTTCTCTTCTTCAGAAACGCTTTCCTTGCCATTGCCAGTGTACATTTTATATCCTCTCTACTTCGACCATCATCAGTTATTTTGCTCCCCAAATAGTAAAACTCCTTTACTACTTTAAGTGTCTCATTTCCTAATCTAATACCCTCAACATCACCCGACTTAATTCGACTACATTCCATTATTCTAGTTTTGCTGTTGTTGATGTTCATCTTACATCTTCCTTTCAAGACACTGTCCATTCCGTTCAACTGCTCTTCCAAGTCCTTAGCTGTCTCTGACAGAATTACAATGTCATCGGCGAACCTCAAAGTTTTTATTTCTTCTCCATGGATTTTAATACCTACTCCGAATTTTTCTTTTGTTTCCTTTACTGCTTGCTCAATATACAGATTGAATAACATCGGGGAGAGGCTACAACCCTGTCTTACTCCCTTCCCAACCACTGCTTCCCTTTCATGTCCCTCGACTCTTATAACTGCCATCTGGTTTCTGTACAAATTGTAAATAGCCTTTCGCTCCCTGTATTTTACCCCTACCACCTTTAGAATTTGAAAGAGAGAATTCCAGTCAACAATGTCAAAAGCTTTCTCTAAGTCTAGAAATGCTAGAAACGTAGGTTTGCCTTTCCTTAATCTTTCTTCTAAGATATGTCGTAAGGTCAGTATTGCCTCACGTGTTCCAGTATTTCTACGGAATCCAAACTGATCTTCCCCGAGGTCGGCTTCTACTAGTTTTTCCATTCGTCTGTAAAGAATTCGTGTTAGTATTTTGCAGCTGTGGCTTATTAAACTGATTGTTCGGTAATTTTCACATCTGTCAACACCTGCTTTCTTTGGGATTGGAATTATTATATTCTTCTTGAAGTCTGAGGGTATTTCGCATGTTTCATACACCGTGCTCACCAGATGGTAGAGTTTTGTCAGGACTGGCTCTCCCAAGGCCGTCAGTAGTTCCAATGGAATGTTGTCTACTCCGGGGGCCTTGTTTCGACTCAGGTCTTTCAGTGCTCTGTCAAACTCTTCACGCAGTATCGTATCCCCCATTTCATCTTCATCTACATCCTCTTCCATTTCCATAATATTGTCCTCAAGTAATTCGCCCTTGTATAAACCCTCTATATACTCCTTCCACCTTTCTGCTTTCCCATCTTTGCTTAGAACTGGGTTTCCATCTGAGCTCTTGATGTTCATACAAGTGGTTCTCTTATCTCCAAAGGTCTCTTTAATTTTCCTGTAGGCAGCCCCCTAATGAGATAAGCCTCTACATCCTTACATTTGTCCTCTAGCCATCCCTGCTTAGCCATTTTGCACTTCCTGTCGATCTCATTTTTGAAACGTTTGTATTCCTTTTTGCCTGCTTCATTTACTGCATTTTTATATTTTCTCCATCAATTATATTCAATATTTCTTCTGTTACCCAAGGATTTCTACTAGCCCTTGTCTTTTTACCTACTTGATCCTCTGCTGCCTTCACTAGTTCATCCCTCAAAGCTACCCATTCTTCTTCTACTGTATTTCTTTCTCCCATTCCTGTCAATTGTTCCCTTATGCTCTCCCTGAAACTCTGTACAACCTCTGGTTCTTTCAGTTTATCCAGGTCCCATCTCCTTAAATCCCCACCTTTTTGCAGTTTCTTCAGTTTTAATCTACAGGTCATAACCAATAGATTGTGGTCAGAGTCCACATCTGCCCCTGGAAATGTCTTACAATTTAAAACCTGGTTCCTAAATCTCTGTCTTACTGTTATATAATCTGTCTGATACCTTTTAGTATCTCCAGGGATCTTCCATTTATACAACCTTCTATCATGATTCTTAAACCAAGTGTTAGCTATGATTAAGTTGTGCTCTGTGCAAAATTCTATCAGGCGGCTTCCTCTTTCATTTCTTAGCCCCAATCCATATTCACCCACTACGTTTCTTTCTCTCCCTTTTCGTACTACCGAATTCCAGTCACCCATGACTATTAAATTTTCATCTCCCTTCACTATCTCAATAATTTCTTTTATTTCATCATACATTTCTTCAATTTCTTCGTCATCTGCAGAGCTAGTTGGCATATAAACTTGTACTACAGTAGTAGGTGTGGGCTTCGTATCTATCTTGGCCACAATAATGCGTTCACTATGCTGTTTGTAGTAGCTTACCCGCGTTCCTATTTTCCTATTCATTATTAAACCTACTCCTGCATTACCCCTATTTGACTTTGTATTTATAACCCTGTATTCGCCTGACCAGAAGTCTTGTTCCTCCTGCAACCGAACTTCACTAATTCCCACTATATCTAACTTTAACCTATCCATTTCCCTTTTTAAATTTTCTAACCTACCTGCCCGATTAAGGGATCTGACATTCCACGCTCCGATCCGTAAAACGCCAGTTTTCTTTCTCCTGATAACGACATCCTCTTGAGTAGTCCCCGCCCGGAGATCCGAATGGGGGACTATTTTACCTCCGGAATATTTTACCCAACAGGACGCCATCATCATTTAATCATACAGTAAAGCTGCATGCCCTCGGGAAAAATTACGGCCGTAGTTTCCCTTTGCTTTCAGCCGTTCGCAGTACCAGCACAGCAAGGCCGTTTTGGTTATTGTCACAAGGTCAGATCAGTCAATCATCCAGACTGTTGCCCTTGCAACTGCTGAAAAGGCTGCTGCCCCTCTTCAGGAACCACACGTTTGTCTGGCCTCTCAACAGATACCCCTCCATTGTGGTTGCACCTGCGGTACGGCTATCTGTATCGCTGAGGCATGCAAGCCTGCCCACCAACGGCAAGGTCCATGGTTCATGGGGGGGTGGACTCTGAATACCAATCGTAATTAAGAAGGGAAACGGTGCTACCGAATCTAATATGGCACAAACAGGTTCTTGATTGAGACTAGTACAAATAAAGGGGAGTGGAGAACCCTTCGGAGCAATAGCACGAGAAAAACCGGCCGGACACCTCCGCGAACGCCGTCCCTCTCCCCACCCTTTTTCTAATGGTGTCAGCTGCTAGGTCTTGATGGATGCTCAACAGAACATTCCCACACCAAATGATCATTGGATCCACAGCGAAAGCGTCGCCTCTGCGGGAGCTCCTCAGATAACTAAGGACCAGTGTCATTATGTGGGGTATGTGGGGAGAGACTTGAAGCTCACTCTCCCAAATCCAAGCCATGCTGTTTATCAGCAAAGCTTAAGACTTCAATCGAACCGAATAGCTGGTTTAATTCCATAAAGGTGGTGGGTTTACTGCCAAAGTTATGCATGTCTGGTCCCCGGACCTTGTCCGTTTCTACAATGGCGACTTGTAGTGCAGCAACTGTGGTGTGAACGCGCTCTATATACCGAAGCAAAGCCTCAATCGGACCCTGAATGCGACAATAATATGTTCATTCTAATTCATTGCAGACACGCGGTGACAGCTTCTCTACGATAAATCACTGTCTCAAATCAGTTAGACTATTCCGACTTTGGAGTACCTTGGCCAGAAAATCACTTACGGAGCTTTGGGCTAGTGAGTGCAATAAACTAAGGATAGCGGTTTGAGATACCTGGAGAGGGTCGGCATGACGTTCGAAACGAACAGTTTGTAACGCCGGAAATACATATCCTCCTATTTCCATCTATTATACTATTTTTTTTCCTTATTTTGTTACCTGAAGATATAACATTTCTGTGTCTTTGTATATTGTAATTGTTTTACTATTTGTATATATATGCATTTATGTCGATTTATAATTGGTTTGTTTTGTGAATATTATTTGTATTTATACGCTGGGTTTGGCCTAGGGAAAACTATGCTATCGAACGAATACATCGATAGGTCGTGTGGAGAACCAATGTGTTTAGGAACTTTGGTAGTGTGAACTCTGCCGCGTGGAGCACGGTCAGAAAGAGTCTGGCTGGAGTAGGGCGGTGGAGCAGGTGTGTTGTGTGAAGCTCCCGCGAGTTGCCGCACTTTCGGTTTGGCAGCATGTAATTGCGCTCTACTTGCGATGATAGTTTCTGACATGGTGTCGCGGACGGGAAGCATTAGCTGGCGCACATCAAGAGCCCATTTCGTCTGGTGACCGTGTCGAGAAGAAGGCGCGCCAACATCCAGCTTCTGCAACAGCGACGGCCGACAATGAGTGACTGTCGCCACCTCCTCGATCGACGGCTTCAAACCTTCAATCAACCAACAAGGAAGACTGGAAGCACGTAAAGTTTTAGAACTGTATGGCAGACCTCACCTTTTAAAATTGTTCCATTTGCCTCGCAAAATTACAGCAACGTAGCATGAACCTTTGTTGCTCACTGTCCCAATTGCATTACCAAGCAGGGTCCCTTCCTTTTCCGGAATGAACCCGCGTGTCGTTGAAATTCAAACGCCAGCATCATTCGATTTCACTGCTTTAATTTCAAAGTTCAGTTAAGGTATTCATAGCTGGCTACAATATTTAGATTACACAAGCACAAATTAAGAGTGCGAGTTTTGTTACCGTATTTTAGCTTACCTGTGACTGCAGCTCAGCTTGGTATGTACTAAATTTTACTATTGTTAATTGTTCAGAATCATTTAATAGAAGTTCAAAGTTAAATCTCTTATTTCTAAATTGTGTAGATTCAAGTAGCTTTTGAAATGATTGTTGAGGTAGTCCAAGACTAACCGTATTTTACTGAATTTCGATGTGCTTCAGAAAGAAAGCTCACTATTAACTTCAGTCACTAAATTAAGTTTCGATTTTCCGGTTTTATTAATTCTTTTGCTAAATTAAGTCAGAGTGTAGCGAAATTTATTACTTCTGACAAACTTTCAGTTTTCACACTACATGTGTCAACCTTCAGTTGCCACGCTTCTAGTGCTGATTATATGTGCAATAACCTTTCTTTTTCAGTTACTATAGAAATTGTCCTTAGGACTGGCGACCGTAATTTCCTCCAAATCTCAAATATCTAATTACCGCTAGTTAATTGTTAACGTAACGGCCGCACATATACTTTCTTTATTTCCTTTACCCCTTTTCAAAATTAATTTCCACCAGTTTGATTTGCAATTTTCCTTTCATTTAGATGTAACCCTTTCCTCCCTCTTTACCGACAGATTGGCTTCGGTGACGATTGCTTTTCCCAAATATCCATTGGGTACACGCGGTTTAATTTTTCACTGTCATTAAGGTCGATAAGTGAGGGGGAGGTTACACGTGGCGACCTGGTGACAGAACAATCTTCGGATTTGAGGTTATTCTGGACACGAATTTTGCATTGTGCAAATCTCGTAACAAAGGACTGGTTACGAAATGGTCGATACGTCAGCGAGAATATTAGTGTGAGGAATCCTCATTAGATTTGAGATTTGGCATTTATATTGAAAATTATTAAAATGAGTGAAGGCAACAATTGCCAAAATTTGGTAGACTTGGATACGGAACAATCGGTCGAACAGTGGGAAACGCTGCACCGCAGTACCCATTGTTCAGGGGCAGGTGCCTAGGATGAAAGACGCGACCGCCGAAACGCAATAAAGAGCAGAAATGGAATTCCAAACTTTAGAAAATGTTTCGGAATCGGAAGTGAAAATCAAATCTGAATCCCTTGATGACGAATACGGGGGGACAATTAAAGAGGAAGCCGCTACGGAAGTAAAACCGGTAGTTTCCGGGAATTTAACTGATTTATTGAATGTTTTGATTAACGAAATCAAGAGTCAATCGGCAGAAATTAAAGCTCTGTCTGCCAAGCAAGAAGATCAGGCTGCCAAGCAAGAAGTTCAGGCTGCCAAGCAAGAAGCTCAGGCTGCCAAGCAAGAAGCTCAGTCTGAAAAAATTGAACGAAAGCTAGACAATCAGAACAAAGCTATTAATGTTGTTAACAACAATGTTGGAGTTGTTAATACAAAAGTTGATAAAATCGAAGAAGATATTGTTGTGATTAATACCGAAATCGGTAATCTTAAACAGGAAATGATAGGCGTTCAGGCGGAAATTGCGAGCATAAATACTCGTTTTTATTCCGAAATTAGCAGAATTGAGAAAAGTGTAGGAGAAGCAGTTGCTCTGATCATCGAGAATAAGGTGACGGAACAAATTCAATTAGTGAAAAAAGAGGATCAAAAGAAGGTGGAAACTTTAAAGGCTTTAGTATCCGAAGTAGATACCAAAGTGACGAAGCAGGCTAATACCTGCGAAGAGAAAGAAAGGGAAGTGGAAACGCTTGCGACAACCACTTGCCAAGTAATTACGAGAGTGTCGGAATTAGAAAAGAAACTTGACGAAAAACAGAGCTATGTGCCAATCTGTGCACATAGTTCGGAATTGTTGACGAAAGAGGAGCGGTTCGACCCCTTGAAAAAAGGCGGTATACACGCGACGGATTTCATTAAAAATTGTGAAAGAGTTTTACCCAGATCATGGACTAATGAGAGAAAAGTTAATGCGGTTATTGATGTGTTGGCTGGTGATGCCAAGCGTTGGGGCTTAAACCTCAACGTTACGAACCTGACTTTTGACGAGTTGAAAAATTTGTTTCTGGCTGAATACTGGTCAGAGCAAAAACAGCAAAGTGTCTGGCGCGAATTTGTCGTATCGAGGCCTTTCGATGCGAATTCGCGCGGCTCGATGAAGGAGTTTTGTGAGGGCTGGATCCGCAAGTTGGAATATTTGCGTGACCGCCGTACGGAATCCTAAATAGTCGGGGAACTCTACAAGAAGCTTCCAGATGATACAAAACGCTACGTAGGAAGCAATTACAAGACAATCAATGATTTCCTGGAAAGAGTTGAGGACGAGGATAATCGTGATACTGATAGAGGCCGTGGTAACAACAACGGGTACCACAGCAACCACAACAATGATAACTATGGGAATAATGCATACCGCAATCTTGGCAGCAATTGCAATAGTGGTTCGGGCCGTAATGACAATCGGTACAATGCAACTAATAACAGGAATGACGGAAACTAGTATCATACTAGCGTGATACGGGCTTCGCAGAATGGTAATAACGCCGGAGGGTGTGATCAGCCGCCTCAGCAGCATGCGGGGAGCGTATCTGCTGGGACGAGACAGGGAAACCATTAACCGCGCCGGTGAGGGGCCGACCGGGCGTGGAGAAATTTTGGAGGCCCAATAACAGGAGAAAACCCAGGTGTCGTCGTTACGAAAATTCCGTATGGACTATTCAACGGTGGGAGAGTGTGCCAGTGTTAAGAGAAAGGAGTGCACCCACAAGTAGTAGGTCAGCTGTAGACACGGCGGTAGAAAATACATTCACTGTCAGTGAGAACAATTTAAGTAGTGTTCCGGAAAACGATTATAAAGTGGCAGCTGTAACACCCACAGCGGAACTGGAGATTGAGTTTAAGAATAATTCGCAATTCTTGAGAGAAGATCAGATGTCGGATAACACGTCTGTCATCGAGCGAGGGGATGCAGAGAGGAATGAGGTCTGGTTAAGGCAGTTCGGTCGCTTATATGACGAACTAAGAGATTATAGGGGCCTGTACGGGAGAATTGTTTATGGGGTGCGCGGGCAGGATTTGCCGCAGGAAGATAGTGTTTGAGAAGTGATAGAAAGTTCTGGCCCTAACCGGCAGACTTTTCCAGAAATAGTTAATGTTAATGGGGAGCACGAGCAAGATTGGTCGTGTATAGTCCTGCAGGAGTTGGATGTTGAAGTAGTAACGGAAAGTTCTGGCCCTAACCGGCAGACCTTACCGAAAGTTATAGTGGTAGAGGTAGCCGACCCATCCGACGCCAACCTCCAGTTTAAACATTGCGAGAGTATTAAGGAGAAAGATTACGAAAATTTTAGTGATAGCCGGACACGATTGGTAGAAAATCACATAGATTACAGCGTGTATGAGGTTAGACCTGACATTATACGGTCAGACGATAGCAGTGTGGGTTGCGCAGATCTAGAGGAAGTAATTGCAGATACTACTGGGCACATTCCTCCAGGTAGATTGGCAGATGAGATCAATCTGACCAAAGAGGAATCAACGAAGGTGACAATCAGTGAATTGATAGCAAAGCAACACTCACTAGTTGGCGAGTACAGGAAAAGGTTTCGGTATTGGAGGCGAAGCTACAGACTAAGCCTCAGGACAAACGTGTTGAAATTAAAACTATATGTGAACAGAGGCTGAAAAAGCCGCCAGATAAGCCGGATTTAGGATCAAAGCCAGATGGTTTTTTCTGGAGTGACCTGGATGTAGACGAGGATTTACTGTGGGAAAATAAAGAAACAGACGAGGACAAGTGTAGACAGATAGTAGTGTCTGTTAATACGCACGGCCTACAACTAAACGTGTTTATTGACACCGGTGCAGAATTGAGTGCTGTATCTGGGAAAATATTTGAGTTACTGAAAGACAGACCTGGTATCGTAGTTATGCCAGTAACAGGAGTGAAAATTATCGGTGCTACTGGGAAGGCCAGTAAACCGGTCACAAAACAGATTTTTGTCAACTTCGAGATATGTGGGGCACGATTTGAACAAGAGTTTTTCGTCATGCCAGACTTAACTACGGAAGTAATTATCGGGTTAGATTGGCTATTTAAGTACCGTGCAGTGATTAATTGCGAAAGCAAAACTTTGACATGTACGTCACAAGATAAAACAATAGTAGTTAGCTTTGACGAGGCAGGAGACGGTGTGCATAGGCAATACCAGCCTATACACATTGTTAACTGGCCGGATGGTATTGATGTAGGTATGAATTTGAACTACTGTAATGTGAGGAATCTCGGCATTGACAATAGTGTAGAAAGTGAATTGGAAAGTATTGTAGACGGTGTGTCAAACGTAACACACGAACAAAGACGAGGCCTGTATGAAGTAATAATGAGTAACAAGAGTGTGTTTTCAGACAAACCGGGACTTGTGGAAGGATATAAATGCAAGTTGCATGTAATTCCGCACGAACCATTCTCCGTGAGACCGTATGCTATACCGCTGTCCAAAAACGAAGCAGTGCAACGGGAGATAGATAAGATGATCGAATGGGGAGTGATTGAAAGAAGTACGAGTCCATACAATAACGGTTTGGTCATTGTAGCAAAACGGGATGGTAGTGTGCGTATTGTGATTGACGCACACACGTTGAATAGGGTCGTTCAACGCGAAACAGACAGACCAGAGAGTGTGGAGGAGATTTTGCAACGTTTTCATGACGTTAAGTTCATGACTAGCCTCGATCTGACGGCTAGTTACTGGCAAATAGAACTCGAAGAAGAATCTAGGCCATACACCGCCTTCTTGTTCGCGGGCAGGTGTTATCAGTATGGAGTACCGCCGTTTGGACTTAATATATCTGTGTCCGTATTCATCAGAGCCCTAGATGAAGTGCTAGGACCAGCTTTGAGTTCAAGATTAAATGTATATGTTGACGACCTATTGTTGGCCAATGCCACTTGGCATGACCATTGTGACCTGTTAGATGAAGTTTTTAGAGCATTGCGCCATGGCGGAATGACTCTAAAGCTAAAGAAATGCGAATTTGTGAAGCAGGAACTGAAATTTTTAGGGCATGTAATTACCATTGCTGGTATTACGAAAGACCCAGAGAAACTAGAGGCAATAAGGAATTGTCCTCCACCCAAGTCTAGGAAACAGTTAAAAAGTCTTCTAGGGCTCACAGGATTTTACCGTAAATTTGTAAAAGGACAAGTGTTAAATGATGAAAATTTTAATAACCTCTTACGCAAAAATGTTCCGTTTGTGTGGACCGACGGGTGTCAGGCCGCTTTCGAGAGATTAAAAGACGAGTTGTTAAGATCTAACATACTATTTCATCCTGATTTATCGCTACCCTTCCATCTGGGAACGGATTCTCCGAATTACGGGGTGAGGGTAGAACTGTTCCAAGAAGTTGGTAAAGGAGAGGATAAGGAACACCAGACGATAGCGTTCGCGAGTCTAACTTTATCAAAAAGTGAGCGAAACTACACGATTTCTGAGAAAGAGTGTCTCGCTATCGTTTGGGGATTCAAAAAGTTCAAGGGTTACCTATGGGACCGTAAGGTGATTATTCATACGGACCATAAGGCGCTCACTTATCTGAAGGATTGTAAACTACTTCACGAAAGACTGACTAGGTGGTCGCTGTATTTACAGCAATTTAACTATGACATCCGTTACGTAAAAGGGACCGACAATTGCGTAGCGGATGCGCTGTCGCGGTTGCCCGAGTCTAATCAAGATATATTGAAAGATGAGTCAGATGGAGTGGTCAAATTATACTATTTTAAAGAAGTTGAGGGACGCAAATTAATAGTGAACATCTGTAAGAATCTACGTCGTCATCAGAACGAGGATGGTTGTTTAAATATGGTGAAAACCCGATATGACGAAAGGAGTCCAGAAGGAGAGAAATTAAGGAAGTATTACAAGATATACGATCATATCTTGTACGTACGTAAGGATGTAGATAGTAATATTTGGCGGGTATGCTGGCCCACCAAATACGTCACGGAAATAATAGACTACTACCATTTTGGCGTATGGTCACTGTGGACCAAAGAAATGTACGGAAAAGCTGAGTGAAGTAGTGCATTTTAACAACATGTTAAAACGCGTTACTGATAGAGTGAAAACTTGCGATTTATGTCAGAAGGTGGAGGTTACCAACTGTACGAGTCGTGGTCCTATGCAAAGTATAAGGCCTAACGACGCCTTTGAATTACTGTGCATGGACTTGTACGGACCTTTACCCAAGTCATCAGGAAACTTTGCCTACATTTTAGTAGTGCTAGAAGCTTTTCCCAAGTTCATCAAACTATACCCTATTAGGAAAGCTACAGCCAAAGCGGTCTATAGCAAGCTTGTGAACGATTATTTTGTTAATATTGGTAGGCCCAAGGCGATTCTATCAGACAATGGGGCACAATTTACTTCTAAGTTGTGGAATGAAGGCATGGAAAGTAATGGGTTCGAGGTGATCCATATTTCAGCTTATTGTCCGGCTGGGAATCCCGCTGAGAGGTATATGCGCGAGCTAGGCCGACTTTGCTGTACCTATTGCCATCACAACCATAGGGCATGGGGCAAATACGTTGCAGTATTTGAGAGAATTATGAATACCTTGAGACATGAGTCTACGGGATTTTCTCCAGAGGAAATCCTGTTAGATGACAGAAGTAAAAGTTTAGTGGAAGAGATAATCAAATTCCCTCCACGGATTGACATTAGTATTGGTGTGAAAAAAGATCGTTTGCGAGAAATAATGAAACTAAAAGCCGATGCTCGCATACGTCGTCATGACGCTAAAGCGCGTTTTGCTAAGTTTGCAATCGGAGACTTAGTACTTGTAAAAGCTCATGAGAAATCGAGCGAGATAGACAATGAAATCTCTAAATTTAAGTTTGTGTATAATGGACCATATAAAGTCATTGGTATACCTCACACAAATGCTTATTGCTTAGAGTATCCAAGCTCTGGAAAACTATTAGGTATACGGAACATTGTAGACTTGAAATTGTACCAACCTAGGATCGATTAATACCACAGAAGGGTAATTTGTACAGTATGTAAATATAGAGTGTAAGATTTAAACGATTTGCTAGATTGCCATGCTTTTGCCTGACCAAGAGGACATTAAAGAAGTTGTAATTAAGAAGTAATTAATTTTACTAAATGATTTAAGAGAGAGTGATTATTTGTCAGTTGAAAAATCCAAGCTGCTAGTTTAAGTTTTTAGCTGAGTCACAGTAGATGAAGCAATGTAAATATGATTTTGTAACTAGCTGTAAGATTTCATGAATGTGTGTTTCACTAGTCATTGCCGATGTACTTAGACGCTGTTTTAAGTTTCAGGCTTGTACATGCGTGTGATGATGGACAGTGTTGAGTTATCCACTGTGATAGTGTTAATGGACTCCTTGAGATTGCTCAGGAGTGAGTTTTTCCGAAAGAATTCAGTGAAACGGACGTTCTTTAAGTTCCGTTACAAGGGCGAGTGAGATCAAGCGTGCCGCACAGGAGGGCGCAACAATACTGGCGAGGCGGAGACGCTGTCGGCTCTTGAGCCGCTGTTGGCATTCTTTGTACTTGCGGGTACGGAAGGCGGAGTAGTTTTTCCTCCCGGACAGCTGGTGTGAAAGAATTCTGCTGTCAATATTTATGTTTTTGTCGATCTGCTGTATATTATTTTCTTGTTTAGCGTTAAGTGGACTCTCATGACGAGAATATTAATTATGAAAAGGTTATATAAAATGTGTATTCTATGTAATTAATTATTAATTTGCGTATTTTGATATACCTGTTTTTTATGACCATGTACTCTGGTTAATTTTGTAAACAGAATTCCATTTCTTGATACTGTTAGGAATTTTGATGATTTAAGAATAGCTAAACCACTTTCTATGTTTTCTATGAATTTCAATATGTTGTCAACCTGTTTTTCTTTTGTGTAAGATGACAGAGTGGAATAAGATTAGGAGTGTCTCCACTCAATTATTATGGCCTAAAAATTGGTTTTGGTTAATTAGACGAATGCTAAATTTTGTTGATGTTTTGAGCATATGCATTTCCGCTGTTTCTTTTTTGGTACATTTCCTGAGTCTGTTTAGGTTACACAAACATCCTCAGACAATGTGGGGCACGTGTAACGCCGGAAATGCATATCCTCCTATTTCCATCTATTATACTATTTTTTTTCCTTATTTTGTTACCTGAAGACATAACATTTCTGTGTCTTTGTATATTGTAATTGTTTTACTATTTGTATATATATGCATTGATGTCGATTTATAATTGGTTTGTTTTGTGAATATTATTTGTATTTATACGCTGGGTCTGGCCTAGGGAAAACTACGCTATTGAACGAATACATCGATAGGTCGTGTGGAGAACCAAAGTGTTTAGGATCTTTGGTAGTGTTACATCTGTCGCATGGAGCGTGGGCAGAGGGGGAGTCTGGCTGGGGTGGTGCAGTGGAGCAGGTGTGTTGTGTGAAGCTCCCGCGAGTTGCCGCGCTTTCGGGGTTTGGCAGCATATAATTGCGCTCGACTTGCGGTGATAGTTTCTGACATTGTGTCGCGGACGGGAAGCATTAGCTGGCGCACATCAAGAGCCCATTTCGTCTGGTGACCGTGTCGAGAAGAAGGCGCGCCAACATCCAGCTTCTGCTACAGCGACGGCTGACAATGAGTGACTGTCGCCACCTCCTCGATCGACGGCTTCAAACCTCCAATCAACCAACAAGGAAGACTGGAAGCACGTAAAGTTTTAGAACTGTATGGCAGACCTCACCTTTTAAAATTGTTCCATTTGCCTCGCAAAATTACAGCAACGTAGCATGAACCTTTGTTGCTCATTGTCCCAATTGCATTACCAAGCAGGGTCCCTTCCTTTTCCGGAATGAACCTGCGTGTCGTTGAAATTCAAACGCCAGCATCATTCGATTTCACTGCTTTAATTTCAGATTTCAGTTAAGGTGTTCATAGCTGGCTACAATATTTAGATTACGCAAGCACAAATTAAGAGTGCGAGTTTTGTTACCGTATTTTAGCTTACCTGTGACTGCAGCTCAGCTTGGTATGTACTAAATTTTACTATTGTTAATTGTTCAGAATCATTTAATACAAGTTCAAAGTTAAATCTCTTATTACTAAATTGTGTAGATTCAAGTAGCTTTTGAAATGATTGTTGAGGTAGTCCAAGACTAACCGTATTTTACTGAATTTCGATGTGCTTCAGAAAGAAAGCTTACTATTAACTTCAGTCACTAAATTAACTTTCAATTTTCCGCTTTTATTAATTCTTTTGCTAAATTAAGTCAGAGTGTAGCGGAATTTATTACTTCTGACAAACTTTCAGTTTTCACACTACATGTGTCAACCTTCAGTTGCCACGCTTCTAGTGCTAATTATATGTGCAATAACCTTTCTTTTTCAGTTACTATAGTAATTGTCTTTAGGACTGGCGACCGTAATTTCCTCCAAATCTCAAATATCTAATTACCGCTAGTTAATTGTTAACGTAACGGCCGCACATTTACTTTCTTTATTAACTTTACCCCTTTTCAAAATTAATTTCCACCAGTTTGATTTGCAATTTTCCTTTCATTTAGATGTAACCCTTTCCTCCCTCTTTACCGACAGATTGGCTTCGGTGACGATTGCTTTTCCCAAATATCCATTAGGTACACGCGGTTTAATTTTTCACTGTCATTAAGGTCGATAAGTGAGGGAGAGGTTACAAGTTAACTTCAACACACATTCCGCCTGAGATAACTGATACACTGAGAACTCAGATATGTCCTTCAGCAGATGTATAATCGGATTGGGCAATTTGGTGAAGGCGGAAGCAACACGACCTCCAGTTTTCAAGGAATGCCCATGTCGAACTCCCGATCGAAACTGGTCATAGCCGGAATCGCCACATGGTTATCAAGGACTCCATTTTCCAATCCTAAGGTACCAATGGAAACTAGGAATTTCTGAACGTGGACCTGTAACTTATCAACCGCCCCTTCTGCGACTGACTAAGCTGGAGACCCCCAAAATCAACCAATTGATTATTCTGATGGCAAAGTTGAGCTTGTATACTTAATAATTGTTTGCAGGTAGGTTTACTGTCTCTAAGGAAACTAATATTTCAGTCGAGTTCCTGCAAGGCAGAAGAACAGGTAGAAATTACGACACCCACCTCGCCAATGATATACACGGTAATGTCGGCCAGATTGGACCAGACGGCGCTTAATCGAGCCACAAGATCAGGGAAACCCTCGCTGTCGTATTGATGCCTAAGTTGGAACTTATACTGCAGTTGTTCTGCCGGAAATAAGATAAACCAACGGAAGAACGGTTCTCCAGCAGCCGACCCAAATCTGAAACAATTATAATATTTTGGAGCCAATATACGAGATAAACAGCACCAAATGACTTCTGAGAGGAGGACAGCCACACTCTGGTACTATTGAGATCTCAATGGACGCCCTAGAATACGACAACAACTTAATGGGTGGAAGAAGGTGCAGGCTGAGTTTACAGAAGGCCATTTGTTGCTTCACAATAGTTGGTAATCCTTTATTTAGTAAGATCTCAGTGGACGCCCCAGAATACGACAACAACTTAATGGGTGGGAAGAAGATGCAGAATGAGTTTACCGAAGGCCATTTGTTGCTTCACAGTAGTTGGTAATCCTTTATTTAATAAGATATACTTAAAAACGTTAATAACATATAAGTCAATAGTAACTGACAGATAGATTTCAGGATGGTGAACCAATAGGACCAAACAACAAAGTTATTTCTGCTTTCATGACAGACAGTAACTCATTAAAATAAAAAGTTTAACATCTAAAAAAAAGAAAAAAACTTGAAAGCCCTTCAGGAACCCATACAATCTCAACCAGGTAAATCCGACTTCATTACAATTACGGGCAGAGTATTACCATAATAATTTGAAAACCACTCATTAGATAATCAACATCAAACAAGGAAGGTGACCATCATTTAGGAAACTTTTTACAAATTCAGGACTAACATTAAAACGTCTTGTGGGCGCCTTTGCCTATAGCTATTTAGCAACTTCTCAAAACAGGGAAGTAACAATATTCACAATTTTACAAAATCAGCATTTGACAATATTTTAAAATTTACACATCCAGCATTAAACAAAAATTTGGAACGACATTTGGGCACTAACAATTTTGGAATAGAAGGTAACAATGATTTTAAAATTTACATCAGTGCACCATTAAGGATTGAAAGACCTTCAAATCAAGCAACACTACAAGACAGGCAGGGCTGGTGGAGGCAAGGCTTGGCTAGGATGGCTTAGGGTAATGGGCATTTTGATTTCAAGTGGTTCAAGCGGCTCTAAGCACTATGGGACTTAACATCTGAGGTCATCAGTCCCGTAGACTTAGAACTACTTAAACCTAACTAACCGAAGGACAACACACACATCCATGCCTGAGGCAGGATTCGAACCTGCAGCGCGGTTCTGGACTGAGGCGCCTAGAACCACTCGGCCCCTTTGATTTAAACTAAAGTCTGAATTCCACACCATTAAGAACTTAGGTAACTTACAGAGAGATGCCTTGGTAAGCGAGGAGACTAGACGCCTCAATGGCTACCGCAAGACGGGAGGTGGAACACCATGCCTCAGACACCCAGTGAATTGACGGGTAGTGTTTAACACGCTGGGGCCAGTGGTTTCAACACAACGACCAACTTGGGAAGCCTAGGGCAAACAAACAAACATCATGCAAGGCTGAGCATCAAGTAAGTAAATTCCCATTGTCCAATACAAGAATACCAAACGCAAACGCCCCCTCAGACACTGACCAAAATCTAAGTGTTACAGTGACTGCATAATTAGAACCGAGATTAACCACCTAATGATCAGTAACGATCAAACACAGAAATTAATATGATTAAACATCCAACTATTAACAAGACCCCAAAAAACGAATTCACTTAGGTAAACTTGAAACAAAAAGAAATTCTTAAGAGCTAATATCTAAGCATGAGATCACAGAGTAATAAAATATAAAATAATAAATTTATTCTTTTAAGAGAAGTGCTAGATCTCAGCAAGACCTTCCAGTGTGAGCACAGAAAACGAGCCAACATCTTTGGGGCCACTGGCTTCCGCTTATCACGATCACGACCATGCCCAGTGTCCAAATTCATACACAAGTTTATCAAGGAAGATATTCGCATCTTAAACGTCAGGATCGATATTCGATCTCAGTGGTCACTAATATATGCCACAGAACATTTTAAAACCAAACTAATTTCACCCAAGCAAAAATGACAAGAAAACCGAAATGCTGAACAAACTGCAAGAAAAGGAAAACAGTTTAAATAGACTCAAATAAATCATACTTACGGGGAGTTCACACAGAGAGGGGGAGAGCGAATTTAGTAGCTTCAGTACAGAGTGATGGAGAACAGTGGGCAAATCAGCCTAATGGGAGTAAGTCCAGCACCAGAGCAGAGGTGCCAAAATCCACAAACAGAAGTACCTTACCCAAAAATAAGTGTGTTTACCCAGGAGAATCAACTTGATCGCGACACCCACATCAGCAGATGGACTCTCCCTAATGCAGATTACAAGTGACTGCCGATCTAATTCTGTAATCCCATGCTCACCATTCATCCCCCATTCCTCTCTCACACTGCCCCACTGTCTGTCAACAACCTGGCTCAAACTTCCTCCAACCAAATAGCCAACTGCTAGACGACCGAAGTGTAACCGGTGGTGTGACATGCAAATGGATCACGCCAATAAGCAACAATATAGCAGCTAGGAAAACAAGCCGACGTGGCTCAATACTCTCCTGACTTTTCACCCTGTGACTGATCCCATACGAAAGGTAAAGTAAACACTATATGTTGGCAGTCTGAAACACAAGAGGACATTGTAAATGCTATGTGACAGTGGATGACTCAACTCAGACATGGTGAAGCAACTGGTGACTCAGGTGGTACTCAGCACCTCCAGCATCATTGAGAGTGTGTGGTGAACGTTACAGGGTAGTACTTTGAGAGCCTTTGACCCCAGTTTTGTCATGTCAGCTATATGTGTGCTCCGCTGTAATCATTTTGCTCCATAAAACCAGTGCTTTCCTGTACACTACCATAGTAAATAAGTGAGGCGCAATGTTTATGAGTTCAACAATATCCACATATGTAATTCCCACCCCGACCTTTCGTTTGTATATGTCGCCTTTTCCAACAGGATAGGAATCTGCTTGAAAAAAGTTAGTTGCAATGACTTTCGCTCTAACCCTCAGAGTTACATATATTAGGAACATAAGGCCACCACCATAGTTGAGTGACCAGGCGGCTATCAGTCACAACACAGAGTGGACGGGCTCGGAGTTCTAAGCAGTGCTCTGTAGGTGTGCTTGTTTATCTGCTAGTGCAAGGTGCTGCATAATTGTACTGACTTATAATACTGGCCTGCCATGGCATTATCGTATTGACAAGCTGCAATCAAACTAACATTTAACACATCATACACGAGACCAAAGACCAATGAAATAGATAATTTTCTTTGTGACATGATGCATATAGAGCTGCAAGAACTTAGAGGCATCCATTTGTCTATTGTGTCCAGCACAGTATACCTCAAACTCATTGATGAAATGGCCTGTGGCAGTCTCCTTCACCAATCTACCAATGGTTTGCGATTCTGCCATGTTGATGGTGTGAGCATAATAGCAGTTGGCCTTGTTAGTCAAGGGATGAGTACTGTATGCATATTTGAAACGCCATTCGACGTTCCTGCCAACCTCCCAACAGATGTGCTGTGGCCATATGGCACAGTATTGAGCCACACTGAAGAGAAATGGAATACCTTTGAAATTTACACCATACTTAATTCAATTCACCAAGTAAACATAGAATTTCAGAAGCATTTTTCATCATATGTGTTCATTGGCAGTTGCCACACAACTATTGTTTATAAAAATGTTCAACTGAGAACCTACAGCAATTTCTCATCCAGATTCCCCACATAGAACTTCCCCAGCGACCCATGGTGACCTCCCTTTTCCTAACATATGTGGAAGCAGCACAACACGATATGATGGATGGTCAAAATCTGATACCACCTTGAGCCACTACGAGTTCCCAGGGAGGCCCAGCATCGAAAGTGATGCTGATATGTCCATCACTGCACGGTGCAGAAGATCTGGCATCGTCAGCAAATCACAGCGCCTGGAGCACATAGTCACCATCACTGTCGGGACTGAAAGCATGATTCCTGATGACTGTGCAGAAATCCATCCTCTGAAAGATGTTGAGTTGCAGACCCACAAGCAAAAGTTACCCAAATGGCACAGGAAGGTATGACTGTCAGCTGAAGAAGATCGATGGGATGGGGACGTGATGTTGGAGGAAGATGATAAACCATCACAGCATCATCAGCTGTAACAGGTTCCAGTAACGTCATTCAACAGGAGACACCAGACAGTTTGGAACACTCATCCCCTCCTGATGATGCTGAAAATGAGGTGCATTGCGTCGACCCCCAGAATGTGCACTCCCACGAAAATGGCCAGCCACCGATAGTCTCTCAATCTTCTCTTGGTGAGTGGGCAGACAATATGGAGGCAGACCTGCATACATCCATTGCTCCTCTAGTGCCCATGGATTGGTGTGAAGCGTGGAGGGCCCTCCCCATTGGGAGATCACATGCCGCAGTGACACATATCATGCAGTCTGGTGAATGCATGGTGTCCAACGATGCCATGGGCTTGTGCCTCCTCATTGCTCCATCATTTGAGGTGCTTCAATCCTACCACATGGGACAAAAATGGTTCAAATTGTTCTGAGCACTATGGGACTTAACTTCTGAGGTCATCAGTCCCCTAGAACTTAGAACTACTTCAACCTAACTAACATACAGACATCACACACATCCACACCCGAGGCAGGATTGGAACCTGCGACCATAGCGGTAGCACGGTTCTAGACTGAAGCGCCTAGAACCGCTTGGCCACTCCAGCCGGCCCACATGGGACAGTTAATGTCAATGGTGTTCACATTCAAGACCCACATGTTGCATAACATGATAAGAGTGACAGACTTGGAGATGGCCTTCTCCAGGAGGCCCATCCAGAGTTGCATTTAGATCTGTATGCTACACCACCTACAGCCCACCATATGGCAATGGCAAGTGGAACTGCCATCCTCCTCCTTGAAGGCATAGGAGCGATGGACATGATGCACTTGTTGAAAGCACAAGACATAGCACTTTGATTTGGTCTGCATCATTAACATATATGCTCTCTGTGCAACTTCACTCTGTGGTGATAGACATGTCTGCTATTTGGAGAAGGTGGCCCAAATTTTTTAGGGAATCAACGACCATTATATAGAGGGCAGCGATTTTAACTATGTCCTGCAGCCCAAGGACCAGACACTGTATCATGTCCCGTGCCTGCGGCGGCATGCAACATGGCACTCCGTGATATGGCTCTTACAACGTCGCAGTGCATTCCTAATGATGTGGTGCTCCTGGCCGGATGAGGGGATGAAATACACATGGCACTCCAGTGGCTATACCTTATACTGGGCAGTCGCTGGGAGTGTCATCAGCCTGGAGACAAAATACAGGCTCCCCCCAAACAATGGCTGTGCCCTTTGGTAAGGTGCCTGCACTTAAATGTTTGGGAGTGCTGTTGTCTAGCTATGTTCGCCATATGGTTGCAGATACATACCACTGCTCTGATACTGAGCAACAGACTGTATCGAAAGGACATGCGGCTATGAACACAGAATGTCAGCGCCTATCTTGTCTCAAAATTGAACTATTTAGCTCATGTCCTTCCCTTAATGGTTACGATCGCCCACAGATGTCAAGGAACATATGGGCATTTCGTGAGAGCCGATCTCATTTTTAAAGTGCGATATGCCTCCCTGACACTGCCGCAGCGGGCGGGCGGTATCGGTGTAATTAATGTCTACACTCACACGCAAGTACTGTATCTGAGCACTATGCGTCGCATGTGCACCTCTTCCCACGCCAATCTGACGGTTAGCAGATAGCTGAAGTGGAACCACGCACTCTACAATCAACACTTTCCGTGGGATACGTCTCACCATCACTCGCACACATCAGAGAATTCTTGATTGGCCTCAGCTACTTACTTTCAGACCTACCGGCGTCATGGATGCCAGTAAGAAAGATTATGTCCGCCTTTACCAACAGCGACAACCCATCAATATGGTCGCACAACGGCAGCTAGAAGTCGAAAGGAAAAATGTGCGGTATGCAGTCCACACGCCATTCCCACCCATGTTGGTGCGTTTATTGCGGTACATGGCGCTGAACGGAAAATATGCTACACCTCAGCGGCTACTCTCCATTCATATGACTAATGATCTCTTGTGTCGGAGATGCAGAGTCAATGATTAGGACGTGCACAGTCTGACGCGACTAGCGACTGTTGACAGCTTACGCAACACCTACTGGGATTACTGTTGTACCGATTGCTGGAATGTACCTCCTCTGACGATATACTGCGTCCAGACAGAGTATGTTTCCCAACAACCTGTATAAATGCCGTTAATGGGCTAAAAGGTATCGTCCTTTGCCAGAAATTTCGTGATGCACACAAAAGCACACTCGACTTTTGATCCCTACTGACGACGACACACGTGGCTTTCAGGCGCCATCCATAGTACAGGACCCACTTCGCTGATTATTTGGGTTCATTACTTGTGGACCCTCCTCCTCGTTGGAGCATTCCAGATATGAGACATGGTTACTGAAGAAGATCCCTGGAGCGTATTGATTCCCTACAGATGGAATGGGAGAGAGAGACCCTAAAATTTCTTCCTTCCATCTTAGTTAAAAAATAAACCTTTTGGGATAGTGTTATTAGAGAAGCCGTTGAAATTAAATTAGCAAGTAATCTTATAAATAGACGTGGTAGTTTTTGTTCAAATTCTACATGGAATCCTGCTCTTGCCCTTGTCAAAAACAAAGGGACTGTGTTAATGCTTCCTCACCCGTTGATTATTAATTTCACTATCGATAACTCCTGATTTTGGTCATCTTTGGTTTGTGATGGCGCTAGTGTTTACAGTGTGTGTGTGTGTGTGTGTGTGTGTGTGTGTGTGTGTGTGTGTGTGTGTGTGTGTGTGTATGTGTGTGTGTGTATTTTATCTTTCCGGAGTATCTCTGCAAACCGACGTTTTAAATTCCAGCAGCATTTACTTGCAGCAGTTACGCCCTGAAAATAGCGGGGTGTACTGTTATTGGAAAATCAACGGTTTTCGATTACGTCGAGGGAAGGGCGACAAGTGGGAAAACATCTTTTGATTAATAATTTTGAAAAAAATTGTTGCATATGCACTGCTAAGAACTTTCTAGCTACCATTCAGTTTACCATTCCTGGGAATTCAGTAGCCGGTAAATATCCATAACCTGCCTTTGCTTTCAGAAGAAGTAAGGCAGATACGACATTGTAATTGCCAGTCGTTGTATTCATTCTGGACCAATGGGTTCATAATTGTGTCAGGCCTGCAGCAACTGCTACTAAAAAACTGTTAGGAAGTTATTACGAGCCGCAGTGCCTGTAATTTATTGTGAGAATACACAAGGAGTCCCTCTCAAACCTCCAACTTAAGTTAAACCTTTAAACTTTGAATATGTTTTAAAAGCATTACCCACCAAAAAGTTGAATATATATATATATATATATATATATATATATATATATATATATATATATATATATATATATATATATGTTGGGAAGCATACTTTCCATTGCTTAAATTTTGTGTATAATAATTTGCACTAAAAAGGAAATTTGTAATTATTCAACGGTTCAGGTGGATCTCGTCATACTAAAAAACTTATTTCGGCGTCTACTAAAATTCTTGGTCACGATGCTGTATCTGTACAGAAAGGTTAAAGAATGATTTCTGTGGGCGTCGCTTTGGTCAAGCTTATAAATGCTTTCATCTGGTGATGTTGGAGTCAGAGTGTCATCAGTTCCATTTTAGTAAAAACTTAGTGCATTTGTTTTTCATCATCATCATTTGGTGATTCCGTATTTCCATTCACAACTGTACTTGATGGTGGATTCTCAGAGTCGCCAATTGTTTTGTTACAACTCTGGGTATGATTGTTTTTGGCTATCAGCTTCCTTTTCCAGTCTTCTTTTTTGTGCTGATAACCGGATAGTTTTTTTTTTTTTTGACCGCTATACATTTTGGAAAAGACACGCACATAGCTCAAATTAAACAGTGTGAACTATAGAAATACTTAAAAAATCAAAGATTTATCCTTGTACTAAGCCGACCGGTGTGGCCGAGCGGTTCTAAGCGCTTCAGTCTGGAACCGCGCGACCGCTACGGTCGCAGGTACGAATCCTGCCTCGGGCATGTGTTGTTTGATGTCCTTAGGTTAGTTAGGTTTAAGTAGTTCTAAGTTCTAGGGGACTGATGACCTCAGATGTTAAGTCCTATAGTGCCCAGAGCCATTTGAACCTTGTACTAAAAAAGCTAAAACTGTAATTAACATAGCTTCAATATTACATTATGTCAATTGACAAAAAAATTATAGTCCAAACAAAATATATGTTGTATGCTGTGAATTTAAAGAAAGTCTTTTGCTACTGTATATGTATTTTATGCTAACAAATGTTTCTGCAGATTGTAAGCGGTCGTTAAGGCTGTTGTGTCTAGGAATCCTGCATACTCGATTCGCTAGAAAAGCAATCAAACAACTCGAATTAATGAGTTTTATTACAAAAAGACAAGTACAAATACTTAACCTTGATCTGAGAATTCTTGTAGTCCTTTATAGCCTACATCGTCATCCACAAGTGCAATTTCACAGATGTGTCGCAAGCAAAGGGCCGACATACAAAATAATCAGTCTTCTTCAGAATGGACAAACACAAGCAACACTTCCGGTCCTAGCGACCGCAGTACTAAAAGTCTGTCAACTGAACTGCAGTGACTGCTGATTTCTAACTGTGATATGTAGAGATTGCTAATGACATAGGCTATGATGCGTCGGCTAACGATGTGGCTAACACTGAAGCTGCTATCGAAGTGAGTGCCACCAGTCGGGCACTGCACTTACGCCGTCTTCACTTATGGTCCGCTGCTGTCGCATTGTCGTCCTGGAGAGACTGGGATTGGCTGACCTCTTCTCATAGCCTTCTCTTCTCTTTCGTTCCCGACTGGCGTGCTGGCGCTCAGTTTAAGCCGTAACAAAGGAAAATTTCTTGATTTTGAGATTTCATTCGTTTCAGTTATTCATTTACATTATTATAATGAACATAGGCTGAATCAATGAATTAAAATTTGCATCAAGGTCTGGATTCATTGCTTCACCCTATATTTGTTATCATAGATAATGCTAAGACTTAACACATCTCTGGAATATATACTTTCATCTGGTCAAGTATTTATATATTATTACAAAACGCGTTTTAGCGAGGCATTTAACTTAATAAATGTCTTATATTACTGATGCAAAAAATTATTTTCATCAAATAGAAATAGAAATAATTATACCTATGGAATACATTCAAATCTGATACAATTATTGAATCAATTAACAGTTTACCTGGCCGTGATTGGTAAATGTGGCTTCATCACTAAACAAGATACATTGAAACACGGAAAATGCAGGTAAAGTACCTTCTGCAGCATGCAAATTTTTCGCTTAATATCCGTCGATAACTTGTACTGCAATTCTATTTCTGAATCTGTAACCTTTATTACAGAAACTATATTTAATATATAATGGATGTAATAATGTATTTATCTCTGGCTGTATGTAATTAATTGTAATTATAAAGTAAATATTGTAAATTGCTGGGTAACAGCCAAGGAAACTTTATTCTAATGCATCGATAGCAACGACGACATGGCAGTACTTGCGCCGTTGTTCATCTTTGCGTATGTAGGGTCTCTGTCGCGCTGCGAGCAAAGAGGAAGCACAGCAGCTTGAGTCGTGAAAGAGTGTGGAACTTTTAGTTGGGCCCTTCCGCAGATGCCGTGTGCAGTTATGATCGCGCCAGTGTTGGCGCACCTAATTCGTTAACCCTGTGTGATGCACCCTTTGCATATCTTGGCTTTATGTTTTCGTTTTCTTCAAAGGCAAAGAGAAAATATGAAGCGGTAACTCAGCGTAAAGCCTGGATCTACCGTCATGTATTTTTGATTTTCAAGTGTTAAAAAACATAAGATGTTTTCCTGTTCCTCAGTAAGAGGAAGGACTCGCGCTCTGCTAATGAACGAAGGTAGACGCACTATATTTTAGAGCGTAATCGGCGGTAGCCATTTTTGTTGAGAGAATGAGTATGAAGTATGTATTTTTATAGAATGTAGCATTATTTTACCAATGAATTTGTATGATTCACTATCTCAAGTGGTACTGAAATATATAAAAATTCAAGAAACCCACCTGTGTTCTTCGGAGTTACCACGAAGACCCGATTACAATATCATGGACGCGGTCAAGATTTTGTAGGTGGACACGGCGATGGGACGTAGTATTATTAATTGGCATAGCCCAGCTTATTGTGCTTGTCCGACACGCCGAAAAATTAATTTCCATATATCAAAACATTTATTATATATTTTTATTATACGGCCAGTATTGAGATCACGGTAGGAGGGGACAGGTGGAGAAAGCTGCGTTTCTAACTATTGCCTGTCCCATAATTATCCGTGCATCTGGAGACGACTCGGGGTTCTCAACCAGCAGCAGCAGTAGCAGCTTAGCATTGTCGTCGGCTGCATTCCTCGTCGTCCGCACAGCTACAACATCATAAGACTGTTAAATGACAAAATATAACAAGTTTTGTAGTGTCATTACCCAGTGGCGTTTCTTTCACAAAGTATGACTAACCCACAATAGTTAAAACTTGTATGGCACCTGTGTTGTCATCGTCCTCAGACGTTATTACCAAGCAGGGTCCCTTTCATTTCCATGCAATCACTGGATGTCGTAAAAATATGGAAACTGATTAAGTATTTCCTGCCAGTTTTGTTTGTTTTCTAATGACCAGTTTCAATCTATATTTTTCTGTCTCAGTGACTATATTGCATAACAGAGGCTTAAATAATTTCAGTTTTGAGTATTAACTACATTCACTTAAAGTAATGTAAAATTTCACTGGCAAAACTAATAACTAAAGATACAGCACAAATTAAGAGTCCGCAATTTCATTTATTCTGTATTTAGCTTAGCGAGTGACTTCTGCTGGCTTGGTATGTATTTTATTGTTGCTGTGTTAAAAGAAAAATCAGCTGTTCGTTTGCGTTAAGTTAATTGCTTGCCTTTTTCTAAATTTTGCATTACGTTACACTGAGGTTACTGAAAGTCATTTTTTACATAAGATAGTTTTGATTCAGCAAGTCATTTATTTAACCAGTAACTTCAAGTAACTTTGCTTTCAAAATTTAGCATTTCAGAATAAGTAACTTCAGCCTCAGTGCTTTCTGATTCATTTGTTTTCTTGTGGATTGTTGTATTGTGGAAAATCGTGACTACCCTCTCTTGGCACGCCAGTGATTATTTGTTTAAAATTCTTAGCCATTACCTTTCTTAAGATTCTGGAGATTCATTGCTCTAGTGAGCTGGCGACCGTTTATTTACCCCTTTTTACATAATCAGTATTTCTTTGTATTATCAGTATTTTTTGTATAAAATTTTGAATGGAATCCCTTTCCCTCTTGTGTAGCTGGTGAGCGAATGCACTATATTCCACACATTTCAAAATCATTTTTAGTATTTAGATTAGGTTTAGAATAGATTCTTCCTTCAGAAGGGTCTGTTGTACACCTTCCTTCTACTAACCGGAATTATTTTTCTTCGGTAACGAGAGCCTTACTCACTATAAAATTTCATTAGACATACGCGATCACAG
Source organism: Schistocerca piceifrons (assembly GCF_021461385.2). Lineage (NCBI taxonomy): Eukaryota > Metazoa > Arthropoda > Insecta > Orthoptera > Acrididae > Schistocerca > Schistocerca piceifrons. The sequence goes on from NC_060143.1 coordinate 305,751,838, forward strand.
TCAGTTATATTTCAGTCCAGTAGGCCGACTGAGAAGGGGGGAGCCGCGCGGAGTGGCCGGTTGGTTAGAGGCGCCATGTCACGGATTGCATGGCTCCTCCCGCCGGAGGTTCGACTCCTCCCTCGGGCATGGGTGTGTGTGTTGTTGTTAGCGTAAGTTAGTTTAAGTAGTGTGTAAGTCTAGAGACCGATGACCTCAGCATTTTGGTCCCTTAGGAATTCTCACACATTTGAACATTTGAGAAGGGGGAGGTTACTGCGTGATAGGTCTGGAATATCCTGTCTTAACGCCCATGTACAGAAGTTAACACGATTTTTATAACCGCTTCAGTGTAGCTCTTGATAGAGAGAGATGCGTTAGAGACGGAAACTACGACTATGTCGACGAAGAATGTGATGCACACTTGCCTGACTCATGCCACTACCTCGTGCGACTGCGTGGGAGCTAATGTGAAACAGCAGGAAGAACATTAATTTCCAGATCTTCCGTCATCACTTGTTTCCTTCTGTTATGTTGTCTAGGTGTTACACTACCACTTTCAAGTAACGGGTCGAAGAAGTTGATAAATAATTGGGGGATGGTTGGCGTCTATTGGGATATCTTGCCGCATACACCGTACGATCTCCATGCACCATGAGCAGATGTTGGTTTATTCTGCGTAGGTAAATCCCATCATCTACTCACGACCCACTGCTTGAACTGTCACACACTAACTGACTAACAAGTCGCAATGCACTGAAGGAAGGCACAAAATCCAAAATCAGTGTAAGCCAACCTAGCAAAATCGCACCTAGCAACCATGCAGGCTGAATGGCAGAAACAGGTGCCTCGGTGGAGACTTGTCAGAATACGAGTACGATCTCTCTCAAATGACTCCCCTTAGGATCCTGCGACAAACACCAATGACATTTTAATTTATCCGACTTTTAGTCTGTTAAAGTCAATAAGCATTGTCCCATTTAAATAAAGTTTATGTTTGCATAAAAAAATTAATTTTCTACTTATTATTAAAATCTGTTTATTCGCTGACAATACTAGCCCCCGAACTACCAATGCATTCTGTGAACACCGCACATCAATAGCACAATTTCCGCGTTATTTGTGGTGTAAGTTTTAGGTAATTCACCCTGTATAGTACTTAATGGTATTTTGATAATAGGAATGAATAGGAAAGGCATAAGTAAATTTGGGACTGAAAATAAATTTTCAAAAACAGATTGGATTTGCATCGTCCACGAGGACTCTGCAAATAACTTTCCAATAACTGATTGTAATTTAAGTGTACAGTACTTCGTAGTCAGTTAGTTTGATTTCGACTATCGAGAAACCCTCGGTAGCTGTACACGAAAAATAACTTTCCAGTGTAGTTGCCGAGAAAATTACTACTTCCCCTATGTCTGAAAACGAATATCACCTCAGCACGTGCACATCATCAGCTGTAAAATAATAACATAAACGGCTCATGGCTCGCCCGACCCGCGCCAGAAATTGTATCTTTCCGAAATGCGAGGCCATCAGGAACTCCCACTTCTCTCTCCTTGCCGGCCGCGGTGGCCGAGCGGTTCTAGGCGCTCAGTCCGGAACCACGCGACTGCTAAGGTCGCAGGTTAGAATCCTGCCTCGGGCATGGATGTGTGTGATGTCCTTAGGTTAGTTAGGTTTAAGTAGTTCGAAGTCTAGGGGACTGATGACCACAGATGTTAAGTCCCATAGTGCTCAGAGCCATTTTTCTCTCTCCTTCATTTCTAGCGAAGTCCTGCATATCCCACAAATCTGGAGGAAGTCTGTGATGATGAGCAGGCCACATTCCATTGTTAGTTGAAATGCTTTGCCGCCACTTTCTTCCGACCTCTTATACAGTCTCAAGTGTGTAACTGTGTCGTGTGGATGACTGCGATGAGATCTTGTTCAGTGAAGTGTTGTAAATGAAGGCAAGGCAGAGAGTGAAACCCGGTGCCTGCACATAGCCTATTCCTCTGGGAAGCTGCTAGGAAGGCAGCTATCAACTGATAAAAGTTGACCATTTTAGACATTTAGTAACACTCTCCGGTTTATTAATGATATGAGTAACCTAATATTCAGTACCACACAAAAGAGGTGTCGATTCCGAGGAATAACGTTGACCGAAAGTATGCTAGCAAAATGATTATTGATACTTATCGAAGAGCTAAGTACACTACCCAACGACGATCGGAAACAAATTTGGCATTCAAATAAATTATTATACGCAACGTTGCGCGACTCCGATGCGGGTGTATAAGCACCGACATGTACGCAAAGGATTAGTGTGGCATTCGTGTGTTCCCGATGTGCGTGCGGTAAATGCGAAAACGTGAACCACGGCGACGCTATTACCAAGTGCTCCCAAACAGGACCAGCGTGCTGTTATTGTTTTTTTAGCTGCCGAAGGACAAACACTGGCTGACATCCATTGGAGAATGAAGAATGTGCATACGGGCAGCATCTCTTGTCGAAAACCACCGTTGTGGAATTGTGCGCCAAGTTCATGATAATGCGCGTCCATATCCAAACATAGTCACAACGCAGACGTTACGGCAACTGAAGTGGGAGACACTCAAGCACTCGCCGTATAGTCCTGATCTCTTCCCATGTGATTACTATGCCTTCCGTCCCTTAAAAAAAATGCCCTGAAGGGGCAACGATTACTGCCTGACGAGGACGCGCAGCAGGCAGTTAAGGACCACTTCACGCATCAGGACACGGTGTTTTACCAAACGGCTATCTTCAACCTGGTGTGCAAGTAGGATGATTGCCTCAATGCCCACGGTGATTTTGCCTGATTGGCATACCGATTCTTGACTCTACGTCTTCCAACGTAAGCATATTCATCGCGCCTAATAATTTAGCGTATTTAGCCCAATTTTAATACATTATGCAACTAAGATAGATCGAAATATTAATCATTCAATGATAATTTATGGTCGCCAGCTCATATTTGAGCAAAAGGTATGAACTGGTGAGGAGGTAGGCGCAAGTGGAGAGGAAGTGGGCATCCGCAGTTAGGTCATCAAATAAATAACACGATACTACGTGCCAAAAAACTGACCCCGAATAGGTTTACTGTTAAATTAGGGTATACATCTGTGCCTGCAAAAAGGGAGAGGCAACCAAGGGAACCATAAGTGCAGCTCCAAAAGGTCTGTCATGGCATAGGAGGGCGGAACAGGTCCGTATTAACACGACAAGCACCGACAGGCAAGAGAGAGCCGCGATTCTGCATAGTTATTTGTGTGTTCGCACCTGTAGTAACACGTGATTCCTCTCAAGTCACGAAGACGTTGAACAAATTTCTTTGAAGGCGTCCCATATTCATCACCCCTCTCTGTAAAAGCCCTAATACTTCAGCATTCCACGCTGAAGGGGTGAGACGGCGACGGTTCCCAGCGTCCAAACTCGCTAACGCATCTCAGTGACGAGAATGGATTTTTTTTTTTTTTTACTTTATTAAGAATTTATCAGGTCTGTCCTCTCCAATGCTTCTGAAAACAGTGAGGAGATGAGCCTCAGGAAGAACGAGGAAGGATTTCCTGAGACTGTGGCAGACACCTCCCAATCTCTGAACCTTGGGTGGCACAGCAACACAGCCCCTCTGAATACTGAATTGTACCTCAGCGCGCCTAGGGCTAACCAACGAGACAAATCAGAAATCCTGCTTGGTTCTGCAGTGTTGTCGTCTCCACTGTAGTGCCTTGTACCAAGGGAGCGAGGATGCTGTTATGGGTGGCCGGTATCCTCTTTCTACAACACAAACGCACTCATGAATTAACACGGTTCTTCATTTACTTGTGCAGGATACTTAACTTCAATAGAATCTATGATCATGGTACAAGCTCTTCAGTAATAGTTCCCTTGCAGACAATATCGGTAATCGTAGCCTGAGACGTGAACAGAGCCCACTCTGCAATTGACAGACGCCAAACTGGAATGTGAGTTAATGAGTCAGTGAGGACCTCCAGTCAGCGGCGGTGGCCTAAATACCGTGTTTGTCTGGCCTCTCTCGTGATAGGCGCACTTCATCCACCAGCTACTATGGATCTTCGCGCGACATCTTTGCCTACCGGTGAGCTGGCGACAGCTTACGCCAGCACATTCCTCCACCTAAGTACTGTAGTTCAGTTAGAAACAAGTCACTTTTTTCGGGACGACACTTGAGTCCTTCTTCTGACAACACTTGGAAAAAGTACGCAAATTGTGTTCCCCTGGTGTACGCCCTGAAGCGACAATATCGACAAGATAGTTTGAACAAAGTGGGACTTTTGCAGTCAGCTGTTCGAAGTAACGTTGAAAAATAGCGGTGCGGTAGCACTGCCGAAGGGCGAACGCAAATACTTGAACAGTCCTAAGTCTGTATTTACAACAAATACCTTCTGTTATTCTTCATCCAGTAGAATTTGCAAGTGGGCGTCACGCAATCTATCTTAAAAAAGTATTGTTGTGCACCAGGCCTGCCTATGAGTTCCTCAGGGCGAGGTAACGCATACGTGTCAGCTACTGTCTGTGGGTTGGCTGTAGACTTGAAGTCAGCCCAAATGCGAATGCGACCAGAAGGCTCAGGCAACAAAATGTGAAGACTTTCCCACTGACTAGCTTGACTGGAGCAATTACATGATTATCTTGTAATTCTTTCAGTTCATTGGCTACTTTGTCTCTTACAGCAACTGGAATGGGTCGGGCCCGGGAAAACTTAGGTGTGCATTGTTTTTCAGTGTAACATGCGCTGCAAAGTTATTAGCTTTTCCCATTCCTTCTGATAATCAGGAAATTCTTTGAGCAAGCTAGCCACACTGTCTTTTGGTTCATAAGCAGACACTGAAAGTATGTTGTCTTGGATGCTAAGTCCAACGGAATCAAAGGCCTCTAAACCGAATATGTCCTCACTGTCTCTTTGATTTTAACACAGTAAAATTCCCTTTCGTAGTAGGAGATTTGTAAGTGGCAGGGAAACTACACTGTCCAAGCACTGGAATTTCCTGTCCGTTGTAAGCAGTGAACTGCTTGCTAGGTTTAGAAAGGCGTGGTGAGGCTAACTGTTCGTACGTGTCACGATTAAGCAAAGTTACTGAGGCACATGTGACTAGCTGAAAGTTCACACGACGGCCAGAAACTCGTAATGAGACAAATAGTTTGTTGGAACGTCGTTGCACAGCCCTAGAGCGAGAAGGAAGCATAACCTTCATCTTACGTTTGTCAGAATCTGTTGTAGGTTTTGAAAACACAGCGTTCATTGCATGTGCACGAGCATGTTTCTTCTGGGAGCGTGAAAAGTTGGCGTGTTTGTGCCGTTGCAAACAAATTGCTTGGACATGGCCTTCCTCCACACGTGTAACACGTTGCGTTACGTGGTTGGCAGTCCTGTATTTTAGGGCGAGCAAAGCATCTGGGGCAAGACTTCACTAAATTCACAGGTCGGTTTACATGTTTATGTGGCTGTCGGCGCGGTTGTGGACGCGCTCGCTGTTGTGGCTGCTTGGGGCGGTCGCGAACAAGGGCAACGCCACCTAGGTGGCGTTGACAAGGGGTGACTCGACCCACCAAATCGGGGCTGGTCAAACTTATGGGCCGCTGAGGCACCCGAATCATATTGCTCTAGGATTTGAAATGCTTGAGGAAGTGATGGATCAGAGTACTTAAGAAACTGTTCCCGTATTCTAGGATCTGGGATATTGAATGTTATTGCACCCCGTATCATGAGAGCACTGTAAAAGTTGCCACAACTACACTTAAATTTACACTTCCAAGTTATGCCCATTAATTCTTTGTACCACTGGCAATACATCTGTTCCGACTTTTTCTGCAAGGGAAAGAACTGATATCTAGCTGCAGCTACTTGAATTTGCTGGTCATAGTATTTAGTTAAAGCAGCGATTAGTTGGTCATAGCTGACCCTCGTCGGGAGACGCAGTTTGGAATAGTTTTTGTATTAACCTGAACGCTGGGGATCCCGCAATCGAAAGGAAGTATTGTAACTTTACAGTACCTTCAACATAATGAATTTGACAGTGTGTTTCGAACTGTGTCAGGTAATCAGGTCATTTCTCTTCCGTGTTGTTAAATTGCCGGAACGTTGATACACTGTTGGGCTCGTTGGTTGGTTTGTTGTGGTTGTGCGGCCGGCGCAGCTTGTGTAGCCATGACTTGTCCCATCAGGATATAGTACAGGAGAGGTCATCTTCTCAACAGTGTCTTATCTCTTCCCACTCCTATTAACACTTACGCCACTCGCTTAAGCTGTTTTCACGGCATCCACCCTCGTAGGCCACGCTTACACGCATACTCAGCGTTTCCGTATTCGATATTTCGGCGACCAGAGCCAGGGGACAGGGATTTCTTAAATGGCTCGCCATCGACAGCCGTAGCGCCATTATTCAGGTCTACTCGGAGCTCCCTCAGTGCGATAACGCCGGCTGCGTTTGGCCGCACTTCCATGGAGATATGGCGCCCACCCCACGTCCAGGCTGTCTGCTCGCCTCAGCAAGAACTCCCCTCGCTGGTGGTCGCAGAACTGACCGGGAGTGCTTGATATAAACGGACGAAAACACTTGTTGTAAGTAATGTGCGTAGCTGAAGCCAAAGCGGCAGAGCAGCTTCGAAAACAACGCAAGTTAGTCCTAGATAATGATGACGAGAATTCCATTCGCTATAAAATCCCAAGTATGGATTTATTTATGTACTATCAATCTACAATAAATGCACGACCAAGTGAACAATATATCAAAATATACTTTGTCATTTTTGTTCCCAGTTTATTATTCACTTCCGTTTTTGCACAGTAAAAAAACTGACAACACTTCTAAGTTTTTTCTGTGTGGTTCCTGCCCTTAAAAGTCAAAATATTTTTGTAGGCAGAAAAATGATATCACTATATCACAAGAAGCTATAGTCGGAAAACTGAAAGAACGAATCTGTGACAGTGTCAGATTAAAGTTCTCCATTCAGCCTTTCACCACAAAATACTTTCTTCACTGAACAAAGGAATCCGATGTTTGGGCTCCTGTTTATGACACTTCTCAGTTTGTTCTATGCGTGTGCTTCCACTTTCCGTTGGGCACGACTGAGGAATTTGTGAAATTTCTCAATAATTGACCTTGAGTCTGCCAGTGCGGACACGTGGCTTCTAATTTTGTTACAGAAAAATCAAGAGAATTTTGTCTTAATGTTAATTAAATACTGTTGCACATTTTTGCATTCAAATGTTGCTTGTGTCTCTCTGATGCGTACGAGATCACCTGGCGAGGAACTGTTTACTAAATAAGATGAAAGAAGTATTTAATTTATAATTAAATATTGAAGTATTAATTTTATTGCAGTTAACAACAAATGAATTTTATTTCATGTTGACTTAATGGCTTAAAAACTGTCAAAATAATTCATTTCAGCTTCCAACAAAGTATCCCACCTAGTGAGGATGGACTGAAGGGGTAATCATACCTGACGTAGGCTCTCTCTGTAGGGGCTTTTGAAAACACCTGTGTTAAATAAAATATAATCTTAAAACGACTAATTCATTTTTACAGGTTTTTGGACCTTTAAAATTAATATACTTAAATTTTACTCATACCGTTTTAATTAATCGTATCAAATTTATGACATTGTCATAATTGGAGCTTATTTTTTCTGCAACACAATGAAAGCCATGAGCAAGACATGTAATTTGTTTTACATTTGAGAAGAATATTTTATTGCTTTCCTGGCCTTCAGCATGTAGGGAGCAACATTACTTGACATCAAAAGGACTCTGCATTTATTTGGATTGTTTGACTACAGAATACATAAAATATAAGAAGCATTTTCTCAGAAAATTATTTACAGAAATGGAGACCTAAATGAGACAAAATAATTAATTAGGCTGTTATTGAGTTACAATATCTGATTGAAACTTACACAACCCGTATCAAAGAAACGAGCAGTTGTGCAGTTATTTGCTTGTTGAAGGACTTTACAACATACTAGATAGGGTTTACCAGGACCACCATCGGTTAATTTTCCTACTGTTAGGTTAGCAACATACTGCCCAGTAAGATCAATTTTTCATCTTCAGATGTCCATATGTCTGAAGTTCCCAAGTACTCGCGAATTTTATCCAGTACTTGGTTAGCAAGGCAGCATGTGCTGTTACGAGCGTGTGAGCAGTTTTCATTTATATTTACAAAAAAACTGAATTTATTTTGACTAATACATTACGTAGGTCAGCCTGATTATAACTTTTTGGAAAGTAATTTTTCCTCAATGGCACGAGATTAGGGACATCTTGTGATGCGTACTTGTCCAAAAACATTTAAAAGGTGAGTTTCTGAGTTTCTCAAGTAGTTTATTCGCTTCTACAAAAACAGCGCACAAATCAATTTAAAAATTATTTTGCGGTGGCTTAGGTGTGGAAACAGTAATAAATGACTAGGTTTGGTGTGTTTCAGAGTCTTTTGGTTTTCGCTTTCTCTGTCATATGTGATTCAGATGCGACATGCTGTTGGACTTGAAATTTTATAGTACGTTTTATATGAAATTATAAAAGATCTCCGGGTTATATGGCTATGATTTATAGGAAACCTGGCATTCATATTTAATTAATTATTCATACTAATATTATATATGAGGAAGTAACTCTGTCTGTCGCTTTCACGACTAAACCTCAGAATCGATTTTGATAAAATTTGCCATGCAGATAGCTTGAACGCTGAGGAAGAACGTAGGCTACTTTAAAAGATGTGTAATACCACATATTTATTGGTTTGACGGACATAAATCGAAATATGGAACATCTACAGTATTTACTCTTTGATTTTAAACGTTATCATACTTGTGAAAATGCTTTTATTGTGTGATATGGTCTACATAATACGATTCCACGTAATGTATACAGTGTTTATACAATCCTCTATGTGTTTAATCTATACTTCCATACTAGTATCAGTCACAGAGCCGTCACGTTTTAGCCGGTGAGCGTCACACGTCCCTTATAGCTTCCAAGGCGCTTCAAGACTCACAACGAGGACGTAATATAAAAGCAGAACGACAAACAGAGTGTCGTACCTTTACATGTGAAGGGTGGGAGGTTTTTGGTGAGGCTGCATTTGATTATGATCTAATAACTATGTTAATCACAAATTAATCATCATAGCGGATGATAAAAAATTCTGGCACAATAACGCATTAAAATGGAAGGGAGAAACGTTTGGTATGTGTTGTTCTGGTGGGAAAACTCATATCCAGTACTAGGTGAGCCAGGGGAACCACTAAATCTCTACTTCTGCACTAATGTAATGAATCGAGGCATTTTCTTACATATAATTAGAAAATATAATGCATACTTTCAAATTCGACATACTGTAAAATAATAGAAACACGTTCGTTATACACCTACATACCGAAATTGCATACGTTTTTATACATACATCTCTGCAACACTATATATACCAATGTCTCATAAAAATACTAGCTAACTTACCATCACTCACCATAACAAAACTACTGATATGCAAGCGAAGCAGCGGGCAACAGCTAGCTTTTTTACTTTTATGGTACGTGAAGTATAGAACTCAAATATCGCTCTCCCAATGCCATTCGAGGCAACTCTCAAAAGCTAGCGAGAAAATCGACATGGAAATTTACTGAGGAACTACACACATAAAAAAAGTTTTGCATCACCCTGGTCCCCAGAACTGCTGAAGATAGACGTTGACTGTGGATATTGTGTCACAGACACAGTCAATTTGATTGTTCAGAGATGTCACTAAACCCGCCCAAAGATGTAAACGACCATCCATGAGCAGCGTCTATTAGACGGAGGGGTTTCGGCAGCCGATCAGTTCCAGTCATTCCACCAGGAAAGAGGTACATGGGTCGTGTTGTCTGTAGTTCAAGAATGCCTAGACGGTCAATACCGCGTTGTTACTTTGCGCCAGGAGGGGCACTCAACAAGGGAAGTGTGCAGGCGTCTTGGAGTGAACCAAAGCGATGTTGTTCAGACATGGAGGAGATACAGAGAGATATGAAGTATCGATAACATGCCTCGCTCAGGCTATTACTGCAATGGATAACGGCTACCTACTGATTATGGCTCGGAGGAACCCTGACAGCAACGCCACCATGTTGAATAATGCTTTTGGTGCAACCACAGGACGTCGTGTTACGACTCAAACTGTGCGCAATAGGTTCCATGATGCGCAACTTCACTGCCGACATCCATGACGAGGTCCATCTTTGCAACCACGACACCATGCAGTGCAGTACAGATGGGCCCAGCAACATGCCAAATGGACCGCTCAGGATTGGCATTCCTTTGTCTTCACCGATGAGTGCCGCATATGCCTTCAACCAGACAATCGTCGGAGACGTGTTTGGAGGCAACGCGGTCAGGCTGAACGCCATAGGCACACTGTCCAGTGAGTGCAGCAAGGTGGAGGTTTCCTGCTGTTTTGGGGTGGCATTATGTGGGTTCGACCTACGTCGCTGACTGTCAAGGAAGGCACCGTAACAGCTGTACGATACGTGAATGCCATTCTCATTCCACTTCATGGACGACAATTCGCGCCCCATCTTTTGAATGACTTCCTTCAGGATAACGACATCGCTTGACTAGAGTGGCCAGCATGTTCTCCAGACATGAACAGTACCTAATATGCCTGGGATAGAATTAAAATGGCTGTATATGGACGACGTGGCCCACCAACCACTCTCAGGGATCTACGCCGAATCGCCATTGAGGAGTGGGACAATCTGGACCCTTAGTGCCTTGATGAACTTATGCATGGTATGCCACGACGAATACAGGCATGCAGCAATCCAAGAGGACGTGCTACTGGGTATTAGAGGTACCCGTGTGTTCAGCAATCTGGTCCACCACCTCTGACGGTCTTGATGTATGATGGTACAACATGCAATTGTGTGGTTTTCATGAGCAATAAAAAGGGCAGAAATGATGTTTATGTTGATCTCTATTCCAATTTTACGTACAGGTTCCGGTACTCTCGGAATCGAGGTGATGCAAAACTTTTTTGATGTGTGTATAATCCACTGAAGGTAAGACGATTATGGCGAATAGCCGTGTGGCTCACTCAGTAGCGTTGGTGAATAGTGGCTGGATAATCAATCAAGTTCCGGTATACATGCCGACGTCGCAAGCTGAAGATGAACAGATAGAGAAAGTGTATGAGGATATTGAAAGGGTAATGCAGTATGTAAAGGGGGACGAAAATCTAATAGTTATGGGCGACTGGAATGCAGTTGTAGGGGAAGGAGTAGAAGAAAAGGTTACAGGAGAATAGGGGCTTGGGACAAGGAATGAAAGAGGAGAAATACTAATTGAGTTCTGTAACAAGTTTCAGCTAAAAATAGCGAATACCCTGTTGAAGAATCACAAGAGGAGGAGGTATACTTGGAAAAGGCCGGGAGATACGGGAAGATTTCAATTAGATTACATTATGGTCAGACAGAGATTCCGAAATCAGATACTGGATTGTAAGGCGTACCCAGGAGCAGATATAGACTCAGATCACAATATAGTAGTATGAAGAGTAGGCTGAAGTTCAAGACATTAGTCAGGAAGAATCAATACGCAAAGAAGTGGGATATGGAAGTACTAAGGAATGACGAGATACGTTTGAAGTTCTCTAACGCTATAGATACAGCAATAAGGAATAGCGCAGTAGGCAGTACAGTTGAAGAGGAATGGATATCTCTAAAAAGAGCCATCACAGAAATTGGGAAGGAAAACATAGGTACAAAGAAGTTAGCTGCGAAGAAACCGTGGGTAACAGAAGAAATGCTTCAGTTGATTGATGAAAGGAGGAAGTACAAACATGTTCCGGGAAAATCAGGAATACAGAAATACAAGTCGCTGAGGAATGAAATAAATAGGAAGTGCAGGGAAGCTAACACGAAATGGCTGCAGGAAAAATGTGAAGACATCGAAAAGATATGATTGTCAGAAGGACAGACTCAGCATACAGGAAAGTCAAAACAACCTTTGGTGACATTAAAAGCAACAGTGGTAACATTAAGAGTGCAACGGGAATTCCACTATTAAATGCAGAGGAGAGAGCAGATAGATGGAAAGAATACATTGAAAGCCTATATGAGGGTGAAGATTTGTCTGATGTGATAGAAGAAGAAACAGGCGTCGATTTAGAAGAGAGAGGGGATCCAGTATTAGAATCGGAATTTAAAAGAGCTTTGGAGGACTTTCGGTCAAATAAGGCAGAAGGGATAGATAACATTCCATCAGAATTTCTAAAATCATTGGGGGAAGTGGCAACAAAACGACTATTCACGTTGGTGTGTAGAATATATGAGGCTGGTGATATACCATCTGACTTTCGGAAAAGCATCATCTGTGGTGTCACCGCCAGACACCACACTTGCTAGGTGGTAGCCTTTAAATCGGCCGCGGTCCATTAGTATACGTCGGACCCGCGTGTCGCCACTGTCAGTGATTGCAGACCGAGCGCCACCACACGGCAGGTCTAGAGAGACTTCCTAGCACTCGCCCCAGTTGTACAGACGACTTTGCTAGCGATGCTACACTGACAAATACGCTCTCATTTGCCGAGACGATAGTTAGCATAGCCTTCAGCTACATCATTTGCTACGACCTAGCACACCTCACGCCAGACTGTGTGAGCTTAAACGCGTGCCTTCCGGCTACCAGTCATAGTGGATTGGCTGCCGGGTCAGTCCACTACATCATCCACACAATTCCGAAGACGGCAAGAGCTGCCAAGTGCGAGAATTATCGCACAATCAGCTTAACAGCTCACGCATCGAAGCTGCTTACAAGAATAATATATAGAAGAATGAAAAAGAAAATTGAGAATGCGCTAGGTGACGATCAGTTTGGCTTTAGGAAAAGTAAAGGGACGAGAGAGGCAATTCTGACGTTACGGCTAATAATGAAAGCAAGGCTAAAGAAAAATCAAAACACATTCACAGGATTTGTCGACCTGGAAAAAGCGTTCGACAATATAAAATGGTGCAAGCTGTTCGAGATTCTGAAAAAAGTAGGGGTAAGCTATAGGGAGAGACGGGTCATATAAAATACACTCCTGGAAATGGAAAAAAGAACACATTGACACCGGTGTGTCAGACCCACCATACTTGCTCCGGACACTGCGAGAGGGCTGTACAAGCAATGATCACACGCACGGCACAGCGGACACACCAGGAACCGCGGTGTTGGCCGTCGAATGGCGCTAGCTGCGCAGCATTTGTGCACCGCCGCCGTCAGTGTCAGCCAGTTTGCCGTGGCATACGGAGCTCCATCGCAGTCTTTAACACTGGTAGCATGCCGCGACAGCGTGGACGTGAACCGTATGTGCAGTTGACGGACTTTGAGCGTGGGCGTATAGTGGGCATGCGAGAGGCCGGGTGGACGTACCGCCGAATTGCTCAACACGTGGGGCGTGAGGTCTCCACAGTACATCGATGTTGTCGCCAGTGGTCGGCGGAAGGTGCACGTGCCCGTCGACCTGGGACCGGACCGCAGCGACGCACGGATGCACGCCAAGACCGTAGGATCCTACGCAGTGCCGTAGGGGACCGCACTGCCACTTCCCAGCAAATTAGGAACACTGTTGCTCCTGGGGTATCGGTGAGGACCATTCGCAACCGTCACCATGAAGCTGGGCTACGGTCCCGCACACCGTTAGGCCGTCTTCCGCTCACGCCCCAACATCATGCAGCCCGCCTCCAGTGGTGTCGCGACAGGCGTGAATGGAGGGACGAATGGAGACGTGTCGTCTTCAGCGATGAGAGTCGCTTCTGCCTTGGTGCCAATGATGGTCGTATGCGTGTTTGGCGCCGTGCAGGTGAGCGCCACAATCAGGACTGCATACCACCGAGGCACACAGGGCCAACACCCGGCATCATGGTGTGGGGAGCGATCTCCTACACTGGCCGTACACCACTGGTGATCGTCGAGGGGACACTGAATAGTGCACGGTACATCCAAACCGTCATCGAACCCATCGTTCTACCATTCCTAGACCGGCAAGGGAACTTGCTGTTCCAACAGGACAATGCACGTCCGCATGTATCCCGTGCCACCCAACGTGCTCTAGAAGGTGTAAGCCAACTACCCTGGCCAGCAAGATCTCCGGATCTGTCCCCCATTGAGCATGTTTGGGACTGGATGAAGCGTCGTCTCACGCGGTCTGCACGTCCAGCACGAACGCTGGTCCAACTGAGGCGCCAGGTGGAAATGGCATGGCAAGCCGTTCCACAGGACTACATCCAGCATCTCTACGATCGTCTCCATGGGAGAATAGCAGCCTGCATTGCTGCGAAAGGTGGATATACACTGTACTAGTGCCGACATTGTGCATGCTCTGTTGCCTGTGTCTATGTGCCTGTGGTTCTGTCAGTGTGATCATGTGATGTATCTGACCCCAGGAATGTGTCAATAAAGTTTCCCCTTCCTGTGACAATGAATTCACGGTGTTCTTATTTCAATTTCCAGGAGTGTATGTACAACAACCAAGAGGGAATAATAAGAGTGGACGATCAAGAACGAAGTGCTCGTATTAAGAAGGGTGTAAGACAAGGCTGTAGCCTTTCGCCCCTACTCTTCAATCTGTACATCGAGGAAGCAATGATGGAAATAAAAGAAAGGTTCAGGAGTGGAATTAAAATACAAGGTGAAAGGATATCAATGATACGATTCGCTGATGACATTGCTATCCTGAGCGAAAGTGAAGAAGAATTAAATGATCTGCTGAACGGAATGAACAGTCTAATGAGTACACAGTATGGTTTGAGAGTAAATCAGAAAAAGACGAAGGTAATGAGAAGTAGTAGAAATGAGAACAGCGAGAAACTTAACATCAGGGTTGATGGTCACGAAGTCAATGAAGTTAAGGAATTTTGCTACCTAGGCAGTAAAATAACCAATGACGGACGGAGCAAGGAGGACATCAAAAGCAGACTCGCTATGACAAAAAAGGCATTTCTGGTCAAGAGAAGTCTACTAATATCGAATACCGGCCTTAATTTGAGGAAGAAATTTCTGAGGATGTACGTCTGGAGTACAGCATTGTATGGTAGTGAAACATGGACTGTGGGAAAACCGGAACAGAAGAGAATCGAAGCACCTGAGATGTGGTGCTACAGACGAATGTTGAAAATTAGGTGGACTGATAAGGTAAGGAATGAGGAGGTTCTACGCAGAATCGGAGAGGAAAGGAATATGTGGAAAACACTGATAAGGAGAAGGGACAGGATGATAGGACATCTGCTAAGACATGAGGGAATGACTTCCATGGCACTAGAGGGAGCTGTAGAGGGCAAAAACTGTAGAGGAAGACAGAGATTGGAATACGTCAAGCAAGTAATTGAGGACGTAGGTTGCAAGTGCTACTCTGAGATGATGAGATGAAGAGGTTAGCACGCGAAAGGAATTCGTGGCAGGCCGCATCAAACCAGTCAGTAGACTGATGACCAAAAAAAAAAAAAAAAAAAACAATTGATCGCTGGTTCGAATCCCGCTACGGTTTCTTTGTTTGATTCAATACCTATAGCGTTTAAATATAAAAGTCATCAAATATATGATAATTATTACATATCTAATCCTCAGTTTTCATGATTAACGAACGCCATCTTATAACATATTGCACTTATTGCAAAAGTAATTGATTAATTAACGATATTTTGTAAGAGATTGTTAGTAAAGACAAAGTATATTAAAAAAGGAACGTTGCAAATCCATAAAATATCGATTAACAAGATATTATATTTGCAATGTAAACTGGAAATTTGAGTGTGATATTTAATTAGAAAAAAAGAAGTGTTTTTCCAGAAAAAATGATGATTAGACTTGTGTTAATTAGCATGTGTGTGATGAATATTATATTTGAATGATAGATTCACTTAAATCACCAGAGCAATTTCTTTGTCAGCGAGGCATAAGATGGGCAAGTGTTATTGTGAAGAAGCTGTAAGGGGTCCGTAGGCCCTTACTATAAGTTTGCACTCGGCACAGGTCGATAGGGCAAACAATCGATAGTGTCGTGTTGCGAGGGCGAGTGTAGAGCAGAGTCAGTTCCCAGGTTGCAGGCCGAGCCGTGTGGAGGCCTGTTGCTGTAATGCAAGGTTTTGCCGACAAAGGGAGTGGCCATCGCCGCGGTTTAGCCCCTTTGTGTTAGCATAATATGGGAAAGTGAAGAAGTATAATTACGAGAGTGATCAGTGATATTTCTGTGCCGAGATTTTGGTTTCGCGTCTACCGCGCCGTCATCGTTTGGATTGCAGTGTTGGATTACAGTGATTGTATTAGCGTGTGACGATAATGAGTAACGAGGAAGCCTGTGCTGAGATTAGCCGTTATTAAATATGTATGACGAAGGCAGTGGCTGTCTCCTTCTTTTTGTGTTTTTGGGACGAATATAGGTTCTTGATTAGTGAAACTGTGTTGTTGTTCTTCTTGTTACCAGACATTTCATTATTACAGCATTTGAGAGGGACAAAATGGAATGTAACAATTCCTTAGCAGTCAATTCCGATTGCCAGCCCCATTAGGTACATGGTCACATTAATTAATAATTATTTGGGCTGCTATTCGATCCGATCGTGTCGGGATAAATAAATCGGAGGTGTTACAAAGCACAGTACAGTGTTTTGTATCCCACCTGGAAGGCAGCGCGTGGGTCTGCTCCTGCTTAACGCAAGAAAATATTTTTCAATGTCGGATCGAAACTGAGCATAAACTTTAAAATCGCGACAAGAATCAGTGCATTTTTGAATACAAAGTAATAACACGATTGTGAAGAAACTGTTTTTTCTTGCCATATTAGATAAGAATAATAGTGTCAATAAACTGTGTTATAATGTGCAAACGCGTAAATCCGCACGAAAAACTGTGAAAAGTGAACACCAAAGAAAGACACATGTGAACTTTAAAATAGCGAAACGATCCAAGAATTCGTCACGAAAGTTTTAAAGAAGTGTTTAATAGTAATATTGTGACTGAAATTGCCTTTTGAATAGTGAAAATCGGGCAAATTCATGTGGACCCATAAACTGTTATGCGGACGACAATTTATTGTGGCGACGCAATTGTTGAGTGACATCACACAGACCTGTGTTGCAGCTGCGCCAAAGAGCTTCGATCCGCGAGGTGATTGCACACGTCATCCCAACTACCTGTGCAAGGAGTAGTTCAAGCACAGACGCTCTACACCGACGGTCTTCAGCGCGACTTCGAGACACCGAGCGCCGACCTGGCATCTAGTGGCCGAACTACAATCTACGCCCGCCTGCAGCGCCACGGAGCGGCCGATGGAGAACTACGACGACTCGCCACAGATCTTCAGCGCGACTTCACGTGTCTCCAGCGGCAGTACAGCGCCACGCCACTTCAAATGTCAAAACATCGTGACTCGTGGTAACGTCAGTTGGTGAGTGAAGATGACTGGTTGACATACGGTAACATTGTAGTGTGCAGTCTTCGTGGTGAATAAACAATTGTAAACTGAGTTTCACATTAGGAAAAGTGCCCAGTTACAGTAATTTGCGAAAAATTTGCGAAACATACTCTGAACTATAGCATACTTATTGATGCATGTTGTGCAGTCTAAATGGTGATTATACAGATATGCTCATTGTTTTTGGAGATTTTACATTTATAGATTTTATGAGTGGTGTGATTTATCTTATTTAGAACATTTTACATAAACTGTGTATGTGAAAATTGATATTTGAAGTTATTAGGTTTTGAGAGTCATTATGTTCAGTATTCATACGTATTGTGTCAATTTCAGGATTAACTGAATATACTGCAGGTACTGTTTGATTAGTTTCATGGTAATTAGGAGTGTTTTAGATTACTAGAGGTTATTCTATACTTCTTGCCTGTGCATTAAAAAATAAACCAAACATGTCGACTGAAGAGAAGCAGGTTTGTGAGGCAGTAGTTGAAAGGAAAGGGATAGGACAGGAAGACAGAGATGATTCAGGAATCAGTGGTTATGGATTGTCATTAGATAGCCCATTAGCACATTCAACCAGTTATCCCAAGACACCGGGACAAACGACGAGAAATAAGTCAGTTTCAGAGGGTGCTGATATGTGGTCGGTGTTGGCAGACTTGGTAAAGGAGGTTAGGGCAACTAGAGAAAGGGAAGAAATATTCCGCAAATCAGTAGAGAAAGGTTTACAAGAAAATAACGCATCATTAGAGAAACGTTTACAAGAAAATAACGCATCACTAAAGGAAGATTTACGAGAATGATTAGAGAAGGGCTTACAAGAAACAAGAGAATCACTAAAGAAAGATTTGCAAGAAACTAGAGAAGAGGGAAGAATATCCCGCGAATTATTAGAGAAAGGTTTCAGCGAATCATTAGAGAAGGGTTTACAAGAAACTAGAGAAAGCTTAGAAAAGTCATTTAAGGAAACTCTAACACAAGAGCTCAAAACATCAGAAAGGAAGATAGAATATAATCTGAAGAAGGAAATACAGGAATTAGAAGAACGACTGAAGATGGACATCAACGAGAGATCAAGTAAGCTGCAGAAGAATATAGACCAAGTCCAGGGAGACGTGGAGAAGATGGAAGGAAAGTTGACAAAAAAGGATAGAAGACGATATTGAAGAAACTAAAGCCGAATTGGGAGAAAGAATTAACGAAGTGGAAACAAATTGCAATCATCGAATCGCCGAGGTGACGCAGATGCAGAAACAATGCAATGATGCGGTTAAGGGGATAGGAGATAGGCAAAACCAACTGGCTGTCAATCTGAGAAATGCTATAGCCGTGCAACGAGAAGAGGATAACAAGAGGGTTGCAATGGAGGTCAGGCAATTACAACAGGGAGTGCAGCAACTAGAGAGCAAGACAGAAGAAATTGATAAAAGAATTAGCAATGCCACTTTAACCGTTGGGGAAGGTAGAGTCGTTACCTGGATGAGCAGTGATAATCGGTACGTCCAAAATAATACAGGGCAGAAATTTAGACCGAAAGGAGGGTTGCACCCAATGATGTTTATGAAATGGTTAAAAGGAGTTTTCCCAGCACATCTTAAAGACTCAGACAAGATTCAATTTGCAATAGATAGAATGGAAGGTGAGGCCTTCACTTGGGGAGTCAGGAAGAAGGAAGGGACTACTAGTTATGATCAGTTTGAAGAGGAATTCTGGAAGAAATACTGGTCCTAAAGTCATCAGTGTGCAGCAATTGAGGACCTACTCCACTGCAAGTCACTTAATACATGGAGAGGAACGTTGAGAGAGTTTGCCGAACATTTGTGGGAATTGAACGAGACCTTGGAACAACCCCTGAGTGATGACATAATGATATCAGCGATAAAAAGAAGATTGAGCCGGAGAATGCAAGAAACTGTATCTGGGAGCCTAATTAAAGATAGGGAGGCCTTAATGGAGATACTGGAACAGTTGGAATCTGTTCGACCACAGGAACACAATCAAGCTAATGATCAAAACCGAGAGGGAAGTAATGACCAAAGGAATCATTATAGACGAAGAGGTGGAGGGACCGGAAAACTGAAGGACACTCCAGATGAGGTCCAGTCAAGAGTGAGAGCTACCAGGACCCAAATAAACCTACTAAGGTATATTTAGGACATTTAGTTGTTAAACGGACATTTGAAAAAGGGGAATGTTTATTTGTAATGTATTTTCTGATGTATTATAACTAGAACTTCATATATCATATTGACGATTACCTGAAAATGAGTGTCAAACCGATAACAACTAATTTGTAATATAATAATTCATATGTCATATGTTCACGTAATAATTTTTGATTGTATGTTGGGTGTGACATTCAATATGGACTATAGAGGATTATTGCTGTTTGATAAAAAAAATTGTAATTTGGACAACGCCATGTCTATGAGATATAATAACCTTTTGTAGAAATTATTGTGGAGGCAGCCCACTACCGGAGTCGAGGGATTATTTGGTGAATTGTAATTTCATTAATTATTTACACTGTGTGTTTTGTTCAGATGTAGCAATGTCAAATTCCCTTGCCGATTCTTTTACGCCAGAGGCTCCAAAGAAGTTTTCGAGGGTGGGGATGTAAGGGATCCGTAGGCCCTTACTATAAGTTTGCACTCGGCACAGGTCGATAGGGCAAACAATCGATAGTGTCGTGTTGCGAGGGCAAGTGTAGAGCAGAGTCAATTCCCAGGTTGCGGGCCGAGCCGTGTGGAGGCCTGTTGCTGTAATGCAAGGTTTTACCGATAAAGGGAGTGGCCATCGCCGCGGTTTAACCCCTTTGTGTTAGAATAATACGGGAAAGTGAAGAAGTATAATTACGAGAGTGATCAGTGATATTTCTGTGCCGAGATTTTGGTTTCGCGTCTACCGCGCCGCCATCGTTTGGATTGCAGTGTTGGATTGCAGTGTTGGATTACAGTGATTGTATTAGCGTGTGACGATAATGAATAATGAGGAAGCCTGTGCTGAGATTAGCCGTTATTAAATATGTATGACGAAGGCAGTGGCTGTCTCCTTCTTTTTGTGTTTTTGAGACGAATATAGGTTCTTGATTAGTGAAGCTGTGTTGTTGTTCTTCTTGTTACCAGACATTTCATTATTACAGCATTTGAGAAGGACAAAATGGAATGTAACAACTCCGTAGCAGTCAATTCCGATTGCCAGCCCCATTAGGTACACGGTCACATTAATTAATAATTATTTGGGCTGCTATTCGATCCGATCGTGTCGGGATAAATAAATCGGAGGTGTTACAAAGCACAGTACAGTGTTTTGTATTCCACCTGGAAGGCAGCGCGTGGGTCTACTCCTGTAAACTGAAGGGTACGCCGATTATAGGAAGCTTGGAGGAACAGGTGAGTTAGAACACTCGGTACTGCACTGTGAATTTAAATCACCTTTACTTTAACAAGGAGATGAATACATAATTTTGCACTGAGGAGCACGTACGTGCGATGCTGGAAGTCTCAAGCTCACAGAAGTTACACAGGCAAAATCTGTAGTGGCTAGCCCACTATGAAATAGAAACGACGTTGCTTGGTCGTCTCCTCGGAATCAACTGGACAGAATCTGGAGCGGCGCTCGAAGAGGTGCACAGCGCCGGCTAGAGGGCGCTGTCGTCGGTGTCGTAGTGCCAACCTAAGGACTTGGAACTACGCCGTAACATCGTAACTATCGATACCACACGGTGGACAACAATTCACACCGTTTGTTCTCAGCCTCGCAGCGTATTTGGTGAAGGGTCTGACCAAAGGAGGGAGCGTTTATCTTCTGTCCTATGGCTATGAAATGTCCGCCCCCAGTAGCTGAGTGGTCAGCGCGACAGAATGTC
The DNA here is from genome assembly GCF_021461385.2 of Schistocerca piceifrons. Taxonomy (NCBI): domain Eukaryota; kingdom Metazoa; phylum Arthropoda; class Insecta; order Orthoptera; family Acrididae; genus Schistocerca; species Schistocerca piceifrons. The sequence continues at coordinate 305,773,138 of NC_060143.1, forward strand.
AATCCTAAGGGCCCGGGCTAGATTCCCGGCTGGGTTGAAGATTTTCTCCGCTCAGGGACTGGGTGTTGTGTTGTCCTAGTCATCATCATTTCATCCTCATCGACGCGCAAGTCGCCGAAGTGGCGTCAAATCGAAAGGCTTGCACCTGGCGCACGGTTTACCCAACGGGAGGCCCTAGTCACACAACATTTACATTTATTTGTCTATAATGTCGATGATCGTGACGCCTTCTTGATCCGGAAATTTGTTCAGAATTTGTTTGCTTTTGTTTTAGTTTCGCGTGGTGCCATTAATGATACGATGACTGGCACTTTGTTTCTGGACTTTTATGCGGAACCTAACTCTCCTCACCAGTAACAATGCGCTCCAATACACTTCGCCATCCTTGTAGTACCAAAGTGAGAAAAGTCAGTGCAACTCCCATGTGTTGTTTTCTGTGCCCACTTACAAAAGTCGAGGAACCTAGCTGGCACCCACTTCCCTGTAGTCCAAGTCATTCGTATATAAGCGGGGCATTCAAAAAGAAACGAGCCGGAGGCATACTTACAGAAACCAGTACCTGTGTGTTAGAAGTATTGACCCTGGCTGTTGAGAAAATTGTCCCACTGTGACACAAGGTGGTGAATGGCTGTCTCATGAAATTCCCGGGGCTGCGAAGTTAACCAGTTCCGCACGTACAGCTGGACGTCGTAGTCCACACGAGTGCAGGAAAGGTTATGCTGACGTGCCTTTTTGACCAAGATGACCCCCTTCTACTTCCTGCAGCACAGGACAACAGTGAATGTCCAGCGTTACTCGCAAATCTTGACCACCTTTCGCCAAGCGATCAAATCAAAGCGACCAGGCAATCTCACCCATGGGGTCTTTCTGCTCTATGACAATGCAAAGCCTCATACGGTCAACACAGTTGCGGCACTCCTACAGAAATTCAAATGGCTCTCGGCCACCCTCTACAGAGTCCGGACATCTCCCCCTGTGATTACACCATTTCTGGTCCTCTTAAAAGGGCTCTGAGGCACAAACGATTCACTTCGGACGACGAAGTTCAGCTGTACGTGTGGAACTGGTTAACATCGCAGCCGCAAGAAATGTATGAGTCAGCCATTCACCGCCTTGTGTCACAGAGGGACAAGTGTCTCAACAGCCAGGGACAATACTTCTAACATATAGGTACTGGTTTCTGTAATTATGACTCCGGTTCGTTTGTTTTTGAACGCCCCTTATATATAAAAGGCACTGTCTGAAGTGACTATCACCGCTCAGCCCACACCGCTAAGGATAGAAACTTGAAATTCGATGAGTGTGTTAGTCTTATACTGTAGGCTGCAATACTACACTGGACTTGCGGTATGTTTCGGAAGGTGGCAGACGACTCTGAGTTACCGATCTGACAGCAATCACTTTAACTAGTAAACCTTGCCGTTGATTAACTGTCCCATGCATCTGCTAAATTGATTTTGTACCCTAACTGTGTTTGTGGTTGATAGTCTGCATTACAGGTTATCACAGTTGACAGAATCTTAATGAATCTGAATGATGAAATAGTGTTAATAAAATGGTGACCCTGCCATTTTTTATGCCAGTTAATAATAGGCGATTAATATATCAACACGGGAGTGATCTTATACGAAAGTTGTGGCACACGTTTATTGATTAAAATTGGACAAATGTGCATGTCAAGCATGACGACAAAATTTAAACGTGCGCAGATATGCAGCGAATGATTGACAACATTGAAACTTCCTGGCAGATTAAAACTGTGTGCCCGACCGAGACTCGAACTCGGGACCTTTGCCTTTCGCAGGCAAGTGCTCTACCATCTGAGCTACCGAAGCACGACTCACGCCCCCTACTCACAGCTTTACTTCTGCCAGCATCTCGTCTGCCAGTATCTGCCAGGAAGTTTCACATCAGCGCACACTCCGCTGCAGAGTGAAAATCTCATTCTGGAAACATCCCCCAGGCTGTGGCTAAGCCATGTCTCCGCTATATCCTTTCTTTCAGGAGTGCTAGTTCTGCAAGTTTCGCAGGAGAGCTTCTGTAAAGTTTGGAAGGTAGGAGACGAGATACTGGCAGAAGTAAAGCTGTGAGTACCAGGCCTGAGTCGTGCTTCGGTAGCTCAGATGGTAGAGCACTTGCCTGCGAAAGGCAAAGGTCCCGAGTTCGAGTCTCGGTCGGGCACACAGTTTTAATCTGCCAGGAAGTTTCATATCAGCGCACACTCCGCTGCAGAGTGAAAATCTCATTCTGGATTGACAACATTGTTTGGCGGCTGGTTGACAAAGACAACGCTTGCCTGAAAGAACTATGTACTCTGGCTCTAAATACGGATAACGCAATGTGAAATCATCAAACACCGAATAGACCTTGATAGGCTGCGCGTAGTAGCCGCCCGGTTTGAGGCACCATGTCACGGACTGCGCGGCCACTCCCGCGGTAGGTTAGAGTTCTCCCTCGAGCATGAGTGTGTGTTGTTCTTAGCATAAGTCAGTTTAAGTAGTCTGTAAGTCCAGGGATCGATGAAGTCAACAGTTTGGTCCCATAGGAATTCACGCACATTTGAACCTTGATGGATTTATTCTACACGGAAGTTGTACTGCGTTGGTTCAGCTGAGTGGCGAAATTGTGATCTTGTATGAACTAACAAGCCGGACCAGAAACACAGTACCCCTTTTCTCGATGTTCGGCTCTGTCTCAGGCTGCAGTCGTGCTTCAAGCGTCTGCAGAGCAGCGATGTGCGGCACCTGTAATCCCTATTGCTGCAGGAAATACACGTATCGCAATTATTCTCTAACGGTGCTCTGAAATCTCAGCAGATTCCAGAATATGACAGTCACATTTGGCGTTCATACAATGGACCAATTTGAGTCACTTATAAGGCAGTGCGTGCACAAGGACATGAAATGTCAGAGCAGTAGATCTGTCACGAATAAGATTGCCCTTGGCACAGAGAGTTGTCCGAAATGACTGAGATCTAAACTAACAGTACAGCTAAGTCTCACCTCAGGCTTCCCAGTCAAGACCTGTGCTAGTGCAAACTCACGCCCAGGACAAGAGTCCCTAGTCCAACTCACTCGTAACAAAAATCAAGACCAGACTCCTCTCCAGACCCGTACGAATCAGAAGAGCCCTCGAGGCCAGAGTCTAAATTGGAAGTATCTCCTCTCCTCACTTTCTACCAAACCTCAGTAACTCTGCACAAGCACTCTGGCAACCAACCCCACAAGGGTTTCGTGCTAATCACAAGACTGTACCCTCTGACTCATCTGCTCTACTCCTCGGCGAGTGCTAATCAAAGTTAACAATATTCTACTCTTTTCAGCAGAAGTGACCAATCCCTGACTCACAAATTCCCGTGCAGGGAGTAGGAGACGTTATGCTACAAACTTGTGTTTTTTCCCATGGCAACTTTAGGCAGCCTGAGGCGGAAAAACGGCCTACCTGGACCTACATGTTAGGCACTCATGCTACAGCAGAGATTGTGGGCCCGAAAGAGATCTAGGACACCAAGCCAAATCATAACAACAGTGTCGTAATTGCTCTTTGTGAACAGGTATGGTACCCATGAAAATTTGTAAGTTTCCATGTTTACTGTGGACAGGACACTACTGAGGGAACCGTTCGGTGGTGTCGTCCCGAACCCTACAGAGTTTTTTGGGAAACCTCAGGCCTTGAAAATAATTTTAGAAGAAAGGCAACTTTTACGGTGGCTCTGAAATGATCTATGTTAAGACACAAAAGCTCTTGGTTTAGCAGGGACCCTGGTCAGACATTCGGCAACGTCCAGACTGTCGAGATAACGATATCCATGGCAAATATGTTGTTCACTTTAGAGCTTTACGGAAATTCAAAATAACATGTTGCCTGAAATGGAAATGGTAAAAAACACAAATTAGGAATTTATGAGTCAGGGATTGGCCACTTCTCCTGAAAAGAGAAGAATACCGTACAGTGCGCACAAGGAGATCAACATCAGAGTGGAAGACCGGTCATGAATAAGATTTCCCTCGCCACAATGATTTATCCGAGATGACTGAGGTCTAAATTGTCGGTATAGCTAAGTCCTCACCACAGATTCTCCAGTCAAGATCAGCGCTAGTGTGAAGTCACTCTCTGGACAAGTGTCCCTAGTGCAACCATAACAAAAGTCAGGACTAGATTCCTCTCCACACAGGAATGTGAATCAGAAGATCCACTCCAGCCTAAAGTCTGAACTGAAAGACCAAGAATTTCCTCTCCTCACTTTCCATCAAACATCGGTAACTCCGCAAAAGCACTCCCATAAGGGTTTCGTGCTAATCACAAGAGTCTATGAGCTCCATGTCTCCCCTCTAACTCTCCTGGTCCGCTCCTCGACCAATGCTAATCAGATATAACGATATTCTTCTCTTTTCAGGAGGAGTGGCCAAAACCTGAATCGCAAATTCTCGCGCAGAGAGAAGGAGACGTTATGGTCTCGACTTGTGCTTTTTCCCATGGTCATATTAGGCAGCGTTTTATTTTGAGTTTCCATAAAGCTCGTAAGTGAACAACACCTTTATCACTATCTGAACGGTCTGGACGTTACCGCGTGTCTGACGAGGGACCCGGCGAAACCAAGAGAAGTGCGTTTGTGTCCCATCATAGGTCATTTCAGAGCCGCCATAAATGTTGAGTTCCTTCCAAAATTGTTTTGAAGGCTTGAGGCTTCCCAAAAAAACTTTGCAGGTTCAGGGATAACATCATCTGACAGCTCCCTCAATAGCGTCATGTCCCCAGTAAATGTGGAAACTCGCGAATTCTTATGGCTGCTATCCCTGTTCAGAAAGGGCGTTCACGACGCTGTCGTAACGTGATCACTGGGTGACCTAGATTTATCTACACCCCTGGCCTCTGCTGTGGCAAGAGACGCCCAACAGGTAGGTCCAGGTATGCTGTTTTCCGCCTGAGCGACCGAACGCTTTGTCTGCACACCATGGGAGAAAATCTTGGGCCCAGCATTCTATCCACAGTAAATACTTCGAGATGTTCCTTTCCGTATTAGCTGCCCATGGGTTTCGAGCCCCTAACGTCAACGGCCAGATTTACTGTCAAATAACCAAACTGACTACTTGTTCACAGCTCCAAAAAAATACTATCCGAAGGAGAGCCACCATAAAGACCCCTAATGCATTAACAATGTACAAGCTTCCTTCAGTGCTAGCTCATGCTGATAACTTCCTGTTGCCTCGCAGACACGATATCTTGGGTGAAAAAAAAACAGCTAGCATCCTTGAATATGGAAGCGTCGTTTAAGTAGGAATTTTTCGAAATCCCACGCCTAAGAAGGTAAAATAGGGATGAAATCTTTTTTAATTTTTTTTTAATAAGCTAGACCTACAAAATTTGGTGTTTGGTTTCTCAGTCAGAAATCGTGAGTGAAACACTTTTTTTGAAAATAAATCATTATTACAGAACTCCTAAAACATTTTCAAAGCTACAGTTATGAAAATTGGTCTTGGGCTTCTCGGCTGGAAACAGAAAAAAAAGTGTTTCATTGCTTTGGAAATTCAGGCCCCTAAGGGACTACCAAGTCAGAGATACAATTATATTTCCCTCATTATTTATCAATATCAAACAGATACTTTTATTTACTTCTTTTCTTGTTGTCAAAATTACTATAAAATATTTTATCTCTATCGCCTATATTACGGTAATTAATTATTAGTGTATAAAAGACTATTACCGTCTAGCAAGACGTTATGTGTGCTCTCTATACCACATGGATGTAAATTCCTGCCTGCCGCGGTGGTCTAGCGGTTCTAGGCTCTCTGCTACGGTCGCAGGTTCGAATCCTGCGTCGGGCATGGATGTGTGTGATGTCCTTAGGTTAGTTAGGTCTAAGTAGTTCTAAGTTCTAGGGGACTGATGACCATAGATGTTAAGTCCCATAGTGCTCAGAGCCATTTGTAAATTCCTAGTCTCAGAACACGGAATTCCGGCGAGTCTGCAGATTCTCGTCGTCTGTGTAGTACGCTACGTTGTAGGTGCCCAAAAGTTTTTCACCTGTCTAAGAGTGATACAGCCGGGTATTATAGAGATCACTGGACGTAATACATGTAAGGCCGGCCGGAGTGGCCGAGCGGTTCTAGGTGCTACAGTCTGGAACCGTGAAACCGCTTGGTGGCAGGTTCGAATCCTGCCTCGGGCATGGATGTGTGTGATGTCCTTAGGTTAGTTAGGTTTAAGTAGTTCTAAGTTCTAGGGGACTGATGACCTCAGAAGTTAAGTCCCATAGTGCTTAGAGCCATTTTCGTAATACATGTAAATTATATTTCTGGGCTGTTAGTCTTTAATGTGTCGAAAAGAAAATTAGTACTATCTTTGACCTGTCTATCTTACGTATTTTGAAAATATCTTTCATTCTTTGCCGCTCGAGATTAATTCAAGGGAAATACCGTTTACATCAAATAAGAACTCACTGATTCAAGTTTTATTTGATCCAGATTTTCATGCAGCAGGTAATCGCCGGCAAAGCAAATTCCTTTGAACAAAAAATAAAGGACAGGGTGAGAAAACATTTTTATTAAACTTAATACAGCTTAACAGACAACGGTCGTCATCAAAGAAGATGTTCGAAATTACGATCCTGGACTAAAATGCAGACCTCACTCCTCCAGTGCATGGAAAATCTAATGTTCTGGAAAATACCAAGTGTTCCCGGACATCTCCAGCAGTTGGCACGATGCGTGCAACATGTTCTTCAGCACTGTTAACCGGAGTTTCGTATCCCAGACCCAAGATATGGCGATCTCACTGACCAAAGCAGCAGATCACCCCGGCTTATCCGATATTGACGATACACTGTGTTCAGGTGACGACGCACACTGGGACTGTAACGTAAGCAAGTCCCATTATTGTGAAACCATATAGCAGAACGCATTGCAGTGGGTACATTTGCGACGTCCAGTAGCTGCCGCAGCACTTGCTGAACAAAGATGAGGTAGATTGCACCTCCCAAATTTTGGGGCAACAAGTGCTACCCAAAGAGGTGGTCGTCGATGATGCTGGCCCGTACATTAACTGAAAACCGTTTCACGGCTGCACGGGCTCTTGTGATATGTGGGTTCTCCTCCGACCACACATGGGTGTTATGTGGATCGAACATTGCCTCCTGGATGAAGGTCGCCTCATCGATGAACAAAATGGAGGTTGGGAAACACGGATCTGTTGTGTGCATATGTAAACAACACCAAGCAAAGACCACTCACTGATTAAAATCATCTTCGTCCAGTAACTGCATGCTCTGGATGTGATACGGATGCATGGAGTTGTCATTCAGGATCCTGCAGCAGCTGCTGTGGGAAACACCAACATGACTGGTGACTACCCGAGTGCTGGCACTGGGACTGTTTGTACCAGCCACACCAGAGTCTTCTGGCTGGCTACCGTTGTTATGGTTCGCTTACGTTGCTGTATCTCTTTGCTGAAGTATTCCCTTTCGGGCAACTTCCGCACAAGCGTGCTGGAAGGTGTGGCACGAGGTGTGACTCGTGGGTAACGTTGGCATACAGCTGCTGTGCGCCTCTCCCACTGAAATCAGCGACCCCATATGCCAGATGCATATTGGAGAGATCCACGTTCCTGTAACATGCCACCGTACTAACACTGTCGGCAGGCGAAATGGAGTTCCACAGTGAGTGCGGCCACAATGACCGTACACATGCTGTGTCGTCTGACGTTGCGGTGTACGTAGCGGCATCTACTGCATAAGCCAAAGCTGACCCAGCGCTTCACCTGTACTAAACGTAATAAACGCATTGGGTTATCCTGTTCGTGTCCTTCCATCCGTGTGTTTTGTGTCGTCACTACGCGCAAGGAAAGCGTTTCAGACCATGAATTGCTGCGTGATTATCCATCGAGTAGGTGCACTCTGTCAGTCTTGAAAATTGGTAACCGCTGAGCTCAAACACTCTGTAGATTGTTTACCAAACTTATGCGTAGCGAACTTTCTACAGTTCTGACCTTGGCCGGCCGGTGTGGCCGAGCGGTTCTAGGGGATTCAGTCTGGAACCGCGAGACTGCTACGGTCGTAACTTCGAATCCTGCCTCGGGCATGGATGTGTGTGATGTTCTTAGGTTAGTTAGGTTTCAGTAGTTCTAAGTTCTAGGGGACTGATGACCTCAGATGTTAAGTCCCATAGTGCTCAGAGCCATTTGAACCAAGTTCTGATCTTGACCTAACTCCACATACACCCGTTTTGATAGCTCATTTCTTACAGTGGAATTGTCAGTGCCTTTCTCAGAGCCCAGGAGATGGTGATCAGCTGCACGTGCACATCTGCTTGGCATGGTGTGTTGTGGTCTCCACCTGAAATTTATGTTTAATTGAGAGAGCACTTAGAAGATGCAACTAAGACTGCCTACACTTCTCTTGTCCGTCCTCTTTTAGAATACTACTGCGCAGTATGAATCCTTACTTGACAGGACTGACGGAGGATATGGAAAAATTTGAAAGAAAGCAGCTCGTTTTCATTACCGTGAAATAGAGTAGAGAGTGTTACGAGTACGATAGCCGAGTTAGGGTGACAAACATTAAAACGTAGGCGTTTTCCGATGTAGGAAAATATTTTCGTTAAATTTCTGTCACTAATTTTATCCTCCGATTGCCACATTCCATTGTCGGTGAAACGCTAACTTGTGCTTTTTTTGGAGCATGATAGCTACGATACAGGACTCCTGGTGTAGTAAGCAGTTGGACGACGAATTTTCTTTTCCCCCACTGTTGCCTGCATTCAGACCCGGTGCCTTTGTTATACAGGGTGAGTCACTAACTATTGCTAACTAGAATAACACCGAAAGTATGATAATAGATGAAAAGTTTGTGGGACAAATGTTTCATGGGACAAGGGTCGCCATAATATGACGTTGGTGTTTTGTTGCTAGGTGGAGTCGCGTCAGACATATGAAGGTCAACTTCGCTTTTTTAAACGGGATGCTACAGTTTGGTACTTATTTTCTGATAGCGGCTATCGAGACGAATCCAATGACGTGTAACAGTAAGGTCTTTGAAGGTCAACGAAGATCAAAAAGGTAGCATGAACGTCTATTTACAGAAGGTGTTCGAAGTGACGACCATTGGCATCAGTGCAGTGCTGCAAATCTTATCGTGGATTGAGTAGTATTCATTATCACTTCGTCACTTATCGAAGCACATACTCTGAGATTCTCTCTCGTATATCGTGCAAATATTAAATTATCGCCGAATACGGCGTATTCACCCACCGTGCCACTGACATGCAAACACCATTCGACAGTTTCGCAATACGACACTAATAGGAACGGTAAGACTAATATCGTCGAATCAAGCGAACGTGAATGATGTACTCCTTCGAAGAACAAGTCGATATGCTTCTAATTTACAGAGAATGCCAACGAAATTCAGTGAGAGCTATAGATTTATACGCTGAAAGATATCCTCATTATACTCACCCTACAATTCGTACATTTAAATATGTGTACGATAAATTGAGAAGAACTGGAACTTTATCCATATCCGTCAAAGGAGGCCTCCCAAGAGGAAACGGAATTGGTACTCTTGCCACTGTGGTTCGAAATCCTTGTATTAGTTCGCGTCAATAGGCAAGGGAAACTGACATGAGCCAGAATAGTGTCGTGCGTGTTCTGCATCACTACAAATATCATCCTTACCATATTAGTCCCAATCAAGTATTAACTGGTACAGTCAGCCGGTGTGGTCGAGCGGTTCTAGGCGCTTCAGTCTGGAACCGCGCGACCGCTACGGTCGCAGGTTCGAATCCTACCTCGGGCATGAATGTGTGTGATGTCCTTAGGTTAGTTAGGTTTACGTAGTTCTAAGTTTTAGGGGACTGATGACCTCAGACGTTAAGTCCCATAGTGCTCAGAGTCATTTGAACCATAACTGGTACGGATTGTGTCGATGGGTTCAACTTCAGATTCAGAGGGATGACACATTTATTAATTTGATTTTATTTACTGATGAGGCTACAGTCACGAACCATGGAAATGTTAATTTGCATAACATGCATTATTGGGCAACTGAAAATCCATTTTGGCCGCGGCATGTTGCACACGAAAAAGCGTGGTCTGTGAGTGTATGGTGAGGGATTCTGGAAGACAGAATTATAGACCCCTATTTCATCGAAGGAAATCTTAATGGTGAGAATTACATCACATTTCTACAAGAAACATTAGGTCTGTTATTGGAAGAAATACCTTTAGGAACAAGGAACAGAATGTGGTATCAACACGGTGGGTGTCTGGCACACTTTTCGCTGATGGCTAGAAATGAGTTGCAGAGACAATTCCCATATCGTTGGATTGGACGCGGAGGAGATGTGTTGTGGCCGGCTCGTTCACCAAACTTGACGCCTCTGGATTTTTTTTTTTTTTTTTTTGTGGGGATTCGTAGAAGACATTGTTTATAAAGACGTTCCAACTACACTTGAAGATATGCGGGAGAGAATTGTCAGAGCCTGTGCTTCGATAAGAGCTGAAGTGATAGGGAATACCACTCAATCCACGATAAGAAGATTGCAGCACTGCACTGATACCAATGGTCATTGCATCGAAAATCTTCTGTAAACGGGCGTTCATGTCACCTTTTTGACCTTCGGTGACTCTCAAAGATCTTACTGTTACACACCATTGGATTAGTCTCGATAGCTGCTATCAGAAAATAAGTACCAAACTATAGCATCTCATTTTAGAAAAAACGAAGTTAACCTTCATATGTCTGACGCGACCCTACCTAGGAACAAAAAACCAACTTCATATTATGGCCCCTGTTGTCCTATGCAACTATTGTCCCACAAGCTTTACAGCTCTTATCATACTTTCGGAGTTGTTCTTGGTGGCAATAGTTGGTGACTCACCCGGTATAGCGGGTCGTATTTGCGACAGATGGTCTCTTAGCCGTCACATCGACAATTCAAATATGTCTGTATGTACACTCGTCGATTTACACACATGCACACCCGAAATTATATGTAGATACTCACTCCCCTCCAGATAACCATGAGTGACCAGTGTGCCGTTGTCAATGTCCCGCAAAGTGGAGGCGGACCATTTTTATGGAAAGGCGATGATAATGAATTATCAGCAGCTATTTAAACTTATAAAATGAAATTTAACATTACTGATGTAAGTAAAAGGAAAATAGAAAAACGTTAGATGTTAGTGCATGTTATGAATAAAAGTTAGTAAGATAAATAAACATAAATTATAATAAGTGAAATCCCTTCATCAACTACGGCAGAAAGGGGAAGCCTCGGTAACTCTTCGAGCCAATGCCTCTTAGGTGTATTCCTAAATGTAGTATTAGTTTATTTTACAGTATCAGGTATAATTTAGGGTAGATGTCCACTTTCCTTGGCATTAATAGCCAGTCATTTATTATATGTTAATAACAAAATTAGTTTATCCAGCATTACAGGCCTGAGGGGCAGGTCTCGGTATAGTAACATCGAGCTTTGGCCCTCAGACAAGCAATTTAATTAAGTTTATGTATCCTAAATTACTAATTATATACAATATATTAATAAAGAAATGTCTTTACAGCGTTCAGCGTAGGCAAAGTGCGTAGTTATTAAATATCACATACAGTATTCTACATTATTACAGTCGCGATATTTGCATACAGACTACATAATTATATTTACAACTACATTATGATTTATTTTACTTCTTTCTAGTACCATTCTATACGTACAACATTATATCAACTGTCTATCATACATCATATATTCTCTGTAAATTATATTTCGTAATATCATTTAAATTAGTTCAATCATATCTGTCGTACATCGTGGGTGTGTCTTTAACTCATAGTACGTAATTTGATTTACAACTGAATTTTAATTCATTTCAGAATTCCTATTAATTGCTATTCTTTTATTACATACTTAGAACTGTCTGTGCTGTACATTACAGTGCTCTGTCCATTTCTTTACATATCTATTTATGCTACAACATTGCACTAAACAGTGTCATTGTTACATCATAAAACCTGTGTTTAATTACCTTCTGTCGTTTAGTTAGTGTCATTATCAATTTTCAACACTATTATACATAATACCTTATCGTTCATAACTTTTATCATACATTTATGCCAACTGTATTTTCTGTGTGTCTTCGTGTATCATTGTTAGTATTTGAGCTCTCGGCATCCCCAGTGCTACTGTTATTATTTACATGTTGTTGTCCTCTCTGTCTGCGTCTGTCTCTTATGTATTCAGTTTGTACCTGTCTCGAAATTGTGTCGGCTGTATTATTCAGTTCTGTACATTTGCCGTGATTTATAATGGAACTGCAGATATTCTCATGAATAAAGTCCAGTTGCCTTGCCTGAATGTGTAGCGTGCAGTGCAGTATGCTCTGGGGTCATAATGTCCCCACATGAGCATACATTACTCTGTCTGAGGTTAATTCTATGTAAATGAGAGGGGCGGGGACCATGACTAGATAAGTAGATCCTTCCACGACTTGGATCGACATATTTCAGTTTGATCCTTTCTCTAATGTCTGGGAAGAAGTCCTACACGCTACGGCCTTTTTCAGACATTCCACAATGTCCCTGCCATGTGTCCACGCCCCAGATCCTTAAAAGCCATTTGTCAGTGATATCTTCTGCTGTTATTGCTCTAACTTTGTCCATATTCCACTTTTTAAGCCAATATGCTGCTGCACGATACTTCATCGTTATGTCAATTGGACAAATACCCAGGTCCATACAAAGAGTATCAAATGATGTCGTTCCGAAGGTGCCTGAGAATCGTAACAAGACACTTCTCTACCTACGACACCCAATGCTTCCGTTTACCGCAAAGCTGAGTTGTTCGCTCATGAACTGGCACCGATGCTCATAATTGACTCAGATATTGCACAGTGATACACACTCACATATCTTATGGGCATTCTGTAGTCTATTGTGTTAATTCATGACAATTTCTCTAAATGTTTTTCTGTTTTATCAGACGTTGTATGCATATGCTTTCTGAATGACAGTTTTTCATCTCTCATTATACCCAGGGACCTTACGAACTTTTTCCTATCTATACGATTTGTCCATAACTTAACAGATGGGTCCCTACTGAGGTGTCCTTTTAGTATGATATACACTGTTTTATTTAGAGCTATAGTCAGTTTATTTCGCAGGCACCAGTTATTCATCTCCCGCAATATGCTACCTGCCCTTAGTTTTAACTGTGCTCTTGAGTTTGCCAACACTACGACCAACAGGTCGTCGGCACAGGCAAAAATGTCATCAGCACAGTCGTGAACCAACTGTAGCAGGGGCTCATTTGTGAGGTCCCAAAAATGGGACCGCAAATTGATCCTTGAGGACACCCTTTTGTGAGTTTTTTTATTACTTTCCTGTTTTCCGCAAGGCTCTCAGCAACACTGTCGCTACAGTAGTCCTGTAGACTATTATAGAGGGCTGCTGAGACCCAAAGTTCCTTGAGCTGCTCAAACACCGCCTGCAATGTCTACCGTCATTGCAGTGGAATACTTTGTAAGTATTTCATTGACTATATTAAAAGTTTGATAACTTGCGTCGTCAAGTGACTTATTTTTTCGAAAGTCATATTGATGTGGACCCAATTCAATTAGCTCTCTGTGAGCCAGGAGCCTATGACACAGTAGGCGTTTTTGTACCTTTTGTTCAGTGAACAGATTGGTCCATAGAATTTCGGGCCCTTGAGATCTTTGCCGTGGAATTGTTTATTATTATTACTCTGGCCGTCTTCCATACTGCAACTGTTTTTCCAGCCAGTAACGCCTCATTTAAAGTATTGGTTAAGAAAGTTATTATTGTTGGTGCAGTCTCCTGACGAACTTCAGCATGGATGCCATCAAGACCAGCAGCCTTACCTGTCTTCAATTTCACAATTGGTATAGTTACCTCTTCTTATGTAAATGGACAAACGACAGTTTCAGTACTATATTCATATTGCATTGCCATTCTCATATTGGTATGTATTTGTAAATCAGTGTTTGCATCATCATCGGGAAGGAGTTTCTGGAACACATATTCTGCAGTGCCTCTCCATCCCTGTGATAGTGTTCCATGAAGTAATATTTAAATATTTCAACACATTTATTAAACAACAATAGCGTACATTGGCACTTGAGCAATAGGAAGAAAATTTAAATGTAGATATAGGTCACTAGTCCCTTCAAATATTAAACAAATTTCAATACAAAAAAGATAAAACGGGCACTAGCTCCTTTTGACGATTACTGATTAAAAACAATTAAAACTGAAAAATCAGGCATAGATGCCAGACATTGGCCACTTCAAATATTAAAAAATAATCCAATATAGGAAAGATAATGTGGTCGCTAGCCCTTATTTGATCTGACATGATTTTAAAACAATTAACTGGTGTATGGACTACCACTAATAATAAAATGGTTAGAAGGACACCACAAATTTACATCTGTTTCACCTTATCAACACATTGCTTGGTAGATTTTTCTCAACAAATCCTTTAACTAATTTTTAAGCGACACAAGTGCAGTGCCGGAGTTATGGCGCCAGTTAACAGTCGCCCAAAACACTGGGGAGCTGCTTGGCATTGGAATGGTCGCAACTGCCCACAGCAAAATATCACACAAATACAACTTGCCGTATATTTTACAGCCAACAGCACATTACACATGCGACCAGTTTGAGTTCTGGAACAGAGAAACTATATGGGATTACACATTTCAGAGAAAAGAGCGAGTACAAAGCATGTATAATGAACAATGATTTAATTACTTGGTACTGTTCGGCGCAGCCAGAAGTGTTAACCAACAAAAGCCCCCAGCTCATCCAGAATGGGGAGCTTTGGAACAAATGGAAGTCTAAGAAAACTAACAGCCGTCAAATAACATTTGCATTTTCGAACGTAGCTTCATTTCTTTCTCCATTTTTTTCTTTATTGTCATTTCATTTCCTATTGTGGAGGCATCAGCAACGTATCCGTGGAAAGGTGAACAACATAAGTACTGAACATTTCCGGATGATACTGATGCGACGGAGTTGGCGTTTCCTGGCCGATAGTTGCAAAAGATGATGCTAAGTACCCGTCTGCTTGATGACCAGCTCCAGGTAAGGGGTAGATGGGAGGGACTGTGGTATAACGGTACAGAGTGAAAGAAAAGAAGAGGACAGAGAGCTGGCATGGAGTTGGGAGACAGAGAAAGGTTGTTCGTATGGTTGTGAAAGGGATTGTGATGGAAGGGATCAAGGGTGCTATGAAGTTTGAAGGGCTGCTGGGGTGGGATGAAATGTATTAAATGAGGGTGTCTGCGTGGGAAAGAGGAAGTGGTAGTGGTTTTGGGAATATGTAGTAGTGGCATTTAATGAAATATGTAACGGGCTGCCAGGGTGATAGAGGATATGTGAACGCTCGAATGGGTGAATGGTTTGATGGACAGTGGTGATGAAGAAGAGAGCAATCACTTTAGATGTGGTAGGAGTGGGTTTGGCTGTACATTTATAGGAGTAGGTGGGATGGGACTAGTTGCAGGTGGATGGGGACTGGAGGTTGGGACAGTTTGTGGCCATTGCTCCTCATCACAATGTCTTCCAGTGTAGTCATTGACAAGTTCCCTGAGCCACAACTAAATAATCTGCACGCGGCATCATGCCGCGTGCTCTCTCGCGGACCAGCAGAGACTTCGGCTTCATTCTCGTCCCCCCCTCGCCCGCCGACAATCATCTCCTGGCTGTACTGTGACCCGCACCTGCGTCATTCCGCCCGTGACTCCCTCTACCGTGTGCCGTCCTCACCCACAGGAATCACCTCCGTTTCACTTCGCACTGCTTAAAACGCTGATCGCTTTCATGCGTGTGTGACTCGAAATTTCCAACAAGCCATGCGATCTTTGGCAACAACCGTGCTGAATATTGAGACATCGCACGAGATGTATCAGTTGCCATTCACATAAATAGAGAGAAATCAGTATCGTAATAAGATGATAGAAACTGGATCTTGCACGGAAAGATTTACGTGTTCATTTTTCCCACGTGGGACGGTCGACAGATAGACTGACAGTGGTTCTGTAAACACCTGAGTGTGAATTGCAGTTTGTCATGTGAACGTACACGTGAACAAATTTCAGTACACTCTTTAATATATTTTGTATGGGATCTAAAATTTAAAAACCTCTCTCACACCGGCCTGATTTAGCTTCACTGATCAGGATAGTAAAAACATGCGTATATTAAGGGAATTATCATTGACAAAGCAGGCTTATCACATTCACACAGTTCAATACTGTTCTATCCTGATTAAATTAAGCTTAACTTAAATTCCATAAGGCAGTGAAGCAATTTCGAAGTCTCGGTGCGACGAAAATTGTCAGTCGATCTCCTGGAAACATTTGTAATAATTATTAACTTTCGGTGATCACATGGGGAAGACCGGAGATCTGCTGGTAAGACCGTGTTAGCCTATTTATTTGAAGTAACTGGATATCTTGAGAATACAA
Organism: Schistocerca piceifrons; assembly: GCF_021461385.2. NCBI lineage: Eukaryota > Metazoa > Arthropoda > Insecta > Orthoptera > Acrididae > Schistocerca > Schistocerca piceifrons. Next base: position 305,789,620 of record NC_060143.1, read on the forward strand.
AACGGCAGGTTCGTCCAGTGTAAATCAGACGTTCCCCACTGATCCCGTGCAACTCAGCGTAGTAAGCAGACACTGTCAATAATAATAATCCGTTAAATAATACGCGAACACACTTACTTTAGTTTAGTTCATGTATTAAATTCCTTCTCATACAGAATCTCATCAAGATGGCGACTAGCTCAACAATACATACATATACATCCTTCTTTTACGACTAATCGGCAAGAAGTCCCCTATTCTTTTCATAAGAGAAAACATAGATAGCAGAGAAGCCATTCCATGGAGTAAATGGACGCTCCAAGGAATAATTGGGCTTGAAACTACTTTGCCTTGATAATCGGTAAGATAACAAGAGATATTTTCGAGATATGTACTGAGTTATATAATTTATAAAATTTCTGAAAATATCACGGAGAGACCGCTGCAAGAGACATTACAACTCTATAGTCTATAGTATTACAGAGGGTGGTCCATTGTTGTGAACAGGCCAAATCTCTCACGAAATAAGCGTCAAACGAAAAAACTACAAAGAACGAAACTTGTCCAGCTTGAAAGGGGAAACCAGATGGCGCTATGGCTGGCCCGCTAGATGGCGCTGCCATAGGTCAAACGGATATCAGCTGCGTTTTTTTAAAATAGGAACCCCATTTTTTATTACATATTCGTGTAGTACGCTGTTACAGCGTGATTACCTGTAAATACCACATTAATGCAATAAATGCTGAAAATGATGTCCGTCAACCTCAATGCATTTGGGAATACGTGTAACGACATCCCTCTCAACAGCGAGTAGTTCGCCTTCCGTAATGTTCGCACATGCATTCACAATGCGCTGACGCATGTTGTCAGGCGTGGTCGGTGGATCTCGACAGCAAATATCCTGCAACTTTCCCCACAGAAAGAAATCCGGGACGTCAGATCCGGTGAACGTGCGGGCCATGTTTCGACCACCAATCCATCTGTCATAATATATGCTATTCAATACCGCTTCAACCGCACGCGGGTTATGTGCCGGACATCCATCATGTTGGAAGTACATCGCCATTCTGTCATGCACTGAAACATCTTGTAGTAATTAGACTGCCATCGATAATATGGGGGCCAATTATCCTTCCTCCCAAAATGTCGCACTACACATTAAGCCGCCAAGGTCACTGATATTCTACTTGTCGCAACCATCGTGGATTTTCCGTTGCTCAATGGTGCATATTAAGCCGGTTTACGTTACCGCTGTTGGTGAATGACGCTTCGTCGCTAAATAGAACGCGTGCAAAAAATCTGCCATCGTGCCGTAATTTCTCTTGTGCCCAGTGGCAGAACTGTACACGACGTTCAAAGTCGTCGCCATGCAATTCCTGGTGCATAGAGATATGGTACGGGTGCAATCGATGTTGATGTAGCATTCTCAACACCGACGTTTTTGAGATTCCCGATTCTCGCGCAGTTTGTCTGCTACTGATGTGCGGATTAGCCGCGACAGCAGCTAAAACACCTACTTGGGCATCATCATTTGTTGCAGGTCGACGTTGACTTTTCACATGTGGCTGAACACTTCCTGTTTCCTTAAATGACTGAACTATCCGGCGAACGGTCCGGACACTTGGATGATGTCATCCAGGATACCGAGCAGCATACGTAGCGCACGCCCGTTGGGCATTTTGATCACAATAGCTATACATCAACACGATATCGACCTTTTCCGCAATTAGTAAACGGTCCATTTTAAGACGGGTAATATATCACGAAGAAAATACCGTCCGCACTGGCGGAATGTTACGTGATACCACGAACTTATACGTTTGTGACTATTACAGCGCCCTCTATCACAAAACGAAAAAAGTGGTCCAACTAAAACATTCACATTTCTTTACGTACTACACGAATATGTAATAAAAATGGGGATTCCAATTTAAAAAAACGCAGTTGATATCCGTTTGACCTATGGCAGCGCCATCCAGAGGGCCAACCATAGCGCCATGTGGTTTCCCCCTTCAAGCTAGACGAGTTTCGTTCTTTGTACTTTTTCGTTTGATGCTTATTTCGTGAGATATTTGGCCCGGTCACTATCAATGGACCACCCTGTATACTCAAATTGTGATTAATATGTAGGAATGGCTTTTACTATACTGAAAATACCCGTTCCAGCCACATTAACGTGACCATTTGTCAGAAGCATGAAGGAAAGTACCGCCAGGGATGTGGAGCCATGCCGACTCCAGTACCGGGGCCAGCTGCACTAGGTCTCGAGGTTCCATTTGCGCGAGCAACCCGATCGAGGTGGTCCCACAATTCTCGACTGTGTTTAAATCCGGGGAGTTTGGTGGCCAGGGGAGTGCGATGTACCCAGGCTGGTACTCCTCGTACCAGACAGGTACACAGCGAGGTGTGTGATACGTTGCATAGTCCTGCTGGTGGATGCCATCGTGACCAGAAAATTACGAACTGCGTATGAGGGGGTACCTGGTCCCCAGTGATAGGTGCGTACGTGTGTTTATCCAAAGTTTCTTCCAGAATGACGAAGACATTGTCCAGACCATAAAGCTACCTACTATAGCCTGGACCTTTCCGACGATTGTTGCAGGACCGATGGAACATAAAATGTGAAACATCTGAAAAAGCCAGCTGTCAGTACAAGAATGGACGTCCATTTTCAGTACTGACGAGCAAATTTCAGCCATCATCGCCTATGAGCAGCAGTCAGATTGGTTGCATGATGCAGGCGCCTGCTGTGGAGGACAATACGCAGCAACGTTCGCTGAACGGTCGTTGAGGGGACACTATTGGTAGCCCCTATGTTCATTTATTTATTTGTTTATTTACTTACATATCAAGTTCCGTAGGACCAAATTGAGGAGCAAATCTCCAAGGTCGTGGAACATGTCAGTACATGAAATTACAACACAAAAGTAATAACAGACGCAAATAAAATATTTAAGAAATCGAAAAAAGTCAATCCGTAAGTTTAAGAAACGCAATCAACAAAATACAACAAGAATCAGCTTAATTTTTCAAGGAACTCTTCGAGAGAATAGGAGTGACCCATGAGAAAATTCTTCTGTTTCGATCTGAAAGCGCGTAGATTACTACTAAGATTTTTGAATTCGAGCGGTAGCTTATTGAATCGGATGCAGCAGTATACTGCACACCTTTTTGCACAAGAGTTAAGGAAGTCCTGTCCGAATGCAGGTTTGACTTCTGACTAGTATTAACTGACTGAAAGCTGCGTTATTATCGGAATAAGCTAATACTGTTAACAGGAAAAGGTAGCAAAGAATGTATATATTGAGATGCCAATGTCAAAATACCCAAATTCGTGATCAGGAGCCGACAAGAGGTTCCCGAATTTACACCACTTTTGCCCGAACCGCCAGTTTCTGAGCCAAAAATATCGTATTGGAATGGGAAGAGTAACCCCAAAACAAAATACCATAAGACATAAGTGAATGAAAATAAGCAAAGTAGACTAATTTGCGAATCGAACGATCACTCACTTCAGATACCGTTCAAATAGTAAAAATAGCAGCATTAAGTCTTTGAACAGGATCCTAAACGTAGGCTTTCCACGACAGCTTACTATCCAGCAGAACACCTATAAATTTGAACTGTTCAGTTTCACTAATCATACGCTCATTCTGTGACATTAAAACGTAAGGTTTTGTTGAAATGTCTATTAGAAACTGTAAAAGCTGAGTCTTACTGTGACTTAGCGTTAGTTATTATCTACAAGCTGTGAACTTAGGTCATGAACTGCACTATTTGAAACCGAGCCAATGTTGCACACAACATCCTTTACTACCAAACACCAAACAGAAACATTTTTGAGTTACCCATATTACTAGTCTGCATATCATTAATACAAATAAGGAACAGGAGTGGCCCAAACACTAGTCCCTGGGGCACCGCCCAGTTGACCGTACCCCATTCAGACCCCACATCACAGTCATTCTCAACATTGTGAATAATGACCTTTTGCTGCCTGTTGCTAAAGAAAGAGGAGAACCAATTGTAAGCTACTCCCTGTATTCCATAATGATCCAACTTCTCGAGCAATATTTTCTGATCAACACAATCAAACGTCTTAGTTAAATCAAAAAATGTGCCTAGCGTTCGAAACCTTTTGTTTAACCCATACAGTACCTCACAGAGAAAAGACAACATAGCATTTTCAGTTGTTAAACGACTTCTAAAGCCGAACTCGACATTTGATAGCATCTGGACGATCAGTTTCTCAACTGCTGCACGTCTGTTCACCAGTACACATCCCTGCACCCGCCGTTTGCCACTGTCATCTACAGCCCATGGTGCACCATAGTTGCCTGGGCACTCGTTTTGGATAGCGCCATTTTTCCATGCACGGTATACTTTAATCACGGCGGCACACGAACAGTTCACAGACTCAGCTGTATAGAAAACCTTTCCACCTTTTACCTGAAAGCCAATGAGCATGCCCTTATGGACGTGACATAAATCTGCCCGTTCCCGCACTATGACAACGACTTCTCTGTCCTCCACATCGCCCTTCACGCTTTATGTACTGTCTACTGCTAGTGCCCCGCGTGCCGTCTGCGAGTGGTTATTGCACTTTGACGTTGAAGATAGGTGGTGGTAATATTAATGTTACTAGATCTTGACGAATTTTGGATATTGTCCATCTTTTTATTTCATTTTAATATATGTGAAGATAGCCAGTAATCAGATTTATTTCATCGCAACTGTGATGCTTTGTCATCCATTTAAAATGTTTACTGTTTATGTTAACGATTGCAGTTTATTTTGATATACATTATGCAAGGCCTCATCAAAAAGTTTCCAAAATGCCTCTGTGACAAACATACAAAAACTTATAGGGGACCTGGCGTTACAACAACTGGGTACAGGGCAAAACTGAAATTTCCAGCGCAGGAAAAGCGCCTCTCGAATATGTTCTGCGACATCGATCCACACGCGCGCAGGCTTTCCTGAATTTAAATAAGTACAGCGACACTGCGTGTCCAATAATGTTTACCAATCGCGTCAACAAGCCTAATTACCGGCTTTCGAAGGCGAGCTAATGTTGCAGTTACCTCAGTTTCACTTTGTGTGAACCAGTCATCAAGTACACCAAATACACAAGAACACAAACAGATAAAAAGGCCAAAGTGACGTATACAACGTCTGCTGTGAAGATTATTCTCTAATTTATAAGGAGACAGATGGAAGAAAAGATGGGTTCCAAATATAACGAACGTGTGAAACCTAGCACTCTCTGTTCGTCCACGGGACCCGAGGCGGTACATACCGACGCTCAAACGGATTCCGAGTTCTTTGAGTTTCGTAAGGCATTCGATACAGTTCCACTGTCACTTGATGAACAAAATACGAGCGTACGGAATATCAAACAAACTTTGTGTCGGGGCTGAAGAGTTCGTAAGAGATAGAACACAGCACGTCATTCTCAATGGAGAGAAGTCTTCAGCCGTAAACATGACTTCACGTGTACGCCAAGGGAGGCTTCTTCGGGTGATGCTGCAAGAGAAGTCGCAACGCCATAAAATTGTACCGAATGCAGGAAGGCTTACAGAGGATCGACGTTTGATGCAAGGAGTGGCAGTTGGCCGTCAACATGAAAAAATGGAACGTAATGCGTGTACATAGACAGAAAGACCCACTGTTGCATGATTACGCGATTGCTGAACACTGGAAGCAGGTACTTTTATAAAAGATCAAGGAGTATGCGTACTCGGTGATTTAAAGTGGGACGATCAGATAAAACTAATCGCAGAAGAGACAGATGCTATTGGAAATGTATTCCATATTATAAGGAGCAGTCAAAAGAAAACGAGACAAATGGAAACATAGATGGGTTTCAAAAAGAACAGTCGTGTGAAACCCAGATCGCTCTGTTTGACCACGAGATCCAGAAGGCGATACATTCCCGAGCCCAAATAAATAGCGTGTTCCTTGACTACGTTGGAAATGTAGTCCATCAAGAAAGAAGGTAGTTTACAAAATTCTCGTTCATTGCCCGTCAGTATGCGACCTACCAGAGAGGACTGATAGAGGAAATAGAAAATATCCAAAGAAGAGCAGCACGTTTCGTTACAGGTTCCTTTAGAAAGCACGGAAGCGTCGCAAAGATCATCAACCAGCTCCAGTGGCGGACGCTGCAGGAGATGCGTTCTGCAACAAGATGAGGTTTAATATTAAAGTTCTAAGAGCATACACAGAAGAGTCAACAAATATACTACTTCCACCTAAGTATGTCTCTCGAAAAGACCATGAAGATAAAATTACAGAGATTCGAACGCACATGGCAATCGTTCTTGCCGCGAACTATTCGCGACTGGAATAGGAAAGGGGAGAAGTGGCAGTGATACACAAAGTACCCTCCGCCACATACCGCTAGGTAGCTTTGCAAGTATAGACGTAGATGGAGATGTAGAAAAGTAAGTAAACTGTTTATTATTTCAAAAATAGTCGCCATGAATATTAATACTCTTATCCCACTGTGAGACAAGACGGTCAGTGGCTTCATGGAAAAATGTTTACAGTTGACTACGGAATCATAATTCTACTCAGGCGTGCATCTCTTCGTCCGAAGCAAATCGACGGCCCCGAATATCTTCCTTCAGGGCTCCAAAAATATGTAAATTGCATGGAGAGAGACTGGGAATGTATGGAGAATGTGTAAGGGCTTTCCAACGAAACTTCTTCAGCATACTCAAAATAATCTTTGGCAATATGTGGGTGGCCATCGATCGTCTTGTTTCAGAAGTAGACGACTGTATTATCGGTTAAGGCGATTACTTTTGAAGTAATAAGTGGTTCTTTTCCTTTTATTCCATCTGTCTCGTTTTTATTTGACTGCTCCTTATATATAGAGTGCGGAAGAGGGTTTATGAAACGCTTTAAAGGTCTATAGGAGGACTACTCGGAAAGAAAGCAATGATCGGTAGTGAAATGAAAACCACAATGAAACTGAAAACTGTTTTATTTGCAACAGTTAGCTACACCTTCCAGCTACTTTTCTACACCGTCGCCGCTCCGACTTAGACTTCCGTCGTAGCATTTGTACCAACTTTCAAAAATCCTCGTCATAGCCTCCTTTCCCACAATTTTGCATGTTGAGCTGCAGCTCTTTGTCTGTGTGGAACAGTTGTCTTCATAGCTAGTGGTTCATTTGAGCCGAGATGAAAACTGGACATAGTCGAGAGGTCAGTTGGTGCACAGAATCCCGCAATGGCAATACTTTCACAATTACGGACGGGTGTAGAGGCAGCATGGCTCACTGTTTCTGCAGAGGCCTGCCAGCGACTTGAGTCCACGCCGCGTCGAGTTACTGCACTACACCAGGCAAAAGGAAGTCGGACACGATATTAGGAGGCATTCTATGACTTCTGTCACCTGACTGTAAGCAATTATTATTTACACCCTGTACACAGTTGTTCCTACTTATTTTGCATGGTTATGTTGAAACGCCAATAACTTACATACACGAGAGTGCAGTAAACGTCACGCTAGCCGGACGTTTGTGCATGTTTTCTGAAATTGCACACCAGTAAGTGATATGTTAGGATCCTCTGTAATTTAATCATACCTTTAATAAAGGACATGTAAACACGATGAGCTTCGCTTGGAGTATACGATAGGATAAGTTAACCATCCTATCACATACAACACAGGTTTTGTGTATGTTATTGCTCTCATATCTGAGGCAGTGACAATTCTTGATCACGTCTGACTTAATTAGTGTCAGACGTGATAAGGAATTGTCACTGCCTGTTATTTGACGGCAGTAACACAACAAAATGTGTTCTGTGTGACAGGACGGATTTCATATACTATCGTATTTAATGAAACGGATGTCATTGCTATTGAGATATATGACACCGGCAATGGGTTATACACCAAAATATCTGTTTGGCACATAAACATTTGAAGTACTGCTCATGGTGTTTGAGGATGTCCTTTCATAAATATTTTAAATCTTCGGACCGCCTAGCATTCAATGTTTTTATATCTTGTACCTCTAAATACAGCGTTTAGTTTAATCTTTGGACACGAATTGTCATCTTTAGTTTGTTGATTTGAGGTCTTTAAATTGTATAGTGTCTTTTCACATCTGATTATTCTCTCTGTTACCAGAGATATTTTACTTTTGTATACTCATAACAGCTACTTCTTCCAATAAGAATTACTAGTTTTATCGTACTATTTATTTTGTTTAGTACAAAGAACATCGTTTTCACTTAAACGAGGCTGAATATTACACGAAAAGCCATATGAAAACACTGTAAGGAAAGAAGCACCTGAAGATGGAACCATAAGATTTGAAACGTTACAGTGTATAACTTAAATAAAGTCATACACACATTCATGTGTGTCAACGTTTATGCCTCTGATCACCGGACATACTCAGATTCATCATCTGTATTTGAATTGAAGAAGCATATTGCAGTTTTTACAAGTTTCTCGACAGTTACTGAATACTTGGATTACACTAGCAGAGATATCGATAGAGTTAAAGACTGTACGTTCATAGTAGATGTTATTTACCCAATTCTTAGAACTGTCTTAGGAATCAGGAGATATGGTACACGGCTGGTCCCGGCGGAGGTTCGAGTGCTCCCTCGGGCATGTGTGTGTGTTTGTCCTTAGGATAATTTAGGTTAAGTAGTGTGTAAGCTTAGGGACTGATGACCTTAGCAGTTAAGTCCCATAAGATTTCACACAGATTTGACATTTTTTTGATATGGTACATACTGTGATTTTTTATCTTTGCATAAATACTGCAGCCTACACGGGTTGTACAAAATATGGAAACACCGCGAGTGCTTGAATATAAATGCAGGTGCTAGCCAAGCCTACAGACTGAGTTGTTGTATTTGACCACGAACGGGCCGGCGCGGTGTGGCCGCGCGGTTTGAAGCACCATGTAACGGGCTGCGCTGCCCTCCCGCCGGAGGTTCGAGTCCTCCCTCTGGCATGGGTGTGTGTGTTGTTCTTAGCATAAGTTAGTTTAAGTAGTGTGTAAGTCTCGGGACCGATGACCTCAGCAGCTTGGTCCGTTAGAAATTACACACACACACACACACAAACACACACACACACACACACACACACACACACACGCACACGCACACGCACACCACTAACGGCACAATTCAATGTCCAAAATACGGTGTAAGTGTCAGTCATGGTCGGAATAGTGTTCTGTGTAGTTGTGAACGTATTATGTCAGGCCTAAGTGAATTCGTACTTGAACAAATTGTTGGAGCTGATATAGTGGGCCCTTCCGTAAGGAGGATAACAGAAATGTACGGTGTTTGAAGAGGCACAGTATCGAACATTTATACCGCATATAGAGAAAGCGCTAACTCACCCTCTATCTCACAGTGTGGACGGAAATGTGTGTTGAGTGATAGCGACAAACGATCAGTGAAGAGGATTGTGACGAAAAATAAGAGGACGACAGCAGCAAAATTCACTCAGAACTCAATGTATCACTCGCGAACCGTCAGCATCAAAACAACAAGAATCGAACTTCAGGTGCAAGGAATCACAGGACGAGCTGGAATTCGAAACTACACTCAGTGATGCAAATACCCATAACAGAAAAACATTGTGCTGAAGCCATAAAATTTGGTGTATGCAGCAATGGAAGAATGTCGTTTGGTCAGATGAGACTTGTTTCCAATCCCTGGCCCACTTTACGTCTCAGCAGTGGAACATGGGCCCCATAGTTACTCTGCATGGTCACATTACTGCCATGGATTATGTGACCATTTTGGCTGATTTGGTCCATCATATGGTGATGCTGTGTTCCAAGTGGACCGGGCCCCTGTTCACACTGCTCGCTTTGTTCAACACTGGTTTGGTGCGTACGTGAATAAGTTGTCGCTGTCCTACCGGTTAGCACGATCGCCTGATCTCAGTATTATTGTGCCATTGTCGTCTACTGTGAAGAGAAAGGTGCTTAATCACTAGCTACTTCAACCTCCTTACTAGAGATTGCCACCATTTTGCAGGACGAATGGTGCAAGATTTCCTTAAAATCATACAGGACCTACACTTATTTATACGAAGAAGACTGGAAGCTGTTTCGAACGCCTGCATTTCACTAGGCATGGTAATGTGTTGTGGTTATAATGTTTCCATATTCTTATCCACCTCGTCTACATCCATTGAATCTGCTTACAGTATTCAAGAAACAGTTTCTCTCTACAGTTTTTATTCTCCAAACTTCATTTCAAACTAACGATTCTTTGATGCCTTAGGATACCTCATCCTTAGGATGTCTCATCCTTTTGCCGAATATTGCTTTCATCTGCAGTTCAAGTATCGGAAATTAGCATACGTGTTAATGTCGCGTTAAACTGCCCAAATTAAAAAAAAAAAGAGAGCTTTTCTCACTCCTGAGTGACAGAATCGTGACTTGGTTCAGAGCACTAGCAGGTATCAACGCATATTTTCCTCCATTAATTTATCTCTTATTTGTAATTAACTGTAACTCGTATCTTTTGTACTTACATGGATATGGTGTCTGTTCTTTCGGACACCACCGAACACCTGCAGCCGTCTAAACCGAAATTATAATTATATATTAATACCTTCAGCTACTGACGGGCGTTAATATATATCGACGAGGACAGGTGAAAATGTGTGCCCCGCCAGAGACTAGAACCCAGGATCTCCTGCTCAGATGGATAGAGCCTTTGCCATCCAAGCAGGAGATCGTAGGTTCGAGTCCCGGTCGGGGCACACATTTTTACTTGTCCCCGTTGATATACATCAACGCCCATCAGCAGCTGAAGGTATTAATATATAATTCTAATTTCTGTATCTTTGGTGGTGTGGACTGTCGCTGATTGTCAGTAGTCACATTACAAGACACATTAATCACGCAGAAAACAGTGCTTCCAAAACAATTAGTAATACATTTAGACACGGAAAATCGCAGTAGCACTTTCGAAGAAAACATGAGTTAAAATACTGATCACTAAGTACATGATTTTGGAACTCCGATTTACGACGCTTTGTTTCATACAGCGTAGCAAGATTTCATCACACGAAACATAGCAATCAGGATGAAAGAAAGATACATTCTCGCTCAAACATTCGTGTCAACACAAACATATTTCAATAACGCTTCATTATAACACGCGCCAAAAGTAAATGGTGCAGTAATTAAAACAAACAATGCCTCTATGTATACGCAGTATATAGACCCAGTCCAATTTTTAATTTCAAATGTAAGCTGCAAGATGCAGAAGCTAGCAATCTCATTAACCAAATAAAACGTTCTGGCCAGTACTTCATCTGAGAGCGTAAACAAAGAGGTGTTCAATAGTTAATGCAACACATCTTTTTTCTAAAAGCAGGTTGGCTTTAGTCAGATTCCAACACACTAGATTATTCCCCACTCTTTTTTCTCTACAGAACTCTATTCCTCAATATAGCCACCATTAATGCGACGGGCTTGCGCCAGCTTACTGGTGGGGGAGGGGGAGGGTGTCGCGAAATCAATAACCTCCTTATCATCCCCGTACCACTTCCCGTGAATTGCATTCTTCATTGGTCCAACCAGATGAAAGTCATCTGTTAGGCGGGGAGGAACCCATTCGTTTTTTTCCTTTATTGTATTTCAATGCCCCATATGGCGCGGGCTGGCAGCAGCATAGGCGCCGTTCTTCAGCCGAGAGACAGTACATAACAGGGTGACATTTAAAACAACATAAAGGAGGAAATATGGCGAAACAGCAGGGGAAACATAACGGAAGATAGCGTAAAAAGGGAGCGACTGTATAAATGGTGATAAAAATCTAAAAACTGTACACAAAAAACCACACATTGTGATGATTAAAAGCAACACAAGACGAAGTACGGCCGCAGCATAAAAGCTGCGATGAGTGGCGTAACACATAACAATGACATCTGTTGGAGAAAAGTTGTTCACTCTTAAGTAGATGAACATTCCTTTAAGGTTAGAATGTATGACATCGTATCTACACTCAATTGATGCAATGAAACGCAAACTGTTTGTTCTTATGCAACCATCAAAAAAATGGCTCTGAGAACTATGGGACTTAACATCTTAGGTCATCAGTCCCCTAGACTTACAACTACTTAAACCTAACCAACCGAAGGACATCATACACATCCATGCCCGAGGCAGGATTCGAACCTGCGACCGTAGCAGTCGCGCGGTTCCGGACTGAAGCGCCTAGAACCGCTCGACCACCGCGGCAGTCTATGCAACCATCAGATGAGACATTACACATAAATGACCACAGGGGTATGATTCGAAGTATTGGTAGCGTCTAAAAGTCCAGCACACGATTAAAAACACAGCTCTTGACGTCACAGGAAAACAGCACCAAACACAACACTGACGTAGCACAACGACGACGATGAACAAAATGAGAGGATCCGCGAGGGGTATGTCTCTATGCTGTTCATTTTTGTAACACAGCCTACGACCACCTTAAAGACGGAAGTGATGACACTTTCTACAGGACCTGACCCTCATTTTGCAGGACAATGCTCAATCAAGTACAGTGCAAGCTGTTATTCATTTGACTGATGGGGCTGCTAAGTGCTATACCACCTACTGCACTCCCTTGACTTAAGCCCCCGTGAGTTCGACTCGATGTCTAAACTGAAGGAAACACATCACGGCATTCGCTCCAGAACTGCTACTAATTCGTCGGGGAATAGAGCGCGCCGCTCGAACTGTCAACACAAATGGCACTGCTGAGAGTATCCTACGACTTTCACATCGCTGGCAACGTGTTATACACAATGCTGGTGACTACTTTGAAGATCAGTAAAATTTTGAAACACGTATCTGTTTTTTACGAGCTGTAAATAAATTGTTGCCACTATTAAAGTTCCAACCCTCGTATGTTTCCAAACCAATAAATACACTCCTGGAAATTGAAATAAGAACACCGTGAATTCATTGTCCCAGGAAGGGGAAACTTTATTGACACATTCCTAGGGTCAGATACATCACATGATCACACTGACAGAACCACAGGCACATAGACACAGGCAACAGAGCGTGCACAATGTCGGCACTAGTACAGTGTATATCCACCTTTCGCAGCAATGCAGGCTGCTATTCTCCCATGAAGACGATCGTAGAGATGCTGGATGTAGTCCTGTGGAACGGCTTGCCATGCCATTTCCACCTGGCGCCTCAGTTGGACCAGCGTTCGTACTGGACGTGCAGACCGCGTGAGACGACGCTTCATCCAGTCCCAAACATGCTCAATGGGGGACAGATCCGGAGATCTTGCTGGCCAGGGTAGTTGACTTACACCTTCTAGAGCACGTTGGGTGGCACGGGATACATGCGGACGTGCATTGTCCTGTTGGAACAGCAAGTTCCCTTGCCGGTCTAGGAATGGTAGAACGATGGGTTCGATGACGGTTTGGATGTACCGTGCACTATTCAGTGTCCCCTCGACGATCACCAGTGGTGTACGGCCAGTGTAGGAGATCGCTCCCCACACCATGATGCCGGGTGTTGGCCCTGTGTACCTCGGTCGTATGCAGTCCTGATTGTGGCGCTCACCTGCACGGCGCCAAACACGCATACGACCATCATTGGCACCAAGGCAGAAGCGACTCTCATCGCTGAAGACGACACGTCTCCATTCGTCCCTACATTCACGCCTGTCGCGACACCACTGGAGGCGGGCTGCACGATGTTGGGGCGTGAGCGGAAGACGGCCTAATGGTGTGCGGGACCGTAGCCCAGCTTCATGGAGACGGTTGCGAATGGTCCTCGCCGATACCCCAGGAGCAACAGTGTCCCTAATTTGCTGGGAAGTGGCGGTGCGGTCCCCTACGGCACTGCGTAGGATCCTACGGTCTTGGCGTGCATCCGTGCGTCGCTGCGGTCCGGTCCCAGGTCGACGGGCACGTGCACCTTCCGCCGACCACTGGCGACAACATCGATGTACTGTGGAGACCTCACGCCCCACGTGTTGAGCAATTCGGCGGTACGTCCACCCGGCCTCCCGCATGCCCACTATACGCCCTCGCTCAAAGTCCGTCAACTGCACATACGGTTCACGTCCACGCTGTCGCGGCATGCTACCAGTGTTAAAGACTGCGATGGAGCTCCGTATGCCACGGCAAACTGGCTGACACTGACGGCGGCGGTGCACAAATGCTGCGCAGCTAGCGCCATTCGACGGCCAACACCGCGGTTCCTGGTGTGTCCGCTGTGCCGTGCGTGTGATCATTGCTTGTACAGCCCTCTCGCAGTGTCCGGAGCAAGTATGGTGGGTCTGACACACCGGTGTCAATGTGTTCTTTTTTCCATTTCCAGGAGTGTACATTACTCCACTCCACCTTGCTTACATCTGTTGGAGAAAAGTAGCTCACTCTTAAGTAGATGAAGATTCCTTTAAGGTTAGAATGTATGGCATAGTATCTACACCTCGATTGATGCAATGAAACGCACACTGTTTGTTCTTATGCAACCATCAGATGAGACATTAGACATAAATGACCACAGGGGTATGATTTGAGGTATTGGTAGCGTCAAAAACAGTAGAACACCTGGTTCTTTGGATGAAGTCATGACACAATTTTTCTGATGGTCTCACATCACCAAATGAACTAAAGTACTCACCCAAGCGAGTTCCATATCCCCCACCTCCCCCGCCGACCTGACCGTCTGCAAGCTGTGCACCTGTGCCACCACTTCCGGGTAGTGTAAGTACCGCCTTACCAGCCGTACACTGGGACTTCCCCTTCCATATACACGCCATCTTGACGACCGAGAACACGGGCAGGCAGATTTCTGGGGTCAAGCCTCAGTGCAGCTCCCTTTATCAAGAATGCTGACGCTCCGATAGCCATTCGCAGCAACGCAGGTTGTAGTCACGTACTTTACGCTGGACGCTCTTATGACAAGGCAGCAGCACCAATCTCAGAAAAAGCCGAAGCCTGTAGATTCCTCCCCAGGCGCTGATGTTCCACCTTGCACCTGCCCGTGCGGGCTCAGTACGGCTGCTACCAGGCTGTGCCAGGAAGAAGAGCGACTGATCGTAAAACTCTCAATAAATGGCAATTAACTGAATGACATCTTATTAGGTCCCATCCGCTCCACAAGATTGTTATGTCGTACTTGCGCACTGTGTGGTTCTTTAGTGGATACAGGAGCGAGGAACAGACATTGCTCATAAACAGAGTATTCAGATATTAAATTATTCTCCATCTAATATCAAATAGCAAAAGTAAAACATAATTTTGTTGCTTTATTTGCAGCCTAAATTGATAACAATAGATCTGAATGTAGAAATATATCGAGATACAAAAGATTTATAAATTTTTCACTCTTCAGTACAATGTCTATTCAGAAGATGTAGAGTCCTGGCTACTATGAAAGTCTGTAAATGTTACTCAACTGGCAAACACACTAAATGTGCTTGGTCAGCAAGCGTTCGAACTTAAGTACACCCACCACTGGAACTCCAGAGAAGGAATGCTTGCATCTCATTGGCAGCTGCTTAATTGCTCGTGGCAGCGCCCTCGTTCCATGACGGCGGCTGTAGCAAACGCAGCGGCGTAACTTGCGGTGCAGGTACTTGAACGTGCGGGCGGATACTGCAAGAATCACTCACCCTCACCCTTTGCCCGTCCTCTAACATAGCGTGTTGGTCTACCTTACGACCCCGAGTCACATGTTCGCCATTCCACTGCGATCTAGCCGTTCCTTTAGCAACATAGGTTATATGGAGCAGCCTACTCGCCAGGCTACTTACAACAAAGATTACGAGCATAACAGGAACTACGTTGCACACAAGCGTCCGCTTGGAACAGGTAGTGCAGTTTCATATCACTGCACAAGCCAAGATGTGGGATGCGTTACATGACTTAACAAGAAGCTACAGTTCCATCTAGCCCAGCACTTCCATCGCTGCTCACATGCTAAGGAGCATCAACATGACACAAAATCAATCGCCAAGCACACCAATGCGTCTGATGGGAAATCAGCAGCCAAGCCACAAAGCAAGTCATCGCCACAGAGCAGTGTCTACACAAGGAGGAAGGATTTGGACATTGTCTCTGAATGGTGTTGTTGAGTAAATCACTGTTTTAGACATAGAAATTTCTAGTTATTTTAGTGGTTGCAGTATTTATGTGTATACATGCTTGATACTGTTTGTCTGGAGTAGAACCCTGTCAACGCAGACATATAATTGGCACCTCGGCGGCTTTTGTCAACGTACAGAATACACAGTAGACACATAGATTGGAGGCAAAGTGCAGTTACAACAGTTTGTCTGGGGAAATCAATATGGCAGCGATTCTGCGAGGGCTGGATTCGACCTGTTCTTTCTATGTCTCTGACGGTATGTGGTACCACATGTCTATGAACAGGCCAACGCCTGTAAACTAGAGGATGGCGGTTTGTGGGCGTGGCATTGGCCCCTGAAAGCATTCCATAGGTGTTCCATCAAGTTCATATCAGGCGAATTTGGTGCCAACCAACGTAACTTTACTATCAAACCACTGTAGCATAATTGTGCTCTTGTGACACCGACAGTTGTCATGCTAGAAGATGCAATCACTCTCAGGGAAGACATTTAGCACGCAGGAATGCAGGTGGTCAGTAATAATGTTCATGTAGTCCACAGCTTCCCTGCTTGCCCAGGTTAACACCCCTCATTGTACTGTACTGCCCCCACTGGCCTGTGTCCGTGCAGTAGTTTGTTAGGATGTCAGAGTATCAGGAGACCACCATCGACTTGGTGTAGCAAGAAACGTGATTCACTCGAGCAGGCGACACGTTTCTATTGATCCTTGATCCAATATCTATGATCCTGTGCCAACTGCACTCACAACTGATGATGTCACTGAATCAGCATTGGAAGACGTAGGCTTCATGACCTGCAGAGCCTCATGTTCTGTAATGTGCGCTGAACGGTGTGCTCTTCAACTCTTGTGCCTGCACCAGCATTATATTGTGTCACCTTATTTGATACAGATAGCGGCCTATCCTGTTTTACGGGACAGGCAAGCCTCCGACCGCTATTTTCTGTGATGAGGCGTGGACGATCAACACTTTGTAGCCTACTTGTGGTTTCACAGACCTTCGACGACTTTCCATAGACAGTGCTGACAGTAGGATGTGATCATCCGATTAGCATCACCGTTTCCGAGATGTTAGATCCCAGGCGACAGGCCATAATCATCTACCCTTCCTCGAAGTCGCTTATTTCAGCGGAGTTCCCCATTTTCGACCAGTATTGTCACTGTAATAAATCCCCATGAGTCTTTGCTCCACGTATATACACTACTGTCCAAAAGTTAAGTATGATCACTAAAAGAGGACATTTTGCTTTATCAGGATGTCGGAAGGATTACTGAACAAGCTACAGCTTAATCAGGAGGCTTTTGGCATACAACAGTGCTAGAAACATAATGTTAGAAAAATTATGATAGCTGAGATACACATTGGTAAGAAAATAACGGAACTGGGAAATCTTTTACACAACAAAAGAAACTATTAATGGGGGGATGCCGCTACCCCTAGTGGCCACACGTACTGCATTATTACGTGGCATGCTCTCTATGAGACGGTTGGAGCTCTGTTAGCAGTCGGTCTCATTCCTCAGACAAGAGCGATGCAGAGGTCTGGAAGTGACCTTGGTCGAGGTCGAAGGGATGAAATTCGCTTTCCATGTTCTATTGGGCTCAGATCCGGGGACCTTTCTGGCCGGCCAATGCGATGGATATCTTCATCTTCAACAAGTCATCCACCAGAACAGCTCTATGCGGATGGACGTTATCATCCATAAATAGGAAGTCTCGACCAACTGCACTTCTGAAAATGCGAATATATGGTAGCAGTAGCTTGTCTCTGTACCTGTCAGCGTTTGCAGTAATCCTCCAGTCAGCAACGAAGATGTGCAACTCTGTGCGGCTATTCAACATGAACCCTCCCCATACCATGATGCCATCACCATCAAACTGGTCTCTTTCCACGACGTTCCTGAGGTTCTCGCCAGAGTAATGTGCGACGAGAATCATTTTGGAAGTCGAAGTAGGGTACATCTATGAAGAACATATTCCTCCTTTTATTCATGGTCCAATTTTGATGTTGCTGACTCCACAATACACGGTCTCGTCTTTGTGCTGGAGTGAGTGGAATGCATATGGCCGGACGTCTGGCAAACAGCAAAAACAGCAACTCTTGAGGCAGCTGCAAGCTATGCAGCCTATTTACTTGCAGGTGCATTCCGATTTCGACGGGAAGTTGTAGCCAGTAATCGGTCCTGCTTTGCAGATGCTTTTCTTGACCGACATTATAAAGGCCTACGACGAATATTTCCTGTGTCTCTAAGGCTTTGCAAAGCCTCAAAATGATAGTTTGCAGCACATCCAAGGATATTGACACTTCGGTCAATGTCTGGCCTGCTCCCGAGCGGCTGAGTATTCTGCCCTGCGAAAGGGTCCAAATCGAGTCTCTGTAGTATCTCATTTTCAACTTCATCAAGAGACTACACTCTGCTCTCTATGAACAAACAAACGTGAGTGGTCTTACGCTCTGTTTGTGTTTACCGGAAAGTTACGCCGCTGTGCACAGCACGGAGTACCCCTTTTCTATGCAGAGCGAACAAATGGGGTTCGTAGGAAAATATTTACGGTGACATCGGACAGTTGCTCACCTTCTCTCTTTTCATTTTAGTGTTTTCGTTATTATGCTTAACTGTTGGACACTAGTGTACTTCCCGTATCGCGTCACGTGCCGGCGACGCCGTCAGGAGCTATTGGCATTCACGCAGTTTTTCCATTACACGGACCAAATGTAATAAGTGACAAGTTTTATGTATCGATGAAGTCGTTTCTTTAAGAATGGAAGAACGAATGTTCAGGTTCATAACGGAAGTAGCCGTCCATCTGTAGCCAGCAAAGGACTGGTACAGAAAAAATTCTTGATGACCTAAGTTCATAATCTCTCAACTGCCGGATGTCTTCTACAGATTTCTCGTGGTAAAGATAAAAGTTTGTTACATTATAAGAAGTGGCAGTTTTGTTTGTGATACATGCCATAGTAAACTTTTTTCATGAGTATTTGTGTAAAGGAGACCCTCTCGATTCCAAAATTTATATTGTCAAATAGTCAGTCTGTTTGGATAAATATTTCATTGTAGAGTGCTGGCTTAAGTAGGCATGTGCTGGTGTGGAGGTTGATTTTGGAATGCTATTGGTGCAACTTGATATGTATTAAAGGAGGTAATATCTTACTATGCATTCGCGTGAGTTAGTATTTGTCACTTTTAGGGAACTTTTTGGTTTTGCTTTGTAAATTTCATACCGAGCATTCTTTGACTATTTTATACTGCTGTTTCAAGTAATGTAGAATACACATATACTTAGGAAATAATCGCGTCACTCTTAACCCCTTTTTCTTTCAGAATACTGAATATAATTATTGGCTAAAGAGTTAATTTCATGAGAATAAGACGTTTTGTCTAAAGAAGCAGTTTCATGAGTATTTTTTTGTGTTCACATTATAGTAACAACGATTAGTGATGCAGTATTGGTTACACTTTCCTAAATTAGTTAATTAGTATGCAACTAAACCAAAGCAGTTTGGAAGTTATTCGACATTAAGCTTCCATGTCTCATTGATATTTAAAAAGTTGCAGAACATAGCAATTTGGAGTCGCATTGCAGCTCACGAGACCCATTAATTAATTTGTGGTCTGCAGGCTCTTAGCATACTTGGATGCATTCCGAAAGTTATTTTTAAGTATGGCAAAAAAAAAAAAGGTTCA
Source organism: Schistocerca piceifrons (assembly GCF_021461385.2). NCBI lineage: Eukaryota > Metazoa > Arthropoda > Insecta > Orthoptera > Acrididae > Schistocerca > Schistocerca piceifrons. Next base: position 305,809,404 of record NC_060143.1, read on the forward strand.
AATGGCTCTGAGCACTATGGGACTCAACATCTGTGGTCATAAGTCCCCTAGAACTTAGAACTACTTAAACCTAACTAACCTAAGGACATCACACACATCCATGCCTGAGGCAGGATTCGAACCTGCAATCGTAGCGGTCACGCGGTTCCAGACTGAAGCGCCTTTAACCGCACGGCCACACCGGCCGGCTAGTATGGCAAAAGCAACGTGATTTCTTCCAATCCAGCGGATTGTCTTGTGGCTCAGGTAAGCCAAGTGCCAGAGGGCCAGAATCAAACATTGTTTTGGTGTAATTATAGAACAGTGATTGTCTGTCTGTTCACATTACATACAGTGAAACAATATCTGGTTTGACATACATTTTCATATTATTTAGTTCAGTGGTTATGTGTTTTTCATTGGAGATCCAAATGATGAGATTACGTATTAAGTTCATAGAGCAACATGATATTCATATGTAGTAGGTCAAATGTGTAGTGTTCATAATGATTAGACTTATTGTACGTAATTACGCACGTGAGTAAACATAAAAGCTTCATATGTTGTACAATTAATGGTTACATACTGAGCATTAATGAACATACTGTTAGAATACGTAGCCACTCATATGGAAAGAAAAGCTAAAGTACTACAGTTACACCATGTTTCACTGCCACAAATCATAAGAAAAATTTTAAAAAGCTTAAAGTTACACTAACTAACAAAGGTATTACAAAGTCACTGTATCACTTGTGCTCTTTACTTTGATTTTACCTAAGATGAAGAGGGAGAATTTTGGACTGTGACGAAATGCGGGTTTCCTATGCCGGTGTGGAGATAAATCAGCTGTCAATGGTGTCGAATCAAATTGCCTCTCCCAACAAACCAGGGAAAGCATGATAAGCTCACTCAGCCAGAAATATTAAGGTTACTGCTTTTTGAGACTCTTAGGGTATCATATTTATGGATTTCACAGAATGTTAAAGGACACTGATTTGTGAAGCCTATTTACGAAACTTGAGAAAAGCCATTCAAAACAAGCAACGCAGTTTCTTGATTTCCTGATTACCGCCGTCGCGTTTGACGCAACACTGCTCGGCCTCACGCTGTCCGGCATACACAAGAATTGTGGGGTCCCTTCAAACGGGACGTTTTTGAATGTCTGTCCTGCAGCAGAAACTTGACTCAGAGTGATTTCCACCTCTTTTCACCTGAAAAACTCGCTTGGATCCCAACGCTTTTGAGTTAGACGAAAAACTTGAAGCTGCTGGAACGGGCTGCTTGCAATCTCAGCGACAGAATTTTATGTCGAAGGAATTTATCAACTCGTTAAAGATTTGCTAAGTGCTTGAATCTGAATAGAGATCAAATAAATAAATAATAAAATTACGTGCTAAGATTTTTTTAATAAACTGGCTTTAATAACTCCCATTATCGTTAATGGTCAAACGATGGTTGCTTTCTGGGTAGTCGTGTTATTTTTACACCGCAAATGTGTATGAAAGGCAGGGCGTTTCGTAAATGATGTTACGGTAGTAGAAACATACATATCTTAAATGCTTCATCAAAACCAAACAAGTCAAAACCTAGCTTCATACAAAAATTTGGCGTAAGTAACAGGAATGAATTAAATATTTCTGTTCGTAGGTCATGAAGGTCTAATAATCTTCTGTCACAATTTCGAGACCATCGGGGCACCGGCGGCAAAAATTCATACATAAATTTGCTGTTGAGTTTAATCTGGAATTACAGACTTCTCCAATGTAACTAGTCAGTCAATGCTGTTTGCATTTAAACATGCTACGTTCTGTCTTTTCAAAAGTTCTTCATTGATTTAAGCGTCATATCCGTCTTAGGCCAATACAGTGCAAGAAACAGTTGGCGAAACTACGTTGTTCTTTGTGCTATCATTTTACGAATGTATTTCAGTAGAATTACACATATGCAGTGACTATTTGTATCCTAACGCGAAAGTTTCTAGAAGTAACATCACTGTGGTAATTACTCACAATTTTCAGTTATACAAAAAAATTTACTAAGGTTAATTCATCGGAAGAAAGCAGATACTTTTACTCCATTTCAGGCAACAAAAATGTACAGATAGGTGCCAGTCAGACGTAGAAGTATCAGTGGGGAAAAGGATTCCCCGTTAGCGTTCTGCCGGCCGGAGCGCCCGTGCGGTTCTAGGCGCTGCAGTCTGGAACCGAGCGACCGCTACGGTCGCAGGTTCGAATCCTGCCGCGGGCATGGATGTGTGTGATGTCCTTAGGTTAGTTAGGTTTAATTAGTTCTAAGTTCTAGGCGACTGATGACCTCAGAAGTTAAGTCGCATAGTGCTCAGAGCCATTTGAACCATTTCGTTAGCGTTCTGCGGGGTAGTAAAACCAAAGGCGACGATGGAAAATGCGTTTGCAGTATGTGGAAATAATGTGAGTATGCACGGTCCAGTCAAATTAAAATGAACATCGCGTGTACTCGTATTCGACGTCGACGCGCAGTAACCACTCACAGACGGCGGGCGACAGCACTTGCAGTGGAGCGTGTATAATGCGTGTCCCGGGGGACGTGGAAAACACTGCAGTACTTGCCGTAATGCGAAAACGGAGCAATTTGTCTGAAGTCCATAAGGCCATGATCATAGGCTTTCGGGCCAAGCGTGGCGGCATTTTCGAAAAGACTATGTCTGTAAACTATTCACGTGCCGGCGTGTTTAAAGTATACGGTACATGGAAAAATGGCGGTATCCGAAATCGTCGCCGAGGAAAATGCGGTGCACCATGGACCACAGACGACAGAGGTTAATGATGGCTGCACAGAAGTTTACGGGCCAACCAACTGTTGGGAAACTGTCGCGCAGATGAATCAAGGAGCTATCGACAGTGTGTCCTCAACGACCGTTTAGCGAACGTTGCTGCGTATGGGCCTCCACAGCTGGCGCCAGGTTCATGCACCCATGTTGACTGCTATTCATCGGTGACAGAGGCTGGAATTTGCACTCCGGTACCGTAACTGGACGTCTACTGAGGGACGACAGGTGGCCGTTTCAGATTAATCACGTTTTATGCTCCATCGGCATGAAACGTCTGAGAGCAAACTCTGCAAGAATCATCGGAAGGATACAGGTGGGAGGAGTGAGCATTACGGTTTGGGAGGGGGGGGGGGGGGGGATGTTTTCTTGGCATCCCCTGGGAGATCTCGTTATTCTGGAAGGCACAATGGACAAACACAAGTATGCGTCTGTCCTTGTGGACTGTTTCCACCTCTTCTTGCATAGGCTAACCAGTCAGTTCCGATTTTCACATAGATATCATAGTGAACCGAGAAAATATTTCGGGACACATAACTGTTCTGTTTTTAACCGAGGAAAAAAATGCATGCGGTAATATTTCTTATTTAGTTAAATAATTGACAAAAACAAGTTTCCTAGAAGTAGAACATTATAGAAATATATATTTTCACAATGCCCTCTACAGTCCTGCTGCATTTAATTTAACTCATCTTATGCGTAAAGATACTTGCCATCCTTCCACTTTATGCCCCTGGAGACAAGTAAAATCAAAACTCAAGGAGCATCATTTACAGAATTTCTCCTAACGAGACTGCAGCCATATGGAAGTTAATTTTGTGAAGAATATGAGCGATGCGGTGAGTGTTAGAACTGCTTATAGAGTATTGTTTCGCATGTATGCACGCTTGCCCTAACAGTCTGTAGTCAAAAGAAATCTTAAATTTTAGTTATGAAATGTGTAATTTGTCTCTAATTACTGACCTGTAATTTTACACAGATTTTGGGATTAAGAAAATGTACCAAAGTACCTAGAAATCGACTAAGCATTGCAGAAAATATATCCAAGTTATTACAGTAAGAAGAATACATATCAGTCTATTTTATTTATGAAGAAAAGAATTGTGTTTCTTTGTAATGTACCTACTTGTTTCTTTCCAATTCACAAAAGGAGTATACATTCTTGCTACGACTTTTCAGCTGTTTATAATGGATTTCAAATCACGATAACTGACATGAGAGGTAAGCTTAAACGTAGTAATGAAGTTAGATATAAAATGTGAACACAAGTGTTATGGCTTTTTCTCTTTGAAATCTGATCAGCCTATACGTACAGTTTGTTTTTTCTTGGCACAGTGGTATCTACCAGCAGGGCAGTGCAACATGTCACACAACCTGCAATGTGCGTGCGTGGTTCGAAGAGCTCCATGATGCTGTACTCTCTGACCACCAGGCCCTCTGGATTTAAACCCAATCGAGAACCTATAGGACTACTTCGACTCAACTGTTAGCTCTTCTGATAAACCTAACGTGATGGAGTACACACGGGCTCCACATCCCGGTCGCTGCCTTCCAGAACTTCACTGACTCTCTTCCTGCACCTCTCGTAGCGGTCTTCGCTGCAAAAGGTAGCTGTTCAGGCTTTTGACACGTAATCACATACATGTCACTGGACGGTGTAAAATGTTCTGCAAGGAAATAGTTTATTCACGATGAGAAAAAGGAGGGAATTATACTTCTGACGGGAGTGACAGGACGTATATTCGAAGTAATGAAGTTGAGTAAGTCGCTGGTGTTCAAATTACAGCAGGAGAAAACGGTGTTGAGGTGAGCAACACACAAGTATACAGAAGCAAAATGCCACAAGAGTCATTCTATTAACAATACTGATTAATTTGCTATTAGTCAGTAATTTATGCGATATTACGATCAACGCAAAAAACACCCACCTTGTGATATCTGGCGTTCCGCTAGGTAGTGTCATAGGCCCTCTGCCGTTCCTGATTTACATAAATGATCTAGGTGATCATCTCAACAGGCCCCTTAGATTGTTTGCGGATGACGCTGTAATTTACCGTCTAGTAAAATCATCAGACGATCAATTCCAATTACAAAACGATCTAGAGAGAATTTCTGTATGGAACGAAAAGTGGCAATTGGCACTAAACAAAGAAAAGTGCGAGGTCATCCACATGGATACTAAAAGAAATCCGATAAATTTTGGTTATATGATAAATCGCACAAATATAAGGGCTGTCAATTCGACTAAATACCTAGGAATTACAATTACGAGCAACTTAAAGTGGAAAGAACACATAGATAATATTGGGGGGAAGGCGAAACAAAGATTGCGGTTTGTTGGCAGAACACTTAGGAGATGCGACAAACCCACTAAAGAGACAGCCTACATCACACTTGTCCGTTCTCTGCTGGAATATTGCTGCGCGGTGTGGGATCCTTACCAGGTAGGATTGACGGAGGACATCGAAAAAGTTCAAAGAACTGCAGCTCGTTTCGTGTTATTGCGCAATAAGGGTGAGAGTGTCACTGATATGATACGCGAGTTGAGGTGGCAGTCACTGAAACAAAAGCGGTTTTCTTTGCGGCGAGATCTATTTACGAAATTTCAATCACCAACTTTCTCTTCCGAATGCGAAAATATTTTGTTGACACCCACCTATGTAAGGAGAAATGATCATTGTAATAAAATAAGAGAAATCAGAGCTCGAACGGAAAGATTTGTGTGTTCCTTTTTCCCACGCGCCATTCGAGAGTGGAATGGAGAGAAGTAGTATGAAAATGGTTCGATGAACCCTCTGCCAGGCACTTAAGTGTGAATTGCAGAGTAACCACGTAGATGTAGATGTAGATAACATCGTACGTCCTGACATTTTGAAAAAACGAGACTTCTGTCTGATGCTCACGTCATTCTCACAAGATATTTTGCGGGATCGAGTCCAGTATTTGTACCTGTAAGGTGTTGCGCGCTCCCTAGTCGGACCGCGCCACATCGGGTTTTTTCTTCGCGGTCCGCGCCCGCCAGACGCGGCTTCCAGGGTCCTCTTTGGTCACTGTCAGTAGGTATCTTGTGGCCGGAAGAGCACTCACAGAACATTTGTAGAGGGCTACTTGGTGAACTTACCGTTCTATTTGTCCTTCGATCATAAGTGTACACGTAATACTTCGGAAAAAATAGAGCTTTGAAAATGAATGAATCTTTCATAGGAGCTCTGAAACTGCAGCCAGTCACGTTTTGAAAAAATTGTTTACCATCACAAATTTTTCCAACAGACCTTCTAAAATCTACCAGCTTGGTGCTGCTAAGCAGGCAACCTTCCCACCATCCTCCATCCGTTCCCTTCTGACCGAGCGAGGTCGTACAGTGGTCAGAACACTGGATTTCCAATACGGTAGGACGATGGTTCAGATCCCCACTCTGGCCATCCACATTTACGTTTTTCATTATCCTAAATAGCTCCAAGCGAATGCCGGCAGGTTCCTTTGAAAGGGAACACCCGATTTCCTGCTCCCATCCTTGAAACATTATTGGTGTGTGCTCTGTCTCCAATGACTCAGTGTCGACAGCACGTTAAAACCTAATCTTCCTTCTTTACTGCACTTATTCACATTCAAAGATTCAATTAAATTTGTATTAATAACATTATTATTAATTATATTATGCTTAATTAACCTGTACCTTCTAGGAGATTCAGATAATTTCGTTCCAGCTAGCCCTTTACCAACGCCAGTGCACACGCAACCAGAATGATACTTCTTACTTGCTTATGCAGTTTTACGATATGTTGCCAGCCAATAAAATGTCATAGATGACTTCTTGTGCTCTGTACTCGTATCTAAATAACTAAGCCTTCAGTTGTTTTCTTAAAAAAAATGTCATTGACTTTATGGTTATAAGAAATTTACAAAATGTTGGCCATTATATTTAACACTCGTGTATAAGATGTGCCGGATACAATGAGCTACTCTAAACATTTCATTTGGCCATGAAGACATACAGCTATGCATTGTTAGTATGTATTGTTCGATAGAACACTTCTTACAATTTTAATAGATTTGTTGCCAATGCAGTTTTTCGGCACGAACATGCACACTCGCAATAATCTTACGAAGAGGCTCGTTCCTCAAGGCCTCGATTTCTGCGTGAATTTTGTTTTTCAAGCCCTCAATATTTGTCAATCTGTTTAGGATATACTTTGGATTTCAGAAGTCCACACGGAAAGAAGTCACAGTCGAGCGAACATGGTGGTTAGTTGGCGTCACAAAAGTAGATACAACACGCTCTAGACACATTCTGTGTCAGGTTGTCATGAACGTTCCGGGTATGTTGCACCCACCTGCTTGAATCAAACGACTGCATAGTGACTGCATTCATATGAAGCATTTTCTGCATTACAAATTTCTGCAAAATAACAACATATCAGTCTGATGTTGCTGTTTGCAGACCGACCTGCATCATTCTCAAAAAAGTACGGACCAGTCACACCCTGCACACGCATGCCACACTACATGGTAACTTTTGCGCTGTGATGTCATCTTTCGTGCATTTTAAGAGAATTTTCGGCTCCAAATAGCTACAGATCTGTTTGTTCACATAGCCGCCCCGTCAGACTTCGTGGAATTGTCGTGAAAATCGGACTGAGTGTTGATAGTTTACAGAAGCTGTGTGTAGAATTTGTGGCGTGCTTGCTGATCTCTATGAAATAATCGTTGTACCACTTGGAGGTTGTAGTGACGAAAATGAATATTCACGTAAAAAATCCCTCGCACACTTCTGTCCGAGGTGTTAAGTACTTGCGAAGGTTGTGTGCTGATTGTGCTGGACTTCGCTGAAAAACATCTGTTACTATTGCAAAGTTGTTAATGGTGCGAACCTTTCGAGAAGTACAGGGTGGCGATTTATTCGTTGAATTAGCTGATGCTCTGAACTGCTGAACCCATTTCGTAATCGGCTCCTGGGACAGAACTTGATAATTACGACTAGTGTCAAAATTTGTCCAAAGAAACGCTGCGTTCCTACCATGCCATATTTGAAAACCACTTTAATTGCCCACGCACGTTGTTCGCTTATCCAGTGACCCATACTGGGTCAAAACACAACTAAAATGGAATTTGCCAGGTGTATACTGATTACAGTGTCACCCATACTGAAGTGGTAAGTAAAAGAAGTTATTTTCCGATCAGCTCACCGTTTAACGAATCATTCGAGACGAGGGCCATTCAGAAAACAGCGACGGTTGGTTACATAAAATGAAAGACGCAACATTTATTGGAATAACAAAGCAGTTACTTAAATTTGGCATCCTCATTTCTCTCCATAATCATTTATTACATTTAAAAATATATCGTGCCTGAGCACAAGCTTCACCATTCCCATGTAATACTCTTCTACTGCCAGTTCATTAAAACAGGTGTTCATTGCATTCCCCAACTAGTCATCACTTCCAAAACGCTTACTGCCCAGATACTCTTTCAGCTTACGACAAATTTAGAAACGCTAGGAGCCGGTCCTGAATGTAGGGTGTGTGTTGAAAAAGAAAAGTCCCTTTCCGAATCAGTCCAGCAGTTCTTGAGTTACAGCAGCTGTGTGAGGCCGCGAATTATGGTGAAGCAGCACAATTCCTCCAGAAAGCATTTCTACCTTTCCATTTTGGATAGTTACAGCTGCTTTTCAGCGTAGTGCATTTCGCCGTAGTTTCCATAGATTTGCATTGCTCATAGTGCCTTTTGGCACTAAATCTATCACGAAAACACCATTAGGATGCCAAAAGACTGTTGCCATCATCTTTCGTGTTGAGAGAATCTGAATTTTCTCGTTTCTTTCGGTTTTGAGAACCAACTTTAACAATTTCCACTGATTGTAGTGCCTTTCGGCATGAAATCTATCAAAAGAACATCATTACGATGCGAAAGGCTATTGCTATGATCTCTTGTGTTGAGAGTCTAAATTTTTTGGATTTGAGGAATGATACCACTCAAATGATTGGCCCTTGCTCTGTGGGGTGATTGAGATACCCACATCTCATTGCCGGTTACGATCCGATTAAAAACGGCGTCTCCATCTGTGTGTTATCAAGAGAAGAGTCTCAACGCTGAGCCCATTCTTTGAGTTTTCCGTTGCTCACTCGGTTCTCGTGCAGCCCGTCGTGCACAGATTTTGTTGTATCCGAGATGTTGCGACACAGTTTCACCACCCACAGAACGAAACATCTCTGGAAACTGTAACTGTTCTGCTTTTTATTTCTGTGTGTGTGTATGTGGAGTGTAAAGTAAATCTATACGAAAGTAATTACTGAAAAATTACTATGTTATTACTTAATCCCTGCATTGTGCAGTCGAGTGAACGGTTGTGTATTGCCTGACGTCACCGTGGACAGTTTTCAATAATATAAAAAAACGCCAAAATAAAACCAATAAAAATTGCATATCAAATGAACTGCTAAATTTTGTCTGAATAAACAATCCAGATTACTGTAATTGAAGTCCACTGCTGATTTACATACCTAACATGCGGAAACAATCCTCAGTAAATGAAAAATTTTTCACTCGCGGGTATATTACACTGTTTAGTTAAATGTAATTTTATAGAAAGATAATAACTTCCAAACTGAATGTAAGCTATCTGGCGTAGTCACTGATTAACTGTGTAATGACACTATTTTGTATGTATAGTGTGATTGTATGACTATGGCCCTGAACTATTCTTTCACTTACCTCGGCACAGTAGAAGTTCTCTAGAAAGTGGAACACAGCAAGCAGTGCCGCAGCAAAGCTAGAGTAAAATGGTAAACTAAAAATGATGTTCAAGCGTGCGTATCGCCACGTACAACGCAGACGCAAGCAACATAGTATTTAATCCAAGGGAATAATAGTGGGCCCTAATGTTTTACAAAATGATTTTCTTAAAACAGCTTTTAGCAAAGAAACACGTTATAGCTTTACTGTCAAGATCTTATATAAAAATGGTTGATTTCAGAAACAGTTCTAACAAGATGATTTTTCAAAATTTTATTTTACACGAAACATGAACCTACTCACAATTATCTCTATTCTTTCATAAACATTTTATCTGACAGAGAAAAACTAACTTCCCAACTGTAAGCAATCCAAGAGATACGATTCAACCAAATTTCGGTACGAAAATTACTTCTACAACAGAGTGCTAACTATCTATGTGCAAATATGCAAAGCTGCGAATTTACCTTACATTAATTTTTCCCAAAATTCTTTTCAAAATCCATAAAAACTCATTATTGTCTTAGTCAATCTTTTCCATTAACTCTGTATTAAGTATTTCGCAGCACAATTCCAGATACAAGTTTCCTGAACATTCAGTTCTACATCTGCTTCCCAACACACCTCGACTAATGATAATGCTCTCTTTGCGAGCACCCTCAGGCAGAGACGGTGTAACAACACAACCAAAGATCTCAGATCAACATGGCTTGCTCTTAAATGTGTAAGAAATTTGTGGTAAGGTCTTAAGGGACCAAACTGCTAAGGTAATCGGTCCCTAAGCTTATGCACTACTTTCTTAGATGTGTGCTTATCGATATATGAAAGTAAGAAGTTAGCAGTTCATTAATAACCAAGAAGACATGCCTCACTTCCCAAACAAAATGTAAAATTTGTCGTGACTCGAGAGCTACACGACTACCTTTCTTCTGATCACTGCGGTTTTCAACGCATCTGTAATGAATGATCGGAGTCCAGGACGAGTTTGATCATGAACATTTTCGTCCATTGTTGAATATTTCACACCATTTTATGACGTTTCACTGGATCATGACACTGTCACTGCTAAACATAGCTATCGGTTGTCAGAAAATTTATGCTTGCGTCACCTTTTGAGCTTAAAGAAATCGAATAACTGTCTTATCTCACAGTCGTCGGGATTTTCAATCACCACCCACCAACTACACAAGGGCGACTTATTGCAACCACCACTCACAGCGTTATGAGCACAGATGTTACGGAAGCCAGTTGCCCATGAAAAGAGAAAGAAGAGACACTTTTACGGCGAAAATTCGAGAGCCTCGTTTTCTTTCAATGCAGTGACCGCCTGGCTTAATGAACTGGCAGCAAAAGAATATAATATGAAAATTGTGAAACTCGTGGTCGGATACGACAAGTGTTTCAATATAGGAGGTGATTACTTAGAGAAGTGTTACACAGTAGAAATGTATTATGGGCAAATGCAAATTTTCTCAAAGTCCTTTCAAACCAGCCAAGCCTAGGCAAGCCAGGACAACGTCCCACGTCGCAAATCAGACCCACAACCACGCAGGAAGCCTACATTGGGAATAGCAGAAGAACTTCGAAGATGTTGCTTGATCTCGCACGAGTGAGAGATCTGAATTTGAAACTCAGGAAGGTAATCTCAGCGAGCAGAAGAGTACTTCTTCTCTGTCCTAACAGGAGTTGAAGGCCCAACGGCGCCGTCCGACCGCCATATCATCCACAGACAGTAGGTGTCACTAGATGATTGGACATATGTTCAGCACACCGCTCTTTGGACCAGTGCTATTTTTCGTGACCGAGTTCGCTAATTCTCAGTCAAGTAGCTCCTCAATTGACCCCACAAGAGCTGAGAGCATTCCGTTTGCCGACAGCATTCGGCAGATCCGGTCGGCCTTCCACCTGCCAGCCAAACCCGATAGGTCTTAACTTCGGTGTTCTGATGGGAACCAGTGTTACCACTGTGGCAATGCCGTTGCCAAGGAGAAGAAATCGTGTCATTCTAATTTCCCAGCTCAGTTTCGTAATAAAAAGGAAAAGTTTCACAAGAAGACCTACAGCCTGCTGATAAGGTGTAAAGGCAACGATCTGAATACCTGAAAGCCATTCTTGCGAAATAGAGAGGCAGTGAAGACCGCTGACGAGCTGGAAAAGTAGGCTACTTTCGGTCACTGCCAATCGGGCATAACTCCATTGCCTCAGACGAGCAGTAAATAATAGCCTTCCATTTCTTCCGATGAATTACAAGACGGAACCTGTGAAGTGTTGTTACCATTCGTCAATATGACGTCCGACTTCGAAACTGCTACCTGTCTGGTTTGCTGTACTCAGTCTCTGTGGCCTGCTGACGTCGCAACAACCGATGAGACGACTTGGAGACTTCTACCTTCAGCTTGCTGAGGCAAACTGACGGTGTTGGGACGACCGTCAATCTGGAGCAGTATTTAGCGGACACACTAACTGCTGCTGCCAGCTATCGATATAATCGGCCTTCCTTGGTGGAGGGGATCTGCTGTTGTTCATCTTGTCCATTATAATTATCCGGGCTGCCGTGGTCGGTTGACGAATTCTGTGTCGATTCCCAACGTTTCGTCTCCGTCTGCGGGAGACATCTTCAAGGGGATCCGTAGCTCAATGGAAGGTCCAACACACCCACTGGCTCGCTACTGACTGCCGCTAAATTCCGTGTCCGCGCGCTCCCACGCCGCGGCGTGACGTCACGTGTTTTGAAAACGTCAGTGCAATTGGCCGCTGTCCGTCGCCGTCGATCGCCGTTGCCATCACCCAGTAGTGGGCGGGTGGTACACATCTTCTTTAACACTGGCATCCATATGCCGTTTAATTTCACACCCTCCTCCTTACGGTTGAAATTATTAGGGTGTTTAGCGATTTCGATTGCCTCCCTATAGAGCCTTTCGTAATATCCGCTTGTGGCCGCTAGTACTTGCGTCTCCTCGAAACGAATATTGTGGTTCCCTGGCTGGAAAGCATGCTCCGCAACAGCTGATCGTTCCGTTTCTCCTCTTCTGCAATTGCCCTTACGCTCTTCCAAACGTTTAGAAACAGTCCTTTTAGTGGTACCCACATAAACATCACCACAGCTGCATGGGATCCTATACACTCCAGCTTTTTCCAGTGGTTTGCGAGCGTCCTTGGCAGGCTTAAGGTATTCCTGTATCTTCCTCGTGGGCTTGTAAATTACGGTAATATTCCGCTTCGTCAAGATCCTCCCTATTCTTTCCGTTACATTTTTAACAAACGGCAGGAAAACTTTAGATTTTGCAGCAGCCTGTACGTCAGTATGATTTCTGCGTGGGTGCCTCAACGCACGTTTTATTTCGGCGGACGAATATCCGTTCTTCATTAGTGCATTATGGAGATGTTCCATCTCAGCGTCGAGCAACTCAGGTTCACAAATATTTCTAGCTCTGTCCGCTAACGTTTTGATAACACCCCGCTTCTGTTGTGGGTGGTGGTTCGAATCCCGGTGCAAATAACGGTCCGTGTGCGTGGGTTTGCGGTATACTGAGCGGCCCAAACTACCATTTTCGTTTCTAAAAACAAGCACATCGAGGAAATGTAACTTGCCGTCTACCTCCTCCTCCATTGTAAACTGAATTCTCGAGTTTATACTGTTCAGATGGTCGTGGAACCGGCTTAGTTCCTCCCTACCATGTCTCCACAGCACAAACGTGTCATCCACGTATCGGAACCATACATTTGGTTTTTTACTGGCAGTACCTAAAGCCTGTTCTTCGAATTTCTCCATAAAGAAGTTTGCAATTACGGGACTTAGGGGGCTTCCCATAGCCACGCCATCCGTTTGTTCATAAAACTGTTCATTCCACTTGAAGTATGTGGTCGTCAAACAACACTTAAACAGTTCTGAAATATCGGCAGGAAAAATTCGATCCAGCTGTTCCAATACATCATTAAGTGGAACCATCGTAAACAGCGATACCACATCGAAGCTGACCAATATGTCCTCCGGCTGGACCACTATGCCATTCAATCTGCTGATGAAATGTGTCGAATTCTTTATATAAGAGTCCGAACGGCCCACATGAGGTTTTAGCAGCGTAGTCAAAAACTTGGCTAACGAGTAGGTGGGCGAACCAATGGCACTTAGTATCGATATTAACGGCACATTTTCTTTATGAAATTTGGGCAATCCATAAAGCCTCGGTGGTAGCGCAACCGAATTGCAGAGACCTTTCTGTACACTCTCTTCAATGGAGGACTTTTTTATTAACCGCGACACAGTTCTGAGAACGCTGTTAGTGGGGTCCTTATTCAGCTTCCTATATGCTTGCGGATCCAGCAGATCAGTAACTTTACTCCAATAGTCGGCCACATCCATAACCACCGTTGCGCTTCCTTTGTCAGCTGGGAGAACCAAAATACTATCGTCGTCATTCAGGAGTTTTAAAGCTCTTCTCTCACCCACAGTTATATTACTTTTCGGTGGTTTTGCATTGGCTAATATTCTTACTGTTTCTATACGGATTTCTTCAGCTGTTACAGAATCCACACTACGAATTCCTGCTTCTACACTGGCTATAATTTCTTCCGTGGGCACAAAACGCGGACTAACAGCAAAATTTCCTCCCTTGGCAAGCACAGATGTCTCATCGTCAGATAACGAACGTTTGGACAAATTGATAACGGTCAGGGAAACGTCTAAATGCCGAACAGTCTGATTAGGTAGCAAATTATCAAACTTCTTCTTCTGTCTACTAGACGTTGTCAACATACGCTTCCCCATGGTATCATGCAGTAGTCTATCAATTTTATCCCAGTCGCCGCTGCACAGTTTATTACTGATCGTAATATGGAGAGACATTAACTTACAGTTTGTGCTTGCCAAGTCCCGTCGGGTCTGCTGAATGCGCTCTCGTAGTAAGGCCTCCTCAGTCCGTTTGAAAATGCGTTGTGCCTTCCCCGAATAGAACAGTCGCTTTATCTTCAGAAACTTCGGTATAACGCCGACGGCTCTGCAACGAGACAGGAATGTGAGGGAACACAAAAGCTGCACTCTCTTCTTCTGGAGTCCTTCCAGGCGTCGCACTTCTCTTGACATCTCCTGCTCGTAGAGGCGTCTGATACTAAAATGTAGACTTTCACGGCCGGAAATATCATGTCCATTATAATTATCCGGGCTGTTATGCCGTGGTCGGTTAAGCCTGCCAAGGACGCTCGCAAACCACTGGAAAAAGCTGGAGTGTATAGGATCTCATGCAGCTGTGGTGATGTTTTTGTGGGAACCACTAAAAGAACTGTTTCTAAACGTTTGGAAGAGCATAAGGGAATTTGCAGAAGAGGAGAAACGGAACGATCAGCTGTTGCGGAGCATGCTTTCCAGCCAGGGAACCACAATATTCGTTTCGAGGAGACGCAAGTACTAGCGGCCGCCGCGCGGGATTAGCCGAGCGGTCTAAGGCGCTGCACTCATGGACTGTGCGGCTGGTCCCAGCGGAGGTTCGAGTCCTCCCTCGGGCATGGGTGTGTGTGTTTGTCCTTAGGATAATTTAGGTTAAGTAGTGTGTAAGCTTAGGGATTGATGACCTTAGCAGTTAAGTCCCATAAGATTTCACACACATTTGAAAATTTTTTTTACTAGTGGCCACAAGCGGATATTACGAAAGGCTCTACAGGGAGGCAATCGAAATCGCTAAACACCCTAATAATTTCAGCCGTAAGGAGGAGGGTGTGAAATTAAACGGCATATGGATGCCGGTGTTAAAGAAGATGTGTACCACCCGCCCACTACTGGGTGATGGCAACGGCGATCGACGGCGACGGACGGCGGCCAATTGCACTGACGTTTTCAAAACACGTGACGTCACGCCGCGGCGTGGGAGCGCGCGGACACGGAATTTAGCGGCAGTCAGTAGCGAGCCAGTGGGTGTGTTGGACCTTCCATTGAGCTACGGATCCCCTTGAAGATGTCTCCCGCAGTCGGAGACGAAACGTTGGGAATCGACACAGAATTCGTCAACCGACCACGGCATAACAGCCCGGATAATTGTAATGGACATGATATTTCCGGTCGTGAAAGTCTACATTTTAGTATGTTGTTCATCTGCACAGTGCGCAGAGCTGCTGATGAATTAGCCGAGGGTAATACCTGGCCAGAAATACCTGCTGTATGGTCTACGCCAGTCCGCAAGCCTCTCGTGTTTACGTGGACATCCTCCGAAGACTGCTGAGACAATGTTAGCACTTTCCGAGGTCGTGCTATGGATGCGAAAAACCGTCTAGTTAAAACCGTTATTAGTATTTCAGTTCTGAATAACCGGTATATTGCAGTGTTCCTTTGGTCTAGATTATAGCACATGTTTTTATTCTTTACTAATAAAAGGGTAAAAAATTCAAATATCGGTTGGCCATTGCAGAAGTGCTAAAAATTTCATTTTTAAATAAACCTTTTTTTAAAGAACGCGTAATCTTCTTTCGTAAAATTTGCATTGCTTTGAAATATTACAATATTATAGAAAATTGGAAACGCGATCAGTGCTGTTTTAATAACAGTGCCGTCAAAAACGAGCAACAAACACCATAAGAAATAGTACAACACTGCTGAGACAATATTTTACCTGCTATCTTGTGGCGTGTCCTGTTACGTGGCACTCGCGTACTTTCAGAGTGCAAGACTTGCCCCATCTGGTCTATATCGCAGTTTCTCAGTGTCATCATCTGCGTGTTAGAGAATGGCACCATCCCTAGTCTGAAAATATTTTACGAAGTGCGGTATCGATGAAGTACAATGATCCATTTGCTGTAAAAGATTATAAACAGGAGGAGACAGAGCAAACTTGTTACATAATAAAAGAAGCAAACTTAACAGTTCATTCATGGTTTACAATAAAAGTAGAAAGCAGCTGACGTACTGCCTGTGTCTACTTAGCGTGCCCTTTCATTAGCCCTTTAAAATGGACAAATTAACACGAAAAATGTCCTCCAACTCAGTTTTCACCCTTTAACACTGAGTATTCGTAGTGTCCAAATAGTGGTATGATCCCATATTACAACATGAGTTTGCTCAAAACTCGTATTTAAAAAAAAATTAGAATCGGTAGGAGAATACAGGTCGTTCCTTGTAGTAGTTAACCAGTTACCACTATTCGAGAAAAACAGCAAACAGTGGATGGACTAAATGTTCCTTTATTTCTTTCTTAAATTTAATATTTTGATTCTATGTGTTTTGAGACTAAAGGAGTCAAAATTTTTCAATCTTTGTTTCATTTATACATCTATTACAGACAGTAATAGGAATAGACTGAAAGTAGACTAGTTCAGAAGTGGATTATCTGTAGCGGTTTTAACAGTCCGATTAAACTGACGTTTAAAAAAAACGATATAACTAGAAACCGGTTATTTCGGCGGTAGCCGCAATCCCTAGGTCGTGGGCTGCACTGCCGCTGGCGTGGGTGCCGTCATGGCGTATAAAACATGACGCTAAACTTGTTTCGCTAATATCGTATCATTAGCGCCCAATGCGTCAACTGTCCTGCTCCATCACACTCCGTCATTCCGACAGCAGCAGCGCTCTCAACCCAGGCCTCTACAGAAGTGACGGAACTTCATATATCTAATACAATTGATTTTCCCAATAAACATTATTAGTCTAGAATGAAATTTTCACTCTACAGCGGAGTGTGAGCTGATATGAAACTTTAGCCAGTAAAGCTGTGTAAAGCTGTGAGGACGGGCCGTGAGTCGTGCTTGGGTAGCTCAGATGGTGGAGCACTTGCCCGCGAAAGGCAAAGGTCCCGAGTTCGAGTCTCGGTCCGTTACACAGTTTTAATCTGCCAGGAAGTTTCATATCAGCGGACACTCCGCTGCAGAGTGAAAATCTCATTCTGAATATAAATACTTCTTTTCTAAATAAAACTGCCTGCTCCTGCTGCTATTTACTTTATCTATCCCACACGCGGTTTCGCCTTCTCCTGTTCTAAGGCATCATCAGTTGGATCCATAACGGTACAGTTTTGTTAGTTATAGATTATCAAACAGTTCACTTCGCGATTTTTTTTTTTTTTGTAGAAAAATGTAATTACTTACTATTTGCTGATCTGCGTTTCCTCACATCTGGTCTGGAGATCGCACTACCACTTTTATCACTGCCGTATAATCACATCTTTCTGTTCTCGCCTTACATTGAAAGATAAGAAAAGAAATTTTGCCACATTTTTACCTAGCAAATTACTTCGACGATCTGCATAAATCTGTCCAAAGGCACTGAAACGGCTGTTTACTTGGAACGCTAGTAGGTGGAGCAAAAATTTACTTCATGAGCGCTTTTCTTAGATACAGACTAGAGTTCCACTATATGTCAGCGTTGCGTTGTAACAGTGATTCCGGAAGATAACTCTGGATTGTCTGCTTGAACATCGAAGTTTGATCCTGCAATACTGTTGTGTCTGTGTCTGACTGTATCTTATCAGAAACCTTGTAGTGTGAATCCCATAGATTTTCTCTCTCCTGCTGAATGCAGACTGGCTCTGTTCTGCAGAAGCTGAAAGCTCATTTCCGCTGTCTGCCAGTACGCTATCGTTATGCCCCTTCAACAATTCAGTTATTTCGGACACTGCAATGTCCACTTAGACGGAAGTAAGATACTTAGATTTAAACCTTGGGTTGAGCAATGGCACAGCCATCAGTGAAGCATGTCTTATAACATAAGAACATTTCTTGTTTAAATATTCACGCAGTGCGTTTCTCAAATTAGCCACTTTCTCATCTTCTTCCAATCTGCGGTTCAGTACAGATAACAGAGGTTTTATTACAGAAATACGCTGAAGCCCCAAAGAAACTGCGTATTCAAATAGAGATACACTATGTAATCAAAAGTATCCGGACACCCACAAAAACGTACATTTCTCATATTAGGTGCATTGTGCTGACATCTACTACCAGGTACTCCATATCCTCGTGAGAGAGCAGAACGGGGCGCTCCGCGGGACTCACGGACTTCGAACGTTGTCAGGTTGTTGGGTGTCACTTCTGTCATACGCCTGTACGCGAGATTTTCACACTCCTAAACATCCGTAGGTCTACTGTTACCGATGTGATAGTGAAATTGAAACGTGGAAGGACACGTACAGCACAAAAGCGTACAGACTGACCTCGTCTGTTGACTGACAGAGACCACCGACAGTTGAAGAGGGTCGTAATGTATAATAGGCTGACATCTACCCAGACCATCACACAGGAACTCAAAACTGCATCAGGATCTACTGCAAGTACTATGACAGTTAGGTGTGAGGTGATAAAACCTGGATTCCATGGTCGAGCGGCTGCTCATAAGCCACACATCACCCATCACAGGCCTACATTGATGTTTTAAGCACCTTCTTGCTTCCCACTGTTGACGATCAATTCTGGGTTGCATCTTTCAACACTGTCGAGCACCTGTTCATAATGCAAGGTGACGGAGTGGTTACACGACAATAACATCCATGTAATGGACTTGCCTGCACAGAATCCTGACATGTAACCTATAGAACGCCTTTAGGGTGTTTTGGAATGCTGACTTCGTGACAGGCCTCACCAACCGCCATCGATATCTCTCCTCAGTACAACACTCCATGAAAAATGGGCTGCCAATCCCCACGAAACCTTCCAGCACCTGACTGAACATATGCCTGCGCGAGTGGAAGCTGTCATAAAGGCTAAGGGTGGACCAACGCCATACTAAATTCCAGCATTACCGATGGAGGGCCCCACGAACTCTTAAGTCCTTTTTAAGCCAGGTGTCGGGATACTTTTGATCACAAAGTGTATGTTGTTTTGTGATCTTCAGTCCAGAGACTGGTTTGATGCAGCTCTCCATGCTATTCTATGCTGTGCAAGCTTCTTCATCTCCCAGTACTTATTGCGACCTACATCCTTCTGAATCTGCTTAGTGTATTCATCTCTTGGTCTCCCTCTACGATTTTTACCCTCCACGCTGCCCTCCATAACTAAATTGGTGATCCCTTGATGCCTCAGAACATGTCCTACCAACCTATCCCTTCTTCCAGCCAAGTTGTGCCACAAATTCCTCTTCTCCCCAATTCTATTCAATACCTCCTCATTAGTTATGTGCTCTACCCATCTAATCTTCAGCATTCTTCTGTAGCACCACAGTTCGAAAGCTTCACTTGCATACATGGCTACACTCCATACAAATACTTTCAGAAACGCCTTCCTGACATATAAATCTATACTCCATTTTAACAAATTTTTTTTCTTCTTCAGAAACGCTTTCCTTGCCATAGCCACTCTACATTTTATACCCTCTCTACTTCAACCATCATCAGCTATTTTTCTCCCCAAATAGCGAAACTCATCTACCGCTTTAAGTGTCTCATTTCCTAATCCAATTCCCTCAGCATCGCCCGACTTAATTCGACTACATTCCATTATTCTAGTTTTGCTTTTGTTGATGTCCATCTTATATCTTCCTTTCAAGACACTGTCCATTCCGTTCAACTGCTCTTCCAGGTCCTTTGTTGTCTCTGATAGAATTACAATGTCTTCGGTGAACCTCAAAGTTTTTATTTCTTCTCCATGGATTTTAATTCCTACTCCGAATGTTTCTTTTGTTTTCTTTACGGCTTGCTCAACATACAGATTAAATAACATCGGGGATAGGATACAATCATTTCTCACTCGCTTCCCAACCACTGCTTCCCTTTCACGCACTTCGACTCTTATAACTACCATCTGGTTTCTGTACAAACTGTAAATAGACTTTCGCTCCCTGTGTTTGACCCCTGCCACCTTCAGAATTTAAAAGAGAATATTCCAGTCAACACTGTCAAAAGCTTTCTCCAAGTCTACAAATGCCAGAAACGTAGGTTTGCCTTTGCTTAATCTATCTTCTAAGATAAGTCGTACAGTCAGTATTTCCTCACGTGTTCCAACATTTCTACGGAATCGAAACTAATCTTTCCCGAGGTCAGCTATCAGTTTTTCCATTCGTCTGTAAAGAATTCGCGTTATTATTTTGCAGCTGTGACTTATTAAACTGATAGTTCGGTAATTTTCCCATCTGTGAACACCTGCCTTCTTTGGGATTGGAATAATTATATTCTTCTTGAAGTCTGAGGGTATTTCGCCTGTCCCATACATCTTGCTCACCAGATAGAAGAATTTTGTCAGGGCGGGCTCTCTCAAGGCTGTCAGAAGTTCTAATGAAATGTTGTCTACTCCCGGGGACTTGTTTCGATGTAGGTCTTTCAGCGCTCTGTCAAACGCTTCACGCAGTATCGTATCTCCCATTTCATCATTATCTACATCCTCTTCCATTTCCACAATGTTGTCCTCAAGTACATCGCCCTTGTATAGACCCTCTATACACTCCTTCCACCTCTCTGGTTTCCTTTCTTTGCTTAGAACTGGGTTTCCATCTGAGCTCTTGATATTCATACAAGTGGTTCTCTTTTCTCCAATGGTCTCTTTAATTTTCCTGTAGGCGCAATCTATCCTGCCCCTAGTGAGATATACCTCTCAATTTCTTTTACATTTACATTTACATTTCTCCTCTAGCCATCCCTGCTTAGTCATTTTGCACTTCCTGTCTATCTCATTTTTGAGACATTTGTTTTCGTTCACGGCATTTTTATATTTTCTCCTTTCATCAATTAAATTCGATATATCTTCTGTTACTCAAGGATTTCTACTAGCCCTCGTCTTTTTACCTACTTGATCCTCTGCTGCCTTCATTATTTCATCCCTCAAAGGTACCCATTCTTCTTCTACTGTATTTCCTTCCCCCACTCCCTTCAACCTTTCGCTAATGCTCTCCCTAAAACTCTCCACAACCGCTGGTTCTGTTAGTTTATCCAGTTTCCATCTCCTTAAATTCCCACGTTTTTTGCAGTTTCTTCAGTTTTAATCTACAGTTCATAACGAATAGATTGTGGTCAGAGTCCACATCTGCCCCTGGAAATGTCTTACTATTTAAAACCTGGTTCCTAAATCTCTGTCTTACCCTTATATAATCTATCTGAAACCTTCCAGTATCTCCAGGTCTCTTTCATGTACACAACCTTCTTTCGTGATTCTTGGACCAAGTGTTAGCTATGATTAAATTATGCTCTGTGCAAAATTCTACCAGGCTGCTTCCTCTTTCATTACATAGTGCATGTAAACAGGCAGAATACGGCGCTCTGATCGAGAACGCCTATATAAGACAACAAGCATCTGGCGGAGTTGTTAGATCGGGTACTGCCGCTACAATGGTAGGTTATCAAGATGTAAGTAGGTTTGAACGTGGTGTTAAAGACGTCGGACGAGCGGTAGGACACAGCATATCCGAGGTAGCGATGAAGTGGCGATTTTCCCGTACCACCATTTCACGAGTGTACCGGGAATATCAGGAATCCGGTAAAACATCAAATGCGGTTGGAAAAAGATCTTACAAGAACGGGACCAACGACGACTGAAGAGAATCGTTCAACGTGACAGAATTGCAGCTCTTCCGCAATTTGCCTCAAATCTCAATCTGGCCCATCAAAAAGTGTCAGCGTGCGAACCATTCAACGAAAATCATCAGTATGGGCTTTTGAAGCCGAAGGCCCACTCTTGTACACTTGGTGACTTCACGACAAAAAGTTTTACACCTCGCCTATGCCCGTGAACACTGACATTGGGCCGGCCAGAGTGGCCGAGCGGTTCTACGCGCTACAGTCCGGAACCGCGCGACCGCTACGGTCGCAGGTTCGAATCCTGCCTCGGGCATGGATGTGCGTGATGCCCTTAGGTTAGTTAGGTTTAAGTAGTTCTAAGTTCTAGGGGACTAATGACCTCAGAAGTTAAGTTCCATAGTACTCAGATCCATTTGAACCATTTTTTGAACCGACATTGGACTGTTGATGAGTGCAAACGTGTTGTCTGGTAGAACGAGTTTCGTTTCAAATTGTATCTAGCGGATGGACGTGTACGTGTATGGAGACAACCTCATGAGTCCACGGACCCTGAATGTCAGCAGGGGACTGTTCAAGCTGCTGGAGGCACTGTAATGATGTGGGGCGTATGCAGTTGGAGTTATATGGGACCCCTGATACGTCTAGATACGACACTTACAGCTGACACATACATAAGCAAAATGGTTCAAATGGCCCTGAGCACTATGGGACTATCTGAGATCATCAGCCTTAGAACTACTTAAACCTAACCAACCTAAGGACATCACACACATTCATGCCCGAGGCAGGATTCGAACCTGCGACCGTGGCGGTCGCACGGTTCCAGACTGAATCGCCTAGAACCGCTCGGCCACAACGGCCGGCATACGTAAGCATCCTGCTTGCTCACTTGCATCCGTATATGTCCACTGTGCATTCCGACGGACTTGGGCAACTCCAGAAGGACGATGCGACACCCCAGACGTCCAGAATTGCTACGGAGTGGCTCCAGGAGCACTCTTCTGAGTTTAAACACTCTCGCTGGCCACCAGACTCTCAAGACTTGAACATTATTGAGCATATCTAGGATGTCTTTCAACGTGCTGTTCAGAAGAGATCTTCACCCTTCGTGCTATTACGAATTTATGGACAGCCCTGCAGTATCCATGGTATCAATTCCCTGCAGCACGTCATTAGTCGAGTCGATGCCACGTCTTGTTGCAGCACTTCTGCGTTCTCGGAGGGGTGCTACGCGATATTAGGCAGGTGTACCAGTTTCTTTAGCTGTTCAGTGTACATGCTTCGCTCAGAGATAAGTCCAATGTGACTTCATAGAGAAATTACAGTACATCTATGAGATGTTTTATAACATTCCACTCAGAACGGGGAGGTGTGTTAACTTCACCATGTTGAACTCTATACAAATTTACTGCCCTTCTTCGTTCCAAAAGTCTTTGCAGCATCAAGTATGTGCCGTTACATCTCACATCAACATCTTATATCGAAGCATGTTTTTGCTCTCCACATTGATTCTGACAGTTCAAGTGACTCTGAGCACTATGAGACTCAACTTCTAAGGTCATTAGTCCCCTAGAACTTAGAACTAGTTAAACCTAACTAACCTAAGGACATCACAAACATTCATGCCCGAGGCAGGATTCGAACCTGCGACCGTAGCGGTCTTGCGGTTCCAGACTGCAGCGCCTTTAACCGCACGGCCACTTCAGCCGGCTGATTCTGACAGTCTGTTTGTTTTCTGGAAGCATGTTCAGTGTGATGGAACTGGCCAAGATTTTACTGTACGTTTTTACTGTGGCTCTGGTTTGTATATTTGAGAACAGGAAATATTTTAGACTCGCATTGCCCAAGCACTGCACAAGCCATATTTGGTGCATTGTCACGTAATATCAGAAAAATCTTGCTGATTGCTCTCCATACGCTAACCGTCTCTGTTATCCTTTGTTCGGTATATCGACTAGTATGATCTTTCTCCATCACAGTTGCACCAAGTATAAATTTCAAATGTTGGTCTTCAATGGTGAAATGCCCTGAAAACTGAGGCGTGAGCATGTTTTGGTTGCATTGGGCCATATGTCGATGGTGGCACTTAACCACTTGCATTTCGCAATCAGATTCTGTACCCTGACTGTCGCTTTGCCGTTTTTTGAACAACGTTGATGCCGCAGACCTACTACATCAGCTTTGTTCTAAAAAAAATTCAGATTTTAGTTGACATTCGAGAACAGCCTGTGTATCAGTAAAATTGAGCCGTCGGAATGCATCGCCATCTACCAAAGAATACGGTAGCGTATGAATATTTATTAAATCCATAATAGCTTTGTCTATTCTTTTGGTATTTTCATGGTCGTCTGGCCAGTGTGCAGATTTAATGGTCAAATTCGGAAGGGTTGACTGAATATGGTTAAGTTTTTCATCCCTCTTGGTGCCGGTGCTCAAGAACACTATGGAATCCATTCACTTTGATTTGGTTTAATTTTTAAAATCGTCCAATTCTGACAGACGTTCTAAAACTAGCTTATATTCTGAGCCATGAAATTTTGGTAACTGTTGCTTCAGTCCATGTAATGTTTGTTTTTTGGGTTCATGGTTACCCAAAGAAAGCGTTTTGTTGCAAACTGTGCAAACCGCTTTAGATAAATCGGTGGTACTTTTGTTAAAGTACTTTCAAAGTCGATTTTTTCTCTTTGTTGTGTCACTTTATACCTAAAAAAGTTAAAGTAAGTTGCGGAATAAGTAAACTGAACTAGATATATCTACGAAAAAAAATTCCACCTCATATTAAAAACGTTACAGTCCCACATATCTCCCTGTAGGAATTTACTCTTTAGGTGTACCACAAACCTGCGAAGTAAGTATTACGGAATATTATAACATGGACATGACTAACGCCATATCACACCAAAATACAAAGTATGCAGAAAGGAATAATTTGGTTGCTTCCATAAGTTGCCTTCACAATTCCTTTCTTGGGAGCGCTAGCTTTACGCACTTTTGTTTTTGCAATAGACAAACAATCTGACATATCACCTGTTTGTCATTCCTAATTATGTAATGTACATTACTTACAGTCAATAAATCAACTTCAATCAGTGCTGCGGAATGTAATTCGAGAAATAATGTCACAGTTCCGACTAACAGTATGAGTGTTGTCAGTGCAAATCTACGCAAACTTAACCGGAAAAGCTGCGTACCACATGACCAGTGTTACCTAAACCCGTTTCGGTTATTTAAAAAAAGCCCCTTTCTTTCAAGGAAATTCATTGATAAAACATTTCAAAATAAGAGTATGATAATCCATTCCATCAAGTGCAATACTGAGTAAGTTAAATTGTTATTAACTCATAATAAGAAAATCGCTATCAGATACGATTACATTATATTGCAATTAACAACAAAAAAACTCACATATTTTACGCTCTGGAAAGACTCAAAACAGTTAAACGGCGTCCCGCCCACTGAAGTCAACCACTATTTTGGCTGAATCCGTTCGGAACGCGATCCTACTTCACCCATGAGTTCACTAAAGCTGGTCTCGGCCAAGATTCGGCTGATTTCTGGCCGAAACCGAAGCTGCGGCTGAAACCAATATTTTTGGCCGAAACTGACCGAAACCGAAATTTCTGTCGTTGCTTGAACCGAACGGTCTTTATTTTCTGGGTGAAAATCTTCTTGCCACAGAGCTAGAACTATTCATCGCAATCCGGGAACAAAGACGCAACTTCCGAGTGCTCCATCAGAAGATAAGCGTGGTAAGGTTCGAAAACTAGTTTATGAGAATGAACAGAAATTTGAAAAAGAGTGTTTGCGTTTTTTTATTTTTAAAATTCAATTCACGGTCACGTGTTCTAGAGTATCCATAACAAATAAGCTTAATGCTGTGTTCTGTTTGGATTGTTTCTGAAAAACACACCAATAAATAATGATTAAGATAGTAACAACTGGTGGCTGGAAAGTAGGGATCGCGGTTTCGTATTAC
Source organism: Schistocerca piceifrons (assembly GCF_021461385.2). Taxonomy (NCBI): domain Eukaryota; kingdom Metazoa; phylum Arthropoda; class Insecta; order Orthoptera; family Acrididae; genus Schistocerca; species Schistocerca piceifrons. Next base: position 305,835,316 of record NC_060143.1, read on the forward strand.
AAGGGAGTTTCGGAAAGTAGCGCACAGTAATTTTACTATCAAAAAGTTCAATAGTCAACAAAACAAAACAAATGAACTGACATCTTGTACCTATTTTTCTATGTAGTCATCAACGTTCTAAACACATTACTCCCATCGTTGTAGCGGTTTCAATATCCCCTGTCCACGGAAGTCCGTTTGGTTGGAGTGTAGCCATCTGTGGACTGCTGATTTCACTTCCGCATCTGTCTCAAAAGAGTTGGCCGACCAGGAATTTCTTCATTGGAGATTACGATATATTGATAATTTTTACTTATGGACCGTCTGAAAAAAACTGAATAAAACACAATTTTAGTGCCTTACGCGTTTCACCTTTTTTTCCGCAAGGCATCATCAGTGGAAGGTTGCGTGGACGATTTCCTACATACTATGATCCTGTTGCATTTTTGGTGTCAGACGGTCCCTAAGTAAAAATTATCGATATACTGTAATATTACACGCAACTGAGGAAGACAGGACTACAAAAGTTGAAGATATCTTCATTGGAGATGTCCGACGGTGCAAAGTCCGGACTGTATGGTGTTTGCTGGAGCACCTCCCACCCAAATCTGGCGATACTCTGACCAACAGAAGCAGCGACACGGGGGCGAACATTGTCATGAGGAAGTGTGACACCGTCAGCATTAATGTTGTGGCGTTTATCACGAAGGATATGACGCAACCTAACCATAGTTTTAATGCAGGGCCGGCCGGAGTGGCCGTGCGGTTCTAGGCGCTACAGTCTGGAGCCGAGCGACCACTCCGGTCGCAGGTTCGAATCCTGCCTCGGAGATGGATGTGTGTGATGTCCTTAGGTTAGTTAGGTTTAAGTAGTTCTAAGTCCTAGGTGACTGATGACCTCAGAAGTTAAGTCGCATAGTGCTCAGAGCCATTTGAACCGTTTTTAATGCAGGCTGCAGCATTCACAATGGTCCCGTGTTCAGCTAAGTCCACCAGTAACACATCATGCATATCGCAGAACACTGTCACAAGCAGTTTGCTAGTAGACTGTGTCATTTTGATTTTCTTTTATCGTGCTGGGGAACTAGCATGTTTCCTGCTCGATTTCGGGCATTTAGTGGTACGCCCACAACCAGTGACGATTCCTTTCAGAAGGTCATGCCCTTCGGCGACGTAATGAGTTAACTGATCCAAGCTTGTCATTATTCGCTGGCCCTTGTGGTTGTTTGTCAGGTTCGTAGGAACCCAGCGAGCATTACCTTTACGAAATTTCAGCGTCTCAAGAACAATGTCGTGCATCAGCACAGCTTTAGAAAGCATCGCTCCTGCGAAACGCAACTCGCCCTTTTTTCACATTTTATCTTGCGAACCATGGATGAAGAGTATCAGACGGATGCCATATTCCTTGACTCGGTGCCCCACTGCAGACTCCTAACTAAGGTACGAGCATATTGGATTGGTTCCCAAGTATGTGAGTGGCTCGAAGACTTCTTAAGTAACAGAACCCAGTACGTTGTCCTCGATGGTGAGTGTTCATCGCAGGTAAGGGTATCATCTGGAGTGCCCCAGGGAAGTGTGGCAGGTCCGCTGTTGTTTTCTATCTACATAAATGATCTTTTGGATAGGGTGGATAACAATGTGCTGCTGTTTGCTGATGATGCTGTGGTGTACGGGAAGGTGTCGTCGTTGAGTGACTGTAGGAGCATACAAGATGACTTGGACAGGATTTGTGATTGGTGTAAAGAATGGCAGCTAACTCTAATTATAGATAAACGTAAATTAGTGCAGATGAATAGGAAAAAGAATCTTTTAATGTTTGAATACTCCATTAGTAGTGTAGCGCTTGACACAATCACGTCGATTAAATATTTGGGCAATTTCTATCTACATAAATGATCTTTTGGATAGGGTGGATAACAATGTGCTGCTGTTTGCTGATGATGCTGTGGTGTACGGGAAGGTGTCGTCGTTGAGTGACTGTAGGAGCATACAAGATGACTTGGACAGGATTTGTGATTGGTGTAAAGAATGGCAGCTAACTCTAAATATAGATAAACGCAAATTAGTGCAGATGAATAGGAAAAAGAATCTTTTAATGTTTGAATACTCCATTAGTAGTGTAGCGCTTGACACAATCACGTCGATTAAATATTTGGGCGTAACATTGCAGAGCGATATGAAGTGGGACAGGCATGTAATGGCAATTGTGGGGAAGGCGTATAGCCGTCTTCGGTTCATTGTTAGAATCTTGGGAAGTTGTGGTTCATCTGTAAAGGAGACCGGTTTAAAACACTAATACGACCTATTCTTGAGTTCTGCTCGAGCGTTTGGGATCCCTATCGGGTAGGATTGAGGGAGGACTTAGAAGCAATTCAGAGGCGGGCTGCTAGATTTGTTACTGGTTGGTTTGATCATCCCGCGAGTGTTGCGCAAATGCTTCAGGAACTCGGGTGGGAGTATGTGGAGGAAAGGAGGCGTTTTATTCGTGAATCGCTACTGAGGAAATTTAGAGAACCAGCATTTGAGGCTGACTGCAGGACAATTTTACTGCCGCCAACTTATATTTCGCGGAAAGACCACAAAGGTAAGATAAGAGAGATTAGGGCTCGTACAGAGGCATATAGGCAGTCATTTTTCCGTTATTCTGTTTGGGAGTGGAACAGGGAGAGAAGATGCTAGTTGTGGTACGAGGTACCCTCCGCCATCCACCGTATGGTGGATTTCGGAGTATGTATGTAGATGTAGATGTAGATGGAAAATATTGAACTGTTTCAATGAAATTCGCAGTTGCGCACGCCCGTCGTTCAACATTGCTGCCTCAATGGCTCCGACATTCTTCGTGTTCACAACTGTTACCAACCACCCGGAGCGTGGCGAATCACTAAGGTTCACATGGCTCTCTTGGAAGAAAGCACACCGGCTGGAGACAGCGACATGCCATACACGTTCCTGTGATTTTTTCTCGGTTTATTCCCTTTGGTCAAAAATCATCGAACTACAGTTCGCCATCTTCACAAGCTGATGACAGTAACATCCTCATCATGTTTGTTTCTTAGTTCAGGCGTCTCCCAATAGAGCTGCACATGAAATCAAAATACCCTATGTAGCGCAGACATTAAATTACATCGTTGCGAAATTTCAACAACCCAGCTGCAAGACCAGGGGAGAGAAAAATTAATGTGCGTTACTTTTCGATACTTCTTCGCACATCACAGCAGCGATGCGACTGAAGGCACCGGGAGAAGCCAGTTCTCTCCCGCGATACCTTTTGTTACAATTTTTTCCGCAATTTCAAACTTCAATCAGCTCATTACTTTCCGCTGAGGGGACCGCATTGTGTGTGCACGCCACCTATGAATGTAGACGGAGGGTCTTTTGCACGAGCCGCAGGTAAATGGCAGGGCCCCGAGAGGCAGTTAATTAACGCGGAGACTACCCCCCCCCCCACCCCCACCCCCACCCCCTAGCAGGCCGCAGCCTAATGAAGGCCTGTGAGCTCGCCCGTCGCCGCTTCTTGCTCTGCTCTCGCAATCGACGACGCCAGCGCCGCCCACGCCCGGCGGCAAGAGCAGTTATGAAACTGCCGGCGAAGCACAGTCGAGTGTTGCGTCACTCAGGCAGGAGATCAGAAAGACTGCCGTACACGTGCGTGGCAACGGCGCTCTGCGACCCGACCCGACGTTACAGCTTCTGCGATTGTGAATGAAGATGTCTGAATACATCCTTTAGAGCTTGTGGACCCCTTTTCAACGACTTGCATACAATCTGTGGAGCTATACGAGATGTCTTTGGAAAAATTAGTCGCCGTCTCGTAACAAAGGAAACTCACTATTCGTAGAGACCTTTAATTATCCTAAGTTACGCTTGAATGGCAAAAAATATGAACGAAATCCCAAGAGTTCTGCGTTTGGGTCCTGCACTGAAAAAAATTGTAAATCCGGTCGTTTTTGTAGAGAGTAAAAATATGGGAATTAAAACTGTGCCATTCCCCTTATTGAAAACGCAGTTATGGAGTATTTGAAAACATCAAAACACAGTTCAAAGCAAATAGATTTACATTAAATTTTGAGAAGACACTGTATTTAAAAGTTATTACCTCTCATTGAATTTGAAAGCTACAAAAATAGGGAATCCAAACAATGAAATGTAGAAACTAGGTGCATTAGCTACCCCACACCCTGGAGTTAATAAACGATCTTATTTCTGGTACATCTTCTGTACATGCACGTATGGGCATTTATAGAAATTTATGGAAGGAAGGAATGAAGGCAAAGATTAAGATTTTAAAATTGCAATTTGTTAAATAACTAAGTCGTTGAGGGGACATGCCACGTCTGAGGATCACAGTTGTAATTTTTTGTTTGATTTCAAACTGCTTTCCAGTACTCTTTCACTAACACTGTGACATTCCTTCTATCAAGTCTGAACGAGATACATTTTTAAGTTTTTGTATAATTCAATACGTTTGCCCATACACTGTGAATGCATAAGCAGGGCTTCAGAAGCCCTCACAGATTTATAAATGTTCTTTAGCCTATATTGTCTTCAACATTTGTTTGGGAGAAGTTATTAATTCAACAATAACTGTAGTGATATTTCCAGCAACAGGGGTGCCAACAGCAGCAGTAGCTGTAGTAGTAATAGTATAACTAAAAAATAATACACACTACTTTCACATATTGGCGATGTCGATGTATTATTGATCTTTTTGCTATCAAATGTTCTATTATTGCTTAGTATTGTTATCCTGTGCTGCTCTTGTCAGTCTCATTGTTACTGCAGTTTGTTGCTGCAAGGCCCATATTGTTACGAGTATGACTCGTTTAGTGCTGCACAAGCTGCTGTTCTAAAGACACGCTTTTTGCTATGGCTTCGACACGCAAAGCAAGAGAGTCAGTACGTGCAAATGCAGCTAATTTTGAAAGAGTTGTGGCTCAGTGGTTTGTAGAAGATGATTCTTGTGAGGAGGGAAATATTTTTGAAGATGCAAGTAGTGAAGAATCAGCCAATGAACCTGCAGCTGTGAATATTGAGGCAGATGACAGTCCTTCCGATAATATTACTTCATCAGAGTCTGAAAATGAAGAACCACCACAAAAAGGTATAGAAGACCACACATACATTAGTCGGAATGGAACGATTAGGAAATTAGATCCTCCTGCAACTTTTCGTACACCTGTCCATAATATCGTAAAGAAGGCACCTGGTCCAGCCCGTGGTTTGAAAACCTGTAAACCTAAGGACGCCTGGGACTATTTCATCTCCAAGGAAATACTGGAGGAAACCATCAACTGCACTAATATTGAAGGCAGAAGAGTGGCTGCTTTACGTGGAAAAACGTTTCACTTGCTGAAATGGAGGGTTTTCTTGGTCTTTTACTGCTTTCTGGCGTTGAGAAGAGTTGGGATGTCCCTGTTGGAGAATTATTCTTGGATGAAAAGGCAAATCCTACATATAAGGCCACCATGTCAGTAAATATATTCGAGGATATAAGGAGAATGATTAGATTTGATGAGAGGCGTACCTGTGAAGCTCGATCTGCAGATGACAAACTTGCAGCTGTTCGCTATGTATGGGAACTATTTATTGTTTATTGACAAGTGTAGAAATAGAATGATTCCCAACGATTTGCTCACAGTTGACGAACAGCCAGTCCCATTCCGTGGAAGATGCAGCTTCACCCAGTATATGCCCCTAAACCAGCCAAGTATGGCACAAAAATATTTTGGTTATATGATGCTACATCTGCATATGCTTTAAACGGAATTGTTTACACGGGAAGGAAGCCCCATGAACCTATTCAGAAAAATCTTGGATTGAATGTGGTGAAAGGTCTTGCTAAAAGCATTGAAGGATCATCAAAAAATATTACTGTTGACAACTTCTTTGCTAGTGTGCAGCTGGCAGAAGAAATGCTTCAGAAGCAAATTACAGTGATGGGAACAATAAAACAAAAAAAAAAAAAACAGAAATTCCTAATGAGATGAAACCATCTGCCTCAAGAGCGATTCATTCCTCTTTGTTTGCATTTAGAGGTGACATTACAATGGTGAGTTATGTTCCCAAGAAGAAAAAGTCTGTAGTTCTCATTAGCACAATGCATCACGACAGAAACATTGATGAAACTCATGCAAAAAAGAAACCAGATATAATAAAGTTCTATAACTCTACGAAGGGTGGAGTAGATCAAATGGACCAGAAAATTCGTTATTACACTTGCAAGAGACAAATAAGAAGATGGCCATTTGCATTATAGATGAATAAGATGGACGTCGCAGCAATAAACAGTGAAATTTTATTTTCCGCCCAACATCTGACATACCATAGTGGAAGAAGTGATAAAAGGCGTTTGTTCCTAAGAGATTTAGCAGAGGAAATGGTTAAGATCACTAATGGAACTTCGTATTCAGATCCCTAATCTTCCAAAGAAAATCGTTGATGCCATGCAAAGATGTGGTGTTCAAAAAGATGTCATATTGCCGAACCAACTACCCGTTTCAGGAAAAAGAAGATGCAATTACTGTCCATATAATAAACACAGGAAAAGTGCTATGACATGCATTAAGTGTAAAAGCAACATTTGTAAGGAACATAGTGGCGTTCTTCGTGCTTCTTTTTTGTCACATGTTGAAAACTAAGAAAAATGCAATTTTATGTGAACAATGAATAATAACTTTTTGTCAAAATATTGCCTATATACATAATATTGTGAATAATGAGTATATTATAATTGAAGAAATTGGTTGTAATAAATGTTATACAATGTAAACTGCAACTTACAAGTGAATTAATAAAATTATTTGTATATATTGTATGTAAATGGATGTAACTGATAAAAATTTACTCTTAGAGTTTTTTTTAAATTAATAATATGTTAATCAGGCCCACCAGATCCTATTACTATATCTTAGGAATCTTTCAATATGACAATAAATTTGACAGAAATAAATTTAACTCCAAAGAATGATTATATGAAAAGAGGAAAATTTTAAATTAGGGCAGGGCCTTGGAGGCCCTGCATATGCATTCATGTGTGTTTTCGGCACCATGCATCCTAGGGTTAAGATTAGTGTGTGGGCTGCAGTGGTAGGATCATATAGTCTGCAAGAACAGAGCAATGAACCCTCGACTCAACGCCATGTTGGAATCATGAGGAATATCTGCACAGTGATACGCTCAAACAAGCGACTTTGCCATAGATAGCAAAGCGTTGGTCGTCTCCTGTCACTGCCGCTGACGTATAAAGTTTATTTTGCACTCTGTCGCACTGCAAATGAGTGAAGAGCACATATCTCACCCAATCACCTGCAATCCCCTATCTTAAAGCTGCTGTCTACAATAAATTCCCTGATAATCTTCCAGACAAGCTACAGGATTCATCCCTACAAATCAGGCAAAAATCGTGAGATTTGTGAATGATGAGCTTCCAGTACTTCGTAGTACACTGTCTGATACCTGTGATGACATATGGACAGCAGAGCACCCTTTTCCCCCGACAACAATACTCCGGAGTGTTATCTGTGAGGCCACCTAGGACAATCTGTTTAAGGAGTAGGACAGAGATTTCATTAACGTGTCCTGGGAGCTTGTGTAACCAACTGTCATCATCGAGATGTGTTTGATAGTATGCAAAAGTCTATGGTACTACGAGTACATGCATACATGGATGTGTACACGCAAGTGGCGAGAATTTTAGACGTTTTATATTTGTTACTGACTCCAGAATTTGGTAAAGTGTTCATCAATGATTTGGAAAAGAAGAATCATCGAAATTATGTTTATCTGGACTTTTTTCTTTATCTGGTGCTGCTGAATCCGACACATTTTTCTACAGTACTTCATTTATGGTGTACCGCATTGCCTATATTCGGTCAAAAAGTACGCCAGAGCGGGAGTGAGTTGCAACAGAACCATCGGCTGGCGGGCAAGAGTGTTAAGTTTTGCAAAGGAATAAATGGCCGACACGCGATGCGGAGCAGAACCAGCTGAGCGCAGTATAGCAACAGCTGATGCTGCAATATACTAACAAAAGGACAGAAACCTCTCCTCACTTGCTACCATGGAAGTGTCTGGAGTACCTGTCTTAAGCCCTAAACGAATATAGTCTGTCGTGTATAAGTACTCAGCCATTCGTGTACTAAAATATCCTCGTCCAAGTATCACAGCCTATGCCATGACCCTGTAACACGCAGAGCGACATCTTGGAATGCAGTACGTGGTCCGCTGTTTCACCACAGGATGGGGCAGCCTGCACGGACTCATAAGAGCAGCTGCCGCCAGAGCAGAGAGCCTCCTGTTCGCTTGTGTGAGGTCATGGAAGCGTCCATGGTATTGTCAGCTCTGCTGCCATGCTGTCACGGACACAGCTAGAGTCGTTGCTGACAGCATCATTTGAACGATGCCATGCTCAACCCCGTTCATTGCGCACTAAGTAATGTCGGAATCTATTGTTTCATATGAGAGCCAACTGAACACCTCCGAGAAGCTGCTCCTGATGTACTACAGCTGAGAGATAGAATAAAGAAGTTAATTAAACAAATCTACTGCTGTCCTGACGTCTCATTTCACTCTCTATTGGATGAAAATCCATTGTTCATCGAACACTGGTGTCAGATCATTGACTTCGCCTTATTACGGCAATGTCTGAACTTACAGCCTACATTACAGAGAATCCAAAAAAAAATTTGATTGTGTTTTGGTCATGGATAAAAGATTTCACAGTTGTGTATTTTGTAAAGTTGATTTTATTGCAAGTACAGAACCAGCGCCACGTGCAGAATCAGTTCAAGTAAAATGTTATACATGTAATCGTTAGGGACATATGGTTAGGCGAGATGAGGAGGCAAGATGACTATTGATTAGACGTAAGAATTAAGTTAAGGTATTTTGTTTTCTTGTCTTGTGAATGTTAGTTCTCAAAATGAGTGTATTCAAGGACGAAGCTTCGACAGAACCAGGGACTCAAGGTGTGTCAGAGCCGGAAGCAGTACGCACATTTTTAGGTTAGGTGGTACAATAAACAGAGGATAATACAGAACAGAGTGGGTTGGTAGATCCTCAGTCGTCACAATGGGATGTAGGTTTGTCAGTCGCAAGTTCAATTGTTCCTTTTTCTGGTAAGTAAGGCAACCGAGGATGTGCAGGCCTTTGTGGGAGACCTTGCAAATCTGGCTGAGATGGAATGTTGCTCTGATAAGGAAGTGTTTCAAAATTGAGACTAACAGAGGAAGCCAAAATTTATATAGGATATACAGAAGCTCTTAAACGAGCCACGGAATTCGAACATTTTAAAGAAGGGTTAAGTCAGAGATGTACAAAACGAGATAGTGCCAGACACTATAGGGAACAATTAGGGTTAATAACTAAGAGAAATACGGAAACTGTGGAACACTTTGCGGATAAGATAAGAAAAATTAATGGATGTACCTATGAATGAGGATGGGATGCTGCAGTCAATGAAATTATTTTGCAAGAGCAGAGGATACTCGATGCTTTTTTAAGAGGGTTGCATGCGGAAATTTCAAGACGTGTACAGAGAGTGGGTCCGATGGATTTATGCACGGCAGTGCGGCTAGCTGTAGAAAGTGAGGACATCATTTATCGACTGGAATGCAGGGTAAACGGCTTTGCAACTAATACAAAATGTTTCAGGTGTGGACGAATGGAGTATATAAGGAAGCTGTCACCAACTTCAGGGTGATATGAACAAAGTAAGAAGAAGTAACAGTTTTAGACGTAGAGGACTGGGGAAGCGTAAAGCGTTAAACTTCAGCGAGAACGCCAGGTCCACCTACGGTCATTCCCAGTAAGATTGGTTGCTACGAAATCGTATGCAGAGATTGATTGCGCGATAAGAGGAATAGTATGAAAAAAGGGTTGCAGGATATTATTGAACACTTGGGCGCAGGTGTCGGTCACCAGAAGTGTTATGGCGAAACGTAAGCAATGGGATCACCATGGTACAGATTGCGTAGAGTGTAGGACAAAGATGTCACACCATTAGGATCAGTGGACACAGACTTTTGCCTGGATATGGTTCAGTTTAAACAATGTGTAGCGATTGTTCCACACGTGAGTGAAGGCTATGGACATGCTTCTAGGATTACATTTCTTATATCAGCGTTGTGGGATAATCGATCTTCGGCAACTTAGAGTGGAACTTGACGGAACAATGTTTCAGTTAGGTGAAACCATTTCCAGTGGAGGAATGTCAAGAGGGGAGTCTGCCACGAAAGATGAACAGATTAATTTGCGAACGCTTACACTAAGACCTACACGAAAGATGAACAAATGAAATTGCGAACTAAGACCTGATTTACAAGATTGTGTACCTGAGGGTACTAGTAAAACACTCTGGGTCAGTGTTGAATCTAGCTTGTCAGTGGTGGAGCCCTTAGGAGAGACTGAAGCATTAGATCTGGTGAGTTGTCTAGTTACAAGAGGTATTGTACATGTACAAGAAATAAAGGGTGAAAAGAACATAGCTTACATGTTTTTACAGATAATTTGAGCGCAGAGGGCATAGGATAAACAAAGAGGCTGTTAATCGCTAAGATGGATATCCTGGAAGAAGATGAATGGGACACAAGGGATGTCAGCCACAGACAGTTTCTGAACGCCATGGAAATTGCATTATGAGGAAAAGTTTAGCACCCAGAGGGCAGCAATAAGGAATGGATGGAAAAATTACTTTTCTAGTTTAAAGATTTATTTTTTCCAAAGAGCCATTACCAGCTACGCATATCACGCAGCACTACACACCAATGGGAAATGATTCACCAGTCTGCCGCAAACCATAGACAATACCTAGGTATTTAAAGCCAATTTTCGAGGAATTCATCTAGAAACAGCTGAAAGGTGGAATAATTCAAGAAATTAATAGGGCATGAACAGTAGGAATAGTCAATGTGTCAAAATAATCAATGGGTGGAACATGAAAATATAGGTTTTGTTGTGATTACAGATATGTAAATGTGAAAACCATAACAGACACTTACACTTTGCCAAATATCACAAAAACCATGGCCCATTTATCACAACTCAAATATTTTTCAGCAACGGATCTGAAGAGAGGTTACCAACAGATAGAGGTTGCACTGCAGGCTCGACATAAAAGAGCATTTTTGGCACCCTGGGGACACTACCAATACTGAAGAATGCTATTTGGATTAAAAAATGCACCCGCAACGTTTCAGTGATTGTTGTATGGAGCACTCAGAGGCCTAAAACCACAGCAACGCTTAGTGTACCTCGATGACATATTCGTCTATGGGAGTGATATGGAACAGTGTTTGCAGTGATTAACAGAAGTATTCCTTAGATTAAAAGCAGGGAAGTTGACACTGAGCACAGAAAAATGTAATTTTGTGACGGAAGAGGTAGCATACCTCTGTCATATCATAAGCAACAATGAGGTTAAGACAGACCAAAGATTGATTAGAGCTGTAAGTGAATTTCCTGTACCACAAATTGTGAAGGAACTTCAACTGTTCTTAGGAGTCGCGAACTATCACCTCCAGTTCGTAAAAGGACTTGCTGATATTGCTAGACCGTTGACACAGTTGTTAAAAAAGAGTACTAAACTTATGTTGTCAGAAGAGTGCCAATATGCTTTTGAGGGGCTAAAAGAAGCTTTAATATCGAGTCTGATATTGCTATTTCCGGATTTTGATAGAGATTTTGTTTTATCATGTGATGCATCAAACCATGCACTTCGAAGGAACCACTCCCTTCCTGAAATAATACCAATAGCTTCGTAAGGATGTTCCAGTAAACTCAGCATTCGAAAAAAGTCTTTAAGCAGGGGTTTAGAGTCACCAGCGGAGACGCCACAGAGGATCCAAACTTATTCTTGACCTTTATAGCAAGTGAACTATCTAAAGCTATAAAATATCTTAAGGCCCAGAATACGGCGGGATTACATGGAGTGTTTCCTGAGTTCATAAAACATTTTTGACCAAGAGCCCACCCCTGCCTGCTAAAGTTATACCACTGATATTTTACATTGACATATTATAGAATAATGTCATCCCTCAACAATTCAAAATAGCGCATCTTAAACCATGGGAACCTGCCGACGATGCAGCCAGCTATCACTCCTCCTTCCCCCCCGCCCCCCTTACCCTTGTTGAGCATGTCACGAATTACTGGAACCGCTCTTATATAACAGGATACACCATTTCATCGATGATGTAACTCCCCAACACCAAACAGGCTTCAGATCGAAACGAAACTGCTGCGACCAGGTCTTGGTCCTGACGTCACTCATTGAAACGGGTCTCCGGAAGAAAACAAAAGACATCAGTATCCTTCCTTGACTAGTCCACAGCTTACATGATACCGTTTGGTTGGACGAACTTAGGCTAAAATTTAGAAAAACCATAGCCTCCACAGGTGTTGTAACACTAATGGAAACTATTCCAAGATACAGGTATTTCAGGGTCTCAGTAGGGGATTACAGAATCAGTCCATATTAAATCAAGAAAGATGTACCTCAGGGATCAGTCTCAGCACCCTTTTTTTTTATCTCTACATCAGCGACGTGCCTGACACGAAAGCTGATAAATTTAGTTACGCTAATGATCTAAAGATAGCAACCCGAGACAAGACATTTGAAGAAGTTGAAGTACCACTTATTAATAACCGAAACAACGTAGAAGAGTGTTACAGAAAGTGGAGACTGTGTATGAACTTCTGCAAAACCGAGGACAGTGCTTTCCATCTCAGCACCCACCTAGCAAACACATAGTTGAATGTAGAGCTTTGTAGCAGGAGACTACAGCACAACCACTTTCCCACATGTGAGAGAATAACCCTGGATAGGTTCCTGACATATAAGAAACATCTGGAGACCATGGGACAGAAATTAAAAAGCAAGAATAACGTAATGAGGAAGTAAGCCAGCACATCTTGGGAAGCGAGCACCAGCACACTAATAACTGCTGCATGGTCACTACTTTACCCGATTTCTGAGTATTGCTGCCCCATGTGGAGTAGAAGGAGCCACGTTAATAGGATTGATATTCACCGAACAATGCAATGAGATTGATATCTGGCACTCTAAAATCGAGATCCTTGCCATGACTTCCAGTTATCACTAATATAATACCCCAGCTCTTCGATGCCAACAGGCAACGGTTCATAAATTGAAGAAATTAAACGATACAGCTTTCCCAAAAGACTTACCAACTCACGAAATACTTAATAACTTACCAATGAAAGCCAGTGTGGGAGGGCACAACAGGAGTACAGCCGGTAGCCATCCATGTACAAGAAGATTGGAAGAAACAGGGGAGCTGCTATCACGAGCATGAGCGAACGGCGCAGCTGGAGCTCACTCTGCCCCTCCCAGGAATGAAGCTCCCAAGAAAGATATGTAGCGCCGTTAATCACTTCAGAACCGGACATGCCCAGACCAAGGAAACTCTGTATAGGTGGAAAATGGCTGATCCCTGTGCGACTGTGGAACCAAAGAACAGTCACTAACGCACGTGATATACAAATGCCCAACGAGAAAGTTCGGAGGAACCATGAAGGATTTAATCGATGCTTCACCCGCGGCAATCAGCTGGTTAAGATCACTAGATACGCAACTGTGATAATAAGGTTAAGTTACTTTGACGTTTGCAAATATCCGACCCGCTCTGTCCGATCTCTCCAGTGTTCTGTGATTTTACATCTACGTGTAGTTTACACTGTGACATTTACAGATTTCAAATTCACAATATTAACATCTGTTACAAACAAAATTTACTTACTGTTATATAAAGTAATTCTATATTTTAAACAATTAGTTTTACATGTACCAAATGATTCTGTAGATACTCTAAACGCAAAATAAAACAGTGAGTATAAAGCAGTATCTGTCATGTTTCTTGAGCTAACGGATAAGTGCTTCTAGTACGGGTCCAGCAAGCATGCTGGTGCTGCATCGACAGCTAGAAGGTTCTTTTGTCACAAGTGAGATCGACATATAAATATTTTCCTAATGACTGCATCTGTTACGACACTCTGAAAATCGTGAAACAAGGCCATAGACATGTGCTGAAGCAGCCACATGGTTTAACGTGCCGATCCATCAGACTGGATAGGCGAAAGAAGTTTTGGATAGTTCAACTGGATTACGGCATCCACCTCGAGACTGGGGTTTGGACATGTTCTCATCTTAATACCGGCAAACTGTAGGCTGTTTAGCGGATTTTATTTTAGTTAAACGTTTGAAGATTAGGAAAAACTGGAAAAAAATTATCTGGACAACTACGAGTACAACTATTAGACGTAACATGTTTCTCGTATACACATAGACTCATCTTAATGCTGGTAAAGAAATATGTTCAAGGGTTTCATGTCGTTCCTCTCTGAACATATCGTTATAGGTAGCATAGCAACCCACAAAACGTCCATAACCTCTTTCTGATGTGATCAAGGTCGCAGAAAACTGCAATACTGGCATCTACAGATTATTCACGGAATTCCGTGGGATGTACACTCGACAGCAAAAAAAGTGGGTCACCCCTGAATTCCAACGTGTAGGCTGCACCTGAATGTATGCAACCAGCATAGCATATCTGTGTTGCACATTGTTGCAACCTTCCACAGTACAGTCGTTGTAAGATACACAATGGGTACCGCTAGAGACTACTAGAGAACACCAGTCTTTATGACAGTGCATAACACCACGATAGTACAGAAGTGATCAGTCCTTAACGTTTGTAAACTAAACTTAATTAGAATAAGTGACATTTCAAATGTTATGGGACAACTAGTTTTGTCACATAAATTGTTCAGTAATCCTTAGGCACAGTTAAATATTTGAGACAGTATATGGATTTATAAAGTTGTATGGCAATTGGAAACAAGTTCTTTGCCGTCTAAAAGGTTTACCCAACACATGCTGAACGTCGTTCAACGTTCAACGGAGAGTGGGTTTGCATCAACTTTATGTAATACTAAACAGTTAAAAGAAAACGTGATTAACGGCCACAAGCACTCTACGGAAATCCCAACATTAACAGCGAATCACAAGTAATATCATTGTTCACATTATTCATCAACAGTTACTTGTACACAAAGTTGTACTTTAAATGGCATAATCAACGTCTTCGTTCTAGAAACAGATGCAAACCCATAACGTAAAGCCATTGTTAACCAAGCAAAGCTTTGTGCCTTATCGAGACTCGATCACTAGGCAGAAAGAGACGTCAAATATTGACGTTTGCACCAGTATCAGTTATCAATTCTCAACTTGAACGTAAATGACGATAATGTTTGTACGAAAGCAGGAACCATAACATGACAATTACCTTCTTGGTAATTAACCTCGAAAGAGGCGTTGTATAGTGTTGCATTGTCACGGAATAAAGGATGCACATGTTTAAAATTGAAATGCCATCATGTAATGATGGGGACAAGGATGCGAACCCAGCACCTAATCAGATTGTTGAATAAGTACGTAAAATCAGAATGTAGGTATCACAGTTTGTCACCAGTAGTGGGGTTGGAACCTTAAATGACGACTGAAGTCGTATTGCCCGACCGGGATTCGAAACCGGCTCCTACCGCCGTCGTTGTCTGACCAGGAACAGACGAGAAATGTTCAATGTTGGTCCACCATCAGCGAGATGTGCACCCGTTTAACTAGAAATAAGGTGACGAAAACGTCTATGCTGACTGAGAGTCGAACGCCGCACACATGGTTATGAAGACACGTTGATAATCAACTTCATATTCAGTAGTAGCTAGGAGTAGCATGTTTAGTTGCAAACCTTAAGGCCTTGCTCATCCCTAGTAACGTCTTGCCTAAAATCTGCGATATCATGATGTTAATTTACAAGTGGATTGACTGCCATAAAGAGCAATGTTCTCTAGTGGTCGTGTATCATTGAGATGTAAATGAAGTACCTCGGCAGAAAGTAATTTCCGTCGTGCAGCCGTATTATTTCAGAGACACTGAGTACATGTTATAAGTGCACAAAACGTGTAGTATATACTAAGTATATGCTATTATTTGGAGAAGCTGCCGCCAAACCTGTTTACTTTTACATTCCGCTTAGTTGTCGTGGTTGAATACAGGTTTTCTTAAGGCTATATCTAATGCACAGCGCTTACAAGAAAGTATAGTTTCCTGCGTCGTGCTATCGCTAGCTAGGTGAAATATTTTGTGGTAGCTAGGTGAAATAATTTGTGGTAGCTATGTTTAAAATCAATGTATTTTTGAAAGTACTGTTCGTCAAATATTTGAATAAATCGTCAACTGTAGGTGTGCCTGCACATGTTATAGCATAATAGCTGTAGCTGCGTTAGTTTGTACTACAGACGTGGGTAGGTTAGGTGTAACTTTTGATCCTTCAAGGGGTGATTGTGGCCATGCGGCCCGGGTCCGTACTAACCGCGGCTCGCGAGCTACGGGCCAGCCAGGCTGGCCGAGACGAGACGCAAGTGAGCGAGCTAGCGGTGGCGTTGGTGGGCCACCAGCCCGGGACGAGCCAGCACGGCTGCGCCGAATGCCTCTGCCTCTGCCGCTCCGTTTGACGTAAATATGTTTACCTCCTCTCCTGGAATCAGTATAAGAGCGGCAAGCAGAAATACACATCAGGCTGTCTGCCGTAATGGCTCACTGGGAGAGGTCTATTCGAGGTAGAGTCAAAAAATGGTTCAAATGGCTCTGAGAACTATGGGACTTAACTGCTGACGTCATCAGTCCCCTAGAACTTAGAACTACTTAAACTTAACTAACCTAAGGACATCACACACATCCATGCCCGAGGCAGGATTCGAATCTGCCACCGTAGCGGTCGTGCGGTTCCAGACTGAAGCGCCTAGAGCCGCTCGGCCACTCCGGCCCACCGAGGTAGAGTCGTCGCTCTCATTGAGGAAGGAGGATGTTCCATCATAGAAGCTGGCAGACGGTATGGCGTAATACATCCCACTGCAACGAGATGGTGGAAGATCTGCCTTGAAAGAGGCACCACCAACAGGGCTCCTGGCTCAGGCAGGAAGAGAGTGATCTCACAGCAGGAAGACAGGGACCTACTGTCTAGGAGCAGAGAAAATCCCTTTCTGAACGCGAAGCAGTTGCGGCGGGAGACCAACTTCCCCGGCTCCAGTGACACGATTCGCCGAATTTTGAGGGACGCTGGACTGCATGCACGACGATCCGCCGTGAAACAAGAGCTCAGCGAAGACTACGTTTTATACCGGCTAGCATTTGCGGAGCTCCATCAGTGGGCGTCGTGGAACAACGTCATTTTCACTGATGAGAAGGTGTTTTCCACCAATAACGATAGTCCACGAATCGTTTACAGGCCACAAGTGACTCGCCATCGACGCGAATATGTAATCACGACGAGAAGAAGTGGCCGGCTATCTGTTACCTGCTGGGGTTGGAATTCTGCGAGAGGGGCGGGAATTCTTCACAGGATAGAAGGAACTCAGGACAGCGCGCAGTATGCCCACATATTGGAAAATGTGATGCTTCCGTCAGTGCGAATGCTGTACGCAGAAGGGGACGTCACATTGGAAGAGGACCATTCTCCCATTCACAAGTCTGCATTTGTTCAGCAGTGGCTCTCCACGATTGGCGTCAACGTCATGGACCGGCCGCCACGGGCGGCTGATATGAAATCCATGGAAAACATGTGGGCTGAGGTCGCCAGAACATTAACAGACAACTGGCCACGAAACCAACCAACTACTGAGGACGCTCTTTGGGACTGCGTCCTGGAAGCCTGGGAGAAAGTTGCTTCTTCAGGCTGTTACGTCCGCCGGCTTATACATTCTATGCCAAGACGCGTGATAGCAGTACAAAATAATGAAGGATTCTGGATAAAATATTAGAGTTCTTAAAATGTTTTGTTATGTCTTCTTTTTCGTCATTTTTCCTCATTGAGAGCTAGTGGAAGATCGCGTGGCAACAGAAAAGATACAATGTGGGTTGGCTTTCCTTTGAGTTGCCCTTTTAAATCAAGTGGGTTTCTTTTGAATATACAGTTTGTTAAGTATTCTATTTTGATTTCATTTATACCTTGTCTACATACTTACAAACTAATCAGCGTAGATGGACTCTGTCACAGTACTTTTTGTTATTTCAAATACGTCTCTCTCTTACCCTCCAACCATGAATACACCCTCCGTCCTCCACACAATACGCCAACGATTTCATATTATGTTTATTCGCCGCGCGGGATTAGCCGAGCGGTGTTAGGCGCTGCAGTTATGGACTGTGAGGCTGGTCCCGTCGGAGGTTCGAGACCTCCCTCGAGCATGGGTGTTATGTTTGTCCTTAGGATAATTTAGGTTAAGTAGTGTGTAAGATTAGGGGCTGATGACCTTGGCAGTTAAGTCCCATAAGATTTCACACACATTTGAACATTTATGTTTACTAGTTGTTAATATCTCTTCTATTCTCTCTCACACACTCTCTCTCTGACACTATCGCCGCAAGTGCCCTTCTATTACACTCCCCCAAAACTTTGTAAACAAATCTAGCGGTTTCCAATGACGCTACATTTTCTCTTTTAATTGTTGCTGTTTTTGCTCTCTATCATTCCCCTCGCCACCTACGAAACCGTATTCTTTGATCTCCCCTTCCCTATAACCCATTCTTCGTTCTGAGAACAGTCCTTCCTTATCTCTCGGTCCTAAGATATAACGAACTGTGGCACACATCTAAGTAAGCAATACTTTGCAAGCATTTCACTCTTATATTTTGCACTTCTGCACTTCTATCCTTTCCTAGATCCCGCCCTCCTTCCTGTTACCCGTCCCTTGACATCTGCATCTACATCTAAATGAATACTCTGCAATTCATAATTATGTGCGTGGCAGGGGGTTCTGTGGTCTGGTGGATTAATCTTGTATTGATGTGTAAAACGTGTAGGTTCACATCTCACGTCGGCCGTAGATGTTTAACACATACAAGTAGCTCTCCTTCACCCCTAGTAACGCCAAGTGCAGAACGCCAGTAAGCTCCGTAGTTCAATATCCGCAGTAAAGATAACATCGCTGCCGACTGAGCATTCGTTTGAGCTGTGACAGATGGAGAAACCCCCTATGGCAGAGACTCTGTCACCAGCAAGCCGTCGTAAACTAGAAAACGTATTTCGTTTAATGAACCAATGGCCATGTAAGTTCACAAGGCTCATACTTTATTTGAAACTGAGACGTTGAAAATTGTGGTGCTGGACTGGGATTAGAATTCGATTTCACTGTGTTCCCGAAGATTGCAAACTCTTCTAGGCGTCCTCGCAAGGCACCTATCTGGTTTCGAATCCTGATCAGCACAAAATATTCATTATTTCATTTCAAGCCCTAGCATGTGCACTCCGAACTACTGGTGAAAAATAGTTGCATTTTCGACATCTCTTCGTGCGTTGTCAGCTGTAAACGTGTTCGTTTCAACTCACAGCCACATGATGAGCTTTTTATCACAACATTACAAGATCAAACGTTTCCTTACATCTTTTCAAGTTCAAACATTCCTCTCCATCCTACTGGTGAAAAACTTACTATGCTGCGCAACAGGTAACGCCTCTTTCCGCTGCTGACAAGCAAATTTTGGGTTTCTAGGAATACGTAACTTTATTTATGAAATGCCCCATTTGCATACCTGTTGAGTATGACACAGTATACCATTTAAACACAGACCCAATCGAAATCTAAGTGAGTAGTACTTTACTAATTCGTGCAGATAGAGGCACGCTTGTGTACAGATACTCAGTTTTGTTAAAACAGACTTTCGTCGTAAGGTTATCGTGGGTAGTTTTAATTCATTTCTTACAATACAGTTCACAGTTTTCGTAAGGTTTCTTTTAGTGTTGTTAAAACAATAAGAATAAAATGCCACTACCAGACGACAGCTAATGTAGAAAATACGTTTCTGACTATTTGGCACGATGCGCTCTCCCCATACATAATACAAAAGCTTCGAGCGCATCTGCTGCATGGCCGTCTATTAAACCTGAAAAGAACAAAATGACGCAGAAGTTAGCCTTTTTTCCACATGCGACTATTTTAGGTTGAGAAGTTAAGAGAATTATTTTCGAAGTTCCATTAAATTGTTAACTTCAGCAGACAGCAGAATTGTGTTTTAAAAAAATTGTAGTAGCGAATGTAATAGAACACGCGACGTCTTATCAACAGTGCTCGACGCTTACCGTTACGCTACTAACTGTGACATAGCTAGAGCACCTCTGGAAGTGAACAACAGTTCCTCCAGAACTTCGGCATTCCACAGTGCTGTGAGATAATGCATATGGCTGGATATAGACTTCTGAGAGGCAGACAGTTACAGCATTTCTTTTGCACTGCACGATGGTTTCAACAAACAGATAGCGCAATAGAGTAACTCAAACGGAAAGGAACACTTCCTATTTAAATTTCTGCATCCTATACTGTTGGCAGTTCTGTGTAGGTGGCAGTTACGTTATTTTATTTCGGTGATTACAAAATAGAGTGAAATGTATGCACTGGGTAGCCAAGGCAGCTAGTTCATGGCGATTCGGTCAACCAAGTAAATGAATGTACTGAACATCCTCCAAACCACTACAGGGAGCCTGTGTGTCAGATTTCTCATCTTGTGTGCCGCAACAGTGTTATGATAGAGAAATGAGTCGTAGAGAAGAGGGTTTGGTGGTCTCTTGGACTGATGGTAGTTTCATATGATGTTGGTCTCGGTGCGATTCCAACTTCTGCCGATGTTTTTTGATAGGGAGAGGCAGATTCTATTCTCTTCTGGCTACGCCAAGTAAAGAAGGTATAATGGCATTGTGGTCTGAAAATCACATTAAACATGATATTCCTTCTCTACCAAGTAGACGTTAGGTGGAACCACAATAAAGTGAGGAGTGGCGACATGTAGACGCTCTATCACAAGTAACCTTTCTTATACTAGTTATTTATTTCTAGTGATTAAACGAACCCTGTGTATGGTCACAGGACACTTATTACGTCTTTTATTTGAGCTTCTGTATGTCGATAAAATTGGTTCTGAACTGAGAATGCAACTCAGACCGCCCTTAATGCGGAATTTGATCCCTTCGTGACAATACAGCTCGACTACAACTTGTTGTTTGATCAAAACTGCAGATTCCTCAACATCTCCACATATTGCGCGTGAATGGGTTGAAATCCTGGCCCAGCACTAAACTTTTCACAATGTATTATCAAGCTCTAGCATGAGAACACCTATCTGCTGGTGGATAATAATTTTGATTTTTAATGCATTTTCATTCGTTGCTAACACTAACGATATCTGACGTTTTTGACTCACAGTGAGACAGAACTATTTGCGAGATCACTTCAAGGTCAAGGACGTTATTCCGAGCTGCTGGTGGAGAAAAATTCGTTAGCTGACTTCTCTTTGTGAGTAGTCAACAACGATATGTTTGGGGTTCAATTCCTAGTCAGCACTGAACTCCTCGTCATATTATCTCTTGTTCAAACATGGTAACATGTCGCTGCTGGGTTAACAAACCCGTATTTAACGTCCGTTTTCTCTGGAATATAACAGCGATATGTGCCGGGTTGGAGTCCTGGGAAGGAAAAAACTAACGTTTCGTCTAGTCATTTCAGTTAAAGCATCTAGCTACTGCCGAGAGAATCCGATATGTCACAGTTGATTGTGCTTCGACAACAATCCGATTAGGTTCGGGGTTCGAATCCCTGTCCAACACAAAGCTTTACCTCACGGCATTTCAAGTAAGTTACTTGTGAAGATGCAGTATTTAACATCTCTCGTAGTTCGTTAACAGGGACAATAGTTGCTGGGTAGGAATTCGCGACCGTTAAAAATGTTTACGTTATGTAATTTAAAGTTGATATTTGTTAACTGATACTGTCTAAAATCGAGGTATATCACTCTCTTTACGCCTAGTCAGGAATGACTATTAATTTCCGTCAGTCACGAAATCTTAGTTTGCATTACCTGGGTTTGAATCCATATGCAGAACGAGTCGGTTCGTCGTGTCATTTGAAGTTCATACATATTCTCAACTAGCTGCTGGTGAATAATGAAAATTTTTAATGACTTTTTGTGTTGAATAACAAGTATGGTATGTTACTTTGAAGAGGAAATCATGAATACGACGAACTTACTACGTGCATTACCTATCTGACGTAATAATGAGAGTGCCAACATTTCAGGTATGTCAGTTATTGCAATAAATGCGAGCTTGCAAGCCTTAAGGACAGTCTTATCTGTTATGAGGTGTTCTCTAATATTTTTAGTATCGTGGTATTACTTTACATCCTGAGTTATTGCGATACAGAGCAGTGTTTTCTAGTGGTGACTTGTTGGAACCATTTTCAATAGTCAAACGACTGTATCAAGGAGCGATTAGAGGACCTGCTAGACAGCTACACTGTGTGGGTTGCATGGGATTCAGGCGAAATGCAATCCAGGTCGTTCGTATACTTTTGAGCATGACTGCACTTCGTTAACAATCCGATTAGGTGCTGGGTTCGCATTCCTGTCACAAGCATTATATGATGGCATTTCAATTTTAAACATGAGCATTCCTTGTTCCTTCTGAATGACACCATATTAAACGTCGTTGGGGGTAGTTCTCAGGACGGTAACTGTTATGACAGGATTCCCAGTTCAGTATAAACATTTTAGTCGTTTATTTTCAGGATCTGAATTGATAACTGATACTGGTGCGAACATCTATACTTCACGTCTCTTTATGCCTAGTGATCCGGTCTCAATAAGGCAGAAACAAAGCTTGTGTACACGTAGCTGTTGATGTGTTACGAGAACAATGATATTACTGGTGATTCGCTGTTAATGTTGAGAATTCCTTAGAGTGCTTGTTGCCATTAGTCTCGTTTTTCAACTAATTCGTCCAATATCCAGTTTCCAGAGCCACTCGCCGTTGAGTGAAAAACTTTTTTCCAATTGCCGTACAGCTTTGTAACTCCATATATTGTCTCAAGTATTTAATTTTGACTAAGGATTACTGTACAATATATGTAAAATAATCCGTTTTTGCAGAACTTTTGGAATGTCACTTGTTGTAATTAAGGTTAGTTTATGAGTGTTATGGAGTGTCTCATCGCTAAGAACGTGTTTTCTAATATGTTTTGTATGACGATACTAGTTGATGCTTGACTGACTGCCATAAAGACCTTTGGTCTCTTAGTAGTCTCTTGTGGTACCCATTGTGTGTAGTCAAACGACTGTACTCCACAGAGTTTTGGTGTTTAGAGCACCTGCAACACAGCTACGTTATGTTGGTTGTATTCGGCAGTGACCCACTTTTTTTGCTGTCAAGTGTACATACCGTTTCATTCCAAAAAGTCATAGCATGACTAATTTATCTGAAATACAGCATCTCAAGTTTTCGCTGTTGAATGACATAGTCGAATAAGATCACAGGTGATTTATTATGTTAAAATGTCTTCTTAAGAATTCAAAGCCAAAATCTCAAAAATTTCTTTACTGATAACTAGTTTCAGCTCCTTGATGACCCATTTTCATGTTAGTAAATATCACTACTTCATTCACTGTGTGTCAACCACCAGGTGCTACAAATCGTCACAATCTGCTGAGCTGAATCACGAACGCTGTCATTTACAGTCATGCTCAAAAGTTGAAACGTCCCCTTTGAAAAATTATACACATGACTGGGCTTAAACTGACACAAAATGTTTTTAGCGCAACGCATTCTGACTTTCAATAATCCCTACAAAAGAATGGCCCTGACTAACATTAACCTATGTGTTTCACAAATCGCTTACCTCACAAAAATCTTGGTTACTCGAACTACTGCAATACAGCTAGCGCCACTACTGCCAGATAAATAAAAGATTCAAACTACGGAAGGCACTAACTACTGATAGGCATAGTTAGCAAATGAAAGATTTTGATAGAGAACAAATGATGTATTTACCTTAATAGTCATAATATATATAGCAGTTCATGACATCCAGTCTTACAAATTTCAAAACTCCGCCGTCTCTCTCCCCACATCCACCACTGCTGGCGGCTCACCTCCAACTGCGCAACGCTATGCACTGTTCACACCCAGCTGCCCAACACTACAATGGCAGACAACAATGCAAACTGGCCACAGACTTCACACAGCACAGCCAGTGATTTTCATACAGAGTGCTATGTAACGTTGCCAATAAGAAAACATAAACAGCCTATTTACATAGCCCCCATGCTCCCCACAAAAAATTTTACAAATTGTTTTGGGCAGTGGCCAATAATGATTTGATAAAATTTTTCATAATTACAATAACAAAGATATCAAATGCACACACTTATTGATACAATGTTGGTCAAAAGCTAAAATTTTCTCACAGTCCATAAAGACAGTCCTGATCATTCATCACAGTAAAATTGCAGTGTTTTTCTCAAAGGCTGAGCAGTAAAAGAAAATGCACATGGAAGTAGTGGATTTCCATGCAGTCTTGAAGAAGTAGTGTTGTCCTTCCAACGGAAAGACAGTGCTGACTCTCGACATGCAGACAGGTAATGGGCCACAACAGAGCAAACCCACAGCAGAGTCATTCGACGTTTTGAAGAATATTGGTAGGTAGGTCATCACAGAGCAGACCCACTATAGTCTTGGTAGAGAGTATGGTATAGGTGGGCCACCAAAGGTGCAGACCCACTACAGTCCTTGTAGAAATAATGGTATTGATGAATCATCAAAGGTGTAGACCCATTGTAGTCCTTGTAGAGATGGCCAGCAGCCATCTGCTGCGACTGTGCACGAGCATAATCATCATCGAATAGTCTTGCAGACAATATAAAGTCCATAACCAACACTTGTGCACTCACAAAGTTTTTGGAATTGTCCTTAGAACCAGCAATGCTGTTATCCAGTCCCTTGCTGAATTATTAACACACGTGTAAACACTAACAGTCCCTACTTCTCACATATTGTCCATATACTATGACCAACAGAAACGTGTGCAGTGAAATGGAACTTACAAGTTAATAATATGATGAACTGGTCTCAATTACAATTTTATAACATAAGAATACGATTACAAAGGTACAAAATAGATCATTAAAGAACATAACAATACAGATAACATTTGTAGTACAAGCTTTACAAAAGAATCGAAATAACATATACATCAGTGTTACAGGAATTATGACATGAGTACATACATAAAAGATCAGAATAACTTTCGAAACATCAACTTCACACATGAGCATTAAAACAGAACAGAATAAATAATGTCTAAGCATCTTTAAACAGAAAATAACATAGTATTTGAAAAATTCTACCACATAAATCTTATTAGCTAAACACATAAAGACAGGAAAAAGACAAATACAGAAGGGTACATAAACACATAGCAGAATAACACAGGAGAAAAGGACAGGGTTTGTTTTCAGTGTAACATTTGGTACTGCAGTCCAACCCAAAACTTCATTCCATATATCATCCCTCTTGTTTCAACATTTGCTCCAGCCAAAAAAAAAATCCTATCCAAGCATGCTTTCTGTATTCTGTTCACATCCTCTTTCAAAAATAGTTTTTCCCACTGTGCACTACTTTTTTTGCCAAACAATTTTCTTATAGCTTCTCTATGCATTTCTTCCAATTCATCATAGTTAGTGTCTTATATAGTCTACCCCCTCTTAAGCTAACTTAAACCTACTGAGCTCAGATGCTAAACTAAGGGACAAGGCAATGCAGCAGCACAAAACAATTAACACAAACAGCAATGACAAAAAAAATGGAAAATTGCAAAGCAAGCTACAGTAAATCTAAATTACCAAGCAATGCAACATTACAACTAATTTGAGCCAATGTGCATCAACAAGAAAAATAAATCAGTAGTAAAACTATCTTAACAGAGTAATACAAAGTGAAATTTAGTAGCACTATGCCTGGCAAACAGCAGCAGCAAATGAAATAACTTATATCTAAACATGACAACACTCAAGCAAAAAAAATATTGCACTAAAGACAACAATGCAGACAAGGGAAATGTAAATACACATCTTAATGTCTATGTAATTAAAGTGGTGCACCACAACTTATTCTACAAAATAAATTAAAAAGTACTTGAAAAGAAAATTATGAACGCAGTTCTTGTGAAGGTAAATGTCTTTTTGTGCTCCCTCATTTTTTTGAAAAAAATTATTATTCACTTGATCTGTAGACAGAAAATATTTATATTAGTACATCTATAAAATTTTATTTTAACCAACGCTGAAGTGCAGCTAGAAACTAGATATTAAACAAAATGAGTTAATATATACGTAAAGCAAGCCATATGGCATTTCTCTCAACTAGCAAGACAATAGCCGTGAATGTTTCTCATCGTTTCATTAGGCATTTTAGTAAATATCATAAATTAAGAGCTCCTCAGTATAATCATATGTTTTCAAGTTTGAGCGTGTCGTATTTGCGATGCTTTCTACAAAGGAATGTCAATAGCGAGGATAATGGCCTCCCTTTTTTTTCTCCACCTGTGCCTCTGAAAAGGTACACACTAATGGCTTTTTCTCCAGGCGTCTGACACAGCTCGATGCCCACGACGCATTACATGCAGGTGGTCACTTAACTTTCTTACGGAAATATTTATTGTTGTGGCGTAACAAGCTAGTTACGCCACACTGAGAAGGGAGCCGAAAGGCACGCGTACACACACGCCGACTGGCGTCAAGTCTGGAACAGGATAACTATTGAATGGTAGCAAGAAAAGTACGTAGCTGCTTTATACTTAACTTTTAATCTTTGTTGGTTTACAACGTTCTTCTTGAGACATTTATACCATAACTCTCAAAGTAGGTAAGGCTAATGGCGCCTTGCTAGGTCGTAGCCATGGACTTAGCAGAAGGCTATTCTAACTGTCTCTCGGCAAATGAGAGGAAGGCTTCGTCCGTATTGTCGCTAGCAATGTCGTCGTACAACTGGGCGAGTGCTATATCGTATCTCGAGACCTGCCTTGTGGTGGCACTCGGTCTGCGATCACACAGTGGCGACACGCGGGTCCGACATGTACTAAATGGACCGCGGCCGATTTAAGCTACCACCTAGCAAGTGTGGTGTCTGGCGGTGACACCACATTTATGACAGCAGTTTCCGCTACAGTGACAGTCTCATATAAAAATATTTCACAGGTCAAGAATTTGCGTTACAAATCTGTAGAAACAAAATCCTATTGATATAACAGAGTCCAAAAAATTTTCGTCGGCATTCTAATACATTCACACATTTACATACATTTCATAACTCCTAAGGTACGATTCTTGGTTTCCAACAACCTTTTTCACAAACCAGAGTCCCTAACCACTACTCATTATTCCTTACCTTATTCGTCGACACTTCTTCAATATTTCATCATAACAGATACGTAGCATAATCAAATAACTCATATAGCATCAGCTTATTGATCATAAACATACCGCAACAGCATAATACACATAGTCATCGTAATAATAACATCATAACACCTCAGTCAACTCTCAAAATCGTCGTAGCTTCCTCCAATAATTTCAAAACCTAAAAAAAATTCTCTGCTCATTTCAATAGTGTCATCTACCTCAAACGTACTTTAAAATCATGATCTCATACCAAATACATCATTCTACATCATTCAAAGCTCTCATAGTATCACAATGGTTCCAAAAAAATATGAACAGTTCACAAAGTACAGACAAAATACAATTTCATAAGTGTGAAATTATCAAACTGTGTAATTGCGTAAACATGTGTCACTGACACAAAAAAAATTCTTGTTTCTCTGTTAAATAATCAGATATCTGTGTAATTCTGTGTTGGAGAAATATGGTACCGATGTGTAAAGTTGTATAAGCAAATACCATATTAGCTAGGGATCCTTGTGCTTTCCACACACATGGTACACAAAGTAAGCGTGTACCCCTCTGAGGATAAATGTAATTATACCCTCAGGTGTTACAGATTACAGCAATGGAATGAAATGTATCACAGAAAACTTTCTTTGTAATTCAAAAATCTTTAAAAATAAATGTTTTAAGTATAAAATTAATCACTCAAGTACGTGTACTGTAGCGCTAAACTGTGCATCTTGTTGCAACATAATCTCTGTGGAAGTGTCGTAGTTATCGTCCTCCAAAAGCTAAGTTCTGCAGAAGTCAATGTACTTACCGCATGATAAACAAAAGTGAAATGCTTTGCATATAGATATCTTAGTTATGACGCTTATTGCCATGATGAAGAAAGTACTGTGCTGTAATGTATTGTTGTGCTATGGAAAAGGCAGTCTCGTTGTAGCTATACCACAAAAGTTACTATTAAAACACGTTTTACTTTCCAGAATAATTCAGAAAAACTGTGCAGATATAAAGCAGATACACCGCAAAAGCAACACTGTAAATTGTCATTCATTAGCAGCGTCGTGATAAAATCGTGTAGCTGTCACATAAACTAACCACTGTGTCATCTGGTATCTCACAGAAAGTACTTTAAATCCAGAATGTATTTTCAAGTAAACCAAAATGTTGCATTAAAATTCATTAGCAGTACTGGTAAATGTTCTAAGAATGTGAGCCTTGTAGTCATTACGTAATCGTGCAACTAACAAGCAAGAATGGACACACACAATAACACTGTGTCGTCTGTTCGCAATAACAATGGATTCGTAATTTCTGTTTAAATAAGTTCTCTTGGCTCTTGACTGGATATTTAACTTCAAACATTGTTGCATGTTAAAGATTCTAAGTCTGACAAAGCATATTAGCAATGTAAAGTGAAAAGTTATATGGCAAAGACAAAGTTAAAAAGCAGATTATCTTTCAATAAACGGTTTTACATGGGAAATGTGGTGTAAACCTTTACTCTTCCTTGTACACAGAGTTTCAACTTCGACGCAATTATCATGTGGTATACATCGGTAAAGAATACTGGAATTTTTCTCAATGTTAGCGTCTATGTTATTTTTCTCTGAGCCAGCCGGCGCACATGGCTGCCTGCGGTGCGAGTCATTGTCTGTTTCTTTGTTGGCGCGCATTGTTATTGGGATTTGGAGGTCTAACTTCTACAAATTCACCTTGCCCAGAGGGCCCAGCCCTGTTTAAATCCCGCCAGTTCTGATGAAATTCAGGTCTGTCGTTATGATTATATCGTCTGTCGCCATGTCGGTAGTTCCTGTAGTTTCTTTCTTGTCGGTTAAGTGGTGGAGAATTTCTCCCTGAATTATCACTGTACGGTGGACCGTTGCGTCTGAAGTTATTCTGTCTCCCGTGATAATAATAGTTCTGGTTGCCAAATTGTCTGTTTCTATGATTGTCTCTGTCATATTCATTACTACGGAAATGCGATCTTTCTCTGTAACTATTACTCTGCCAGTGGTTGTCATACGGGTGGTGTCTGTTTTGGTTACGATTTACGTTGTAAAAATAGACTTGTCGTGTCCAATTATTGTTTCTGTCGTCATGGAATTGTGACGGATGTTACCTGTAGTGATTGTTTTCCTGTTTCCGCATCCCGCGACTGTCTGTGTCAATTTCTAATTCTTGTAAGAGTCCCTGAAAAGCTTCAATGTCGTCTTTGCAACGTCCTGCCAAAATAATATTTCTTAAATGTTCAGGAAATTTCATTAAGCAAATGCGGATGAGTTCTGAAGGGCTGTATGGGTTTGAAAGATATTGATTCTTATGCAGCATGTCTTCAAAATATTTGACAAGACTGGAAAATTCAGATTGTTCAAAGTGTTTCATCATCATGATGCTATGTTTTACTCGGTCTTGTGTAGCTTGAGACCAATATGCTGAGAGGAAGGCATGGTAAAATTCTCCTTCACTGTGACAATCATGAATGACCAATCGCATTCTTACAGCTGGTTCATTCTCTTAGTAGCCACACATAAATTCTAATCTGTGCTGTAATGACCAGTTGGGAGGGAAACAATGAGAGAATTGATGGAGCCATGCTTGTGGATGAATGTCGTTGCCAGAACTCTTAAATGTTTTGAATTTACGTGTAGTAATGAACAGCTTATAGTCAAAATCATCATGTCGGCGAGTCACATGTCGGTCATTGTTACGTCGTTTCGGCGGTTCCATCTCAAAATTCGGTGTGCCTTACCAATTTCTTTCATAATTTCCGAAGTGTCCTGTGTTATTGTGGTTGTTCCGTATTTCTAAGTCCATCTTCCCGTGTTGGAGCGCGAGTGTCCTCTGAAATATGTAATTTTCGTATTGCTTGTGTCAGCTGATCTTGTACTTCCCGAATTTCTCTTTGGTGTTGCGTCTTAATTTGATTCTGATTTTGTTTGAATTTCCTAATTTGTTCGCACTCTTCTGTGTCATTAAAGACTACCGGTTTTGTGTCATTCAGATTATCATCTACCTTCGTAGATAAATTATTTAGCTGATCCGAAAGTTCAACTACTTTATCTGATAATGAACTAATTTCCTCCATGAGTCTTTCTACTGTGTCCTTTAAGTTTTCCTGAGTTTTTGCAAGTTGCGTAACGGAATCGGTAGATGCAACTGAGTCAATTTTAGCTTGCAAGGTCTCATGATTTTCATGAACAATAATTTGCAATTCTTTTATGGCTGCTTCATGATTCTGTAATGCATTTTCATGCCGCGAAAAAATATGTTGAAAATGCTCACAAATTTGTGTTTTTACGTCGTTACAGACTTTTTGACATTTCGATTCGATTTTATGTAACTCAGTAGTTAGATCTTCACGTGTTTGTTCAAGCGTGGTGTGAATATTTTGTTCCATTGCGTCTAACTGTTGCTGTGTTTGTCTCTGGTGTTGTTCCATTGTGTCTAACTTTTGAAGCTTTTGCTGTGTTTGTCTCTGATTTTGTTCCATTGTGTCTAACTTTTGAAGCTTTTGTCCCACTTGTTGCATTAATTGTAATAACAATGCACTGGTGTCTGAAACATGTTCCTCAGTGCTTTTCGGCAGTGAATTTGCACTGGCAACATTCACATTTTGACAATCGGAAAATGTGTCTTGACTCATTTGAGAAAACGGTGAGAACCCAAAACCTGAGTCTACAGTATTTGCAATATTGTGTTCTGTCATACCCGATTCCTGAGGCGAGCTGTTGCCGACCGATCGATCGATAATGCTTCCCTGTTCACTACCTGTTTCACTGTCTACACCATTATTTGACGCCCGTTCCATTTCCCTATGCAGAGTTACCAAATTACTACTTTGAATGTCTGTTAATTCATTACACAGCGGTGCTGGTAAGCTACGCTCGTCGTCACTATTATTTCTCTGTTTACTTTGGAGCCTAGTGTTACGTTTTTCACACGCCATTATTGTCACAATATTTCACACGATAACACAGAAAATAAGAGAACACATTAACATAGCGCTGAAAATAATATTTAGTTAATTTCAAGCTGCGAAATACTTGGTGCAAATTTATATGCGTGCCACACCTGTTTTACTGTACAACAATGAAAGACTGCAACTACAAAGGAGATTCTCTCTACAATTACGCGCTAGCAATAAACAAAATCTACATTAATTACACAAACCACAAGAAAAAATCAGAAGATTCCAGTGAGGTATCCTCGGCGAAGGGTCGACATATGAAACGTCCCCTTAGAAAAATTAATGAATGACTGTGCTTAAACTGACACAATATTTTTAGCGCAACGCAATCTGACTTTCAAAAATCCCTACAAAAGAATGGCCCTGACTAACATTAACCTATACCTTTCACAAATCACTTACGTCACAAAAATCTTGGTTACTTGAACTACTGCAATACAGCGAGCGCCACTACTGCCAGCTAAATAAAAGATTCAAACTACGGAAGGCACTAACTACTGATAGGCATAGTTAGCAAATGAAAGATTTTGACAGAGAACAAATGATGTATTTACCTTAATAGTCATAATATATATAGCAGTTCATGACATCCAGTCTTACAAATTTCAAAACTCCGCCGTCTCTCTCCCCACATCCACCACTGCTGGTGGCTCACCTCCAACTGCGCAACGCTATGCGCTGTTCACACCCAGCTGCCCAACACTACAATGGCAGACAACAATGCAAACTGCCCACAGACTGCACACAGCACAGCCAGTGATTTTCATACAGAGCGCTACGTAACGTTGCCAATAAGAAAACATAAACAGCCTACTTACAAAGTATCCGAACGACCTGAATTGCATTTCGCCTGATTCGCATGCAACCCACATAACGCAGCTGTCTAGCAGGTCCTCTAATTGCTCCTTGGTACAGTCGTCTGACTATTGAAAATGGTTCTAACAAGACGCCACTATAAAATACTGCTCTGTATCGTAATAACTCAAGATGTAAAGTAATACCACGATACTAGAAATATCAGGGAACACCTTATGACAGGACTGTCCCTAAAGCTTGTAAGCTCACTTTTATTGCAATAAATGACATACCTGAAATGTTAGCACTCTCATTATTACGTCAGATAGGTAATGCACGTAGCAAGTTCGTCGTATTCAGGATTTCCTCTTCAAAGTAACATATGTACTTGTTATTTAACACAAAATGACATTAAAAATTTAAGTTATTCACGAGCAGCTAGTTGAGAATATGTACGAACATCAAATGACACGAAGAACCGTCTTGTTCTGCATATGGATTCAAACCCAGGTCATGCAAACTAAGATTTTGTGAGTGACGGAAACTAACAGTCATTCCTGACTAGGCACGCAGAGAGTGATATACCTCGATTTTAGAAAGTATCAGATAGCAAATATCAACTTTAAATTACATAACGTAAACATTTTTAACGGACGCGAATTGCTACCCAGCATCTATTGTCCCTGTCAACGAACTACGAGGGATGTTAAATATTACTTCTTCACAAGTAACTTACTTGAAATGCCTTACACAGACGTCAGCTACCGAATTTTTCTCCACCAGCAGCTCGCAATAACATCCTTGAACTTACAGTGATCTCACAAATAGTTATATGTCTCACTGGGAGTAAAAAACGTCAGATATCGTTAGTGTTGACAACGAATGAAAGTGCATTACAAATCAAAATTATTATCCACCAGGAGTTAGGTGTTGTCATGCTAGAGCTTGGTAATTCATAATGAAAACCTTAGTGCCCGCCCAAGATTCGAACCCATTCACGCGCAATATGTGGAGATCTTGAGGAATCTGCAGTTTTGAACAAACAACAAATTGTAGTCGAGCAGTATTGTCACGAAGGGATCAAATTCGTCGTTAAGGGCGGTCTGAGTTGCATTCCCAATTCAGAACCAATTTTATCGGCATACAGAAGCTCAAATAAAAGATGGAATAAGTGTCCTGTGACCCTACATAGCGTTTGTTTCGTCACTAGCAATAAATAACTAGTATAAGAAAGGGTTCTAGTGATAGAATTTCTACATTTCGCCACCCCTGACATTAATGTGGTTCAACCTAACGTCTACTTGGTAGAGAAGGAATATCATGTTTAATGTGAATTTCGGACAACAATTTCACTATACCTTCTTCACTTAGCGTAGCCAGAAGTGAATAGAATCCCTCTCTCCCTATAAAAAAAATCATCGACAGAAGGTGGAATCGAACCTAGACCGTCAGTATACGAACCTATCACCAATCCAACAGCCCACCAAATCGTTTTCTCAGTTACCCATTTTTCCACCATAACACCCGTGCCGCACACTCGATGAGAATTCTGACACACAGGCTCCCTGTAGTGGTTTGCAGCATGTTCAGTACAGTCATTTACTTGGTTGACCGAATAGCCATGAACTAGCTGCCTCGGCTATCCAATGCACACATTCGACTCTATTTTGTAATCACCGAAATAAAATAACGTAACTGCCACCTACACAGAACTGCCAACAGTGTAGGATGCAGAAATTTAAATAGGAAGTGTTCCTTTCCATTTGAGCTATCTGTTTGTTGAAACCATCGTGCAGTGCAAAAGAAAATGTGTAGCTGTCTGTCTCTCAGAATTCTAGATCCGGCCTTATGCATTGTTTCACAGCAGTGAGGAATGCGGAAATTCTGGAGGAACTATTGTCGACTTCTGTAGCTGCTAGCTACTTGCGTAACGGTAAGCGCCGCGCGCTCTTGATAGGGCGTCGCGAGTTCTATTACGATCGCTGCTACTTTTTTTTAAAACGCAGTTCTGCTGTCTGCTGAAGTTATCAATTTAATGGAACTTTGAACATAATTCCCTTCACTTCTCAACCCAAAATATTCGCATGTGGATAAAGGGCTCTCCGCGACATTTAGTTCTTTTTAGGTTTAATAGACGGCCAGGCAGCACTCATCTCGATGCTTTAGTATTATTTCTGGGGAGAGCGCATCGTGCCAAAATAGACAGAAAAGTATTTTCTACGTTAACTGTCGTCTGGTAGTGGCATTTTAATCTTCTTCAAACCTTGTTTGACAGCTTTAACTCAGAACAAGTTTTCTACATGCATGTAATCAATAAACTGCACGTCCATTGTCAGAATGTTAGAGATAACATCAGAGAATTCGCATATATCGTTGATGATTAATTTCTCTCTCATGTTTAGTATTGTTTTAACATCACTAAATGAAACCTTACGAAAACTGAGCATTGTATTATAAGAAATGAAATAAAACTACCCACGATAGCCTTACGACGAAAGTCTGTTTTAATAAATCTGAGTATCGGAACACGAGCGTGCCTCTATCTGCACGAATTAGTAAAATACTACTCACTTAGAATTCGATTGGGTCTGTGTTTAATTGGTATGCTGTGTCATACTCAACAGGTATGCAAATGTGGCATTTCATAAATAAAGTTATGTATTCATAGAAACATCTGTATATTGTATTGTATATTGAGCAAGCAGTAAAGGAAACAAAAGAAAAATTCGGAGTAGGTATTAAAATTCATGGAGAAGAAATAAAAACTTTGAGGTTCGCCGATGACATTGTAATTCTGTCAGAGACAGCAAAGTACTTGGAAGAGCAGTTGAATGGAATGGGCAGTGTCTTGAAAGGAGGATATAAGATGAACATCAACAAAAGCAAAACAAGGATAATGGAATGTAGTCGAATTAAGTAGGGTGATGCTGAGGGAATTAGATTAGGAAATGAGACACTTAAAGTAGTAAAGGAGTTTTGCTATTTGGGGAGCAAAATAACTGATGATGGTCGAAGTAGAGAGGATATAAAATGTAGGCTGGCAATGGCAAGGAAAGCGTTTCTGAAGAAGAGAAATTTGTTAACATCGAGTATAGATTTAAGTGTCAGGAAGTCAATTCTGAAAGTATTTGTGTGGAGTGTAGCCATGTATGGAAGTTAATCATGGACGATAAATAGTTTGGACAAGAAGAGAATAGAAGCTTTCGAAATGAGGTGCTACAGAAGAATGCTGAAGGTTAGATGGGTAGATCACATAACTAATGAGGAAGTATTGAATAGGATTGGGGAGAAGAGGAGTTTGTGGCACAACTTGACCAGAAGAAGGGATCGGTTGGTAGGACATGTTCTGAGGCATCAAGGGATCACCAATTTAGTATTGGAGGGCAGCGTGGAGGGTAAAAATCGTAGAGGGAGACCAAGAGATGAATACACTAAGCAGATTCAGAAGGATGTAGGTTGCAGTAGGTACTGGGAGATGAAAAAGCTTGCACAGGATAGAGTAGCATGGAGAGCTGCATCAAACCAGTCTCAGGACTGAAGACCACAACAACAACAACATTCCTAGAAACCCAAAATTTGTTTGTCAGCAGCAGAAGATGCGTTACTTGTTGTACAGCATTGTAAGTTGTTCACCATTGCACTCTGAGCTGAAAGTATTTCTTTCAATTTGCTAATCGATATTTAATCTGATTGCTTGTAGCCCTTTCACAGATGGGATAAAAACGTCACAGTCAGCCAGACTGGAACCGCGAATCATAACAGACGCTTTTCCACGGGTCAGCACGTCTCCACAGGACCAGCGAAGAAGCATGTGATCTCCCTTCTCTTACAAGGCCAATAGTAACTAGAACTCGTAAACCACTATTTAAAGAATGAGATTAGTTGCGATTTCCACGTGCAACTACTTTTCTGGGCTGAAAACCGTAAATTTACAATCTTCTGTTACACCTCAAGCGATAGTAACTCAGATTATTCAATGGAAATGACAGGAAAAATCAAGTGAACTTTGAGGCTTAATTCCGTGCACACGAGGAAGTAACTCGTCGATCACAGTGTTGCCAAACATACCTTGCCTTGTTGCCAAATCTCAGTTACAGTACCATCAGGAAGAAGACGAACCGATGTGATCCTACAGCGGGCTGGGAAGTGACCACAGCTGGCGTCTCAAAGACGCGGCTGCTACGGCCTGGAATACGCAATGCGTCTGATTCGTATTTCTGTAACTAGGTTTAGGGACTGGAGCGTAGTTACTAATAATGCTCAGAAGTGACTGCTAACTAAGCATCATAAATCAGTAACTCTAATAGTTGTTTTTATATTTCTTTCGTAACTGTACTCAAAACTAAGAAACTCTTTCACGGACGTTTCCGTGCCTCGCCGATAGACGAGCACAACAAACAAAAATAAAAAACGAATGTGTGTGTGTGTGTGTGTGTGTGTGTGAGAGAGAGAGAGAGAGAGAGAGAGAGAGAGAGAGAGAAATAAAAAAAGAATGAGAGAGAGGATAAAAAACTGTTGTACAGAAATTGAATACTGATATGTGAAGAAATCATTCATTAAAATGAGACGTTCCACATCATTACGAAATGTCGTATTCATGATCAATGGAACAAGTATTAATCTAATCTAATCATATCATATTGCTGACTAGCCATGAAAAGTCATGAATTACCGAAATTTTCGCCAATATCAGTAACTAAATCTAAACTTGAAAATAAAAGACGACAGTTTTTGTAATAAACCGGAACTCCTATCAAGACCCTTTCATCCCTGTTAACTAACCACGAAAGATGTCTGATATACCTCAATTCAGAAGTAACATAGTGCGTGTGCATTTAAAGATGAAGCGCATGATATGAAGTTCTGTGACGGAGATACGAACCCAACACGTAATCGGATTGATGACTAAGTAAAATCAAATGTTACGTATCGGTTTTTCTTACCAGCTGCTAGGTGTTTGAATCTAAAATAAGGATACAAATTTATGTGCCTGAGCGCAATCGAACCGCAATCCTATCGTTCTTCTTTATCGTCCACGAATATAGCTAAAGTATGAACTGCTTACTCACCAACAGTAAGATGTGTGCGTGTTTGACCAGAAGTTGTTGGCAACACATGAACAGACATTAAAAATGCACGTAGATTTTCACTAGCAGGCCGGCGTGCATGTGATAGGGTTTGAAATGAAATTATGAATAATTTTGTACTGGATCAGGATTCGGAGCTACACACTTACCTTTGGAGGAGACCTAGATAATATTGCAGTCTTGGGGAAAGGAACGAAATGATTGAACTATACCGTTCCGAGAGATTCAGATCCTCGAAAGAGGAGATACGAATTCGAATCGCAGTCCAGCACCAAATTTTTCAACGTCTCTAGTTCAATCAAGTACAAGTAAAATAAGACCCCTGTCCCTTTAAATGGCTATCGGTTCATTAAATAAATTAAAATTTTCTAATGTAAGTAAGTTTACTGGCGACAGTATTTCTGTTTACCATGACCTCCACCTATGTCATTTTCCAACGTAAACCGGCTCTGCCCAGTTGGTAATGAAGGAACGTGACGTTTAATACGGATTCTGAGTTATAACGTCTTTCTCTTGATGTTACCGGGGGTAAAGTAAATCTGTTTGTGCCTCTTAAAAGTAAATGCCTGAACCCACGCATTGCACCTGTGATAGTTCGTTCCGCCAGACCATTGTGGCCACATTTCCCAGCCCCAGGGATGTACTGTAAAGGATGATATGCTTCGCTTACAAAATTAGTCATGGTGGAAAAAATGCGAGTCTATTAAATGATTAAGTAGAAGCAAGCTTCTGACGTGAAGATTATGCTATTCTCATGTCAGCTGGATGTAAAGACTCTTCTAGGCATCATAGCCTCGATGTGAAGCCATTTGGAAATTTTCACTAATTCAGCAAATTTCTTAGTTCGAGAAAATCCACTGTGAAGTGTGAAGTTACCGGATAATTCGACTATTACCGTCATTATTACTATCATTTTCTTCATACCGCTGCTTTAACCCATGTGCTTGAAGATCATTTAAGGCCTTTTGGTCATTATAGAAGTAGTTGCCCAAGAACAGGTTCTTTCCCTGTCTACGGAATCCTTTTCATGTTAATATCAAACATCAGCAATTACTCGTAGATCACATTAAAACTAAAGTAATTGATGAAGACGTTACTTGATAACAAAAACGCGCGGCCTTCTTCATTTACTTGCGCCTAGAAATGGCTGTCGAATACTGCCTAACCAAAAGCCAAG
Organism: Schistocerca piceifrons; assembly: GCF_021461385.2. Lineage (NCBI taxonomy): Eukaryota > Metazoa > Arthropoda > Insecta > Orthoptera > Acrididae > Schistocerca > Schistocerca piceifrons. The sequence goes on from NC_060143.1 coordinate 305,873,610, forward strand.
GAATCTTACTGCCTTCCGATATACGTCGCTGTCAGTTCTTCAATATGATTTGGTCGACGTGGTCTGTTTCAAGTTGTGTATGACAGAGAATGTATTAGAAAATCAGTTGTTTTCCTTTGCAATAAACAGAAAGATTTTCATTCTAAGCAATCCAAGCCCAAAATTTTCGCAATATTAGTTCGAATTTAATATTCGCTTCTATAATGTAGGAAAGTATTTCACAGTTGCAAAACCCGCATCCGACTCATTGTCCTCACACTTAGTCGCTGTCCACAAATTCTAGGTCAGAGTGACACCAGTTTAGGTAACCTAATGTAGCGGAGACTGTTCGCCAGTGCTCTTTCTCACCGGAAAATACGCAATTAACTCATTTGGCTCCATAAGTACACAGTAACGGTAATTTCTGTGTGTATGCAATATATACGGATTGTAGAATTTAGTGGTGCTCTCTCTTCCACTTCTGTATACAATATGCCTGACCTAAACGGATTTTCCGTGATTTCCCTAAATCACTCCAGGCAAATGCCGGGATGGTTCCTCTGAAAGGACACGGCCGACATCCTTCCTCATCCTTCCCTAATCCGATGAGACCGATGACCACGCTGTCTGGTCTCCTTCCCCAAACAACCAAACCAACCTAAACGGGACCTTATCATTACAGGCCCTGGGCGGTGCAACATCATATTGACAACAGTAATGTGCTTATACTGACAACCTCGCTGTTCGTTTTACCTGATTTTGTAATCATTTAAATGAAACAACAAGACCTTCCAGAGGGAGACATTTCGCCCAGCTTTTCCTTCTGTGAAATTTGTCAGTAAGCTTTTTGCCTTCCAACCAGCGAAATGCGGAGAGTACGGCCGATAAACGATTCACAAACCACGATTTAGTGCCGTTAAGACGATTTCTTTAAACATTGGCGTAGCTGAAGGAATTTAGTTTCTTCTTAAATCTTCTTATGCAGCAACGTTCACAGATATCTCAAATAGGAAAAGCTCTTTATCCAGTTATTAAGGTTGTAAATAAAACTTTGCACAGTTTGTATCAGGTTGATCTTTTCGTCTGATAGCACTTCGTAACTATTTTGTCTGCGAGGTATCACAAATAGTGCTCCTGTAGCTATGGGAATCATTGGTTGAAAACGAGTTTAACACCAACGGGTGTAGTACTGCTAAATATTCATTATCAACGTAAGTCTGCGTTCATTCACAAACTGAGGCGTGTTTGTAATATTGAAGCTAGACTGTGTATCCTTGACTTTCTTGAGTGGGCATTGGAAGGCGTTTACACACACGTGTACGAGGGTAATCCCAAAGATGTGTCCTAAGGGACACGCAAGTGCCAACGCAGGCACAAACGGAGATCCCAATTTTAATGCCAAGCAGAAACCGCGCTGTTTGCTGCTTGGTGGCAAGGTGATAGAGAGCAAGACTACGGATATGGAGGTCTCAGGATCGATCCCTTGTCAGTCCTACGATTTTTATGTGCCATTTTACACTTATTTCCCCTCGGGCAGTGTTTTTTGATGTGAAAATGCCGAGTTACACTGTGGTCCGAAAGCCACGTTAAACTGTAGGTTCCCCTATTAACTGGCTAGGTAAGTAAAGGTCGGAGGAAAGCAACGGCATACCACTTCCAATAAGACCGTGCCTATTAAAGCACTGTGGTGTTCAAACAACTCTTCCGACTGATGACTGCTTTACTTTCTATTGGTTCCAAAATTAATGATCTTCGGGTTATTAACATGTTCGTGTTTTCATCCTGTAGCTTTGATACCAGTAAACGTGAGTAACCGGCCGAACACTGTCACCGTTCGAGTTGTCAAGGTGGTAGACGACGATGTTGTCGACCCCAGTTACAATATTGGCCATGGCTATGTTTCAATCGAATACCTCTATATGCCCTTCTGGTATTTCAAGATATACCTTTATACACTCCTGGAAATGGAAAAAAGAACACATTGACACCGGTGTGTCAGACCCACCATACTTGCTCCGGACACTGCGAGAGGGCTGTACAAGCAATGATCACACGCACGGACAGCGGACACACCAGGAACCGCGGTGTTGGCCGTCGAATGGCGCTAGCTGCGCAGCATTTGTGCACCGCCGCCGTCAGTGTCAGCCAGTTTGCCGTGGCATACGGAGCTCCATCGCAGTCTTTAACACTGGTAGCATGCCGCGACAGCGTGGACGTGAACCGTATGTGCAGTTGACGGACTTTGAGCGAGGGCGTATAGTGGGCATGCGGGAGGCCGGGTGGACGTACCGCCGAATTGCTCAACACGTGGGGCGTGAGGTCTCCACAGTACATCGATGTTGTCGCCAGTGGTCGGCGGAAAGTGCACGTGCCCGTCGACCTGGGACCGGACCGCAGCGACGCACGGATGCACGCCAAGACCGTAGGATCCTACGCAGTGCCGTAGGGGACCGCACCGCCACTTCCCAGCAAATTAGGGACACTGTTGCTCCTGGGGTATCGGCGAGGACCATTCGCAACCGTCTCCATGAAGCTGGGCTACGGTCCCGCACACCGTTAGGCCGTCTTCCGCTCACGCCCCAACATCGTGCAGGCCGCCTCCAGTGGTGTCGCGACAGGCCTGAATGGAGGGACGAATGGAGACGTGTCGTCTTCAGCGATGAGAGTCGCTTCTGCCTTGGTGCCAATGATGGTCGTATGCGTGTTTGACGCCGTGCAGGTGAGCGCCACAATCAGGACTGCATACGACCGAGGCACACAGGGCCAACACCCGGCATCATGGTGTGGGGAGCGATCTCCTACACTGGCCGTACACCACTGGAGATCGTCGAGGGGACACTGAATAGTGCACGGTACATCCAAACCGTCATCGAACCCATCGTTCTACCATTCCTAGACCGGCAAGGGAACTTGCTGTTCCAACAGGACAATGCACGTCCGCATGTATCTCGTGCCACCCAACGTGCTCTAGAAGGTGTAAGTCAACTACCCTGGCCAGCAAGATCTCCGGATCTGTCCCCCATTGAGCATGTTTGGGACTGGATGAAGCGTCGTCTCACGCGGTCTGCACGTCCAGCACGAACGCTGGTCCAACTGAGGCGCCAGGTGGAAATGGCATGGCAAGCCGTTCCACAGGACTACATCCAGCATCTCTACGATCGTCTCCATGGGAGAATAGCAGCCTGCATTGCTGCGAAAGGTGGATATACACTGTGCTAGTGCCGACATTGTGCATGCTCTGTTGCCTGTGTCTACGTGCCTGTGGTTCTGTCAGTGCGATCATGTGATGTATCTGACCCCAGGAATGTGTCAATAGAGTTTCCCCTTCCTGGGACAATGAATTCACGGTGTTCTTATTTCAATTTCCGGGAGTGTACACTTGGTACGCATCCAAATTGATATGTGATAGAGCTGTATTCAGAAACATGAATCAGATATGTATTCCGTGCAATATATCGGACAACACATCAGTGCAGTGATATTCCGTTTGTATGTTGCGCATGGTGCAAGAAATATTTGTGTTTTGCTTGCTTCTGTGATAGGTTTCACCCCACTGAATGCGAGCAAGCTTACGAATAGACTGTCAATATTTGGAATTTCGCAATAATACACTTAAAAGTTGTATTTTTGCGTTACATATCTCGATGAAAATAACTGTAAACAGGTTATATGCCTACTTGCTTATTATTCACGCTTTTCGATGCTTTCCTCAAAAAACAAAAATTAAAGGAGAGAGAGACAGACAGAGAGAGAGAACAGGAATGTATTCCAAATATCAGCTCAGTGACGCCATTTTCGTCTCGTGATGTAAAGAAAGGATGGTTGATAGGTAATATCTCATTGTACTAGCGATATATATGGACACATGGTTCTTTCTTTCCTCTCTGCAAACAACCAGATCAGAATTCAGTAACAAAGTGGTAAGAACACCTACGCAGTGCGCCAATTAAACACTCAGCCCTTCTTGGTTATTTTGTTAACCGTCTGTAATGCAGTAAACATCCTTGAGTACTGATTTATTATTACTACCATTGTTATTGTTTTTCGTCACCTCACAACAGCTTTCCTATCACTCATTACCGCAGATGCACGTAACGAATGGATCAAGATGAATGGAATGTGGGATGTTTCGTCACGGAGAAGATACACATTTATCTCGGCGTCTTGTGTTCAGGGTCATATGAAAATCTCAATAAGAGAAGACGACAATGGGATGCCGGGGATGCAGGCAATAACACCCAACTATTTCTGTAGACTTAACACCTTGACGACAGACAAATTGGTGTCTCACGGTATTTTGATTATAATTCGTTAGCCTTCTTGCGACCTTATTTAATACCTCGTGGGAGCAGGCATAATGTTTTGCTTTTTGAATACCGAACAATAATACACAAAGATAGTAGATGGAAGGAAACAAAGAAACAATCAGACTCATGGGTGTGGATCCAGTTCATCATTAGAAGACTAAACAAGAGGGAAACATTACGAAAGCAATGAATACGCTGATTAGTACACATTATTTGTAGAGATCTGAAGAAGAAAAAGCCCAGATCTGCACAGTGCCCGCATCTGCACTATAGGTTCTGTCTTAATGGGCATAATTTTTGGTTTCTTCTCTTCTGAATTTTCAAATGAATTGATTAATGCGTGGTACAGAATAATTAATTAACTGCGATTCTTACATCTTCCATTCGCACCAACATTTTTCTACAGTCTCGTGCAATTCATGAAATTCTACTTGTATGATCACAAGACTGCACATAGATGCAATCGATTTCGAGGTGCAAAATATTTGGTATCTTACTTTTCGTGACAGGTGGGCAAAGTTGATTTCCAAAGATTTTTTATTGTACTGAAATCATCTTTTGTCACAAAGTAACAAGGTAAGTGTTTTATTCATATATATTTTGTGGGAAACTGTAATCGTAATGGAAGATTACACACCTGAATGTTTGACGCAAATGGTAGGAGAAAACGCTGCATATTAACCAAACCCCGTGCCTCCTCTCCGTATCTTCCTATGACACCTATGACACCAGCATGGGATTCTCCTCCTACAACGCTACAGAGCTGTTACTAGCACAGCTGAGAATTGGCAACATAGTCACAAACATTTGGCAACACTGTGACAGTGCAATCACTTCCGCGTATGGTACTGAACTGACTCGCTAAATTTACTTGATATTCCCTTTCCATTTGTATGACTCGTGCTGTATAATCCTCATGTAAACTAATACACAGAGACAGAGAATTCAATTTTTTGAATAAAGAAATGCTATTCTTTACATAAGTGACAACTTTTATTATCGTTTACGATGAGTTATGAGGCTGAGCGACCAATACCGTGATGAAAGTGGCATGCCGGCAGCATTGGGTTCGTAGCCCCGTGGTACCGCCTATGTCTCGTATTACAACCGTACAAAGAGTCGTCAGTTCTAACCATGGCACGTGCCAGCGTGGGCGAAGATTTCTCCGCGGCTCATTTTATGGAGCTGCGAATCACCATAAAAAATTCTGTAACGAAGCCAGAAGAAAACCTTCACACATCAAATCCTCTTGGCAGCTCGACTCAGTAAGCTGTGTTAATGGTCATAGATCTCGGCTTTCTGACTGACAAGGTGCTTCACAATACAAGCGTCTCTGAAGAAATTCGAATCGACCGTCAACGATACGAAATTCAATATTGTTCTTCACCTAAGACTCACAAGTCAGGGTGATAAGTATGAAGGGAATGAATTGATAAGCAAATCGCAAGAAAATACTTTCAGCTCATAGTGCAATGGTGAAAAACCTACAATGCTGCACAACAGATAACACTTCTTTCCGCTGCTGACAAACAAATTTTGGGTTTCTAGGAATACATAACTTTATTTATGAAATGCCACATTTGCATACCTGTTGAGTATGACACAGCATACCAACTAAAAACATACCCAATCGAAATCTAAGTGAGCAGTATTTTACTAATTTGTGCCGATAGAGGCACACTCGTGTTCAGATACTCAGATTTATCAAAACAGACTTTCGTCGTAAGGCTATCGTGGGTAGTTTTATTTCATTTCTTATAATACAGTGCTCAATTTTCGTAAGGTTTCATTTAGTATTGTTAAAACAATACTAAACATGAGAGAGAAATTAATCATCAACGATATATGCGAATTCTCTGATGTTATCTATAACAGTCTGACAATGCACATGCAGTTTATTGATACATGCATGTAGAAAACTTGTTCTGAGTTAAAGCTGTTAAAAAACAAGGTGTTACGTTCGTATACTGACTGTCTAGATTCGATTCCACCTTCTGCCGATGATTTTTTTTTATAGGGAGAGAAAGACTCTATTCGCTTCTCGATGCGCCAAGTGGAGAAGGTATAAAGGAATTGTTGTCCGAAATTCACATTAAACATGATATTTCTTCTCTACCAAGTAGACGTTAGGTTGAACCACAATAAAGTCAGGGGTGGCGAAATGTAGAAATTCTATCACCAGTATCCTTTCTCATACTAGTTATTTATTTCTAGTAACGAAACAAACGCTATGTAGGGTCACAGGACACTTATTCCATCTTTTATTTGAGCTTCTGTACGCCGATAAAATTGGTTCTGAACTGGGAATGCAACTCAGACCGCCCTTAACGACGAATTTGATCCCTTCGTGACAATACTGCTCGACTACAATTTGTTGTTTGTTCAAAACTGCAGATTCCTCAAGATCTCCACATATTGCGCGTGAATGGGTTTGAATCTTGGGCGGGCACTAAGGTTTTCATTATGAATTACCAAGCTCTAGCATGAGAACACCTATCTGCTGGTGGATAATAATTTTGATTTTTAATGCATTTTCATTCGTTGTCAACACTAACGATATCTGACTTTTTTGACTCCCAGTGAGACATATAACTATTTGCGAGATCACTGTAAGTTCAAGGATGTTATTCCGAGCTGCTGGTGGAGAAAAATTCGGTAGCTGACGTCTGTGTGTGTGTGTGTAGTCAACAACGATATGTGTGGGGTTCGATTCCACTCAGCACTGAACTCCTCGTCATATTATTTCTTGTTCAAACATGGTCACATGTCGCTGCTGGCGTAACAAACCCGTATTTAACGTCTGTTTTCTCTGGAATATAACAGCGGTAGGTGCCGGGTTGGAGTCCTGGGAAGGAAAAACTAATGTTTCGTCTAGTCATTTCAGTTAAAACATCTAGCTACTGCCGAGAAAATCCGATATGTCACAGTTGATTGTGCTTCGATAACAATCCGATTAGGTTCTGGGTTCGAATCCCTGTCCAACACAAAGCTTTACCTCACGACATTTCAAGTAAGTTACTTGTGAAGAAGCAATATTTAACATCTCTCGTAGTTCGTTGACAGGGACAATAGATGCTGGGTAGCAATTCGCGTCCGTTAAAAATGTTTACGTTATGTAATTTAAAGTTGATATTTGCTAACTGATACTTTCTAAAATCGAGGTATATCACTCTCTGCGTGCCTAGCCCGGAATGACTGTTAGTTTCCGTCACTCACGAAATCTTAGTCTGCATGAGCTGGGTTTGAATCCATGTGCAGGGCGAGACGGTTCTGCGTGTCATTTGAAGTTCATACATATTCTCAACTAGCTGCTCGTGTGTTAAATAACAAGTGCGGTATGTTACTTTAAAGAGAAAATCCTGAATACGACGAACTTACTACGTGCATTACCTATCTTACGTAATAATGAGAGTGGTAACATTTCAGGTATGTCATTTATTGCAATAAAAGTGAGCTTACAAGCCTTAGTGACAGTCTTATCTGTGATAAGATGTTCCCTGATATTTCTAGTATTGTGGTATTACTTTACATCTTGAGTTATTGCGATACAGAAAGTGTTTTCTAGAGGTGACTTGTTGGAACCATTTTCAATAGTCAAACGACTGTACCAAGGAGCGATTAGAAGACCTGCTAGACAGCTGGGTTATGTGGGTTGCGTGCGAATCTGGCGAAATGAAGTTCAGGTCGTTCGGATACTTTTGAGCACGACTGTACATACTGAACAAGAAGGTCGTCACATGGTTACGTAATTTACGACGTTAGCCACATATATATACGATGTGAGTCACGTAAGACGTAACACCTCCTTTATTTCGTGAACGGTTACAGATAACGAAACACGGTCTTCGGCAAATGTTAGAGTGTCGAGGGCCATGTATGACTTTGTTTGGTTAATGTTTTTGGCGATGGAATCGATGGAGATATTGAAGCAAGTATGTTTTTTTAAATGAAACAGTATACCTGTTATAGCTGTATTCGATAGCTCTTGAGATGATAATCACAGTGATACAGCGTTTGTTGATGTTGACGTTGAAACCTGTTGTAAAAGAATTCGAGAAATGTCCTAGAATGTGAGCGCACGGTTGCCGGAATCGGCAGTAACGGTGCAAACACCGCCAAGCAGAGCTCTCGAGCTTCGCTCTCTTATAATGTAAACACACATGCCTGTTTACTTGTCTGCACTGCAGGCCACTCATTTCTACTTCAACATTCGTTGCATGCATGCTTGTACACCAATGAGGAGAAGTTAGATACACTACTCCGAATGTAAAAGACATACTCTAAAAATAGTACAGCAATACCTATCCGGATTTCCAGTGTCCGACGCGCCAGGAAGTTACACGAATTATTAAATCGCTAGTGCGGACAGGCTGCTTGAAAGTCAATAAGAGGACACGAACGAAGACTGCAACTGACAGAGAACACGAAGTAGCTGTTCAGGCTATGACGCTAATGAATCCGCACGGTGGTACGAGACATATTGCCAAGGAACATGGAATGAGCTAGAAGAGTGTCATTCGCATCCTGCATCGACAGAATTTCTACCCCTATCATCTGTCACTACATCAGGCACTCGGCGACCGTGGTTTCGAACGTCGTAAAGAATTTTGTCGGTCTGCGTTTCAGTAAATGAGAGAGGACCTTTTTCAAACGTTTGGTGTTTACTGTAGCCACTCTAACGCAAATTTGCATGATATGCGGTACTGGGCAGCCGAAAATCCACACTGGCTTCGTCAGGTGCAACGTCAACGGCCGTGGAGTGTAAACGTATGGTGCGGCATCGTACAAAATCACTTTGTGGGACCCAGCTTCATTTCAGGTGTTCTAAATGGACATTCCTATGTACACTTTCTGGAGAAGATTCTGCCGGTTCCTCCAGAAGAGGTACCGCTGTGTATTCGACAATGTATGTGGCTGCAACACTACGGTTGTCCAGCTCACTCGTCCCGTGTTGCAGCGTAAATACTGAATGAGAACTTCCCTTGTCACTGGATACCACAATATTCTGTTGTCGAATTGCCTGCGATGTCCCCCGATCTCACTTCTCTCGATTTCTTTCTTTGGGGAGTACTCGAAGATGCAGTCTATGACGAAGTCCCAACTGCTCCAGACGCTATGTGCCGTCGAATCGCCAGTGTATGCTCTACCGTATCATCCACGGCAATTACATCCGTTCATCGTGACTGCAAATGTGCCTTTCAGTTCATGGTCAATAGTTTCAACACATGCTTATTAATGGATAAAGCTACTTTTTGTAAGGTAAACTTTATGCTATGTGATCTGAGTGATTTCCAAATCATTGTAAGTAAATTGTTTATTTCATTTACGTGTATACGAAACTGCATTGCAATGTCAAATAAATCGACAGCGCGTATTGCACATTGCTGGTAACACTGCCACTATGGGCTCACGTTCAGCATTAAATGAGGTTGCGTTAAGAAGGATATTTATTTTGCGCTGTGCAGGTGGTCACCAAAGTATTTTTAATAAAATGTTTAATTCGACGAATGCATCCTATATGATATAATTTAGAGCAATGTAGATCAAGACGGTTGTCCGACAGCATGTATTTTACCCTAAGAAGCACACAGCCACGTACAGGAAAAGAGAGGTCAATCCTTCCTTCTAACAGATATCAATACCGTAGTTGCTTCTTGCAGCATATAAGACCTCTGAAGAATGAGCAGTCAGTTTCCCTGTTTAAGCTCACTTAAATCTGGGAGGATAGTTTTCCTAAGCCCTTGGTGATGACTAGATTCTAGTCTCTGTCGTATTTCCATGTACAGCATTCGTAAGTGAACCTACATCTAGGTTGTAAGTTGTTTCAAAAGGAGATAAAGCTTTATTCTCGTAGCGCAGGCCTAGCTTAAGGTATACAACTGCGCAACATGATCCAAGACGCCTGCCTGGCAGCGCCTGCACCATAAATGCCGTTTCCGGCCACCGTGCTCTCACATTCTGGGATACTTCTCGATTTTTTTTACAGCAGGTTTCAACGTCAACATTAACAAACGATACATCACTGTAACTGCCTTCTCAACAGCTATCGAATGTACTTATAGAAAGTATACCGGTTCCCTATAATAAAAAGGACTTACTTCAGTATCTCAGTTGATAGCAGCGCTAAAAGCCGTAACCAAATAAAATCGTACGTGCCCCTCGACGCTCTAACATTTGCCGAAAACCGTGTTTTGATAAATGTAACCGTTCACGAAATGAAAAGGGTGTCGCGTCTTACGTGACTCACTCTGTATACGTTGCCATACGACCTTCTCCTTTAGTATGTACATGATAACGAAAGCGATTCAGCTCAACAGATTATTATGATGCGTAATGCCTGTTGGCTGATATACATTGCATTAAGTAATAATTATTATTGATCTCGGTATTGCTCCTCAGTGAGCTGAAACTAGTTATCAGTAAAGGAGGTTTCACGATCTTGACTTAGGACTTTTATCCATACATCTCAAGCCTTGTCGCTGCCTTCTTTCTCTGAAACTACGATTACAGGAATATAGAGAAGAATGCATCAGTCGCCAAGAGCTTAAAATACTCTGGGAGACTTAAAACTGCAGAGCTGTTGGAAATCCGTTTCTGGGGTTCAGATCGTTTCATTAAAAAAATCTCGAAGCTTGTTATTACTGGCTATGATACTTAAGGATGACTATTTTCCGTCCGTTTGTTATGACAGAAGAAAATTTGCATTTTTGATCAACTATTTTAGCTTAAAATTCGTTTCTTTCTTAGCTCCTAACGTTGGTTCTGCTGGCATATCACCATTTGTTTCCTGTGAGTTGACATTATGTTGGTAGCACTGTCTCCCTAGCCTATTATGCTGTGTAACAGACAACACAGCTTTGCAGTTCAACGTAATGAAAAGGCGAGATATCACAAGAATACTGTCCCCAACTGTACATCATTGACTTCTTTCCTCATTCGAGAGAACACTCTTTGCGTCATCTAAGGAGTACGCCTAAAGTAATGCACTGTAAGTCTCATGATCTTTAGCATGTGATACGGGAGTGGTTCCTATGACGCGCTGTCACGTTGCAGTGTGAGTGAAGCTCGGAACTGACTCATTAACGAGAAATCCACATGCGTTGGTCGTTGCCTGCATCTGATAGCAGTACAGGATAAAATTAGTTTTCCGATTTCGCTTGCTTTAAAAACATTCGTACATAAATGAAGCAAAGCCGCGTCAATTCCTGGAATTCCTTTTTAATGTGATATTTTGCCTTTTGATATGAAAATCAGTGCTCCTGATCTCTCGTGATTAAAATATACTGCATTGGATGTTAAGAAAATGGGCAGTATTTCAAACAGCGTAATGCTGATCACAGTTATTTAGATACTTCAGTACCGAGTAAGACTGCACGCATGATTCATGGATATCACATCTCCTAATGACATTACTGGCTACTGTACCGATAATTATCAAGGTATTTTTCAATGTCGTTAACACCACGCCCATAGAGTCTTTTTGGGGATGCATCAAACGTTATTGTGAAATAAACAAACCCAACCTCCATCATTTATAAATGTTATACCACTTGCTAACGAGTGAAATTTCTTTGTACACGATTTATTTGTGAAGTACGTTAATAGCTACGCAGGGTCAGTACCCAAGATACTACACCTCTTGAGGGTACTTCTAAGTCTGCCACTACACACCCAAACCACATTACGGTGTGTGGCCGAGGGCACTTTTGGCACCACAGTCATTTCCTCCGTTTCGTACAGTATTCACTAATGGTGTGTAGGAAAAACGATTGTTGTAATTTTTTGTATGAGCTCTGATTTCTCCTAGATATACATTATATGGTAGGAAGCAACATCTCGTCTCACCCTTACTGGAACTTCTGCTCTCGGAATTTCAGTAGTAAACCTCTCCGTTACTGACGACGCCTCTCTTGTCGCTGAAGTCTGATGACCACCCGCATAATGGTCTCGCTCTTACCGAACGAACCCGTGACGAAATTCACCGAAATTCTTTGTACCTAAATTCCGGATTATAAAACCACTGATGTAGCTATACAACAAATTCTTAACAAACCAATTAAAATAAGCATTCACAGCATTATTCTTGTTCGATCTCTGTACGAATTCCGCAGTTACCTTCCTTCTTTCACGTTTTGGCCTTCATACAATTGGCTAGCTTCAACAAAAATATTATTAAAGCTTCAGATATTTTGACTAGTTTCCCGTCTTCCACAACCGCAAATTGCACTTTTTTAGCAGTTATGTCCATTAACTGTCGCTGTTAATAAAAGTAATTCACGTGTAGAAGTCTGTATTTGTGTACGTTGTTGTTTGAAGGTTAACAAACCTAAACAGTACAGAAGAAGAAGTGACTCAGGAAACAGCAAATCACAAGAGTATTAAACAAGGTATTAAATATCAAAAATCTAAACATTTTCTGGAAACAATATAGGCCAATATTAATAGATACAGTACTTACAGAGTCGTATTTCCAAAACAGATGTTCCTATGTCATCTTACATTATTCCCTTATTATTTATTAGCTGTTACCTGTGGCTGTGCTAACATATCAATAGTTTTGTTATGATGAATGATGGTGAATGAGTAAGTTGTTGTCCTTACAATTTTGTCAACTGCCCTCACATGTCTGTCTGTTCTAGTAAGCATAGCAAGTGCTCCCCCCTCGCCCCTTCCCCTGCTGCCATTCCACTGTCCTAATGCAAGTCACAGCCTAAGTCACAGCCGACTGATCTGCAGTGTCATGGATGAAGAGTGTGTGCAGAGGTGCATGGGCAGGAGTGCGCATATATGCATCCTTCTATTGAAGCAACTATACATCATGCAGCGTGGACATTACACAACAAATTTAGTAATTTTTAGTAATTGACTGATGTAAAACAGATATTCCTTGCCCTACACCACGCTCTTAGGGGTCTCGTTTTTTCCCTCTAATGTAGTCTATGTTCTTTCTCAGAGTTCAAGCTATCTCCAGATCCAATTTCATTGAAATTGGTTGAGCAGTTTATTTGTGATAACGTGACAGAATTACTGCCGCATTTAATAATATTGTATGGAAACATGGATTAAACACGCAGAGGATTGTGTAAGTATTATGTTCATTACGTTCAATCGTGTAACGTAGAATATATCAGTCAAGACATGAATTTTCACAAATATGTTACAGTTAAAACCTCCAAGAGTAAACAGCTTTTCCTAAGAATATGTTTCCCTATTTCGCGTTATATTCTTCAAGCATAGCAAGTGCTCCCCCCTCGCCCCTTCCCCTGCTGCCATTCCACTGTCCTAATGCAAGTCACAGCCTAAGTCACAGCCGACTGATCTGCAGTGTCATGGATGAAGAGTGTGTGCAGAGGTGCATGGGCAGGAGTGCGCATATATGCATCCTTCTATTGAAGCAACTATACATCATGCAGCGTGGACATTACACAACAAATTTAGTAATTTTTAGTAATTGACTGATGTAAAACAGATATTCCTTGCCCTACACCACGCTCTTAGGGGTCTCGTTTTTTCCCTCTAATGTAGTCTATGTTCTTTCTCAGAGTTCAAGCTATCTCCAGATCCAATTTCATTGAAATTGGTTGAGCAGTTTATTTGTGATAACGTGACAGAATTACTGCCGCATTTAATAATATTGTATGGAAACATGGATTAAACACGCAGAGGATTGTGTAAGTATTATGTTCATTACGTTCAATCGTGTAACGTAGAATATATCAGTCAAGACATGAATTTTCACAAATATGTTACAGTTAAAACCTCCAAGAGTAAACAGCTTTTCCTAAGAATATGTTTCCCTATTTCGCGTTATATTCTTCAAACGACATAAAACCTGAAATTACGATGTAGTTCTTTCTGTGGTCCCATTTTGATGAAATGAAGCCTATACATTACCCAAGACAACTATCAAACTACCTTTGGAAACGTCATGAAAATTCGCCTAGCGTTTTGGATGATTATCGTGTTCAAACAGACACCCGGTGATACTGGCAACAAACGCTTGTATCTGATGACACCAACCAACAGTCCCTAGAGGAAGGGTTGGTGAAAACTATCGAAAGTCATTCTTTACCAAGTACTCTATCTAACAATTTATTTGCCAACAATAATATCTTTTCATCAACAGTTACAAGTTATAAGGCTCGAAAAACTCATTAAGGATTAGAGCTTTAAACGTGAATTACCAGAAGCGAGAAACTTTAGTTATATCTTAATGTTTTTTCTTTTTTTAATTACAGTTCATTAAAACTTCAAATATTAATAATTTACACTGAAAGTCATGCCAAGTTATAGTAGAGTAATAAAGCAGCCCCTCGTCAGGCCAGGGCACAAACCCACAGAGGACACAACAGACCCCAGATGGAGACCAACCGTACACAGCAAGGCTCTCTTAAGCAGTCAACAGATTAAATAAAACCAAAGTCTTTGCTCTGGCTCTAAAATAAATCCAGTAACTAATACTAATTATAAGTTTGCAGGTCGTGTAAATAATCTCTCGGTCTTAAAAACGACTAACAAAGAACTCAGAGTCTGGGAAAAGCCTTCAAATAAACTCCACCACAAAAATTCTCCGAAAAACAACTTTATGTAATAAAAATAGACCATTTCTAACACAAAATTATTTCCGTTTCAATGGCAGCATATACAAACAGTTGGATGGTCTGGGTAGGGGATCCTCCCCTCCGTTCAGTCCTTGCTGAAATCTTCATAGACAATTTTCAAACACTGTTTGTGGGACACAATCCATTCTCTTCGAATATTGGTTTGGGTTTAGGTATGTTGATGATGTGTTGTGCTTATGGACAGCTATTACCAGACAACTTCAAAAATTGCTCAAGTAACTACATTCTAAGCACAACAGTGTAATATTCACAATGGAGTCTGGGCATAACTGCATAAATTATTTAGATATAACGATAGACGTAGTAACTGTATTCATACTTACAACCTTACAGGCAACCTATCACCATAGATATGGTAATACCAGAAAATTCTCAGCTCCTAAAGCCCCATAAAAATGCTGCCTTTCATTCGATGATACATCGCCTAATATCCATCCCCAAGAGTTAAGATAACTTCCAAATTGAATTAAATACAACCAAAGAAATAGCATCAAACAAGGGCTAGCCTCCTACCTTAGTGAACTTCATAAAGCACAAAAAGCAGAAACTAGAGGTGTACCGTCTTCTTTACACTGTCCTTGAACCACCAGCGCAAGAGTACAATAAACAGTGCACAGTTCCGTACTTAGGTAAAGTCTCACCGGATGCAGCTAGGAAGCTTAAATCCAGGAACGCAGAAACATCATTTGATGTGCACAACACTGCTGGACATATCTTGCCCAGTGATGAAGGCAGCACTCCATCTTGGAAGAGTGGAATATATAAAATTACTTGTAACTGTTGCAAATTCTGTATAGGTCACTTTGCCAGGGGAATATGTTCTCGCTTGAAGGAGCACCGTAGAAGTTCGAGACTTAGAAAAGGAATCTCTACTTTGGCAGACCACCTACTTAAAGATGGCCTTAGTGACAAACTGGAACATAAAGTATTACATCACGTCCATAAAGGAAGGAAGAATGAACTGTCTTGAAATTTTAGAAATTAATAAACACATCTCTATCAACCCAACCTTATCACTGAATGACCAGACATAGTGTGAGAGTCAATATGGTTAATAATATTACGTAACCATGATTATGGAAAAAAATATTAATACACTGCATCACAGTAAACAGACACTGGGGTTCTAGTTCATATCTAGATGTATAAAATTACAACAGATGAAAACCGAAGAGATGCAACAACAGGCTGGTTAAACACATCACCTAATCTACTTCAACGGGGGAATACTGTAATAACCTATACAAAGTCATCAGCTTCTATACATGCAACAGATTTTCTTAGTTCAATCCTCACAAAAAAAAATATGGAAGAAAACCTATAGAAGATTAGCAGACTTCTAGCACAGGGTACTTAACCTGGGTTGATTGACCTCAGTTACCTTCCAATTAGCCTTAACTAACTTACGTGGCCTCCAAAGGAAGGAACTATCATGGACTTACATAATAGCACAAAATTGGTATGTCATTTACTGGTTAGCAAAACACAGCAAACAAAGTGCCCTAGCAAATGCAGCATAAATCAATACGGGAATAATACAAGAAATGCAACTTATTTGAGCAGTAGATTGTCAACAGCAGCCGGCCGAAGTGGCCGTGTGGTTAAAAGCGCTGCAGTCTGGAACCGCAAGACCGCTACGGTCGCAGGTTCGAATCCTGCCTCGGGCATGGATGTTTGTGATGTCCTTTGGTTAGTTAGGTTTAACTAGTTCTAAGTTCTAGGGGACTAATGACCTCAGCAGTTGAGTCCCATAGTGCTCAGAGCCATTTGAACCATTGTCAACAGCGCAGTTATGGTAATTGTATTATTTGAGTATTGATCTTATTCCAACACAGTTATTTCTTACTTCTCGACTAAACTGGGCAATTTACGGATGCTTGTCTTATATCAGCTACTACTGACTTATTGTGAGCGTCGTTCTAGTGTACCTCTTGTCCCTCTATGGTCACATTTTGCTGATGCTTAGTGAACGTGACTGTGAGACAACGTGGTATCGTGGTTACCGGAACTATTTTCATTGACCTAACTGCAGCTAAATACTGGTTCTCGTAGAGCTGACTCAAGATCTCGCCATGCAGCGATGATCAGCAGAGTGACTTACCTAAGTGGACATTGCGTTTACCTTCTTACAGATGGAATGTACAGTGGTGTAAATGTTTCACGTGTTCTCGTTTGGTGTCGTTTTCTTTTCCTCTTTTTTTAATTACCTCTTATTGTCTGTGATATCTTTTATACTAACTTGAATATTTTGTTTCTATCAGATAAGACGGACAGTAGACTAGGTAATTTTATTACATGAAAACTCGTGCCTTGCCTGGCAGCTATGCGTGCATTTGAAAGGGGGGGACCCCAGCGGAACACAATTACTGTGGTGTCACCGCCAGACACCACACTTGCTAGGTGGTAGCCTTTAAATCGGCCGCGGTCCGTTAGTATACGTCGGACCCGCGTGTCGCCACTGTCAGTGATTGCAGACCGAGCGCCGCCACACGGCAGGTCTAGAGAGACTTCCTAGCACTCGCCCCAGTTGTACAGCCGACTTTACTAGCGATGGTTCACTGACAAATAACGCTCTCATTTGCCGAGACGATAGTTAGTGTGGTGTCACCGCCAGACACCACACTTGCTAGGTGGTAGCTTTAAATCGGCCGCGGTCCATTAGTACATGACGGACCCGCGTGTCGCCACTATCAGTGATAGCAGACCGAGCGCCACCACACGGCAGGTCTAGAGAGACTTACTAGCGCTCGCCCCAGTTGTACAGCCGACGTTGCTAGCCAAGATTCACTGAGAATTACGCTCTCATTTGCCGAGACGATAGTTAGCATAGCCTTCAGCTAAGTCAATTGCTACGACCTAGCAAGGCGCCAATTATCCTTTGCTGTGTATCTAATGAAGCATGTACAGTAACAAGACCAATGTTCACCAATTGTGGATTAAAGTTAAGTATTCCAGAAGCTACGTACTTTTCTTTATAGCTGCAGAATCAGCAGATGCAGGCGTTATTGGATGCCCTTGGACAGCTCGTCCAGGGTCAACGTGCAATGCAAAACGATGCGGCAGCCGCCGCTCCACCGCTACCGCAGCCACAACACGCAGTTGCACCACCGTTTCGTCCATTTGATGCGAAATGCGAAAATGGAAATCTCGACGGAGTGGTCACGCCGATTTGGATTTCATCTTGCCGTCTACAGAATTCAAGATAACGAGCGGCAGCCTCATTTATTGGCGTGTGTTGGGGTGCAGACGTACCGTGTGATAGTGAAATTATTTCCCCGACGCGACGTAGCAACTCTGTCCTACGACGAAATTTTGTCTGCTTTAGATGCCTATTTCAAGGAATCAGTTAATGTAGTTGCAAAAAGGTATACGTTCTTTTGTACAAAACGTACGGCCGGTCAAACTAATAGGGAGTGGGTTGCAACTTTGCAAGGCCTTACAAGGGATTCTGCTTTAGAGTGTGACTGTGGACTCCCTTATTCAGATGTTATGGTACGTGATGCAATTGCACAGAACGTTTCTGATGTTCGTATACGGGAGCAAATTTTGAAACTAGTCAATCCCTCCCTTCAACAAGTGATAGACATATTCGATAGGCAAGACACACTTGACTTTGCTCAGGAATCATTTGCAACTTCGCCAGCTGTGTGTCACATTAACCGGCCCGCCGGGCGAGCTGCACGGAACGGTAAACAGCCCTCGCGCACGTCCGCGCAGCCACGTGTCCCGCGCCAGCACGCACATGCAGTACTAAAGTCATGCCCGCGGTGTGCTACTAGACGTTCGCGTGAGAATTGCCCGTCACGCCAAGCTATTTGCTTTTTCTGTAATAAAAAAGGACATGTTCAGAGTGTTTGCCAGAAAAAGCTCAGATCGGACACTAAAAAACCATTCCAGGCCCTTTGCTTCGCGCCGGAATCGAACCAAGAATACTAAGGCTCGTGAACCTTCGCCCATGGAAATTCATGTAGTTAATTCCACTCCGCTCAGTGCCAATCTCTCTAACAGTGACTGTGTTCGTCCCACAAAAAGTGTGCGTCGACATCGACGGAAATCACGTCAAGTCGCGAGTGATTCTGTATTAGTGTCTGTTCTCGTTGCTCAAAACAGTCGCTCTTGTCGTCGGCAGGACAATAAACTTTTTGTAGACTTGGGCATTAATGGCAACGTGATCCCATTCCAGCTCGATACCGGAGCTGCAGTTTCACTAATCAATAAAGACACGTACAAACAACTGGGCACACCTCCGTTGCGTGCCACAAATGTTCAGTTACATAGTTATTCAGGACAGCTTATCCCTGTGTTAGGACAGTGCAGCTTTCTTGCAACATACAAGGGACAAACAAAACTTGTGTCTTTTTACGTCCTTCGTTCTTCTTCTGCTGTGAACTTGTTTGGTTTGGATTTATTTCAGTTGTTTAACTTGTCTATAGTCAATCAGGTCCTATCAGTGAACCAGACTGTGCCTTCAGCCAGTGTTTCTCGTCTATGTGAAGAATTTGCAGACATTTTTGCACCGGGCCTTGGTTGCGCTAAGAACTATAAAGCACATTTGGAACTGAAAGTAAATGCACAACCGAAATTTTTCAGAGCGCGCAATGTTCCCCACGTGTTGCATGATGAGGTCGCAAGAACGTTACACGATTTGGAATCACAAGGTGTCATTGAACGTGTGCAAGCTTCTCTCTGGGCATCACCCTTAGTAATTTTACCAAAACCTTCCGGTAAATTGAGACTTTGTGTGGACTTCAAGGCAACACTGAATCCACAACTAGTGATTGCAACTTTTCCTTTACCCCACCCGGAATATCTTTTTGACAAACTGTGCCCGGGTAAATATTTTTCTAAGTTGGACCTCGCAGATGTGTACTTGCAAATACCGGTGGACGAAGAATCCCAGCGCGTATTGGTGGTTAACACGCATCTTGGTTTGTATCGCTTCAAAAGACTGCCATTCGGGTGTGCATCCACCCCTGCATTGTTTCAGCAATATTTACAAACTGTTTGTGCGTCGGTCCCTACTGCAGCGAACTATCTGGACGATATTGTGATCTCCGGAAAGACGGAAGAAGAACATTTAGCCAACCTCCGAACATTATTTCAGGACTTGCGACAAAATGGTCTTCGCTTGCGTGTTTTTTGCTCGTGACTTACCATATTTGGGACATGTAATCAATGCACAAGGCATCCATCCTAGTCCAGAGCACCTCCGTGCCATACAAGACTTGCCTTCGCCGCAGAATTTGAAGCAGCTACAGAGTGTGTTGGGAAAAATTAACTATTACACTCGGTATATCCCGCATGCCTCTTCCATTTCAGCACCGCTTCATCGCTTACGCCGTAAAGGTGTTCCGCTTGTCTGGACGACGGAATGCGAACGCGCCTTTCTCCAGTTGAAATCGGCATTGCGTTCAAATCCTTGCCTTACGCCATTCGATCCCCAGAAACCCCTTTTGTTGATGGTAGATGCATTTTGCGTTTTGTTGCTACGCAATGGCCCTTGTCAAAGTCACGGATCGAGGATCCGTTAGTTCGCAGATTTTTTGCTCACAAGGAGAGACTTTTTGTTCGACGTGGTGGTTTGCTGTTGAGTTCTGATAATGATCAGTCCCGGATCGTGGTCCCACGTTCGTTACAGTCCTCTGTCTTACGGCTTCTCCACCAAGGACGTTGGGGTATAGTGCGAACGACACAACTTGCTCGTCAGCACTTGGTTCGGAATCGATGCTGCGATTACGAATATGTGCTCTTCTTGCATGGCGTGTGCCGAACAACAATCCGCACCACCGCGGAAATTCTTTGCATGGCCGAAAGCCACTTCCCCTTGGCAACGTTTGCACATAGATTTTGCTGGTCCATTTTGGAATGCTCGATGGTTGGTTGTGGTCGATTCTTTCAGTAATTTTCCTTTTGTTGTCCGGATGTCTTCCACGACGTCATCTGCCACCATCCAAGCATTGTCTGCTATCTTTTGCATTGAAGGTCTTCCACAGACTATTGTTTCCGACATGGCCCACAATTCATGTCCGCAGAATTTCAGTCATTCTGCAAGGCCAATGGTATTCAACATCTGACGTCCGCGCCGTTTTCGCCTCAGTCAAATGGTGCCGCTGAACGATTGGTCCGGACTTTCAAGTCACAGATGTTGAAGTTGAAAGAGTCGCATTCTCGGGAGGACGCGTTGTTGCTCTTTTTGTCTTCGTATCGATCTCAGCCCAGAGATGGTCGCTCGCCGGCTGAGTTGCTCCACGGTCGTCCTCATCGAACCTTGATGTCTTTGCTGCATCCGCCGCATCAGGTTCCTGTGCAGCGGCAGCCACCTGCTTTTGTTCCAGGCGACGTTGTATACTATCGCAACTATCGAGGTTCACGGCGTTGGCTCGCAGGGCGCATTCTTCGCTGCCTCGGCCGCGCTAGGTATCTGGTTTTGGGGGCCTCTGGTGAGGTGCGTCGGCATCTCAATCAGCTGCGCCTCTGTCGTCGCACGGGTTCTGCCGCTCCCCGTCTGCTTTCAGCGACGGTGCCGTCCGGTCAGCACCCTGGGGACCCATCTACTGGCTCGCCTCATCCCCAGGTGTTACCGACGATGCCTTCCATTTTGCCCCATGGCGACGGGCCGCCGCCGCCGCCGCCGCCGCCGCCGCCTGTTCTCCGGCTCGATGGAGGTCGACCCTTCGGCCCCTCCTGACTATCTTAGGGCGCATAACCCGCATGTTGGCGTGCACCCTGGACTAGGTTTTCAGGCGTTTCCTAACTCCCCTCGGACCGAATGGCAGGGTGCAGGTGGCACAGCCTCGCCTGTTGTTAGGCTCCCCACCTCGTCGCATACGTCAACATGGGGTCCTCCCCACGGCGGGCGGAAGCCTTATAACACAACCGTTCGCCGATTTGCGGGGGAGGAATGTGGTGTCACCGCCAGACACCACACTTGCTAGGTGGTAGCTTTAAATCGGCCACGGTCCATTAGTACATGACGGACCCGCGTGTCGCCACTATCAGTGATAGCAGATCGAGCGCCGCCACACGGCAGGTCTAGAGAGACTTACTAGCACTCGCCCCAGTTGTACAGCCGACGTTGCTAGCCAAGGTTCACTGAAAATTACGCTCTCATTTGCCGAGACGATAGTTATCATAGCCTTCAGCTAAGTCAATTGCTACGACCTAGCAAGGCGCCAATTATCCTTTGCTATGTATCTAATGAAGCATGTACAGTAACAAGACCAATGTTCACCAATTGTGGATTAAAGTTAAGTATTCCAGAAGCTACGTACTTTTCTTTATAGCATTCATTACATATCCTGTTTCCGACCTCACGCCAGCCTGCTTGAGTTTAACGCGTGCATTTCGGCTTCCTCAAACAACACGGTGTTGGCACTTCTGCCGACACTTCAGTTAGCATAGCCTTCAGCTACGTCATTTGCTACGACCTAGCAAGGCGCCATTATCAATTGCTATTTATCTTGTGATACATGTACCGCCAGACTGATGTTCACCAATTATGGATTAAAGTTAAGTATTCCAACAGCTACGTACTTTATTTGCTAGACTCAAATCCTTTAACTGTTCCAGACCTCACGCCAGCCTGCGTGAGCTTGAACGCGTGCCTTTCGGCTTCACCTCCTAGTGGCTTGGCTGTCTTGCCAAGTCACAACAATTACCACCTGCTGGCCGCTGATTGGCTGTGGGTCACCCACAGCCTAACTCGGCCAAGATACCTGCCACGTAGCAATGCATAGTGAGAGCAAACATCATCTGGCGCACGTGTTTCGTCTGTAAAGCCATACGGAATAATGGTTCACAACCTCTATCCGTCGTTGATTTTTTTAAAAAGTGAGCCGCGCGGGATTAGCCGAGCGGTATAGGGCGTTGCAGTCATGGACTGTGCGGAAGGTCCCGGTGGAGGTTCGAGTCCTCCCTCGGGCATGGGTGTGTGTGTTTGTCCTTAGGATAATTTAGGTTAAGTAGTGTTTAAGCTTAGAGACTGACGACCTTAGCAGTTAAGTCCCATAATATTTCACTCACACATTTTTAAAACTGTAATGTTACGATCCTGACAGGGTCACAGAGTTCTCAAAATGATTTAACAAAGGTGTGACTGTCTGTAAAATACTGCACTACTCCCCTTTAATCCAAAAACATGGACTTACCTTGATTGTAAATTCTTCTTTTCATTTACAGTACACACTTTCTTGTGACAAGATTGTTGTATGTTAGTAACGAATATTATTCTCTTAATTTTTTGAAGTGGGTTACCGTCAAAATATTACGCCATGCATTGTTTATTGTAGTGTTCTGAAACTAAATTCTATCACTAACCGAAGTTTGGCCTCCCATTTGAATGAACAGTTAGTGGTACGAAGAAAGGCAGTTCGGCTCTTGAGACAATTTTTACTACCATGCAATTTCTATGCCGATGAGGACAAGCAATTGGAGGGAACGAAGATGTAAACTCAATTTTATTTTCAATTCTTGGAATTCTCAAAGAATGACATACCTGAGTTTCAAGATTGTTTAGGGCGTTAGGGGTATAAGTGGACGTCCCACGATATTCAAAACGAGATCATTAATCTACAAAGAAAGTCTGTGTTGAGAAAGGTATTGCTTACAATCAAGAAGACTGAACATTTTTCTATTATGGTTGACGAAGGAAATGATTCTTCGATTCATGAACAAGTGTCATTTTGTATTCGTACTGTTGATGAATCCTTAATCATCAACGAAGACTTTATTGGCTTATACGAGACCCACAACACTGAATCACAAACTCTGTTTAGCATTTTAAAAGACGTTTTTGATCGTCTTGCTTTGTCAATGGATAACATAAGAAGACAGTGCTATGATGGTGCCTCGAATGTGAGAGGTACGTCCAAAGGATTAAAAAGTTAGTTTTGGATATACAACCAAAAGCACGTTATGTGCACTGCACTGCTCACAGTTTAGACTTGTCAGTTGTAGACAGTCTCCGCCATCTTACGTCTATAAGGGATATTATGGCTTTAACCAAGGACTTAATAAACACCGCAAGGGAATCCAAGAAAAGGATGGGACTTTTCAGAAGCATACGCTGTGAGAGCGCCAACGACCAAGCCGGTCTACGACCCCTTTGCCCGACTCGATGGGCTATGCGAGCTTCTAGTATCTTGGGAATATTGAAAACTTTTAAGAACTTCTAGAGTTTTTTGAAGCATTTTCTGCAGAGGACAAAAAAAGAGGCAGGTTACAAATGTGCAGGCTACCTTGTCAGTGTTACAATTCAAGACTTATTTCTTTTTACGTCTTTATTGCCATGAAATGAACCCAGTAGAGGATGTTAATGAAAAAATTCAGTGCCCTCATCTAAGTGTTGCTGATCTGGAAAAAATATATGAGGGTTTAATTTGTATATTGAATGGAAGGCGTGATACTTTTGAACACTTTTGGGAATTGTGGTTAAAAGAAAAACCTTCGCAAGTTGACGATCCTTCGCCTCCTCGGAATCGCAGTATACCACAGAAGTAAGAAAACAACACACACTTTCAAAACCCCAAAGGAATACTACAAAGCTATTTACATTGGAGTTTGTGAAACGGTGCAATCTTGCATTACTGAGCGGTTTGCTTCAGCTGGAGTCACACAGTTCATTGCAGTTGAATAAGAGTGCTTGCTTTTAGTAAACAGAGGTGAAACAAATTTGGAAAAATCAACTGATCAAAAATGACCTAGACATTGAGAGACTGCACTTAGACTTGAACATGTTAGCCGATATCGCTA
The DNA here is from genome assembly GCF_021461385.2 of Schistocerca piceifrons. Lineage (NCBI taxonomy): Eukaryota > Metazoa > Arthropoda > Insecta > Orthoptera > Acrididae > Schistocerca > Schistocerca piceifrons. The sequence goes on from NC_060143.1 coordinate 305,898,268, forward strand.
GTAAAAAACAACTGGTCTTGGAAAACATGAGTGATGTAAGAAAGTACATTACACAAGAACCTGCAGTTGGAGAAATGTTATGTCAAGTAGTGATGTGCATTAAGCTTCTCCAAGTAGTTCCAATCACGAAAGCAACAGCAGAATGGTCATTTTGTTCCTTAGACGTCTGAAGTCATATCACAAAAAAATCCCCCCCCCTCCCCCAGTTTGAGGAACGTTATCCACGATTATGTCTGTCTAACATCACCTGTCAATGAAGAAATTCAACTACCAGACCGTGCTGTTACTGTCCATTTCGGTAGATTAAAGCTACACCACAGAAAAGTTCCGCCACCCTCTGTTGCAGCTCCAGGCCCATTCCAAGGAAAAGATACTGTAGTGAAGAAAGTAAAGAAAAAAGTGATTAAACGACCCCAGCCCAAACACATCGTGTTTTGAGAAACAAGTACCTATGCACTTTGAGATCCAGAGATCACCTGTGCCTTATTTCAGTGTAAAGCATTTCTAACTGTGGTTTTATGAATTTCATGTATCTGTTTCTCATTTGCAACTGCTCTGTTATCAATATGAGAGGATTGGGTTGGAAAGACATTCTGTTCTATTGGCTGTTGTGTAGAAGATTTTTCTGTAATTTTGTTAATATTCTGTGCTACAAAGGCGAGCTGAGCAGCAGATTTTGAGCAAAAATGGTGACTGATGCTAATTGAAGGATGTTTTCAGTTTCGTTCTGCACGAAGAAACACGTTGAAATATAGAAAATTTTCTGTGACTTATGCTGTAACGTATTGCATGTACTGCACCTAAGTTTACTGTAAGATTTAGCAAAGTGATGAGAACAGAGACTCCTCCATAAGTGATTTTTAATGTGTGAAGAAAAAATAACAGCTGCTCGGTGAGTTGAATCGGTAAAACGGAGTTCTTAATGTTGAATCCATCACCAGTAAACGTAAGTGAGCTACAGCACACGTGAGCAGATTATGAATATCGAAAAACATGACCTTATTGTTTCCCCAGTTTCACAAGTTAAAGTATACTAGAAGGAACCAGCAGTATAGTAAGACTGTAGTTTTCCTACTTCAATTTTCCTTGTAAGACAAGTTTTTAGCCAAGGTCAGTATAGACTCCATAGATGTCCATGTAGGGGGAATATCCAGTCGATTCATGGATGTGGCTGTTATATGGAGAAAGTACACACTCGGCTTACATAACAGGATGGAACCACGATTGTAAATGAAAAGGTTGTCTGTAAGGTTTTTGCGCAATTGGCCTAGCGTCTCTTGTTGGAATTGCATGCTATATGAGGTCAGTTGCTGGAAAACACTGTCATTTCTCAAACAATCAAGACTACTCTTCCAGAGCAGGAGACAAGTTTCTCTCTGACGTAGGTAAATGTTCTAATTTTTCCCATAACTGATTACTGAGAAATGGTGTCATGACACACGCTTTGTTCGCAGGCAGTTGCTTCTTTTTTTTTCCTTTTTGATGGGTTATCACATGGTAAATCTTCCTTCGCTACCTCTTGCTCACATGCAATTATGATTCCACAGAGTACTTCTACCTCTCGCTGAACATAATTGTCAACACATACAGGAACATAACTTCTTTTTCATAACGGCTTCTTCACTCACATTCGTTTTACAAAAATCTTTAGCCTCTTGAGATGGTCATTCTGCGTGAGCAGGCGAACCGGAAAGACAGATTTCGGATGTTGTCGATTTCAATGCCCAAGTCTGCGGCTCTAAAGAATCCTAGGAAATAGCGCTTTTTTGTGGGTTTCTGTGTGAGTTCCATCGCCAAATTGAATACTTCGTGTTCTGTAATTTATAATGCCTCTATACTGGTGTAGGAAATCATTCCCTAAATGACATCGTTAACTCTCTTTCTCTTCTTCACAACTCCCATATCCCAGCGGTAATTACCGCTTTCAATTTGTAGGTTTACAGAACATGTGCCTGCTAGTATTATAACCTCCTCACCTAATCCATTGACGTGACAACGTGGTAGTTCTAGTGCTCAGTTATCACTGTTAGATACAAATAAGACACTGATCTGCCCAATAGTATTTATCAAAATTTTGATTGTTTTCCCTTCAGTTTCCTTTCTATTACTATATTAGCGATCTTATCTACATCCTTATAGTGGATGAAGTTCATAGTTTTTACAGGGGGGTGGAAATGGGAGGCACGGTCTGCCTGTCTTGTCGTTTTCCCGTTGTGGTCCCTTATTTGTCAATCTGCTGCCCTCGCCTCTGGGGACAACTACTGGTAATGTGTCCTGTCTCTCGACATTTTGGATAACAAAGTACCCTGCACCGATCAGCAAGCTGTCTGGGTTTTCTGCTGTACCCGCAACATATGTCACTAAAAACCACTTGGGGAGGTCCATGTTACATGACAGCATAGATACAAATCTACCAGCATCTTTCACGCAGCACCGCTACTCTAACAGCTTCTTGTAAAGACGTGGTTGATGCCATTTTCACCTCGTTACCAAGTTATGGGGGCCTTTCCCTAATAATACGTTAATCACTCTTGCCTCAGCTTCCTCAATGATGACGTTATTATGTGTATCATCTCCACCTAAACACAGGTGCGACATGAATCAATGTACACTGGTGTCAAAAATTAAAGCAACAAACAGAAATTTTCAAAGGCGGCGTTTATTTTGCCTCAAAACAGTACAAACAAGTGATAGTAAAGTAGAAACAATATAAAGAATACAAAACGTAAACAACTGCAATATGCATAACAGTAAACAAAAACGTTCTTCCTTATTTTCTAATTTAACTGTTTTGCACGCACATTCAAACAGCTGGTTAATGTGCTCAATATCGTGTGTCGCTATTTACAATTTGTACAGAAACCAGATGGCAGTTATAAGAGTCGAAGGACATGAAAGGGAAGCAGTGGTTGGGAAGGGAGTGAGACAGGGTTGTAGCGTCTCCCCGATGTTATTCAATCTGTATATTGACCAAGCAGTAAAGGAAACAAAAGAAAAGTTCGGAGTAGGTATTAAAATCCATGGAGATGAAATATAAACTTTGAGGTTCGCCGATGACATTGTAATTCTGTCAGAGACAGCAAAGGACTTGGAAGAGCAGTTGAATGGAATGGACAGTGTCTTGAAAGGTGGATATAAGATGAACATCAACAAAAGCAAAACGAGGATAATGGAATGTGGTAGAATTAAGTCGGGTGATGCTGAGGGAATTAGATTAGGAAATGACACACTTAAAGTAGTAAAGGAGTTTTGCTATTTGGGGAGCAAAATAACTGATTATGGTCGAAGTAGAGAAGATATAAAATGTAGACTGGCAATGGCAAGGAAAGCGTTTCTGAAGAAGAGAAATTTGTTAATATCGAGTATTGATTTAAGTGTCAGGATGTCATTTCTGAAAGTATTTGTATGGAGTGTAGCAATGTATGGAAGTGAAACGTGGACGATAAATAGTTTAGACAAGAAGAGAATAGAAGCTTTCGAAATGTGCTGCTACAGAAGAATGCTGAAGATTAGATGGGTAGATCACATAACTAATGAGGAGGTATTGAATAGAATTGGGGAGAAGAGGAGTTTGTGGCACAACTTGACTAGAAGAAGGGATCGGTTGGTAGGAGGCATCAAGGGATCACCAATTTGGTACTGGAGGGCAGCGTGGAGGGTAAGAATCGTAGAGGGAGACCAAGTGATGAATACACTAAGCAGATTCAGAAGGATGCAGGCTGCTGTAGGTACTGGGAGATGAAGAAGCTTGCACAGGATAGAGTAGCATGGAGAGCTGCATCAAACCAGTCTCAGGACTGAAGACCACAACAACAACATCGTGTGCGACCACCTCTGGCAGCAGTACAGAACTGACAACGACGGGGCATGCTGTGAATGATAATCAGTCTCATGTTGAGGCAATAACGCCCATTCTTCCTGAAAAGCTGCTCGCAGTTTTAGAGAGTGGTTGGTGGATGCTGACGTGACTCAAGTCGTCTCCCTAGTGCATCCCAGACATGTTCTATGGGACTCAAATCAGGAGAACAAGCAGGGCCGCGTCATGAGTGCAATATCCTCCGTTTCCAGAAATAACATCAGCATTATCGCCCATCAGAACGAAGTCTGGGTCCATAGAACGTCGTAAAACCGTAAATGAGGTACCAAGACCTCGTCCCCATACCTGACAGAAGTTTAACATTGCCAGTTCACCCGCCCAGTTTCATGAAGAGGGGTTTGTGTGGTAAACACAATCCCTGCCCGCACGATTAGGAATCCTCCTCAATATCGGTCTCTTTCCAGAATGTTTGTGCCCAGAAATCGTGTTCTACGTTCCCTCCAGATTCGAATCCATTTAGAGTCACTCTGCAAACTAAATCGGGACTGATCTGTTAAAAGAACATGGACCCACTGTTCGACCGTCCAGGTGGCTTGTCGATGATTCCAATCCAGACGTTCCCTTCTCTGAAGACGCGTCAGAAGTAGACACACAGCAGGTCTCCGACGATTCTGGTTCTCACGTAACTGATTCAGTTCCAGTGATCAACTTCGTTCTGTACAGCTCGTCGTCTGACAGCGTCGGCGACGCTTGTCAACACAAGTTCACACTGCCCTCATGTGGACAGAGCATGAAGTGGCTGGCATGGCTAGTATTCGGCGTCAGCCAGCCCATGCTCTGTTGCAGCTTGGAAAAAACTGCTTGAGCTGCCCATGAACGAAAACTTAAAGAAAAAATCAATTTGTTAAGCATTATTCCTACCCACCTTGTACACATTGTTGCGTCATAGATAAATTACGCAATTTTGCTTTGGAACATATACATTTTACCTTTAATCTACTGAACACTCACTACTATCCTCCAGCTAACTGTGCATATAATGACGGAAAAGAATCGCAATGCCCGAAAATAATTAATATAGACTAACGAAATTTCGGGAATACATTTGTCTGGGTAACATACATATGTAGTGAACATTGCAAGATCACAGGTTAATGTGATAGGCCATTGCAAATGTGAAATACTGGTTAATTAATAAACGGTGTTGAAGGAAGAAAGAGTCTGTGCTTCAAGAATTGCTCTTCTGTCAGCACATATCCTTTATGTGCTGGCGTAACCACAAGCGCCAGAACGAAGACGAAGAACACAAGACTAGAGAAGGCAGTGAAACGACGTCGGCCAATGGTTTGCTGATTAGGACCGCGCCATGACAGGAGCGACTTCTGCAACAAATGAATAACAGCGCCGCTCCTGCCAGTCTCGGCCGAACATAAGTGGAACGTATTCGTGGAGCATAGCACGGTCTAGCAGAGAGTGCTACAAGAACAGTTAGTAATGAATCATATCCATTACTTGTTTGACCATTCTGTGTAACACGTGCTAGAATTTATGTTCCATGTCGCTCCTCGCTTGCCACACGTTTCTACATTTAAGGTGAGTATTGTCAATCAGCTTTATGGAAATGAAACTACTAATGTTATTTGCTTGAATTGTTGTATAGCATTCCGAGAATGCAGTATGCCTTAGGCACCCTATACGAGACGAGTGGGCAATATGCAACAACCGGCGACAAGAATCCGCTGAACTCCGTGCCTAACAGCCAAGAACTTTCTTGTATTTTGGGCTGGCGCCTTAATTCTCTCTTGCCTTTACTTTGCTGGGGCGCATATTGCTTTAACAGTTTCTTGTCGTTTTTGCTAATCAGTGTTTTCAGGTGGGCGTTGCGGAGTATTTCTTTGTACATGTTTTTGTCTATTTGTTACATTTGTGTCTTCCAACATGGCCACACCACCTTGTCCTGCCCCCTGCTCGCTGGCCGCAGCTTCACACGGTAGATGCCACACTGCTAATGCAGATGTTTCAATTCCAGACGAAGCAGATCTCAGCACTGCTCAACACGGTGCAGCAGCTACTCGCCAACGCTGCGTGCCCGACGGAACAAGCACCGCCTACTAAAGCTGCTATACCACCTTTTCGACAGTTTTGTGAATGAGAAGAGGAATGGCTCGAGTGGTTGGCCCAATATGAAGTCCAAGTCATCACCCACAATGTACCACGTACTCTGAAACTTCTATATTAATTCAAAAACTCTTTCCTAACGCCGAGTGAACTTGCGTAAGACAGTGGTATCTCTTCGCTAGCTAACTATTGTGACCAACAAGAAATGTGGTAGCAGCTAGATATAAAAAGCACTCCGTCTTCAGGCCACGAGTGCCCTACCGGGACCATCCGACCGCCGTGTCAACCTCAGTCGAGGATGCGGATAGGAGGGGCGTGGGGTCAGCACACCTTTCTCCCGGTCGTAAGATGGTATTCTTGACCGAAGACGCTACTATTCGGTCGCGTAGCTCCTCAATTGGCATCACGAGGCTGAATGCACCCCGAAAAAATGTTAACTGCTCATGGCGGTTAGATTGTCACCCATCCAAGTGCTGGCTACGCCCAACAACGCTTAACTTCAGTGATCTCATGGGAATCGGTGTAACCACTGCGTTATCAATTCTTTAATTGCAAGCACTCGTCGGAACAAACTTATCACGAGTGGGTAACAGATTTGCGGGGTATGACACGGAAATGCAAATTCAAAAGTGCTTGCGGTTCTTTCTAGTCAGACATTGTGATGCGATCGTATACAATGTACCTGATTTCAAAATCGGAGAACAGATTTTGAAAGTCCGATACATCATCTCAGCAGATAGTGCAAAGAATAGATCAGTACGATTCCGGTGACTTGTCGGCTCATACATTTGAGAAGTCAGCTGTTTGTCGGGTTGAGTCCCTTGCTTGCGATCGCCCCATTCCGCACCGACGGCTTGCGATAGCCAAGCCAACAATGCTACACGCCACGTAAGCAGTTCGCTAAACAGTCGGCTACACAGACGAACAGAATTAAGTCTTGCCCTCGCTGTTAACACGGCACAAACTCCAAGACTGCCCTCCCGACAAGCTCAGTGTTACACTTGTTGTAGGAACGGACACGTGCAATTCGTATCTTTGCGAAGGAACAAACATAGGAATTCTGCCCATCCGCAAAACTTTAGTTACAAGGCCAATGCCTTTAATGCAGTATATTAAAAGCCTGCAACAGGAATAAGCAAAACTAGTAAGTGAACGGTTTTTTCAATGTTACGCCAGTCGAACAAACTTCTTGTTCATTTACTTATTTGTGTAAAACGTGTGAGATTTCAGTTGGACACGGGTGTCTCTGTCACATTGCTCAATCGGCACACATATGAAGTGTTAGGCTCCCCACGCCTGTCTAAAACTAGCACGCAACTGACGCCTGATAATGGACAAGACATTCCCGTTCTCGGAACATGTACTTTGCCTGCCATGTATCGCTCGCATACGCGAACAGTGGCTTTTACAGTGCTACAATCACGCGAGTGTGCGAACGTATTTGGTCCTGATTGTTTTGATTTGTTTGGCTTTAACATTCAGCACTATATACAGTTAGTGCCTGCATTCAATGCAACAGAAGTGTAGCTAGCTTGCTAAAAGAATTCCTGGAACTCTTTACTGAAGGTTTAGGCAAAGCTAACAATTTTGTTGTACATATTTCGCTCAAAGACAATGCTCGCCGAAATTTTGCCGGGCCAGAACTGTTCCCAATGCATTAGGGGACAAATTCGCTGCTGAACTCAAAGAATTGCCTGATAATGGAGTGATTGTACCCACGTCAGTTAGTCAGTAGGCAAATCCACTGGTTTTGCTCCCCAAACCTTCAGGTCACATTCGCCTCTGTGTTGGCTTTAAGTCCACAGTCAGCCTACAAACTGTCATTCATAGTTATCATATTTATAGATTGCCACGCCCGGAGGATCTCATGGCCAGATTAGGCGCAGGACACTACTTTTCAAAAATTGATTAGCAGGTCGTACACTTGAAGAACACATTGCAAATGTGCTATCTGATGACGCCGGACTAAAGTGTAGACTGGACAAGGGTGATTTTGTTTAAACCTCAGTTGCAGTGTATTGGTCATATCATCTTCGGAATAAAATGAAAGTCACAAGCACGTAAGTACGGTGGATGGTTTAGTACTTCCCAGTTCCATCGACCGAACAAAGCAGCCACAACTTGCGCTGTATGCGCCCGCGCATTGTCGTGCAAATTGATGGGTGGGTTGCGCAGAAAGTGTCGCCGCTTCTTTCGCAAAGCTGATCGCAGGTGATGATCCAGAAACGGACAGTAATACTGTACACTGACGGTCTGTCATGGAGGAACGTAGTGCGTTAGGATAACACCATCACAGTCGTACACGAGAATCACCATAAATTTAGACCGCTCCATTCGCACCGTCAACAGAACAGGCTATGCTAACGGTAAACTACGCCTTCCACATCGCTGGCATCGGGTTCTAAACAACGCTGGTGACTACTTTGAAGGAGGGTTACAGGTACAAACATGAAACTCTTTTGTATCGGTTGTGAATAAATAGTTGCCATTATTTAAGTTCCAACGCTCTTATGTTCTGTTCATACCGAATGCTGCAAAAACCGCAGCTCCATTGTATCGCTTGAGTTGCAAGAATGTTCCCTTCGTCTGGACAGATGAGTGCCAAGAAGCTTTTCAACAACTTAAAGATGCATTTCTCAGTGATCGATGCTTAGTTCACTTTGATCCTGTAAAACCAGTTGTATTGCAAGTTGACGCTTCCTCTTACAAAATCGGTGCAGTGCTTTCGCACAGGATTGGTGATAAAGACAGACGTATTGCTTTCACATCAAAAGTGTTGTTCAAAGCTCAGTGTAACTATCCACAAATTGAGAAAAAGGCTTTGGTTATTGTGTATGGTGTCATCAAATTCCACCACTATTTGTATGGCAGAAAATTCTACTTAGTAACGGCTCACAAGCCTTTGCAGTCCTTGTTTCATTCGGCGAAATCAGTTCCTGTATGAACTGCCCAAAAATTGCAACGATGGGCTTTGTTGTTGTCTCAATACCAGTACGAGATTGTGTATCGTCCTACGGCCCAACATGGTAATGCGGACGCAATTACGTCTTCCGATTGGCCCTGACACAGACTTTGATACTCCTGCTGAATCTTGTTATCACATCGATGCTCAGGATTCTGAATTACTTCAGTCTTTTCTTCCGAATTATAAGAAAACTGCACAGACCACGTAAGCTGATCCAGATTTGAACATTTTGCTAACGAGCATTCGCACAGCTTGGCCTCATTCCTTGCACTGCAGAACGAACTCTGTAGTGCGCTGATACTTTGGCCATCGGCATAGCCTCACTGTACAGAAAGGAGTTATTACTGTTCGGAATGACAGTGGCCAGTCACGTGTGTTGACCCCTAAAGGTTTGCAAAAAGAAGTGTTGCAGTTATTTCAGCAAGGACACTGGGGGATTGTTCGTACGAAATAGCGCGTCGACACTGTACTTGGCAGGGTATGGACGCCCAAATAGAACAGATGACGTCACTGTGTCACGTGTGTGCGGAAAATCAGTCGCAATCGCCATGGCAACATGTGTACGTAGACTTTGCGGGACCTTTTTGGAATACTCGCTGGCTAATTGTAATTGACTCGTATAGCAAGTTTCCTTTTGCTCTTCCAATGAAATGGACAACTTCAGTCTGGTGTCTAGCGCTACCTTGAGAGTACTCATGGAAAAAATTTTTGAATCTTACTACCGTATCATACTGAGGCCAAAAAATTTGTAGATGATCTCAACTGTTTCGATATCCAGCGTTGTTTCTTGGATAGCCTCTTAGCTTCTACAGCACCTATAAGGACTAAATTTAAATTTTGATTTACTTTTTATTTGCGTGTAATTGTATACGTCACTGACGATGGGTGCTCCGAGGAAGCTATGATCGAATCTCTCGCTCACGTTTAATCCCTTTAGATCTCTATAGGATTCAGTTAACTGATATTCGCATCTTAACTGTTCTTTGACTTGGTGAAGGAGGTAAATGATTCGAATATCTTTAAATCAGAATGACTTCAGAGAAATCGTTTGTTATTTTAACACAGCGAGAGTCTTCTCTGTACAGACCGATTTTACTAAATTTTTCACTTTTGCTTCCCATTTTAATTTTTCCTCTACTTTTTAATCTTTAAAATTTCGGAGTACTTTATCCTGGATGGCATAGCCCCAGTAGTATCTGCGTAATTACACTCCTGCGATTATCGCTGGATATTTTCCTTAATTTTGTGGTAATTATTCTCCGCATATTTTATTAAAGTAAAGAACATCACATAGCGACGAGACGCAGTTCTCAACAATATAAGGTCCTCTGCAGCTTCAGTATGAGACGAAGCGATTGACGGGCAATGTGAGTGTGTGTCCACCGCCAAGGATAATCTTAAGAAAACCATGAAATGCTGCAGGAAAACGGGGAAATGACAGCAGTCGGTAAGCCCATAAAGATCTTAGTTCCACCAACCCATGACATAAAAAAAAGAAAAAAGCAAAGGCATCAAATCGATGACGCCTTTCTGAGGGCGCGTATACTAAATTCTCGCAGGCATGTATGTTTAATAAACATGGAGATCTTGCTTAATGTGCACTAAATTTTTTCGGCGGCTCTTTCGCTGCGTGCTTCTGTTGAAAATTCGTATCCATTGGTCGTGCCCAATTGGGTGATAATATAGAGTAGCCAATGAGAATCACTGAATTTAATGGTGTATTTAGGAGGGAGGTAAGAACTGATCCATCCAAAATTCCACAAGAGGAAGATACTGGATGTGCATTTCTGTTCTCTCAGATCCATATTAGTTAGACCTAGAATACAAAGTGCCTAGTGCTTCAATTTTTACTGCGGAGAGTTTGGGAATTTTGCAAGCAATTCAGTTTGCATTTTCAATTTCCTGTTTCAAGATATTAATGGTGTCCAACTCCCTGGGTGTTCCTAGAAGTATTCAACACCAAAGATGCAGTAAAACAACCAACCGTTGTACAGGGTGTCCCACATAAAACGGTACGCCTCACATACCGGTTAATCATCTCTAGCCGAATTACTTGTGAAGTGGCAACACTGTTTCGAAAGCTGGCTACTCCGCATTTAATCGGAAAGCTGAGTGTAGCTGTTGTTTCGTGCATTAGTTGTTGTTATTAGAAGCTCGTATTGTTGAGTTGTTACAGAAATGCAGCAATTTGCATTAGAACAGCGAACTGTTATAATGGAATGTTACATAGAAACACGCTCCATCAAGGAATGTAAAGAATTGTTTCAAGCGAAGTATCGTGGTAGAAAATCCGTACGACCAGCACTATTCAAGGTCTGTACAAGAAATGGAGGGGTGCAGGAGCGATTCAGAATGCGCAGAGCAATAGATGATTGACAGTGAAGACCCCTGAAATTATAGATAGAATTTGTTTGGACATTACGAGAAGTCTAAGCAAGTCGATAAGAAGATTATTACAGCAGGTTGGTGTATTTAATACATCGTGTCATCGTGTGCTATAAGATATGCAATTAAAAGCTTGTTGTGTGTGTATGTGGAGTACGAGATGAAATTTGAGGTCAGGAAAAATGAGTTCATTATTGTATTTGGCTATTAACATCAACTGTTTACTGTTACTTGGACTCGTTGCTTTAATTCGTATCAGAAGGTGCCTGGTTTCATTTCTCAGGTAATGTAAACTTCCAGAATTGTAGATATTGGTCGCAGGACAACCCACATATTCTGCATGAAGAACGTCTCCACTCAGAGTAAGTAGGTGTTGGCGTGCGTTGTCCTGCACACGCGTTATTGGCCCCGTATTTTTCAATTGCATCTTAAACAATGCCAGATATCTAGAGACCATTGACTCTTCTATGCACAATTAACAAATGCAGAGAAACTGTATGCAGAATTCCAACAAGATGGAGAAACCGATCACACATCCAACCAAAGTATGGCCCACGTCATCAACGTGTTCCCTGAAGACAGGTTTGTCAATAGAGGCCTATGGTCCTCAAGGGCCCGGACTTAACATCGTGCTATTTTTATTTATGGGGAACACCATAAGGCAAAGCGTATACTGGCATTCTTGCACAACAGACGACCTTAAGAGGAACATTACTAGTGACATTAATAACATAACGCCTGTCTGCAGAATTATAGCATGTTGCCGGTAACGTCATCAGCGGTGCCTAGATACCCATGGCCACTGTTTCCAGTATGTCTTATAAATACATGAAACATATTTTTAACGTTACTATCATCCATTCTTTTTTATTTAGTTCATCGTTCCTTCAATCTCGGGCGTCGGTGTATGCCAACGCTGACATCCGCTATAATAAGGAAGCTGATTTCTTAGTGAAGCAAGATGCATCTGTAGGAACTGTTCTCAGTTTGAAATCATCGTATACAGACTACTTACGTAAAGAGCCACGGAAAAAAAACAATGGCAAGATACGTGGAATGTGTCCCAACAAACGAAAGGAGGGCATTCTTTTCGGCATTTAAACCTCAAATGCCTACATGGCAGTGGTTTAGGAATACGAATTTGGACCCATATACTATTTCCACCATCATTCGACTCCATTTTAACCGTTCCTTGTCTCCCGTACATGTGTACAGAACCAACATTTACGATTCCCCTGCGTCAGAGTGTGACACTGCGTCAGAAGCTGTTGTAATCCACATCTTGTTTTCGTCTTATAGATTTGACAATAAACGATCGGAATTCTGGACACTTTGGTGAGTATGAATTACCTTTACCTCCATCCTCAGTCTTCTCTTTTGTTTTCTAAAGACTTTCGCTTGTATAAAATGATTCTCAGTTTTCGTAAGAGTGTAGGGAAAGATCTGTAGGACACATACTTTCATTTATGTGTATCTCTTATTATTAAATTTAATAAGTAGAGTGAATTAAAAACATAAATATGTCTAGCTGACTTATCATTCTATTTGACAAAAACTTGTAGGAAAAAATTGACGGTCTGAGGTTTCAATTCTGTAAATACGCATTTTTGTATTTTCACTGTACAAGTATGTATTCTATGTAAACATGTGTTCTCCACGGCGAAAGAAAGTACAAACCCTGGAGGCGAAATAAAATAAACAACCAACGCTTTTGTTTTCAGCATAGATAACGCGAGATTGACGATTATTGATCTGGTTGTTATGGATACGTGGTTACTGGTTTTCGTATGCATTTCTTGTATTGTATGTTTCTCGGAATACGGCAGCATTTCATGGGATATTGTTTCGTACTCCAGAGTTAATGGTGTGGTTGTGAGTTGGCGAAGACGACTAATGTGAATAAGACAAATCTGATTGTGGTGAGCCGCGCGGCATTAGCCGAGCGGTCTTAGACGCTGTAGTCATGGACTGTGCGGCTGGTCCCGGCGGAGGTTCGAGTCCACCCCCGGGCATGGGTGTGTGTTTTTGTCCTTAGGATAATTTAGGTTAAGTAGTGTGTAAGCTCAGGGACTGATGACCTTAGCAGTTAAGTCCCATAAGATTTCACACACATTTGAACATTTTTTTGATTGTGGTGACGGACTAATAAGTACGGTAGCACAGTTATGGTTCAAATGGCTCTGAGCACTATGCGACTAAACTTCTGAGGTCATCAGTCCCCTAGAACTTAGAACTACTTAAACCTAACTAACCTAAGGACATCACACACATCCATGCCCGAGGCAGGATTCGAACCTGCGACCGTAGCGGTGGCGCGGTTCCAGAAAGAAGCGCTTAGAACCGCTCGGCCGCTCTCGCCGGCCATAGTTATGGTTTCTAATACTTTGTAACTTGTTCCCGAAATGTTCCGATTTCAAAAGTTGTGGTTCCGCAATAGTAAAGTTTAGATTTTGCGCAATATTTCATATGACAGCATTTTACACTATATAATACATTATGCCGCCATGTAATTTCGTGCGCTCCACGTCATTACGGTGAATATCAAACACTATCTTCTCGATGGTTCCACAATCTCGTCTGATCATCCGACTCATTATTCTCCGTGTTCACTTCCCAAAATTCGCCGCGCAGCCAGTGACCACTGTGCTGTTACCAACTGCACAACGCAGCAGAAAGGTCACCGACATCATAAGCACACTTTTACCGAGGTCTTCAACACTTCTGTACATTTTGAGGATAATTTGATTTAGCAAACCAGTTATCCTTACTTTTTATCAAGGCATACCTGCGGTAAACTCTGCAACCAAATTTCCGCGCCAATTGAGTTTTGTATTCGCCAGTATAAACATTCGAGGTCTAATGATTCACCATGGCGTATGAAGGACACGTTTTTCATGCAAATATCATAGCAAATAATGCATTTTTATAAGAATGTATAACGATTATAGGGAAATTTCAAAATTTTTTGTCAGAAAAGTAATTTGCATGTTAAATCATAGGTGTCTTATAAATAGAATGGGGTACGATTATTTTGAAATTATTATATCTGCTTACGTTGAACTAATGAGTGTGAGTCAGCGATATTGTCTCTGTGGCAGTGCAGTCCGCTTCCTCAGTCCTGTTACAGTTGCGCCCAGATTTTCTTGGCTTCCCGTCTCCCTAGTATTGAATCGCTAGAGGTCGCTGTAATTCTTGCTGATAATACATTGACTCTTCTCGTTGCCAACTTTGGCTATCAAATGACACTGTGCCCAATAGACATCACTCTATGCTCGCCATTGTTTAATACTATGTTTCATTTCAATGACAAGTAATTTGTAGCAGAAAGTAACATTCCTATATAACGCCTTGTGCCATGGTCTGCATCCTGATTTGACACAACAAGAATTATTCGTTCACTCTAAGAAGATTCTCGGAGCAATGGCTGATGGGAATAGCTGTTTCGATGAAACTCAAAACACTGTGTAAGACTTCGGAGTTATGTCTCCGGTCGGGTCGAACATTAGTTTTCAATATTATGTGCAAAGAGAATGTTAATTGGACGTATTAATAAATTTGAAATATTTCAAATTCAGTTACATACGGGGTGTCCCCGGAGGAATAATCAGTGTTCAAGAACGTAACAGGAACGATCATTCAAAGCAAAAATATCTAGTAAACGGAGCCTCTATACTGCAAACCTTAAGAGCTATGAGCTCTTGTTCACCTTCGCTGTGTGAAACTCATCATTTCTACTGAACAAGCGCTCATAACTCTTCAGGTGGGGCCTATGCATTTTTGGGACCGTGTATATTAGACAACTTCTTCTTGTTTTGATACATACTAGCCCGTCGCGAAATATGGAAAGCAAAGAGCTTGCAGTATCGAAAATGAACGAGGGTTCCTTGCTCTTAAGGTATGCATTTTGCAGCCCATATTTACTAGTCCTGTTTACTAATTTTTGCTTGTTTTTTTATCAGAATGCCAGGGTGACCTTTCATCCTCAGGGACTTTGGGGTAATGCCCCGTTTGTGTGACCATAGCTATATCCTGGACCTTGGTCGTGTGCGCGATCGTTCCAGAGTGTGGCAGGCAGCGAAAGACTTCCTGAGAGACCGATCGAGAGGACTCTCCAATCAGTCTGACAAACGGGTTTCAGTTAATATCAATGGCTGACACATATCCTGGGCCAGCTGCAATAGTTCACCATATTTCATAGGATACCTCTTAGCCTACAAGACTGGGAGCTCCAGTTTTAGTCACGTGATGGCATCCCTTAGTAACATGGACGCCTACAAGTGGAATAAATCCAAGGTGAACACAGGGAGGAGTCAGCCCTGAGGTGAAACGGATCCTTCCGAATGCCCTGGAGGGCAAACGTTGAAGCCAAGTGTAGATGGTAGTGCGTGTGGGTAACAACAATGTGTGTCGCTTCTAATCAGAAGAGATTCTCTCTGGTTTACGATGGATATCTGATGACGGCAACGATGGCTGTCTGTAGAATCGGCAGCAAACCAACACAGAAAACGATAGTTCAGTTATACACGCCGACGTCGCAAGCCAAAGATGAAGAGATAGTGAAAGCATATAAAGGTATTGAACGGGTAATTCAGTACGTGAAGGGAGACGACAATTTAAGAGTCATGGGGAATTAGAATGTGGTTGTTGGGGAAGGAGTAGAAGAAAGGGTTACGCGAGAATATTGCCTTGGTACTAGAAATAAGAGAAGATAAAGACTGGTTCAGTTCTGTTAAGACGTCACGGAGCTGCAGAAGGTAAAAACTGTAAAGGAAAAGAGAGACTGAAGCATATTCAGCAAGTAATTGAGGACCTAGGTTGCAAGTGCTACTCTGAGAGGAAGAGGTTGGCACAGTAGAGGAATTCGTGGCGGGCTGCCTCAAATCAGTCAAAAGAGAGACAAAAAAAAAGCCTGAAGTGGTAAAGATATAAAGTTTTGTTTATATGGAGAAGGCGTAGCTCACCATCTGTAACATATTGGACGGGACCGACTGCAGACTTTAGTATTCAGCTGAGTGGAGGGTCCGAATCACTGAGCTAAGACTCAGACTCTTCTGCGTCGTAGGGTGGAAGGGTGTCGGGATCCGCTTAATGTGTCCAGGGTCCACTACATACAGCATGCGGCTACACGGCAGCGGGGGCTGTCTGCAGTGGAGCGAGCGATTTTCTAGGTTAGAGGGCGTCCAAAAAGTACAAACAAGGGTTCAGTCTCAAAGAGGACCAGTCAGATACATGACAATAGTAGACCTGCGATAATGGGTATTACAGCTATAAAATATTCTAGTGTTAGAATCAAGAATAGCAGCCAACGTGAGAAATTCTGAATCGATACATTTGCTGTAGTGAAGCAGGCTACAAGCGAGCATTTATTAAAAACAGAAAACACAATTGCAACAATAATAAATGGCCTGTTTCCATGCAGATAGGTGCAATTTTATTTTCATTTAGTTTTATGAACAATATTGCTATAGTTTCAAAGCATTCATCATATTCAAATTACAAATTTTCTTGCATGATTGCATTGCATCCTTTTAAGAGAGTTGAATTACTGTGGTGGGCATACTGTAACACCTTCGGTACACACACCATCAGATTATTTGACTTGTCGCTCTAACGAAGTAGGCGAGTGTCAGCAATATATCTCGTGGTCTTATCATGGTGTGTTTATCTTCTGCCGTTGGTCAGATGATAGAAATGCCGCTTGCATGCTTAGAGTAGCAGATTGATGGTGACCAACTTTAAACAGAACTTCATTAATTTTCACACACATTTATTAAAATAATAACAAGCATAAAAATTACTTCACTTGGTTCTGGATGCTATTTACAATTGAAAATCTCAAGTTCCTTTGGTATTGGTACGTTAATCTTATTCTCACTTATCTGATACTTGACAAAACTGTCTATGCATTTATCTTCATGGCTAAGTACAGGAATATGGTAATCTTATTAGGCACAGACTGAAACTTGACTATAGACTGGTACAGACAAATGTAGAACTCGTACAGACTGGTACAGACTAATGCAGACTTGTACAGACTGGTGCAGACAAATTCAGACTGACTAGTCGGAGGTCTGTACACTCATTATAATACCTCGCGCGTTCATGTGTCACTGGGCGACTGTGATCTGCAAGGAGAAAAGGTTCTACGTTAGCAGCAATCTCATTGGCTGCGTTACATATTAATACGCAGATCGGCAGAAGCAGAATTTGGTCCGCCTCTATGGCAGCGCCATCTCGTAGTGCGGAGACAGAGGAGCGCTGCGCCTGTGCTGTTGTGCTTAGCGGGGCGCCCTCTAGTGGGAAAATTGTATATGCGCTGGCTACAGCGCTGGCTACGCGGAACTATGTACACAACAATTACCGATATTAAACGGCATCTATATAGTCATTCTTTTACGTTCTACTGCAGGATACAATTCGCATCTCACTCTCTCCTTCCCCCCCCCCCCCTCCCCATCCCAAGCCTCCTGTTATTTTGCGATATCCAACAATACAAAAGAAAACTACAGCACTGCCGCTGATTGCACATGAGTGAACTGCAGTGGTCGTAGATATACACTTGACAGGTGTATTAATTTATTAGAAATACATATCCACCATGCGTAAAACTTTCCACTATTCTACTACGAAAACTACCCATCACTGCAAAATGTCCACGTTATTTTGTAACTATCATTGGAGTAAAGAAAAAGCGAGAACTTAAACTCCAAAGAAAAAACAAGCACCTATGTTAAGCGAATTCTTTCAGTTTGATGGACAGAATTACAGAATTTCAGAGCCTCCCTCGCAATCAAATCATTGTCTATAAATAAACTGTCATGCATGTGTGTATTACAAACATTTCAGAGACGTAAAATCGCATGACAGAATACAGCCTTTCCTGCCATTTGCTCACTTGTCCTAAGAAACACAATCGTTTTACATTCGAGAACAACAAGTTGTAATTCAAGAGGATGCTGTTGTTTCATACAGTACGGCAGGTCCCATTTTACCGGTGTTCTGCTTTGTTGCGCTGGCATTTACAAAATCTGAAAAACAAATAGTGAGGGCATGCTTGTAATAGAATCTCCTGTCACCTAGAAGAGAACACTATAAGATTCCACCAATACACAGAAAAAAATAGTGTATGCATGCTGACATCTGACAGTTTTTTGCTCCATAACTCAACCCTAGCGACCAGCGTGTAAAGTTTCTGTCAACCAGCGGAGCAGCATTTGCAATGGCAGTAGATTCTTGTGCTATAGTTTTGTAAGCAACTTGGTCATCACAGAAAGGCCTGTTTCACACAATCTACTCATATATCATTTCTAGGTTCCAAAACAAGCTATAATTCAAGTGCTGTCTACTTTATAATTAGAGGATAAAAAGTATGAAATAACACAGGACTTGTGGTAACATCTATTTTTAGACACACAGTTGTAATAATAATAATAAAAATAGTCATGACTCTGTGAGAATAGGTACAGTTGCTTTATATGTTTTATGAGCAAAATCGGTGTAGTTTGAGAGCAATCTGTGTGTTTGAATTACAAATTGTCTTGCATGAGAACACTGAATTGATTTCAGGTGTATAAAATACCAAAACAGATCAGTGGCCGGCCTGAGTGGCCACGCGGTTCTAGACGCTACAGTCTGGAGCCGAGCGACCGCTACGGTCGCAGGTTCGAATCCTGCCTCGGGCATGCATGGATGTGTTGATGTCCTTAGGTTAGTTAGGTTTAATTAGTTCTAAGTTCTAGGCGACCGATCACCTCAGAAGTTAAGTCGCATAGTGCTCAGAGCCATTTTTGAACAGATCAGTGTCTATAAAGTTAATTAGTACGTTTGAGATCACTTCTCATCACTATTTTATAACATCCAGGGTGATAAAAAGCTATGAACAATCTGCATCCAAACTTTAACCAGACATACTACTCCCTGTAATAGAAACTCCTATAAGATTTTACCGCAACTCTCTCTTCTGAGATATTGAAGAACAAATATCATCTGCATATTGACATCGATCATATTACATATACACATATCGCTCTATTGGAGCAGATGGCCAGCACACTGGACTCGCATTCGGGAGGACGGCGGTTCAATCCCGTCTCCAGCCATCCTGATTTAGGTTTTCCGTGATTTCCCTAAATCGTTTCAGGCAAATGCAGGGATGGTTCCTTTGAAAGGGCACGGCCGATTTACTTCCCAATCCTTCCCTAACCCGAGCTTGCGCTCCGTCTCCAATGACCTCGTTGTCGACGGGACGTTAAACACTAACCACCACCACCAGCAGCAGGTGACCAGTAATCTAAGTCGTTTGCAGAGACCTATGTAAACTTTTGTCGCCTGTTTTGGTGAAAGACGATATCAGTCACAAGAGACGATTTGTGTGTTATTCTCTCATAAGCAGTTCAATACATTGGTTTTCAGGTATAACACATCCAAGCAGTGTAAGACTACAGCTTTGTACACCGCCATATACGAGGGCTATTCAGAAAGTAGGGAATGTTTTGGCATTAAAAAAAACTAAGTACAAGAAATAGATTTTATTATACACATCTGAAAGAGCGACTGACATACTACTTTTCCACATAGTCAGAAAACACATTGACGCACTTATCATGGGAATGGACAAGCTTTGAAATATATAAAATTCTGCCGCCTGAGGCTTCAGCCAGTGAGTCACACCGGCTTGGAGTTCCCCGTCGTCATCAAAGCACTGCGTTGCTATCCAGTTCTTCATCTTGGGAAACAAGTGGAAGTCGCTTGGTGAAAGATTGGAGCTGTAGGGCGAATGAGGGAAAATTTCCTATTTGAATGAATTAAGGAGTTCTTTAGTGCGGTTTGCCGTATGAGGTCGGGCAAAAACAAAATTTTAGACGTCAGCTTTCCTCAGCGATTGTTTTGAAATACTCTTCTACGGCTGTGCAAAGTTTGACGTTACCAGGCAGAATTTATGGTTGCTCCACGTTCAAGAAAATCAATAAGAAGCACACCTTGCCTATCCAAAAACAATGTCGCCATCAACTTCCTTGCTGACAAGGTTTGCAAACACTTTCTTGGTTTTTGGGAGGACCTTGTGTGCTCCCACTCCATGAACTGTAATTTTGTCTCGCAATTGACGTGTTTCACCCAAGTCTCGTCACTGGTTACGATTCGATCCAGTAATGAATCACCATGTTTGTTGTAGGCCTCCAGAAATGTCAACATTTCCCCCATTCACTGTTCGTTATGGTGCTCTGTAAGTATTTTGGGCACCCATCGTGCACAAAATTTTTGGTAGCCTAGCTTTTGAGTGACAATATCAAACAACAAAGTCCGTGAAACTTGTGTAAAAGAAATCGAAAGCTGTGTTATTGTGAATCGACGGTTTTCACGAATCGTTTCATCAACTTTAGCGACAAGATCGTCAGTCACAATGTTCGGGTGTCCTTTCATCTCTTCATCATGAACGTTGGTTTGGCCATTTTTAAACCGAATGCACCATTTACGGACGGAACGTTAAGTCATTACATTGTTTCCGTACACGTCGCACAGTTCACGATAAATTTCTATAGATTTTAGGTTTTTTGCCAACAAAAACCGTATCACAGACCGCACCTCACAACTGGCGGGATTTTCGATTGCAGTGCACATTTGAAATTCGAATATTAAGAAAACCAGACGCACAGAGGCGTTCCCAGTGTCACAGATGGATACCGACTGAACTGCCAAGCACGACATACCAAAATACAAGTGATCGTTGCGCGCCTAGTGGCGTCAGACAGAAACGTTCCCTACTTTCTGAATAGCCGTCGTAGTTTATTTTTCTACCATGACTTCAAGTTCTGTGTCAGGTGCTAAACCAAGATTAGCATGTTTCTAACCATTGGCTCTCACAGAATGCTGAACATGATGTGGTGTAAACTATGCTGTTCGCACAACACACAGACTGTTAGAAATAAAACGCAGAGGCGACATTTCTTATTAACAAAAATCTGGAAGTCATCGCAACATACGGAAATGGAAGAGTTTGCGGCATTGTGGAAAGTTTCCAAACAACTGTCCAAAGGTGATGACCTGTACAGTTAATCTCATCTTCCGTAGTGATGGGTAGCAGGTGTCTCATTGTTCTATCTCGAAGAGCACTGCTTCCTCATTTTGTAGTCACGTACATGGTCACTGTTCTGGGGTTGACCATCGCCAGAAGGTGCTGTTCACAACATGCATGACGTAGTAGAAATGAAAAGAGGTACTCTTATTTTGTCGGTGAAAAAAATAGAGGGCATTGCAGTATATGGAAATAGGACAAGTGTGCAGCATTGAGGAATGCTTCCAAACAACTGTCTAAACATGACTTCTACACTTAATCCCATGTTCCATAGTGGCAAGTAGCAGATGCCCAGTTTTCCGCCAGGGCTTTCTCCATCGCAAACAAGTGGTGTCAGTCAGTCATTATGTGGTAATCAACAACATACTAGTGGATGGATCAGATGGAAAAGACACCATTGATATGGGATGATGTAGTGTAATAAGCACTACAGTTGATAGTATGATAAAGCTTAGCAATTTCACCAGTTGTCCCATAATTTCAACGCCACACAATGACAGAACAGAATGCTTCCCAGTTTCTGTGTATTCACTAAACCACCCCTCCACTATTCTGCAAGTACTATTTACTAGACTGCAAATGCGGATAGATGACTGTGCAACATGTCCATCCAGTCATATACACCAAAGTATCTCAGACAGCGTCCTATACCGATACGGCTAAGTTATCTAGATATTTCAAGCACATCGGTCATAGTGTGGATTACGAATAGCCATCTTTTCCTTTGTGGATATCAGTCACAGAGTATTCTCACATTCATAGGATAAGATTGGAGATTGGCAGATCCCCCAACAATGTCCTTGATAGCCCTCCTTGCAACACGGTCGCCGATTTAATATGCAGCTGCCTACTACTCGCAACATTCCACGTCTCATGAAAGAACAGAGCAAGCTGTGTCCATAACTGCTGTTCAGCGAAGACTGTTCTGCACCCGTCTTACTCATGGCTCCCATCCAAATGCCCAGGATCTCTCCAGATGTATGGACGTTGAGGAGGTTAGCAACCATTATCGCTATTTAGCATACATGACAGTTTTGTGAGGCAACAGATGGTTAAGAAGAAACATGTGGTTGATACATGATGGAGGTCCAGATAGATGTAGCTTGAAACATTTTACATAAATAAACTGTGCTATCAATTCTGCAGTATTATTCCAGTGTCTGGAGTCAGTTCCAAGAAGGTATTGGCACAAGAGAAATAATACTTGAGCATAAACTCACACACCCTATGAGTGTAGGGTTCTACACCTAAAAATGCTATACTGTTGTATGGATTCTGAAGTGTCAGTCAAGTAGAATGGAATGCTCTTAATACTCTAATGCAGGACATATATGGCCAACATCTGACGTACAACCAACCTGCAAGTTTTCTACCCCAATCACTATGCTGACAAACTTTAACATGATGGAACTACTTCCTTCTACACGATTCTGGTGTTCTAGGAAGTGAACGAGCTGTTCCTCACTACAAAGGTATCGTCGGTATATACTGGCTGCTCGAGTTGCTTATAAACCAACTAGAACAAAGTTAGGAGACTGTTGCTCTGTCTCTTAGGAAATTGATGGGTTTTATGCGTCTTTTTAAGTCTGAAACGTCACATTGCTGGCTTCAGTCATGCTTATTATTAATAGTAGCGGTTTTGATGGATGTGGCTGTCTCTCACTAGGAAATAGAGCAAGGAAGAAACGACACGAATATTTGCGATTCTTCATACATTGAGTTACCCCCCACATCCTGCTGCACGAAAATGCACGCGGAAAATCAGCGACTTCTTGCAAGGGAGTAAGCACCACGATCAGTAGACAAAGGAAGATGCAACAGTTTTATTACTGTTTACAGTAGCATCACCATGGCCCTGATAGCATTCCTCATGCACACAGAAGTCATGGTCTGCTGTTAGGTAGTTTTGCTCATGTGTAGGATAATATAGCAATTTCGTCCTCACATTATGTCTCTAGAGTACACATTGATTATTCTTCTTAATACTTATGGAATGAAGTTACTTGTGAGAACCAACCATAATTCAGTAATATCTATGTTGGCCTGCATGTGTGAGAAGACAGTTATCGACCTGGGATACATATGTTTCACCTGCTTTAACATTTCTGTGTGATACTTATATCGGCTTTGTTGAAGTATGTGTTACAAAAAAAACCACATAGCTTATGGGGGAAGGGAGAAGGTTAAAAGTGAACTCAGTTTCCCGCATTTCATGGTATTTTTGCTCTAATTTTGTGTTTGTGTGTGTGTGTGTGTGTGTGGTGGTCTTCAGTCCAGAGTCTTGTTTGATGCACCTCTCCATGCTTTTATGTAGATCAGTCGATTTGCGTAATTTTGCAAGTTTTTCGTGATTTTACGTATTTCATCGTATTTACGATCAATTTTACGTATTTCGCATCAACTTGTCGTAATTATACCAGATTTTCCTCGATTTTTGCCGATTTTATGTTATTTTTCATATTTTTTCGATAGTCATATTGCTAGCATACACATACGTTGATTGATTTCATATGAGGATATTTGCATGTCTTCTACAGCAGCCTACTAAAAATTCTAAGAATTCCCCTCTTCCCGATGATCTACATGCATGCATTTTGGATACGAAATTCATGAAAAGTGTAGTAACACTCGCTTTGTACCTAGATGAGGCCCAGAAAATGGTGCCGTTTGGAAATTCGAAGTCTGAAAACAATTCCGTGTACAGCTACGACACATCAGAAATCTTGTCTACAGACTCATTTAGCAATGCACTTGATGGAAACTCAAAGTCTGGCACAGTTCGACATGTTCATTTAACTTTCACTGTACCATATAGGGAAATGACATGTGTACAGAGTTGGTTTCTGCTGCTGCTTTGATATTTTTCCCGTAAGTATATGCTTTTACTGCTTCCCAGATGAGCTTCGCTACTTTCGTTTATACCTTCCAATTCTGACACATTCCCACAACCCTGTCGGGACATCTACAGTCTGTAGAGTTTCCCTTATTCCTACCTACAGGGTGCATCTCCCCAGCAGTGTGATTTATAGACAAAGAGTTAGCAAGCTATTCATTGGAACCTCAACTGTCCACCGCTGACAGCTACACACATACATAGAGTCTATGCGTACATATTGCCTATTGCAAAAATCTCGGTTTCAACCAGTTGTACATTATGTTCGTCAGTGCTACAGCCCTGGAAATAGCGAAAAATTCTTCGCAAAAAGATCCTGTAGGGGATGTAGGTACATTAAAATTCCTCCTGCTAAAGAGCATAACATCTTCGATGCAAGTTATGTTACTGGTATTTTGTAACAATATTGTCTAGGTTTTCTGGTAATAACTACAAACCAAGGCATCCTGCTACACCTATCACATCTTCTTTTATACTCTTAAAGATCTACAATGACGGCATATGGTCATTCCATTTCCGCTATCTTGTGTACTGGATGTCCGTTGGATGGAGGAAGACAGTCCTTCAAGACCATTATTTTTATACAGGGTGTTACAAAAAGGTAAGGGCAAATTTTCAGGAAACATTCCTCACGCACAAATAAAGAAAAGATGTTATGTGGACATGTGTCCGGAAACGCTGACGAGAATCCGCACGCAATTGTGCAATCACGTCATCAACACAGATTTTCTGTGAACGTTTGGGCAGGCATTGTTGGTGATGTCTTGATTGGGACCCAT
The DNA here is from genome assembly GCF_021461385.2 of Schistocerca piceifrons. NCBI lineage: Eukaryota > Metazoa > Arthropoda > Insecta > Orthoptera > Acrididae > Schistocerca > Schistocerca piceifrons. The sequence continues at coordinate 305,923,297 of NC_060143.1, forward strand.
GTTCTTCCACCTACGCTCAATGGAGCACGTTATCATCATTTCATACGGGATACTATACCTGTGCTGCTAGAACATGTGCCTTTACAAGTACGACACAACATGTGGTTCATGCACGATGGAGTTCCTCCACATTTCAGTCGAAGTGTTCGTACGCTTCTCAACAACAGATTCGGTGACCGATGGATTGGTAGAGGCGGACCAATTCCATGACCTCCATGCTCCCCCAACCTCAACCCTCTTGACTTTCATTTATGGGGGCATTTGAGAGCTCTTGTCTACGCAACCCCGGTACCAAATGTAGAGACTCTTCGTGCTCGTATTGTGGACGGCTGTGATACAATACGCCATTCTCCAGGGCTGCATCAGCGCATCAGGGATTCCATGCGACGGAGGGTGGATGCATGTATCCGCGTTAACAGAGGACATTTTGAACATTTCCTGTAACAAAGTGTTTGAAGTCACGCTGGTACGTTCTGTTGCTGTGTGTTTCCATTCCATGACTAATGTGATTTGAAGAGAAGTAATAAAATGAGCTCTAACATGGAAAGTAAGCGTTTCCGGGCACATGTCCACATAACATCTTTTCTTTATTTGTGTGTGAGGAATGTTTCCTGAAAGTTTGGCCGTACCTTTTTGTAACACCCTGTATACAAGATAGAACAGCTTAGTATAGCACTGTACTCGAACACACCCAGTCACTCACAACCATATATTCCACAGATACAGTGCATTTGCTCTATTTTCTCTATGTCTGTGTCTATGAGAGTGTTGTGAATGGCTCCCATAAAACTGACCCAGTCCTCTAGCTGGTGGATCCTCCTTCCAACCCTATTTCAGATATACCGCACTGAGGGTCATCTTCTAGGCAATGTTCCAGATAAAATGCGCATTGGAATCACTGCCGAGGACTGTTCTGAATGTAGCACACTGTGGATCTACCCACCTCTGCACTGTATTCTGGATATAATGTGGAAAGGATCCATATTTGAAATCTAACTTAGGCCTAACCTGGATTATGAGACTCGTCTGCAACACACACATAGACACAAACATACAGAAATAGAGTAAATGCACTGCAACTGTGCAATATATGGTTGTGAGTGACTGGGCTGTACTATAACATTCGACCAATGTGTGCTTTTTTTTATTTTATGCAGGGTGGACACGTATAGGAGATGTGAGGAAAGCTAGTACATCTGTCAGATATATAGCACCGACCTCTGCAGTTTGGTCATCTGTGATTGGCGGCAGTGCTGTATTTTTCTTTTTTTTTTCGCTTCGTTGTATGGTGCTAAATAATGGAAGGTGGGGAAAAGAGAGATATGCGAACTGTATCCTGCAGTCGAATGTAAAAGAATGACTGTATAGACGCCGTTCTATACTGACAATTCAGTTGTCTGAAAAGAACGTAATGCCTTCATGTATAACTATCATCTACAATTAGGATATGATGAATGCTCTTAAAATATAGCGATATTGCTCATTAAACTAAAAGAAAATGGAGTGCACCTATATACGTAGAACATTTAGTATCGTCGTGATTGTGTTTTCATTTGTTACTAGATGCTCCCTTGCAAGAGGTGCATTGACCTTAAATACAGTTGTTACAGTGAAGTGATTTCTTTCGAGAATGGCGGGCACTTGCGGGGCTGGTATGATGGCTGCGTGGAGGGCGTGCAGCTGAAGTTTAGACAAACAGCTCACAGTTGGGATAGCTGTAAATTACCTCAATTTGTTCTGCGGCCAACCTGCTAAGGCGAGTGTTAGCGGCATGCAGAAGCAGTAACAGCTATCCGTTTGAAAAAACATTCTGGAGAGTTCTCCAGAATTTAGTTGTTGTCCAGGGCAGGGGGGGGGGGGGCGGGAGGCTCTGTCTTTTTGAGAAATATCTTTAGAATGAGGCATTCATCTGTGCCTGAGTCCCACAGACCAGAGAAAATAAATCACTTCCACCATATGGATCTGTTTGGAGACCATCAGCAACAAGATAGAACAGGCCTGTATCCCTACCAATGGTGAAGAGAGGAAGGAGTGAGGAGGGGTAGGGGTAGGCAAGACTGGCTCTATCTCAGTTAGTTTGTGGCCGCCCATCGAGGAAAACACACGTCCAACTGCCGCCCTCTCTCCTGGTGCAATCCTTTGGGACAATAATTTTTGCTAATCCCTAGTATATGTGTTGCGTTATGATCTATTGTTTAAGAGTGATGATTTTTTTACTACAATTTCGATGTGTAATTTGAACAGTGAAGCAGTTACCATCAGTTGTGGTAGTGTTTATTGGCATTCCTGAAGTTTTATCACCTGGCCTGCAGGGTGGTTGCTGAGCAATGTAGCGGGAGGCATTTGTAGCAAACTGTGACGTCATTAAGAAATAGACAAAGTTGTCAGCTGTATGCTTACACGTAATACACTTATTGAATTCCTCTCTGACCAACACCAGCACCTCATCAGTTAAACACAGTTCCCACCAGAAATAAAGATATTACTTTCCACTGAAGCCTTTTACCCCGCCAGCTTGTATTCGAAGGTATCCTTCTATGTACAGTACGTCTGCCACTATTTTTTAGTAATACTGTGAAATTCTTTCCCGTCAGGATAACACCAGTTGTATGACACCGTCTATTTTTAAGCTGTATTGCGATTTTAGTCACTCCTTGTGTAGCGCTACGCATATGATTGAGTAATTAGAACCAACCTTTATGATTAACTACGTAATTGCGACCGATCTTTACTTGTTTCACAACCAAAATAAATAAAGTACACTAACCTAACCTTCCTCTCTGCATCTGGGCAGTTTCCATGTGTTGGCGATGCACTTGCGCTGTCTCTCCAGAAGAACTGGGGTTCGAGTGCCTGAAAGGGCACTGTAAATTTTAAATTGCCACCAGTTCCTGGATGGGATGTGGGGTGGATCGTCAGCACAGCTTTGGGACAAATAGATTCTCACTATTTTTGAAATTCCCACCATTTTGAATTTCCCACTAAAATTCGAAATTCACACAAATGGGTAGGTGATAGAGGGGAGGGGGTGGGGACCCACGTGCCAGGTGGGGAACACACTTGATATCATCCAGGGGTGGGGAGTAATCAATTGATCAGCTTAATGAATTTGCATGTCGATTTGATAAAAAAACTGGGCCAGCAACGCCATCACCCTGTTATTTTTCTGTCTCCTGCTGGACTATTGCTGCACTCTATGCGATCCTTGGGAGAGAGGACTAACGGAGAACACCGAAAAAGTTCAGTGAAGGGCAGCTCGTTTCGTATTATCAAGAAATGGTGGAAAGAGTATCATCTTAATGATAAGCAAGTTCGGCTGGTAATGATTAAAACAGAACATCTACGTCTACATCAACCTGACTACTCTGCAATTCACATATAAGTGGCTGATTCACTGAACCACCTCCAGGGTATTATTTTATCTGTTCACTCTCGAGCAGAGCAGGCGAAAAACGTAAATATTTAATGCGAGCCCTGTTTCTTCATCGTTTATTACGATGATAATTTCTCCTTATTTGGTGGGCAACGACAAAATATTTTCTCATTCCGAAGGAGAAGCTGGTGATAGTAATTTCGTGAAAAAATCTCACGCAACGAAAACCGCCTTTATTTTGATGACTCTCACCTCTTCGCCAAGCAATACTCAGAAGAGAGCGAAATCCTAGTACAGCAATGAAGCACATTATCTGGTTCGCCTTTCCCACAACATTTTCTACGTAGTCGTTGTTATTTAAGTATTTCGCAATTTTAAATCCTATGAATTTAGATGGCAGCGTTTAGATTTGTGTACTGTGTCACGCAACTGAAATTTAACAGATTCCTGTTAGTACCCATGTGGTTGACCTTTCTTATTATTTCCATTTTTTGCATCACACAGATATCTTGTTTAAATCATTTTGCAGTTGGTTTAAATGTTCTAATGACTTCACTAATCGGCAAACGACACATCTGTAAGAGAGATGTTCAGATTGTCCCCAAAAATGTTTATAAGAATTACAAAAATCAGACGGTCTGTAAGTCTTCCTCTGGGAACGCCTGGTATCATTTCTGTTTTACACGATGACCTTCCGTCAGTTATTTCGAAACGCGACACTTCTGACAGGAAATCTGGAATCCAGTCACATAACTGAAGCGATACTCTACAGAAATGCAATTTGCTTACATGTCATTTGTGAGAACAGTTTCAAAAGCCTTCTGGAAATCTAAAAATACACTCCTGGAAATGGAAAAAAGAACACATTGACACCGGTGTGTCAGACCCACCATACTTGCTCCGGACACTGCGAGAGGGCTGTACAAGCAATGATCACACGCACGGCACAGCGGACACACCAGGAGCCGCGGTGTTGGCCGTCGAATGGCGCTAGCTGCGCAGCATTTGTGCACCGCCGCCGTCAGTGTCAGCCAGTTTGCCGTGGCATACGGAGCTCCATCGCAGTCTTTAACACTGGTAGCATGCCGCGACAGCGTGGACGTGAACCGTATGTGCAGTTGACGGACTTTGAGCGAGGGCGTATAGTGGGCATGCGGGAGGCCGGGTGGACGTACCGCCGAATTGCTCAACACGTGGGGCGTGAGGTCTCCACAGTACATCGATGTTGTCGCCAGTGGTCGGCGGAAGGTGCACGTGCCCGTCGACCTGGGACCGGACCGCAGCGACGCACGGATGCACGCCAAGACCGTAGGATCCTACGCAGTGCCGTAGGGGACCGCACCGCCACTTCCCAGCAAATTAGGGACACTGTTGCTCCTGGGGTATCGGCGAGGACCATTCGCAACCGTCTCCATGAAGCTGGGCTACGGTCCCGCATACCGTTAGGCCGTCTTCCGCTCACGCCCCAACATCGTGCAGCCCGCCTCCAGTGGTGTCGCGACAGGCGTGAATGGAGGGACGAATGGAGACGTGTCGTCTTCAGCGATGAGAGTCGCTTCTGCCTTGGTGCCAATGATGGTCGTATGCGTGTTTGGCGCCGTGCAGGTGAGCGCCACAATCAGGACTGCATACGACCGAGGCACACAGGGCCAACACCCGGCATCATGGTGTGGGGAGCGATCTCCTACACTGGCCGTACACCACTGGTGATCGTCGAGGGGACACTGAATAGTGCACGGTACATCCAAACCGTCATCGAACCCATCGTTCTACCATTCCTAGCCTGGCAAGGGAACTTGCTGTTCCAACAGGACAATGCACGTCCGCATGTATCCCGTGCCATCCAACGTGCTCTAGAAGGTGTAAGTCAACTACCCTGGCCAGCAAGATCTCCGGATCTGTCCCCCATTGAGCATGTTTGGGACTGGATGAAGCGTCGTCTCACGCGGTCTGCATGTCCAGCACGAACGCTGGTCCAACTGAGGCGCCAGGTGGAAATGGCATGGCAAGCCGTTCCACAGGACTACATCCAGCATCTCTACGGTCGTCTCCATGGGAGAATAGCAGCCTGCATTGCTGCGAAAGGTGGATATACACTGTACTAGTGCCGACATTATGCATGCTCTGTTGCCTGTGTCTATGTGCCTGTGGTTCTGTCAGTGTGATCATGTGATGTATCTGGCCCCAGGAATGTGTCAATAAAGTTTCCCCTTCCTGGGACAATGAATTCACGGTGTTCTTATTTCAATTTCCAGGAGTGTATGTAATCATTTTGACATCCCATGTCGACAACACTCATTACTTCGTGAGAATAAAGAGCTGGTTGTGATACACAAGAACGACGTTTTCTGAATCGGTTTCGGTTATTTGTCAATAAAGCATTTCTTCGAGGTGCGAAAACAGTATATGTTCCAAACTCCTACCATAAATCGACGTTAGTGACATTAGTCGTCATTCAGAGGATTACTGCTATTTTGATCTTGGGTATTGGTGTGACTTGTGCAACTTTCCAGTCTTTAGCTACGGATCTTACGACGAGCGTTCGGTTGTATACTATTGCTAAGTATGGAGCTACTGTATCAGAATACTCAGAAAACAAACCTGACTGGGATATGGGGTTGAACGGAGGCCTTTCCTTTAATGACTTAAGTTGCTTCGCTAGACCGAGAATGTCTATTTTTAAGTTATTCGTGCTTGCAGTATTTCTTGGTGCTACTTTTGCAATAGTTACTTCATCTTCTTGGTGAAGGAATTTCAGAAAACTGTGTTTAGTAACTACGCTTTAGCGGCACTGCCACCTGTAACATCACCAGGCTATCGGTCAGTTAAGGTACTGATTCCGTCACGCGGCTTATGCACGTTGTATATGACCAGAATCTCCTTTTTTTCTGCCAGATTTCGAGACAGGGTTTCGTTGTGGAAACTATTAAAAACATCTCGCGCTGAAGTGCACGTTTTACGTTGTGACAAGACCATTTCACTAACATTCTCCTTCAAATGCTAAAATATTCTGTTGATTCACACTTACATAGGGAGAAATAACCATCGCACGGAAATATTAATGTTGCTTTTCCTTCACGCTATTCGAAAGTGAGACGAACGAGAACTAGTCCCAAAGTGGTTCCACCAAACATACAAAGAAATCATGTAGAAGCATAGACACAAACACACACACACACACACACACACACACACACACACACACACACACACACACACGAACTGTCGGCTGCCATCAGGATCTCTGAATTTCGTGTTGGCCCCTTGACCCGTCTGGAAATGCCGACTCATCACCTCACCACAATGAGTGAGATGTTGAGTTCAAGAAAATGGAAAGAAGGTAGAATTATCTACCTCTGATACTGGACATAAGATTTACCGCAATATTCATTAAAGTATGGCAGTTTACTGCAGAATGACAGTTATTAATTTTTAATGTTAATAATTTACTTTTCCGCTCTGTGTTTTCTAACTAGTCCTTAACTTTGCAATATGAATTACTTAAGAGGTATGCGTTAACTGTCTTTTTAACTACTTGGATTTTAGTTGCCTCTTCAGCCCCCTGGGGCAGTTTATAGTACAGTTTTATTCCCTTGTAGAAAATGCTGTATTGTGTTTTCTGTTTGAATCTTCTTGGTTAATGTGAGTTGTGTCTGGCTCTTGTGCCATGAACATGAATGCTGCTGTTTGTGACCTCGTGTACAGTATATACCGGTAAATATATCTACTCACTTGGTGCAATTAGAATCCCCTGCTGTTAGAGCTCGGTACTATTTTTATTTATTCCACGTATTGCGTACAAAATAATCAAAAAATGATTCCATAGCTAAAGATGGAGTGCATATAGGAATAGTACGCAACAATAAATCATTGTCTGTCACTCACTGACGATACTGCACATTGTGCTGACAGCACTTTCTTGGCCAGAGTATTTTCCGTTCATATTTCATTCTACCTCAGTTGACAGTCAACATTAATTCCGAAAAAATTTCTGTTGGCTATACAATCTAACATCTGGTGGAAAGTCTGGCCATTATAACATTATATGTTATCCTTGACATACATTTATACACACCCCGTGAAGTCACTTGGAAGTATGTCATAAAATAATTGCATACCGATAAGCATTTGTTAATGCTGTAATGAATGTGAATCTCCGTCTCATTCTATGTGTGAAATACTTTATGTCTTCAAAACCAAAAAATATGTGCTTCGCCAGAGACTTTACTAACGAGACAGTATTACCGAAACGACAAAAATCTATATAACTTTCTGTAAAAACAACTTACTTTACGTATTCTCGCCATATTAAGGCGCCCTTTTGTCGTCTTGCTGTCTTTAAATAAGCTTACATGTTTCATGCAAATAGAACGTATTGCTATAACAAGCGGCAATCTGAAATATTATATGAATGCGTAATTAATGTCTTTTCACAGCAATAATTAATTCCATTTATCTAGAATTTTGGAACAGGTTTGCCACCTTTCTTCGTTTCTCTCGCTCGTCTTGGTATTATAATCAATACTTTAATAACCCTATTGTATTCATGCCATGACTAACGGGGAATATTTTCAGTTAAGAAATGTTTCAGGCTTTTTCTTGCAACTAATTTAATAGGAAAACACCACTAACTCTTAAGGGTGAAGTTGGCTATTTTGCTGCTTAAATAATAAAATTCAATTACTCATTTTAATATCTCATTTGCTGTTTCTGACAGAAAAGACAGAACTACAGTGAAAATATAGTCAGTTAGACCGTAAAAATTACCATGGATGTAGTGGAAGAAGGGAAAGAATCCTGATGCCAAAGGAATAAAATGGACAAACCGCGGAGGAGCTAAGGGACTGGACAGCAAATGTGAAGAAATTTTTCTCTTTCAAAATAAATGTGGTGGCAGAAAAGATGGACTACAACTTAGGAAGACGTTTCTGTAACAGCGCATCTGGTGAACACCGTTTGAAAGACAAACGACGGTCAGGGAAAACCAGAACAGAGAAAAAAACTTTTAAAATACGATGGTGACAGGTGATAGTCACTACACGTGGTCACAAAAAGTATACGACAATATGGAGACGAATAGGTGAAACAAGAAATCGTGAGACACGATGACAAAAAAAAATTAGTGATCGTCTCATATCTGTTTACATAGCAATAAAATTTATATTGTTTTCATTTCAGAATGGTATTAGAATTTGAGACTCAAGACGAGCAGCCGAAATGATCATGACATGCCAGAATGACCTTTTATTGGTTAATGCAGCACGGAATCTTTGCCGCTTGTTTCTGCTCTAACGTGAGAAAGGCGAATGATTTACTTAAACACTCCTCGGCAGTTTCAGAACATAACAGGATAAAAATGCAGTTTGTGCGGGAAAGTAGGTTTCTGCCAGATTTTAGTTTGCTTTATCCATTTTAAATGCAATTCTACTAATATACCCCGAGTTCCAAACCATATATTCATTGACTGTTTGATGTTGTTCATAACAGAGGAGAATTTTTTCAGGCATTTTATAAATATACGTCACGAACCTGGGGGAGCGATTTCTCTAAAAGGGAGTGTTATTCGTACAAACTGTGAAATATTTCATTCGAGTTGTGGTTACATAATTAATAAAGGCAGTCGGATTTACCGCTCCCAGTCGATTTTTAGTACGGTAGTCTGCAACCAGTGGGTGAATCGCCATTTTAAATTTTGTACACGCAGTGTTTCTGATTTTTCTGATTCTTTTTTATTGTGAAATTTTACCTAGAGAGTTGTCAGAAACTTGTCAATCATTTCTTTGCTGGTGTAATTAACGATACTAACAATAAGACACTGAAATAAACACAGATAATGTGTCGGGTGAATCAGCACGACTTCTTGCAAAGGTGTCACGTAATCGCGTTTGCTCACACGTCTCGGGTGATAATCAGTTTTCCTTTGTCTCCCATTTATTTAATGAAGAATGAAATAGTACTAACGAGGCGTATTCGTCTGGGGTGGTTGTACTCATTACGGCCACAGATTTTACAACTGAAGAGTAACACATTTCATTCGTACACAACAGCTACGTTTCTTTAATTATGCAAAAATTCAGAGAGCATAGCGACAAAATAGTGTCCCAAAACTATCGTGAAATATCAGTGCATTCATAAACATATGGTTGGTTTGTTCATCTGTGGAAGACATCTGGCTTTTCGTGTGAAAGTCTTTTTCGGACAACACATTAAAAAAAATAAAAAGCAATGAATGGAGGGGGATCAATTACAAACCAATGCATGTACTGCGAAGGTGACTGTGATGGCATTATAATAACTGCAAAATAGAAAATGATACAGTTGAAACAGTACTATTTATTAACGTGCACCAATTTCATTCTCAATCAAAAATTATTTGGTGGCCTAGATAGCAGAATGAGAATAAAAGTTCCTAAGAAGATCTGAGTGTCAGCTACAATACAAATGGCATCTTAACTGCAAATCTTTAACAATTTTTAGGCTCCCTTAAATTTAGATGTGTCACGATATTGTAGACCTAAACACCTTTCAGTGTACTGGAAACACAAAATTGGCCTTATTTGTGCTATAAAAAACAATTTATGCAAACGTTACAATAAACAGAGAAAGGGAAAAGAAAGAATTATTTGTAATAAATATCTTAAACTTAAAAACCAAACTGAATGAATTAAATACAAAATACACCATACAATTTTGACACAGAAATGTCGATGAAATTTGGGGCAGGAAAAGTCTTGTAGCAACATGTTTGAGTACCAAAGAATTTATTATCTAGGGTTGTTACGAAACGCCGTAAGTATGTAATGAGTTTCTTGATGACAAACCGGATTCTGTTGTCTGGATTCGCCATATGGAATGAAAGAAAAGCGAGATAGTCTTCACAACCATTTATTTGTACCGAAGTGATACCAATTAATCTACTTTCTCTTGCCTAAAGCAATCTGCAACTTTGTGTAAAGATTGTGTAAGACTTTCCGGACAACCAGTCTTGTAATAAGTTGGTGTCTGACTACGTCTATTGTTCAGCGCATACTGAAAGGCTTCGTCACACCTCAAGCCAGGTGCTTGACTGCAACTTTGTAGTCGTTACTGGATGTAGAGGCAATGTAAGACATCTTGCAGCGTTCTGCTGGCATTGCTTAGTGAGGGTCTTGTTTTGCTCCTGTGCGAGCCTCTTTCTCTCCGAATAAATATTGCAACCTACATCCTTCTGAATGTAATTATTGTAATTTGATTATCTACAAAACATGTAACTGAAGCTTTGTCGATTTCTGTTTTCGTTCTCACATGAATGGTGTTGATGTTATCGAAAGGTTTTTTTACGTAGAAATGAGTAAAACTACTTATCTACAAATTGTCACAGTTGTAGAAGCATTCCTGGATAAATAAAGGCCTTCAGTCTAAACCAAGATAAGAGACAAGTTGCTTGTTTTGTAAATTGGGCATTGAAGTTTCGATAAAATCTCGTAAATAAGATATTTAATGTGCATCCATGTTGTTGCTGGTCCTGGTCTTCACTCAGAAGGCTGATTTGATGCAGCTCTCCATGCTACAGTATCCTCTGCCAGCCTCTTTCTCTCCGAATAACTATTGCAACCTACATTCTCCTGAATCTACTTACTGTGTTCATCTATTCGTCTCTCTCAACGATTTTTACTATCCATAGTTCCCTCTAATCCTGAATTGGTGATCCCTTGACGTCAGAGAATGTGTCCTGTCAGCCGATTCCTTCTTTTGGTCAAACTGTGCCACAAACTTATAAGACTCCCCAATTCCGTTCAGTACCTCCTCATTAGTTAAGTTAGGTGATCTACCCATCTACTCTTCAGCATTCTTGTGCAGTACCGCATCTCGAAAGCTTCTGTTATCTTTTTGTCTGACTACTTATCGTCCAAATTTCACTTCCATACATGGCTATCCTCCAGACAAATACTTTTAGAAAAGACTATCTAACACTTAAATCTTTTTTAGATGTTAAAAAATTTCTCCTCTTCGGAAATCCTTTTCTTGCCATTGCCAGTCTACATTTTATATCCTCTCTACTTCGGCCATCATCAGTGACTTTGCTTCCCGAATAGCAAAACTCATCTACTACTTTCAGTGCCTCTTTCCTAATATAATTCCCTCAGCATCACCTGATTTCAATTCGAATGCCTTCCATATCCTTCTTTTGCTTTTGTTGATGATCATCTTATATCGTCCTTTCAAGATAACGTCCATTCCGTTCAACTGCTCTTCCAAGTCCTTTTCTGGCTCTGACAGAATTCCTATGTCATCGGCAAACCTCAAAATTTTTATTTCTTTTCCCTGATCTTTAATTACTAGTCCATATTTTTGTTTGGTTTCCTTTACTGTTTGTTCACCGCACAAATTTAACAGCATCACGGGTCGGCTACAACCGTTTCACTACCTTCTCAACCACTGCTTCCCTTTCATGCCCCTCAACTCTTGTAACTGCGGTCTGGTTTACTGTGTCAGTTGTAAATAGCCTTTCGCTCCATGTATTCTGCGCCTCCTACCTTCCTAATTTCAAAGAGAGTATTACAATCAACACCGTCAAAGGCTTTCTCTCAGTCTACAAATGCTAAATATGTAGGTTTGTCTTTCCTTAAACTATCTCCTATGGTAAGTCGTAGGATCAGTATTGCTTCGCGTGTTCCTACATTTCTCCGTAATCCAAACTGATCTTCCCCGATATCAGCTTCTACCAGTTTTTCCGTTCTTCTGTAAAGAATTCGTGTTAGTATTTTGCAACGATGACTTATTAAACTGATAGTTCTGTAATTTTCACAACTGTAAGCAATCGCTTTCTTTAGAATTGCAATTATTACATTCTTCTTGAAGGCGGAGGGTATTTCGCCTGTCTCATACACCTTGCATACCACTTGGAAGAGTTTTGTCACGAGGTAAATCCATAGTGATTTTTTTATCAGGCAAGTCATTGTTTTAAAATGTTGATAGACGACATACTTATAAAATCGTAAATTCTATCCAAAATTTTATTCTTAAAACTACGTCATCGGTAATTAACATTGATTACTTACAAACCGAAAGCAGTTAACATAGGTTAGCATAGACTTACCACAAATTCGGAGTAGGTATTAGAATCCATGGAGAAGAAAAAAAAACTTTGAGGTTCGCCGATGACATTGTAATTCTGTCAGACACATCAAAGGACTAGGAAGAGCAGTTGAACGGAATGGACAGTGTCTTGAAAGGAGGGTATAAGATGAACATCAACAAAAGCAAAACGACGATCATGGCATGTAGTCGAATTATTAGGGTGACGCTGAGGGAATTAGATTAGGAAATGAGACACTTCAAGTAGTAAAGGAGTTTTGCTATTTGGAGAGCAAAATAACTGATGATGGTCGAAGTAGGATATAAAATGTAGACTGGCAATGGCAAGGAAAGCGTTTCTGAATAAGAGAAAATTGTTAACATCGAGTATAGATCTAAGTGCCAGGAAGTTGTTTCTGAAAGTATTTGTATGGAGTATAGCCATGTATGGAAGTGAAACATGGACGATAAATAGTTTAGACAAGAAGAGAATAGAACCTTTCGAAATGTGGTGTTACAGAAGAATGCTGAAGATTAGATGGGCATATCACATAAGTAATGAGGAGGTATTGAATAGAATTGAGGAGAAGAGGAGTTTGTGGCACAACTTGACCAGAAGAAGGGATCGGTTGGTAGGACACACTCTGAGGCATCAAGGGATCACCAGTCTAGTATTGGAGGGCAGCGTGGAGGGTAAAAATCGTAGAGGGAGACCAAGTGATGAATACACTAAGCAGATTCAGAAGGATGTAGGTTGCAGTAAGTACTGGGAGATGAAGAAGCTTGCACAGGATAGAGTAGCATGGAGAGCTGCATCAAACCAGTCTCAGTACTGAAGACCATAACAACAACAACCACGGATTACTTGCTGGGCGAGTTAAACTAATATTACTGTGAAACCTCTCAAAACCAGAAATTTAAACACTCCAAATTTTTTCACTTAATGGTGCTAAGATTTGTATTACAAACTTCTGGAATAATAAAGGATAGGATGCCCATAAGTGTTCACCTTGACAGCAAAACACTTTATTTGATACAGTACATGAAACATCCGTTATACTACATGTGTCTTTACTCATTAAGTTTTGAACATTTAATACAATAGTACATTCCAAAATTTAAGGTACTTCAACATGTGCACCCCACGAAACACGCGAAACATCAAGCTGATATTCAGTCTCTTACCACACATTATGCAACATGTCTGGTGTCATTGTGCCTGTGGCATCTCTTATGCCTGGTAACAATGTCGCAATATCAAGAACTGCTTTTTTGCACACAATATCTGTCAGATGCCTCAAAGAAAGAAATCTAAGGAACTAATTTCAAGAGATCTCGATGGCCATTGAATTGGGTCGTCTCCGCCAATCCACCTGTAGGGAATGGTTTCATTAAGAAAATCGCGGTTTTCTAGAGCCCAATGAGCGGCAGCGCCATCTTGCTCAAAGGTGATAGTGTATTGCGTTTCCTGTAGATGGGGAACGGCATAATTCACCAACATGTCTAGATAAACATATCCACGTGCATTGCTTTCAAACAAGAAAAATGGGCCATTCACTCGATCGTATATTAACCCACATCACACATTAATCTATGAACTGTCCCGAATGTGTTCTTGTACGACATGAGGATTTTCCAATCCGTAGATCTGGACAGTATGGTGGTTAACTGAACCACGGACAAGAAATATTGCTTCATCGGAAAAACACACACCTTTCAAAACATCGTTGTCCTCATCCTATCAGTTCAGCTTATCCATTGAAAATTTCTTACGTTTTGGGTGATCATCTGGTTGTACAGTTGTAATTCCTTCACTATTTGGACCTTGTACGCATACAGTTTAACACGTTTGTGAACCACTTTTTGCACTGTACTCTTTAGCACGTGAAGCACCGACGAAGTTTGCCTAATCGATTTCTGTGGCAACCTCGTGAATACTGTTTGAACTGCCTACACAGTCTCCTCCGTAACAAATAATCTTCCACTGTTTGTCCGTTTCTGACTCGACACCGTTACTAAAAAAAGTTCCATTCTTGTCCTCAGTAACTAGACGTCAGGTTCTTTCTTTTCATAGCGGGACACAAACTTCCGCTGCGCAGTTATCGATGTTCCGCTACATACACATTGAGTTTTCTCCGGAAGGAAGCAGTTTTTACGAAGTATCATAAACAGTGCTCTTTGTGGCGAAAGTGTTGAATGAGACACAACTGCACAGAAAATTCATGGTTTCATGTGTTACCATCATAAATACAATTAATATTTAATCTCGAAATCGTTTAAAACATTTCTGGACACCCTGTATAACAACCTCAAAGATTAATCTAGGATTCAGAATAATATCAAATTAATTTTATTGATCTATTACTACAGCACTTAAACGATGATGAGGATGGGTCTTAGCATTTCTGCCATCACAGTGCCAGAAAAATTCACGTGAAAATTCGTAAGGGATACATCTTAACATTTTTATTTGCTAAAATAATTATTCATATTGACGTGATTAGCAACAACGAATTTTCGTTCAGGAACGTATTTAGGATCTTTGTCTGAGTCGTAGTTACCGACATCATTCTCGGATTTCTACAAATCTTCCTTCAAAAGTAGCCTCCTGGCATTAACACAGTACACGTAATTACTACTGGCAGCCATGTTTTTGGCAATTGCCACTTTTTAGAGGTACACGTCCTAACAAGCTTGCCACTAGTGATAATCGGAATACAGAAACAGAGCTGCTATTTCTTTGTTATCTTGGAACTATCAACTACTATAATAAAGCATTCACGTACCATATTTTACATCCAATAATTCTCTCTCTCTCTCATCGAATGCACTTACCATTGTTTACCGACAAGATCTTCAAAGGGGAATCAGATCCCTGACCAGCTACCCAGAGTAATGTTCTTCGTGGTTTCCCCTACATCGGTTAACACGACTACTGGGATGGCTTCTTCAGAAAGACTACTTTTTCCTCTCTATTCGTGTCTTAAACAAGCTTGTGTTCCGTCTGCATTGATCCAGTACTCCATCCTTCAAACTGACTCCAATTTTTGTTGTTAAGCGCAAAGGGAAATACATCCTTTATTCATACTAGTGGAACTAATTTCCCAATGTTGTCAATGAACTGTCGTTTTTGTAACTATACTGTATTGTTGCTATGAACAATCTTAACAGTCCTGGCTCCACGAGATATTTTGGAGTGGTTTAGAATTTTATCCACGACACTGGTGCTCCAGTTGGAAAGCACTGCCTTTCGTTCTCTTAGTCTGAGCAATATTATGTTCTTCATGATGTGTAGCTGCTTTACAATACCATAAACGTAGGTATTTTCTGACTACTTTTCAAATCTAGTATGAACGTTCAGATGATAATGAGTATGCCAGGCCATTAAACGTTGCCTATTTATCTTTTTCTCTATGTCGCTGATGTTCTGCGTTCACATAGAGTCCAGATGGGTGTACGAGTAAATAGGTGCAAAAATGAGAAACACCTCACACACACAACCCGAAAATTATAGTGCAGTTCAGGTTACACAATAATTAGGCAGTGGTGCTACTGAAGATGTGAGGCCGTCAGAATGATTCAGCCATTATCATTATGTGAACCTATGAATACTAGAAGTTTGAATAACTACTTGTGTAACACTTTGATTACCTGAATTTCTTTGGATAAGAATATATTGGATACGCTTTGTTAGGTGAGAAATAGCTTTTAGGTCATTTTAAGAAGCTTTATGAAAAAAAATGATTATTTGGCATTGATGTCCTGGAGTCCCCACCTGGGGAAGTTCGGACGTCGAGTTGCAAGTATTTACAGTTTCCGTCACGTTGGTCGACTTGTCTGTCGATAGTGATGAAGACAACACTACACCCAGTCCGCGAGCGGAGATAATCTCTGGCCCGGCCGGGAATCGAACCCAGGTTCTCTGCATAGCAGTCAGACGCGCTGACTACTCAGCTAAGTAGACGGGTGCTTTATAAATGTGTAGGAAAAGCGAAAATCCATTGGTTACGCTTAACTGGTGTAAATGGGAAATTAGTAATGTGGAAGGCATGGAAACTTATATGACATAGATCCACGCAATAATGAATTATTTCTTTATGAAGTAGGTAATAACAGAGAAATTGAAATTCCAGATGTTGCTAGCAACTAATTTTAGAAATTCAGTCTTTAATTCGAGTACTTTAATTTCGGCTCACTCTATCGTCTATTTTCTTTTTTAACCACTGTTGATGGTGCACTGTGGTCCAGGATAACTTTTTGTATCAAAGTTGTTGCACCGAATACCCCTAACAGTGAGACCAAAAACGATTTTTCAAAGTACATTAATCACAATATTTAAAATACAACGTTTAATCAATGTAAAACTATTGTAATACGTGACACTAGGTCGCAGTGTTTGGAGGTAATAGCAGAAACCAGTGTTTGTTCGATTCGGATATGCTACCATAGACTGTGTGAAAAGTAAGAAATCTGCCATTGTTTGGGACTGGAAACAGACCTGAAGCTTGACTTCTGTTTGTTGCAGAATCCTTGAACATATTATCAGTTCGAAAACATTAAACTTTCCTGAGAGTAAGAAGCTTATGTCCACGAATCAGCATGGTTCTAGAAAGCATCGGTAGTGCTAAACTCAGCTTGCCCTTTTCTCGCATGATATACTGAGAACTATGGATGAAGGGCAACGGACAGATTCCATACTTCTAGATTTCCGGAAAGCATTTGACACGGTGCCACACTGCAGGCTATTAACGAAGGTACGAGCATATGGATATGCGAGAGACTCGAAGACTTCTTGAATAACAGAACCCAGTATGTTGTCCTCGACAGCGAGTGTTCATCAGAGAAGGGTATCGTCAGGTATGCCATGTAAGTGTGATAGGACCGCTGTTGTTCTATGTATACATACGCGATTTGGCGGAAAGGGTGGGCAGCAATCTGCAATTGTTTGCTGATGATGCCGTGGTGTACGTTGAGTAACTGCAGGAAGATATAAGACGACTTAGACAAATTTTCTAGTTGACGTGATGATTGGCAGCTAACCCTACATGTGGAAAAATGTAAATTAATACTGATGAGTAGGAAGAACAAACCTGTAATGATCGGATACAGTGTTACTAGTGTCCTGCTTGACTCAGTCAAGTCGTTTAAAAATCCGCCCGTAACGTTGCGAAGCGATATGAGGTGGAACGAGCATGTGAGAACTGTGGTAGGAAAGGAAAATGGTCGAATTCGGTTTATTGGGAGAATTTTAGAGAAGAGTGGTTCACCTGTAAAGGAGACCGCTGTAGGAGTACTACTCGTGTGGTTGGGAGCCGTAGCAGGTCGGAATGGAAGCCGTTCATAGGCAGGCTGGTAGATTTGTTACCGATAGGTTTGAACAACACTTAAGTATTAGGGAAATGCTTCGGGAACTCAAATGGGAATTCCTGGTGAGAAGGCGACGCTCTTTTCTAGAAGCACTACTGAGAAAATTTAGAGAACCACCATTTGGAGCTCATTGCTAAATGATTCTACTGCCGCCAGTATACATCGAGCGTAAAGACCACGAACGGCTCATACGGAGGTGCACAGACAGTGGTTTCTCCCCCCCTCTATTTGCGAGTGGAACAGGAGGGGAAATGACAAATAGTGGTACTGGGTACCTTCCGCCACGCACCGTATGGTGTGTAGATGCAGATGGACACTTATCCCTCAAATCTACGGTAAATAAAAAAACTCTGAGTTAAATTTCGAGTAAACATCGTAATGAACCATACTCACTGACATTAAGATAAGTGCATGTAGTAACTGGCATCGCCAACGTTCAAAAACCCCACGGTTGTGACTCGAGGCCTTGTCTGCGGAGCTTGAACTCACGATAGGATTTTAAGTAAAGTCTTTGGCATGAAAATAACTAACTAGGGGACAGTCGCAGACCGGTGCAAAACAGTTCTTTCTTTCAATTAAAGTTCATAAAGATTATTTGCAAATCTTGGTAACTACAGCGTGAAATGAATGCAAGATGGTAGAGTCCGTATGGTTGATGAGACAAGATGACACTGTAGCTTATAGTTTCAAATAAAAATGTTTATTTTTCCGTAACACAAGCCACTTTGAAGCCGATAGCTATTGAGATGGCTATGCAAAATGGCAGGCAATCTACACAGTAATTCACTAATATCCCTCTAAATGAAGACCAAAGTTCATTTTCTAGGCCTATCACTTCTCTTACCGCGATATCCGACGAAAACATCATAGGTCACAACATAAAATGCTTCCAAAGGCTGACTTCTCTCGGAAAACCATTTCGAGTCTGCGGCGGTGTACCGCCCAGAAACTTGTTTTGCTCTCCCCTCACATGAAGTCTTCACTCCACCGTCTCCCAGGACATGTTCATTCCTCTATCTCTCAGGACGTAGCGTCCTTCTTTCATTCCCAAGTAACTAATCTCGTACATCCCTCCAGTTCTGTACAAGGAGATATCTAGCCTGTCGTTGGCTGGGGATTTGTACTGCCACCTTTCCAACAGCGCTGTTACTACCGACTAATCTTAACAAAGTAAATTTACGGTTTTCGAAACTAATGGCCGGTTTACATAAATGATGCTTTCCATGAAGCTCGCGCGGCAGTTTGATGTTATTAACGGGTAAATAAATTATTTCTTATATAATGTTGAAATTATTGGTTTGGACGTCACTGACCTAGTCATTTCATAAACAGTAAAGTAAACCTCAGCAAATTACAGAATACTCTACGGCATTTATCGCGAACATCTCGCCCAGCGCGAAGTCCCAAGCGACTGAAAAAAGCGCAGGTGACTTCTCTATATAAAGAACGGAGCCGCAAAATTATTATTTTTGCTGCATAACTCTAGAACGTTTTTGAGTTGGAATGTAAAAAATTTCTTTGAGACGGTAAAGCTTCTGTCCACGATTCAGCACGATTATAGAAAGCGTCGCTAATGCGAAACTTAGCTTGCCCATTTCTCAAGTGGATGAAGCGCAGCAGGCAGATTCCATATTCCCAGATTTCAGAAAATCGTTTGACATTGTGTCCCATTGTAGACTGTTAACGAAGGAACAAACAAATGGAGTGTGTTCGCAGATGTGTTAGTGGCTCGAAGACTTTCTAAGTAACAGAACAGTTGCAGTCGACGGCGAGTGTTCATCAGGGACAAGGGTATCGTTAGGAATGCCCCAGGGAAGTGTGATAGGACCGCTGTTATTTTCTGTACACATAAATGATCTGGCGGAGAAGGTGGGCAGCAATCTGCGGTCGTTTGCTGATGATGCTGTGGTGCACGGGAAGGCGTCGTCGTTGAGTACTCTAGGAGGATGCAAGATAACTTAGACAAAATATCTAGTTGCTGAGTTGAGTCGCAGCTAGGTCTAAATGTAGAAAAACGTAAGTTAATGCAGATGAGCGGGAAGAACAAACCCGTAATGTTCCGATGAACTATTGTCGTGCTTGACACAGTCACGTGATTTAAATATTTGGGTGTAACGTTGCAAACCAATATGAAATGAAACGAGTACGTGGGGATTGTAGTAGGGAAGCCGTATGGTTGACTCCGGTTTATTGGGAGACTTAGAAAAGTGGGGTTCGTCTGTAAAGGAAACTTCATATAGTAAACTAATGCGACAAATTCTTGAGTATTGCTCGACTGATTGGGGTCCGCGCCAGGTCGCAATAACGGAGGCCAACGAAGCAATTCAGAAGCGGACTGCTGGATTTGTTAACGCTAGATTCGAACAAAGCGAAAATATTGCGGAGATGCTTCGGAAACTCAAATGGGAGTACCTGGAGGGAAGGCGGCGCTCTTTTCGAGGAACACTACTGAGAAAATTTTGAAAATCTGCATTTTAAACCGACTGCAGAACTATTTACTGCCACTAATGTACATTTCACGTAAGGACTACGAGAATAAGGATAAAATAGGGCTCTTACGAAGGCATACAGATGTCGTTTTTCTCTCATTCTGTTTGCTCGTGGAACAGGAAAGGAAGTGACCATTATTAGTAGAAGGTACCCACCGCCACGCCCCGTGCTTTGGCTTGTGGGTTGTATGTGTTGACGTAGATGTATTAGCAGAGATTTACGCAAGAATCCTGCACAGCTCTTAATTTTGCTTAGTACATGTAGGTCAGAGAAAACATGGTTCGTAATATTGCATGCTGTAGTGTTTTTTCACGTGTTATTCCGTGTGTCTGAGTAGAATATCTATCTAGCTGTTGGTAACAAGCCGGCCGCTGTAACCGAGCGGTTCTAGGCGCTTCAGTCCGGAACCGCACTGCTGCTATAGTCGCAGGTTCGAATCCCGCCTCGGGCATGGATGTGTGTGATGTCCTTAGGTTAGTTAGGTTTAAGTAGTTCTAAGTCTAGGGGACTGATGACCTTATATGTTAAGTCCCATAGTGCTTAGAGCCATTTGAACCTTTTTGTTGGTAACATTTCCCATGTGGCTCAATAGACGGGTGCAAGCCTTTCAATCGGACTCCACTTCGGCGACTCGCGTATCCCTAATCTGCCCCAACCAGGCAAAGGAGACCTACAATCTAACGGGGAATCAGTTCCTGGCAACTCCTCATATCGTTGAGAGGTAAAGGATAGATTAAAGATAGATTGCCGCGCGGATTGGCCGCGCGGTTTGACGCGCCATGTACGGCTTGCGCGGCCCCTCCCGCCGGAGGTTCGAGTCCTCCCTGGGGCATGGGTGTGTTTGTTGTTCTTAGCATAAGTTAGTTTAAGTAGTGTGTAAGTCTACGGACCGATGACCTCATCAGTTTCTTCATAGTTTAAGTAGTGCGTAAGTCTAGGGACCGATGACCTCAGCAGTTTGGTCCCTTAGGAATTCACACACATTTGAACATTCGAAAGACAGATTGAAAATTTCCGTGGCCGTGTCAGAATTCGGTCCCGTGACCTCTCGGTTTCCATCCACGTGCTTTATCACGAACTTGGAATCTCCAGTTTGGCTGTTTTAAGTAAGTACCCAATACGTGCCTGTGTGGGTTTTCCTCGTCGAGTTGTCTAGGCCAGAAAATCCGGACCTCTCGCCGCTAATCCTGTCTGCGCCAGCTCAGTGCAACAGACAGCGCTGAGCCGTCCGCGTTTGGATTTTTCTTTTCCCATTCATACACATTCATACAGCGAGTTTTTCTTCAGCCTTTCCTGCATGTAGAAAACTTTACTCACCTCGCTAAGCCCCTTCTAGCTGTACCGGACGCTCACACCTAAGACTCACTCAGATGAGTATACTGTGTTCAAGCACCATGAATGGCCTCGCAGTAAACAATTTATTGTCAAATAGCCAACACGGGTTCGGAAAATGTTGTTCTTGTGAAAAATCACCAGCTCCTTATTCTCACGAAGTATTGAGTGCCGCCGACAGGGCCTGTCAAACTGAATCCACATTTTTAGATTTCCAAAATATTTTTGATACCGTTCCTCACGAGCGACATCTAATCAAATTCCATGCCTTTGAAATACCGTCTAAGTTGTGCGACTGCATTCGTGATTACCTTTCACGAAGGCACAGTTCGAAGTAGTTGATGGAAAGGAGTAAAACAGAAGTATTATCTGGCGTCTCCAAGAGATTGTTATAGGCCTGCTGTTGTTCCTGATTTACAGTACATAAACGATTCGGGACACAATATGAGCAGTCCTCTTAGGTTGTTTGCTGATGGTTCTGACACTGCCCGTCTTTTAAAGTCATCAGATTAACAAATCAATAGCAAAATGGTTTCGACAAGATATCTGTATGGTGCGAAAAGTGGCAGTTGACACCAAATAATGGAAAGTGTGAAGTCATTCATGTGTGCACTAGAATCAATCAGTTAAATTTCGGTTACACAATAAATCACATAAATGTAAAGGCTGTAAATTCAATTTAGTACTCAGGGCTACAGCTACGAATAATTTGAATTGGAACGATGACATAGATAATGTTGTGGGGAAAACAAACCAAAGACTGCGATGTATTGGCAGTACACTTAGAAAATGCGTCCTTTATATATTCATTTTCCTAATTGTTTATGTGTTCATCAAAAGATACATTCAATGAAGATTTAATTCTTATAAAAAATATACTCAGGTGAAAAAAGTCATGTGATAGTGCTACGCACATATACAGGTGGCAGTAGTATCGCGTACACAAGGTACAGAAGGGCAAAGCATTGGCGGAACTGTCATTTGTATTCAGGTGAGTCATGCGAAAAGGTCTGCGGCGTGATTATGGCCACATGACGGAATTAACAGACCTGAAAGGTGGAATAGTAGTTGGAGTTGGACGCATGGGACATTCCATTTCGGAAATCGACAGGGCATTCAATATTCCGAGATCCACAGTGTCAAGAGTGTGCCAAGAATACCAAATTTCAGACATTACCTCTCACCACGAACAACGCAGTGCCCGAGGTGCTTCACTTAACGACCAAGAACAGAGACGTTTGCTTAGAGTTGTCAGTACTAACAGACAAGCAACACAGCGTGAAACAATCACAGAAATCAGTGTGGAACGTACGACGAACGCATCCGTTAGGAAATTGCCAGAAACCTGACGTTAATTAACTATGGCAGCACATGACCGACGCGAGTGCCTTTGCTAACAGCACGCCATCACTAACTCTCTTGGGTTCGTGACCACATCGGTTGGAACTCAGACGCCTGGGAAACTGTGACCTGGCCAAGTGAGTCCAGATTTCAGTTGGTAAGAGCTGATGGTAGGCTTCCGGTGTGACACACACCACATGAAGCCATGTACTCCAGCTGTCAACATAGCACTGTGTAAGCTGTTGGTGGTACCATAATGGTATGGGCTGTGTTTACATGGGATGGACTGGATCTTCTGGTTCAACTGGAAATGGTTACGTTCGGCTGCATCGAGATCATTTGCAGCCATTCGTGGACTTCATGTTCCCATAAAAACGATGGAGTTTTTGTGAATGACAATGCTCTGTGTCACCGAGCTACAGTTGTTCGCGATTGGTCTGAAGAACAGTCTGGACAATTCAATTGAATGATTTGGCCACCCAGATCGCCCAATATGAATCATATGGAATGTTTATAGGACATATTCGAGAGGTTAGCTAGTACACAATGTCGTCCACCAAGAACACTTTCGCTATTATGGATGGCTATAGAGGCAGCATGGCTCATTGTTTTATCAGAGAATATCCAATGGCTTGTTGAGTCTATGCAACGTCGAGTTTTATCACTACCCTCGGCTAAGGAGCCCTGACATAATATGAAGAGGTATCCCATGACTTTTGCAACTAAGTCTATTAAACAATTTAGGTAGAAGAAAGGCAAACTAATGTTTGTTCCATTTGTAGATTCGAAGAAAGCTTATGGCAATATTAAAGGAATAAAGACTTTGAAATTCTGAAGTTAGCAAAGATAAAGTACGGAGAGCAAAAGTTGTCTGCAATTTGTTCATAAACCAGATTGGAGTAGTAAGGGTTCAAGGACATGAAAGGTAAGTCGTGTCTGAGAAGGGCGTTAGCCACGATTGTAGCCTATCCCCAATATTATTCAGTTGTGCAAGCAGTGAAGGAAACCAACAAGGAAGTTGCAACTCGTATCTACTTGAAATTATTTAATTGGTTTCACCCTACAATTTTTAAGACCCCCAACCTCCCACCCACGCACATCCACTTCGTTTAATACGGAATTCACCATTCTTTGACACCGATCACTTCTTTTTTCCTCAGTTCGATTCGGAATCTCCTCTCTAACTATCCGATCTATACAGTTGATCTTCAGCACCCTCCTGTCGCACTACATATCGAAACGTTTTTGTCTCTTCGTGTATGAAGTTTTTATCTTACACGCTTCTCCTCCTTACAAGCCTACACCCCAGACATATACCTCTAGATAAGACTTCCTAAACATTTAAAATTATATTCGATGTTAACGAATTTCTCATTTTCAGAAACGTTTTTCTCGCTGTTGACAGGCTGTATTTAACATACATTATTTTCTAATCTAATCCCTCAGCATCACCTGATTTTATTAAACTATGTCTTCTTACTCTTGGTTTACTGTTGCTTTTAATTCATTTTATGACTTCAAAAATGGCTCTGAGCACTATGGGACTCAACATCTTAGGTCATCAGTCCCCTAGAACTTAGAACTACTTAAACCTAACTAACCTAAGGACATCACACACATCCATGCCCGAGGCAGGATTCGAACCTGCGACCGTAGCAGTCCCGCGGTTCCGGACTGCAGCTCCTAGAACCGCACGGCCACCGCGGCCGGCTTTATGACTTCATTTCAAGTCAGTGTCCATTCTTTTCAAGTGTTATGAAAAGTCCTTTGCCGTCTCTGATAGAATTACAATGCCTCTTGGAAGCCAATATAAGTTAGAATTATGTTAAAACACGTATCTCGTACGGAATGTAACAATGAAGTGCAAAAAAAGCCTAATCAGAAGTAAAGTTGTCCCTAATATCTCCCGGATAAATAAATAAATAAATAAAATAAATCGATGAAAATTTTATTTTATACTTCCAAATAAGCTGGCAATATGGTGCAAGTTCAAGGCCAATAAATAAAATAATCCTTAGTCGTGTATTATCTTCCAAGCCATTGTACTGACGGATGGACTGTACGTCTGGTTCATTCCATGTACATAAAGCCTTATATCGTGAGCAACAAGAAATGACAGTCACACTGATAAGATTGAGAAATCTGCTTGAACTGTAAATGACACCTTATTAGCACGACTATACTGCCTTCGTCATAAGAATAAACATGATGTAAACATTATGGTGTGTATTTTAATTGTGTTTCGTTTCACGTGGAGCGGAATCCAAGCTGTGTCAGGTTTAGTGAAGTACGATAATACAGATACGTTTTATCGTATGCGTTACGTGCATATCAAGCCTGTGATAGTAGGAGAAACAGCTTCACCGGCGCATTTAACATGAACAGTACTGGCCAGCCAGCTAATCTGCACTGATGCGAATATTTGCGGTTAAGACATAAGAAGCGATGAGCAGACAAATAATCATTTGACTTTTAAACAAAATGAAATATTAAATGCCAAAATATGGTTGTACGCTTCGTAGGGGAACAGACGAAAAACATAGGAAGCCCTCATTCTTAGCTAACCTAGTACTGCAACTAAAAACAAGAATGATGAAAATTCCAACACAGGGTAATTTTTCTGCGTGAGATATATGTGACGTAAAAGAGTATTGCCGTAGATTTCACCGTGTAGTTGTATATCGAATTCACTGAAGGTGTAAATTACAGTCAGTAGTCTGGTAATCTCTGAACTCGTTCGATATCCGATTTCGAGGAATACAATTCAGTACTGGAAACGTCATCTGCTACGTTGATAACCAGGCGAACAACAACAGAATCCGGCTAACCATTTAAGCGTCACATGTTCTTCTTGTGTGACGTGCTGTATGGTTAAATGATGATGGTATCCCCTTGTGTAAAATATTCCTGAGGTAAAATAGTCCCACATTCGGATATCCGCGCGTGAACTACTCAGGAGGATGTCTTTATCAGGAAAAACACAACGGGCGCTCTACGGATTGGAGCGTGGAACCTCGGGTATCTTAATCGGGCAGACACGCTACAAAATTTTTAAAAGGGAAGTAGATAGGTTACAGTTAGATATAGTGAGAATTAGTGAAGTTTGGTGCAGGAGGAACAGGACTTCTGGTCAGGTGAATATGGGGTTATAATGAATAAGAAAATAGCCCCTCCGATAAGCTACTATGAACGACATAGTGGACGCATTATTGTAACCAAGGTAGACACGAAGCCGACTCCCACCACAGTATTACAATTTTTAATGCGAACTGGATCCGCAGATAATGAAGAGATTGAAAATAATGTATAATGTGATAAAAGAAATTATTTAGATACATAAAGGAAACGAAAATATAGTAGTCGTGTGGGACTGTAATTCGATAGTAGGAAAAAGAAGAGAAGGAAAAATAGTAGTTGAATATGGACTAGGGGAAAGAATTGAACGAGGTAGCCGCCTGGTAGAATTTTGGACAGAGCATAATTTAGGACTTGATTAAGATCCATAAAAGAAGGTTGTACACGTGGAAGAAACCCGGAGATACCCGAAGGTTTCAGATTGATTACATAATGGTAAGACAGAGATTTCGGAACCAGATTTTAAGTTATAAGATATTTCCACGGGCAGCTGTGGATTTTGACTGCAGATTAAAACTGACGAAATTGTAAAAAGGTAGAAAACGAAGGAGATCGATAAAGTGAACGAACCAGAGGTTGCTGAGAGTTTCAGATGAAGCATTATGGAACGAGTGACGAGAATAGGGGAAAAGAGTACAATAGAAGAAGAATGGGTAGCTTTGAGAGATGAAACAGTGAAGGCAGCAGAGGATCAAATAGGTAAAAAGACGGGGCCGAGTAGAACTTTGGGCGACAGAAGAGATACTGAATTTAATTGACGGAAGGAGAAAATATAAAAATGCAGTAAATAAAGCAGGCGAAAGGGAATACAAACGTCTAAAAAATGATGTTGATAGGAAGTACAAAATGGCTAAGCAGGAATGGCTAGAGGACAAATGTAAAGATTTAGAAGTATGTATCACTAGGTGAAAGATAGATACCGCCAACTGGAACATTAAAGAGGCAATTCGAGAAAGGAGAAGCAGCTCTGTGAATATCAAGAGCTCAGATGGGAAACCAGTCCCAAGTAAAGAAGGAAAAACTGAAATGTGGAAGGAGTATATAGAGGCTCTTTACAAGGGAGAGGTACTTGAGGGCAATATTATAGAAATGAAAGAGGATATAGATGAAGATGAAATGGGAGAATACTGCGAGAAGAATTTGACAGAGCACTGACAAACCTAATTCGAAACAAGTCCACGGAAGTAGACGACATTCCTTTAGATTTACTGACAGACCCTGGGGAGCCAGACATCTGGTGAGCAAGAAGTATGAGAATGGCGAAATACCCTAAGATTTCAATAATAATATATTAACTCCAAGTCCAAAGAAAGCAGGCGCTGACAGGTGTGAATATTACCAAACTGTCAGTTCACTAAGTCATGCTGCAAAGTACTAACGCGAATTCTTTGGAGAAGAATGGAAAAATGTGGGCACGCGCGAGGCAGTACTGATGCTATGATTTATCTTACAAGATATGTTAAGGAAAGGTAAACCTACATTAATAGTATTTTCAGACTTAGAGAAAACTTTTGACAACCTTGACGGGAATACCCTCTGTGAAATTCTGAAGGTTGCAGGGGTAAAATACAGGGATCAGACGGCAGTTATAAGGATCGAGAGGCATGAAAGGGAAGCAATGGTTGAGAAGGGAGCGAGACACGGTTGTAGCCCATCCCCGATATTACTCAGTTTGTATTTTGAGCAAGCAGTAAAGAAACGAAAGCAAAATTGAGAGTAGGAATTGAAGTCAAGGGAGAAGAAATATAATCATTGAGTTTTGCCGATGACGTAATTCTGCAAGAGACAGCAAAGGATTTGGAAGAGCAGTTGAACGGAATGGACAGTGTCTTGAAAGGAGTATGCAAGATGAAAATGAATTACAGCAAAACGATGATAATGAAATGTAGTCGAATTAAATCAGGTGACGCTGAGGGAATTAGATAAGGGAACGATACAAAGCTGCACATGAGTTTTGTTATTTCGGCAGAAAAGTAGCTGATGATGGCTGAAGTAGAAATGATATAGAATGTAGACTGGCAATAGCAAGAAAAACGTTTCTGAACAAGAGAAATTTGTTAACATCGAATATAGAGTTAAATGTCAGGAAGTCTCTTCTCAAAGCATTTGTATGGACTGTAGCCATGTATGGGAGTGAAAGGTGGACGATAAACAGTTTCGCCAAAACGAATATAGAATCTTTCGAGACGTGCTGCTGCTGAAGAATGCTGAGTATTAGATAGGTAGATTACGTAACTAATGAGGAGGTATTGAATGAAACTGGGAGAAAAGAAATTTATGGCACATTCCTACTAGAAGAAGGGGTCTGTTGATAGGACACATTCTGAGACTTCAAAGGATTTCCAAATTAATACTGGATGGAAGTGTGGGGGGATAAAAGTCTTAGAGGCAGGCCAAGAGATGAACACGGCAAGCAGATTCACAAGGATGTGGTTGCATTAGTTATTCGGAGATTAAGAGGCTTGCACAGGATAGAGTAAGCATGGAGAACAGCATCAAACCAGTCTTTCGGCTGAAGTCCACAACAACAACACAACGTATTGTTGTGAATCCTGCCAGCATTCGGCAGCTTCGTGCATTTGTTTCAGTACATCTGGCAGCTTAAATGTCTTGTTGTTTCTCTCGGTAAACTCCTTAACTTGGCTCCAGATGAATTCTGTTGGCTTCATATTGCAGTAATACGGTAGCAACAGGAAAAATGCAGCATCTGAACGGTGTGCTCGATGCCGTGAATATTGTTTTCCATGTTTCTACGATACTTATCACTCTGGCTCTTGTGAAACCAGATCTGTGGTATAAATTAAGGGATAGTCCAAATAAAGATCGTTTGATTTTTCATTTTTCCCCAAAAATACGTAATCTTTTTGTAATTTAAACACTTTTGTTAACAATATTTTATAAAATGTCGGTAATTAAGTATTTACAATTGCAATCAAAGCAGGAATTTTGCCTGCGATATGTAATTAAAAATAAGAAGAACTGTATTTTTCACAAAAATTATATTATATATTTGTTAATTAGGATATATTTGATGAACTTTATGTATAAATGATGAAGGTATTCTAAGTGAACGAAGAAAAATCGAGTAGGAGACCACACCGAGAGTGAAAACAGCAGTCCACAGAATACCTAACTACCGTTCTCCAAACAAGCGATTAAGATACGCATCTCATTTACCGAAACGCCTAAACGTTAGTAAATACGGTTTTTTGAAGAATCTTCGAAGCCGATTTTCTCTGCAATCTTCTGAACTACGTTAAGAACAACTTGTTTCTCGCCGATTTTTAACAGTCTGCCAGGCGTGTGTTTCAGTGCGGAACAGTAAGCAGCGCCAGCCATTTTCGTTGTACGTACTAACAGGGCCACGACCACAGCACGACTGAAAACGATTTTTGAAACAGTAACTACTTAGCTAAAGTGTGATTAAGAAAAACATTTGTGGCTGTTAATGCATTACAATATCTGTAAGTCTGATTTACAGCGACACTATAATGCCCTACTTCCAAGAGCGTAACAACATCAAGGTACGTGTGCTGCGGCTGCTGAACAGTCATCGCGTTTGAGTCTGTTTACGTCACGAGTATTCTTATGATGAACGAAGTATAGTTTCGCAGACTATTGCTCCATCATCGGGTGCCACATACCACGACAAGGAGGAGAGGGTGTGATATAACGCTAGAAGCCTCAGTTTACGGCTACTTGCTCATTTGGAACGTTAAGTCAAAGGTGTGGGACGGGAGGGCCAGATCCTCACGCGTATGAGACATTAGCATTTGCAACAGGAAACGCTACTCGGTAGCGAGGGGCATGGCTCAGATTTAAAGCGTAAATATAAAAGTGCATTTAGACGCCGCAGCTGCCAGTGAGAGTTCGCCTCGCCGGTAACCAGTAAACTAACGTCTCATACGAGTCATGTATATTGCTTTGTGGTTAACTAGTCCACCCGCCTCCCACACATGACTTTACATACTATTAAATAAGTAAGTAGCCGACACCCATGGCTGTCATTGTTTTTAACACGGTATTATGCTACGCCCTTCCCTTCTAATTTCTTCATTCGTGTGGCCATATTGTCCGTAGTTACTTTAAGTATCTTGAGAGTATTTTTGTTCCGCCTTTACAACTACAAGAAAATACAAGTTTCCTCACCAGCCGCGTTTCCATTTATTGAAGTAAAGCATCATCAGTGATTTATAATTAAAGATATTTACAGTCTGATTTGGTTTTTAGATCTAAATGTCCTCCCAGTCATCCCCTAGCAGGATATTTGACACAAGATATAAAGAACACATCAGAGCACTGAACGACGATACAAACCATTCGCCGGCCGGAGTGGCCTAGCGGTTCTAGGCGCTACAGTCTGGAACCGCGCGACCGCTTCGGTCGCAGGTTCGAATCCTGCGTCGGGCATGGATGTGTGTGATGTCCTTAGGTTAGTTAGGTTTAAGTAGTTCTAAGTTCTAGGGGACTAATGACCTCAGAAGTTAAGTCCCATAGTGCTCAGAGCAATTTGAACCATTTGAACAAACCATTCAACATTTGTAGACCATCTAAAACAGGAACACCACAGACCAAGCTCTATTGAAAAAGAGATGAGCATCATAAGATCAGTAAAGACGGACACCTCCCTTTCCAAGAAAATTAACAAATACACACAACATTAACAGAAAATGAACAGTTACTCAATGACCAAACAAATATTGGAAACCAGACACTATATAAAATTAACTGAATAAATCAATTTAAAAAGAAAAGGGGATCCTTCATCCTCTCCCACTCAACCCCCCCCCCCCCCTCCCGCCCCCGCCACCCTTCGCAGTTTGCTATACACTTATGTCCACTTACCTTTGTTTCTCCGTTCCCCACTTATCCGACAAATAAAATTAAAAATAAAAATAAAACTCCAGTTCTTTGATTTATACAGTACATAGTACAGAGCAAAATAATTAAATAGAATAATACACATAACTTAAATACATAAAAAAGAAAAAAAATATAGATCGAACTCTGTAAAATACAATACACAGAAGTACACTAGTAAACAGGCAAGAGTAGTGTACGAAGAAGTGTGCCGTGTAAAACGTAAAAAAAGCGTAGTTCTGCAAAGCAAAGAAAGATCAGACCACAAGTATTAGTGCTTAACGAAGAAAGAAACCAAAAACGTGCTAGCAGACGGCACTATCTCTTGTAGGGGAAAAGCCAAGCAAAACTTACCGTACGTAAAAAGCTTCAAATTGTTAGCGAACTGCTTTTCGATCTAAGAAACAAATTAAATAGCAAATATCTTTAATTTCAGACCACTGTTGATGCTCTACTTCAACAAAGCGAAATATGTGCGGTGAGAAAAAGACGCATTTTCTTGCAATTGTAAAGACGGTTTTAAAAATACCCTTCCCTTCTTGTTGCAGTGTGTAGCACCCGATGATGGAGCAGAATTCTCCGAAACTAGTCACAAGATTTATATTTTCCTGTTACAGTAAAACAATAAAAAGACGACTGTAGAACGAGAGTGGCAGAACAACACACACTCAAACATCTCATAAAACACCAATGTAAACATTTGCACTTGAAACTTAGAATGCTCGAAACGCATCGTGGTATGGACGGGAAAACGTAACTTGTGAATGTTTTATTAATTAAATCATGAATCATCCACACCGTGATAGCAGCTTACTGAAGCGCATTTCTCAGTCTTAGCAGTCAGTCCATGCTGCCAGAAATTGAGCGCCGGCTGTTTTTCCCTTCCTCGCTCTCCACTCAAACTCTCAGACTCTCTATACACGGATGGCTGTGGTTGATAAACTTCTGCAGTGGAGGCTGGCTTTTACCACGCGTAAGTCGTGCAAGATTCAATAGAACACGATCGCTGGGAGCGAATATTCGCCTTGGCGGCAGCAGCTCCGGCCTACAACAAACGGTACCTCTCGAGGACGTCAAATCATGCGTGCCGGGGTAGCGATGACGTAGAGAATACATTTGCATCACATAGTCAACAGCTGTTGCAGTTACACGTACTCACAGACGCCACAAACGGAATTAAGCGTCTTGTGGATACGCATCCTGTACTATAACGCACAGCAAACACTGGTTAAATACCATTCCGGAATTTACTTCGCCTATCAGGGACGGCTAGAATTCGACTTCAAGTAAGACTCACTTTGACAGATTTTTTTTTTAATCATTTGATTTCTGACTGGTCCAATGTGACCAGTACGATTTATGCAAGTCACTACACATTGGAGTGGCGCGTAACAGCCAACACACTTATTATTTTTTGTATATACACCGTAAGCTGCTATCAAGGTGTGGATGACTCATGATTTAATTAATAAAACACTGCATCAGTTACGTTTTTTCATCCATGCCACGACGCGTTTCGAGGTTCTATTCCGAGTATGAAGTTCAAATATTTACACTGGTACTTTATGAGATGTTTGAGTGTGTGTTGTTCTGTCACTCTTGTTCTGCGGATTTCTTACCTTTCTGATTACACGCAGCGTGCCTCTTTTATTGTGCCGAAATCCGCAAACACGCAAACCATCACATCATTCGCACTGTTTGTTTGTGTGGAATTAAGATTTACATGTAAAATATAGAAAATATGGTCCAATGATACTGCCATATGACGACTTCCCAAAGAGTTTGGATACAGTCAGAACTGTTTTGCTTTCGTAGATTACACTGTTTACATCAACTTATTAGTTATAACTTCTATCCCCAAAGTACTGCATTATTTCTATTGCACACTATTTTGTTGCAAATATTAAGTGGCATGCATGAAATAATGATCATATTCATGGATTTGCTGTAATTATTGTATACAGCGAGAACATTTGAGGAAATTAACCGATACACTATCTAGTCTGTTACTGAGAATTTTTTTCTCTTTGCTTTTTGTGGAGCTTTTGCATTAAATTCATTGTGTGTGATTTCTGGAAGTGAAGGACTGCCTGAGGATCTTCTTCTATGAAACTTCCTGGCAGATTAAAACTGTGTGCCGGACCGAGACTCGAACTCGGGACGTATGCCTTTCGCGCGCAAGTGCTCTACCAACTGAGCTATCCAAGCACTTGCACGCGAAAGGCTTAGGTCCCGAGTTCGGGTCTCGGTCCGGCACGCAGTTTTAATCTGCCAGGAAGTTTCATATGAGCGCACACTCCACTGCAGAGTGAAAATCTCATTCTGGAAACATTTTCTTCTATGTCTGTGATTTCTGCACAATGAAGGAAGAACAGTACTACTAAGTAGACGGATAAAAACAATACTATTTCTAACATTAGCGCGTAAAGAATCACAAGATCTACATTTTCCGATTGCCATAGAACCATAAAAACACGAAAGCAAGATAAGTGAGGCAGAACAACACATTGCACATATCATTTAAATACCACTGTAAGTATTTTCACTTGATAATGGCAATATGTTCTGGAAACGCGTAGTGCTAAAAGTGTAATTGGTATAGTTCAAAATGGTTCAAATGGCTCTAAGCAATATGGAACTTAACAACTGAGGTCATCAGTCCCCTAAACTTAGAACTACTTAAACCTAGGACATCACACACATCCATGCCCGAGGCAGGATTCTAACCTGCGACCGTAGCAGCCGCGTGGTTCCGGACTGAAGCGCCTAGAACCGCTCGGCCACCGCTGCCGGCGTAATTGGTATAGTATTCTATTATTTAAATCATGAATGGTGCAGATGTACACTATCTAAAAAGATGGATTACGATGAATGAAAGGGAAACAACTTGTCATACTGCAGAAAACCTGCTTCTTTCGCATGACATAATGGTTTGTCGAGCTACCTTTCAACTTATATTACGCGACTCGTGCAGCCAAAATTGGCAAAATATGATTGCGGCTGTGAAACAACATTACTGTTCGATTTTCTTCGAACAGCGTATGCAGCGAGGTTCAGCCATTTCGTGGAACTCCCTGGAAGTTCTCGACACAATCCGCGATATTTGTCAGGCGTGGGACATCCTGAAGGGAACTACAGTATCCCCCTTGCCGAAGAAAATTACGTCACCCTAGCTGTATGTGGCTTTTGGATGTTATATCAAAGAGAAATTTGATACCAGAACCCGTCTGACCGATCTTGTGAAATATGTTACTAGTTGTAAAGATGTAGATAACTAAAATATCTGAGAGTGTTGAAATAGTGCTGCCAGTGAACCGCGATTTGAGTCTGTGAGCGCAAAATATTTGCTATTGTCACTTCAGAGCTTCTCTGTTCACCTTCCCGTATTAGGTATAATACACTGAGGCGGAAAGAGTCATGAGATACCTTCTAATACCGTGTTGGACCTCATTTTGCCCATCGAAGTGCAGCGAATCAGCATGGCATAGACTCAACAAGTCGTTGCCTCTATGCGAAGGTGTTGCCGGTGCACGATTTTGTGCACGAAATGACCTCTCAATTATTTCCCTTAAATGTTCAGCAATGGCGGCCGAAGATTTCTGGCATAAGAAGTCATCCTCATTCAGCGAACGGCCTTGTAAGAATCAACAATGATCAACGAAATGAGGATGCAGAAGATGACGGCAACCAAAGCAATAAAGACACATGGGTTCATCCCCAGGACATGTGGCCTTCACTGGCAAAAGATAGAGGAACGCCATGGGGTGGTGACCATGAGAAAGAGATTGAATAACCAATGAAATTATAACGTTCTACGAGTTGGAGCGTCGAATGTAAGAGGTCTGAAGGTGCTAGGAAAGCCAGAAAATCTGAAAAAGGAAATGCTAACGCTCAGTCTAGATGTAGAGGGTCTAACGGCAAGAAGATAAGTACTTTGATCAGATGAGTACAGACAGGGTAATACCAACAGCAGTAGGATTCGTTATGAGTGGTAAGGTAGGGCAGAGAGTGAGTTGCTATGAACAGTACAGTGACAGGGTTATTCTCATCACAACCGACAGCAAATCAAAGCCAACAACGGTAGTTCAGGTATATCTGGCGACGTCGCAAGCCGAAGATGAAAAGATAAGGTCAGTATATGAGGGTATTGAATGGGAAATTCAGTACGTAAAGAGAGATAACAACCGAAAAGTTATGGGAGATTGAAATGCGATTGTAGGGGAAGTAGCAGAAAAAATGGTTACGTAGAATATGGAGTTAGTGCTAGGAATGAGAGAGGTAAAAAACTAATTGAGTTTGCAATAATTTTCAGCTGGTATTAGCGAATACTCTATTCAAGAATCACAAGAGGAGGGTCTATATTTCGAAAGGACCGGGAGATATGGGAAGATTTAAGTTAGATTACACTATGGTCAGGCAGAGATTTTGAAATCAGATATTGATCTGTAAGCTGACCCAGGAGCAGGTATGTCACAGTTTAGTAGTGATGAAGAGTAGGCTGAAGTTTAAGAGATTAGTCAGGAAGAATCAATGTGACAGAAGTGGAATGAGGGGATACGCTTGAAGATCTGTGAGGCTACAGATACTGCTGTAATGAACAGCTGAGTAGGCATTTCAGGTGCAGAGGAATGGGCATCCCTAAAAACGACAATCATAACGTTTCTAAAGAAACACGTAGGTACAGAGAAGGTAAATGCGGAGGAACCGTGGATAACAGAAGAAATACTTTAGTTGATACTTGCAAGAAGGAAGTACCAAACTGTTCAGGGAAATTTAGGAATACAGAAATACAAGTCACTTAGTAATGAAATAAATAGGAAGTGCAGGGAAGCTAGGGCGAAATGGTTCGATGAAAAACGTGAGGAAATTGAAAGATAAATGATGTCGGAAGGACTCGTTCAGCATACAGAAAAGTCAAAACAATCTTCGGTGAAATAAAATGCAATGTTGGAAACATAAAGAGGGCAACGGGAATTGCACTGTTAAATGCAGAGGAGACAGCGAGTGGATGGAAAAAATACATGCGAAAGCCTCTATGATGGTGAAGACTTGTCTAATGAGGTGACAGAAGAGGAAACACGGGTCAATATGGAAGAGATAAGAGATCCAGTATAAGAATCAGAATTTAAAAGAGCTCTGAGAGACTTAAAATCGAATAACGCAGTAGGAATACATAACATTCCATCAGAATTTCTAAAATCATTGGGCGAAGTGGCAACAAAACGACTATTTACGTTGGTGTGTAGAATGCATGAGACTGGCGATATATCATCAGACTTTCAGGAAAACGTCATCCATAACAATTTCGAAGATTGCAAGGGCAGACAAGTGGAGAATTACGCACAAAAAGCTTTAAAGCTCATACTGCCTTTTCAGTTGATAACAAGAATAAAATACAGAAAAATGAAAAAAGAAAATTTGGGCAGTGTTACATGACGATTACTTTGGCTTTAGGAAAGTTAAAGGCAACAGAGACGCGGTTCTGATAATGGAAACAAGACTGAAGAAAAATCAAGACACGTTCGTAGGATTTGTCGACCTGGAAAAAGCGTTCTACAATAGAAAATGGTGCAAGATGTTCGAAATTCTGAGAAAAATAGGGGTAAACTATTAGGAAAGACGCGTAACATCCAATATGTAAAAGAGCCAAGAGGGAACAATAAGAGTGGAAGAGCAAGAACGAAGTTCTCGGATAAAAAAAGGTGTAAGGCAGGGTTGTAGGCTCTCGCCGCTACTGTTAAATCTGTACATCGAAGAAGCAGTGTCGGAAATAAAAGAAAGTTTCAAAAGCAGAATTAAACTTCGAGGTGAAGAGATATCAATGTTAAAATTCGCTGATGACATTGCTGTCCTCAGTGGCAATAAAGAAGAATTACAGGATCTGTTGCATGGATTGAACAGTCTAATGAATATAGACTATGACTAAGTAAATCGAAAAAATATGAAAGAAATGAGAAGTAAGAGAGGTCAAAACAGCAAGAAACTTAACATCAGGATTAGTGATCACGAAGTAGATAAAGTTAAGGAGTTCTGCTATCGAGGGAGCAAAATAACCCATGACCGGTGGAGCAACGAGGATATCAAAAGCAGACTATCACTGGCGGAAAGGGTATTCCTGACCAAGACAAGTCTGCTAGTATTAACCACAGGTCTTAATTTACGAAGAATATTCTGAGAATGCACGTCTGGAGCACAGCGTTGAATGGAAGTGAAACATAGACTGTGAGAAAACCGGAAAAGAAGACAATCGAAGAATTTGAGATGCAGTGCTTCAAAATGGTTCAAATGTCTCTGAGCACTATGGGTCTTAACATCTATCAGTCCCCTAGAACTTAGAACCATTTAAACCTAACTAAGGTAAGGACATCACACACACCCATGTCCAAAGCAGGATTCGAACCTGCAACCGTAGCGGTCGCGCGGTTCCAGACTGAAGCGCCCAGAACCGCTCGGCAACACTGGCGGGCGAGATGCAGTGCTACCGAAGAATGTTGTGAAATTAAATGGACTCATACGCTAAGGAATGAGGAAGCTCTCTGGAGAATCGACGAGGAAAGGAATATACGGAAAAAGCTGGCACGAAGAAGGGACAGGATGATAGGAGATCTGTTAGGACATCACGGAATAATTTTCATAGTACTAGAGGAAGCTGTAGATGCTAAAAAATGTAGAGGAAAACAGAGATTGGAATACATCCAGCAAGTAACTGAGGGCGTAGGTTGCAAGTGCTACTCTGAGATGAGGAGGTTGGCACAGGAGTGAAATTCGAGGCTGGTCACAACAAACCCGTCACAAGACTGATGACACAAAAAAAGAAAAGAAACAGTTCAGTGGGATTCATGTCGTGCGATCTTAGTGGCCAAAACATTCGCTCGAATTGTCCAAAATGTTCTACAAACCAACTGCAATCTGTTGTGGGCCCGGCGACTTGATCACGTTGTTTGGGATCACGAAGTTGCATGAACGGCTGCAAATAGCCGAACATAACCATTTCCAGTCAACCATCGGATCAGTTGGTCCAGAGGACCCAGTGCATTCAATTTAAACTCAGCCCACACCATTATGGAGCCACCAACAGCTTGCACAGTGCTCTGTTGACAGCTTGGATCTGTACCTTCGTGGTGTCTGCGCCACAATTTAACCCTACCATCAACTCTTACCAACTGAAATCGGGCCTGTGCTGACCAGGCGACGGTTTTCCAGTCGTCTAGACCCAACCAATATGGCCACGAGCCCAGGAGAGTCGCCGGCCGGAGTGGCCCTGTGGTTCTAGGCGCTACAGTCTGGAACCGAGCGACCGCTACGGTCGCAGGTTCAACTCCTGCCTCGGGCGTGGATGTGTGTGATGTCCTTAGGTTAGTTAGGTTTAATTAGTTCTAAGCTCTAGGCGACTGATGACCTCAGAAGTTAAGTCGCATAGTGCTCAGAGCCATTTGAACCAGGAGAGGCGCTACAGGCGATGTGGTGTTAGAAAAGGCAGTCGCGTCGGTCGTTTGCTGCCATAGCACGTTAACGCCAAATTTCGCAGCATTGTCCTGTCGGATATGTTCATCGTACGTTCCACATCGATTTCTACGGTTATTTCACGCAGTATTGCTTGTCTGTTAGCACTTACAACTCTACTCTAAGGCCGCTTCTCTCGCTCGTTAAGTGTATGCCATCGGCCACTGCGTTGTCCGTGGCGAGAGGTAGTGCCTGGAATTTGCTGCTGTCGGCACACTCTTGACACTGTGGATCTTAGAATACTGAACTCCCTAACGATTTCCGAAATGAAATTTCCAATTCTTCCTCGTCCAAAGTCTGTTAATTCCCGTCGTGCAGCCATAATCATGCCGGAAACCTTTTTATACGAATCACCAGAGCACAAATGGCACCTTTGCCAATGCACTGTCCTTCTATACCTTGTGTACGCGATGCTACCGCCATCTGTATGCATGTGTATCGCTATTCATGACTTCTCACCTCAGTGGAATTTAGGTTAACATTTTTAAAGGGCGTGTTTATTGGGTTGTATGATCATGTCGTACTAATACAGTATATGTATCCAGACCATTGTTGTAGATGTACGGCAAGTAATCTGGGACGTCGTTGCGTGGTGATGTTTCCTTCTCCTTGCCATGTAGCCAGGGCGGCCCCCAAATAGCAGCAAATGAGAAACAGCTGCCCGTCATAGCAGCGACCGCGGGCTTCGATCAGAAATGCAATTATTATTAAAAATGACACAAAGTGATGTTCTTTTACTCGTTTAATGGTTCAATAATGGATTCTACGATGAGTTAATAGCGTGGCTGTTCTTCAATGTCCACCGCAATATATGGATTATTATTTGTGGGCAGATGCTGCACCGCAAGTCGGAATTAAATGGGAAAATGCTGTGAGACAGTTATTGGATCTGAATATAACTGGCGTTCGTGAGGTCGTTGTTAATGGTTGATGATTTTGTCCACTACGGCTAAAGACGTGCAGATATCTCTGCGAGGCCAGGCCCACATAACTCTGAGCTTTAGTAAATTTTATTCAGAATCTGACGTATGAATATGGAAAACTGATGACTGTGAGCGGAGGACACAAATGAGCAGGGTAGGAAGTGTCATATTCAGATGTCTTATGTTTCTTGCTATAGTTTGTGACATGTTCCACACCAACGAGAATCATCTCATTTTTTGGGCCTAACGAAAATCAAATCTAATATAATCTAAAAATAGACCAACACTTAATTCTGATTGTTTAGAAGCAACGAAAAATGCATGCCAAATTTAAAAGAAGGAAAAGTATTGCAGAAGTTCGAAACATAGCGCGTACTTCAATGCGAGATGCTTTTAATAATTTCCACAATGAAACTCTGTCTCGAAATGTGGCAGAAAACCAGAAGAGATACTGGTCATACTTAAAGCAAACCAGGGGCAAGACGCAATCAGTACCTTCACTGCGCGATAACAACGGTGAAGTCATTGATGACAGTGCCACTAAAGCAAAGTTATTAAACACAGTTTTCCGAAAATCATTTACAAAAGAAAACGAAGTAAATATTCCTGAATTCCAAACAACAACAACTGCCAAGATGAGACACATAAAAGTAGATATCCTCTGTGTAACAAAGCTGCTTAAATCACTTAATACATGCAAGGCCTCCGGTCCAGATTGTATACCAGTCAGGTTCCTTACAGAGTATGCAGATGCAATAGCTCCATATTTAGCAGATATATACAACCGCTCGCTCACAGAAATATCCGTACCTAAAGACTGGAAAATTGCTCAACAAGCACCAATACCCAAAAAGAGAAATAGGAGTAATCCGCTGAATTACAGGCCCATATCACTAACGTCGATTTGAAGTAGGGATTTGGAACATACACTGTGTTCGAACATTATGAATTACCTCGACGAAAACGATTTATTGACACATAGTCAACACGGATTCAGAAAATATCGTTCTTGTGAAACACGACTAGCTCTTTGTACTCATGAAATAATGAGTGCTATCGACAGGGGATGTCAAACTAATTCCATATTTTTAGATTTCCAGAAGGCTTTCGACACCGCTCCTCACAAGGGTCTTCTAACCAAACTACGTGCCTATGAAATATCGCCTCAATTGTGCGACTGGATTCGTGATTTCCTGCCAGGAAGGTCACAGTTCGTAGTAACAGACGGAAAGTCATCGAGTAAAACAGAAGTAACATCCGGAGTTCCCCAAGGAAGTGTTATAGGCCCTCTAATGTTCCTGATCTGTATTAACGACATGGGAGACAATCCGAGTAGCCCTCTTAGATTGTTTGCAGATGATACTGTCATCAGATGACCAAAACGAATTTCAAAATGATTTGCATAAGATACCTGTATGGTGCGAAAAGTGGCAATTCACCCTGAATAAAGAAAAGTGTGCAGTTATTCACATGAGTACTTGTACCATAGCTGCAGTTCTCTCACGCCCATTTTCCCACTCGTGCTTGCTGTGACGTAAATATTCCCTACTGCCCTTGCAAGAACACGCACACGTGGAAGAATCGTAGGAGGCAGAGCATCACTAACTTCTCGCAGCACAATAAATAACTTTGTAACCAATTTACCATACAGATTAACAGTCGGTATATTTGTATACGAATATGTTAAGCCACTGATGTTTGATGATGCTGATACAACTCTCTTGTTGCCTATAGTCACCAGGGTTCCTCTCACATGCATTTCTTCTTAGAATCGCAATTGGTCGGAGCTGAAAACAAACTCCTTACTGAACGATGGGGTAAGTTTGTTTATGTCATCTACAAATTTTGTGGCCGATTCAGAAAGTTTTCTGTGCATCGTCAAGTTCACGCTTTTTTTGCAATTTCGTTAGCTTACATATTCCAATTCTGTAGCACTGTCTGAAGTTATGTGACCATCCACTATGTCACGCGCAATTTGATGTGCGTAACGTAGTAAGTCACTGTTAAGCACATCCTGTAAATTGTATCGAGCATCCTTGAAACGTGTAAAGGCCAGTCTTGTCCTTCCTTGAATATCCGTCATTTTTCTTATGCGCTACACTGTTATATTTCTGTGGACTTATTCGAAATCGTAATTGGATTTTTTCCCGCACACAAGAAAGACAACGAACAAGTTTGCTTATGTTACAATATTTTATGAAAATTGAAAGCCTGATTTTTGTATTGACCTCAATATCAGCTTCACTTTCTTTTTAAAAAAATTAGTTATTCAGAGCGATGTTAATAAATCGTATTCAATACCTAATCTATTCTTCTAATTGCCCTCGTCGGAGGTTCGAGTTCTTCCTCGGGCCTGGGTGTGTGTGTTGTCCTTAGCGTAAGTTAGATTAAGTAGTGAAAAAACTGGTAGAAGGCGACCTCGGGGAAGATCAGTTTGGATTCCGTAGAAATGCTGGAACACGTGAGGCAATACTGACCCAACGACTTATCTTAGAAGAAAGATTAAGGAAAGGCAAACCTACGTTTCTAGCATTTGTAGACTTAGAGAAATCGTTTGACAATGTTGACTGGAATACTCTCTTTCAAATTCTGAAGGTGGCAGGGGTAAAATACAGCGAGCGAAAGGCTATTTACAATTTGTACAGAAACCAGATGGCAGTTATAAGAGTCGAGGGACATGAAAGCGAAGCAGTGATTGGGAAGGGAGTGAGACAGGGTTGTAGCGTCTCCCCGATGCTATTCAATCTGTATATTGAGCAAGCAGTAAAGGAAACAAAAGAAAAGTTCGGAGTAGGTATTAAAATCCACGGAGAAGAAATAAAAACTTTGAGGTTCGCTGATGACATTGTAATTCTGTCAGAGACAGCAAAGGAATTGGAAGAGCAGTTGAATGGAATGGGCAGTGTCTTGAAAGGAGGATATAAGATGAACATCAACAAAAGCAAAACAAGGATAATGGAATGTAGTCGAATTAAGTCGGGTGATGCTGAGGGAATTAGATTAGGAAATGAGACACTTAAAGTAGTAAAGGAGTTTTGCTATTTGGGGAGCAAAATAACTGATGATGGTCGAAGTAGAGAGGATATAAAATGTAGGCTGGCAATGGCAAGGAAAGCGTTTCTGAAGAAGAGACATTTGTTTACATCGAGTATTAATTTAAGTGTCAGGCAGTCGTTTCTGAAAGTATTTGTG
Organism: Schistocerca piceifrons; assembly: GCF_021461385.2. Lineage (NCBI taxonomy): Eukaryota > Metazoa > Arthropoda > Insecta > Orthoptera > Acrididae > Schistocerca > Schistocerca piceifrons. The sequence continues at coordinate 305,965,870 of NC_060143.1, forward strand.
TGGAGTGTAGCCATGTATGGAAGTGAAACATGGACGATAAATAGTTTAGACAAGAAGAGAATAGAAGCTTTCGAAATGTGGTGCTACAGAAGAATGCTGAAGATTAGATGGGAGATCACATAACTAATGACGAGGTATTGAATATAATTGGGAAGAAGAGGAGTTTGTGGCACAACTTGACTAGAAGAAGGGATCGGTTGGTGGGACATGTTCTGAGGCATCAAGGGATCGCCAATTTAGTGCTGGAGGGCAGCGTGGAGGGTATAAATTGTAGAGGGGGACCAAGAGATGAATACACTAAGCAGATTCAGAAGGATGTAGGCTGCAGTAGGTACTGGGAGATGAAGAAGCTTGCACAGGATAGAGTAGCATGGAGAGCTGCATCGAACCAGTCTGAGGACTGAAGACCACAACATAAACAAAAAGTAGTGTGTAAGCCTAGAGATTGATGAGTTCTGCAGTTTGGTTCCACAGGAACTTACCATAAGTTTCCAAATTTTCTTTTAATTCTTTTTAGTCTCATTAATTGTTTAATTCGTAATTTTCATTCTTAAATTTTATGTAAGTAAAAAAACAAGCCTGCTTTATAGACTTTTAATGCAAAAACTGCTCTAAAATGCTATTTTAAGTGTTAGTTGTCACGAAGTTTCCCTAAGTTGGTCCCACGCCACAGGTTAAGCCTAGGAGCCTATCCTATTGGTAAGTACTCAGATTTGCAGCCTCGATGTCTGGATGACAGGGGAGGAGCGCTGCCGGCCTGCAGCTGACAGCCGGGCCGCGAGTTGCGCTCTGACAGCCGAACTGGCGTCTAGATCCGTATTCTGCTGCGGTCTAGAGTACTAACTGGTCAGCATGTTCCGTTAGAGTGTACATTCAGCAACACAGAGAAACTATCGTACTGAGATGCAATTCAGATCCTTACTATCATATCAGGCTTTACGGTACATCTTCAAAATGACAGAAATCTTCATGAGTGCACTCTTATAACCGTTTCTCGAAGAAGTCTAAAAATCCTATCAGTCTTCTCTCAGATTTCCGCTCCAACAAGCCTTGTCCGATCTAGGCACCTGCGTTCACGGGAGTCTCCTAAACGGTAGACGGTTATGACAGGCAATATTTTTCCTGTCAAGCTAAAAGTGATTTTTATTGACGCGACGATACGATACACGCTCTCCCCAGTACATTACACCAAATTGTAGCATGAACTTTTCTGCAGCACAGCATGGAAATTTGACATCTACTGGGTTGTATTACTCATAGACGATTTGTTTTTCAATATGATAATAATGAAAAAATAATCAGAACTGCACGACTTATTCGTCAGAAAATAAATGTAATCTTTCTAGTTTTACCAATAGGGTTCATCTCTCTGCAAGTTTGACAGATATTGATTTCTTAGGATAGTATATGATTGATTGGCGACTCCATAGAGTGCTGTGTGCACAACGACCATATGATAAATAAAATTAGAAGGAAGGTCAGTATTGGCCGAATTTTGATGATTTATTTACAGCTAAATCGATTTTCGATCACATAGTGATCGTATTCAGTGCTTTAGCGTACAAATTACAGCTCGTAGGCACTGGTGTCTAGTTATTAGCAGTAGCAGAAGCTATGAAACGATCACAATATTGTGATCGTTTAATTTGTACACTAAAGCACTGAAGATGATCATTATGTCATCGAAAATCGATTTTGCTATCAATAAATCATCAAAATTACGGCTAATGCTGACCTTCCTTCTAATTTTAGTATATGATTCATCGACTTCTATAAGTGCGATATGAGAGCTACCCACTCTTTCGACTAAAAAGATAGTAATATTTAATTTTGTGTTAATCTTACTGTAAAATTCAGAAATTACGTGCAAAGAGCGGAAAACTCGAAGTTAATGAGAACACGCCGACATTGTGATGTTTATGCATATCATAAGTTAAAATCCCCTGCCACATAATATTGTGCGTAATAGGGTGTTCTACACAGTTGTTATTTCTTATGTACAACGTCTCAACGGGTGACTGAACCATGTTCTTTAGGCGCTGCGACTTTTGCTGTTTGTGTGCTCTCTGCCTCAACTGCCACCATACAGTAAACTATTGTTTTCTTCACGCTGCTATGTATAGCGAGTTCGATTTCCGACCCCCACTACACACTTTGATACTCTTTTCTTTCAGATCCCTCAATGATATTCCGTGAAATTCAAATTCTATCCGCGTTTTCCAACTCAGATGGACGAGGGAGCCAGCGATATTTTTAAAAAAATAGTGCTGGATCCCAAGAGTTATTTATATTGAAACCTCCAAACCTGTTACATAGATTTTCTGACATCTTTATTTCGAATTAATCTTTAAAATGCCGTCCCAGAAGCATTGTCGTTTGTATCACGATATTGGTCTCACAATATTTCATTTCATGATTACATTCGAGGCAGTGCTCGGCATCTCTTGGTTTGCCTGGTTGTTTTAGTTGTTTTAGTCAGGTGTGTCGCTGATGATCGTTGCATCTCTCCTACACTATTCCGATAGCCTGCCTTACCTAAGACATGCCACAGTCGAATAGCATGCAGTACACATGCCGATATTGGAGACCTATATTTAACATTAGAAAGATTACTTTTTATCTTAACTGAAGGCGCAGAAATACATTCGACGCCGTGTTTTCATTACGAGTCTGCGGGTCTTTCTGAAAATTGGGCCAACATTAAGTAGATAACCGATTTTTGGCATCTCTTCATCGGTTTCAGTCTCAATCTCTTTCTCAGACGTTCTTGATTTTGACTGCATCAGTTTGGCGATATCAGTAGCTATTCTTTCGGAAAACTATTCGTCTGTGGTGTAATTCTTCGGTGCGGCTCTCCTTGTCTGAAAGCGTTAAGGCTCTACGGACCAGAGTCTTTAGCACCGAGTATCCTTGTGACAGATAGTGATGGCTCGAGGAGTAGAGGTAGTGGTCCGTTCTTCTCTTAACCAACACGTCGAAGAAAGGTAGTTGGCCCATTTTGCTAGTTCCATTGCGCATTTCATATTACGATCGACAGAGTTCAAATGGTTCAGGAACTCCTGATGCTTTTCCGTTCCATGTTGCCACACTACAAACATTTCGTCCACGGATCGATAGAAACACGTTGGTATCAACTTGGAGGATTCTAGCGCCTTTGTTTCAGAGTGTTCCACGTATGAGTTGACGACGACAAATGATAATGAACTAGCCATCGCAGTGCCATCGGTTTGTTCATAATAAAGCAATTAAGCAAATCCGTTGTCTCCGACCACTCTTTCGAACATAATTATGAAATGAAATAAGGTGGGGCCAGTATCGTGGAGATAACACTAAGTTTCTGGGACAGCATAGTGACGTCTATCGAAATAAAGATGTCAGAAAATCTAATGAACAGGGACAGACATTTCAATTTAAATAACGCTTACGGCCCGGCATTCAGAGAAAATTTGTGTTTCACGGAATATCAGCGCGACCTCTGAAAAACAAACCAGCATCAAAGAGCATAGTGAATGTCAGGAATCGAACTCGGCTATAAATAGCGTCGTGAGGCCAACATTAGTGCACTGTCTGGTTGGAGTCCAGGCAGCGAGTACACGTGACAGCAAAACTCGGAGCAGGTGAAGAAAATGGAAACAACAACTAGTAGGAACATCTGGAAGCTCACTGTTAAACAACCGCGCCGGTAAAAACCTCAGAGATCTCTTCGCCTGCTGCCGTTTCTGATGTGTGTTTAGGCTGACCTCAGGAAGTACTATAGAGATTTTCTCACTGCTTTTACTGACACATGACTGATTCACGAGAGAGTCTATAATTCATTACCACCAAATAATGATAAATGTTTAATACGTGTAGTGTCATCTTTTCCATATGTAACCGGCGATTGGAGTGGCACGTCGCGGCGCTGATGGGTGCTACGAACCGCTCACAAGGGGAGCGTATGAACTTCCCCTCACCGTTTTGATTCGTACTGACAGGATGTGTAGGGCACGGCTAGGATTTCGACACACACTGCCGGAAACAAAATTAGAGCACCCTTTTAGAGGTTTCCAGTTCACTCACGATTTATTGTTGCAACAGTGGGTATGGAGTACATGAAATGATTACAATTACTGATCAATAACACAAGCGATTCTGTGGTACCAGGTATGGACAAACGCTGTTAGTACGTGTAAGAGTTCTGTAAGAGTTCTTGGTTGACGCGTCGCACACCTGTTCGAGTGGAGATAAGTCCGGAGATCGTGCTCACCAGGGAAGTTGCTGCCCGTCTAGTGGGGCACGTTGGAAGACCATTATCATGTTGAAACAACACATCACCTCTTCGCACCCCAGACCACAAGGCCGGGGTCGTGGCTAGTGTGTCTTGGGCGAATGCGCTCCACGAAACAGCACTCACGAAGCCTACGTTGTACGAGCAAACGACCATCACTTTAGTGCAAGCAGATCTGCCTTCATCAGAGAAGACCTCGGGGCGCCGTTCCATCTTCCAAGTAATATTCTGACCGCACGAGTTGAGCTGTGCACGTCGATGCTGAGTGGAAGACGGGCAAGAGACGTGCGTGCCCTGAGTTATACTGATAATAACCGGTTTGCAACGGTTCGTCCTGGCATGTCTGGGCTTACAAGCCCTCTTATTTGTGCTGTGGTCGCTATACGATCTATCATTGCTGCCCTTACAATACGACGATCCTGGAGGGCGTCTTTCCTGTGTGAACGCCCAGAACCTCGCGAGAATGTTCGGGTGACCACTGTTAGCAGCATCGTTACACGACTGGCGCAGCACGTCCAATTTGCGTGGAAGTTCTACAAAGGACCATCCTGCCATTCGGAAGGCCGCAGTTTCACCGCTCTCAAGCTCCTCAGTTTGCTATAGAAGTACGAGTACGTCTCCGTGGCGTGATTGCCTGGTTGCTTCACACGTTTGCATCACACTGAGCCTTCTGACTGTGAGCATTCCGTTTTAGAGGGTCGACACAGATGACGCTGGAACCACTGCCAGCACAACCAATATTCCGCAGGTGGCACCATTTTTTCTTCGCCAGTGTATCCAAACAGGAAGACGCAACTGTCAACACTTTTAGTGAAAATCGAACTCAAGGATTTTAGGAGTACTGATGTGCTTTGCGTGATCGCTACTATTCAAGCATTCCGCAACCGAACAAGTGAGCCCTTAGCTTCACAACCGCTAATTATCTGAATGGTATCTCGCTGCCAGTACTTGCTTTCTTTAATGATTCATTTATTCTTTTCATAATGTTTGGCCTGAAAGACAGAGATAATTTTTTTTAAGAAGATTGGAAATAAAAATGATACTCAATAACTTCAATCGAATCAGCATAGTCATTACAAAAATGATTAAATCTACATTTGTGACAAGTATAATGTTTAATTTGTGGAGCACTGCATGAATCAACCTGATAGTGATCGTAGAAACATTTAAAATAATGATTATTGCTACGTACTGCACTGTGGTTCGGAATCTTTTCTAAACTTCAAGTCACCCTATAACCGGTTGGGTCAGTCAATTCAAAGGCTAGAGGATGTCAACAGCACACAACCTCAAATAGAACCATGTCCAATTAAGTACTGTGGTGTTCAAATAAATCTTCGGATTGATCATAGCTTTAATTACTACAGCACATGTAATGAACACCAAATTTTCGCCTGTGCATGGTACTTCCAATTTTTCTACAGCAAGACTTGGCTTACATTCATAAACAGTATTCTGTCATCACACAGTTTCGTGGCGTGTGTTCCACACCTATTGTTAGAATTACTTGGAAATTAAAAAAAAGACGTATTGACAGCGACGATTGATCCGTGAACCCTGCGCTTATGAAAGTAAGCGCTTATCCGCTAGCCCGCCGAATTCTTGCATAGTAGCCACCGTATGAAGTATTTAAGTACCCGGAAAGTTTTTGAATTCGATTTTCTCGTAAACGGTAGAGCGTTGTGTCTTCTTGTTTATATATGCTGAAGTCAAAGTCATGCCCTACACGCACTGTCAGTATGAATCAAATCGGCGAAGGGAAGTACGTACGGTCTGCTCGTCTACTCTCTATGAGTTGACGGTATCTGGCGGGAAAACCAGTAGACAGCCGCCGCAGCTCGAGATGGCAGCGGAGCCTGACCGCACTCTGTGTCAGGTTTGGTAGCCGGCACACGGTTCTCGGAGTGTTTGGTCAGGGGACTGGCCATTCTTGGTAATAAAGAAAACAGAATACATATTCTCATCGTGGGAATTTGAAAGATGTCATGGGACATTAGCACATTAGACACATTGGAAGAAAAACGACGAAGAAACAAGTAGGTAGGAAGACAGATAGGGGAGAAATTAAAAAAAAATAAATGTGGTCTAGCAGTAAAACGTGGGCCTGGAAACTGTAAGGTAGTGGAGTCTAATCCTGATCGGATAAAGGTTCTCTCAATTTGTGTTTTTACCGAGTATTCACCTCTCAGTGACAACACTTGGTTGGTATTCCATGTTAGTTGTCAGTCCTCTCTCAACCGTTGGATAACTGGGGTAGATTAGTGACACAAAAGTCGCCGGAGTGGTGTCCAATTGATAATCACACGAATTTTATTATTATTTTTTAACGTATCTAATACTTCTATACATTTCTTCTTAGATACATATTATAAATTAAGGTCCCCCGCCGCATTTTTCTTCTTGTATGTGAAGGGTATTCTCTGGAATTACTATATGGGTCTCGATATAGTGTCCAATAATACTCGTAGAAAGACTCCTTCACGAGGAAGGTTTGTCTATTTAGTTTACCACCGCTACAGCAGATTCGGTCCGCGATTGGTTGCAGTCCGGCCCGTTGGGGTTGTCTATTTCATTGCCGTATTTTCTTTTTCTGTTCTCTTTCGTATTAACATTAGTAAATAATTCTTGTTCAATGTGGACGTATTAGAACACGGGAATTGTTGAAACTGAAGGTAGTTTAAAATGAATTAGCTGCAACCAATAGATAGGTAGTGCCATACGTGCGAAGCTGGTGTGGGTCGCTTGTTAGTCGAAGATTGGGTATTATCAAATACCATTTACTTTTGTAATTATATCTCAAAACTGAACTCTGTTTTAGCTCTCAAACATTTTACCATAAACTTCTGCTATTTGGCAATAAGCCTTTGTATTCCTCTTATTAAAATTTAAAATTATTACCACTTAAAAAATAGATTTTTTTCAAAATAAATATCGCTCTTGTAATAGTCGGTAAATACGGAATAAAGTTGTAAAAATTTAAATAATCAATTAAATTTGGGAAAAACTTATTTTGTGTACCAAAAATACAGTTATCAGATTGCTCTGAAGCTAAACTCTTTAAGTATTAGTCAAGTGTAACCGAAAAATATTTGGATTTAATAACAAATCAGAATCAAGATGGGTTTTATGGAATACCAAGTATTCCATATTTTCCGTCATGTCATCTTGAACTTCACAACATAAAAACAGAACGAACTGTATCCACAGAAAAAAAAGTTTCGTCACGATCTACTACACTTTTGCCCAATAAATTGCATGTAGCACAGTTATCATCGCTAATGTACATTTTAAATAATTATACATTTTTTTGAAAACTTACCTATAAAAATTTTGTCAAACAACGAAAACAGTCTTTCCGCACACGATACACTGTAACTGTTGAAACTGAAAGTAATATAGAATGAATTAGCTGCAACAGGTTGCGTTTGTGGGTGTTTATTTTTTCATAAATAAACCTAAACGTGTGACGATAGGATCAACATAAAATGGATGTACTCTCGAAACCGCGTGTTTTAAGGAGTAATTTGTTGGCGTGCCTGTCGAGCAAGGTGTGCCATTCATACTGGTGCGTCACCCCATAAACATTAAATCACGAACGCTGCTCTGTTGGCTTTTTGCTCTAGGAGCTCTGCTGTCACGTCACGTGACGAGGCGACCTGCGAGCTTACGTAAGTACGAGTCAGACCCCAGGGTCACCAAAGGTTGCGCTTGCCTGCGCTAATCGAACGCTACCAAACTGGTACTCCACTACTTTCATGTCTGTAGGACACGTTTATTAACATTTCATCATTATATGACGTTGTTTCCAGTATTTTCACAACAGAAAAAAGCCATTCCTACAGATGAAGCATGCTATGAGTGCAGAATAGCTATTGGTGAGTCAAACATTGTTACAGTTTTACGAGCAACTTATCGCCATCTTTTGGATTTCGAGAAAGGTCGAACCATTGTCATTTGGCACATGACATGGCTCAGCTATGTTGGTTTGTCTTTAATAACGGGTTTTGAGGCAGCCGGAGGCTTAGCCAATGAGAAATGGAGGTGGCTGAGTAGAAAGCATGGCCTGTGGTTTTGAAAACGAACAGAGAGTGATATTCCGTTCTGACTTCTTCTCTGTTCGGTTCTTGCATGTGCCACGGTGGCTGCCCTGAATTATGCATGGTGTCCCGCGAGGAACAGTTAATATATAGGAATATGACAGCGACAATCATTCGAAGCAAAAAAAAAAAAAACTAGTGAACATGCAAACCTTAAGAATTTGAGCATTTCTTCATCTTTGATATTGTCAATCAAATCTCTGCTATCCATACTTTCGGAAGAAGCAGTATGAACAAAAACAAGAAAAAACTGCCCAATAAAGATGGGATCTAAGCTGCATACCTTAAGTACTATAAGATTGTTCAGTACAAGAGATGTGTCTGACAATAGCGAAGATGAACAAGTGCCCATAGCCCTTAAGGCATGCAGTTTAGAGTCCATGTTTACCAGACATTTTAGCTTCGAAATATCGTTAGTGTCATCTCCCTGAATATACACTACTCGCCATTAAAATTGCTACACCACGTAGGTGACGTGCTACAGACGCGAAATTTAACCGACAGGAAGAAGATGCTGTGATATGCAAATCATTAGCTTTTCAGAGCAATCACACAAGGTTGGCGCAGGTGGCGACACCTACAACCTACTTACATGAGGAAAGTTTCCAACAGATTTCTCACACACAAACAGCAGTTGACCGGCGTTGCCTGGTGAAATGTTGTTGTGATGCCTCGTGTAAGGAGGAGCAATGCGTACCATCACGTTTCCGACTTTGATAAAGGTCAGAATGTAGCCTACTGCGATTGTGGTTTATCGTATCGTGACATTGCTGCTCGCGTTGGTCGAGATCCAATGACAGTTAGCAGAATATGGAATCGGTGGGTTCAGGAGGGTAATATGAAACGCTGTGCTGGATCCCAACGGCCTCGTATCACTGGCAGTCGAGATGACAGGCATCTTATCCGCATGGCTGTAACGGATCGTGCAGCCACGTCTTGACCCTGAGTCAACAGATGGGGGCGTTAGCCAGACAACAACCATCTGCAAGAACAGTTCGATGACGTTTGCAGCAGCATGAACTATCAGCTCGGAGACCATGGCTGCGGTTACCCTTGATGCTGAATCACAGACAGGAGCGCCTGCGATGGTGTACTCAACGACGAACCTGGGTGCACGAATGGCAAAACGTCATTTTTTCGGATGAATCCAGGTTCTGTTTACAGAATCATGATGGTCGCATCCGTGTTTGGCGACATCGCGGTGAACGCACATTGGAAGCGTGTATTCCTCATCGCCATACTGGCGTATCACTTAGCGTGATGGTATGGGGTGCCATTGGTTACACGTCTCTGTCACCTCTTGTTCGCATTGACGGCACTCTGAACAGTGGACTTGACGTTTCAGATGTGTTACGACCCGTGGCTCTACCCTTCATTCGATACCTGCGAAACCCAACATTTCAGCAGGATAATGCACGACCGCATGTTGCAGGTCCTGTACGGGCCTTTCTGGATACAGAAAGAGATCGACCGCTGCCCTGGCCATCACATTCTCCAGATCACTCACCAATTGAAAACGACTGGTCAATGATGGCCGAGCAACTGGCTCATCACAATACGCCAGTCACTACTCTTGATGAACTGTGGTATCGTGTTGAAGCTGCATGGGCAGCTGTACCTGTACACGCCATCCAAGCTCTGTTTGACTCAATGCCCAGGCGTATCAAGTTCGTTATTATTGCCAGAGGTGGTTGTTCTGGGTACTGATTTCTTAGGATCTCTGCACCCAAACTCCGTGAAAATGTAATCACATGTCAGTTCTAGTATAATATATTTGTTCAATGAATACCCATTTATCATCTGCATTTCTTCTTGGTGTAGCAATTTTAATGGGCAGAAGTGTAGACTGTTGTTCCTGGGACACCTGTTATTGAGAAGGAAGGAAACTGATGCAGCGCAGCAGCCTGGGCTTGTATGTGCGAGGTTTTAATGAGAATTGTGAAAAGCAATTCTCTCTGGATTAGTGCTGGAACACAAGGTGATACGTATTTCCTGTAAATGCGTGCTTGGCTGTTGTGTGGTGCCCACTCGTCTCGTATAGGATGCCTAAAGGATGCTGCATTATCAGATTGTTATACAACGATTCAAGCAAAGAACATTAATAGTTTTATTTCTATAAAGCAGATTGATAATACTTGACCTTAATGTACAAATGTATCGCAAGCGATGGACGACATGCAACATAAATCCGATTCCTTGCTATACACAATGTTTCTGCAAGTTGATTCATGTCACTGATAATGATTCTCATAGCACTCTTTCCTAGGCCCTGCTGATGCTCCACTAATGTCCGATCGAGGCTGCAAGAGCGGTGCTTATATTCACTTCTTGCAGAGATCGCTCCTAGCGCTGCACGGTCCTTGTTAGTGGTCTTGCGTTCTTCTTCTTCGTTCCGACGCTTGTGATTACTCCAGAACATTGGACAGCGCTTTTTGTCTGTTCTGAGTCGTTATGAACAACTAAATGTGACTTGCAGTTTTGATTGGTGTCGGGCAGTTCTTGCGTATTTTATTTATAACCGAGGTGATTAAATATGTTATTCATTTTCCTAACTTCCTTTGAATTTCCGTCGATTTCACTTTGTAACCGAAATCTTTTTCTTACCATAACATAGCTCTTATTATATTAATTATTGTACTTCATGTAAATGAATTGTACCTTTTGGAGTTCAATAATTATCAAGTGATACAAAATCTTTTGCATTTATTCTCACATTGTTCCTTTATTAAACTGAAAATACATATTTATATTTTCGTTATTGTCAGTGAGAACTGTAAAGAGCAGGAACAGATGAACCTGTGGTCTAGGTGTAGCGTCATTGACTAGTAATCAAAAGGTCATCGGTCTTGAGTTCGAGTGCTGAAATTAAATCGTCAGCAATGACGTTTTACATGAGAGTCACCCTCATCCCTCCAACTGCCTTTTCAAGAAGTTAAGAGGAGCGGACAGAGCTTCAGGGCATTCTCGTGCCCCTGGGGTGGTTGGGAAACTGTCTCTAAAAGGCAAAAGAAACAGCAGCGGCATGAGGATGCAGAAGGCAATGGAAACACTGCATTAAAGACACATAATGAGTATCCACAAGACATATGGTCTATAATATAGCAAGTGTTATGGAGATCCCTCAATTGGCAAAAGATTCCGGAATGGTCCCCCATTCATATCTTCAGGACGGGACTACCGAAGGGGAGATGACCATGAGAAACAAATAACCAACGAAAGGATAACGTTACCCGAGTCGGGGCGTGAAATTTCAGAAGTTTGTACATGGTAGGAAAGATCGAACATATGAAAATGGAAATACTAAGATACAGTAGGCGTCAGTGAAGTGCAATGGAAGGAAGGCAAGGATTTCTGGTCAGATGAGTACAGCGTAATATCAACAGCAACAGAAAATGATATAACGGGACTAGGATTCGTTATGAATAGGAAGATAGGGCAGAGAGTCTCTTCTGGTGGTTCAGTTATACGCTTTTTTATCATCAGAAACAACAGCAAACCAACTTGGACAGCAATTTCTCAGGTATATATGCCGACGTCGCAAGCAGAAGATAAAGAGATAGAGAAAGTATATGAGGACACTTAAGGGTAATTCACGACGTAAAAGGAGATGATAATCTAATAGTCATGGGGGACTGGGATGCAGTTGTAGACGACGGAGGAGAAGAAAGGATTGCGGAGAATATGGGATTCGCTTTAGGAATAAGAGACGAGAAAGACTAGTTGAGTTTCCAATAATTTTCAGCTGGCTGGTATTAGAGAAAACACTATTCAAGAATCAAAAGAGGAGGCTCTATATTTCGAAAAGACTGGGATATATTGGAAGATTTTAGTTAGATTACATCATGATCAGGCAGAGATTCTGTAATCAGATATTGGACTGTAAGGTGTATCCAGGAGCAGTTATAGATTCAGATCATAATTTAGTAACGATGAAGGGTAGGCTGTAGTTTAAGAGACTAGTCAGGAAGAATCAATGTGCAAAGAAGTGGGATATGGAAACGCTAAAGAAAGAAGAGGTACGTTTGAAGTAGACTAACCTATAGCTACTGCTATAATGAATAGCTCAGTCAGTAGACAGTTCAGCTGAAGATAAATAGACTTCTCTGAATACAGCAATCACGAGAAAATCTTTCGTAACAGAAGTACCTTAGCTGATCAAGGAAAGAAGGAAGTGCCAAAATGTTCAGGTAAATTCAGGAATACAGAGGTACAAGCCACTTAGGAAATAAATAAATAGGTAGTGCAGGGAAATTAACGTGAAACGACTGCAGGAAAAATGTGAAGAAAACGAAAATGAAACGTTTGTCGGAGGGACCGACTCAGCAAGTAGAAAAGTCGAAACAATCTTCGGTGAAATTAAAAGTAGGGGCGGTGACATAAAGAGTGCAATGGTAATTCTACTATTAAAATCAGAGGAGAGAACTGATAGTTTAAAAGAGTACATTGGTGGCGTCTTTGAGGGGGGGACTGGTTGATTTGATAGAAGAAGAAACAGAAGCCGATAGAGAAGAGGTAGGGGATGCAGTATTAGAGTCAGAATTTAAAAGAGCTTCCGACGACTTAAGATCAAAGAAAGCAGGAAGGCGGATAACACTGCATTGGAATTTCTAAAATCGTTGGGAGAACAGGCAACAAAATGACACTTCACATTGGTGTGTAGAATGAATGAGTCTGGAGGTGTACCATCAGGCTTTAGGAAGAACATCGTCCACAGAATTCCGAAAATTGTAAGAGCTGGCAAGAACCTAAGAGACCATGCATCCAAGTTCCTGACAAGAATACTACACAGAAGAATGAAAAAAAATTGAGGATCCGTCAGGCGACGATGATTTTTGCTTTAGAAACGTCAAAGGCACCAGAGAGGCAGGGCCCACGTTGCAGTTGATAATGGAAACAAGGCCGAAGAAAGATAGAGACACGTTCATAGTATCTGTCGACCCGGAGAAAGCGTTCGACATTGTGAAATGGTGCAAGATGTTCCGAATTCTGGGAAGAATAGGGAAAGATAGAGGAAAACTCGACTAATATGTAATATTTACAAGAAGCAAGAGGGGGCAGTAAGACTGGAAGACCAATAACACAGAACTCGAATTAAAGAGGGTGTAGAATAGGGGTACCACATTCTGTGCAATCTATACATCTAGTAATCAACGACGGAATTTAAAAGAAAGATTCACGAGTGGGATTAAAATTCGGTATGAAACGACATCAATGATAAGATTCGCTGATGACTATGTTATCCTCAGTGAAAGTGAAGAATAATTACGCTATCTGTTGAATAGAATGAACGGTCTAAACAGTACATAATATGAACTAGGAGTAAACCAAAGAAAGACGAAAGTGATGAAAAGTAGTACAAATGAGAATACCGAGAAACTTAACTTCAGAACTGGTGATCACGAAGTAGATGAGGTTAAGGAATCCTGTTACTAAGGCAGCAAAATAACCCATGACGGTCGGAGCAAGTAGGATATGAAAAACAGATTAGCACCTTCAAAAAGGGCATTCCTGGCCGAATGTAGTCTACTAGTATCCAATAGATGCCTTAATCTGAAGAAGAAACTTGTGAGAATGTACGTTTGGATTATGGCATTGGATGGTAGTGAAACTACTGTGGAAAAATGGAACAGAAGGGAATCGACGCATTTGAGATTTGATGCTACCGAAGAATGGCGAAAAATTTGTTGGACTGATAAAGTAGGCAATGAGGAGGTTCATCACAGGATTTGCGAGGAAAAGAGAATATGGAAAACACTGACAAGAAGAAGGGACAAAATGACAGGACATCAGTTAAGACATCACAGAATAACTTCCATGGCACTAGAGGGAGTTGTAGAGGATAAAAACTGTAGAGTATGAAAGAGATTGGAAAAAAAATCCGGCAAATAACTGAGGACGTAGATTGCAAGGGCTACTCTGAGACGAAAATGTTGGCTGAGGAGAGGAATTCGTAGCGTGCCGCATCAGACCAGTCAGAAAATTGATAAGTCAGGGATAGGAGACTGTCAAGGTGGTGTATGTCTAGAGAGACTACGTTGCAAAATAAATATGTTGATATGAAGGTTAAAGATGTAGTATAATATACATTTCTATTATTTAAAAAGCTTTAAAGAGTTTTCAGATAAAAAATTTGGAGGCATTACTTTTCAGCACGCCCGCGTTCTATCCCTTCTTCGAAAGTTATTTATGGAGTCCTTGTAGGATAATGTAAGACCCCACAATACGTCCTGAGGGATGTACAGATCCGTGAGTACCCTGCCTGCTTCCCTGATTTTTCACCTGTAGAGCAAGTCTGTGTTGCGAAGAGAAAACGCGTACTTTCATAGCAGTCTTCAACTGGCATTCGTAATGAATTTGTTCCAGGCAGGTCAAAAAAACTCCTCAAGACGACATTCTGAGCCTATTTGCTTTCATTAGACTCTGATTACAGGGGTGTATTTGCTACCGTGAAGGATTCACGTCCCGCTGATGTTTATGATGCACATCAGTTCCAAATGGAAAGTAAGTTAAGTCATTTAATACGAGTTACGCGATGGACATCGCCACAAAGTTCGCTTAATAACGGACTGGTGCTTCGTGGTTTAAGACTTTCATTTCCATCTGTTTTATATCTATAATTGTTTCTGTTATTGATTTAATATTCGTTCAAAACACAGCCATTAGAGATTCGTATTTACCTCAGTTGCACAATAATACAGAAGTAAGCGACATTTTCACGGGTTTGACGAATGAGAGTAAGATTGAATTTTAATTATCTGTCGATGCCAGTGTTATCAGATCAGACAATCTGAGACCACTTTATATTTTGCTCTTTCCGTTTGTAATCAACAATGGCTTAATGAGTTGAATACGTTATACGCATTTCAGCATGAAATTACGGTAATGGAGGGTCATGAATAATAAAAAGTTTCTCATTCTGGGTTTACTGAGTGTTTGGAATAGAAATATTTAATATCACGGCAATAGGCTTGCTGCCTTTGACCTGTTAGAGTCGGACTCACGTCGTATCAGCAGAGGTCTGCCTTGTTATTTCAAGGCAGACCTCTGGTGATACGACGTGAGTCCGACTCTAACAGGTCACCTCGGCTTGGATAATAACGACCACATGACCTAAAACCTCGGAATACGTAGTATTGTTTCTATTAGTTATTCGTGTCATTGGGTAATCGAAGGAACGGAAATACCGAACCTGTCTGTACTAGCCGTCTGCTTTGATTCAAGGCAAATATAAACCATTCATCCAAATTCAATACAGGTGCTTTGATTCAAGGCGAATATAAACCATTCATCAATATTCAATACCGGTGGAATACGCGGTATAACTAGAATTATAGTTACTCTCAAGACATCACATAAGATGGCTGCTCCAATTCACAAGTAATGTGTCAACTTTTAAAATAACCTAGACGTCAAGTAACGATATAGAATAGTTTTCCATAGTCTACAATACAGAAAATAATAAAGGAGTAGAATAAATATTCTCAGTGTTCTGTTATGTCTGTTTTGCACTATAAGGCCAAAAGTCCCACTGACATTACGACACCAATCAAAGACTGCATCCGGTATCGCTAGGTTCTATCACAACAAGTAGGCAAATGATACACAGTTCTTAATCTAATGCCGTAATAATTCCAAACACGCCTAATTGCTATTTACGCTATTCTTATATTGATTCAACATTGCCGGTCCTTAAGATTGCAACAAACGTAACATCGGCACATTTAGGCTAAGCAGTAGTTCGAGGTACTCTGATAAGCACTCGCTAGACGATCAGCAGATATCTAAATCAGACCGCGCTCAGAGTAAAGTCACTTTGTCAAAATTGTTTTCAGTAAATTGTCGAAGTACTCGTAACAAAACATGTGTGCATAAAAATCTTACCTAAAAATCGCAAAGTCTTTAGAGATGACGCGCCGTACATAAATAAAATCCTAAAGTGAAAATCTTAGTTGGTTATGTAAACTGACAACGTTCGTTACAGTGCCCATTCGGCCACACTGTAACAACATTTCATTAGTGATCGAGGTTGTTAATATAGATGTCCAACTAAGATATTCACTTCAGGATTTTATTTACCTAGGGCCTTTTAGTTCTAAAAAATACGACGATGTCTAAGGAGTGTCCCACACTGAACAACATTCTAGACTGATCTGAAGACGGGTAGGTAATGAACCGAAGCCGGTAATAAGTAAAGAGTATTTGCAATCTTGACGGAGGAGTTTTACCCACACATATTTTATAGCAACAGACACCATATCTCCTCCTATTGAGAGTATCAAAGAATATAATGTTCGTAACAAAGTTTCCCAATTCACTATCCTCCAGGAAAGTTCTCGCGCTCATATTATTCTTGGGACCGAGAGCTGGCTGAGACCCAAAGTAGAAAGCTCTGAGATATTAAGCAAGTAGTGAAACGTATATCGGAAAGACAAATTATACGCCATAAGAGAGGGAGTGTTTATTGCAGTTGGCAAAAATATTGCCTCTATTGAGGTCGAAATTGAGTGTGACAGTGAAGTTATCTGATCGTATATAACAGATCTAGGTGAAATCAAGTCAATTGTTAGATGTTCACCGTGACAATTTTTGACTCATTCAAAGAAAGTCCACGGCCAGCATCGTGTAAATACCAAGATCATTCAGCACTAGTCGGAGGCGATTTCAAGCTACCGAGTATAGACTGTGACGTCTGTGGATTCATTGCACGGAGTACAGAAGTCTTGCGAAGTCTTTTTGAATACATTTTCAGAAAACTGTCTCGAGCAGCTAGTTTGGCAACCCACACGCAATGGAAATATTTTATAACTTGTAGCTACAAACAGACCTGAGCTTGTAGAAGGAATCAGTGTAGAAATGTGGTTTAGTGAGGTTGATGTCATTATAACGGCTGTGGTCACTAAAGTTATTAAACCAGTCAAGAAGTCTTGGAGGATATTTCTACTGGAAAGAGGAGACGAGCAGTTGTTAACATCTCACTTAAACAACGAACTGACATCACTTAGTTCCAGTACAATGAACGTAAAGGAATATGGGCAAAGTTCAAATGGACTGTAAATTGTCCTCTGGAGAAGTATGTGCCTAGTAAGTGGATTAAGGAAGCAAAGGCAGCACCGTGGTTTAAAAACGAAATTCGGAATATGCTAAGGAAGCAAAGGCTGTTGCAACCTCGCTTCAAAAGAGAAAGCGTGAATGACGACAGGCAAAGGTTAGTAGAGATTCCTGCTTTTGTAAAAAGATCTATGTGAGAGGCATACAACAGCTACCACCGTCGTATCTTAGCAAATGATTTTCCGAGAATGTGAGAAAATTTTGGTCCTACGTAAAATCGCTAAGCTGGTCTAAGGCTCCCATCCAGTCGTTCACCAATCTGGTGTGGCAGTAAAAGACAGCAAAAGGAAAGCCGATGTTTTAAATTTCGCGTTTAAGGCATCTTTAAAGAAGGAGAATCGTAGAAACATACAGTCATTGACCATTGTGCAGACTCACATATGGGCGACACGTTAATAGGCATCAGTGGTGTAGAGAAACAAATGAAAGACTTGGTAAAAAATAAGTCGCCAAGTCCGGATGCAATGCCAGTTCGGTTTTACGAAGAGTACTCTCCTGCATTGGCTCCTTACCTAGTTTGCATTTATCGCGAATCTCTCGCCCAGCGTATAATCCCAACCGACCGGCAAAAAGCGGAGGTGACTACTGTATACAAGAAAGGTAAAAGAGCAGGTCCGCAAAATTACAGATCATCGCCCTTAACATTGATTTTCTGTAGAACTGTAGAATATATTCTGAATTCGAATATAATACATTTCCTTGATATCGGAAAGCTTCTGTCCACAAATTAGCACCGCTTTAGAAATCGTGGCTCGTGTGAAACTCAGCTTGGCCTTTTCTCATGCTGTACACTGTGAACTCTGGAAGAACAATAGAAGGCAGATTCCATCGTTCAAGATTCCCGAAAAGAATTTGCCACGCTGCCCCACTACAGACTATTAACGAAAGTTCTTAGATATGTGAGTGGCCCGAAGACTTCTTAAGTAATAGAAGCCAGTAATTTGTTGTCGACAGCGAGTGTTCAACAGAAACAAGGGTGAAACCTTCTCGTCTCCTCTATACCTCTTGTGTTATTGATATCCTTCCCTTTTACGATAAACTGTGAAACCATTCCTTAGGATTTCTATCTCTTGCTTAATAATAACAAATGAAATCTTCCCTTTGAAATTTATTCTCTTTCTCAATCTTCGCATACAAATTTAATTGCTACTTATTAAAAGTGATTTTCTGATTATTTCGACGAAACATAGAATGTGTTGTCGTCGTGGCCCTCAGTCGTTGTCTGCAATAACCCAAAGCTGTTCCTTACCTTTTTTACTGTTACTGGATCGCCATCTGACTGCTACATCGAACTGCGACATGAATATACTTACTCTGTTTTACTATATAAGCTGCTGGTGGGCTTTCATAATAAGTGGCTGTATTTGTTACCAAAGCTGACGTCATTCTTTAATAGCAAAGCTGACGTTATTCTTTAATTAATTTGACTGAAATTACGTAATTCATAGTTAAACGTTTTCTTGACAACAATAAAATTTTGCAAAGTTTTACGTTGATGTTTTTTGGGATGGATTATAATTAGAAATGCAATATTGCTGGCAAAAGTTTATATTCTGAATGAAATGATTTTACAAACGTTCAAATGGGACTTACTTTTTACAATAATCTTACAACTAGCAATATGCAGTAGCCTTGAGTTTCTCAAAAAATTAATTCAATAATATTAGTTCCTCTTATTATAATAGTTAGCTGATGTCTCTGTACATACGTTTATAATCTCTTGTAAATCATAGCTAGTGGCTGGCAGGCACACCACTCCTCGCAACCCCTTGCTTCAGACCTGCTACCGACTCGCTTCACTTCTCGCTTACTACTGACTTCCTACGAACTCTAAAGTGCCGTTTCTCCTGCCAACAATGCTTTCTGGTGCAGACAATCCCTGCTACCATTACAAAATGTATCAATGCGCGGTCTTTCCCACTCTCTTCTTAAAATGTATCCATACGCAGTCTCTCCCGCCCTTTTTAAAATTATATCAATTTGCGGTCTCTCTTGTCCACAATACTTTGGTGCAGACATTCCCTGCTACCACAATTATTTCCAACATCACAAATATTAGTTGTTCCTACTTAATCCTATTAATAAAATATAAACATCTTTCATAAATTGTGATTTGACAATAAACAATAGAAATATACACGTCTTACAATGGTATCGTCAGTAGGGCCCCATGGAAGTGTGATAGGATCGCTATTGTTTTCTACACACAATAAAGATCTCCAGAATGGGTAGTCAGCAGTCTGCGGTTGTTTGCTGATGAGTCTGTGGTGCAAGGGGAGGGGTTATCGCTTAGCCTTTGAGGACACAAAATGTCTTGGACATAATTTCGGCTAGCTCTGAATTTAGAAAAATGTAAGTTACCGTAGATGGGTAGGAAAAATTAACCCGTAAAAATAAACTCGTAATGTTCGAATAAGGTATTAGTAGTGTCCTGTTTGATACAGTCGTGTCATGTAAATATCTGGGTGCGACGTTGCAAAGCGATATGAAATGGAACGAGCATTTCAGAACTGTCGTAGAGAAGGCAAATGATCGACTTTGATTCATTGGGAGAATTTTGGGAAAGTGTGATTCATCTGTGAGAGACCGCATATAGGAGATTAGTGCGAACCATTCTTGAATACTGCTCAAACTTTTGGGATCCACATCAGGTAGGATTAAAGGAAGACATCGAAGTAATTCACACAACGACCCTCCTCGCCTACTTTTTACTTCCCGTACCTCCAGTGGAGTGAAATGTTGCTTTGGGAAGCTCTTATCAGTTCGTAGTATTTTAAAAAGGATAAAAATATTTCATTTAAAAATTTCAATGTACAACGAACAGTTCCAATAATTTTAAAAACAGTACCAATTTTAAATGTTTCAATGTACTTTGCTGTAATATTTTACCAGTGGCCTCAGATGAAGAGCAGTAGTGTTCCACTGCCAGCACTTCGTTGCCACGACCAGAAGAAGAAAATTGCATAGAGAGACTAGAATAGCGACACATTAACGCACCACGCCTGTCAATACGGCAAATGTGGTAGCAAAGCTGGTTCGCCTGGCGTGCAGGCGCGACAACAATGGCTTTCCCGCCCCCTTCTAGGTTGTGTGTATGCGTCCACAACACTCATACACTCCATTATCTGACAAGTGTATGCATCCATGACTATGAGGTGCTGAGCTGCTCTGCTCTCTGTGAATGAATGATCAACTATCAGTCTCACACGGTGAATCAAATATGTGCTGTTGTACGGTACATCGCAGCGAAATTTCAAAAGCACAATTCGATGTTTTCTATAGGTGTATCTTCTCGGTCTCTTTCTTTGGCAGAGACCACTGAACCGATTGCAGCTGGTGCCAATTCGTCAGACAGATCAACAGAACAAACGGTGAGGTATAGCTGCACAAATCGCTCATTCTGTTCGTAAGCAGTTCAAATGTGGGCTGTATTCGTCGTTGGTGCGATTGTGAGACTTGCTAGAAGCAGGTGGAATCCCGGATTTCGCCGGACGGGGAGCATCATTCATTCGCCATATGTAACAGCTGCGTACGCCCACCATCGGCGCTGAAATCGCTACCCCCGCTTCCAGCGCTAATCATCGCTTTCGCCGCTAAGCCTTCGTTTCATTCAATCCCGCCACGGTAGATGCTCACCGTCTACCCCCGCCACCTTTCCCAACACCGCGCACTCCTTCCATCCTGTACAACCTTTCCTCTTTACCTCTCGAAACAAGCCGAGTGGCGATCTTTCTTTGTCGGAAACAATCTGAACGCTTCGCCCGAATTCTCGCGAAATTTCAACTGATTGTTCACAGCTCACATCACGAGTTAAGTGAAATTGACTGCTTGCATTGCTTGGACTTAAGAGTTATAGATTCACCCTTACCATTCATTCCGCGAATTACATGTCAGAGTAACTTTTTTTTGTAAGAAGTGAATTTTGTAAAGATTGTTGTAACTGATAAATCAGTTTTATAATACAGTTTTTAAATGCTAGTATTTTCTGTATCATTCAGTAAGTTCAGTTTCTTTCACTATCCCCTCACTAAAGTTTTATTTTGTAATTGTGTGTCATTGCACTTGTCGGAACTTAAAAGTGATATGCTTAGCGTAGTCACTTATCTTTATATTGCATGGGGCAATGTTTTCTTTGGCTGGTTTGCTGCTGCACTGCATTTTAATATTCAACAGTTTCGATCAGTATCTAGTTTCTGTTGTCATAAAATAAGTTACGAAAGTTTGTTAAGGCCAGTTTAACATCACTGTAAGGCCACTATAAGATTATTTACACTCAAGTATTGCATTTCAAAATGATCTTCCGGGTCAGTTCAGCTAAATTTTATTCAGATCTCACTTCATTCGTCAGACAATGTAAATCTTACAGTGCAGTGTTACATCTTCGCTTTTGTGTCATTTAATGTTCGAAATTTTACTTGGTTGGTTTTGGTATGTAAACAGAAGCCTTTTGGACTTTTTTTTCGAATTTCGGTTTGTAATTTTTTGCAGTATTTTCACTCCCGCTAGTTTTGTGTCTTGGAACTATTAGACACAAACTGTGACGTCATGTATTGTAGCACTATTCATTCCACAGCACAATACAGAATTTCACAGGACAGCTTCTTTAGTATACAGCTTTAAGTTTTCTAAGTATTTTAGTGATCTGGAATACAGTTACAGAATTTCAGATGGATTTGGTGATTACTTTCATCAGATAGCGTTTACGCATGCACACCACTTGCACTGCTCAGTTGACAGAACTTTCGCATTACAATACACACACACACACACACACACACACACACACACACACACACACACACACACACGTACACATACATACATACATACACTAAAAGGTTACAAATAGGAGACCAGTTTATAATCCAAAACAGTTACAGTCTCTCTGTATTTCGTAATACCGTCTACCCTCCCTTAGCTTCTGAAGATCCCTGTCCTTTGAGAAAGACATACTAAGTTGTGTTAGAAAGGATAGCTATATCTCAGTCGCATATCAATGCTTGTATTTTACTTACCAGACTTTCTGAAAGTCAAGAAACACAAGATGAACATGAGCTCCATTATGTATTGCCTTCCGCGTCTCAAAACTAAACAGAACAAGATGACATGTGTTTTGTGTCATACTTTTAAGAGTTTTTCTTCAGCAGTTCATATAGTTACCCCATGAAACATGTTTCTTTTACTTTGTTTCAGAAACCCTTGAATGACGGACGTGACTGTTATCCTTCAGTAGGACAGCTCTTTGTAGTGAGCAAAATGGGTGAAATAATGAGCATTCGGGAAAAAAACTTGCATAATTTCACTTTGTCTTCTGCATAAGACGGCGGTTATAAAACCCAACCGCTCATGCAAATTTAAGTTTTGTGTGATGTCTTTAAAACGTTTAGGCAAACTGCCGAATGGACCTGTCGAAAGGGCATGGCAGTATCCTTCCCATACTTCTCAACTCTGAGCTTTGCGCTCCGTCTACGAGCGAAGTGGCGCAGCGGTTAGCTTTCTGGATTCGAATTCCGGGGGGCGGCGGTTCAAATCCGCCTATGGTCATCCAGATTTACATTGTCCGTGATTTCCATAATCCGCTCCAGGCAAATGCTGCGATGGTTCCAAGCGTACGATCGATTTCTTTCGCCATCCTTAACGAAACAATCTGAGCTTGCGCTCTTTATCTAATGACCTTCTTGTCCACAGAACGTTTGTCTCATGTTAAGCGACTGTTCTTCTGTCCGTCAGTTAAGACCCCATTTTCTCAGTAACGAGTAGATGCGTGAAGTAGACATTTATGTCACAGTCATTTATGTCACATAGTTTGATATCTTTCCAGTATCGGTATTGATAACAGGAAAAAATAGCCGAAATTCTCGTTTACTGAGATAGGTGAACTACCTCCGTAAGTATTTATGTTTGTACGATACCCTCGGTTCGCTAATCTTAATCGCACTTCTCCGTATTTATTTTTTTATGATTTCGTCATCGACAAATAGCTCTCCCTTTTTCTTTATAAAAATGAAACGAGTGCAGTCTATTCAGGTTTATATATTGACATGAGATTATTCTTTTGATAATGAATAAACTTCATCGAAACCGTCAGTTGGTATCTCATTATGATGCGTAATCTGTGGAGTGGCACTTTGCATTTAACAGTTGCGTACATTTACACTGCCATTAGTGGAAATGGCTATTCGTGTGCACACGGGATGTTTGACAGCCAGCAAATGTGTTTGAATAGCAACAGGCAGCTGCTCCAGAACCGCGCCAGTGCTACCATATGATAAAAAATATGACTATTTTTGTAATGCGCATTTTGGTAACATAAATAACACGCCATCTTTTTGACGGTTTCAGTGAAAACCGCTATTTTTCAATTTTTTTTTTATTTTTTGCTTCTTACGTTTCTGAAATCAACGTTGATGAGGAGTATAATTTCAGTTTTAAACTACTAATTATGGTTGTGACTTCCGTCATTACCGTGAAGTAAACATTTCAGATACCTAAGTGAAAGGGAAAAATTATTCTGACATCTATTGATGGACATGAATGCAGGGTTTTTCGACCGTTCGCCTTTATGAATCCTTGAATTCTGCTGGAAACATTTTCAATGAGTCGTCTGAAGAAACTCTAGGCAGGCCAGTCCATTTCAGGACTGTTATTTTCCACATACTATTGCCTCACAGATGCTACAAGGTGCATTGTCATGCTGATACAATCAGTCATCGTCTCCGGACAAAACAATGGTTCAAATGGCTCTGAGCACTATGGGACTTAACATCTGAGGTCATCAGTCCCCTAGAACTTAGAACTACTTAAAACTAACTAACCTAAGGACATCACACACATCCATGCCCGAGGCAGGATTCGAACCTGCGACCGAAGCGGTCGCTCGGTTCCAGACTGTAGCGCCTAGAACCGCTCGGCCACTCCGGCCGGCGTCTCCGGACAGTTCCTCCACTATTCAGTGCACACAATTCAGTAAAATGCATTCAGATCCCTCCATATTTTTAGCATTTGCTTCAGTTTAATAAGGGTTCCACGCTTTCAGCGCAAAAAGAAAAATCAGATGGTGGTCTTAGAAACGTTCCCATCCTGTATAATTAATGCGACCTCCAGCCGAAAGCCTGAATAATCATCTATAGTGGCGCGGACGTGCAGGAAGAGAATCAGTGAGTTTCTGGAAGATTCCAACAGTGACGTGGAGTCAAGCTGGCTCCAGTGCGCCAGGTTTCTCGGTTGAGGATCCATGGCGTTATCAGCCTTATCAAAGTGGTTCCGCAGATTCTCCATTGGATCTAAATCCGGGCAGTTTTGTGGGCAGAGGAATAGGTAAACCCATCCTGGTGCACTTAGAACCGCGCATGTACACTTCGACCTGTCTGACATGTTGCGTTGCCCTGCTGATGAAAGTAATCATACCGAGAAAAAAGAAACAGCTTATAGGGGTGGACATAGTACCCAGAGATAGATGCATACTTGTTTTAATCCATTGTGACTTATAGAATGAGGAGATCCCCCAGGGAATACCACGAAAACTTTCCGCAGACCATAACGCTCCTTTCTTCGGCCTAGACACTTACCGATTGTTGCAAGGCCATATACGCCACTGGCCATCTGCCCGATGGAGCAAAAACGTGATTCATCTGAAAAGACCAGTTGTCGCCACTCAGTGGACATCCAGTTGCGATATTTTTAAGCAAATTCCAGCCTGCGTCACATAAAAGCAGCAATCATCATGGCTGCATGAACCACGCTCTTGTTTAGGAGTCCCTTATGGAGCTGAACAGTCGTTATGGAGACACTGTTGGTAGCCCCTTGGTTCATCTTGGTCGTCAGTTGGTCAACAGTTGGACGTCTATTCGCCTATATATGTCTCCGCCGCCGTCTTTCACCCCTATCATCTATGGCCCCTGGTGCATCACAGTTTCCTTGGCGCTGTTTTTAGGTAATCCCATTTTGACATTCACCGTATACTTTAACAAAGCCTACACGTGATCAATTTACAGATTTAGCCGTTTCGTAAATGCTTACGTCCCTGTCGTATTAGAGGAAAACACCGAAACAATTGAGAGACGACCTATAGATTTGTTACTGGTAGGCTCGATAAACTCGCGAGTATTACGGTGACACTTCATGAACTCAAATGAGAACCCGTAGAAGGATGGCGACATTCTTTCCGTGGGACGCTATAGACAAAATTTAGAGAACCGGCTTTTGAAACTGACTGCAGAACGATTCTACATTTCGCTTAAGGACCATGAAGATTAGATAATATAAATTAGGGCCCTTACGGATGGATATAGACAGTCGTTTTTCTCCCTCGCTTTATTTGAGAGTGGAACAGGAAAGAAAATGACTGATAGGGGCAGAAGTAACTCTCCGCCACGCGTCGCAAGGGTGGCTTGCTAAGAATGTATGCAAATGCAAGAATAAGATGGGATGCGTATAATTTATGAACACAAGAAAAATTTAAATATCCAACGTGAAAAGCCTCAAAAGTTGCCAAAACAGTAATTTATAGTAAAATACAGTCTCTAGCCTAATTAGTCAGCGAGTCGATCAGTGCAGATTAACAGAAGAATCCTATTGTTTAACTTTCGTACGGTAATTGCAACACGTAATAACTCCCAAAAACTGTTAAAAAGTAGATTTAAGCCGTGTAATAAATGAAACACGGTAAAATGACTCTGGAGCCCTCCTTTCCTTTTTCAGTTGGTTTAACTGAGATGGCAAGCAGACACGACACAGCTCTGGCATACACTACGAATCGTACACGCACAGTAACTTGTAAATTTTGCTCTCCTATTAATTCCTTACTTAAACTACTGTACAGAGTGTCCCATTTATCTTGACGACCCTAAATAACTGTTTGTGGGGACGCAAATTACAAAATGTTTCAAGCTAATGTTCTTTATCTATCAGGGGGCTTGAGTCAGCATGATTGCCATCGTTGTAGCTTTGTTTTTTACAAAGATATGAGCAGCGGTATGACTTTTTTAAATGGCACTCCGTATTTTTTATTCGGTAATTCATTTCCTCTCCTAAAGACCTATTCAAAAATATATCACACTGTTATTAATTACATAACACAACACCAGCGCTTCGTGCAGGCACTCGGGGTAACGGAACACATCCACGTGCTGACGTTGACTGAGGACAAACGTAAACGTAAGTAGAATGCACACCCGTCATTCCGTAAACCATCGTCAGTTGAAGAGCTGTGTGAGTAGAAGGTACACCAACGAAGAGAAGGTAGAAATGCTATTCATCTATGGGGAATGTTAGTTAGCAGAACAGTAATTCCAATACTGTTTTCTTATGTGCAGGAACATCTAGTACAATACTTTAGCCCTCTTAAATACTATTGTGTAGAGTAGGCATACAGCAAAGACTCTCCTTCCTACAAACTGCATCGACATAACGTTTCTTATATTGTTGTTGTTGAAGGTAGGTGAAATGCTACGCAGGCAGCGGAACTGTACAGAGAGCGATATCCTGACAAGAACCCACCTTCCCGACGAATGTTTCCTCGTCTTATTGCGACGCTTCCGGAAAGGGTAAGTCTCAACCCACGACAACGCAATCGTCGTAGAATTCGAACAGACGAAGCGGCCGAAATTACCGTTCTCGCTTCCGTTGCTATGAATCCACATGTGATTACACGACAGCCTGAACACGAGATTGACAGTCGTAAAACCAATGTACACCGTATTCTTACACGTCACCGGTTCAATCCTTACCATGTACTGGGAATGATTTCCAGAATCGTGTACATTTCAGTCAGTGGGCACAGCAGCAAATCCTCACCAACCCGAACTTCTTCTCCATTGTTCTGTGAATGTTCCTTCTCAAACAAAGGGCAGGTAAATACAAGGAACATGCATTATTGGTCCAGCGACAACCCACGATGGCTTTGACAGGTGGAACATCAGCGTGAATGGAGAATTAACATCTGGTATGGGATGCTTGGTACTACAATTATTGGTCCTTGTTTTATGAATGGTAGTCTAAACGGCACAGCGTATGCCAACTTCCTCAGACGAATTCTTCCTCCTCTTCTGGATGAAGTGCCGCTAAGAAGCAGAATGCTTATGTGGTATCAACACGATGGATGTCAGGTACATAGTGTCTTGCGTGCACGTCGTGTTCTGAACCGAAGGTATCCTTCCAGATGGATCGGTCGAGGAGGAACAGTTACTTGGCCTGCTAGGTCTCCTGATTTAAATCCTCTGAACTTTTCCTTTGGGATGCACTAAAGACGTTGTCTGTCGCGATATTCCAACAACTCCAGAGGATATGCAGGAAAATATCGTGCTTGCTTGTAACTCTCTTCAGCAGGCAACACTGGAAGTAGTAAATAATTCATTCAACGAGTGCTCCAGTGTATCGGTGTCCAGGGTCACAACTTTGAGCATCTTTCAATGTTCTGCTCCTGGTCAATGGTACAGGAGAGTCAGATTCAAAGCTACACCGAAGGAAATCATGCTGATTGGTGCCCCCTGACGACTAAAGAACATTTGCTTGAAACATTTTGTAATTTGCATCTGCACAAACAGTTATTTAGGGCTGTCAAGATAAATGGGACACCCTGTATATAAAATCTTAGATCACACTTCATACCCTCTACAGGTCAGTGACGTAGAAAACATCGGGATAGTAACGCTATTTCCTTTTTTCAGCGCCGTACACCAATAACAATGAATATTATACACAATACAGCCTCATAATACAGGAGACAACATACACTAAGATGATAAGTGATACGATACCTCCAAATATCGTGTCGGATCTCCTTTTACCCGGCAAAAAAAAAAAAAAAATGTCGTGAGACTAGGTCCTCCCGTCGGGTAGACCGTTCGCTAGGTGCAAGTCTTTCGATTTGACCCCACTTGGCGACTCGCACATCGATGGGGATGAAATGATGATGATTAGGAGGAAATCTCCAACCCAGCAGGGAATCGAACCCGGGCCCTTAGGACTGACATCCTGTTGCGCTGATCACTTAGCTACCGGAGGCGGACTTTTGCCTGGCGTGTTGAAGTAAATCGATGTGGCATGGACTCAAAAAGTTGTTGGAAGTCCCCTGCAGAAATATTGAGCTATGCTCTCTCTATAGCCGTCCACAGTTACGAAAGTGACCTCTCGATTATATCCCATAAATGTCCGAAAGGATTTATTTCTGGCGATCTCAGTGGCCAACCCATTCTCACAAATGGTGCAGAATGTTCCTCAATCAATAGCGAACAGTTGTGGCCCCCTGATAAGGCTCATTGTCATCCATAAAATTTCCATCGTTGCCGGGGAATATGAAGTCCATGAATGGCTGCAAATCGTCACCAAGTAGCCGAGTAAAGCCGTTTCCAGACAATGATGACTTCAATTGGACGAGACGACCTAGTCCATTTCATGAAAACACAGTCCACACCATTGTGGAGCCACCACCAGCTAGTAGAGCGTCTTATTGACAACTTGGTTCCATGGTTTGGAGGTGTCTGCGCCTCACTCGAAACGCACCATCAACTCTTACCATTTCAAATAGGTTCTCATCTGACCAGGCTACGGTCTTCAGTCGTTTAGGGTCCAACAAATATGGTCACAAGTCCAGGAGAGGTGTCGCAAGCGATGTCGTGCTGTTAGCAAAGGCACCCTCGTCAGTCGTCTGCTGCCGTAGCCTATTAACGCCAAGTATTGCCGCACAGCCCTAACGGATACGTTCTTCGTAGGTCCCACATTGACTTCTGCTGCTATTTCAAGCAGTGTTGCTTGTCTGCTAGCACAGACAATTCTACGCAAACGCTGCAGCTCTCGGTCATTAAGCGAAGGCAGTCGACCACTGAACTGTGTGTGCTGAGAGGAAATGCCTGAAATTTGGTATTCTCGGCATACTATTGACACTGTAGCTCTCGGAATATTGAAGTCCGTAACGATTTCTGCATTGGAATATCCCATGCGTTCGGAGTCTGTCAGGTCCTATCGTGTGGTTTCTCACATGAATCACCTGAATACAACGTATGGCTCCGCCAAGGCACTGCCCTTTTATATCTTGTGTACACGATACTACCGCTATCTGTATATGTGTATATCGTTGTCCCATGACTTCTGTCACCTCGCTGTATGTAGTCCGCGACTCGTGGTCCAGTGGTTATCGTCACTGCTTCTATATCACGGAGTCCCAGGTTCGACTCTCGCGAGCGAGAGATTTTCCTTGCTGTGGGTCTGGGTGTTTATGTTGCCTGATCATTTCATCTCATCATCATCGACGCGCAAGTTGGTGAAGTGGCGTTAAATAGAAGGACTTGCACCGGGTGACGGAACAGTCCGAGACGGAGTCTTCCGGCCGATAATGGTATACGATCATTGCATTTCACAATATATGTTGTAGATACTTATGATAATTTATGTTAATGTTTTAAGTAAGCGGTTTCTGCTTCACAATACCTCTTTCATTTGGCCACTGATGTACTGTTTGAATGAATTGTTGCAATCCTTGTGAGAAATGAAATTTAGCTCCAGAGTTTATCCTTGTATGTATCCTGATCTCATCAGACTTATTGAAAAAAGTTATTTTTGATTTTAAACTTTAAGCGACGGCGTTTTCATTTACCAAATGTGGCCACTATTAAGGAAATTTGTTAAACACAATTTTAACACCCTTAAAAATTTACCTCTGTATTTATTTTAAAATATTGACACGAATTATTTTCAAAAGATTGGAAAAACTGGTAGAAGTTAACCTCAGGGTAGTCCAGTTTCAGTTCCGCGGGAATTTAGGAACACAGGAGGCAGTACTATGACTTAGACCATAGGCTAAAAAATCAATCGTATGTCTATAGCATCTGAAGAGTCAGTTTTTGACAATGATAACCGGAACACACTCTTTGAAATTATGAAGATAGTGGGGATTAATTACAGGGAATGGAATGTTATGTGCAACTAGTACAGAAACAAGACTGCAGCTACACTAGTCGTCGGACATGAAAGGGAGACAGTGGGTGAAAAGGGATTGAGACAGGATTGTCGCTAGCCCCGACGTAATTCAGTGTTTAAACTGAGCAAGGAGTAATGGAAGCCAAAGAAAATAAAATTCAGTAAGCAGAAATAAAAAAATTTCATGTTCTCCGACGATAATGCAATCCTGTCAGAGATAGCACAGGACTGAGAAGAGCAGCTGAATCGAATGCTTGGTGTCTTGGAAAAAGGTTATAAGATGAACATCAACAAAAGAGATACAATGTAATTGTATGTATTCAGAATGAAATTGAATGTAGTTGTATTAAGTCAGGCGATGTTCAGAAATTAGATCAGGGAATAGGATATTCAAAGTAACAGAGAAGTTTTGCTGTTTGGGCAGCAAAATTACTGATTATAAAGCAAGTAGAGAGGATATAAAATGTAGACCAGATATAGCGATATAAGCATATCTGAAAAAGAAATTTAATTGTTAGGAACTCTTTTCTTAAGTTATTAGTCTGGAGTGTAGCCTTTTACGGAAGTGAAACGACGATGATGAGTGGTTAAGATAAGATGAGAATAGGAGATTTTAAAGTGTGGTACTACAGAAGTATGGTGGAGACTAGATCGGTCGACTGAGTAACTAACGAAGAGGTACTGAATGAAAGTGAGGAAAAAAATAAATTTATTGAACAGCTCTACTAACAGAAGAGATCAGTGGATTCGAGACATGATGAGGCATCAGGGGAAATTCACTTTGATAGTGGAGGGAAGAGGGGTAAGACCAAGGCATACAGTTATCTAGTTCAGGCTGTTGTAGGTTGCAGTAGTATTCAAAGGTGAATAGGCTTCTGGCATGGAGAGGTAATTAAAGCCAGACTGAAGAATATAAAACAACAACAACAACAACGATGACAACAACAACAATATTTGCTTCCAAGTTTCTTGAATTCATCCTCCAAAAAAGAATTAGTAACAGTCAACTATAGGAGATTACTTACCTCTAGGAATGAATCGGCTAACTGCTTATTTATTTTCTGTACAAATACAAGTATTATGAGAATACTGGCTCACAAAAACATTTCTTTGTTGGTACTCGTATAGTACTGACGAGATGAATCCGATGCTGACGAACTGGCGATAGCGTTCAACACATTGCAGGCGTGATGAAGGTTGCTCAGATACGCTACACAGGCGTGCGACATTATCTTTTCTGTGGTCTCCGAATGGAGGCTAATCGTGACAGAACAAAATCATTTGAGCCATCTCAGCAACATGGACTGTTCTCCACTCCATACTTTCCAGACCGAAGCTGCGCCACCGTCCGTCCCTGCCAGCTCCCGTCGGTCTCTGCCATGTGGTGCGACTGCCAGTTTCGCATCGACTTTACTGTAGACATTAGGTACAGTTCATGTCTTTGCCACTTGTTCTTACAGCAGCGAATGCAATTTGTTCAATGCGTTTCACCTTACTCAAGCAGCATAATTATTGACGAAGAAAATCAATTTGCATAATGAAAAAGATATGTTTGAAACTGCAAGTCAGTTATCATATGTGCAAAGTATTAACGTTCCAGATTATTTTAGTCGAGTCTCTGACAACTTCATTTATACTCCGCTTGCCACGTTATAGTGTCCAGCGGTGGCTACTTCACATAAAAGTCAATTCTCCCCTACCCTGTTCCAGTCGCAAATTGTCTGCGAATAGAACGATTGACGGGAAACCTCCGTGGGAACTGGAATGTATCTTGAGGAAGCAATATATCGGGTGACTCTTCTTGGAACATACGCTCTCGGAATTTTGACAACGACCTGCACCTCCCTTGCAGCGCCTGCCTCACGAGTTGGGAGAGCATCTCCATTACGCTTTCGCTCTAACTAAACGAACCTGTGGAGAAACGCGCTACTCTTCCTTGGGTTTCCTCCATTTCCTCTATACGTCCTATCAAGTAAAGATGCCAGGCTAACATGCAATACTCAAATATCAGTCGAAAGACGGTTCAGTAAGTTACCTCCTTCGAGTGTGGACGTACATTTCCTGTGGATACTTTCATTGAATCTGTTCGTAACCCGCCTTTCCTATAATCAGTTTTATGTGATCATTCCACTTTAAATCGGCTTCGTAAGCATAGTCCAGAAATTTTATGGCTGTCACTGCTTCCAGTGACTAAGGGGTCTTTTTGTCCATTTATCCTCAATATATAACATGTTCAGAGTAAATTAATAATCCATCCACCAGACGTCAGTCGTCAGCTGGTTTTCCTGGTCATCCTACATTTCGCTCCAACTTTATAGCGTTGCTACATCTCTATACACGGTGATTCAGCTGCTCCTACCGGTCCATTTTATGCAACCCGCACCATGTCTGTATTAGGAACTGTATCCAGACAGGCGACAGCCTCGTAATCGACGTAAGTTCTCTCTCAGAACTTTGAGCGACTGTTAGTAAACAGAATCGTGTTGTAAAAAATGTAAGTCACGACTGGTTTTGAGTTACACGGTATTTTTGGACCAAGATATACCTTACTTCTGCCATAGTTATCCAGATGTTTCCAATCTTTATTGGTTTAATTAGTTGTGCAGTCATACAGGTTTTGGATGTCTCTGTAAAGTTATTCGGTTTTTAATATTTAATCCATCGTAACTGGTTCAGAAACGCTGCTTCATAAAGTGTGTTTTACCATCAGAAACAACGAAATTAATAGGAGATATCAAAATGAAAAGTACGGAAGTAACAACTTCCCGGTGTATAACCAAATGAACAGTCTAATACATAGGATGATTTAGCTGCCCCTTCCAGTGTCGTTTTATACCACCCCACATGACAGAACAATGTTTCTGGCCTGTCCGCGCTGGACATTGTCAAATTGTCGCAGAATAACTGTTGAAGGCTATAAAGATATCTTAGATAAATTTTACAAATTTTGTTTATGAAACAACTTACGCGCCCCATTTGGATATCTCCTGTTAATTTCGTTATTTCTGATGGGGAAACACATTTATAAGGCAACGTTTCTGAACAATTTACGAGGGATTAAGCACAATAAATGGAACAAACTTACAGAGTGATCCAAAACCTGTGTTACTATATCGCTAATTACACAAACATTGTAGACTCTTGGATAATTATGGCAGAAGTAAGGTATCTTTTGGTCCAAAAATACTGTGCAACTCTTGCCCAATCCTTACTTGTATTTTGACAGTGCGATTCCGTTTGCTAACAGCCGCTCAAAGCTTCTGCGAGGGAACTTATACCGTTTACATGGCTGACGCCTGTCTGAAGACTGTTTCTGATAAGACATGGTGCGGGTTGCATAAACTACATCGGTAGGGGCAGCTCAATCATCCTTCGTACACCAGCATCATTTGCGAGCAGCAGTCTTTATTTATTGTCATTTTTACTGTACTGAATATTTATGACTGTACACAATTTCATACAATATATCATAGTACCTCATTAAAAGAAAAGAAAACGGAAATAAATGATTGATGTATGGAATGTCAGGAAGAAAATAGCTATGAAAATATTACTGCTAAAATGATAGTGTAGTATTAAACATATAATACAAGAGTTGATTTCATTTTACACAAGGAAGGGGAATATGGAAGAAGGTGGCCGTGGTCTGTACAGGTAGCTATTGCGCCGTTCAGCTCAAACAGAATATGATGGTTAGACGAAGTGGTCACTCCTGTATTGCCGTACACTGTCATATTTTGTATTTCGCAATGCCTTTTACTGACTCATAACTGTAAGAAAACAGTCAGTAAAGTGGCGATACATGGATTCCGTTATCGACTACTCCACTCACTTCAGTGGATTACATCTCCACAACACATTTAAGAGGTGAAATATTACTTAAAACGTCTACCAGTACTTTACGAAATATTTCTCCATTTTTATGAATTAGTTTTCCGTCCTTTTCAGGCTGATCTTCATATGAGACACGTTCACGTTCACATATTCATTCTTCTAGCATCCTGCTGGTCAATGGGTGGTACTTCACATTTTCCAAGAATGTAGGAAATACTTTAGTGTATTGGGAATTATTTGCCAAATGAATTTACTTACTGCAGATTCCATTGTCACTGCTTTAAAGTCCCAGAGCTGAGCACAGAGTGTTTGTTATTATTAGTTTTTGAACAATGGGTATCAATAGAAACAAAATAATAGTAAGGTATATTTAATGCTAGCGAATAATGCTTAACTCTGTGACCGAAAGATATTAACATTAGGAGAATCCTACTATCGCAATAAGCAAATTAATTTATATTTCTACGGTTGCCATATAGATAAGACATAAGGCTAACTACTGGTGTTTGCTATATTATTGTCACAGGAAGCAGTCTCCAGTATCCAGCATCGCTCTGCAAAAATGAACATGTAAATTTTTGCATGTTTCATCTGAAGATGTGCCTCAAAAGGCACTTAAATTAATTTTGAAAATAACGAAATACATCGTAAGTGACTGGACGCACTTATTTTAAATTTTGTTACATTTAATGCACAGACACAGACTTCCACGATATCCATAATGGATAAACTTAATTTGACATCTAAGGTGATATAAAATATTCATACAGGCAAGTTTCTCAGAGGAAAATTCTTCAGCCTGGCTTTGCAGAACCAGCGGTTAGTCGTTAACAGGTATTAGTTCTGGTCGAAGTCCACTGAAAAGATTTGTTGCACAATACTGCACAGTTTACTATGTAAGGAAGTGCTCGCAACTTGACTTGTCCCTCTGCCTTCCACCCACTGACTGAATGCTGCTCTGCTTTTAAAGAAGTTAATTTTGTTTGCCACAATACCGGTATGAGAATATGTATGTAGCACAGTCACCTTTTAAGTTGTTTAAAAATCAATTAAAAATTAAAAATTCATTTTTAGGTACAAATCGGTTTTTTGTTTCTTGCAATATTAGTCTTCAAAATTTATGCAATTGTCCATGCATTAAAACCAATTCTGGCATTTTTTTCCCAATTTGATGTTGAGTCCTCGAAAAATAACACGTGCTTTACATGGTGAATAACACGTTCTTTAGATGGTGAAAATCGCGTCCATGCAGAAACTTTCTTTACGACGCGCTGTGTGAATGGTGCAACATTATCGGTTATTTTTCTGGATTTCATCGATAACTTGAGGCAAAATAAGTTATTTGGCGATGTGCTTCTAGTGACTGCCGTTCGCATAAAACTCTGCACTTTACAGACTGCTAAAAGTTCATAGTTCTACAGACTTTTTCTTCCAAAAATTACTTCCCATGAATTTTCAATCTCAAACTCAACTCAAACACTACTCAATATTACATTAAAACTCATAGTACTTCCAAATAAAACTTTTCTCCGTGCCTCTGGGCCACAGCCAGACCGTCATCCCCGGCAGCTAGCAGCCGATTGACTCACTCCAAGATCTCGAAAGCGCACGCTGTCTTCCTGGGATTCCTCGACCGTTGGCCGTAACTTCAACTTCCAGAACCTTCTAAAACGCCATCGAAATCGTAGCTACGAAAATGAGTTGCTAATATCGATTTTAGTAATATTGTCGATAATAGTACCCTCACATATGTTCCAACAGAGTGTAGTAGAACTGTTCTGTTCGTGTTAAAAGAGTTAAGAGACAGATTATTTAGTTACATCTCGGCAAAATATCAGTCTGGTGCAAAGATTGGGAGCTAGTTCTTAATGTACAGAAATTTAAATTTGTGCATGTCACGAAACATAATAGTGTGGTATCCTTTGACTACAGGTTTAGCTATTCATAACTATAGATAATAATTTCATAAAAATATTTAAGTGGAACGGTGCATAGAGATATGAACGGAAATGACCTTGTTGGGTCAGTTGTAGGTAAAACAAATGAGAGACTCGAGTTTTTTGGTGAGGTACTGGGAAACTGTAGATTTCCTTCGAAATAGATTGCTTACGAAACTCTTGTCTGCTGCGTACTTGAATATTTTTGAAGTGTATGGGTCCGATATCAGTTCAGACTAACGGAATACATAGAGCAAACCCTAAAAAGGTGTGGTGTTACAAGTATTGACGGTAACACTGATTTCTTTCCGATACTCGTGAGCACAGGTAAATATTTTCAAAATTTTACATCAACATACACTATAAGACAAAAAAAAGCAACGCACTACGAATGAATGGTCCGAACGGGACGGTAGTCGGTAGATGTAATCTACATGTACAGACAAACAAATGATTACAGTTTCAGAAAAACTGGATCACTTATTCAAAAGAAAGAGCTTCACAAACTGAGCAAGTCAATAACGCGTTGGTCCACCTCTGGCTCTTATGCAAGC
Source organism: Schistocerca piceifrons (assembly GCF_021461385.2). Lineage (NCBI taxonomy): Eukaryota > Metazoa > Arthropoda > Insecta > Orthoptera > Acrididae > Schistocerca > Schistocerca piceifrons. Next base: position 306,002,582 of record NC_060143.1, read on the forward strand.
TGTTACTCGGCTTTGCACTGATCTACATACACTCCTGGAAATTGAAATAAGAACACCGTGAATTCATTGTCCCAGGAAGGGGAAACTTTATTGACACATTCCTGGGGTCAGATACATCAGATGATCACACTGACAGAACCATAGGCACATAGACACAGGCAACAGAGCATGCACAATGTCGGCACTAGTACAGTGTATATCCACCTTTCGCAGCGATGCAGGCTGCTATTCTCCCATGGAGACGATCGTAGAGATGCTGGATGTAGTCCTGTGGAACGGCTTGCCATGCCATTTCCACCTGGCGCCTCAGTTGGACCAGCGTTCGTGCTGGACGTGCAGACCGCGTGAGACGACGCTTCATCCAGTCCCAAACATGCTCGATGGGGGACAGATCCGGAGATCTTGCTGGCCAGGGTAGTTGACTTACACCTTCTAGAGCACGTTGGGTGGCACGGGATACATGCGGACGTGCACTGTCCTGTAGGAACAGCAAGTTCCCTTGCCGGTCTAGGAATGGTAGAACGATGGGTTCGATGACGGTTTGGATGTACCGTGCACTATTCAGTGTCCCCTCGACGATCACCAGTGGTGTACGGCCAGTGTAGGAGATCGCTCCCCACACCATGATGCCGGGTGTTGGCCCTGTGTGCCTCGGTCGTATGCAGTCCTGATTGTGGCGCTCACCTGCACGGCGCCAAACACGCATACGACCATCATTGGCACCAAGGCAGAAGCGACTCTCATCGCTGAAGACGACACGTCTCCATTCGTCCCTCCATTCACGCCTGTCGCGACACCACTGGAGGCGGGCTGCACGATGTTGGGGCGTGAGCGGAGGACGGCCTAACGGTGTGCGGGACCGTAGCCCAGCTTCATGGAGACGGTTGCGAATGGTCCTCGCCGATACCCCAGGAGCAACAGTGTCCCTAATTTGCTGGGAAGTGGCGGTGCGGTCCCCTACGGCACTGCGTAGGATCCTACGGTCTTGGCGTGCATCCGTGCGTCGCTGCGGTCCGGTCCCAGGTCGACGGGCACGTGCACCTTCCGCCGACCACTGGCGACAACATCGATGTACTGTGGAGACCTCACGCCCCACGTGTTGAGCAATTCGACGGTACGTCCACCCGGCCTCCCGCATGCCCACTATACGCCCTCGCTCAAAGTCCGTCAACTGCACATACGGTTCACGTCCACGCTGTCGCGGCATGCTACCAGTGTTAAAGACTGCGATGGAGCTCCGTATGCCACGGCAAACTGGCTGACACTGACGGCGGCGGTGCACAAATGCTGCGCAGCTAGCGCCATTCGACGGCCAACACCGCGGTTCCTGGTGTGTCCGCTGTGCCGTGCGTGTGATCATTGCTTGTACAGCCCTCTCGCAGTGTCCGGAGCAAGTATGGTGGGTCTGACACACCGATGACAATGTGTTCTTTTTTCCATTTCCAGGAGTGTAGTTCTTGGATTTCCTCCTGAAGGACATCGTGCCAAATTCTGTCCAATTGGCGCGTTAGCTGGCAAAAGCTGGAGTTTGTTGGAAGACCCTGCTCATAATGTTCCAGATGTTCTCAGATAGGGAGAGATGCGGCGTCCTTGCTGGCAAAGGTAGAGTTTGGCAAACATGAAGACAAGAAATACAAACTCTCACCGTGTGGGCGGGCATTATCTTCCTGAAGTGTAAGCCCGGGATTGCATCATATGGACGGCAACAAAACGGGGCGTAGAATGTAGTCGACGTACTGTTGAGCCAAATGGATGCCACGCGTGAGGTCTAGAGGGGTCCTGCTATGAAAGAAATTGGCACCCCCGACCATCACTCCTCGTTGTCAGGCCATAAGGTGGGGAACAGTCAGACTGGTAACCCTCTGTTGTCTGGGACGTCTGCAGACACGTCTTTGCTGGTCATCGAGCCTCAGTTCGAAGCAGGACTCATCACTGAAGACAATCTACTCCATTCACTAAGATTTCAGGCCGAAGACGTGTCTGGAGACGTTCCGGAAAGCGATGTGATACCAGTCTAACTGTTGCCTGCCATGTGGCCATACAGCCAGAATTGATGATCTGGGTTTCCATTTCTTTTCATAGCAGGACACTTTAGATTGTCCTCCACGCCACTCTTACAGCACACTGATGTTTCGACAATATTCTACATCCCATTTTGTTGCCCTACTGAGAACGTTTTACTGGCAGGACCCTCCAACCAGCTCGGACATTTGACGATCTAACGCACCGGCTGTACAGAATTTGGTATGCTATTCCTCATGAGGGCATCCAACAACTCTGTCAGTCAATAACAAGCCGGGTGACTGCCTCCATAGGGGCCTGGGGTGGACTGACGGTGGTGGCCAAGCGGTTAAAGGCGCTACAGTCTGGAACCGCGCGGCCGCTACGGTCGCAGGTTCGAATCCTGCCTCGGGCATGGATGTGTGTGATGTCCTTAGGTTAGTTAGGTTTAAGTAGTTCTAAGTTCTAGGGGACTGATGACCTTAGCAGTTAAGTCCCATAGTGCTCAGAGCCATTTGAACCATTTTTGTGGACTGACGTGTTGTTGACTTTCTCAGTTTGCGAAGCTCTTTCTCTTGTATAAATATGCAGTTTTTCTGAAATTCTAGTGATTTGTTTGTCTGTACACGTTCGTCACATCTACTGATTTCCGTGCCACTCGGATAATTCCTTCGTGGCGCGTCGCTTTTGTGCGTGTGTGTGTATGTTTAAATGTATTTATCTTAGATTTATTTCCAAATATTCATACTATTTCCTTTATTTTATGTTTCATCTGCAGCTTGTAGTAGTGGTTGGAATAGCCGAATAAAAACAATCGATACGTCGGTTGCTACAAACAATCGACTGATTGCGGTTTTACGTATCCGTTGAATTATTCATTCATTCTTTTGAGTCAAACCAGTCTGTTGCAGCAGTCGAATGAAAACAATCAACATTGCCGATTGTAGTTTTGCATGTGTACTGAATTATTCACTCCTTTATTTCGAGTAAAACCATTCTGTAGTTTTTCTTTCAGCTGAATCACATATTTGTTCATTAAACAGCAACAACTCTTCAGTGGTTTAGTTGACTGAGAGATAGCTCTTCATTCTTGGTTCAAATTGCTCTGAGCACTATGGGACTTAACTTCTGAGGTCATTAGTCCCCTAGACTTAGAACTACTTAAACCTAACTAACCTAAGGACATCACGCGCACCAATGCCCGAGGCAGGATTCGAACTTGCGACCGTAGCAGTCGCGCGGTTCCAGACTGTAGCTCCTAGAACCGCTCGGCCTCTCCGGCCGGCGCTCTTCGTCCTTCGGAGTTAAATCAGTCTGTAGTACTTTCCTTAGGTGAAGTAAAGTAGTCGTGTACGATCGGGATACACATACTCCCGGAAGTGGCCCTACCTTCAGAGAACGTGAAAAAGTCTCAGGGGGTACGCCAAAGTTAGAATAAGCATTTTACGTATTCAGTTAATTATGTAGGGAACAGCGAATTTTTGTTTTCGTCATTTTAAACTGATTAATATATTGCTATAGACTAAGTTTTTCCGATGGAAGTAACATGCATCTATTTAAACTGATGTATTGGTGATGGTTCAAAGGCGGATATAAAAATTCACTTAGAGATATGTAAAGAAGAATGAAATATTGCCAAATTTTAACGACTAATTCCATTCCGTTTGATGGAAAGGGGGCGATGATGTCAACTGATTTAAAATCACTTGGATTTAGCCCTAAAATACGTATTCAAACATTCATTTGCATGGAAGGTAAATACATTGCCTGATAAAGTAGTGAAGCATCCATAAAAAAAAGCTCGGATGTCAACATAACTTCGTACATGTACGTACCATCGACAGTTGTGTAAATGATTAGAGTTGTAATTCTCTGTGGCAGGTAGAACGGTCACATAGATGTATTAGTTTTGTTGATGTGGAGTGTTATTACCAGGTATATAAGTGACGTAAACAGCGTCAAATGTTGATTACTTACAATGACATGGAGAGACCACGTATTCGTGAATGACAGCATTACAAGCACCTAACGAAGTTTGAGAGAGGCCTGACTGTGGATCTGCATCTGGGCGACTGCTCGAATTGTGCAGTAGCCAGATTTGTGAGACATTTGATCGTGACAGTGGTCCAATGTTAGACTGGAAACGCGTTGTCGGGCATACTCATCGTCAAGGTTCCGGCCAACCACCTATGACCACTACAAGGGAGCATCGCCGCATAGCGCAGCAAGCGCATCGTAACCCCTACATACCTGCGACTGCCATCCTTGAGTAAGTACCTGCCAGGAACCCTCTGTGTCATTCCGCACCGTTGGCCAGAGACTAGCAGCAGTCGGACCAGCAAATTATCTGCCCTATGCGTAGGCCGCTGCATAGGCTGTTGCGTAGGCTGCCGTTAACATCATGGCACATACAGTTATGTTTGGAGCGATGCCGTGACCGAGAAACATGGACTGCTGATGAAAGGCGTTGCTTTGTGCTTAGCGATGAATCGCCGCTCTGCACTACTACCCCGGACGACCATCACTGGCGTGTATGGCGGTTGCGTGAGAAGAGGTCTCATCGTTCCTTTTTTTTTGGAAAGGCACACCGGTGTTACTTCTGGTGTCGTGCGCTAAAATTCCATAGGGAGTGACTTCAGGTCATGGCTGATAGTGGCTGAGGGAACTCTGATGGCGGAATGGTACCTCCCAAACATCCTTGTGCGTTACCTCTCACCCGAAAGTATCATCTGTGTCATTCTTCAACAGATAATGGTCGTCCATACATGACACACGTCTCCATGAGCTGTTTGAGTAATGTTGAGGTACTTCTGTGGACAACAAGATCCTCAAATTCGTCACCCATAGGAGAAGTATGGGACAGACTCGGACGTTAACCCTGTTCCGCTGCCAGCGCCCAGTTTATCAAGAACCAGTTGCAACATTTAAAGGTTGTTTGGCCTCAAGAGAGAATACAACGGCCTTACGATATTCTTCCCAAATAAATCAGTGCATGCATTAGGGCTAGTGGGGGTACAGCACCATACTGATAAATGGACTCATATACCAAGTTCTAAGTAAACACTTGATATTGGAATCACCGAAATGACGTTAGAGGCCCTCAATACCCGCAAAGTTTCATTTCGTTCTCTCTTCCTCCTCTGCGTGTTTCATTTTTTGTCACGCAGTGGTGATTGCGAACAAAATTTACAGCCTTTGGAAAGTAGCCAGTTTAGTATCCCATAGGCATCAAGAAGTACTGTTCACTGTAAACAGTCTGCAACTAAGGTCACACCGCTCCGGACCATTGGGAGGGACAGCTGGTGACGCCTAGTCCCAGTCGCATTCAGTTCCGAGCGGAAAAATGGATTATTTTGGCCTTGTTAAATTATCGTTGCTGAGTGCTCTCTGCTATCACTTGTCGTCACTGTCACTGTGATTCCTGCACTCGTCATGAAGGAGGTATGTGAACATGCAAAAAAATATTTCTAATCTGCTAAACGCTATATAGGACACTGAGACAAAAGTCATTGACTGAATGCAGAATGACTTTATTAATTCAGTGTTATGCGTTTCGCTGTTTGCCACCATCAAATAGCCTGAAATTCCAGTTACATGTGGCCGGCCGCTGTGGCCGAGCAGTTCTAGGCGCTTCAGTCCGGAACCGCGCGCCTGCTACGGTCGCAGGTTCGAATCCTGCCTCGGGAATGTATGTGTATGATGTCCTTAGGTTTGTTAGGTTTAAGTAGTTCTAAGCCTATGGGACTGATGACGTCAAATGTTTAATCCCACAGGGCTTAGAGCCATTTGAACCAGTTACATGTTGTTGTAGTAACAAACTAGAGCAGATTCATGTCCACTGGTTACTCGAAGTTCCACGAATCTGATGATAAACGCCGAAACCCCTTAACATTGGAGTTATAAAGTCATTTCCCATTCAATCAGTGACTTTTGACTCATTGATCTATTCGTCATGCTGCAGGCTACACATATTCCGTTACGTGCTGTTTTTTGAGAGCCAAGAAGTGGCTGTGATTTGTATATGACTACGTTTCGGCTATGTAGCCATTTACAAGTACAATATTTAACTGGTTAACTTTATATGTTTCAGGTTACAATCGTTTTCATAGTCAGTCCGTGGTTGGCCGGGTCTGAAACCTGTAGCCACGATATTCGGTACAGTATAAACAGCAACGTAAACTGTTTAGTACTATCTGACAGTGGTAAATGTCATAAACAGTGCTACTGATTACACTGTACCGAACATCATGCTGCAACTTTCAGAACCGGCTAATCGCGGACTGACCATGAAAATGACTGTAATCTGAAACAAATGTAGTCAATGTGTTCAACATTTTACATAAAAATTATCAAACAGCCGAAACGACGTATTACGCAAAATAAATAATCAGAAAGCTTATTTCTTTCAAGAATTTATCACGCCCTTGTACAGTGTTGCAAGTAAATTATTTGAAATAGTGTTTTATACTACGCAGTGATAACACCGGTTCCCGTCAGATCGCCGAAGTTAAGCGCTGTCGGGCTGGGCTAGCACTTGGCTGGGTGACCATCCGGTCTGCCGAACGCTGTTGGCAAGCGGAGTGCACTCAGCCCTTGTGAGGCAAACTGAGGAGCTACTTGATTGAGAAGTAGCGGCTTCGGTCTCTTAAACTGACATGCGGCCGGGAGAGCGGTGTACTGACCACATGCCCCTCCATATCCGGATCCAGTGACGTTTGTGGGCTGAGAATGACACGGCGGCCGGTCGGTACCTTTTGGACCTCCATTGCCTGTGCGGGAGGAGTTTTTTGGTGTTTTATACAGTTTTTCGTCCATGTTTAAGCATAGGTATGTATGAATCAAATTGCCTAAATGCTCAGCGGCATGGCAATGGAAGAAATCATATGACATGAAAAAAGAGTGATCCGCAAGATACATTCAGTGCGATATACGCTATCTCCAAGGACGATTGATATTCTGAAACCACGGTAAACAAAATTAAAGAATGATAGCAAAAATTTCTCGTGAAAAAATAGTTCTACAAGTGACAGTGTATACTTAATACAAATCAGCTGATAAAGTCACCAAAGAATTTAAAAAATTGTACCTTATGGGGTGTCTGTTCATGTCACCTGAGCATTTATGGCAAGAAAATGGTCGATAATGAGGGCAAACCAGTGGAAAGAGGGACTCACAGTTTCAATAAATTTAAGCAAAAAGTAATTGATCATTTATTTAAACATGAATTAGTGATGCAATCCTAATAATTATTTTTTTAAATCAACCAAAAGTCCACAATTAATGCTAGAAGTACGAAAAATTCGTTTGTAAGTAAAAAAACACATAGATTTTGAAAATACTTCGTTTTTAAAAATAAACTTTTTACACCCCTCTCCTTGAAGGAAGATACATCGTTTACTTCTAAAGAAGTTGGAAAACGTGCATCTAATTTTCAGCTGTCTTCTGTAGAACCACATCTCAAATGCTTCGATTCTCTTGTGTTGCGGTTTTCCCACAATCCATACAGTCCTGCGCTCCAAACCTACTTTTTCGAAAATTTAATCCTAAAATTAAGATTTATGTGTGTTACCAGTAGACTTCCCTTGGTTAGGAATGCCCTTTTTGCCAGTGCTAGTCTGTTTTTGATGTCTCCCTTGTTCCATTAGTTTGCTGCATAGATTCCTTAACTTGATCTAATTCATGTTCATCAATTCTGATAAGTTTCTGTCCTCATGTCTGCTACTTCTCATTACTTTCGTCTTTCTTGGATTTACTCTCAATCCATATTCTGTACTCATTAGACTGCTCATTCCAACCAGCAAATTCTTTCATTCTCGTCGTTGCTTACAGTGAAGAACTTATACCCGGTAGAGAATACAAGCAAATAACAGATCGCATACTGGCGGTCAGGCAGATAGTCTTGCCAACCTCTCTCCGTAAAGTGAACGGGTAGAATCCCGAATTATGGGTCACTAAATACCACCCTCTGCCGTGCATTTCGTAGTGATTCGCGCAGTGCAAATGTAGATGCATAAATTTATATTGTCGTAACTGAGCTAGTACCTAGGCAACATTGACACTCATATCAGAAACGTAAATTGAATTAACACTGAATGCTAAACAATTTTAAAGACTTTTTATGACAATTAACTTTGTCTTTCTTTACTTTGCAAAATTTCTCGTAATCTGTATTGCTAAGAGTAAATGCTAAAACAGATACCCGTCTCTAATTGTGGGTTGCCTATCTAACGCCTTCCAGAATAGCAAAGATTTGACTTTCGATACTTCGTATAATTATTGGCCGTATTTAAAGATTTAAAAAGCTGCCATTGTCAACTCATTAAGGAACATAATTATATGTTAAAGGTCTAACAAAGTTAGAAACTTGGTATATGTCTTCAGGCATCATACCACCAGCGCGCAAATTACCCAGTCTATATTTGTCCACTATTTCAGAATTATAGCTCTTAGAGACTTCCAACAATCTTTACACATAATTTCAAGTTTTTTCGTAGCTTAACCCCCCCCCTGCCCCAAGACTAAATGATAAAAGGAAAAAAGTTTTTCGCTTCCTAAGTTTTCGTTGTTCATACAGTAAAACTTCAGCATCCGGCATGAAGCTTACAATTTACTTCTTTACTACTGTTTCTTTTCGTATCACAGTTTTCAGACAGTGTCCACATATACCACTGAATGTACCTGCAAAATTATATGATTGTATGACACTTAGTTTAGAAGATATGATGTCATAAACATTGGCATGCGGGAAAATTAAGTTCTCCATGAAACCAAACGAAAATTACACTAACCGTACTCATCCAGTGTTTGATAATGCGGTCACTTAGAGATTTCGAACAAGCTTAAAAATAGTTTCGTGTCTTTTATAAAAGTTTTCATTAGCCTGTCTGTGTGAATAATACGAAACTAACCAAACGAAAGCACTGAATTTACAATTAAATCAATACAATGAAACGAATACCCTTAGCTGCATACAGGCGTTGATATACGTCAATAGGGACAGTTGAAAATGTGTGCCTGGACCGGTACTCCAACCCGGGATCTCCTGCTTACATGACAGATGCTCTATCCATCTGAGCCACCGAGGACACAGAGGATAGTGCGTATGCACACACATTGCCCGAACTCTTGGTAAAGCCGCGAGTAATGAGTGTAATGGGCAGGGGCACGAATATAGTGCGGGACAATAAGTTGGGAATGTGGGTCACACGGAAGGCGTGCCAGAGGTAAGTCCTTGCAGTCACACTATCTTCTGTGTCCTCGGTGGCTCAGATGGATAGAACGTCTGCCATGTAAGCAGGAGCACCCGGGTTTGAGTCCCGGTTGGGGCACACATTTTCAACTCTCCCTGTTGACGTATATCAACGCCTGTAAGCAGCTAAGGGTATTCAATTCATTGTACTGATTTAATCGTAAATTCATTCTAACGAGCTGCACGGTCACCGATGTTATCTGTTCTTTCGAACATGTCCGAAAGAACGGATACCATGTTCATATATACACTCCTGGAAATTGAAATAAGAACACCGTGAATTCATTGTCCCAGGAAGGGGAAACTTTATTGACACATTCCTGGGGTCAGATACATCACATGATCACACTGACAGAACCACAGGCACATAGACACAGGCAATAGAGCATGCACAATGTCGGCACTAGTACAGTGTATATCCACCTTTCGCAACAATGCAGGCTGCTATTCTCCCATGGAGACGATCGTAGAGATACTGGATGTAGTCCTGTGGAACGGCTTGCCATGCCATTTCCACCTGGCGCCTCAGTTGGACCAGCGTTCGTGCTGGACGTGCAGACCGCGTGAGACGACGCTTCAACCAGTCCCAAACATGCTCAATGGGGGACAGATCCGGAGATCTTGCTGGCCAGGGTAGTTGACTTACACCTTCTAGAGCACATTGAGTGGCACGGGATACATGTGGACGTGCATTGTCCTGTTGGAACAGCAAGTTCCCTTGCCGGTCTAGGAATGGTAGAACGATGGGTTCGATGACGGTTTGGATGTACCGTGCACTATTCAGTGTCCCCTCGACGATCACCAGTGGTGTACGGCCAGTGTAGGAGATCCCTCCCCACACCATATGCCGGGTGTTGGCCCTGTGTGCCTCGGTCGTATGCAGTCCTGATTGTGGCGCTCACCTGCACGGCGCCAAACACGCATACGACCATCATTGGCACCAAGGCAGAAGCGACTCTCATCGCTGAAGACGACACGTCTCCATTCGTCCCTCCATTCACGCCTGTCGCGACACCACTGGAGGCGGGCTGCACGATGTTGGGGCGTGAGCGGAAGACGGCCTAACGGTGTGCGGGACCGTAGCCCAGCTTCATGGAGACGGTTGCGAATGGTCCTCGCCGATACCCCAGGAGCAACAGTGTCCCTAATTTGCTGGGAAGTGGCGGTGCGGTCCCCTACGGCACTGCGTAGGATCCTACGGTCTTGGCGTGCATCCGTGCGTCGCTGCGGTCCGGTCCCAGGTCGACGGGCACGTGCACCTTCCGCCGACCACTGGCGACAACATCGATGTACTGTGGAGACCTCACGCCCCACGTGTTGAGCAATTCGGCGGTACGTCCACCCGGCCTCCCGCATGCCCACTATACGCCCTCGCTCAAAGTCCGTCAACTGCACATACGGTTCACGTCCACGCTGTCGCGGCATGCTACCAGTGTTAAAGACTGCGATGGAGCTCCGTATGCCACGGCAAACTGGCTGACACTGACGGCGGCGGTGCACAAATGCTGCGCAGCTAGCGCCATTCGACGGCCAACACAGCGGTTCCTGGTGTGTCCGCTGTGCCGTGCGTGTGATCATTGCTTGTACAGCCCTCTCGCAGTGTCCGGAGCAAGTATGGTGGGTCTGACACACCGGTGTCAATGTTTTCTTTTTTCCATTTCCAGGAGTGTATAATGAAAGCACTGAGTTGGTGCATAAATTCGCAACTTTTTCCATATGTTTAATAAACTCAACAGATACACCAACATTCATCAACAATATATTCTCTTTCACCAACGCTGGGGTAACTTCTCGATTCCGCGACTGTAGAAAACACGTGGTTTTGAGGCGAAGAACTCGTGGAGCCATGTTCGAGCTTTATCTTCATCTAGAAAGGAAGTTCCTTGAAGGTTATGAGATAGAGTGCGGAAAAAGGTCTAACGACGCAAGATAAGGTGAATAAGATGGATGCAGAATGACTTCCCAACCCAATTCCTGTACAGTGTTTTTTTTGTCAGTCTAGCAGAATGCGGGCGGGAGGTATCGTGGACCAGCGTCACTTCATGCGGTCTTGCTGGTCGTTGTTCTTGCATTGCGTCAGTTACTGAAAATAAATGTCAGCATGATCGCTACACCTCTGGAAAGCAATTCGTAGTACAGCACACCATCACTGTTCCACCAGATACATAAAATTATCTTTTGTGAATGTACGCAGATCTTTGTTCGGAGAGTTGCTATTTTTTTCGTTTTTTGGGCTCAACCATTCCTTTCTTTTTCCTTACTGCAGCATAAAGACACCATTTATCGTTACCAGTAACGATACAGGATAGGAATGTTGTTCATAAGTCAACTGACGACGAGCAAGCACAGATGCAAATAAGGCCACCCGCTGATTTTTGGCTTTCGGCATGCAGTACCCATATACCCGATTTCAGAATCTTTCCCACCGCATGCAAATGTCGCACAATGGTGGAATGATCACAGATCACCACATTTGCCAGTTCTCGGGCACATTGGCGAGGATTAGTGGTTTTAACCGATCTTCGTCAAACCCCGAAGGTCTTCCTGAATGTGGAGAGTCACTAATGTCAAAAAGATGTTCCTTAAAACGAGAAAACCATCTTTCTGCCGTCCCCTATTCAACGGCATTATCCCCATACACGGCGCAAAGGCTTCTGGCTGCCTCCGCCGCTGTCACACCTCTATCGAAAGACAGAATTGTTGGAAAAGTTTCGAATTTTCCACTTGGCACTCCACATTCTAGCGTCACAATTCCACTCATTATGACAATATGTAAACTCAAATGGCAACAGTGAATTACCGATGAAAATGATAATCGATAAATAAAAACACAGCAACCGCTATACTAACATGCAAAACAAGAGCGCGACGAACTTATGCACCAGCCTAATAATTATTCTGATGCGTCTTCAACTCTAAAGATTTCACATGCTTAACGTCAAGTATTTAACACATTAACTCATTTCTAAAAATAATCAGCCGTTTTGTGTTCCTTTCCATAAGGAATCGAGAGGCGTGGTTATTGATATATTGCTAAATGTCGTCAGAATATCATGCCCATGTAATACATGTGTGAACAGTGAGGAACGAAGAATGACTGGCAGACATGCACTTTACACGAAAAGCTACATATTGCCACAGTTGGCTGAAGTCGACATTAATTTCTAGCCTCGCCTTCCTACTAAGGCACCGCAACTGTCACCTCCGTGCTTAGAACCTCTCAGGAACATTTGCAAACGATATTTTAATTAATTAACCGGAGTTCATTATGCTGCAATATGAGTTGCAGCTCTTTGTTCTTTCCACATTTTCGTCAAACTGAATTTCGTTTCGCTGCTAATTACGACGCAGGGAAGTTCACTTCCGCTCGCCGCCTGCTGAATTGCAAACTTCAGGCTCTCCTGAAAACGCATACAAACTGGACGCCAGCATAGCGTTCTCTCTAAAGTCTGCTTTTGACGTCATTCAGAATGTCGCTCTCTGCTTGTTGACTGGCTTTAAACGACTCATCACAGAAATCCCGCAGTTATGAATACATTCGCCAACGTTGAGTATAGAAATCAAACAATGATTAATTAAGAAACTGTGAGCGTAATATCTCAGCCGGAGAACCCACGCCAAATATCGTGTACAAGTGGGCGATGTGGTGACGTAATTAGCTTTCTGACTAACGAATAATTTCGTCTGTGTCTGGCAGAACATTGACTACTGATCGCATCATGAAGTCGTATAAAGATTTCTGACGATTTTGTAGATATACGAGTATTCTGGTGATCAATGCACTTACATCTACATCTACATCTACACTCCTCAAGCCGCCTCCCGGTTTATGGGGAAGAGTTTTTTTTTTTTTTGGTACAATTATATTTTAACCCATACTTTGTCCCTATCACGAATAGCACATGAGGAGAACGACCGCCGATAAACCTCCGTATAAACTTAGTTCCTCTCTTCTTCAAGTAGTGATCGGTTCACGAGAAAGTTATGCGTTCCTCGACTATTCGTGGAACTTACGCTCTGGAAATATCAACAATAAAGTCTCCGTGATGCAAAACGACTCTCTTGTAGGGGCCGCCACTGTCACTCCCTTTCCAATTCCAGTTGCAGATGGTGCGCGAGATTATAGTTAGATGATGAATCAAATTAAATTAAATTAAAATTACAGAATTGTCTGAAATAACTTATTTCTTCTTCAAGTACCTGTATCGTCTTGAATAATAAATGAATTATATTGTAAAAATAACGATGTATAGTACTTCAGCTAAGGAATAGTAGAGGACAATACGGAATCTGTAATAGTAGTGAGAGACGAGAAAGAGTGCTCGAGTTGTTTGATAACGCTGATAATTGTTAATTAATAATGTTTTGTGTGAGTACGTGTGATCTGATTCAGAATAAATTCATTTAAAATAAATTAAACCTGTTATACAATGTCAAGACTAGAAAAACACATTTTACTAGAGTTAGTCGTAATTCGTGATTGCGGATGATTGATAATGCACAAAAAAAATTTATTAATCAATTACTATTTCTCAGGTTAAATAGCATTATAAAAGATATGACTGTTACGAAACATTAACTAGTCTTTTCTGTGTGAATTTCTATTTGAAAACTGATAATAATGTAATCATATATATTTTTTCCAGCCTCATTAACAAAACCTTCTTCATCATCATTTTCATAAACTGTGGGTTAGCTCGTTTTTCCATTCATGACTTTAGCTGCACTCTGTGTAAAATTCCGCCAGGCAGCATCCTCTTTTATTCCTATACTCGTTAATCTATTGTTCCTATAACTAATACGTGGAGAGCTGTTAAACTATATGATTGTAATATGTCGACCTTGAGGAGCACTGCAAGATATTTGTTATTACATACAAATGCACTATCATTCTAACAAACTTCATCTAGGCGCGGTAGACTATAATATTAAAAGTTCTTATGAAAGTCACAGCAAGTTGTTCTTCTACTGCGATTCTAAATGTTGTCGACAGCATATAAGATAGGGAACAATCGTGAACCGTGGTTCGTAGAGCCTGGTAACGGTAAAATTGTAACTTTAAGAAATTAATATGTCTTCAACTGACGTGGACTTACTTTCGTATAGTTTCAGGTGTAATTATCCGCATGCGCTGCCGTATTTTTTTATTTGGCCTTCATCAGATAAGGCCGTTTAGCCAGTTAAAACCGTAATGCACTTGAAAAACTCATTAACATACAGTCTCCGGACAACTCTGAAGAATATGAAGCTGCCGCAGCTGTCTATCCTACGTCGTGAGTGGTTTATCTCTGTGTTGGCCGGACCCCCCCCCCTCCCCCCCCCCCCATACGATCATTACTAGTGATACAATAATATTGTTTTAATATATTACCCGAAAGTGAGGGGCCAAGGTCGTCACGGTGTTATTAGCAATATTTACATCGGTAACGCGTCGATGAAAACTCCGCTTACATAGCCAGCATGTCGGTGCCCGGTGATGTGGATGTATATTGCGACTGAGTTGCTTACATTGCAGAACGCAAGCAGAAGTTATGCAGAACGGGAGAAACTAGCCGGAGGGGCATTCTGTGAACATTTCACTGCAACAGGGACTCTTTCATGTTAGCTTAGATTCGTAAACCACAACAACTAATTGTAAATCGAACAAGTGAGCCGTATAATTTACCGTGTACATATGCTGTTTTGTGTATATTTCTCTGCTTGAACGACTGTTGCAAACGAAATAAATAAATTATGCATACATGATCTTAATGTCTGTGCTGTGAGAACTGTTGCAAGAAAAGTAAACAGATAGGCTCACTGGAAACCTCATCTGATCTCACGTGCCAATTTTGAAAACTGGTACAAGTGAAATAAACATTTCTGCCACTGCCATGACGCTATGATTTTCAGTTTCCTCTACTATTGGGGACATCGAGGCGTCTGGCGTTTGCTGATCAATCAGGAACTTCATTTCTTCAATGTTCCGCTTAGTGGTTTCATACTCACTTTCCAGCCCACTTCACGGTCTTCTGTCATTTACTTTTTACACTTCTTTGTTACATTAGTTCACAGCGAAGTGAATTTCTCTCGGTCTCGGCAGGTACTGACGCGTATTGCGCAATTCTGGGTACAAAATATTGCACAATACATTGAACGAGCGTCAATATTTTTAAAGCTCTGCGTCTTTTTAAACGTACAGAGAGGACCGAAAAATGTATCCACTGTTTAATAGTCCATAACTTCCGAACTAATTGACGGAGTTGTGTCATTTTTCGTGAAAGACTCACTCCAGTTTCACGGGCACGCTGTCTCACAGACTTCTGTGGTGAGCGAGTGAATTGTTGTAACACACGCAGGGAGTTAACTGGGCTTGTTACTGTTACAGGTCGTCCAGATCGTTGTTTGTGTACATATTTAACACAGCCTTCGGCTTCAAATTTGTCTCGAATGCTCGGCTTCAAATTTGTCTCGAATGCGACGAATCGTTAAACGTGTCGATGGCTCTGTTTGATACTCATTTCGCCATTGCGGATGAACCTCATTAATGTTTTCGTACTTAAAATACCACTTCAAATCTGATTTCCTTTTATCGAATGTAGGTCTTGCGCCAGCCATGTTTACTCGAGTAACTAGGTGCAACTAAGAACAAAACAGTATCTGGCGACTGTCATGTGACAAAACAAAACAACGCACTACAACGATTGTGTGGCGATTGCCGGAACTACAAACTATAACACTACGAAAGATGAGACAACTCTGTCAATTAGTTAGCCAGTTATGGGCTTTTAAACAGTCGATATATTTTTTTTGGACCCCTTTGTATTGTGCCAAATGTCAGTGCTGTTCCTAGATGGTCAATGTCATTGTGGAATACTCAGTACTGTGCAATGAACATTTAGCATATGAGGACCCTTTCGCGCGTGTCACTGGCTCGTCGGCCATACTTCCGTTCCTACTGTCACTCGTTACCGCTAGCGACTGCCGTTAGAGATGCTAACGCCGGTTCCGGTGTCACCTCGACGTCGCGGAAAACGCTTTGCCTTCACCGCTGCTCTTCCATTGCCGCTACAACGATAACGGAAACAGGCCTAAGGCGATGCGTGGGCTGCGGAGGCACATCGTGAATGTACACTCGTACTACTCGACGCAGCGAACCGCACAACCGGTCGTAGCGGAAAATAGCTTGCTCACATGACTATGAATGCACACATCCCACTTCAAAGCTGTGTGCATTGTTACATGGCAATTCAGGCATGAGGGGTGATCGTGGAAAATGCCTTTGTAGGTAGACTCGATGGCTTGCTGTTAACATCATAACATTTATTTACTGTGAGAGGGAGAAAAGATTCACTCTGCTGACACAAAAGGTGGTAAGCAAAACGCCACAGTTGAGTAAGTCCATACTGTGCAAATTACCGTAGAAGGAACGCGATACTGAACAGAATGGGAGTCGAGTTCAGCAGCTAGAAGCAAAACGCACATAATAAATATCGGATACTTTATTGCAGTGCCTGCACATCGAAAGCAACATTGCATCGTAATTCGGAGTAACACAGGCAACACAATGTAGTATTTATCAGCCTACACTATGCAAGCAACTTCCAAGTAAAATGTGTCGCCTGTACGGGAATATACATAATGGATGTTCGAGTAGAGGCTGTAGACGCATGGTTGACGACACATGGAATGTTGGGTCTGGCTGTGAGTCGTGCTCAGATAGCCTAATGGTAAGGCGACCGCTCGCGATGAGCGGAAAATCCGGGCTCGAGTCCTAGTCTGGTAACAAACTTCACTGTCGCCATTCCATTATACAGCTGATGGTTGTCCATATCCGCAGTTGCGAATACATGCGATGAAATAAATATCAGATTGCCAATATGTGCAAATTCCATAATAGGCATAAGTAACAACAAAACAGAGAAATACCGGCTTTGCAAAAACGTTATAGCGTTTGTTGTACAGAACTATACTTCAAGACGAGCAATGAAACCATACGACATCGTTCCAGAAACGGAATACTAGACTAATGAAAGTAAAGCAGCTGAATTAAAACGGCCAGACAATACATATTGCAGGGTGAAGAAATGTGAAATAATGCAAGAACTGTAGTGAAACAGAATTTGTTGGCACACGAAACACACCATCCTGCCAAAATATTTCGAGACTGATTCTATTCCTGATATAGAGAGCATAATGGGCATAAGTGCAGATATTTTTATATGTGCTACCTTGATATGTATACACATCAGCGTCTTAGTTGTTTCTTCTCTACGTCGAACGGTCTTACCACAAAAATGTCATAACGACATAGACTGTACTACCTAATGTTTTCTGCATGGCCGTAACTGCACCGCCAAGTGGACTAAGCCTGTCGGTATGTATTATAACCGTTTTGCGTCCACGCGTCCACTCTTCAGCACCTGACCTGCGACCCAGCGGAAAATAAGGGCTTGCTCTTGCCACATCTATTGGGAGGTACCACCCACTCTAAAAATATATGATTTCTAACAGCTACAATTATTTGTCTGAAAATGACACAAATACTGATGTAATGTTCATCAGTACACCGTCCTCAGTCACTAATAAAAAATCTGCACTTATTCCCACTAAGCCCTATACGCCGTCGTCGTCACCAATAAAAATATCTGCACTTATACCCATTACACCCTAGATAAGCGACGTCAGAGCAGTAAGTAAAGTAGCAGTTTGAACTAACAACTGTAAACAATGGATGTACGTTCAACCAGTCACTCGAGACAACAGTGTTACGGGAAGACGGGAGGCAAGTAGGCTTCAAAAATTCGATTTTAGATTTTAGCATATTTGAAATGCCTGGTCTTTCCTGCGGGGAAAAGTTTCTGTTTCATATAAATACGACAATTTTTTCGTGAGATATGATGGCCTTCCTGACGCTCTGTGCAATCTACCATTTAAATGCCGCGCCTTCCTTTTTGCGCCATGCAGAGATAATGCACACCATTATTTTACTACTTGTATATTATTTATGCTTCTATTGTTTGTCCAGAAGAGAATGGGGTCCAGGTTGAGAAGATTATTGAAAGGAAAGTCAAAAATAGTATTGGAAGATGGTAAGAAGATAGGAGGTGAAGGTCGCCTGACAAATGTTGAAATAGATAGATTACAGAATTATTATGGCTTGGCCATAAGAAGAAATGTAGGGAATTTAGAAAACATGAAAAAAGATATATGGGCTATCTTTTTCCATAAGCTTTCCACAAATGAAATTCCAGTGCACGGTCTTTGCCCGAATGATCCTGACACTTGGTGCAAGTATAGGAGAAGTGCCATATATGACCCCAAACATTCTTTACCAGCAACAGTATTGCATGAAATTAAACCAATATTTAGAGACCTTTGTAAAGATGTCTTGTTGAAGAAATGTCTTCATGGGAAAACCCTAAATTTAAATCAATGTGTGAATTCTGCCATTTGGAACCGGTTACCGAAAACTGTATTTGTTCAGCTTACAACCCTCAAGTTTTGTAATTATAAAACTGGATGTTTTGAAATTATTGGGCATAAAATCTAGTGGAAATACTGCAAAATCCTTAGTGCATACAGATAAAGGGAGAATCTGCAAAGCAGACATTGCTAATTTAAATGGACAAAAGAAGCCAGACAGAAAAGAAGAGGGACCAAGAGAAGAAAATAAAATCAGTATGATTCACATGATGCTCAGTATGGTGCAGGAAAATATTAGTGGTAAGTAATTCTCATCAGTAACTATACTAGAATTGCAATATTAAACTTTAAATCGATTTTTCTCAAAACTACATTTTTTTAAGTTTCAGGTACCATTATTTGATAAACTAATGGGGTTAGAAACATGAAATTTGGTCAAGTTGTACTACAGATAGTAATAAGTTATTGCAAGTAAACTGAGAACCACCAATCAGAAAGCGTTTTATAATAATTAATCTACAAAAATGTTAAATTTTACTAGTGAAAGAAAAATTTTTGTTTCTTCAAAACCATAAGAGGTATATGTTCATTTTGCTTGTAAATTGAGGCATATTTGTTATATATATATATGCACTAAAATTTCATTGTTTTATCCCTTACAGTTCTTGTGAAAAGTGTACCAACTCAAAGGGTAAAAAAGCATTGGCAAAATAGGGATAAAAATTGCTGTCCGTCTCCCCTTAAGCAGTGCACGTGCGGCTGTGGTGTGTCAACGTTATTGTGTCACAAATCGCGGTGGAGCAGCGAACTGAATACTTCACAGTCAGCTGTTAAAAAAATTCTCCAGAACGTTTTTAAGATGTGAAAAGCGTGTGCAACGTGTGTTTCGCTCCCGTTGACTCCCGAAAAAAAAAACCAACACATCAACACCTGCACATTGTCACAGGTGTTATTAATACGAATTTACACAAAATAACAAACTGCATAATGGGTCTGTAGGGATGATGAAACTGAATGTTACTGCCAACTTAGCCCAAACATCCAAGGTAGCAGAAAATGTACGCTGAGGTGACAAGTCATGTGGTATCTCCTAATATTGTGCTGCACCTCATTTTGCCCGGCCTAATGCAGCAACTCGACATGGCGTGGACTCAACAAGTCGTTCGAAGATGCCTGCAGAAACACTGGCTCATGCTGCCGCTATAGCCGTCCATAACTGCGAAAGTGTTGCCGGTGCAGGATTTTGTGCACGAAATGAACTCTTTATTATGACCCATAAATGTTCGATGGGATTCATGTCGGTCGATCTAGGTGTCCAAACCATTTGCTCAAACTGTCAAGAATTTTCTTCAAGCCAATCGCTAACAGTTGTGACCCAATGACATGACTCATTATCTCCATAAAAGTTCCGTCATAGTTTGAAAACAGGACGTCCATGAATGGCTGCAAAGGATCTGCAGATAATGGAACATCCGGAGAATCCAGCCCATTCCATGTAAATACAGCTCACACCATTATGGAGCCATCTTGTTGACAACTTGGATCCATTGCTTCAGAGGGTCTGCACTACACTCGAACCCTACCATCACCTCTTACCAACTGAAATAAGGACTCATTTGACCAGGCTACGGTTTTACAGTCGTCTACGGTCCGGTCGATGTGGTGTTGTGCCCAGGAGAGTTGCTACTGGCGATTTCGTGCTGTCAGCAAAAGTACTCGTTTCGGTCTTCTGCTGCCATAGGCCATTAACGCCAAGTTTCACCTCACTGTACTAACGGATACGTTCGATGTACGTTCCACATTGATTTCTGCGGTTATTTCACGCAGCGTTGCTTGCTGTTAACACGCAAACACCGTTGCTCCCGATCCTTTAGTTAAGGGCAGCGGCCGCTGCTTTGTCCGTGGTGAGAGGTAATGCCTGAAATGTGATATTCTCGGCACGCTCTTGACACAGCTGATCGCGGAATATGTAATTCATTAACGATTCGCGAAGTGGAATGTCCCATGCGTCTAGCTTCAACTACCATTCACCGTTCTTTTAATTCCCGTCGTGCGGCCATAATCACGTCTAAAACCTTTACACATGAATCAACTGAATACATATGACACCTCCGTCAATGCACTACTCTTTTATATCTTGTGTACGCGATACTACCGCCGTCTGTATATGTGCATCTCACTATCCCATGACTTTAGTCTCCTCAGTGTATTTCTACCACACGTCACTGAAAAGGTGGCAGTAGGTCCGCTAGTTATTTGTAATTATACACTTGTCTGACAGGGCGGCACAAGAGCGGACATGTGGCAACACATCAAGGAATAATCAAATAAATTTAGTGACACTGTTGGTACAAATTGTACTAGGCTTTGGCAATAGTTTGAAGTGTGTCGCTCGATGTCCTATACCTAACACAGTGAAATTTAAATAACTTTACTCTTCCTTAGCAGTCTATGATATTGTCACTACGGCTGAAAGTATTATGCAGACGCTCATAGTTAACTATTACTTTTCTCCACAAATAGCAGGAAATTCTGACACCGTAGAAACAGCTGACCAGCAGGAGGTGCCGGTACTGGTGTCGCCGCAAGAATTCAGAGTGTCGGCGACGCGACGTGTTTTGTGGATGTTTGGTGGAAGGATGTCAATCCACGCCAGTACTAGACAGAAGCAAAATAGTCAACTGTTGACGTGGCTCCCTATGGCGGATGGCAGCACTATCGGCGGACGAACATAAGGTGCTGACGGACGTGATCGTCGAAGCAGCGTGTTGACCCTATTAGTGACTGCCGTCTGGATGTAGCTGCTCGGAACTGAGAAGGCGCCTGGCAAGTGATGTGCCTGTGTAGTAGCGACCTCTCGTCGTACTCTTGTGTGCCTCTTGAGCCATGTCCACAACACGGGATTGATGGTTCGCCAGGACCTAAGAGGGTGTGAATGTAATGTGTGATTTCAAAATGGTTCAAATGGCTCTGAGCCATATCCGGGCGCAACGAAATTTAACGAGGATGTGAGAACTGTGGTAGGGTAGACTTAGGTTTATTGTGAAAATTTTAAGAAAGAGTGGTCCACCCGTAAAGGAGACGGCATATAAATAGCTCAAATGGCTCTGAGCACAATGGGACTTAACTTCTGAGGTCATCAGTCCCATAGAACTTAGAACTACTTAAACCCAACTAACCTAAGGACATCACACACATCCATGCCCGAGGAAGGATTCGAACCTGCGACGGTAGCGGTCGCGCGGTTCCAAACTGTAGCGCCTAGAACCGCTCGGCCACTCCGGCCGGCCGCGTGAATTGAATCACAACCCAAAAAAGGACTTTTGTTATAGTGTCACTCAGTTGTATGACCGTTCTGTGTGTTGTACTCAAGCAGGGTTAGATTATGTAGAAAACATAAAACACTAAAACCACCAAGTTAATTTTTTCTGTGTTTCCTAGTAATCCAGCATCGAAACATTTTACACAGAGAGGGTAACATGGCCCATACCTATGCAGTCGGGGTGGTATGCTAGGTGCTGTTTAACAGCTGAAGCGTAAACAGAACAGGAGCATACATAAGTATGTATATACCTTGTCTAACTTCTAAGCTACAGCTGATGAGTCTGCAAACAATTGTATTAACAAATTGCCTGTAAAACCAATAATCAGCCGGATGTAGATGTTCAGTGTCAATAGTTTCCCACTGTTGTTGTTGTGGTATTCATTCCAGAGACTGGTTTGATGCAGCTCTCCATGCTACTCTATCCTGTGCAAGATTCTTCATCTCCCAGTACCTACTGCAACCTACATCCTTCAGAATCTGCATAGTGTATTCATCTGTTGGTGACCCTCTACGATTTTTACCCACCACGCTGCCCTCCGGTACTAAATTGGTGTTCCCTTGATGCCTCAGAACATGTCCTACCAACCGATCCCTTCTTCTAGTGAAGTTGTGCCACAAATTTCTCTTCTCCCCAATTCTGTTCAATACCTCCGCATTAGTTATGTGATCTACCCATCTAATCTTCAGCATTCTTCTGTAGCACCACATTTCGAAGTCTCCCGCTATTGTACAAAAAATAAATATACGAAACTTATTCACAACTGTGGAATCTGTGTGACATTAGCTGCATTAGGTATGAAGATATTACCTATTGCTGACACATTAAAATTTCTGCTGTACCGGGAATCGAATCAGATTTCGCGCTTCTCATATCTAAGACAACTAATGTTAGAAATATTCACAACTGCGTATTAATTTCATAAATGTAGTACAGCTGCAAGATTGACACCATGTCTGTTTCTTCAGATGTTGTTCAAAATAAGCATTATAAGCCCGACGGGCAAATTGGCGATCATAATACCAACATCAAATATGTTTATCTTCTCGAAACCCTGTGGCGGGAACCCAAGTAGAGTTGTGAGCGATGGAGTCGTAGCCAGGATGACATAAGGAAGTTTGGCTTGGTCCTGGACACGTCCTTGGATAGCCGAATGGCTAAGGCGACTGCTCGCCACAAGCGGGAAATCTGGGTTCGAGTTGCGGTCCGGCACAAAGCTTCGTGTGTCACCAACAGGCAACATCTTCATACATAATGCAGCTAATGTCACACAGATTCCGCAGTTGTGAATACATTTCGTGAATTTAGTTTGGCTGCCAGCTCGCCACCATTTTCTGTTTCTTCAGGTATTGTGAAAAACAAAAAAAATTTAAACAAATAAGTACTTGAATAAGCAAATGATGAAACAAAGCAAAACGTGATCGACTACACGCTGCCAGAAGGAAATATAAAACAAAAATGGGGAAAAATGTAGCATAACAGACAAGAACACTTGCTAAGATGATGGCAATGTAAATTAAAGGGCATGTGCCACGTAGAAATTATGTGCCAGTCGCCTGATAACTTGTTTAGCAATATTAGCTAAAATATGTCTTTCATAAGTAGTGATGACTTCGGAAGTACTTGAAACTTTCTTTCCCCCCTTCTTTATTCTCCCTGCTGAAAGACTGTAATAGCTATCAGTTCGTGCAGACCTCTCAAGAATAGCTTTAATAAAGTTCTTGCTTCCTCGTTTGCCCCTTCTGAAACCAATTTGATGCCTGATTATAAAGAACTTTCCCCGCTTCTATGGTTTTAAGTGAATACTAATATTACATATGCTCAATAGGGACACCATTTGTAATGCTATTCGTGTGGAATCCATTGAAGTTGCTGACACGAGTTGCCAGGAAGTTGCGACTGCAATCCAATATGGCAGTCTGTTCATTGGGTTGACCTGCGCCTATGGTACGCAGTGAGTACATTAAATAAATAATTAATTAAAAGGAAATCTACTAAATGAAAAGTAAAATGAACCTAAATATTTCACACGCATACACACACCACTTTCCTAGTCTCTAAAATGAAAATTATTTTTGTCCGAAGACATTATCGAGCACGTAACCAAATCACTTCACTCCTTAGTTAATTCTACTCTTTTATACCTTTTTTATTGCTTGAAGTGAAGGTCGGTATACTCATGGCGTGTTGGAAAACGTTTAATTTGGGTTTCTATAATCTCAGGGAAATTACTGTCTTCCCGCCTCGCGAGAAAATTCAGAATAGTTTAATTCAATTTCGTCGGTATCGCGTTGGTAAAGTAAGAAAAATGTAGTAAAGCAAAGTCTGTAACATTTATAAAACGGAGATTGATGATCGTTACTATGAAATGAAAGCAGAAATACCAAATTAAACAATTAGTATTTAACGAAAAAAGCTTTTTATACAGACATCTAACACCTCGTGCATTAATCTCACCGTTTTCAACATAACAAAGAATTTTTGCCGTATTCCGGCGAAATGGCGAAACACGTAAAAATTCCAATAATCTTTGCCCGACTCTGGAGCAAAAGAAAACAGTATTGATAGTAAAGTCATGTCAGTAATCGCAACTGGCGATAATAATGGCACAATTAAACAAATTCCTAACAGTAACACAATTTCAGTTCATTTGAACAAAATGGAAGAAAATAGAATCTGACACCGTAAGATGCTGGCAGAAAGGCGCGCGACTAAAGAAGAGAAAGAAAAGACGAGCGCGCTATCTTATATAGAACAAAATACAGATGATAATGCTACGCCGCTCTCATTATCCTAGGCGTATTTATTCGGTGACTTACAGCACAGTTCACTGAGTCAGTGGTTAAATTATATCTTTAACTCTTGATATTTCGGTAAGAAAGGGAAATAGTATGTTATTATGTCGCGATCAGGGCACAATATTACATCGCCCCCCGGACGGAAATTTAAAAGCTCTTTACAATATTTTTTAAATTACCGTCTAAATTTTGGTAATAACAGGTCCTCTGATTAGTCATAGACAGTTATCAGTTTTTTCAATTGATGATAGGGTTTTCATTCCCTTTACAAGATTCATTGTTTAGCCTCCAGTGGCTTTCTATCCCTGACATGTGCACCCTCACATTTGGACTACGGTTTTCTTAAATTTCGACGGGCTCACCCATTCGGCAGTGGAGGGTCCGGGGAAACCAAAACCGTTTAAAAAAAAACGCCCCCGCGAGCCGAGGGTTGCGCATGTCTACTAGTTATATTACAATCAGGTCTTTATGATATTTTCTAATAGTAGTTATATATTGCAGTATTATTGAGTTTTCACTAAAATTCCTTTTACATTGGCATTCACTACCTTTTAGGTTGCACTATTTGGAAGTTATGCTTTTACAGAATATTACCAGATAGTAAATATTTAAAGTCAATTCATTAAACTGGTGTTCGACTGTGCTGATATCTTATGAATCCTTAAATATTTCAAGTCAAATCTCAATTGATTACATGTTCACAGAACAATAAATATACCTTTTTTGCTATTAATGGCATATTGGTACGGAAAAGGATATTAATCTGGATTATGATTACACGACACATCATAAATTGTAACAGGAAAAATCTTAAATATTTTACAATAGTTGCATTAAAATTTGTGTTATTGCGAATTAACCAGATTTCAATCAAATTATACTTTATAACTTTACTGTTGTGTAGTTTATGTTTTGTGGTTATGTTTCATAACAGCTTTCTACTTAAATCTTCACGTTGTGGAACAACGAATGACTTGATTGAAGCGTTGGTTGAGGTGACGAAAAAATTTCGTCGGGATGGAACGGGGAATGCTAGGTACAGTTCTCGGCCTCCCGTACGTAAGTATTAGGTCCGGATGGACCTGCTGTGGTTCACCGATGTCTGCTGGCTGAGACTTTCATCCTTCCTTCCTCTCGGACTCGAGCACTTGCATTTCTCTGTAACGCGGCCCGTTCTGGATGGGTGGCAGCTCGTTGCAGGTGGCCATGAAAAAAACCAAGTACATATTGTAATAGTTGTATTTGTAGACGCTAGCTTATCGGCCTGTAAGGTATGTTGTGTTATAAGACAGGTACTGAGTCTTGAATTTTGCTGTTTATCCATAACATTTTACAGGGCGCGGAGCGCGATTGATAGCCGTTGCACGCGAAGTCTCTATACAAACAGTTCGGTAAACATTAATGTTACCTCCGCACAGCGGTGCGTAAACCTTTTCAACAATAGTTCAGGCGACGCTAGCGGCGGCTGGCGAGGAAATTTTCATGCCAAAGCAAGAACATTAACTCATTGTTCCGACTACACACACGAAACATAGTCTTTAACAAGTTGATCAAATTTGCAATTCCCGGTCGGATTCTGTCCTACTGATCACACTTGTTTTCGATTTTGTGGCAGTAAAGCACAAAATTCAGAGATCACTCTCTGTCTGCTTGCAGTTTATGGTCACTGTATGAAGCACTTCGCACAGTTCACACGCAGAAATGTATGGGGAAATGTCACCAATTGTCATGTCTTGGAGAAAAATCGCCACACAAAACTTGACGTGGTACCACTGTTCATTAAACAGGATTATTTTTATACACAGTTCATTGTGAAAAACTTTGATTTTATATATTGTCCAGTAAATCACAACACTGTGCAGTGAAAAATATGATGACGCTTTACTTTAAAAGCCTCAATCAACGTATTCACTTTGGGTAACTTTTATAGTTACAATATTTAAGTATTCTTTGAAACACAGGTCTGTGAGAGTTCACTGCTGTGTACATTTAGCTATACTCGCGTAGGAGGTTCATATAACGGATTTTACAGTAACAGTCACTCATCAGAAGATCATCATTACTGTCCATAAAGAATTACAATGAAATTAGAAATATACATTACTCAAAATTCAGTTACTCGTAACCATTTACACATTCACAGGAAAGAAAGCATAACTTCCTTTCTCATTCAAATGATATTAGTTGCTCGGTCACGTAGAGAAAATCTCGCGATTTCACTTCCTACTTACGAAATTAAAATTGCAACGAAAATTAGCCAAAAGGCTACCACGTATACATCAGAAGGATGTATAATCTAATGGTTTAAGCAAGATACCACCTTTGATTCTCTACAGACCGACTATCTTAGGGTTCTATATACACATTGCAAATAACACATTAGCACAAAAATAAAAATTATTTCAAAGATAATTGGAAAAATGAAATTTACTATTCACCAAATGATTCAAAGTTTGAGTTTACTCATTGACTTTGTAAAGAAAGTTTAAAAGGTATCTTTAACTTCATTCCTGTGATGACTAATTATTCATATCCATTAAAGAAAAAACATTTGAAAAAGTTCTTTTTGAAAACGTTATCATTGTTATTGAATGAAGTTATTTACTTAACTAATTCAAAAGGAAGAAACTTACGAGCTAAATACTGAAAGAAAGAAATTCACTTTAGTTATACATACATAATGAAATCTATATTCAATTTAGATACACAGTACAGTTGTTTACCTACAAATACTGGTACACATGTAATAAAGGTCATTACTTCTAGTGGGTAAGTAGCACTTTGTCAACTAACATTTGATCGTTCATAATACTTTTTTAAATCTATCTGGTTTTAAAGTCCCTTGTCTTTTTCACTGAACGGTATCTTCAATAGACAGCTTCCTTTTTTACTCCACGGCACAGTATGTGACGTCCTACAAAAAGTTTCGTGTGGGGCACCCTCCATGTAATACACAAAGTTCTTTATGATGCCAGATTTACTATGAAAGACAGGCATATAATCTTCAAGGAGATTTGTGATACTTTTCCTACAATTGATGCTGAATTGATAGGTACTGCTGCGTCATTAATTTTCGAGTGCAGAGATTCTAATGTCTCGAAATCCTTAGAAATGTGGAGTATTCTTGGGCCTACCAATTTAACACTAACATTACGACAGAATCTGTCGGAGTCCTAATTAACCGTAGTGCAATTCTTTTGCCTTTGTTAGTAACCGCGCATTTTCCCGCAGGTAGATCAATCTTCGCATTTCTACCGCGTAGAAAATCCAATCCCAGGATGCAAGGAACCGATAAATTTTTAATTAGTAGGAAGTGGCACATAAGTTACTCGTCTTCTACATAGAGATCGGTCTGCACCTGTTGCTTAACTATTGGTGTGGCAGCGCCTAATGCGCCAGAAACTCGGCAATTTTGCATGGGCAATATAGGTAATCTCTTTATTCGCTTAATTTGGTCGAACAAGGTCTGGTCTATGACACTTGTAGTGACACCAGTATCAATGATTGCTTCCACACTAACACCGTTAACAGTGACAATAATTGCAGCTTGCAGCATGTATTCGCCATCATGTTTACAGACATTAGCTTCTTCTAATAATTCTTCCCTGATATCGGCACCGTCGTTGTAACGTAGCGCTTTCAGGTTGATTGTGGGGTTGCCTCCACTTATAGATCCGACTTTGCTCGGGAGGCCGTTCAGAACGTTCGGCTTTAGTTTGACTGTTGCTGCTGGCCAGATTGTTCTACTACTTCACATACTCGCACTGTTGTAGGACGATTACTCTCGATGTGACTTTGACCGTTCGCGTTTGGAATGACGGGTACCGTTTGCATTACATTCAGCGCCTATTACCGAATCAAAGAATTCGTTGCTGGTTTGACCATTCACTGCCGTTATTGCTAATCGGATATTGGTTCTTGTTCGGATGTTTTGTGTTTCGCTGATTCGGAGGACTATTGTTGTTACCCCACTGATCGCCATTCGGCTTTTACCACGGTGTCCTTTTATCGTGGTGTCATGGTAATTATTTCCATCTCCGAATTTGCGCTTATGGCACGTGCCGTTCCCCGTGATACCGTTTCCATAATTCTATTTATTGGCTACGTAACCGATATTCGCGCCATTCGCAGCATGGTTCGGATTATTGTTGTAGCCAGGCACATTCACTTTTTCGTATTGACCTTTTCTGTGTTGGTTACGTTTACTCTGTTCACTACTGTTCGGATTATCAATACTGCGACAGCCGTTGCAGTTATTCGTGAATGCTTGGTAGGACTTTGCGTCCTCTTAAATTAGATACAAGGAGTCGATCACCGAAAGGAAATGTTCCAAATCTTCGTCTGGTACATTTATTAATTTTTCCCAAACGTGGGTCGGTAATTTTGTCTTTAATATTCGTAGTACTTCTTTGTGTGGGATAGGTTCAGACCAATATCTCATTTTCGCAATGTATCGTTCAAAATTTTGCGCAGGCTCCCCTTTTTCGGATTACACAGTTCCGGGGTATAAACTTCTTTGCGGAAACATTCTTGGATTCCTGCATGACTCAGCGGTTTCGTTGGCCCACAGGGCTGCGTCACCGGTGATGTGCGACATCACGAACTGAGTTTTTTGATATTCTGACCAGTATCTGGGTAAGATAATTCTGAAAGTGCGTATAAGTACAATTGGATGGATGGACTTCTTGTCCTCGGAAAATGTTTGAAAATGGCGATGCTTGAGGAAACTTTGCTCAGTCTTCGCTGAACTCACTATACGTTCGACTCCGTGATTACATTTTGCTGGCGACAAGTCGGGTGTTTGGAATATTTTTTATTTCCGGATGTCGTTTTTCGTGCATTGTCGTCGTTCGGCGATTGCGTAGGAAAATTCATTTCCGTTCTGCTGTCCGTCGAAACGACTTTCTCCAAATTACGGACGCGAGCGTTTATTTCCCGTGTCCATAAAGGCACTTCTTCGTTTGGTTCTTTTTGTTCGTCTCGCGGATCATGCGCGTCATCTGAATTTGCTAGTACGGCAGAACATATTTTTTCCCGTATGCGCTGCACAGCATTGTCGACGGCAACATTAATCTTTGTATCAAGTTCCGTCTCTTTAGTGGTTCTCCAATTGGATATGCCGATATTTATTTGCCTTTTGTGAGATTCTAGCTGTTCGTCTAAGATCTTTTGATTATTTATTTTGAGAGTTGTAACGTCAGATGTTAATTCTTACACATCCGATTTTATTGCGGAATGCGAGATTTTTAATTTTTCAACATCACTGTCCACTTTATTGACTTGGTCCAAAATTCGTCCATAAAATTGCTTCATATTCATTAACTCGGGCCTGATGCTGGCTAATTCCGTTTTTATTTCATTTTTAATTCTTTGTCTCTCTGATCGCGTTCGTGATCGCGTAACTCCTGTTTCTTTTCCCATTGATCGCGTTCTCGATCGCGTACAGCTTCCCTCTCTTTTTCCCGCTGATCGCGTTCTCGATCGCGTAATTCCGACTCTTTCAGGAAGCAGTAAGCGGGTCAAGCGCAATACTGTCTTCCGTCATCCCTTTCAATTGATCCATAACCGCTGCAGTTTCATTAATTGCAGTGCTCGGACGACCATTTTCGTAATTTTGTGCGTTCTCCGAATTCGCTGTGGACGTGCTCAAGTCTGGGGTTTGATTTTCTATTTCATTTGCAGTGAAATCTATGAGTGGTTCATTTAGATTTACTGCTTCATTTTCGAAATCTGATGGTGAAGGCATGGTTTCAATTGGTAAATTCTCTTTTTTACCGACTTTGACCATGAAATTTCGAAAAATTGGGAAAAACTCGTCACACGAATCTTAATATTTAACAATAACATACATACATAAATAACAGTAAATAATGTTAATACAATAAATAATTTTCCTGACTACGACGCTCTTTTATCATTGACCGGCCAAACCGATCATTTTGTGTTCTCTGTCTTCACACATAAATTAACACACCCTTCCAAAGTCGCTGAGCTAAACTACTACTAAGTACGATTTTACTTTTGTGGAGCATCAAAGAAAAAAATGCTATAGAAGAAAACTGCTGTCTTGACAGAGCAGTAATGTTCATTTGAATGAGTTTTTACCTTACAGATGTACAGTTGGCCGTAAATTGGATTGGTTGACCTTTTACACGTCGTGGTACAGTACATTGGATGGTTATATGGAATAGAAATACAAATTTTATATTATAAATCGTGATTTAAATATTTACGTACATTTATCCTTACGTCGAGCCCCACGTTGGGCGCCAAATATAATAATAATAATAATCGATAAAAATTAAATAAATAATTAATTAAAAGGAAATCTACTAAACGAAAAGTAAAATGAACCTAAATATTTCACACGCCTACACACACCACTTTCGTAGTCTCTATAATGAAAATTATTCTTTGTCCGAAGATGCACACGATATTATCGACTACGTAAAAAAAATCGCTTCACTCCTTAATTAATTCTGCTCTGTTTTACCTTTTTTATTGTTTGAAGTGAAGGTCGGTAGACTCGTGGCATGATGGCAAACGTTTAATTTGGGTTTCTATAATCTCAGGAAAATTACTGTCTTCTCGCCTAGCGAGAGAATTCAGAATAGTTTAATTTAGTTTCGTGGGTATCGCATTGGAAACGTAACAAAAAATGTAGTAAAGCAAAATCTGTAACATTTATAAAATGGGGATTGGTGATCGTTAGTATGAAATGAAAGCAAAAATACCAAATTAAAGAATTATTATTTAACGAAAGAAGCTTTTTAAACAGACATCTAACATCTCGTGCATTAATCGCACAGTTTTGAACATAACAAAGAATTGTTGCAGCATTGCGGCAAAATACGTAAAAATTATAATAATCTTAGCCTGACTCTGGAGCGAAAGAAAAAGTATTGATAGTAAAGTCATATCAGTAATCGCAGTTGGCGTTAATAATGGCACAATTTCAGTTCATTTGAACAAAAAATAAGAGTCTGATAGAGTGAGATGCTGTCGGAAAGGCGCGCTACTAAACAAGAGAAAGAAAAGACGATCGCACATTCTTATATAGAACAGAATACGGATGATAATGCTACGCCGCTCTCATTATCCTTGGCGTACATTTTCGCTGACTTGCAGCTCAGTTCACTGACTCAGTGGTTAAATATCTTTAACTCTTGATATTTCGATAGGAAAGGTAAATAGTGTGTTATTACGGCTCGGGCAGGGCACAATATTACATCGACCCCCCCCCCCCCCCCCCGGACCGGAATTTAAAAACTATTTACAATTTTTTTTAAAATTACCGTCCAAATTTTGGTAATAATAGATCCTCTGATTAGTCATAGACAGGTATCAGTTATTTCGATTGATCATAGGGTTTTCATTACCTTTACAATGTTCATTGTTTAGCTTCCACAGCTTGTTACAGGATTCCTCTTCTAACAACACTATATTGTATGCTATCAAATAAAGAAATTATAAATACTACAGTGCTCCCACCCTGGCCAGGTCTTCAGTTCATTGTGTTGGATAAAAATCCACAAGGAGGTTACTCGACATAGTGCGGTTTACAATCCGTAAGAAGAGGAACCCAATGACGTGACAGCAAATGTAGATCAATTATTAGTGCAACGGTAACTTCCATGTTAAACTTAAGATGAACAGATCACATTACACTGCTGTGCTCATTGTCAGTTTAGGTTGATGAAATCGGATCCACTCGGTCTGCTATAGGCGAAATTATTAGTAGTCTTGCAGGGAGCTAACTCCAATCCTCTAAGCTAGTAAAAATCATTGGTGGTATCAAGACTCCTACTTGGACCTTTCAGGTGACAGCCAGGATGGATATTCAGCTACGGAAGATGATACGCTGAATATTGAGGGTAAAGCTATGGAATACAATGCTTTACAGGAACAAACATACATGACTCAGTAACTATGGGTGGCTATGCTACTCGTTTCTTGTCTGTCATAAAACGTATTTTTCTACTTAAGTAACAGTGTTTCCGAATATTTGAGCCATTAACGCTCGCTTCTCATTTCGTGGTGTACAAAGACTTCCTCAAAGATATAATAGAAACATACTGCCAAAAGTAGAAATTAAACCCATTACTTTTAATAGTTGGGGAGGTGAGGATTCAATCGTCTGAATAGTTTAATGAAGAGCATCATGATGTCCTCTCTTTCTTCCAACACCTTCATGTCAGTGCGTTCTTAATTATTTGTTTTAAATACCATGTTATCATAATTGCCTTCGGGGTTTCGGAAGATGATTGCATGAAAACTACAAAATAGACAAAAAAGACAGATGTCATTGGTTAGAGCATCTCTCCAAGATTTTAACTGATATTACAGATGTCCAATACGGGCATCATTTGTGATGCTGTTTTTGTGGAATCCATTGAAGGTGCTAACACGAGTTTCCTGGGAAGTTGCGACCGCAGTCCAATTTGGCAATCTGTTCATTGGATGGCCATCTGCATCCATGAGCTAATTCAAAGAAACAATACAGAGCATCTGATATATCTAAATGTTCTGTCAAATATGTCCCGCAGATTAATTATGCCGCAGAGCATAGCATGACTCGAAACTTTGGCACATGCTCTGACAACTCATAAGTGTTATTTTTTTATTTGTCGTCTAGTCTTCGTGTAGTCGTCTTCTGAAACTCGTAGGTACGTAGAATATATTCACTCTCACACCTCACCTTGTAAATGAGGAAGTATAGTTTTACACGACAGAATTAGTAAGGAAAGTTGAGAGTAAAATCTTTTTGTAAGTTCGAACAGCTAGCGTTACTCGGTCACGCGTGTCACTGTCACCAGCCACCCGGTGGGAAGTGTAAACATTTCATCACTGTTACTGCGTCAGGAAGGCAGCCACCTCGAGACTCTCAAGTGGAACTGCGAGTGACTCAGCAGAAAAAGGTTAGAACAATGTTTCGCGTCACTAAAAATTACTATCTACAATCAACTTTGTCCTGTCATAAACACTAACATTAAGCTACACACACACCACTAGCGATATGAGATCACTTCACTGGAGTTAAGCTTCTACAAACAGGACAACTACACTGTAGCCTTACCTTTAATTTATCTGATCTCGGGGTTCGGCTGCCCCCGGATTATGTAGTCGTTACAGTTTCTCAGTACTATCAGGATCGTTTCCTCTGACTTGCTTGCAGTGGTGCGGTTTTTCATGAAAAATTTTTGTACATTCATTAATACATGGCATTAATCATGATACACATACATACATTTATCACTAAATACATACATATATATAACAATAGACACTGAAAGAAATTACATAAACATTTATTTTCGTGGCCACTGCAAATTCGGGCCCCGCGTTTATGGGCGACAGTTTCGCCTCTCGTAAAAAACTCTTTCTCTGTTATTTGCTTTATCATTGCTCGCGTAATAACGCATATACGAAAAGAGCCGCGAAATGCCTTTTAGTAATGCTGTGCCATGAATTTCTTTATAATCATTAATTTTCAACAAAACAGAATATATTGGGTTCTTATTGTTCTGCATCTGGCTTTCTATTAAAGGAACATTTTTCGTTACTGTAACTCACTATAAAAGTCAACATATCTTTCCTACTTTATAGTTATTGAAAATGAAAAATTATTTTGTTATGAAATATTTATGTTACAGTTCGCAAAGATTGTTCATCATCAAAATAATTTTGCAGTGGATTTTTGTTAAGAGTAAAACACCAATAATTACCACGACTAGCACAAGAACATGAGACTATTGTCGGAGAAAAATACGTTTTCACTATAAGGTTTGCCAGACAAGAACTAAGCACAGCGAAATTCCTATTATGTTGCGAAGGTAAATTATTCTTTTTGTACTGTTAGTAATATATTATCAGCAGCCCGCGTCAACCTGCAAAACACATCATAAAATCTGCTGCTCTGCTCTGCAAGTCCGGAAGCTGAAAGAGATGATTTTATTTCACTATTACCTTCCCGCTTCTTTGCGGTATGATAGATTTCTTTTAATGCAGTTTGAATGCGCCGCGGCAGCGGCTCGTTCGTTCGTAGCGCAGCTCTGCACCACGGATAATATTTAAATGACCGAAAATGTCTTAAAAGGATGGGATAATATTCCAAGCAAGCTACTACAAATAATAATGCAAGGCTTCATTAAATAACTCTATTCAAAACATTCAAATATGTTAACTAATACACACCTTTTACAATGAGTACGTAATGGCGTACATCTATCGACTATGACAAAAGAAGACTACGTTAGCATTTACTGCAACGTCACAGGCTATCTTACTCGTACAACTCCAAGAAGAAGAAGAGAAATTAATGTTCGTTCTGTATTATTTATACTAGTGGTATATTCTTATCTTTGTATGATATTTATCGTCTGTGCGGTTTCAGTACTCGCCGACACAGATATTATCTAAAATAAATAATAATAAGAAAAATATATAATTCCATACAATAACAGAATATGATGCACAATGTTCTCTCTTTACTACAAAATATGTCCTTTGCTAATAGACGTTACAATGCCCCCTGGCAGCAATTGACTAACGTTAAGAATGTTCGGCAATATGCTGCCACTAACGTCCGTTTTGTCATTGTCGAAAACATATCACATATATCATCGAACAAGTAAATGTTTTGAGTTTATATACAGTAAACTAAAGAAAAAAATGTTTGTCACGTAATTTCGTGTCCAATAAATCATTTTCATATCAGTACATTAACAACGTAGTTGGTAATGTTCGGTTGAACGTCAACAATGTCGTACGAAGCGGGCGGCGCGAAGCAATTGTTGCGTAGCGTCGTCTGGAACGCGGCGTGCCAACGACCACTGAGGTCGACGACCTGCTCGCAGTAACAGCGACGGCGTGCTGAGGTGGCGCCCGAGCAGTCGCGAACCGCGCCGAATCATTCCCCATGTCGGCGTGTTGCAGTGGTTTCCGCGACCGGCTGGCTGGCGGCACGGCACCCGTCTCTGCTTCTCCGCGTGGCTCCCCGTCGTAACGCATGAAACAAATATTCCACAACGGTGTACTGTCTTTAAGGATACAAATTATTAGCTGTGGAAGAAAATGCACTTTGGTTAAAAGCGTTTATTGTTCATTACGCCGTCGCTTCGCTGGTATGCACAGTCTGTTTTGGCGTGATAACGGGTCTCTTGTGACACTGGTATTTAGGGTTCGTCACACACACATTGTACTACACACTTTCATTTGTTTTCACGGTCGATTCGCTGCCAAAGCATCTCTCAACACGCGAAAATGTTTCGGTTCACA
Source organism: Schistocerca piceifrons (assembly GCF_021461385.2). NCBI lineage: Eukaryota > Metazoa > Arthropoda > Insecta > Orthoptera > Acrididae > Schistocerca > Schistocerca piceifrons. Next base: position 306,038,635 of record NC_060143.1, read on the forward strand.
CACACACTAAATGTTTCCGTTGAGCGATGTTTGTTTGTATCGACTCCGAACGGATCACTAACTACCGTTTTTACTCAGTGTATTGTTCGTTGAGCACTGCATTATGACAGTCAGTCACTCAACACTTAACTTATACCGACGTATATATTGGTGCAGGTACAACAGTCATTTTCTGTCTCTACTACACACAATATTCCGACCTTTCCTAGATTGTTTATGCACACAGTTTATTTTTAATGCATAACAACTGTTCTTAGCATAATCACTCTCATTTACATTGAGTCCATTGTGTTACCCTGTCATTACACACTTTTAATACTATTACTAGACATATGTGGCTTTTTTGTAATTATTTAAAGGTGTGTGATTTTTGGTACATAGCTTTCTTTTCCTTTTTCAGTGTAGCTTGCCAGGTTATCACCCATCTAGCAAACAGATTTTACCATGTGCATGACAGCTTGACTTGGGCATATTGCTCAAAAAATACTTCATTTAGTACTAGTATTATTTTTAACCGTCTGTCCTACAGGACTACAGTGTAGTTTCCGCGTAACTTGATTCGCGTACCGCGTAATTAATATTCAAGGACGTGTACCAAGTACACAGGCTTCAATTGAAGCATCGATACATACAAAGCGTAGGTTACACGGAACGGGTTTGTTTTTGATTGGATTCTGCTCCAGTGTCGTTCTCAGTTCACTATTGGCAGTAAACATTACATCACATAATTATTTCGTACTACAAAGTCAATTTTTGGCTAGTAGGGACTCTCTCTCAGGGTTCCTTAATTCTAACACAATTATATCTGTTACATAATTATATGAGATTTCATCATTAATTGTACTTACTTACTACAAATGAAAAATGATTCAAGAAATTAATCCTTATTTTGTCAACAAAAAGATTATTCATTGCTTGAAGAGCATGTAGTATTTTAATGACACTAACTGTCTGTCAACAAAGTCTTCCATTTGCATGCTATAGCTCAGTTTACTGATTCTACTTCCTCAAAGTTTAATTACACACAAATTCTTTCTTAAAACTAACATACGTATACTCTAAAACACAATTGAAATCTTCTTACTACTACTATTTACATCAGACATGTCACTGAATAAATAATTTTACATCTTTACGTGGATACAGTCCTTTTATTTTCCCCGTCTGGGGATGTGCTAACAAATAGCTACATTCGTGTGGCGACATCTTCCGAATCTCTTTAGCCACTACTTCCCTCCTCGACCAAGGGATGGAGTAAGATGCGCGACAGTATGTTTTGTGGGGCATCACCTCTATGTGATAGTGATACCCTTTGACTATTCCTGGTCGGTCGGTAAATACCATGTTATATTCTGATAGCAGCTGCGTCAACTGTTGCGTTTGTATGTTGCTTAAACTTTCAGATTCCTGTACTTTGGTTTGAAATTCATCAACATTTGGTTCAAAATTTCTATCTTCTATATTCGGATAATAGAGATGCGTCACAGGTGAATAATCATTGAGGTGTAGTACCCAGGGGTTCCTACATTTGATATTAATTTGATTGCAACAAGGCACAAGTACCTCCTTCGATTTCATCATAGACAACTCAACCCTCCTACCTTTGTTCACTATGCTTAGTTTTCCCGAGGAGAGGTCGATCACTGCGTCCCTCTCACGGAGAAAATCTACTCCCAGAATGCAGGCCACCTTTAACCCTTTAACAATGAGGAACGAGCTCACTATGGCTTCGCCCTCCTTACAAATCTCCACCTGCACCTGGTACTTAACTAACTGGCTCTGTGCACTTATAGCTCCAGACACCTTGCAATTATTAGCCGGGTAAGTCGGTATGCTACGTCCCTTCCCCAGCACTTTAAACAACTCTGTACTCATTACACTCACTGAGGCACCTGTGTCAATGATTATATTCACTGAAACATCATTGATTTTCGCTTCTATTATGGCTTGCACATTTTCGTTGCTATCTTTCTTACATTCATGCGGTTCGGTCAGTAGATCTTTATCCATACTGATACCGTCGTTGTATCGCAGCATATGTATTCCAGGGATATTATTGTCATTCGTGTTGCTCTCACTCCACCCCTCGGCCAGCGATGGAGAGCATATCGAGGCCGATTCTAGTTTGTTGGATGGCTTGCTTGCGAGGTACTTGGACGGCTATTGTCCGCGGCCTCTACTATGTTTACGTTTTGGTTTGTGGGCCGCCACGGCTGCGCAATAGGCGCGTTTTGCAGTGGTGGTCTGTTGTTGTCGTACCGGTCATTACCTTGCCGTTCTGGGCTTGGTCGCTGATTCTGATTCCAATTACGATTACCGTCATTGTAATTGCTATGCCACTGACCTCGCACATTTTTCCAGCGGTTGGTCCCTGGCAGTCCGGAATCATACCGGTCGTCAAATCGACGCTTTTTATTAAGAGACGGTTGACCATACCCGTTCTGACCTCTACCATTATTACAATTTTGCGAATGCTCTTGCCGCTTCTTACCACCCCCACCATTTCCATGGTTGTGGTTTTGTGCACTATTATTTCTGTCATGTTTACACCCTGATCGATTATTCCGCGAGTGATCACACGCTGCTTTTGCGTCTTCCTGGATTAAGTCTATTGAATCTAGAACAGACAGGAAATGTTCCATGTCGCTTTCTGGTACGTGTATTAATTTCTCTTTGATATGAAGGGGTAAATGTGATTTTAGGAGTCTTATTATGTCTCTTGGTAAGATAGGCTCGTCCCAGTAACGCGTTTTGTTTATGTACTTCTCGAAATACCGTCTCAGATTCCCAAGACGGGGTGAGTACGGTTCGGGATTGTATACTTCTTTTCTTAGCCGCTCTTGTATAGAAGGCGACCAGTATTTCGACAAAAATGCCCTCTCGAACTGTTCGTATGTCATGCAGCTGTCTGCTACTTCCGTAGCCCACAATGCTGCATCACCCTGAATGTATGACATTACGTATTGAATTTTCTGTGCTTCATTCCACACACTAGGCAAGATATTTTTAAAGCTTTTTATGAATACTACTGGGTGTACTGACTTCCGTTCAGTAGTAAACGTTTGAAATTGCCTATTTTTTATCAAACTTTCTTCAACTAATATTTTTGGACTATACTGGTTTGTTCCTCGGACATAGGCTGTGTGCTCCGAACCGAAGCTACAGCTCTTCGCATTATCGCCTAAAGATTCACCATTGTTGCGTCGCGTATAAGTTTGTGCATTGCCAAACACATTGGCTGTTGGCGACATAGTTTCATGTTCAAGATGTTTGCTACTTTGTGCTAAACCCTTTTCCAAGTCGGATATCCGTTTGTTAATATTCACTTGCCACTGCGGAATATCCTCACTGAGTATTTGTTTGATGGTTTGCACGTCGTTCTGTACCTGACTATTTACTGCGGTACTGAACGATTCGGAATCTCTATCTGCTATGGCTGCTTGTACCTTAGAATTAATATTTTTGTCGATCTCACTCTCCTTCACTTCTAGCCATGAGTTGAATTCGGTTTCAATTTTATTCGCTTGTTCGTTCCACTTCTGCTCTACAAGCTGTGTGGAATCTATTTCTAGCTTTTCTAATCGGTTGGCTAAGACACCTATCTCGTCTACCCTGCTAGTGTTTGCTACTTGCAGGTTGTTGACCTGTACAGTCAACTCCTGCACGGCCTTAGGTATCGACTCATAATTCTGTTTCATACAGGCAATCTCTTTTTTCATATTTTCTAACGATTGCACAAGTTGCTGGTCCCTCTCAGCTTGCTGGGCAAGTAAATTTGCTGCTAACTGGCGATCTCGCTCAGCTTGCTGTGCGAGAAACTTTTCCTCTAGCCGGCGATCTCGCTCAGCTTGCTGGCGATCTCGCTCGGCTTGCTGTTGCGCAAATTTTGCCTGGTAATCCAGCACGCGCTCTAATATCGCCTGAAGTGAATATCCACCAGGCAGATTACCACTCTCTGGTTCCTGCTCTTCTGGAGGTGGTGCAATTTCTTTATCTACCTCTCCTTGAGCACTGGTGGGCGGTGGCATTACTTCCTGTGCCCCTGCCCCCACATTTTCGCATGGTATCTCCTCAAAGAGAGTACTTGTACTGCTTAATGCACCCGTTTTTCTACATTTCCTGCACTAACTAATGGCTGTTCCTCAGTATCCATATTGCTCGGACGTTGACTGCGCAATTTAACCATATTCATAAATTACCTACTCGAACACAAGATCTGACAGTTTTTTCACTTGCACACAAAATATGTTAATTTATCTACAATACACTGCACACTAAAAATTACTATCTACAATCAACTTTGTCCTGTCATAAACACTAACATCAAACTACACACCCCTAGCGATATGAGATCACTTCACTGGAGTTAAGCTTCTACAAACAGGACAACTACACTGCAGTCTTACCTTTTATTTATCTGATCTCGGGGTTCGGCTGCCCCCGGATTATGTAGTCGTTACAGTTTCTCAGTACTATCAGGATCGTTTCCTCTGACTTGGTTGCAGTGGTGCGGTTTTTCATGAAAAATTTTTGTACATTCATTAATACATGGCATTAATCATGATACACATACATACATTTATTACTAAATACATACATATATATAACAATAGACACTGAAAGAAATTACATAAACATTTATTTTCGTGGCCACTGCAAATTCGGGCCCCGCGTTTTTGGGCGACAGTTTCGCGTCAGTTTCACTTTTCGTAAAAACCCTTTTCTATTATTTGCTTTATCATTGCTCGCGTAATAACGCATATACGAAAAGAGCCGCGAAATACCTTTTAGTAATGCTGTGCCATGAATTTCTTTACAATCATTAATTTTCAACAAAACAGAATATATTGGGTTCTTATTGTTCTGTATCTGGCTTTCTATTAAAGGAACATTTTTCGTTACTGTAACTCACTATAAAAGTCAACATATCTTCCCTACTTTATAGTTATTGAAAATGAAAAATTATTTTGTTATGAAATATTTATGTTACAGTTCGCAAAGATTGTTCATCATCAAAATAATTTTGCAGTGGATTTTTGTTAAGAGTAAAACACCAATAATTACCACGACTAGCACAAGAACATGAGACTATTGTCGGAGAAAAATACGTTTTCACTATAAGGTTTGCCAGACAAGAACTAAGCACAGTGAAATTCCTATTATGTTACGAAGGTAAATTATTTTTTTTGTACTGTTAGTAATATATTATCAGCAGCCCGCGTCAACCTGCGAAACACATCATAAAATCTGCTGCTCTGCTCTGCAAGTCCGGAAGCTGAAAGAGATGATTTTATTTCACTATTACCTTCCCGCTTCTTTGCGGTATGATAGATTTCTTTTAATGCAGTTTGAATGCGCCGCGGCAGCGGCTCGTTCGTTCGTAGCGCAGCTCTGCACCACGGATAATATTTAAATGACCGAAAATGTCTTAAAAGGATGGGATAATATTCCAAGCAAGCTACTACAAATAATAATGCAAGGCTTCATTAAATAACTCTATTCAAAACATTCAAATATGTTAACTAATACACACCTTTTACAATGAGTACGTAATGGCGTACATCTATCGACTATGACAAAAGAAGACTACGTTAGCATTTACTGCAACGTCACAGGCTATCTTACTCGTACAACTCCAAGAAGAAGAAGAGAAATTAATGTTCGTTCTGTATTATTTATACTAGTGGTATATTCTTATCTTTGTATGATATTTATCGTCTGTGCGGTTTCAGTACTCGCCGACACAGATATTATCTAAAATAAATAATAATAAGAAAAATATATAATTCCATACAATAACAGAATATGATGCACAATGTTCTCTCTTTACTACAAAATATGTCCTTTGCTAATAGACGTTACAATGCCCCCTGGCAGCAATTGACTAACGTTAAGAATGTTCGGCAATATGCTGCCACTAACGTCCGTTTTGTCATTGTCGAAAACATATCACATATATCATCGAACAAGTAAATGTTTTGAGTTTATATACAGTAAACTAAAGAAAAAAATGTTTGTCACGTAATTTCGTGTCCAATAAATCATTTTCATATCAGTACATTAACAACGTAGTTGGTATGTTTGGTTGAACGTCAACAATGTCGTACGAAGCGGGCGGCGCGAAGCAATTGTTGCGTAGCGTCGTCTGGAACGCGGCGTGCCAACGACCACTGAGGTCGACGACCTGCTCGCAGTAACAGCGACGGCGTGCTGAGGTGGCGCCCGAGCAGTCGCGAACCGCGCCGAATCATTCCCCATGTCGGCGTGTTGCAGTGGTTTCCGCGACCGGCTGGCTGGCGGCACGGCACCCGTCTCTGCTTCTCCGCGTGGCTCCCCGTCGTAACGCATGATACAAATATTCCACAACGGTGTACTGTCTTTAAGGATACAAATTATTAGCTGTGGAAGAAAATGCACTTTGGTTAAAAGCGTTTATTGTTCATTACGCCGTCGCTTCGCTGGTATGCACAGTCTGTTTTGGCGTGATAACGGGTCTCTTGTGACACTGGTATTTAGGGTTCGTCACACACACATTGTACTACACACTTTCATTTGTTTTCACGGTCGATTCGCTGCCAAAGCATCTCTCAACACGCGAAAATGTTTCGGTTCACACACACACTAAATGTTTCCGTTGAGCGATGTTTGTTTGTATCGACTCCGAACGGATCACTAACTACCGTTTTTACTCAGTGTATTGTTCGTTGAGCACTGCATTATGACAGTCAGTCACTCAACACTTAACTTATACCGACGTATATATTGGTGCAGGTACAACAGTCATTTTCTGTCTCTACTACACACAATATTCCGACCTTTCCTAGATTGTTTATGCACACAGTTTATTTTTAATGCATAACAACTGTTCTTAGCATAATCATTCTCATTTACATTGAGTCCATTGTGTTACCCTGTCATTACACACTTTTAATACTATTACTAGACATATGTGGCTTTTTTGTAATTATTTAAAGGTGTGTGATTTTTGGTACATAGCTTTCTTTTCCTTTTTCAGTGTAGCTTGCCAGGTTATCACCCATCTAGCAAACAGATTTTACCATGTGCATGACAGCTTGACTTGGGCATATTGCTCAAAAAATACTTCATTTAGTACTAGTATTATTTTTAACCGTCTGTCCTACAGGACTACAGTGTAGTTTCCGCGTAACTTGATTCGCGTACCGCGTAATTAATATTCAAGGACGTGTACCAAGTACACAGGCTTCAATTGAAGCATCGATACATACAAAGCGTAGGTTACACGGAACGGGTTTGTTTTTGATTGGATTCTGCTCCAGTGTCGTTCTCAGTTCACTATTGGCAGTAAACATTACATCACATAATTATTTCGTACTACAAAGTCAATTTTTGGCTAGTAGGGACTCTCTCTCAGGGTTCCTTAATTCTAACACAATTATATCTGTTACATAATTATATGAGATTTCATCATTAATTGTACTTACTTACTACAAATGAAAAATGATTCAAGAAATTAATCCTTATTTTGTCAACAAAAAGATTATTCATTGCTTGAAGAGCATGTAGTATTTTAATGACACTAACTGTCTGTCAACAAAGTCTTCCATTTGCATGCTATAGCTCAGTTTACTGATTCTACTTCCTCAAAGTTTAATTACACACAAATTCTTTCTTAAAACTAACATACGTATACTCTAAAACACAATTGAAATCTTCTTACTACTACTATTTACATCAGACATGTCACTGAATAAATAATTTTACATCTTTACGTGGATACAGTCCTTTTATTTTCCCCGTCTGGGGATGTGCTAACAAATAGCTACATTCGTGTGGCGACATCTTCCGAATCTCTTTAGCCACTACTTCCCTCCTCGACCAAGGGATGGAGTAAGATGCGCGACAGTATGTTTTGTGGGGCATCACCTCTATGTGATAGTGATACCCTTTGACTATTCCTGGTCGGTCGGTAAATACCATGTTATATTCTGATAGCAGCTGCGTCAACTGTTGCGTTTGTATGTTGCTTAAACTTTCAGATTCCTGTACTTTGGTTTGAAATTCATCAACATTTGGTTCAAAATTTCTATCTTCTATATTCGGATAATAGAGATGCGTCACAGGTGAATAATCATTGAGGTGTAGTACCCAGGGGTTCCTACATTTGATATTAATTTGATTGCAACAAGGCACAAGTACCTCCTTCGATTTCATCATAGACAACTCAACCCTCCTACCTTTGTTCACTATGCTTAGTTTTCCCGAGGAGAGGTCGATCACTGCGTCCCTCTCACGGAGAAAATCTACTCCCAGAATGCAGGCCACCTTTAACCCTTTAACAATGAGGAACGAGCTCACTATGGCTTCGCCCTCCTTACAAATCTCCACCTGCACCTGGTACTTAACTAACTGGCTCTGTGCACTTATAGCTCCAGACACCTTGCAATTATTAGCCGGGTAAGTCGGTATGCTACGTCCCTTCCCCAGCACTTTAAACAACTCTGTACTCATTACACTCACTGAGGCACCTGTGTCAATGATTATATTCACTGAAACATCATTGATTTTCGCTTCTATTATGGCTTGCACATTTTCGTTGCTATCTTTCTTACATTCATGCGGTTCGGTCAGTAGATCTTTATCCATACTGATACCGTCGTTGTATCGCAGCATATGTATTCCAGGGATATTATTGTCATTCGTGTTGCTCTCACTCCACCCCTCGGCCAGCGATGGAGAGCATATCGAGGCCGATTCTAGTTTGTTGGATGGCTTGCTTGCGAGGTACTTGGACGGCTATTGTCCGCGGCCTCTACTATGTTTACGTTTTGGTTTGTGGGCCGCCACGGCTGCGCAATAGGCGCGTTTTGCAGTGGTGGTCTGTTGTTGTCGTACCGGTCATTACCTTGCCGTTCTGGGCTTGGTCGCTGATTCTGATTCCAATTACGATTACCGTCATTGTAATTGCTATGCCACTGACCTCGCACATTTTTCCAGCGGTTGGTCCCTGGCAGTCCGGAATCATACCGGTCGTCAAATCGACGCTTTTTATTAAGAGACGGTTGACCATACCCGTTCTGACCTCTACCATTATTACAATTTTGCGAATGCTCTTGCCGCTTCTTACCACCCCCACCATTTCCATGGTTGTGGTTTTGTGCACTATTATTTCTGTCATGTTTACACCCTGATCGATTATTCCGCGAGTGATCACACGCTGCTTTTGCGTCTTCCTGGATTAAGTCTATTGAATCTAGAACAGACAGGAAATGTTCCATGTCGCTTTCTGGTACGTGTATTAATTTCTCTTTGATATGAAGGGGTAAATGTGATTTTAGGAGTCTTATTATGTCTCTTGGTAAGATAGGCTCGTCCCAGTAACGCGTTTTGTTTATGTACTTCTCGAAATACCGTCTCAGATTCCCAAGACGGGGTGAGTACGGTTCGGGATTGTATACTTCTTTTCTTAGCCGCTCTTGTATAGAAGGCGACCAGTATTTCGACAAAAATGCCCTCTCGAACTGTTCGTATGTCATGCAGCTGTCTGCTACTTCCGTAGCCCACAATGCTGCATCACCCTGAATGTATGACATTACGTATTGAATTTTCTGTGCTTCATTCCACACACTAGGCAAGATATTTTTAAAGCTTTTTATGAATACTACTGGGTGTACTGACTTCCGTTCAGTAGTAAACGTTTGAAATTGCCTATTTTTTATCAAACTTTCTTCAACTAATATTTTTGGACTATACTGGTTTGTTCCTCGGACATAGGCTGTGTGCTCCGAACCGAAGCTACAGCTCTTCGCATTATCGCCTAAAGATTCACCATTGTTGCGTCGCGTATAAGTTTGTGCATTGCCAAACACATTGGCTGTTGGCGACATAGTTTCATGTTCAAGATGTTTGCTACTTTGTGCTAAACCCTTTTCCAAGTCGGATATCCGTTTGTTAATATTCACTTGCCACTGCGGAATATCCTCACTGAGTATTTGTTTGATGGTTTGCACGTCGTTCTGTACCTGACTATTTACTGCGGTACTGAACGATTCGGAATCTCTATCTGCTATGGCTGCTTGTACCTTAGAATTAATATTTTTGTCGATCTCACTCTCCTTCACTTCTAGCCATGAGTTGAATTCGGTTTCAATTTTATTCGCTTGTTCGTTCCACTTCTGCTCTACAAGCTGTGTGGAATCTATTTCTAGCTTTTCTAATCGGTTGGCTAAGACACCTATCTCGTCTACCCTGCTAGTGTTTGCTACTTGCAGGTTGTTGACCTGTACAGTCAACTCCTGCACGGCCTTAGGTATCGACTCATAATTCTGTTTCATACAGGCAATCTCTTTTTTCATATTTTCTAACGATTGCACAAGTTGCTGGTCCCTCTCAGCTTGCTGGGCAAGTAAATTTGCTGCTAACTGGCGATCTCGCTCAGCTTGCTGTGCGAGAAACTTTTCCTCTAGCCGGCGATCTCGCTCAGCTTGCTGGCGATCTCGCTCGGCTTGCTGTTGCGCAAATTTTGCCTGGTAATCCAGCACGCGCTCTAATATCGCCTGAAGTGAATATCCACCAGGCAGATTACCACTCTCTGGTTCCTGCTCTTCTGGAGGTGGTGCAATTTCTTTATCTACCTCTCCTTGAGCACTGGTGGGCGGTGGCATTACTTCCTGTGCCCCTGCCCCCACATTTTCGCATGGTATCTCCTCAAAGAGAGTACTTGTACTGCTTAATGCACCCGTTTTTCTACATTTCCTGCACTAACTAATGGCTGTTCCTCAGTATCCATATTGCTCGGACGTTGACTGCGCAATTTAACCATATTCATAAATTACCTACTCGAACACAAGATCTGACAGTTTTTTCACTTGCACACAAAATATGTTAATTTATCTACAATACACTGCACACTAAAAATTACTATCTACAATCAACTTTGTCCTGTCATAAACACTAACATCAAACTACACACCCCTAGCGATATGAGATCACTTCACTGGAGTTAAGCTTCTACAAACAGGACAACTACACTGCAGTCTTACCTTTTATTTATCTGATCTCGGGGTTCGGCTGCCCCCGGATTATGTAGTCGTTACAGTTTCTCAGTACTATCAGGATCGTTTCCTCTGACTTGGTTGCAGTGGTGCGGTTTTTCATGAAAAATTTTTGTACATTCATTAATACATGGCATTAATCATGATACACATACATACATTTATTACTAAATACATACATATATATAACAATAGACACTGAAAGAAATTACATAAACATTTATTTTCGTGGCCACTGCAAATTCGGGCCCCGCGTTTTTGGGCGACAGTTTCGCGTCAGTTTCACTTTTCGTAAAAACCCTTTTCTATTATTTGCTTTATCATTGCTCGCGTAATAACGCATATACGAAAAGAGCCGCGAAATACCTTTTAGTAATGCTGTGCCATGAATTTCTTTACAATCATTAATTTTCAACAAAACAGAATATATTGGGTTCTTATTGTTCTGTATCTGGCTTTCTATTAAAGGAACATTTTTCGTTACTGTAACTCACTATAAAAGTCAACATATCTTCCCTACTTTATAGTTATTGAAAATGAAAAATTATTTTGTTATGAAATATTTATGTTACAGTTCGCAAAGATTGTTCATCATCAAAATAATTTTGCAGTGGATTTTTGTTAAGAGTAAAACACCAATAATTACCACGACTAGCACAAGAACATGAGACTATTGTCGGAGAAAAATACGTTTTCACTATAAGGTTTGCCAGACAAGAACTAAGCACAGTGAAATTCCTATTATGTTACGAAGGTAAATTATTTTTTTTGTACTGTTAGTAATATATTATCAGCAGCCCGCGTCAACCTGCGAAACACATCATAAAATCTGCTGCTCTGCTCTGCAAGTCCGGAAGCTGAAAGAGATGATTTTATTTCACTATTACCTTCCCGCTTCTTTGCGGTATGATAGATTTCTTTTAATGCAGTTTGAATGCGCCGCGGCAGCGGCTCGTTCGTTCGTAGCGCAGCTCTGCACCACGGATAATATTTAAATGACCGAAAATGTCTTAAAAGGATGGGATAATATTCCAAGCAAGCTACTACAAATAATAATGCAAGGCTTCATTAAATAACTCTATTCAAAACATTCAAATATGTTAACTAATACACACCTTTTACAATGAGTACGTAATGGCGTACATCTATCGACTATGACAAAAGAAGACTACGTTAGCATTTACTGCAACGTCACAGGCTATCTTACTCGTACAACTCCAAGAAGAAGAAGAGAAATTAATGTTCGTTCTGTATTATTTATACTAGTGGTATATTCTTATCTTTGTATGATATTTATCGTCTGTGCGGTTTCAGTACTCGCCGACACAGATATTATCTAAAATAAATAATAATAAGAAAAATATATAATTCCATACAATAACAGAATATGATGCACAATGCTCTCTCTTTACTACAAAATATGTCCTTTGCTAATAGACGTTACAAATGTTAGAACTTTTGTTATTCACGCAACATTACATAACACTGTGTAGGGCGCATCAACACTTATCAGGAGTTTGACTAGGCAGTAAAGACCTTGTAACAGATTTGTTAAGCAGATGTAGTGGAACTGAAGACCGTTGGCGATTCGGGAAGAATGATGCCGTAGAGCAGAGCTTCCCCTCAGCGACATAAATACTCCACCCTCGCTAGCTTCGGGTACTCGGTTAGCAGGATCGATGCCATTCGTGTAACTCCGATTTTCTGGTTATCGTCTGGTGACATCTTTTTATGGTATTGTTCTAGTGCTGGTATTGCCCTTGCTGCTCTACTAAACGATAAGTGATCCGAAGCCACGGCTGATGGAGTCCAGCCTCCAGTGCTGATATCAGCACAGCGGCTAGCGCTGATGGGTGACCAGTTCAGAGCAGAAGCTGCCTAAACTCAAGCGTCGCACAAATCTGAAGGCGGAGTGGAGTAGGTTCAGCATTCAGCTTAATTACACGACATCCGACATCGTGGTCCACTGGACGGGAAAATGCTGACATTGATCTGTGAGCAATTGAGTACCCCTCGAAACGGCGTGTGAATCAAAGCATAAAAGACATTGTCACCGCCAGCTCCAAGCAGGGCTAGCCACGAGGAACCCCTACCTCACTAGTGGGCGGCAAAACCGCAGCATCGGCAGTCATAAATTTCCTCTCTGAGTTGATGCAATGTCCTCGGCAGCCGTGAGTCCACTATTGGATTCAGCGGCTTCTTCTCTGGATTACTAGCCGCCAGTCCACATAAAAGAATCAGCAATGACTTTTATTTTCAGTAATAAATGGAATAATTTTTAATATTGTTCTATTGTGCCTACCAGCACCACACAGGTCCTCGGTGTGCATCCTTATGAGTTAATAGGGTTCTCCAGCCTACAGAAGGCGCCCGCTGCAAGTTGGTGTACAGAAGTGCTCCAGCCCAGCACCAGTTAGAGCTGGATTCCCTCCAACGATTCGACATAGATTAGATTAGATTCAGTTTTCGTTCCATAGACCCAAAAAAATGAGATGATTCTCGTGGGTGTGGAACATGTCAAAGTGTAACACAAAAACATAAAACATTTGAATATACTACTTACTACCTTGATAAATTGTCAGGAGATGGTCTAAATAGGTTAATACAATGCAGTAAACTGGAACAGCTAATATTTACAGAATTAACACTCAGAATTAAACACTGTTATGCACTATTAATAAATTAATCATACTCAAAATACCGAATGGTGACTATTATGACTAAATGTTGTCAAAACTGAAATCTAACGTATTTTTACTTAACCTGGCTTAACAGTCTCTGTTAAGATATTCATGTATGGAGTAGAAGGAGTTGCCTATCAAAAAGTCTTTCAAACTCTGTTTAAACCTGCATTATCTGAAACCAAGTTTTTAATGGTTGCTGGCAATTTATCGAAAATGTGTGTTCGTGAATATTAGACCCCTTTTTGGACCAAGGTAAATGATTTCAGGCCTCTTTGTAGATTTTACTTATTCCTAGTATTGATACTATGTATTAAGCTATTGGTTGGAAATAGAGATTACTTTTAACAAATTTCATTAAGGAATAAATGTACTGAGAAGCAGTGGCTCGAATACAAAGTTCCTTGAACAGGCTTCTACAAGATGTTCTTGAATTTACACCACAGCCAGCCGGAGTGGCCGAGCGGTTCTAGGCGCTACAGTCTGGAACCGCGCGACCGCTGCGGTCGCAGGTTCGAATCCTGCTTCGGGCATGGATGTGTGTGATGTCCTTAGGTTAGTTAGGTTTAAGTAGTTCTAAGTTCTAGGGGACTGATGACCTCAGAAGTTAAGTCCTATAGTGCTCAGAGCCGTTCTTTTTTTTTACACCACATACGATTCTTATCACACGCTTTTGCACCCTAAAACTTTTGCTCGGTTTGATGAGTTGCTCCAGAATACGATCCCATATGACATAATAAAATGAATGTAAGCAAAGTATGCAAGTTTTTTTATATTTATATCTCCTACATCTGACATCATTCTCACGGAAAATACAGATTTGTTTAGCCGCTTAAGCAATTCTGTGGTATGCCCTTCCCAACTGAATTTACTATCGAGATGTAAACCCAGAAATCACCACCATCAGAGGGTGAGTCAACGAAGAGTCTTTCTTATTTGTTCTCTAAAGAAAAATTATATTTTTTGCTATATCCAGGTTAGCACTTAAAGCTTTGAAGTTACCTTGTATATAAATCGAGAGAACCGGCAGATTTATTGCAGTTCAAGGGTAATTGAAGAGGACATAATGCACCGTTTGGTAGATCTCTGCAGCATGACTTGTAGAAAATACGATCACATGGCAGAGGATTGTTCACAGTGTCGAGTTTCTAAATTGTTGGAGGATAATTAGCAGCGGGAAACACTTAACAAACAGTAATTTTTGAGACTATTTCTCTTCGAGAACGGCGGTTTCTTTTATTACTTAAAAACGCACTCAAAAGGATCTATAACGAATAACTTAAAAATCCTTCACAATGGACCTAATAATTGTTACTTCACATACTAGAAGTGATAGAAATTTATGCTCACTACAAAAATAAACATCCATACCCAAAGAGAAACTGGACTTCAGAGATAAATGTTTCTAAGAACATTTGAAGATTTATTATAGAATGTTCCTACTCTTCTTCTTTTTTTTTTTTTTACTTTTTGTGCAATGCCTTTGTGATTGTAATAAACTTTATGCATTTTATTCTAAACTTTTGGAGACATATTTTTATACTTTTTTCTCTTGACTGTCTTAGTAGGTCCAGTTTGTGGGCAGCGCGTCACTTCATGCAACAGATGAATGTGACTTAGGCTAACTTAAGAACACTGTCTTTCTTCAGTTCGTATTTATTCCTCTCCTATTTCTCCAAATATTAATTGTAACGTCGTCCTTATTGCTATTTTAGTTATTTTTCATGACTATAAACAGTTGCAGTCACAGTATCTTTTAACTTTTGACTGTTTATGAATTTATTTTACATTTATGACTACTTGTAAATTATATTTCTGTACATTTGACATTTTATACTCCTATTTTTATGAAATATTTCTGCACATCTGACACTTTGTACACCTGTTTTATAGAATGACAATGCTCATTGTTTAATGACTTTGATTACCTCGCTGAATCAATGAGATTTTGTGCCATACTTCGGTTGATGTAACTTACTTTTTTTTCCTTTTTATGCGTAAAGTATTACATTCTACTTGGTTAATGTTATCCGGGGGATTTGACACATATTACGACATTCCTCTTACTTTCATGCCAATAGTTGGTAACAACTAATCACTGTCACAGCTTTGAAACCAGCTCCTGTGAAACATGCACATCGTCACCTCCATGCCGCTTCAACGAGAAATACCAGCGTCGGTGAAGCAGTATTTTCACTGGCACTACGATCTAAGAGCAATACTCAATCACTTACATGCGTTTCTATATGTCGACCTGCATGCCAGTACGTATTCCTTATTCAGCCGATGTTGCAGCTCTCAGATCCTCTTCTGCTGGATGGATCACATCGAAACGACCCCGCCGTCTCCATGGGAACCATTAGCGTCGCCTAACCGCCATCTTTGCTGCCATACGGTCTGTGAGTTTGCGATAAATCGCCACAGATGGTTATCGATATTTTCACAACAGATTATGATTGGTTATCTCTTTTATATACGTTTTTATCAAAGATTGACGTAATGCTGTTTATAGCAGTTATTTTATATAAGGCACCTATTTCTTCATCTGTTATTAGATTTCGTGTAACCTTTGTGGATATAATTGTAACAACCATTTTACGTCCTACATGCCTGATTGGCTGTCGCTGATGTAATTCAGTGTGCAATGGGCGGACACTGCATATTTAAGGAACAGCTGCAGTAGCTCATCTTAAGGATACGGATCCTGTACACCTCCCGCAAACCGATCCTCCTCACCCACTTGTCTCGCTCATCCTCTCCCACCCCTGCCCGCTGCTGCACCTGTATTCCCACGTCTCACCCGTTCTCCATCTCTCCATCCTCCTTACCCTCTCCCAAGGTGGCTTCCGCCAGCTCCCCCTCCCTGATGATGTCCTCCTCCCCTCCATCTACCCCTCCTATCAACTTTAATCCTGCCCCCCCACTTCCGGTGTCCTTTCCTTTAGGCATCTTCCCTCCCTTCTCTCTCCTTTTCCCCCCATCCCTCTTCCTCCATCCCTCTTCCCCCGGGCTTCCCCTCCCCCTGCTCCATTATCTCCTCTGCCCATGGCATCTCTGCTCTCCACTCTCCCTCTCCTACCCCCCCCCTCCTCCTCTCTGGGCAGGTCCCCAGACTCGCACACTCTACGTGGACTTTCACGCGCCGGAGATCATCGCCATCAGTGTCTCGTGTGTGTGCCTTCGTTTGTGTTTAGTGTTTGTTCGCCATCACGCCACCACTGTTCACGTGTACCGTCGCCATCATCCCTGTTATGTGCGCCGTGCCAACTAGTGTTTGTGATGTTTTCTCTTCCAGCAAGAACGGCTCCATGTTTTTTTTTGTTTTTTAAGTGTCTACATTTTTTGCCCACCGTTTTGATTGTATTCTCTGTGCCACCTATATGTATTACTTTTTGTAAAACTCAAGGCTGAAGTGCGGCGTACTCTGCTGCTGACAGCCCGCCTTGTGTAATGTGATCAAAATCGCAATAAAGAAAAAAAAATGGCTCGTCTTAGTAGTTGGCGTTCGTGGAGTCGTAGGGCCTGCTCTGTTAACAGCCACCGTCTACCATCATGGGTATAGTTTCTTCTTTTATTATTTCTTATGAAAGATGTGTTTTATATATTACTAAGTTCCTCTAATTCTATTGTACTCACATATTTAAGTGCTAGGTCTGAAGATGGTCTAGAACAGTCCGAAACAGGTAACCTCATAAAATAAGAAGTTCCTTGCGACTGTGACTGTTCATGTGCGTTTTTAAGTAACTTAACGAACAGCTAACATAATAAGTGCCGTTTTCATTGGCAGAACAACAGCGTCAATCGGGTTCGTGTGAGAATAAAACAGTACTAAGTGCTCCTTCGTCATTCATTCATCCTTCAGCCGCAAATCTAATAAACCACTTCTCCAGGACAACAATAGAGGATATTATTCCACATTCAGAGAGTTAGCGGAGGATTTGCGTCCGAGATGAAAAAAACATAACAGTTCAATTTTTTAAAGGAAAAAGGAGAAATTCGATGGTTTAACATAGAAGCCGAATGAAACAGTGTGTTAAGGTTCGACGAAAATAGGCAAGATTAATGAATGGACTTATGAGCTGACACACAAGTCAGATTTGGACAGCCTTGTTCAAAGAAGCGGAAAACAGAGCGTGTACATCTTTCTCACAGGCATTGCTACATACTTATAATAAATGGACAATGCAACTAGGGTGCATAATGACTGTAAGATATTCAGATCTGGTAAAGAACGTTACCGTCGTGGTCAGCAGGGTCATTTATGGGCACAGTATCACCAACCACAATGTTATAATTGCCAACAGTACAGAGTAGGAAACAGAGCGAGTATAATTGTAAACAGGAACAGTTAAACACCAACAGGAATTTTTCTTCAATTGGGAAGTTCAAATTGGCTCTAAGCACTGTAGGACTTAACATCTGAGGTCATCAGTCCCCTAGAACTTAGAACTACTTAAACCTAACTAACCTAAGGACATCACACATATCCATGGCCGAGGTAGGATTCGAATCTGGGACCGTAGCAGCAGCGCGGTTCCGGACTGAAACGCCTAGAACCACTCGGCCACCATGGCAGGCCATTGAGAAGTGTTTCCAGTAAATCGCAGTGCTGTATAAACTTACACAGAGATTGATTGTCGCTTAACAGCTAGCATAACAAAGAAGAAAAATTTTAACAGATACTGGGGCACATATATCAGTTGTTAGTCTGAACCTCGTATGGAAGAGAAGACTGAAAACACCAAGTACAGATTGCTCAGAACAGGAGACAATAAAATTGATCTAGTGGGGACAAGACAACTAAATTTTAGAGTAGGACATATATAGTTTCAGAATAAAATGGAAATGTTGTCAACTGTGGAGCAGCGACTTTCTGCAGTACTTGAATTAGTCTTCCCAGTGAGGCATCATGCTGAAACCAGCCTTCGACAACATACAGCTGAAGTTCATCGGGATTCCTTTTAAGACGGGTACAACAATTGCAAATGTTTCTGTGCCAGAAGGTACATCCATTGCTAAGGTGGTACCAGTTCAGCTGTGAGCAAGTGCATTAAAAGTTGTTTCACATGACAGAGTCCTAACAGGTACAGAAAAGTTAATTTTGGTTATAATAGATATTTATATTCCACAACTAGCTTTATGCTTAATAGAACCTCTATCACGTAATCATGTGTCGGATGAACAGCATTGTTTTGTGTGAAAAAGTATAGCACATGCTAGGAAATAAATGACCCTGATGACTTTGGAATGAATCAAGTATATCTTCTTAAAGGATTCGTAATATATACGTTATACTCGATGAGAAAGTCGTCGATAGGTCGGAAACACAGTACAATCTCAGTAAAACCTTCACCACATCCGCATTACGTACAAAGTTAGTCGCTAAGAGGGTAATGATCATTCAGTCATGGACTCCATGGTCTCATTGGTAGTTTGGTACAGAAATTTGTTTAATTCAGAAAGTACTCTATCAGACACACCCACAACACAGCATCATATTCCAATGAGTAATCACACTCCAGTGCACCGCAAGCAGTATAGGTCACCAACACATCTCCAGCTGTACAGCTGTTAATAGACCAGTTTGAGGGGCGACAGCTTAAGGAAGACACAACAGAGCACAGTGACAGACCTTGGTCAGCAAATATAGTAACTGTGCTGAAATGTCAACTGGTGGAAGAGTAAAACATAGATTCTGTTGTGATCACAGGTTTTTAAACGAACATACAGTAACCAATGCATATTAGATTCGAAACATAACTGACATTTTGGATAACCTGTGGCAATGTAAAGTCCTTTCTACGATAGATTGGTGGGTATCACTAGTTTGAAGTGCTTCCACAATATAGGCCCAAAACAGCTTTTACATCATCGTCTGGTCACTACCAGCATCAAAGAATGTCATTTAGGTTAAAAAATTCACCTGCAACATTTCAGTGCTTATTAGTGGAGTCTTTCGACGGTCAAAACCGAAAAAATGCATGATCTATTTGGATAACATCATTTTTTCAAAATATCTAGATGAGCACGCAGGGTGCATCGGGGAAATAATTTATGGATTGAAAACAGCTCGTATCATGTTAAGCATTGATAAATGTCTTTTGTCCAACCATAGATTACTTACTTGGGGCATATTATTATCCAAGATGGAGTGAGGATGGATCTTCGTTTCATTTTAACTGTACATGATTTTTCTATTCCTCAAATAGTTAAGCAATTGCAAACATTACTTGGGTGGACAAATTACTACCGAAAATTCGTCAAAGGCTATGTAGAAATTGTGCAACCATAGAGCTGATTATTGAAAAATGGTGTTATGTTTCAATGGACATCAGAATTCGACGCAAAATTTCAAAATCAGGGAGAGGACCTGTATTAATTTTTCCTCATTTTACTAAAGAAATTATCATGTGATGCAAGCAGAACGGCTTTGGGCATCATTTTAAGTCAAACTGTAGATGGACAAGAACGTCTCGCAGCTTATGCATCTCGCGAGCTGAATAAGATGAGTTCAATTATTCTACAACAAAAAAGGAGATGTTAGCTATACTGTACAATATTTCGTATTTTCTTTGCTTGCTACCTACACAAACGTACTTTAAAGTATTTACACATGATGCATTCTTCAAATGATTATTAGGACTAGAAGATTTTTCAAGTCGATTAACAAGATGGGTATTGAAATTAAGTGAGCTTGAGTATGAAGTAGTCCATAAGCCCGGTGTCAAAAACACAACTACGGATACGGTCAGAAAGAAAAGTTACAGTGTTTCAGGTATCAGGACTGAGTCCAGTAGATTTGAGAAAAGCACAAGTAGTGGATACAGAATGCCAAGTGAACAGCAAACAACAGCAATTTCTTATGCAAGAAGATGCCCTCTGTAATTCAAATAAATGCAGACCATGCATCACCGTTTCTGCAGCACTACGAACTGAAGTGCTACGACAAAAAATTTTGGTGGAGAACACGACATGGGGATGGAGAGCAAAATGTAAAAAATTTTATTCCATGTTCTCAATGAAAATATTTGACGAACCAAAAAATACAATTTTAGAGATTATCGGAATATGAGAAAACTTTCCGGATGATACGAATTGACGTGTTAGGACATTTTAATAGAAGTTTAGTGAGTAATACGTGTGTACTGACGATGCTGTTAGCTGAGAGTAAAGAAATTTCTGACTAGTCTAGTCCACCAACAAGCTAATTGTCATATAGAATAAGTTCACCATACTGTAGTGAAGATGCTAAGCCACTATGTAAACAGTCAACATTTAAACTGGGATGTCCTTTTGGGATATGAACTAAGTACATACAATTCAGAAATCCACAAAGGGACTGGCCTTTCACTGTATGAAAGATGTCGTCACCTTCTCCTTTAGTGCACCAAAAAATAGTAATACACATTAGCACAATTGGTTCTACTGCATATCCATATATGCCAGAGGGTAAAACCAAGCCTGACCAAGCTTCAAGGACTGTACTAAGTAGTGGAGATGACATTTTTTTACTTTCCTGTAGTAGTTTTCTGTGAGATATGCTTTTTCCCCGAGGAGGCAGGGCATTTATGGTAGTTCCTTTTTCATAGGTGGTTTCCAAGATGACGTTACAATGTATTATCATGGGTATAACGTTCTTGCACAGTGGGAAGGCCAAGTTGAGTAAAATCCAGCCACTGAAAAATGTAATCTTGTTCTCATGGCAACCAGAGGTACTTCTCAGGAAATACAACTGGTTATGCTTATCCATTACGGATATTTTAGAACCGTGACTGTATATTAAATGTAAATAAGTTATACACAACTACAACCAGTCACTTTTTTTCAATAATATTGCTTTATTACATGAACCGTTTTTCGAACCCTTTCAGGTTCATCTTCAGATGACTTTGGGAGGATCCGGGTACTTACATCATTACTGGTAGTAGCATAATGCTGCGCCTATACTGTCGCAAACCAGCACCCAGCATTATGCTACTGCCAGTAATGATGTAACTTCCCGGATCCTCCCGAAATCATCTGAAGATGAACCTAAAAGGGTTCGAAAACCGGTTCATGTAATAAAGCATTATTATTGAAAAAAAGTGACAGGTTGCAGTTGTGTATAACTTATTTACAATACAAGTGGTTCTTAACACTTATGTTTGAGATCTGGATGATAAGGAATGAAATTAGAGGTTTACAGAATATGTTCACAAATTTATCTACGGAAAATGAGAGATGTACTGAAAAAGTACCAGAAATTTAAGTTTCCCTATGAAAAACTTCAGGTCCATCTACAGCATATACCACAAATAATTCCAGAAAGCTGGTGGGAAAGAAGAGACTTTAGTTAGATGTTGGCGGGATATTATTATAGACAATATTAGGTACAACAGATAATGATGACATCGAAAATTTAAGTAGTACGCTAGGGATAATACTAGGAATTGCAAAGAACACAGAAACAACAGTTATTTGGCCTACAATACAAATTAAAAATGTGGAATAGAGAATGTTAGACGTATCGAGAACTATGCTCGAAATAACAACTGAGTTGCAACAGTTTACGAAAGGAACGATGGAAACACTGAATGAAGAGAGAGACGCGTGTTGTTATGCCAATACGAGATCTTGGTAATTGTGTCATGGTCTTAGTCACCACTTGTTAAGCACAGGTAGCTCGAACTAACGTACGATAATGTGGAATTCAGTTGTTCCCAGGGAATAAGAAGGACCAGAGTGTAAAAAGATAGGACGAGTGATGCAGCCACAGTGTCAGAGGATTGGCAGTCACTGGTAATATTCTGTGCAAGTGATGAGGAATGTGGTGGGCGACGAGTAACAGCCTCATAAAAAACCAAGGCTCACCTGTCCTAGAGGATAGCATCCTGTGAGAGCCCCATGCTAGGGTTACATTGAAGACTACAACGGTAGTGAACATGGAAAGAATGAACCTTGGAATGGTGGTACCAGCAGAAGAAACACAAGAAAAAATCAACTATGCTTCTGACTTGCAACAAGTGGCAAAATGGTCAGTGTCTGCTAACCAGAGGTGTGGCTGGAAACATATACCCCAGACTAACAAGCCTGAGCAGTATCTTTTGGCGATTGGTTTCGCTAACTCAAAAAAGCAGACAACAATGGACATGCATCTTCTAAGAGATTTCACTCCAGAGAGAACCCAATCTTGCATTTACAAGGAAGTGAAAAGTAAGCATTCGAATTCTGGGGCCTACGGAATTGAGCAAAGAATGAGTCGGAGCATTCTGAAACCTCCTTTAAATAATAAACCCACAAAATCAAACACAGAAACGTAAATTAGCTAACCAATTTCATTCAAAAATACTTTGAAGAAGTTTTTGTGTCACATACCCACAGAAATATTAATTCCTGGCCACATATATCAGTGTTCTATTATATAGATCCAAAAACACTAAAGGCTGCATGTAATAACACAGAGAACTACAAAATACTTGTGAGCTACTTCAATGAACTAAACTGCAGTCCATCCACAAGAGGAATTTCATTCTGATAATGTAATCCAAATACAAGCAGACTCAAAGCCACCAACAATAGGGAAAATTAGAGAAATCTTAAAAGAATTTAAAAATAACGAAGCATCAGGAGAAGACAATATAGTTGATGAATTCTGGAAACATTCTAGTGACAACATTATTATATGTCTAACAGAAACCCTTAATGAGATTTTGACAACTAACAGTTTACCATTGGAATAGTCATCGGCATAAATACATCCATTAGGTAAAAATAGGAAAGAAAACTGATCCTAATAATTATAGAGGGACTTCCCTCTTGCCACTGGCATTTTAGATCCTGTCTGTGGCACTTTTAAAGAGAGCTGAAGAAATACTGTACACGCAACAAAGGGAGTATGAAGCAGGATTTAGGAAGGGAAGGTCTCATGCAGAGCAAATACTAAACCTAAAGAAAATAACAGAAATTAGGAAAATCAGGAAGTTGGTATACATGGCAACATTTGTAGATTGTATAAAAACAAATGATGAAATTGATAGAAATGCACTAATCAACATTTTAAAGTAATTCTAACTTGGCAAAAAGAGAACAGAAATAATTAAAGGAACTTGAACAAACACATCAGAAGTAAAATGTATGGTGAAACTGTCAAAAGCATTTTAAATGGTTCAAATGGCTCTGAGCACTATGGGACTCAACTGCTGAGGTCATTAGTCCCCTAGAACTTAGAACTAGTTAAACCTAACTAACCTAAGGACATCACAAACATCCATGCCCAAGGCAGGATTCGAACCTGCGACCGTAGCGGTCTTGCGGTTCCAGACTGCAGCGCCTTTAACCGCACGGCCACTTCGACCGGCGCATTTTAAATCAAATCTGGAGTAAGACAAGGATATGGATTATCACCCCCTCTTTCAACTAGGCATTAGAGAAGTTAGTGAGAGAGTGGAGAAAATCCATCAATACTAAGGTTGTTTAACTAGGGAGAAACACAAATAAAATCACCACAGCTTGTCTAGCTTTCAGACATGACACGGTATTAATTAGTGGCTCACTGGCTGATGTCAAAGAACAAATCACAGAACTACATAAACAAGGAGACGAAATAGAACTAAAAATATCATTTGGAAAAACACATAGAACTAAAAATATCATTTGGAAAAACACATTTCATTAAAAATATCAGTGACGCTCCTCCAAAGTTAGTGAGAGAGTGGAGAAAATCCATCAATACTAAGGGTGTTTAACTAGGGAGAAACAAAATAAAATCACCATAGCTTGTCTAGCTTTCAGACATGACATGGTATTAATTAGTGGCTCACTGGCTGATGTCAAAGAACAAATCACAGAACTACATAAACAAGGAGACGAAATAGAACTAAAAATATCATTTGGAAAAACACATTTCATTAAAAATATCAGTGACACTCCTCCAAATCTTAAAATTCATAACACAATATCTAAATAAAACTGTTTAAACACCTAGAAGAATATATAACAATCAGCACAAAAGAACACATATCTATAGAAAATAGAGTACATAAAATGGAAAGGGCATTCCAAGTGACAGAAAACACATATAACAAAAAAGCTTTGTACTAGAGCACAAAAGTAAGGCACCATCAAGTAGCATTATGGCCTGAAACACTGTATGCTGCAGAAAATACTTAAGAAGATTTGGGGATCTTGTAAAGCTGGAAACGTTGAAAGAAGAATTCTAAGGAAAATATCGAAACCTAGAAGTAGTAGTAACGTTGAATACAAATCAAGATGAAACAGAGAGCTCTATCTGAAAATGGAGAAGCTAATTGATATAATGAAGAAATGAAGATTACAGATACAGTCTACATATATGTAGTATAAGACATTAAGACGTTGTGGCCATTTTGCAGTTGAAACTTCACTTGTCTCAGTCACACTTTTTATTGGATGGAAATTGTCTTACACATTTCAATGTAACATCATTTTCGAAGGCAGCAAAGGTATATGAGGTATCATAAATAGGTAACGGCTACATAAATGTTACAATGATACTGCAAAAGATATTGAGAAATCCTATCAAATTTTATAAATATCAATAATCTTGATGCTAATATACTGCTGACTATTTTAACCTATGAGTACATTATGCCCCCTCATAAGCTGTATACCAGAGCCAAGTGCAAACTGATTATACTGCTATGTGGTGTTAATTCAAGTCAGTCACAAGAGGGTGCTAGTGTGGCTATATATCTGCAAACTACCTATAGACTCACATACAGAATTTTTTTAAAAATATAAAATCAAATCACCATCGTGCATCCAAATGAAGTCAAATCTTTGCGACTACACCATAAAGATAATGACATATTGCAGCATCACTTCTATTAATTCTACTTTCTCTTTCTTCTCAATCACATCGTGATTCAACTTAGATTTTAACTTTGTCTGTAAGTTCAGTGACACTAAAGGTCACAGTTTCATGCTTTGCATGGTGTAGTTTAATGCAAGTGACTGGTATAAAGAACACTCTGTTGTAGATATTACTGTATTAAGGAAACTTTATATAGCTTTTGTAAATTCGTTAAATCTAATTGCACAGAATTGCAGGTGATAAAACTAATGTTGTGGAACAGGAACGAAGTGCCACCCAAAGGAAAAGATTCAATAATATCAAAGATAAATTATTATTAATGGAGTAGAAACAAGTCAATGATCAAATGAAAAGGGTGGCAGCTGTGATACAAATATACACTAAAGTTAGCGAAGTTTGTAATACACAGAATATCAGTAAGATACACAAATTAATCAATTATATGTGACACTGTGAAATTAATACTATCATTGCGAATGTAGAGCCAATTGTTGAAGACGAAACAAATATGACTGAAACTGGTATCGAAATGTTAGACACTAAAGACAGTGATGCTGTCAACAAACAAGAAAAGGTTAGTAAACTCAGTAATACACATCATACACTACAGGAAGCACAGATTGATGCAATGTGTAAAAAATATGGAAAATTTGTAGTAATATTTTCAACGTAGAATTCGATTGTAAAAACGACAAAAACGTTTTCCAAGTTAATTTTTAAAGAAGCTGACAAAGAAGTAGAGAAGAAAACGAAAACTGTAAATGAAACTGTGACGATTGGTGTCACTGAACTTACAGAGAAAACTAAATTCTAAGTTGAATCACGGTGTGATCGAGAAGAAAGAGAAAGTAGAATTAATATGAGTAACGTTGGACATAGCGTTCCTGCACACAAAATTAGCACCATTGAAACGTCCCCTTAGAAAAATTACAAAGGACTGTGCTTAAACTGACACACAATATTTTTTTTAGCGCAACGCAATCTGACTTTCAATAATCCCTACAAAAGAATGGCCCTGACTAACATTAACCTATACCTTTCACAAATCACTTACCTCACAAAAATCTTCGTTACTCGAACTACTGCAAAACAGCGAGCGCCACTACTGCCAGCTAAATAAAAGATTCAAACTACGGAAGGCACTGACTACTAATAGGCATAGTTAGCAAATGAAAGATTTTAATAGAGAACAAACAATGTATTTACCTTAATAATGTTGAAAACTCATAATATACATATCAGTTCATGACATCCAGTTTTAAAAATTTCAAAACTCCGCCATCTCTCTCCCCACATTCACCACTGCTGGCGGCTCACCTCCAACTGCGCAACGCTACGCGCTGTTCACATCCAGCTGCCGCTGCCCAACAGTACAATGGCAGACAACAATGCAAACTAGCCACAGACTGCACACAGCACAGCCAGTGATTTTCATACAGAGCGCTACGTGGCATTACCAATAAGAAAACCTAAACAGCCTACTTACACCATGTCAACAGAAAGAAAAGTGCAAGTGGTTACCCTCATGCATCAGTTAAAGGTCATCATCCTGATGCAGCGGACACAACAAAAACACTTCAGTGGGTTGTTATCAGTTAATACAGCTCAGATGAGAGTAGTGGTTGCTAGAAGTACTTGCAATGTTGCCGATTTAATGCAATACCAGGTGTAATCAATGGCATATATAGAGTTGTTAACCTGGAAAAATACCTATCTAAGGGGACATGCACCCTTTGCAATGGCAGGTAACTAACGGTTACCAGTTGGCTTAGTTAACTGACAATACTATGTCACTTTCGTTTCATATAGTCAGTTCTCCCCATTCTTACTTTCAGAGCTACCCCTATCATCTATTTTTTTTATTATTTATTGGACAAGAGAAATGGAGTATTAAACTCTTAGACATGTTTAAGAGAAGTGAGCAAGGTAAGTTAAACTCAGTAAAGTGAGGTACATTTATTTGATGTGGCATCATATGATTTGTGTATGTAAACGCTATTTGATCCTCCCGAAATAGCTAATATTTAGGCCAAGATAAGGTTTTTGGAAAGTCTTGCTAACGTCAGATGGTCCAAGAATGAAACTGGGAAACAGTGAACCATTCCTCCTCTTCATATGATTTCTGGAATCACTGCGGGACCAGTCAGTTACAACAAGGATCTTGTGACGGGGATGCTTTATCCACTCAGTCATGTCAACGCCTATACAGTTACATTAGCATACATGGGCCTTTATAGACAAAAGAAATACTGCACTTCTTTGAGGCTTTTTGTTTACAAACTCTTACATATAGCAGGGTGTATGAAGCTCTTTAATGAGATCGTAATTCAATACATACATCTAGTTGATGCAGTTCTTCTTCTTGTATCGATACACAACGTGAATCGTGGTGTTGAGTGGGGGTTTCTTCTGATGGGTGAGGAGTTTTGCACACCATCTCCAACAGTTTGCTTCACATTCTCTTACCGAATCCGTAGACATACGGTGCCAGCTTTGCCGACAATCTAGAGCAGGTAGAATTGCATGACTCCTATATGTTATATTTTTAAAATGTGCTCCTGTAGATAAAAACACTCTCTCATTAAATATTATGACTGTTTGCAGAAAGTCCACCACCACAAAAGTATGAAAACCCACATTCACTGAGGGACAGTCAGTGTCTCCCTTGAATAAAGGAGAAATCTGCATTTAGATGCTACATACACTATGTCATCAAAAGTATCTGGACACCTGGCTGTAAATGACTTAAAAGTTCGTCGCGCCCTCCATCAGTAATGCTGGAATTCACTAAGGTGTTGGCCCACCCTTAGCCTTGATTATAGCTTCCAGTCTCGCAGGCATACGTGCAATCATGTGCTGGAAGGTTTCTTGGGGAATGGCAGCCCATTCTTCATGGAGTGCTGCACAGAAGAGAGGTATTGATATCGGTCGTTGAGGCCTGTCACGAAGCTGGCGTTCCAAAATATCCCAAAGGTGTTCTATAGGATTCAGGTCAGGACTCTGTGCAGGCCAGTCCATTACAGAGATGTTACTGTGGTGTAAGCAATCCGCCATAGGATGTGGATTATGAACAGGTGCTTGATTATGTTGAAAGATGGAATCGCCATCCCTGAATTAGTCTTCAACAGTGGGAAGCAAGAAAATGCTTAAAACAACAGTGTAGGCTTATGCTATGATACCGCCATGCAAAACAACAATGGGTGCAAGCCCACTCCATGAAAAACACGACCACACCATAACACCACCGCTTCCGAATTTTACTGTTGGGACTACATTCGCTGACAGATGACGTTCACCGTCTTTCGCCATAGCCACACCCTGCCATCGAATCACCACTCTGTGTACCGTAATACGTCACTCCAGACAACATATATCCACTGTTCAACCGTCCAATGTTTACGTTCCTTACAACAAGTGAGGCGTAGTTTGGCACTTACCGCGGTGATGTGTGGCTTATTAGCAGCTACTCGACCATGAATCCAAGTTTCCTCAACTCCCGCCTAACTGTCACAGTACTCGCAGTGGATCCTGATGCAGGTTGGAATTCCTGTACGATGGTTTGGATAGAAGTCTGCATATAACACATTACGGCCCTCTTCAACAGTCGGCGGTCTTTGTCAGTCAACAGACGAGATCAGCCTGTACGCTTTTGTGCTGTGAGTGTCCATTCACGTTTCTACTTCGATATCACATCGGAAACATTGGACGTAGGGATGTTTAGGAGTGCAGAAATCTCGCGTACAGACGTATGACACAAATGATACGCAATCACCTGGCCACATTCGATGTCCGTGAGTTCCACGGAGTGCCCCATTATGCTCTCTCACGCTGTCTAATGACTACTGAGGTCACTGATACGGAGTAGCTGGCAGTAGGAGGCAGCACAATGCGCCTAATACGAAAAATGTATGTTTTTGGGGGTGTTCGGATACTTTTGATGTCACAGTGTTGCTGATACAACTCATCTAGGGATAGTATTACTTTGACATCATTATGTCGAGGATTTTTGAATATCAACAAGAGATAAAACTTACGGATCTGACATCATTCCTACACTGATGCGTTTACAGGCACTAATTTTTAATTTGTAACTGACCTTGAATAGCTCAAATACAGCAACACGTATGGAACCTCATTACAGCAAAGAAACGTTGGGACTGGCGCCAGACCTGTGCATGACTCAACGCCGCCCTCCCTATAAACCCTTCCAAGTACTGGTCAGCCTTCCATCGCCTTACTAGTTCCCATTCCGCAACCCATTACTCCCTTCTCCCATAACGACCGCCCCCTTCCCAATGACCTCACTAAGGTCAACCACTTTGCTTCCCACCTTTCTGAGGTCTTCTCCATCCTTGGAGATCCACACCATCATGGAACGCGCCGATACCTTGGTCGCTCCACTTGCTCCCAGTCTCCAGTACTTGGAGCAGTTGCCCCCTCTGACATCAACACTCCAATCACAGCACAAGACATTAAAATTATCCTCCAGTCAAAACGCAACATGGCCTCTGGTCATGAGTGTGTCACCTATTGCCACCTCAAAGAATGCCCCTTTACCTTCCTGTCTGTCCTTGCCAATTTATACAATGTCATCCTCTCCACTGGCTTTTGCCCCAATCTGTGGAAGGCTTCCTGCATCCTCTTATTCCTCAAACCCAACAAATCCTCTTCCATCGCCTCTTGCTATCGTCCCAGCTACCTCACTTCCACCTTCGGTAAGGTCTTCGAATTCATCCTCTCCTGTCGTATCCATCACCACCTCAATCAACACCACATCCTTCCCCTTAACCATTATGGCTTCTGACCCTCATTCTCTGCTGAAGACCAACTCCTTAACCTCATCCACCTTGTCTCCCTCCAACATTACCCCTGTCACTCCGCCATTTTTGTTTCCCTCGACCTCCAAAATGCCTATAACTGTGTATGGGATACCGGTTTCCTCTTTAAACTCCAAACCTATGTCTTGCCAATTAATTTTGTCCGTCTGGTCGCTTCCTTCCTCTCACACCATCCTCCCTATGTCACCCTTCATGACACCAACTCCCTTATCTTTTATCCCACTGCTGGCATCCCCCCAGGGCTCTGTCCTCTCCCCTCTCCTCTATCTCCTGTACACTGCAGATATGCCCAAGCCACCACCACCTGTCCACCTCCTGCAATATGCTGATCACAGCCTTCCTGGCTCTCTATCCTACCCTTCAACAGTCGAAACACACCCTCCAAACTCACCTTCACCAGTTCAACACTTAGTGTAACCAGTGGTCCTTCATATCAACCCCACCAAAACCCAGGCAACCATCATAGGCTGCACCACCCACTCCTTTGGTCTCCATGTTTTCTACCTAACCATTTACAGTCATCCCATCCAGCTCATCCCCATCCTGAGATACCTTGGCCTCACCCTCAACTGTCACCTTACCTGGACCTCTCATCTCCTGACCATCCAGAAGAAAGCCCATTCCTGCCTCCACTCCTGTCTGGCCGTACATAGGGATTGCATCCTTCCACCATCCTCCCCACCTACAAATCCCTCATCCATCCTATCCTCTGTTATGCCAGGTTTGCCTGTATCTCCTGCTGCCCCCCCCCCCCCACACACACACTTTTATAAGGCCCTCAAAATTCTAGAACACCACATGCTATGCCTTGCCTTCTGTATCTGCCTTCCTTCCGCCACAAAACTTCTGTATGACCTCATCCCCTTCCCCACCTCCTCCTTTTCCACCAACATCTCTGCATCCTTTACACAGTCCACAGGCTTGATATCCTCACCCCATGATTTCCTCCTTCCTCTGCAACCCCCGCCCTTTGCAACACCTCTGTCGCTGCATCCCTCCCTCTCTCCACTGTCACACCGTTTCCTTCATCAGGGCAATTTCCAGTGGCTCTCACTGTAGCCGAGCAGTTGTAGGTGCTTCAGTCTGGAACCACGCTGCTGCTATAGTCGCAGGATCGAATCCTGCCTTGGTCATGGATGTGTGTGATGTCCTTAGGTTAGTTAGGTTTGATCAGTTCTCAGTCTAGGGGACTGATGACCTCAGATGTTAAGTGCCTTAGTGCTTAGAGCCATTTTGAACCAGTACTTCTCCCTCCCGGATGTTGAACTTTGCTGTGACATCTACCCTTCCTGCCAACTCTAGCCTGGCCTTGTTCCGCGCCCCCTCCCCAGGGACCCTCCTTTACCTCTCCCCTCTCTCTCCCAGAGCGGATTTTCCTCCTTCCCCCACTGAGTCTCTGCACCCCTCCCTCGATTGTTTCCCTCCGACATCCTTCCCTACCTGGCCCAATCTGACACACTCCCTGCCCATCTCCCCCCCCCCCCTTTCCTCACCTCTTCCTCCGCCTGGCAGATCCTCTCAGCTTGTTCATCCTCATCAGTGTGCTATGTCAGTGTTGTGTTTGGTGTCGTTCTTCTGTGCCATCAAGAGCTGTGATTTTCATTGTGTGCTGGACTTGTACATAGTGTTACTGTCAGTGATTGTTATATGCTACGCTGTTCATCACTACTTTTATACTGCGGCCATACTTTGCCTTGTGTTTCTTATAATCGCCACAGTGTGTGGTTTTTTGGGTACAGTTTTTAGTTTTTTTCACCATCTTACAGTCATCCTTTTTTATGCTATCATCCATTATGTTTCCCCCTTTTATATGTCTGTTTCGCTGTATTTCCTCATTTCTGTTGACTGTTTCGCCGTATTTCCTCCTTTCTGGTGTTTTTTTAAATGTCTCCGTGTTCCGTAGTCATGTCTGTCTCTCGGCTGAAGAGTGGCGCCTACGCTGCTGCCAGCCTGCCCCATATGGGGCATTGAAATACAATAAAGAAAAAGAACTTAAACAGCCCTTTTTGCACATCAGACAACTGCAAAGAGTTTGCCACACAAGGTATATAAGATTTTATACTTTGACATGTTTAGTCTCTGAGACTTCTCACACGACTGGGTGAGCTATTTATCGATAGTGATTAATGTACAGGAGTGTATGCAATATTTACCAGCTCATGATCTTCTGTGCGTCACCTTTTATTAATACTCACTAGTGCAGTGATTCCCAGTCTGAGGGTAATTACCTCTGAGGAGTAAGACAAGTTTTTGTGAGGGGCAAAAACTAAACGATTCGATTTTGTTTCACTCACGAAACTAAATTATTTTCAAAATATTGTTACTACTATCAAAATTTTGTAAGATTCATGTACTGATAATATAAATTATCAATAATTACTTTTTCTCAGTTAGCAGCATTAATGCAGTGCAGGTTACTAGGTCCTCACATAGTCCTTCCAGTACACACATATATGTTGTGCTTTGTCCTGTAGCCTGCTGATAACAAAAGTAAGAAATATATGTAACAAATGCGAAATATCTCAAGAAAATGTCTTCTCCAAGTTGTAGATAGTACTTACTTAGTCCAGAAATTGCTTCATTACTTGCTTTGAAACAGATATATGAATTAATTGACAGCATGACACAGCAGTAACTACGTAAGGGCTACTACAGTGCTGTACACTGTTTTATTATTATTATTATTATTATTATTATTATTATGATTACAGGTGTTCGACACAAAGCAGTAACAGCCTGAAGTCGTCCAATATCTGTCAGTTCAGAAATAAGGGGTGCAGCAATGAAGTGATTTACGAACAGTAAGTATAGTGCACACATCTGAACTTGTTTGACTCTAAATGGGTCTTCAGTGTGCAGGTCAAGCAAGTGACACAATGGAGAGAAGTAACGCAGACGAAGAAAGTTTTGTAACAAGTGTGTACCCTCACTGTGGATAATTAGCTTTCTTTTCTGAGAAGGAGTTGTTGGTAGCACTTGAATGCACCGCGATTTCCTTCATGATTCATTCTAACAAACACACACACACACAACTAAGTACCATTCATCTTTTATCATTTTAAAGACAAAAGTGTTCCAAGAAAAGTCTCTCGCTCTACTATTTAGTTAGGTGCTAAAGTTGGTGATGATGTGGGGGAGGGAGAGGGAAGTTAGCTAATGTCTGATTGCATTCAGGGGTAGCGTTCTATGAAAGGTTGGTAAGCACTGCGCTAGTGGAACAGAAGTAGGAGAGAGAATAATTTTCTTCTTCTCACCGCCGCTGTGGGAAGAGAGAAAGCTACTATCGCCTGTGCAAATCGTACACCGACAGCATAAGTACGCTCTTGGCCAAGGCTGTCATGGGGTTCTCCCATGGTGCATCTCTCAGAAGCAGACTGGCGGGCAACACGTTCACACCGCACATGTGGCGAGGTTGTGGGCGAGATTGCAGTGAGGTTACAGTGAGGTTGTTACAATGTCGCGATGACGTCACATTACTGGGGGTTAAACTCCAACTATGAATTGGCGTCGGTTTCCCATTACCATAAGATTACCACCTAAGAGTATACTTATCTCTACTGGTAAAGGGTGTGTAGCAGAACGGGTGTCTTAAGGGTAGTCTTTGGAGATGAAAATTCTTTACAAATCTTTCTCACCGGCTTTTGAACAGTATACTTTTTGTCACTGACGTGTGCGGTAATCATGAGTTTTATTTCGTGTGTTCTTACCCTGTCTGTCACATTATGCTAAATATAGCAAAGAGTTTTGCATTTATTTTTGTCTTTTACGACGCTTTCTCGTAACATACTGACACATTCTATACTTTATTTAGATAGTGTATGTGTCTAGACCGACACGAGCACTAGAGGCTCAAGTTATTTTTACTCCTTTTACTGATGACTACTGCAGTGCTTACAGGTCGTAATTTTTTGTCTCTTCTAATCAAGATTTTCGTAACTCCACTGTAAGACCCATACGAATTATGTTAGTGACATGTTTAACTATGTGTATACAGTGTTTGCAGCTGTTACGGACTTGAAAAGACCAAAGATTGAAACTGTAATAGCAGGTTTTTAGCCAATGCCGAAAATGAAGCCTTTCAAAAAATTTGGGAGACTGTGAACTTACAACATATAATGTTGTGTAATTCCATAATGTCTCGACAAATGCCCTAACATCGTGTTTCTCCTTCTTGTTAGTGTTTTCCACATATTCTTTTCCTTTTGTAGAGAACTTCCACATTGACACTACCTAGCAAATTAAAATTATGTGCTGGACCGGGACTCGAAGCTGTGACCTGTGACTTCCACGGGACCATCTGGTCTACTTAGATACGACTCACGACCTGCCCTCACGCCTTTACTTTCGCCAGTACCTCATAACGTACTTTCCACACTTCACAGAATTTCTCCTGCGACACTTGCAGGACTAACACTTTTGGACGAAAGGATATTGCGGAGACATGGCTTAGCCACAGCCTGGAGGATGTTTCAAGGATGAATTTTCACTCTGTAACAGAGTGTCCGCTTATACGAAACTTCCTAGCAGATTAAACCAGTGTGCAAGACCAGGATTCGAACCCGGGATCTGAGGACGGTTGGACGGCAAATGTCCAGGGTTTGTTTCCTGCTCCGACACACAGTCTTGATCTGCCAGGAAGTTTCATATCAGCGCACATCCCGCTGAAAAGTGATAAATTCGTCCTTGAAACTCTATCATTCTATATCAGCTCGGTTGCCTTTCAGCAATCTGCTATGTCAATACATCACACATGTTACGATTCTCTTATTTTCCGTTTTTCACACCATCCATGATTCACTTCCATACAATGCTGTTCCAGATGTAAATTCTCAGGTATTTCATTCTCAAGTTAACGCTTATGTGTTATATTACTAGAGTTAGCGCATGAGTTGAAAGGAAACCGCCGATTTCTTTGTAAAAAGATAAAACTGCTTCTAAGTGGAAAGGTGATTTGAATACCAGATTTACCAGGCACGGTACTGTTGGAGGTGATATGCCCTTGTCCACTGAACAGCCTTACCCAGTAGGTCATAGTGGGACTTACGCAGTTAACGTGGGTTTCAAATGGTTCAAATCGGTCTAAGCACGATGGGGACACTTCTGAGGTCATCAGTCCCCTAGAACTTAGAACTACTTAAACCTAACTAACCTAAGGACATCGCACACATCCATGCCCGAGGCAGGATTCGAACCTGGGACCGTAGCGGTCGCGCAGTTCCAGATTGTAGCGCCTAGAACCGCTCGGCCACTCGGCCGGCGGTTTCAAATCATGGTGTGGCTCGACGTTTTTCACTCACAAAATTCATTTCTACAGGTGAAAGACGCAATAAATGGAGAAAAACACTATGAGAAGTACCCCAGAGGTATTGGATTGGTAGTCAGACACGTATTGACTAAGCTACCGAGTCACACTTGGAATGTTAACTTGCCCATCAGCCAGTTTCCAAGCCACTGCAGCTACATCGTCAGATGAGAAAAATAAGAAAAGGAGATTAGAGTTTAACGTTCTTTGGTGATGAGGTCACTGGAGATGGAGCATAGTCTCCGTCTGAGGAATAACGAGGAAGGAACCTGGCCATGTTATCTCCAAGGAATAATCCTTGCATTCGCTTTAAGAGATTTAGGAAAACCATCCTGAATATTGATCTAGTTTGTGGTGTTTATGCCACGTTGCAGGTCATAATATAATTTCGGTATAGAGTTACATTGACTCCTACGACTGTGTGAGCCACAAGAGATACAGATGAATGCGACAGGGGAGATGTGTTTCACGGTGGCGAAGGCGAACAAATGCTCATAGATCCTCAGGTATCCATTTTAGAACCTGCGTTTACTTGAGATTTTCTGTCCATACCTCTGAAAGTTGCCCACGCTGCAATCTTAGCAACAATAGTACGAGTACATGTATTCCACTGTATGAGGTCTCGGAAAGTTTTTCACTTATATCTTTCGACTTGTTCGTTTCCGGTACAGGAACCATTACCTCAGATTGATACATCATCCTAGAAAGTTTGTAACATCATCACGGAATCACCCTTTATATACATACATTTACAGGCGCCCGCGCCAATAACGTAGACGCTCAACAGCATCGTTGGATGACGTTTCCGAACATTGCTTCCCAAGTAGGACTTGATCCACTAAGTCTCCTCTACAACTTCTACAAGTTTGATAAATGAATCGTGAAAAACCCTGTGTAACGATACCATCATACACTGAAGAGCCACAGAAACTGGTACAAATGCCTAATATCGTATATGTCCCCCTTCCCCGACCACGCAGAAGTGCCGCAACACGACGTGGCATGGATTCGAATAATATCTGAAGTAGTGCTGGAGGGAACTGACACCATGAATCCTGTCCGCAAGACTACGAGGGGATGGAGGTCTCTTCTGAACAGCACGTTGCAAGGCATCCCAGATATGCCCAATAATGTTCATGGCTGGGGAGCCTGGTGGCCAGCGGAAGTGTTTAAACTCAGAAAACTGTTTCTGGGGCCACTCTGTACAAATTCTGAATGTGTGGAGTGTCGCATTACATGCAAGTGATCAGAGAGGATTCTTACGTACGTTTCACCTTTCAGAGTCGTATCTAGATGTACCAGGGGTCCCGTTTCAATCCAACTGCACACGCCCGCACCATTACAGAGGCTCCATCAGCTTGAACAATTCCTTGCTGACACGAAGGGTCCATGAATTCATGAGATTATCTCCATATCCGTACATGTCTATCCGCTCGATACAATTTGAAACGAGACTCATCCGACCAGGTAACATGTTTCCAGGCATCAACAGTCCAATGTCGGTGTTGACGGGTCCAGATGAGCTGTAAAACTTTGTGTCGTGCGGTCATCAAGGACACAAAAATGGGCTTTCGGCGCCGTATTCTGCCTGTTTACACACTCTGTGTTTGAATACGCATGTGTATATCAGTTTCTTTGACGCTTCAATGTATACTGACAGAAAAAACCGCAACAGCAAAAAATAATAATGCAGAGTAATGAAATTTCGGGAATACATTTGTCTGGGTAACATATTTAAGCGATTAACGTTGCAAGTCACAGGTTAATGAGAGCGCGTGATAATTGCGTATGTGAAATGATGACACATTAATAACCGGTGCAACCACCAGAATGTTAAATGCAAACTCGCATGCATTATGTCGTACATGTACCAGATGTCAGTTTGTTGGGTATAGTTCCATTCCTATTTAACTTGATCGGCAGATACAGGGACGGTTAGTGCTGCTTGTGAATGACGCTGGAATTGTCGTCCGAAAATGTCCCATACGTGTTCGACTGGAGACAGTTCTGGTGATCGAACAAGCCATGGCAACATGTCGACACTCTGTAGAGCATGTTGTGGTACAACAGCGGTATGTGAGCGAGCGTTATCCATTGGAAAACACCTCATGGAGTGCTGTTCATGAATGACAGCACATTAGGTTGAATAGCGAATTGACGTACAGATTTACTATCAGGGTACATGGGATAAGAACGAGTGTGTTCCTGCTGTTATATGACATCGCACCCCAGATCATAACTCCAGGTCTAGGTCCAGTGTGCCTAGCACAGAGACGGCTTGGTTGCAGGCCCTCAACTGGTCTCTTTCTAATCAACACACGGCCGTCACTGTCTGTAACGCCGGAAATGCATATCCTCCTATTTCCATCTATTGTACTATTATTTTTTTCCCTTGTTTTGTTACCTCAAGATATGACATTTCTGTCTCTCTATATATTGTAATTGTTTTACTGTTTCTATATATATATATATATATATATATATATATATATATATATATATATATATATATATATACACTCCTGGAAATTGAAATAAGAACACCGTGAATTCATTGTCCCAGGAAGGGGAAACTTTATTGACACATTCCTGGGGTCAGATACATCACATGATCACACTGACAGAACCACAGGCACATAGACACAGGCAACAGAGCATGCACAATGTCGGCACTAGTACAGTGTATATCCACCTTTCGCAGCAATGCAGGCTGCTATTCTCCCATGGAGACGATCGTAGAGATGCTGGATGTAGTCCTGTGGAACGGCTTGCCATGCCATTTCCACCTGGCGCCTCAGTTGGACCAGCGTTCGTGCTGGACGTGCAGACCGCGTGAGACGACGCTTCATCCAGTCCCAAACATGCTCAATGGGGGACAGATCCGGAGATCTTGCTGGCCAGGGTAGTTGACTTACACCTTCTAGAGCACGTTGGGTGGCACGGGATACATGCGGACGTGCATTGTCCTGTTGGAACAGCAAGTTCCCTTGCCGGTCTAGGAATGGTAGAACGATGGGTTCGATGACGGTTTGGATGTACCGTGCACTATTCAGTGTCCCCTCGACGATCACCAGTGGTGTACAGCCAGTGTAGGAGATCGCTCCCCACGCCATGATGCCGGGTGTTGGCCCTGTGTGCTTCGGTCGTATGCAGTCCTGATTGTGGCGCTCACCTGCACGGCGCCAAACACGCATACGACCATCATTGGCACCAAGGCAGAAGCGACTCTCATCGCTGAAGACGACACGTCTCCATTCGTCCCTCCATTCACGCCCGTCGCGACACCACTGGAGGCGGGCTGCACGATGTTGGGGCGTGAGCGGAAGACGGCCTAACGGCGTGCGGGACCGTAGCCCAGCTTCATGGAGACGGTTGCGAATGGTCCTCGCCGATACCCCAGGAGCAACAGTGTCCCTAATTTGCTGGGAAGTGGCGGTGCGGTCCCCTACGGCACTGCGTAGGATCCTACGGTCTTGGCGTGCATCCGTGCGTCACTGCGGTCCGGTCCCAGGTCGATGGGCACATGCACCTTCCGCCGACCACTGGCGACAACATCGATGTACTGTGGAGACCTCACGCCCCACGTGTTAAGCAATTCGGCGGTACGTCCACCTGGCCTCCCGCATGCCCACTGTACGCCCTCGCTCAAAGTCCGTCAACTGCACATACGGTTCACGTCCACGCTGTCGCGGCATGCTACCAGTGTTAAAGACTGCGATGGAGCTCCGTATGCCACGGCAAACTGGCTGACACTGACGGCGGCGGTGCACAAATGCTGCGCAGCTAGCGCCATTCGACGGCCAACACCGCGGTTCCTGGTGTGTCCGCTGTGCCGTGCGTGTGATCATTGCTTGTACAGCCCTCTCGCAGTGTCCGGAGCAAGTATGGTGGGTCTGACACACCGGTGTCAATGTGTTCTTTTTTCCATTTCCAGGAGTGTATTTATGCACTTATGTCGATGTATAATTGGTTTGTTTCGTAAATATTATTTGTATTTTTACGCTGGGTCTTGCCTAGGGAAAACTGCTATCGAACGATTACATCGATGGGTCGTGTGAAGAATCAAAGTGTGTAGGATCTTTGGTAATGTTAACTCTGCCGCGTGGAGCGCGGGCAGAGGGAGTCTGGCTGGAGTAGCGAGTGGAGCAGGTGTGTTGTGTGTAGCTCCCGCGAGTTGCCGCGCTTTCGGGGTTTGGCAGCATGTAATTGCGCTCGACTTGCGATAATAGTTTCTGACATGGTGTCGCGGACGGGAAGCATTAGCTGGCGCACATCAAGAGCCCGTTTCGTCTGGTGACCGTGTTGAGAAGAAGGCGCGCCAACATCCAGCTTCTGCAACAGCGACGGCCGACAGTGAGTGACTGTCGCCACCTCCTCGATCGACGGCTTCAAACCTTCATACAACAGGGAAGACTGGAAGCACGTAAAGTTTTAGAACTGTATGGCAGACCTCAGCTTTTCAAATTGTTCCGTTTGCCTCGCAAAATTACAGCAACTTAGCATGAACCTTTGTTGCTCATTGTCCCAATTGCATTACCAAGCAGGGTCCCTTCCTTTTCCGAAATCAACCCGAGTGTCGTTGAAATTCAGATGCCAGCATTAAAGTACAATCATTCCATTTCACTGCTTTAATTTCAAAGTTCAGTTTAAGTATTCATAGCTGGCTACAATATTTAGATTACGCAAGCACAAATTAAGAGTGCGAGTTTAGTTACCGTATTTTAGCTTACCTGTGACTGCAGCTCAGCTTGGTACGTACTAAATCTTACTATTGTTAATTGTTCAGAATCATTTAATTCAAGTTCAAAGCTAAATCTCTTATTTCTAAATTGCGTAGATTCAAGTAGCTTTTGAAATGATTGTTGAGGTAGTCCAAGACTAACCGTATTTTACTGAATTTCGATGTGCTTAAGAAAGAAAGCTTCTTATTAATTTCAGTCACTAAATTAACTTTCAGTTTTCTGGTTTTATTAATTCTTTTGCTAAATTAAGTCAGAGTGCAGCGAAAGTTATTACTTGTGACAAACTTTCAGTTTTCACACTACACGTGTCAACCTTCAGTTGCCACGCTTCTAGTGCTAATTATATGTGTAATTACCTTTCTTTTTCAGTTACTATAGTAATTGTCCTTAGGACTGACGACCGTAATTTCCACCAAATCTCAAATATCTAATTACCGCTAGTTAATTGTTAACGTAACGGCCGCACATTTACTTTCTTCATTAACTTTACCCCTTTTCAAAATTAATTTCCACCAGTTTCATTTGCATTTTTCCTTTCATTAAGATGTAACCCTTTCCTCCCTCTTTACCGACAGATTAACTTCGGTGACGATTGCTTTTTCCCAAATTTCCATTAGGTACACGCGGTTTAATTTTTCACTGTCATTAAGGTCGATAAGTGAGGGGGAGGTTACATGTCACTGAGGCAAAGCCAGCTTTCATCAGAAAGCACAACAGGCATCCATCCAGCCCTCAAATGAGTTCTCGCTTCACACCACTGAAGTCCAAAATGGTGGTGGTTAGAGGTCGAAAAATGTTCAAATGTGTGTGAAATCTTATGGGACTTAACTGATAAGGTCTTCAGTTCCTAAGCTTACACATTACTTTACCTAAATTATCCTAAGGACAATCACACACACCCATGCCCGAGGGAGGACTCGAACCTCCGCCGGGATCAGCCGCACAGTCGTCCATGACTGCAGCGCTTGGTTAGAGGTCAGTGGAATTCACCCTACATGGCGTCTGGTGCGGAGCGTCCTTTAAGTAACCTATTTTTATCGTTTCGTTGTGCCACTGTGGTGCCA
Source organism: Schistocerca piceifrons (assembly GCF_021461385.2). Taxonomy (NCBI): domain Eukaryota; kingdom Metazoa; phylum Arthropoda; class Insecta; order Orthoptera; family Acrididae; genus Schistocerca; species Schistocerca piceifrons. The sequence goes on from NC_060143.1 coordinate 306,080,125, forward strand.
ACTGCTGTTCAAATTGCTGTTGCAGATGCATTACGATGCGCCAGAGCCATACGCCGAACACGATGGTCTTCCCTCTTGGTTGCCACATGGCGATCCACAGCCCGGTTTTCTTGTGATTGCACATTCCCGTGACCAACGCTGCCAGCGGTCACGTACAGCGGTTACATTCCCGCCAAATCATTTTGCAATGTCGCAGGAGTTGCATCTAACCTTGTCGTAGACCTATTACACGACCTCGATCAAACTCACTCTAAATTACCATTCGACGGTAAACTTCCAAACACACATTTTTATCAACCTCTGCGAACTGTTCCTAACTTTTAGTGCCACTCAGTTGCAGGCAACCGTCCCCTGCGAAACCTCATCAGTAGCCAAAGTCCGTAGTAAAACAAAGATCCCTGCACATCCCATAAAAATACGCAAACTATAGCGCTTGAGCATTGTTGAACTAATTAGTAGAACTCTGCCTCCTGCCAAAAGGCGCCCTCCAGAGAACTAGCAATGTGAAAGATGTACGATTGACTACGTCATGCCACCAGAATTATCCGTTACATGAAGTGTGGAACTTAACGCATGACGTTATCGCAAAATATATTACAAGGAACTACAGACTGTACTGTCTGCTCCCTTACCCTAAGGAGTTAAGTAATGTGGCTAAAATTTTATTCCATAGGATCCAACAGACAGTCGCCAGATAGGAGACCGGCGCATTAGCGTGAGCTAAAGCAATAGCTGTCAGAGCGGATATGACAAATACGACTAAGGAATTTAAATGTTTAACGTTAATCACATGTCATCAAACATTGTATGGAATATAGCTGGGTGGTGGTTCGGAGTAACATCCATTCTATCCTAGGCGAATACCGTGACTTAATTTCCCTGACGGAAGCTTGTCGAATGCGAGCGGCGTTCGTATCGGTGGATTTTGATCGTGCCTTTGACAGGATCAACCATGATTTCCTTGACTCGACCATGCGACGCATGGCGATACCATAGGATTTTATTACCGTCCTCATGCGCCTCCTTCGCGGCGCTTCTTCGACGGTGAGAGTCAATGGCAGGGAGGTAGGAACGATTCCTGTTTGCAGCTCAGTTAGGCAAGGATGTACCTTGTCGATGATACTGTTTACAATAGCGCTCGAACCATTGATGCAGACTCTTAGACGGACTCTAACAGGCGTCCGACTCCGTGCGAGGTCCTTCACGTGTCGTGCATATGCCGACGACTTGGTGATACTCGTCCGGTCGGAGAACGAAGTCAGTAAGGTGGTTACCCTTATTACTACGTACGGAGTAGCTGCGAGAAGCAGGGTCAACATGAATAAAACCAAGATCATGCACATCGGTCGAGGGCTGGACGCTCTGCACAGTCCATTTACGAAGGTGGACATCTTGCGATGCTTAGGTGTATTGTTCACCCGATCGCTACGGCAATCAGCGGCGGCGAGCTATCGACGTCTCCTCCAGCACGTCCGACTGCACATACGCAACAATTCACTCCGAACGCACGACCTGCTCCAAAGGGTGGAATACACTAATGTTCACCTGGCCTCGCGACTGCTGCACCTGGCACAGGTACTGCCAATGCCACATGGTATTGCTGACAGATTAAAGGCGGCGTTTGGATACTATGTCAGCCAAGGAATGTTGTTTAAGATCAAATACGAGACTTTAACACTCCCACACCATTCTGAAGGACTTAACCTCACGGATGTGCGTAACAAGGCTCTAGCTCTATACCTGCGAGCGACGCTACGAACTTAGAACCAACGGCAACACGCCATCACGTCGGCCACCTTGGATGTGCTTTTTCCCACGTCCATTGAACCGCCGGTGGCGGTAGCCACAATATCGCCCTCTTTTTCTCACGTCGAGCGATTCTTTGTTGATTTTAGTTATGTTCAGTTACAGTTACCTTCTACAAGAATCCCCACTACCCGTGAGATATATCGATACTTGCGGCGTCATCATGGCAGCAATGTTGTCGAACTTCAATACCCAACACGAGACTGGCGACAGATTTGGCGAGCTGTCCATACGCCTCTCCTCACCACAGCAGCGCGATCGTCATGGTATACATTAATCAACCGCAAGACAGTCAACCGCCAACGATTGTACGACATTCACATGGTAGATTCCCCGCTCTGCCTTATATGTGGCATGCAGGACACCGACGAACATTCTCTGCAGTGAGGTGAGGCAAAGGATGTTTGGCGGCTGACGCAACGCATCATGGCCCTCCTCCGACGCACCGACGAATCCACGATCACGACGGACGCTTCATTTTTCCCTGACGCTGTCTTTTTCCCCTCACAGAAAACATCGGTAATCCGCTGGATTGGAGGACACGCATCGCACTACGTGCTCTCGCGGACCTTGATATCGGGCATGGACTATTGGCATTATCTACTAGAACATCACGAACTCATCCGACGTCACTCTAAATATAAAACGTATTTGCGAACTTTCTCGGCAGCATGTTTCATAACCCCCGAAGCGGTGGGGAGTCCCAGGTTTACGTTGTTTCGAGGGATGGGATTTACTCCCAGTGAAGTGACGAGGATGTCACTTCGGCCCTATGTTTCTTTCCCTTCTTTTTCAAATATGATTTTTCTTTTGGGACATTAAAATTGAATAAATAAATAAAATAATATTGTTAATAATAAAAAAAGTGGTCAGCGTGACGGATTGCCGTCCTACGGGCCCGGGGTCGATTCCTGGCTGGATCGGGGATTTTCTCAACTAAGGGACTGAGTGTTGCGTTGTCTTCATCATCATTTTATCCCCATCCGGCGCGCATGTCGCCCAATGTGGCGTCGAATGTAATAAGACCTGCACAAAGGCGGCCGGACCTGCCACGCAAGGGGCCTCCCGGCCAATGTCGCCAAACGCTCATTTCCATTGTATGGAGTGTAGAAATTCTGGTAGCACAGTTGCACATTACACATTTTCTTAGGCAACCCACCTGTCTGATCCAAGAAAAAGAGCGAGAGATTTAGTAGCCTGAAACCGGACTTATAGACGTGCCGGCCGCTGTGACAGAGCGGTTCTAGGCGCTTCAGTCTGGAACTGCGCTGCTGCTACGGTCGCAGGTTCGAATCCTGCCTCTGGCATGTATGTGTGTGATGTCCTTCGGTTAGTTAGGTTTACGCAGTTCTAAGTCTAGCGGAATGATGACCTCAGATGTTAAGTCCCATAGTGCTTGAGTCATTTGAACCATTTAAAATAGACAGTCCGTTAAAAGACCATCAGTTTGGCTTTAGGAACAGCAAAGGCACCAGAGAAGTAGTTCTGATGTTGAGACTGACAACGGAAGCAAGAATTAACGAAAGTCAAGACATTTTCATCGGATTTTTTTGGTCTTTACAGCGGTACGGCACGTTCGGATTTCTTAGGAAAATTGGTGTAAGGTATCCGGAAAGGCGAGTAAAGTATAATATGTCCAAAAAAAACAGAAAAATAAGAATTGCAGGCTAATAAAGTAGTGATTGGATTAGAAGTGATGCAACTCAAGGATGTAATCTTTTGCCTTCTACTATTGAATCCATAAATCGAAACTGCAGTGGCAAAAATAGAAAAAGATTCAGGGCCGGGATTAAATTTCTGGGTGAAAGGATATCAGTGAAGATTCACTGATAATATTGCTATATTCAAGGGAACTGATGAGGAGTTAAGGGACCAGTTCAACGGATAGAATGATCTAATGGGTACACACACTTATGCGTTGAGAGTAAACCAAAGAAAGACGAATATAATGAGCAGTAGCACAAATGAGATTAGCGATAAACATCAAAATTGGGGATCACTAAGTTGACGAAATGAGGAAACTCTATTACCTTGGAAGTAATATAACACATGGCGGAAGAAGTAAGGACATAAAGGACAGGCAAAGACAGCACTGCTGTCCAAGGGAAGGCTAGAAGTGTCAGACACAAGCCTTAATATATGTTACTTTGGAAAATTCTGTTTGCACTTAACGTTTGTTTGTTGAATATAGTGGTGGATATATAAAAAAATACGTTGTTTAGTCTTTTTGAACGCCAAATTGGCAGTTGATTCAGTCCTGTATCATAGGCTGTTTGTAAGTTTGCCAGTAATTTTATAATCCCCTGGCTGCGTTGCGCAGGTTAGGTCGCATGATGGGGCTGCCAGCTCTAGGTATTGCGACCTGCCTAATTTTCTGTCGGGGTTGTCTCCCTAGGGAAGTTGGCTACGCTACCACCGGCACAGCTCTCGATTTCGTCGAAGCACGCAAATCCTCCCGCCCGTTTCTGAAGGTGCCTTCGACAAAGCGGTGTCCCCTCGGAGGGGGATAGAGGTAGCGAAATTTTTTTACTAAACTACACGCATTTTAATAAGCGCAGGTAGGAATCAGTTAGAAGAAATAATTATTGACCAAGGTGTTAGACAAGGGTTGGATATCACCTACCGCTTTAATATCTACACTGACTTCATTCCTCTTCTTTTAATATCTATATTGACATCATTCTTCACAAATGCAAATGTAAAGTAAACAATGTAATTAATTTAACGAATGAGGAATACTTGAACGTACACTTGTTTGCTGATGACGTCGCTATTATTTAAAAGACTGAAGATGACCTCCGAAGATCACTATACCAATTTAAAAAAATTTGCAAGAAGTACAACTTTAAAATTTCTAGCAATAAAACAAATATAACGCCATTCTGAGGAAAATATCAAGTCAGATCAAAAACTGTTTCGGATAACTCAGTTTTATGTGTCCTCTGGGAGGGCGATAGATATAGCGAAAACTCTTTACAAAACCATGGAAGGAATAACAACCGCTAACGCTGGCGTTGAACCTTTCTACAAAACTATCCGGAAAAGAGGATTCTAAAATTAAAGATAATTCCAAGCTGTCTGTGTTGCCACTAGCAGAATTTTGGGCCATAAAGTACAAAAAAAGAACATCATGAAACTGTATAAATTGATAGCGGTTGATTTGTTATCCCATAGAAGCGAATGCTGGGTTTACCCCAAAAAAAGAAAAACAAGAAAATAAAATTCAAACAGCGGAGATGAGGTTTCTGAGTAAGACGAAGAGCTGTGACTAGAAACGAAGTTATTAGAACAGAATTAAATATTTTCAACAAGAATGAAAAAAATTCAAAAATATCGTCAGTATTGTAGACAAAATCTGATGAGAATGCCTGGTCACAGAATCCCAGCGAGGATCTTTAACTACAATTCGAAAGAGAAAAGAGATATTGGAAGTCATCAAAGAAGAGAATGGAATGATTTTGTTTGTGAGTTCGGAACAGGCAAACCCTAATCCTTGAAAGGAAGAGGATGATTATGAACAGCAAATTAAAGATGGCAACGATGAAAAAGGTTGTATTTATACGAGAAAGTCAACAAAGGTCTGTAAACAGTAACACCAAAAGCGCTGGAAGATACACATTCTCGCTACGGTCGCAGGTTCGAATCCTGCCTCGGGCATGGATGTGTGTGATGTCCTTAGGTTTGTTAGGTTTAAGTAGTTCTAAGCTCTAGGGGACTGATGACCTCAGAAGTTAAGTCCCATAGGGCTCAGAGACATTTTTTGAACCATACACATTCTCATAGAGTCGTGAACAACAAATAGCAGCTCTTTCAAAACTTGAAACATCACTTTGTGATTCTATAAAAGTAAGAAGAGCATTATAAAAGAAAGAGGAACAACATAGATAAAAAGGAAACAACTATAAAAACACAGGAGCTGAATTTGTGACGTGATTCCAGTTCGTCATTGCCAAGATACGTACTGGGTGAGTGGCGTAAGCCTTTTTGTTTCATGAACCGTTCGATTTAACGAAACGAGGTTTTCGGACTATGATGGTACAGAGCGGGGCACATAATTTTGTTGTATCTTCAGTGCTCTTCAGTTTTGTCTGAGCGAAATACTAGAGTAGCACTGTTTTACAAAAGGGATCGATGTGATTTCTTAACCGCGTTTGAAAACTCTCGAAAAGACGAATTCAGTGATATAACACTGCCTCCCCCCCCTCCCCCCCATGAACCATAGACCTTGCCGTTGGTGGGGAGGCTTGCGTGCCTCAGCGATACAGATAGCCGTACCGTAGGTGCAACCACAACGGAGGGGTATCTGTTGAGAGGCCAGACAAACGTGTGGTTCCTGAAGAGGGGCAGCAGCCTTTTCAGTAGTTGCAGGGGCAACAGTCTGGATTATTGACTGATCTGGCCTTGCATTTTTATATTGGCCTTGCTGTGCTAGTACTGCGAACGGCTGAAGCAACGGGAAACTACGGCCGTAATTTTTCCCAAGGGCATGCAGCTTTACTGTATGAATAAATGATGATGTCGTCCTCTTGGGTAAAATATTCCGGAGGTAAAATAGTCCCCCATTCGGATCTCCGGGCGGGGACTACTCAGGAGGACGCTGTTATCAGGAGAAAGAAAACTGGCGTTTTACGGATCGGAGCTTGGAATGTCAGATGCCTTAATCGGGCAGGTAGATTAGAAAATTTAAAAAGGGAAATGGATAGGTTAAAGTTAGATATAGTGGGAATTAGTGAAGTTCGGTGGCAGGAGGAACAAGACTTTTGCTCAGGTGAATACAGGGTTATAAATACAAAATCAAATAGGGGTAATGCAGGAGTAGGTTTAATAATGAATAAAACAATACGAATGCGGGTAAGCTACTACAAACAGCACAGCGAACGCATTGTTGTGGCCAAGATAGACACGAAGCCCACACCTACGACGGTAGTACAAGTCTATATGCCAACTAGCTCTGCAGATGACGAAGAAATTGAAGAAATGTATGATGAAATAAAAGAAATTATTCAGATAGTGAAGGGAGACGAAAATTTAATAGTCATGGGTGACTGGAATTCGGTAGTAGGAAAGGGGAGAGAAGGAAACGTAGTAGGATCAAAGACGGTTGTATACATGGAAGAACCCTGGAGATACTAAAAGGTATCAGATAGATTATATAATGGTAAGACAGAGATTTAGGAACCAGGTTTTAAATTGTAAGACATTTCCAGGGGCAGATGTGGACTCTGACCACAATCTATTGGTTATGAGCTGTAGATTAAAACTGAAGAAACTGCAAAAAGGTGGGAATTTAAGGAGATGGGACCTGGATAAACTGACTAAACCAGAGGTTGTACAGAGTTTCAGGGAGAGCATAAGGGAACAACTGACAAGAATGAGGGAAAGAAATACAGTAGAAGAAGAATGGGTAGCTTTGAGGGATGAAGTAGTGAAGGCAGCAGAGGATCAAGTAGGTAAAAAGACGAAGGCTAATAGAAATCCTTGGGTGACAGAAGAAATATTGAATTTAACTGACGAAAGGAGAAAATATAAAAATGCAGTAAATGAAGCAGGCGAAAAGGAATACAAACGTCTCAAAAATGAGATCGACTGGAAGTGAAAAATGGCTAAGCAGGCATGCCTAGAGGACAAATGTAAGGATATAGAGGCTTATCTCACTAGAGGTAAGATAGATACCGCCTACAGGAAAATTAAAGAGACCTTTGGAGAAAAGAGAACGACTTGTATGAATATCAAGAGCTCAGATGGAAACCCAGTGCTAAGCAAAGAAGGGAAAGCAGAAAGGTGGAAAGAGTATATAGAGGGTCTATACAAGGGCGATGTACTTGAGGACAATATTATGGAAATGGAAGAGGATGTAGATGAAGATGAAATGGGAGATATGATACTGCGTGAAGAGTTTGACAGAGCACTGAAAGACCTGAGTCGAAACAAGGCCCCGGGAGTAGACAAAATTCCATTAGAACTACTGACAGCCTTGGGAGAGCAAGTCCTGACAAAACTCTACCATCTGGTGAGCAAAATGTATGAGACAGGCGAAATACCCTCAGACTTCAAGAAGAATGTATTAATTCCAATCCCAAAGAAAGCAGGCTTTGGCGGATGTGAGAATTACCGAACTATCAGTTTAATAAGTCATGGCTGCAAAATAATAACGCTAATTCTGTACAGACGAATGGAAAAACTGCCGACCTTGGGGAAGATCAGTTTGGATTCCGTAGAAATATGGGAACACGTGAGGCAATACTGGCCCTACGACTTATTTTAGAAGCTAGATTAAGAAAAGGCAAACCTACGTATCTAGCATTTGTAGACTTAGAGAAAGCTTTTGACAATGTTGACTGGAATACTCTCTTTCAAATTCTGAAGGTGGCAGGAGTAAAATACAGGGAGCGAAAGGCTATTTACAATTTGTACAGAAGCCAGATGGCAGTTATAAGAGTCGAGGGACATGAAAGGGAAGCAGTGATTGGGAAGGGAGTGAGACAGGGTTGTAGCCTCTCCCAGATGTTATTCAATCTGTATATTGTGCAGGCAGTAAAGGAGACAAAAGAAAAATTCGGAGTAGGTATTAAAATCCATGGAAAAGAAATAAAAACTTTGAGGTTCGCCGATGACATTTTAATTCTGTCAGAGACAGCAAAGGACTTGGAAGAGCAGTTGAACGGAATGGACATTGTATTGAAAGGTGGATATAAGATGAACATCAACAAAAGCAAACGAGAGTAATGGAATGTAGTCGAATTAAGTCCTGTGATGCTGACGGAATTAGATTAGGAAATGAGACACTTAAAGCAGTAAAGGAGTTTTGCTATTTGGGGAGCAAAATAACTGATGTTCGAAGTAGTGAGGATATAAAATGTAGACTGGCAATGGCAAGGAAAGCGTTTCTGAAGAAGAGAAATTTGATAACATCAGGTATAGATTTAAGTGTCAGGAAGTCGTTTCTGAAAGTATATGTATGGAGTGTAGCAATGTATGGAAGTGAAACATGGACGATAAATAGTTTGGACAAGAAGAGAATAGAAGCTTTCGAAATGTGGTGCTACAGAAGAATGCTGAAGATTAGATGGGTAGATCACATAACGAATGAGGAGGTACTGAAGAGAATTGGGGAGAAGAGGAGTTTGTGGCACAACTTGACTAGAAGAAGGGATCGGTTGGTAGGACATGTTCTGAGGCATCAAGGGATCACAAATTTAGCATTGGAGGGCAGCGTGGAGGGTAAAAATCGTAGAGGGAGACCAAGAGATGAATACACTAAGCAGATTCAGAAGGATGTAGGTTGCAGTAGGTACTGGGAGATGAAGAAGCTTGCACAGGATAGAGTAGCATGGAGAGCTGCATCAAACCAGTATCAGGACTGAAGACCACAACAACAACAACGATAACACTGCCTGATACTGCCGTTGAACCTTTCCACAAAAGTAGTCGAAAAAGAAAATTGTAAACCTAAAGGTCAGAATCGGTTATTCCACTGTTAACACCGCGAGGTGGGACTCTCATACACGTCTCGAACGTTGTATTTAACGATCCGGCTGTTTACTTGCTTGCACTTAGCTGCTCACCTAAACACGAATAAGTGTACAAGTATGAAACAGTTTACCTCCTCCTCTTTTGATGTGCTAGAAGGTTGCATATACTCTCACTTATCGCAGTCGTAGGTTACCCTCCATGTCGTATATGGAAGCTGCAAGAGGAAATATGTTTAAACGCCTGAGGGGAGCTGGAATGCCCTATAGTGACAATGTTGAACCTTGCTACATAGCTTCCCTGTATTTCAGAAACCACGGTAGCAAAGGACATGAAACTTTTACAGGACATTGCAAGTTATTTATCGGTGTATTTAACTAAAATCATTGCGATTCAATTAGTGCTTTGGGAAATATTATTTTTTAACCATAAGGTTAAAATTTTGTACAATTTTTATGATCTCCAAAATAATTTTATTTATACTTAACATTATGTTTTCATATTAGTTTATTAGGCTCAGTAAATATCTATATCAACGCCATGAAAGTCTGAATAATCTACTCGAAATGGGCCCCGCTATTTAAGGAACAATGCAACGGAAAATGTAAACGGAAACAACTTCTAAAGTCTGAAATGACTAAAACTTACTTAATATATTATTTTAGTTTTCATTATCACTCACTCAGAACACCTTGCACCACACTAGATATCGTCCTTTCCATCATTTTTCATGTACCTCATTCTTCTCCCTTCTGGACTCTTAGTGGTCATTTCTGCTGCGTTCTGTGCTTTATCAACGTGAACCTTGTCCATCAGTTGGAATTCTCCGATGCGTTATACTCGATGATTAATTTATGTATGCTGTCGCAGTTTCATCTTACTAATGTTGCCATAATTAGAAACAATAACAGCATGACAGAGCCCCCACCCCTCCGCTTTTAATATCTTCCTCCAAAGAAAGCATTTTTTGCTTGCGAGTCCATATGAGATTACTGAAGGGCTCATTTGGATTCAGAGTCTGAGTCCGCATGTCAGGATGTTCCAGGTTTTCGTAAATGGGCTTTATGACTTCCGTGGCTGCCGCTGGTATGCAATGATTCTGGCTATATGAAGTGTTTGAGCATTGGTCATTGTGTTACTTGCACCATGAATCCGACTGGGAGCGTAAAGTTTATATATTGATTTGTTATCTTTTGACAGTTTTGGGAAGAAGCTAGCCCATACTGCCTGCACATTCTTAACAAACCATTACCGCTGTTCCTAATAGCCATCCAATCAAGAAATCTGTCTTCCTGCCTACTCTTACTGGTTTCACTGTCAGGAAGTCTTTTGTTTCTCAAACTCAGTTTTAACTTCCTCAGCCTGATTCCCATCCTCTCCTGCACGTGATCCACACGTTCCGGGTTTTTCATAATCTCATCGCCGTAGGACCGAGGTGCTACTACCCTGCCGTATGCTTTTGAGTCCCCATTACCTAGGAATTTAGAATAACAAACTGTTTCATTCACGGATCGAATGAAAATTTCAATAGCAGCAGAGGCCTCCCTTCCACTGATATGATATGCTTTCTTTCCTGATTTTCAGAATCTAATAGTCGACTGCCTTTCCGGTACCCACACTGTCCATCATTGCTACAGAATTCTTAGAACTTGTAGCGACAGTACTACCAAGAGACACAACATAATTTCGCCTTTGTAGAACTGCAATCCATAGCCTTCCGTGTAAAATGTTACTGACTTGATTTGATCTTAAAGTAATGCACGTAAAATTGTTAACATTTTGAATAGGTGCAGACGGTGTTTAAGAAAATACAATGCAAGACTGAATGTGATTAGTATGCCATTTTATTAAGAAAACTGCAAATTTCGAAATGGGATAAAAATCCTAAAATACCTTTTTTAAAAAAACAGTTAAGTTTTAGTTACCCCTGTCCTCACAAGGGTATCGTTAGGAGCGCGCAAGGGAAGTATGACAGGACCGATGTTTTTCTCTATATATAAGTGGCGTTCATAAAGAAACAAGCCGGAGGCATAATTACAGAAACCAGAGTACCTGTATGTTAGAAGTATTGACCCTGGCTGTTGAGACACTTGTACCACTGTGACGCAAGGCGGTGAATGACTGTCTCATAAAATTCCCGTGGTTGCTATATTAACCAGTTCCACACGTACAGCTGGTCGTCGTCGTCCGAGGTGAATCATTTGGCCCTATGCTGACGTTCTTCTTTGACCAAGATGGCCCCTTCTGATTCACTTCCTGCTTCATGGGACAACAATGAATGTCCAGCGTTACACGCAAACCTTGGCCACTCTTCGCCAAACAATCAAATCAAAACGACCAGGCTGTCTCACACGTGGGGTCATTCTGCTCCACGACATCGCAAAGCCTCATACGGCCAACACAGTCGCGGCACTTCTGCAGAAATTCAAATGAGAAGTTCTCGGCCACCCTCGATAGAGTCCGGACCTGTCTCCCTCTGATTACGCTATTTTTGGTCCCCTTAAAAAGGCTCTGAAGGGAAACGCTTCACCTCGGATGACGACGTCCAACTATACATACGGAACTGGTTAACATCGCAGCCGCGGGAATTGTATGAGACAGCATTCACTGCCTTGTCTCACAGTGGGACAATTGTCTCAACAGCCAGGGTCAATACTTCTAATATACAGGTACTGGTTTCTGTAATTATGCCTCCGGTTGGTTTCTTTTTCATTGCCCCTTATACATAAGTGATGTGGTGGACAGGGTGGGCAGTAATCTGCGATTGTTTGCTGATGGCGCCGTGGTGTACGGTAAGGTGTCGATTCTGGATCGATTGGTCGTCATATTTTTAGGATCTTAATCCATGCGACTCCTTTTTGTGGGGCTATATTAAAGACAAGGTGTACAGCAATAACCCCAAAACCACTACCGAACTGAAAACTGCCATTCAGGAGGTCATCGACAGCATCGATGTTCCGACATTTCAGCGGATCTTGCAGAATTTCGCTATTCGTCTGCTCCACATGATCGCCAATGATGGTAGGCATATTGAACATGTCATAACCTATATCCGAATATCTGTAGTAACGTTTACATGTTGCATAAAATGTGTGCACGCCGTAGTTTGTGACTAATTTCCGGTTTCTTTCATATCTTTCAATAATTGTCACTCTACAGGACGCTGGTGCGACCTATCGTTGAGTACTCTTCGAATGTTTGGGATCCGTACCACGTCGGACTGAAGGAAGACATCGAAACAATCAGAATCTGGCTGCTAGATTTGTTACCGGTAAACTCGAATAAAAATGAAAATGAAACTGACGGAATACTGGGTCTGTTCAAAAAATTTTGGAACATTCGTAATTTCACGCCGAAGGTGAGTTGGAGCGAAATGTGGTTGGTATCCCTGCACACGCCTGTGTTTAATGTGTAACTACCGAAAGTTTTGTCGTATTATGTCTGTTAGTTATTGTCAGTGCTGTATTGAGTAGAGCGTTGTGTAGCACAGTTTGCACATTTCGAGATGGTTGAATTAGAGGAGCAACGCGTCTGCATTAAATTTTGGCTGAAACTAAAAAGAAACCCTACAGAGACACATCAAACGGTGTTACCAATGGTTCAAGCGAAGTAAAAGTGGTCAGACGGAAGTTAAAGACGACCCTCGTTGCCCTCCCACGTCTGCCGTCGATGCTCATGTCAGGATCGTCAATGAAATTCGTGTCACTGGGAGAAACTGTTAACCGATGGTACTATCGGGACGTGTTGCAACGCACGAGAGAAAATGTGAGAAGGAAACGGCCTGTAACGTGGCGAGACAATCCATGGCTCTTGCGTCACGATAACGCACCCGCACATTCATCCCTGCGTGACTGTTCCACAGAAAACGAAATCACTGAGGTGGCTCATCCTCCATACTCTCCAGACCTGGCCCCCGCTGGATTTCTTTTATTTCCAAAGTTGAAAGCCCTGTTTGAAGAACGAGGATTTGCAACGATAGACGAGATATAAGAAAATTCGCAGACGGTGATTCGCACGATCCAGCAAGAGGCAAACCAAGACCTTCCGGAAGTGGAAACGGCATTTGGAGCGGTGTATCAGTTGTGGAGGAGAGGCTATCGACAGCTAATGAGGCCTAAGAAAGACGATGTTGGACTCAGAACGCCAGGAGTATATAAAATATCGTGTGGGTGTGGACAGTCCTATATCGGACGGACTGGGCGAACTGTTGAACAGTGCCATGTGGAACACGAGAGAATTTTTCACTTACGGTATGCTGAGAAAACAGCGGTGACGGAACATACTTTACAAAACGGACACCGTATTGCATTTGCCGGGACATCTGTTATTAAGCGTACTACTAATTTTTGGGACAGTGTCACAAAAGAGGCGATCGAGTTAAAAATTTCTGACAACAACATAAATAAAGACGGCGGTCTGAAGCTAAGCACAGCTTGGAACCCGGCCATCGGAAGACTGAAGCGGGTGCGGCAAGCGCGCACTGAAAACATTACCATATATTTCGCTGGAGCGAGCACCAGTGACGTCACTGAAGACAGCGCGGCTATATAAGGGCAGCGGCAGCAATCATTCGACAGTCAGCACTTGATAATGGCCGAGGAGAAGTCGGCCGAAAGCTTGTGGATTGTAAACCACTGGACGCGGACTGGGCGCACATCGTTCAGTTCAGTCCATGATATTCTTTATATCCGTAGAAAATATAAACTGCATTGCACAAGTAATAAAAATTAGTTGATCGCTTATCTTCTACTCTTCTAAGAAAAGGAAAGGAACTAATGATATCAGCTCCATCGGGTCGGGACTTTACAGGTATGTGGAATCAGCGCCGACGAGTGAAAATGCGTGCCGGGCCGCAGGTGGAACCTGAGATCTGTGGGTTACAGGGCACTTACATTAACCATTACGCAACCAGGAGACAGTGCTTGTTGCAAATGCTGGGGCTATTTCGGCACGCCCTGTGACCGACACACTCCCACCTAGAGCCACCTGTCCACAGTTCCCGTACACGTCCTTCACGCTCGCTAATTTTAGATTCCCACTGGAGGTCGAACGTAAAAGCTCACCCACACTAAACGTTGTGGATTCATTGCCCATCGAGGCAAATCAGCTATGTGAATGTGTGGTGTCTGTTCTTTCGGACATGTCGACGCATTGATATATAATTATATTTGTCTGTTTTACACTCAATAGATATTCATCGTCCTTTTATTAATAATAAGTGCAAAAGCTGTTTATGAATAACAGAAATCTACTGTATTATTTTATATAGCCTCGACAAAGTATTAAACTGATGTTTGATATGTTTCCGTTTTGAGTTCTTTTTTGTCTTTAAGAGGAAATTGCGTTTTCTAGCACTATATAATATCTGTATTTTTTTCATTAATTTTTACTAAATCTCTCTGTGTCACGTTACAAGTCATCAATGTTCGAATAAAAACATAACCAATCACTGACAATGTTAATTTTGCTGTAAATACTGTTTATTTTTAAGTAAGAGCAGAACGCTGACTATGTAGAAAAAAATGTTCCGTGGATAACGCTGCGTTTTATACACTACTGGCCATTAAAACTGCTACACCACTAAGATGACGTGCCACAGACGCGAAATTTAACCGACAGGAAAAAAAATGGCTCTGAGCACTATGCGACTTAACTTCTGAGGTCATCAGTCGCCTAGAACTTAGAACTAATTAAACCTAACTAACCTAAGGACACCACACACATCCATGCCCGAGGCAGGATTCGAACCTGCGACCGTAGCGGTCACGCGGTTCCAGACCGAAGCGCCTTTAACCGCACGGCCACACCGGCCGGCAACCGACAGGAGGAAGATGCTGTGATACGCGTATGATTAGCTTTTCAGAGCATTCACACAAGGTTGGCGCCGGTGGTGACACCTACAACGTGCTGACATGATTTCTCATACACAAACAGCAGTTGACCGGCTGCTCGCGTTGGTCGAGATCTAATAACTGTTAGCAGAATATGGAATCGGTGGGTTTAAGAGGATAATACGGAACGCCATGCTGGATCCCAACGGCCTCGAATCACTAACAGTCGAGATGACAGGCATCTTATCTGCATGGCTGTAACGGATCGTGAAGCCACGTCTCGATCCCTGAGTCAACAGATGGGCACGTTTGCAAGACAACAACCATCTGTACGAACAATACGACGATATTTGCAGCAGTATGGACTATCAGCTCGGAGACCATGGCTGCGGTTACCCTTGACGCTGCATCACAGACAGGAGCGCCTGTGATGGTGTACTCAACGACGAACCTGGGTGCACGAATGGCAAAACGTCATTTTTCGGATGACTCCAGGTTCCGTTTACAGCATCGTGATGGTCGCATCCGTGTTTGGCGACATCGCGGTGAACGCACATTGGAAGCGTGTATTCGTAATCGCCATACTGGCGTATCACCAGGCTTGATGGTATGGGGTGCCATTGGTTACACGTCTCGATCACCTCTTGTTCGCACTGACGGAACTTTGAACAGTGGACGTTACATTTAAGATGTGTTACGACCCGTGGCTCCACCCTTCATTTGATCCCCGCGAAACCCTACATTTCAGTAGGATAATGCACGACCGCATTTTGCAGGTCCCGTACCGGCCTTTCTGGATACAGAAAATCTTCGACTGCTGCCATGGCCAGCACTTTCTCCAGACCTCTCACCAATTGAAAACGTCTGGTCAATGGTGGCCGAGCAACTGGCTCGTCACAATACGCCAGTCACTACTCTTGATGAACTGTGGTATCGTGTGGAAGCTGCATGAGCAGCTGTACCTGTGCACGCCATCCAAGCTCTGTTTGACTCAATGCCCAGGGTTATCAAGGCCGTTATTACGGCCAGAGGTGGCTGTTCTGGGTACTGATTTCTCAGGATCTATGCACCCAAATTGGGTGAAAATGTAATCACATGTCAGTCATAGTATAATATATTTGTCTAATGAATACCCGTTTATCATATGAATTTCTTCCTGGTGTAGCAATTTTAATGGCCAGTAGTGTAATATCCTCATTCAGTTTCTAGACAATTCATCCCTTCCAGTTTCTAAGGAAATCTAGTAAGAGACTGATCACATACCCAAACAAAGCGATCTAAATGAGGTAATGTATAGGTAACGTGGGTACTATCTTACCTTACGAAGACTACTGGGAACACTACCTTCGTCTACCCTTGCTTACTATAGTTTATGGTATCCTAGTTTTACAGCTGTAGCTCATGTCTCACCAGACCTGTGTCAGGAATGCTGCTTTTTTTTTTCCTTACTAAATGTCTGGCCGTCTGGGGCTGCAGCTACTGTCGATTTCATTTCTGACCAATACTGACCGTTACCATAAATTAGGACGAATTTCATGGTAACGAGTAGGTGCGGCCTCTTGTTAGTAGGTGTGAGGACAGAGCCGTGAGGGCCCATTTGCCACTGTTTGCACCATAATATCCGATTCCAATTACTTTGCCTTTAAAATTTAGAAACTACATTTTTGCGAAAAGTCTGAATCCCGAAAGTAATAAGCTTTATACCACCATAGCGCTCTTTTTCAATGATTTTGAATGCCATTACAAAATGTCCTCCTCATAAAACATAGACCTACTTGCTTCAATATTTCGCTTTATGTGAGAGTTATGAAATTTATAGAACAAACTTACATGTTAATCTGGGTACTGTCATTTTTCGAAAACCTCCTATCTGCATCTCGAAACAAAAGGGGGTGTTACTCCTTACGAGAATCACCCTGATAGATAACACTTCTTATAGTGATGGATCGAGTGCTCCGGGTGAATGCCTTAGAATTAGAATGCTGAACCGCATCCACT
This sequence comes from Schistocerca piceifrons, assembly GCF_021461385.2. Lineage (NCBI taxonomy): Eukaryota > Metazoa > Arthropoda > Insecta > Orthoptera > Acrididae > Schistocerca > Schistocerca piceifrons. The sequence goes on from NC_060143.1 coordinate 306,097,230, forward strand.
AACATTTGCGTCAAATGGAAGATATTTTGGTATAACGTGTTTCGTACATGAGTGATCATGAGTGATATGCATTCTTTAGATGATATTTACCTACAAGATAAAAAAACTATGTAATTTGCTTAATAAAAGTATACATTTGACTAAAGACGTGATAGAAGGAATAGTGACTGGTTAGAATATCCTGACATCTTCAGAAAAATTCAAGTACTGGCAAGAGAAAACCGACATAGTAGTCACTACGTCAAAAGTATTTCCCCAAAGTTACTAGCCTCTGTTGTAAAGTATTTTGTTTTAAAAATATTTTTTTCCGGATCGACTGGTTACCGTTCAGTGGCTGCGCATGCGCGTGCAGCTGCTGTGGCGGCGCCGGAGCGATCGGCACGCAGTCGACGGCTGGCGCCGCGCCGGGTAGGCAACCAGCAGGCCACACTGCTTCCTTCGCTTCTCTCGCCCTTACATCCGACGCCGGTAGCCGCGAAAGTGGTGGCGGCGACCTGTTTCGGCCAACGTCTTCACACACACAGCGGCGACCATCGTCTGCCAAGATCAGCTGGCACCATGGATATACGTCTCCCACAAGGTATCGTAATCTGTTTACGATCGTACGTAGACATAACTTCAGTATCTGGTTAGCTTCTGAGTATATGCATGACATAGGCAGCACCGTAGAGCGGAATTGCAGGGTAAATAAGGTGAAAAATTTAGTGTTGCAACTTAACAATGAGCTCTGATGTTAGACGATAATAGTATTTTATTCGCAGCTCTGACGGTAGCAGTATTTAACCATCAAACCGATGGGCGCAGCCGCAAGTAATTTCATTTCAACGTCTTGCAACCATGTCTTGCAGTATGTGATTGCCTGACCTGAGTGTAGACATCTGGTACTGCACACATCTAGAAACCTACCAAGGACTTGTCGAATCCAAGCCAAGCAGAATAGTTGCTGTTTTGTCTCTCGAAGAGCAGAAAGTGGCCATAATGTTCATCGGTGCATACTCGCTACTTCGGTCGTAGACATATATTTTGATGCTCAAACATAAAAACTCGTATATGCCTTTTTGTGTCTCTTTTCCTAATATAATTCCAATTCTGTTAAATACACGTATTTTTGATATGAGGTCAACAAGTTAATGCAAGTTCTTCTATATTTAGTTTGTCACTTCTGTTTTGTTCAGCTGAGGTTTGCATTCTTACTACATTCATGTTTTTGTGTTGCTTATTCCGATAATGGGTGTTCTATCTGTTTTCTTCAGCTGGGGTTTCTATTAGTACTACGTTAACGTTTTTGTGTTGCTTATTCCGATAACGTGTGTTCTGTCTCTAGGATAGCGCGACCGTTGAGAATGGACTTTGGCGCAAAACATTTTCAATATGAGAAAAGTTTATAGCACTGCCACAGATGTGTGAAAATGGCATAATTTAGAATCTGTTCATTTGTTCAAAACTTTTTTTTCTAGAGATAATTGTACTGGTTTTCACTTTCGTAGCTGCTGTAAATGGGTTCTGAATTCATTCACCATTTACTATATCGCGAAAAATGTATTTTCATTTATAATCGTATAATATTTCGCGTAGACATACGTGTAATTAGAAATAATGTGTTAAATATGGGTGGTCACTTTGGAAGTTAACACAGGCTGCTTCCCAGTTTTTACTCAACTGATTTCGCAGTTGTAGTATATTCTACTGTAATCTTCAGGCTTTCCACACCAACTGCGACAATCCTATTGGAGTGGAAATCGAGAAATGCTTGTTCGATTAGTTACGGAGTGTGTGTTTCCGAACTGGGATGTATAACATTATTTTTTTTTCCTTGCTTTCCACGTTCTAATGACTTTTAGCTTATGAGAAAATGGCAGCCGTACGCGTAATGAATGGAATTACACTTTCTACTAATGACATCCTGTACAATTAGCTTCTAGTGTCTCTCTCTTAATCTGCCATTGGCATAGCTTTCCTGTATCTTTTTCGAGTTCGTCTCTGTCTCCCTCTTCATCCTATGCAAACTATCCGGATCAAAAGCACTAAAAATATCAACGATCAGTGCTACATTGTTTTAGTTATATACTGTATACTGAACCCTTTGTTGCTATGTTCGCTAGTTTTGAAGAGCTTTAAAAAAAAGTCGCACAAACCTGTTCGCTCTTCCAGAAAGCAATTTTCAAAGCGCTCATTCCCTATCCATGCTTAGTTTTCCATGTCCACTTAATTTTGAGATCGCTCTGTACTATCACAAATAAAATTATCCCAGTTGTTTTTTCAATTTACACACTTTCTGTGTTGACTTCTTTACACTGGTAAGGTGACTGTTTGAGGAAATTATTTTTTAATGTTTGAATCTCTTACATTTCTTTTACTGTGGAATACATTCTTTGGCTACCGTGGGTTATATTGAATGTTCTCTGTCTGTGCCACAAATAATATGGTAAGAAAAGAGAAAAAATTCTTGACTTTTTCTGTTTTGTCCACTGTGTATGCAGGGTCTTCAGGCTAGAGCTGTACATATTCATTAGCTTATATTTCAGTACCATTTTTGGCACGACAGATATCGAAAAGATACACCAGTTTTCACCCCACAATAGTGTGACGGGTGTTATGGCTTCTACCTAGGCGTACATCCCTTTTCTCAAATCTACCAAATCTTGAACCGTTGTCTCAGATCTATCAGATCTTGAATCCTTGTTCTGTAAACAGTGTCCTTCAAAACCCCTCGTGCAGTGAAATCCAGCGGAGTCAGAATGAGAGACGGAGTGGGCCAGGCAGTGGGATCCCTTCTCCTTCCAAGCCAACGCTCAGGTAAATTCTCATGGAGAAATGTTGTACATCCCCATGATACCGAGTTGGGTACTATCTTTCTGGAAAATGACGTCGGGACTAATGTGTGGAATTGCACAGTTCGCCAACGTGTCGAGGTATTAGGTGTGCCTCGTCACTGGCGCGCATGCGCCTTACAGGTCAGCGCTGTTCACGAAATGGTGAGGACTGTATCCTGTAGAGTGTCTCTATCAACTGCGTATTTACCCACGAATATAAAAAGTCGAGTTCCTTCGCTATATTGATTTGTAGAGCTCCGACACCTTCTGTTTGTCTCTCCATTTATTCGCTTTCTCTGTCACTTGTAGCATTTATTCGCCATTCCATGTGCTTCCGACATTTTCTTTGCTGTTCCTCGGACATGCCGTTCAACTTCACGTCGATCTTTAATTTCTCTGATACATTTTCTGCCTTTAACTCCTTACTTCGAAGATATAAAATAAACGTAATACACCAGCTTTCGTGACTCATTACTATTAATTTGCTTTTTTAAGCATTATTTCCGTGTTTTACCCCTGTTTTGCTGCTGATTCTTAGCTTCACACTTCACTTGAAGTTATAGAAAGATTTCATTGAGTGTCCTCTGTGGATATTTGAGCTAACTTTTTAGTCACTTCATAACTTACCTATAACATCCGTCTCTACGCCCTAGCGCGTCATTTGAAGTTCTGCGCATATAGGGAACGTTTTACAGCTTTACTCTAACATGCGTGTGAAAAAAGTAATGGTGAGAATTTCCTTTCCTTAGAGAAAGACTGCTCTTAAGTTGGCGGTTATCGCGTCGTAGGCATGCACTGGATCCTCTGAACGAGATGGATACCTTTTTCTACACTGAAAAGACATGAGGAATTATACGTCCAATGAATGCCAAAGAGAGCGAAGGAAACATACAGGGTGGTTTGAAACCCTCTGAAAAGCTTGTCAGGTTGTTAGAGTGTAGGTTGTTCTGCGAAATAATTGTTAAGGAAAAAATTCAATACGCTGCGCCATCTCCGTGTTAATTAGCATTGATGTTAGCCATGCAGGCCGTTGCGCACACAAATTCAAGCGGTGCACGAGATACATTTAATGTCAGCTTTTCTCATAGCGCAGATGATGGCGCACGAGACTGCTCAGCATTAGGCTCGGTTTCGAACCTTACCACCCGCCCATGTTCAAAAAACGTGTATCAGTTCCTAGTGGACCAAACAGCTGAGGTCATCGGTCCCTAGACTTACAGACTACTTAAACTAACTTATGGGAAGAACAACACACACACACACACTCATGCTCGAGGGAGGACTCGAACCTCCGGCGGGAGGGGCAGCCCAATCAGTGACATGGCGCCTCAAACCGCGCGGCGACTCCGCGCGACCAAGTTCAATTTTTGTATCGCATCTAAAATAATTGGACACGGCTTTCAGGGCAGGTTTCCCACATTAAAACAAAAAACGTCATATGAACGTGTCAGAAACGTTTCACTTCTTATTTACTGCTGGCAGCACACTGTGCAGCAACACATTATCTGTTTTCAGCTGTTTGAGTTTCACGTCAATTCTCATAAAATCTCATTAGCTACTGTTGCCACGTGACAGTGTGTGTGGTGTGTGATGTGATTGGTGTTGAAAAATGAAATAACTTCTTTGCAAGAATGTGTAAAAAAAGTCAATATTCTACTTTAGGGTCGGAGTTTCTGCCATTTTAAACAGACCGGCCTTGTTTTCGGAAAGCTACACTCTTTACCCTGTCATCCTGATTTAGTTTTTCTATGGGTGCCCTAAATTACTTCAGGCAAATGCCGGGATGGTTTCTATTGCAAGACCAAGGCTGACTATCTGTACTGTACTTGTCAAATTAGACATACACTGACGATCCGAACGATATGAACACGATTCACTGCGAGACTAAAACCAGCGAGACACGAGACGAATTAAATAACGTTATGTGGCGCTCTACGAGTTTTATGAGATCATTTTCGGCTATTTCTCATCGAGGAACCATTTCGCCACGTGAAACAAAGAAATTAGTTTTGCAATATTTCGGTAACATGCCACATAAAATAGAACCAATAACCAATAGACTGCAAGAACGCTTCCTACGTCACAAGCAGAAGGCAAGACGCCATACTGTGTTTGTCGTCTTTAGAGCAAGCCTAATATTCGACGGCTTTAATATTACACGTTATATCCTAAGAATATATGCTGTTTCTATGCACAAGCATATTGACTGTCTCGAGAACGAATCGTTATTGATGCTATTTGTTGTAACAAAATGACGGGTAAAATCATATTGGTGGTTAAAGAATTTTCGTACTTAGCTATTTTCGCATTATAACTCGCGTGTTATGAGAATAAGCTACGCATTGAACATTCATGAAAATATGTCATTCTTGTTAGTAGGTGCTGTAATTAAATCTTAATAACATTTCAGCGATTAAAGCCTTAAGAAGATTGTAACATAAAATACGAGATCGATGAAAGTTGACATTCTGCATAATGTAGTTGGCTAAAGCGTCACTATCTGCTACAGAAGGTGCATTGTCCCAGTGTATCAAATTTTTTTCTTCCTTTGCGTTTCCTAAAGGTTTGTGGGGGTCTCCTCTGAAATTAACACAAATACTTCTGTGTAATGTTTGATGTTCCGTAAATATAAATGTGCTCTCTGTCAGACGTGAGTTAGCTCAATTAGGTGCACTTTTATAATCTGATGTCCTTCTTGAGTGGACATATATCTTTCATTTTTGTCTTATTACACGTTCACGGATATTGAAGTTTTTATTTATGCACACCACAGACAGAACAACGTGACTAGCATGTTGTAAAGATATGAAATGTATGTTTTAATATAGCTAGTGTAGAAATTCTACACGTGACTATTTCCTTAAACAGACTGTATGGTTTGCGAACGAAATAAAGCCGACAAGTATCGCTGCAGAGCTCTGAGAGCACAAAATCACGTTAACCGGTTTGTGATGTGTGCAAACTGTGTTGTCTCGTGACAACCCTTCTGCATGCACGTCAGTGTTAGCTGATGTGCCCCTTTTTTTGTTTGTTTATTGTTATTTCATTCTCTTTGCCACATTTGGATGGGGGTGGGCTGTCAGCAGCTGTCCGCTCGAAGCCATGTGAAGAAATTTATAATAAGAATTAGGTACAAAATGTAGGGCTGTTTTTCTATTTTAAAATAAAAATAAGAGACATGCAATTAAAACAACGAAGATATATTCATTTCAAAAACAGAGGGTGAAAGGTGAAACACTTCTGATAAAAAACACTGAAGCACTGCACTTCCACTTGAAATCTGAAGAATCTGCACTGGGTAAGAAGTATTGTTGGAGGAGAGGATATGATCTGTAAGGTTGAGAGGTGCGTGTAAAAAGATAGGGGTCTAGTATGTAGGAAAACTATGGGGATAGGTGAATAGTGGAAAATACAGTGAGTGGGAAAGACAGAGGGTGAGGAGTAGTGTGTTGTATAGGTAGGGCAGTGGTTACAAAAGGAAATAAGTAGGTACGGGAAAAGAGGGAAAAGGAGAGAGGAGACATGATGTACAGGTAGGAAATAGTTACTCCCTCGTCCTGTCTGCCGACGGCTTAAGTATCGCGTGGTGTGGGCACATAACACGGCAGGGATTGTGCACCCGTAATGCCACGGGCACATAACACGGTAGCACATGTATTTAAGAGATGAATGGAGAAATATTGTAACAAATATATGGGACGCAAATGAAGAAATGCACTGACATGAGGAATTTTGGCTAAGGGCAGATGGTTATGGCCCATCTCCTGGAAACAAGTATCTCGAAACAGCCAATTTAGTCGGCTGTTCGCGTGCTGTTGTGATGGAAAGTGGTTTAAGGACGATAAAATATGAGTATGCAACAGGGTGTTGGATGTTTTCACCTCAACAGAGAACGTGGAGGTTGGACGCTTGTCCGCTTTATAAAGAGAGATAGGTTGTTTTTTGTGGCAGATATGTCAGAGTACAGTACTGGTGTAAGAACAAATGATTCGGAGAGCAACGTCCAGGGCATTGTTGAACATGTGGCTCCGTAGCAGACGACACCCACATGTTCCCATCGTCGATTACAGACATGGAATCATCGAAAGCGGACCATTTATCAATGGAAAGGTGTCGCCCAGTCGGATAAATCACGTTTCTCATTACACTAGATCGATGATCGTTTTCGGATACGCTGTCATCCAGGTGAATTGTTCGACGAAACATTTATGGCACAAGAGAATAAGGACTTTCGGACGGCACTGTTATGTAAAACATTCTCAGCCTTCTCCTCTCGTCAGTTTAGGGTGCAACCTCAAGCTTTCAACTATTACCTCCATCGTGTTAGTTAAAAGCAGTTGCTTCTGGTGAAGACTATGATGGTAATCGTTGAAATCTCGAGGTTTTACCCTGAATTAACGCGTCAAGAAGTCCGAAAGTGATTTATGAAACATTTATGGCATAACGTGACTAAAAGAAGGGATTGGTCGACAGGACATATCCTGTGGCATCGTGGAATAATCAGTGATGGAATGAGGTAGGTAGGTTTAATTGGATGTAGACTTCAGTCGCTACTCAGACATCAAGAGGCTTGTACAGGACAGACAACGTGAAGAACTGCTTCAAACAAGACTGAAGCCAACAGCAACAACAACACAAGATAGCAGGTATCCTTTTAAAAGTGATATGTGGATGAATAAAACTACTATTACCACTAATAGTGGAAAATGTTCGCAGTGACTTCTTGTTGATCCTCCAGAAACATGAGATTCTTCCATTATGCACTGTTGTACCATTTCAGAGATTCCCATATGTTACCGAAAGTTTACACTAAACTGAACTAGAGTCAAATGAAGCTTAATCACAACATGTTTATTGTCTGGAGTACTATAATGGACGATAATGAAATTAAAACTGATACTTATAGTACAGTCGCTGAAAGAAGATCCCTGACAGTTGCAGTTGACTTGAAACACAGCTGCTTCCCTCACCTACCTCAACCAATTATGTACCGCTATTTCGAGTACATTTCTATGGCAACGTCTCAGTGTTGTCGCAGCTCTATAGAAAACTTTTCTGTCGTCAGCAACCGTTGCGGTTCACAGTTGGAAGCTAGCAACAGCGCAGCCAGGTGCCAGAGAACCTCTTTCGCCGTGAGTCGGTATGTATCTTCTCAAAATATGTCTTGAGCGGGATGGCGATTTGCTATTGAAAGACTCACATGCCGAACGCACATTTCTGTTATGGTTTACAAGGTCGCCCATTACACAACATACTATTCAAAGTTGCAGCACACACTGGTACAACCTGACTGTTAATAATAGGTCTCATCTGTGTTAAGACAGATAATTAGGCTAAACAATGTAGAGTCGTACTAAGAAAGTCCTGGGCCTCTGGCAGAACAACCCCCCCCCCCCCCCCCAATTCTGCTCCTGTAAAACTAACTGTACACGTTTTTATCTATGTAGATGTAGCAAATTTTATAGTCCAGTAAGTAGGTTTAACAAAAATGAAGCACAGAGAAATAGATAAATGAATCATATGGGTTAAACGGTTAACTAACAATAAAGCCTAAGACCTCTAGTTGGCTAGTATGGATTTCATTTGCTGTAGAATACATTAGTAAGGCCTATTTACAGTGGTGTTACAACACCAGATGCTTGGATAATACAGCTGATGACCAATGGAGAGCATATGCATATTGACTAGAGGGTTCTGTAAGCGCAATGACTAACAGTTCCTGCAGTGTTATTAATCAGCCACACAAGGCGTATCCTTGAATTCTTCTTCATTTACACGGCAAATCCCACCAGCCGAAACTTGGGAGCTGCAAGAATACTGTCTCGAGGAGTAAATAAATCACACCTTTTCTTCATGTGTTCTGCTAGCGTTCTCCACTGTCGTGTCTTGCTCCACCCCATAGTTGGTACAAATCGGCAACATTCGGATGCCTTTAGTCAGATAGTATATTTCCATCAGCACCTGCTTGCCGGCCTTTGAGATACTAAGAACCCGCCGCAATAAGGACTCTGTTATTGAACAGGAGCGAGCTGTGTAGGCGGCCTTATTAGTCCTTCTTTATGACACTGCATGGGCGAAATACACTGCGACAGCAGCGCTCGTTTACCGTCGCGGACCGATGGAATTACTCGAGACACAAACTATAAACACTGACTTTAAAACTTATTTTTTTTTCTTTTTCTGTCAGTTGTAACGCCCCCTGAGTGCCTGCGCTCTTGAGGGCAGGGGCAATCTCGCCTCCCTTCGGTACGGCCCTGAACGGGTCAAGTAGGTAATCAGCCTGTTAGATCGCGTCTTCCTAACAACGAGAAATCGCTCACGAAAGTGTGAATAAACGAAATAAACTACGAAAGGATTCCAAGATTGCAGCTTCGAATCTTGTCATGGTCACCAAATATAAAGGGGGTGATAAAAAACGAATAAAAAGAAAAGTTATACCTGACATTGTTGCTCTGTAAGTAGCGTCACAGCATATACTGTTCAAGTTCTAAAAGAGTGCACTGGTACGTAACTTTTATTAATGTCATTGATATGTTACTAACTTTTCACAGCCATGTGAAATGCTGTAATACGAAATACCCACACGGGGCTGTAATACTATTCGGCAAATAACTACGGACTATACAGCAACCGTTTCGTAAAGTTCAGTGGCAATATAAAGAAAGAATCAAATCGTTGTTATACCCTAACAGCATTGCTGTAAGGGAGTGAATCTTGGGTAGTGAAAATTAAAGATAACATAAGCTACAGACGAATGAAATGAACATAGCAGGATACAGGAAGTTATATTGTAAAAGAAATATACATGTTAGAAGAAATTGAAAATGTTTGACGTAAACGAAAACGTTGAATAAAATAGACAGAACTTGGTATCCCATCTATAGCGAATAGAGGAGTCAAAATGGGCATTAGGTATTTGACAATATATTCCGGAAGGTAAAAGATGCATTGGAACATCAGCAAAAAGACGTAATAACCAAATGTAACTGGAAGAAACAGAGCAAGGCCTAACGGATTACAGACGAAGAAGAGAAGAGAGCAGTTCGTCGTTAATATTGATTTTCACCTTTTATCAACTCTGGACGTGGTGTCTGGTTGTAAAGCGATTGTCTGGATACTAACGTAAGCGAGGTCGAATTGTAGCTTGGCCAGAGAAATTGTCACCTTGTTTGCAATGTAGCCTCCACCTCCAAACACGTGAGGAATATCCAGGAATGACACATGGCTTGAATTCCACATTAAAATGCAGTTGCACTTTAGCCAGTTAGATAAATGGTGTTGATTAAGGACACTCAAAACTTGTACTCGGTCGTTGAACCACATACTGTGCAAAACCTAAGGACGAAAGTAATTTTCACATGATGTGTCACTGCCAGGGAACACAGCTCGATGAAACTAAAACCTTACATAGAAAGAACTACTACGATATGACACGGAAGGTAGGTGAAATAAAATGCAATGGGACGAACAGAAATGATACATTTATTATATATGTCGGTAGTATCTGTTCGCGAAAGAACAGTTACCGTTGATGACCATGCAGCTTTGCTAGAATGAAATGATCTAGCTGCAAACAGGCGTTGATACACTTCATTGGGGACAAGTTGAAAATGTGTGCCCCAACCGGGACTCGAACCCGGGATCTCCTGCATACATGGCAGACGCTCTGTCCATCTTTTTTTTTTTTTTTTTTCATTATGTTCGTTGTTGATCGTTGGGATTGCTCGTTGCGGATATCACATGACATCCATTATAGTTCGTTTTGTTGATCCTTCCACTCAGTTTTTTATTACAGAGACCAACCAGCTCTCTGACCGAACACGCTGAGCTACCGTGCCGGCAAACATTCCCACATGTCCACACCACTACAGTCGTCATACGCCTAATAGATGTTTGCCGATCATACTCATTACTCGTGGCAGATTGATCTACCAAGCCCCGTACGAGTTCGGGCGTAGCGTGTGCGTTCGCACAAGAAGGTCAATGGCCGGGAAGCCATATTTTAACTATATATGACGGTAGTACCTGTTCGCGAAAGAACAGTTACTGTTGATGACCATGCAGCTTTGCGGTGCACACATTTTCAACATGCCCCCAATTAAGTATATCAGCTCCTGTTTGCAGCTAGGGTGTCCATTTAATTATCATTTGATACATTTATTCTTTAACAATAATAACACTGGAGACACTGTGATTCATGATGGTCCCCTAGACATTACAGAAAGTGCGACATAATTCTTAATATGGTGTGTGGTCACCATGGAAGGACTGCATGCATGCTCATACGGCGAGAAGTGGGAATACGTAATGCACACAGGAACATTGACGAACTGGGTCGTTGCGGTGGACCTAGTATTATGGTGTGGGGAGGCATAATGTTGTGTGTATGGAGTGACCTCCAAATCTTTGAACACGGTACAATCAGTGGTTAACGCTAATGTGACACTGTACTCCTTCCCCACGTGCGTCTTTTCAGGGATGCCTTCGGCCCCGAATTCATTTTGACGGATGAGAATGCGCAGCCGCATCGAAGAGCGGAGGCGGAGGACTTCTCGGAACAAGAGGATATTCGGCGAATGGTCCGGTCTGCCCGTCTCCTAAACTTAGATCTTATCGAGCACGTGTGGGATGCAGTTTGGATACGTACTGCTGCACGTACAGACGCACCAACGACCGTCCAGCAGGTGTCTACCACACAGGGGGAGGGATGGGATGCCCAACCACGAGAACAACTTACCAACATTGTGGCCAGCATGGGAGCACGTCGAAGAGCATGCACAGCCGTCCGTGTTGATCACACTCACAATTAAAAACCATGTCCTGTCTTTTGTAACGTCGAGGAAGCCCCACTGTTGAACTACTGCCAGAAAATGTCAGCCAATCAGCGATGGGCACGTGGAGGTCCGTCCGATAAACGAATGTGCTTCGGTACGCCTAGCAATGTGATTTTGTAGCTATTGCCGTACAGCTTATTATTGTAGTAAATTATTGGCGTTATGGTACTTCTAGTGTAGTTGATTTAGTAGTAAAGCTTTATGCAGTAAACGTCAGAAACACGCAGCGCTATAAGTAACCAGCCGTAGATAGGAATCTACAGTTTGTCTGCCTTTGACTGTTCGGGTGAAACAGCTGATTTAATTAGCAAATGTACTATTTAGCGTAACAGGTGTTAGATGACACAAATTAGTTTAAATGCAGAAACTGAAATTCAAAAATTACTCGAGAAAACTAAGGGTTTTCCAATGTGAAATATTCCAAGGCACAACTTGGTCATGTATCTAGGAACAAATATTCGACTCAAATTTAAAGGCATTGCAATCAGGAAAATCGTGCCAACACTCTATTTAGTTGAATATCTGTTACATTTTTCTCTGCTTGAAGGGATTCTGAGTTCGAATATAATAAATTTCCTTCAGATAGAAAAGCTCCTATCTACAAATCAGCGTAGATTTACGAAGCATCGCTCGTTCTAAGCACAGCTTGCCATTTTCTCACGTGACATCTTGCAAACCATGAATGAAGAGCAACAGACAGTTTGCATATACCTTGATTTCCGGAAAGCGTTGGACACGTAGACCCACTGCAGACTGATGCGAAGATTCGGGCGCACGGCTTATGTTCCAAGAGATGTGAGTGGTTCAAAGACTTCTGAAGCAGCAGGACCCAGTACGTTGCCGTCGATGGTGAGTGCACTTCAGAGACAAGGCTATCGTCAGGAGTGTCCCAGGGAAGTGTGGTATGAATGACCTTATTCGCTAAATACGAAAATGACCTGACGGACAGGGTGCGCAGCAATTTACGGCTGTTAGCTGAAGATGTTGTAGTGTATGGGAAAGTGCCGTCGTTGAGTGACTATAGAGTGTAGAAAGTGGAATAGGAAGAATTTACAGGAGATGTGGCGAAAGGCAGATTGCTCTAAGTGTAGAATAACGTAATTTAATGCGGACGAGTAGGAACAATACTCCTGTAACGTTCCAATACAGCCTTAGGAGGGTGCTGCTAGACACAGTCACATCGGTTAAATATCTCGGCGTAACGTTGCAAAGTGATACGAAATGAGACGAGTGCGTAAGGACGGTAGTAGGGAAGGCGAACGCCAGACTTCGATTTACTGTGAGAATTTTGTGAAAGTATAAACCAGCCGTAAAGGAGTGCGGTCCATTCTTGAGTATTGTTCGAGTGTTTGGCATGCTCACCAGGCGGGATTTGACGACGACATCGAAGCAGCTCATAGGCGTGCTGCCAAATTTGTTACCGGTAGTTTCGATCAGGGCGCAAGTATTACAGAGATGCTTTATGAACTCAAATGGGAATCTATGGAGGGAAGATGATGCTCTTTTCGCAATGCACTGCTGCGGAAATTTAGAGATTCGGCGTTTGGGGCCGACTGCCGAACGATTCTACTGCCGCCAATGTACATTTCACGTACAGATCACTGCAATAAGATTCGAGAAATAAGGGCTCGTTCTATTTACCAGAGGAACAGAAAAAGGAATGATTACTGGTGGCATGTGGTACCGACTGGCATGCACCGTGCGCTGGCTTGTGGAGTATGTTGTAAATGTTGATTTAGCTGTAGATTTACAACGAACATTTATTCACTAAAATCTTTTTGCGAATGATTCGTCATGTATCGCAGTTTATTAAATCATATTTCATACAATTGTTTTCACCACATTTAATGCAGTGTAGTGAACCATAAATATCTTTTGACTGACAGATGAGAATAAAATTTTTCGTTATACCACATTACAAAGGCTTTTTATAATGAATAATAAATATTCTCATTTCACGTTTAGAACAAAGAACGTAGCATCTGTTTACAATGTGGCTGCGATTTTCTCGTAGGCGCTTTTTAAAAAGGGCGAGTTGTCCGGCGTTGCGAAGTTTCGCTTCAAATGAAAAACGGAAATGAGATGACTGTATGGCAATATTGGCCGGAAGACGCCGTCTGAGGGTGTTCACGCGCTTTGTGTAAGTCTCTCTATCTGACTCCACTTCGAGGACTTGCCCGTCTTTGTGATGAAGACGAGATTAAATGTTTTTTGAGACATCAGTCTTCCAACTGTTTTGATGCGGCCGGTCACGGATCCCCCTTTTGAGTTAACCTCATCTCAGAGTAGCACATTCTCCCTACGTCCTCAGTTATTTAGTTATTCCAATCTTCGTCTTCTCTACAGTTTTTACCCTATACAGCTCCCTATAGTACCCTGGCATCTCAACATAATTTCCGTCATCCTGTCCCTTCTTCTCGTCAGTGTTTCCCGATGTTCCTTTCTCCCCTATTCTGTGCAGAACTTCCTCAATCCTTATCTTACCGGCGCGTCTAATTTTCAACATTCTTATCTAGTGCATCTTAAACGCTTGGATTCTCTTCTGTTCCGTTTTTCCCAAAGTCCATGATTCACTGTCATGCAGAGCTGTGCGCCAATCACACACTCTCGGAAATTTCTTCCTCAAATTAAAACCGTTGTTTGACATTAGCAGACTTATCTTCGACTATGCTGCTCTGTTTTTCATCTCCTCCTTGCTTCGTCCGTCATGAATGATTTTGCGTCCAAAGTAGCATAGTAGTTACCTCGGGATTAACAGTTTTGATGTTAAGTTTCTCGCTACTCTCGTCTCCCCTGCTCTCATTTATTTTGTGTTTTTACGATTTACTTTCAATACAACTTCTGTGCCGGCCGCACCGGCCGAGAGGTTCTAGGCGCTTCAGTCTGCAAGCGCGAGACCGCTGCGGTGGCAGGTTCGAATCCTGAATCGGGCTTGGATGTGGGTGATGTCCTTAGGTTAGTTAGGTTTAAGTAATTCTAAGTTCTAGGGGACTGATGACCTCAGATTTTAAGTCCCATAGTGCTCAGAGCCATTTGAAAAAATTTTGTACCCATTAGACTGTTTATTCCATTCAACAGATCCTGTAATTCTTCTTAACCTTCGCTGAGGGTATCAATGTCATCAGCAAATTTATCATTGATATCCTTTCACTCAGAATTTTAATATCATTCCTAAATCTTTCTTTTATTTCCATCATTCCTTCTTCGACTTGTAGATTTAAAATTACTGGTGAAAGACTGCATCCCTGTGTTACACCCTTCCTAGTCCGAGTAGTTCGTTCTTGGTCTTCCAGTCTTATTGTTTCCTGTTGCTTCTTGTACAAATTTTATATAAACGCTTTTTCTACAGCTTACTCTTATTTCTCTCAAAATTCCTAAGATCTTGCACCATTTTTCATTGTAGAACGCTTTTTCTAGGTCGACAAAATCAGCGTGTCTTGATTTTCTTCAGTTTTGCTTCCAGTTTCAAGCGCAAAGTCGAAACATTTTTTTTTTCTTTGGTGCCGTTACCTTTGCTAAAGTCGAACTTACCATCATCTAACAGTTCCTCAATGTTCTGTTCCATTCTTCTGTATATCAGTCATTCAGTATCTTGGATGTATCAGCTGTTAAGATGATTGTGCTATAATTCTCGCACTTATCATTCTGTGTGAATGATTCTTTTCAAAAGGTCGGATGGTACGTCCTCAGTCTCATAGATTTAAACATAAATTTCAATAGTCGTTTGGTGGCCACATCCCCAATGGTTTATAAATTCCGATGGAATGTTATCTTCTGCTACTGCCTTATTTAGCCTCATATCTTCCAGAGCTGTTTTAAATTCCAGTATTGGATCGCGTATGTCTTCCATGTCGACTCTGATTTCTTCTTTCAGACAGTTCTCCCCCTCATAGACGACTTCAATGCACTCTTTCCACACGTCCGCTCTCTAATCTGCATTTAAAAATGGAATTGTCGTTGAACTCTTAATTTTAGTACCCTCGCTGTTAATTTCACCGAAGGCTATTTTGACTTTTCTGTATACTGAGTCAGTCCTCCGATGGTCATTTCTTTTTCGATTTCTTCGCAGCTTTCCTGCAGCCATTTGGCAGTGGCTGTCCTGCACTTCTTGTTTATTTCATTCCCAAGGGGTTTATGTTCCTGGATTCCTGTCTCTTTCTGAACGTATTTGTACTGCCTTCTTTAGTGGATCAATTGAAGTACTTCTTCTGTTATCCAGAGTTTATTCGCAGTTACCTTCTTTGACTCTATGTTTGTGTGTCCAACATCTTTGACTGCCGTTTTTAGAATTGTCCTCTCCTCTTCAGCTGAACTGCCAACTCTGATATTCCTTTTCGCAGTACCCAGATCCTTAGCTAACTGCAAACGCGTCTCGTCATTCCTCAGTACCTCGGTATTCCATTTCCTTCCATAATCTCACCAACTTCAATCGATTCTTCATCATTACTAAATTATAATGTGAATCTGTATCTGCGGAGTACGTTTTCACAATCCAACATCTGATTCAATACATACTTAATTGATTAGTATAACACAAAAGGTGATAAAAATCGAAACTTTGTTCTGACAGTTCCCGTAAACTCTACGTAAAACAAATAAAAACATATTTTCATGATACATTGAAACATAAATACTGTAAATATATTAAAATATTGAGAATACGAAAATTTTTGTGTCGTTACTGAGGTGAAAGACACAACAATGACACCAGCACTAATCTGTAACACTGCATTCTCAGAATGACGTAAGAGAAAAAAAACCTAAGTTCACTTTTTAAAACTATTAACGTTTAGTTACTGTTTAACGAAGAAAGAAAAATGGGTTCATCATGCAGTTCGATAGTAATGTGAAGAATGGTTATATTTTTGTTTACATTTAACGCGCAACATTTCAACAAAGTATCAAATCCATGATACCCTCGGCATAGAAAGAATTATGTGTAATGTATCCATGTGTTCCTGTAATTATAGAGCGATTCAAAATGAATATAACAATTACAGACGGCTGCAACAATTTAATGCATAGTGAATCATCAGTAAGAATCACAGATAATATGAAAAAAGTTTAGAATTTTGATCGTTGTGCAAGCGCAGTGAATCTGAAGCCGGTGCTTGCGTTGTGACTCGTTAAGTGAGAATGTAGACCATAGATTACATAGATTGCGCATGATATCATTATAGCGAAACCACTAAGTCACGTGACTCGAGGCTAAAAGCTGAGATTCTGTGACAGCATGCGCGGCCCTTTACGTATTTGAAGGCAACGTCTGGAATACATTCCCAACGGTATCGATCGGCCATTTTCTTTCTTTCTGGAGTATAGATCAGTTTACCTTATTCATAATATTTTCAGTTACGGTTTCTTTATTACTACGAAGTGATCTCGTGCAGCGTTTGGTGTCACTGAAAGATACGTAAAAGGAAGCAATATTTCTTTCTTTTAACAAAGAAAATATTTGTGAATAATTATTCTGAAGCTAAGTCAGTATATTAGCACGCTAAACCAAAGGGGTGGTATCGCGACCAAACAGATGCGAATGCACTTCTATTTCAGGGTATTTATTTGCGTCTAACTGTATAGTGTATATATATGTTGAAAAATACAGCGAAAATTTATAAAATATTAATTGCAACGTGTTTTTCTCCTATTCAGTTGTTTTTACGCAGTCTCTAACTGATTACAGGTTCCCTGAAGATTAAGTACAAATTAATGTTTGGACCCTTGCTTTGAAAAGCTAGAATTTTAAACTGATTCAGCTGGTATCGTAAGGAAACTGAAACCAGATGTTGTAGCATAATTTTTCGATTTTCTTCCGGCCACTTAGCACTGACTTATAGAAATGTGCAAGAAGCGTCACCTACTTTTGAAAATGATGTGTAAGTTGCGTTTTATTTGTACTGTTATCGATATGACAGCAGAGAAAGTTGTTATGCACAAGTTTCAATCAGTTAAACATGTAATCAATACAAACTGATTTCTTTTTTTGATCTATACTTCTATACACAGACAAGTCCTAGTTTCAAGTAGTTACCAAAATTCTCGAAAAATTCTTGGTCGATTTACTTCATATTTTTACACGTTACTCAAATAAATGTTACACTTTTTTTTAATGTGGACTGTTGTACTACAAATTTTCACTCTATATTCTAATAAACGTTCTGGTGGACAAAGGCTATATATTTTTTTAAATACATACGGTATATGAATATATACAGAATGGTACTTATCAACGTTTAAAAACCCCCGAAGACAAATAATTTAATGTAAGGCACATGGGGTTACAAATGTCGGGAAATACCCCAAATGATGAGAAATGTTGAAGATGTGACGTCACCAGATGGTGTACCTCACCGCACGTGCACCAGTTGGGCCTGGACGTGAATGGACGATTGAGCGACGCAATACTTGCACTCGAAAAAACAGTGCAAATTACGGATTCCTTTCGTAAATGTGATCTGTTGTAGAATTTACAAAGTTATTGTCCTCGCTATAATCAAGTAAAAGCTATTCTTAATTTTTTGTTTCTTTACTTTTATTGCTTCTTTTTTTGTATACAGACATTATTTAGTGAATGAAACGTAGGTCATTTACTGGTAACGACACAAATCGGAAGCTTATCCTCATTTACTTGTGCCGTAATACCATAGGTTCCTGTTGTACTGTACTTTGCAATGAATCAAAGGAGACCGCGAGACAGGTAAATAAAATAATAAATCTTATCTCAACGTAAACACACAACTGTTTAACACATAGAAAACATATTGCCTCCCAGACGCAAGACTCGAACCCTGAGCCCCAAGGGCTAAAGTCAGGCAAGTGGGCCCAGAGCCACACTACGGGACCATGTGACTTGGACTGGGATGGTCGCTCGCGACAGACCGATGAGCTCAACCGCTGCACGTACGGTGCGGTTCGTCATGCAGCGACTTCCAACATTTGTCATCCACTTTTGAGGTAATTCCCGACATTTTCGAACACACGTGTCTTGTATTAAAGTAACTGCATGAGCGTCATCTACATCACTTCGGGGATACCTACCGAGTGATTTTTTTCACC
The DNA here is from genome assembly GCF_021461385.2 of Schistocerca piceifrons. NCBI lineage: Eukaryota > Metazoa > Arthropoda > Insecta > Orthoptera > Acrididae > Schistocerca > Schistocerca piceifrons. The sequence continues at coordinate 306,115,933 of NC_060143.1, forward strand.
GTGTACAAACTCCAGGGATTGATCGATGAGAGGATACGAAAAAAAGGACTAATGGACGCATGTCCGGAAAATCACGGTTTCCATGGTAAAGACCATTTGTTTAATCATACTTTGTCACAGAGACTGTGGTCCAGTACCCGCTGCACCATGCGGCCACAGTCGCAATACGTGTTGAAAATGGTTTCCATGTGCCTCAATGCATACGTGCACGCGCCGTATCATGTTCTGTCCCATACGTTCACATCGGCCAGGCTGCATCCGAACAGTGTCAAAGGCAGCATGAATACGCTACCCCAGTGTTTCCACATTTGGAATTGGTTCCGCATACGCGATTCTTTTAAGATGGCTCAATAACCAGAAATCGCACGTGTTGAGATCCGATAAACGAGCAGGCCATGCAAATTGACCCCTTCATCCGATGTATCGACCAGGGAAGACACGATTGAGATGTGTGCGGGCTTTAACGGCGAAGTGGGATGGAGCACCATCATGTGGCAGCCATACAACCCTTCGAATCATCAATGGCACTTCCTCCAGCAGGGGAGGCAAAGTCGCCGATAGTTCCGGCCTGTTAAGCGACGTGGAGGAAAGACTGGCCCCAAAATATGGTCACCAATTATCCCGGCCGACACAGTCCGGCTTCACTGATGCTGATGGGGCTGTCACCACACTATGAGGGTTCTGCATACCATCCCAAAGATGACTGTTGTGAAAGTTGAAGACACCACTCCGCGTAAAGGTGGCCCCATCTGTGAATAGGATGGATGACACGAATCCCGGAATCGTAGTTGCCTGGTGAAGAAACCAGTGACAAAATTGCTCCCGCTGCTATCGCTAGTAAGCCCTGCACAGGCAGTAAGTGATAAGGGTAGTAACAATTGTCAAGGAGACTGACCCACAGGATCGTCTTGCTTACCCTGTACTGGCGGGGCAACTTCCTGGTGCTGACACGGCGGTCGTCTTCCACAGCGTTAATCAGATTTTCCTCCAAGTCTGGTGTCCGAACATTTCGGGTATGCCCTTCATGATTTCCTACTTCCTGAAGCGACCCTGTCTCAGACAAACGGCGAAACGTCGTTGCAAACATTGAATGCTGGTTATTGTTGGCGGGGATAGGTCTCCTGATACAACCTTGCTGCCCGCCGCCTGTTGCAATTTATGTTTTCATAAGTAAACACCATGTGGGCAGGCTCTCGATTCGAATACAGAACCATTGTGTACAACGCTGTATCACATCCACTACAAGGTGTGTCAGCAACAGAAGTGAGTAGGACACAACATTGCCAATTACTGTGGCAGGAGAGGGTGCTAGGGCATGACTTACGAGAAGCAGTTCCACCCTCTAGGAGGAAACCATGCATACTTTAACTGTGGCTGCATGGTACAACGCATATCAGACAGCACTCTCTGTAACAAAATATGATTGAATAAATGCCCTGTAGCATAGAAACCATGAATTTACGGACATTAGAAATCTCATTGATCCATTCCCGGTTCGCGCGGCTCCCCCCGTCGGGGGTTCGAGTCCTCTCTCGGGCATGGGTATGTGTTGTCCTTAGCGTCGGTTAGTTTAAGGGAAACCTAGGGACCGATGATCTCAGCAGTTTGGTCTCATAGAACCTTACCACCAATTTCCAATTTTTTGATCAATTCCTAGAGTTTGTACACGGTGGAAAAATTCACCCCATACACTTCTAAATGAAGGCAAGCTGAAGTTTAATGTTGTTATCAAAAATCTGGAAAAGTTCTTGGTGTATATTCTTTCAATTTATGTATCACACTGTAAGAAGCGTTTGGACGTACTTAGAACACATAATTTTTAAGTATATATCGTATACTAAAGTGTATAAATACCTTACATTGTCGGCTGGAGAAGTATGAATTAATACAATGTAAAGAAAGCTTCTGATATGAAGCTTCTTATTGCGCTGACCGCCTGTATGTACACTGGATGCCTGCTTTCGAAAGAACTAAGCTGCTATCTTGAGATCTGCAAGGTTGCAAATATTACAAAAATATTTACACTGTAGTAGCTGTAATCGTGAAATAACGATTTTACTTGAGTACTTTTACATACCCAGAGAGTACAGGTTTTGAAATCAGGTTGTGCGATAAACCGACTAATGCGCTGGGCACTGCATCAAATCTACGGTAACTATATGGCCCACCGCCATATGTGCCTGCCTCTAGCTAAATCTACACAAAACTGTACTCTGGGATGGACAACGCCCTTACGTTTTGTTAAAATATTGATGATAATTTTATTGTTTATCGTAATATTGGAATGTAGTCATATATGGTGAGTTACTAGTTCTGTACCTGCCATTTTTCTCACTTGTAATTCGTTATATCCCAGTGTACTTAATCTGTGTAGTGTCATATAAAGCCAGCAACCGTCGCAGTAACTGTCTGTATACTATTATAACACAACATCTCGCTAATCACACTGTTACCTAGGCGTCGAGTGACGTCGCAGTCGTCGGTGAACAAAATTTATACCAGTTAAAAATTATTTTCCCTTATTTCCTTGCTCTAGATATCTTATCATTGTCACTACATTAGAAAATGTATATGTGCCCATTCATTGTGAAATATGTAAGTTTGCACCTTCAATTAGCAACCTACGCCTCGTAGTATGACATGTCCTTCCGATTTCCATTGCTGTAGTGTGCCAAGATGCTATTACCTTTATTCCATCGCTTGTACATAGGTGTATACATTATTAGTAAACAATTATGTAAAACGGCATGGTAATTGAAAATTTCAACATGATGTGATACGAAAAGTAAAATACATGATGTTACAATTAAAAGCAGGTATTCTGCCATACTCCTATTAAATGAACGATTCCCATCTGGCATCTACATTGTTTCTCAGTTACGTCATTCATTTAGCCTGTAAAAATGTTTAATATTAACTGCATTGTTAGAAATAATTTTTTCGGTCTTAAATATTGAAGAAACTTTTGTAGCTAGTGCAGTTTCCATTTTATATGACTGACATTGTACTACTTTCCATTTTAAATGGTTCAGTTTCTATTGCCTCATATACTGTTACATGTACATTTTTTAAAAACCTAGAAATTATTATTCATAAGACTGCTGCCATCTGCTGGAACTCTTCTGCATTACTCCGTTAGACTGTTCGGTGTTCAGCAATACGTACGAGGCAGCCAACTCAGACACGTGTGCCACTTTTTGATGTGCCACACTTGTATGACTCTGTCTTGCCGTAAGGACACAGCTGCATTTCGTAATGTTCTACTCTTTTTTATTATGGGGTAAAGTTATCTTGGGCATCTACTGGAATTTGTATATTTGCTGTAGTAAGTGAAGGTAATATTTTTGTATTTCAAATTCAAAATCCATTACAATGTAACGTATACAAACGTGCGATTTATCGCACAGCATTATTTAGTATCCTGTACTCTGTGGTTACGTCAAAAAAACTTACGTAAAATCGTTTTTTCTTTTTTTTAAATTACAGCTACTACACTGTACATATTTTTGTAATCGTGCAGGTGTGCAGATGGCAGCTTAATCCTGTCTAAACTAGTAATCCAGTGTGCACACACGCGGTCAAGACAATGAAAAAATTGTATAAGAAGCTATCTTTACATATAAGAATACTAGTGGAAAAGGCTGTTAGCAAAAATCTCGAAAAGTTCTTCACCAGTTTACTTCAAATTTTTACACAATAATTTAAAACCGTTCGGACGGACATATACTATATGTTTCTGATACGTGTGGTGTATAAACATCTACAGTAAAGTACTGTGTAAAGGGGGTAAGTTGCTGGCAAAAATCTCGAAAAGTTATTGACCGATGTACTTCAGATTTTTGTTCGATTCTCCAACAACATTTGGACACACATAGATTATATCCTTTTCTGTATATGTAATGTATAAAATTATGTATCCTATAAAGAGGAATGTTGTTAACAAAAATCTCGAAGTTTGTTGACTGAATTGTTTCAAATTTTTAGACTATACTCTAATAAAAGTTTGGACGGACATAGGTTGTATATTTCTTTATTATAAAAATATATAAAAATATCGCGTTAGTAAACAACTCGAAAAGTTCATGACCAGTTTACTTCGAATTTTTACACAATACTCTAATAAAGATTCAGAAGGACGAGGACTGAGTATATATTATAAAGGGAAAACACTGTCAGCAAAGATCTCGAAAAGTTCTTGATCTAGTTACTTCAAACTTGTACATAGTACTCTAAAAACATTTGGATGGACAGAGGCTATATATTTTTTAAACAACACTGCACAGTTTTTCTATTGCTGTGAAAATGTGTGGTTTTTCTTTCTGTCTCGCAGTCGGTTTTAACTACGATATCAGGGGATGTAAACTATTAGACAAATTGTTTCTTCTACATATAATCTTCCTCATAGTGTATACACAAAATTTGCATACACAGCAGCGTGTTGTTTCGTTTTATTCCTCGCAATCGGTTTTAACAGAAAACAGGAAAGTTGAATTTATGGCTTATCGCTTTATGATTAGAATACTACTACGAAATCTAAATCGTCCGAAACTCTGTAATCCTATCCACCCACAGATTAAAACCACGTAAAAGACTGTCGTTGAAGCTATTACCATCACAGATCCAACAGCTGGAGAGGTCTCTCTCATACACTGTATTCCAATGATTCCAACCCATTGACCAATTCTTTTTAAGCGACTTGAATTTCCAGTCAAGGTTTCCTTTCCAACACCAATAAACAAGGCTCAGTGTTAGAGAAAGGGAGTGGAGGAGGTGGACAGAGAGGAGGAATCAAATAATATAGATTGGGGGAAGGAGGAAATGGACAGAGAGAGGGGGAGAGGAGAAGAAGTAGGGGAGAGAGAAGAAGTAGGGGGTAATGGACAGAGAAAGAGAGGAGAAGATGGACAAAGAAAGGGTGAGAGAGGTGGAGATTGACGGGACTGTCCAATAAAGAATGATCATAATTTCTTATAGTCATAATTTCTAGCGCCAAAATTTAATCTTACGATATTCTGTTAACTTAATGTGCAACAAACACGACGTAGTAGTTTCATTGTTGGGATTCCTGGTTCCCGCCTGTGAGAGGCAGGCCCACCGCTGCAATGGAGGTAACATGCGAGGAACAATATGTGGCTTCGTCATTCTGCTTTCGTCTCAACAAATCTTCAGCTGAGGCCTATACAATGTTACAGGAGGCCTATGGAGAGTCTGTTCATCCCTATAGCACAGTTGGAAGGTGCTTTAAAATGTTTAAAGAGGAGAGACAATCAATTTTAAAGGAAGGTGGATCCAGTTCTCCAGTTACTGCTCTTACGGAAGAACACCTAGACACTGCTGCTGTCATTGCGAGAGAGGATCGACGAATTACCTTAAGATCACTTTGTGAAATACTGAACATTTACACTGGGTGCCACCCACACGTTGATGACAGAAAAATTACACATGACACGTGTTTGAGCACGATGGGTTCCAAGACTGTTGATTCCCGAACAAAAGGACATTCACGTGCAGGTCTGCATGCACTTAAAGTTGATGTTAGAGGAAGTCCGGAGTTTCTTTCAAATTTAACCACTGCTGATGAAACTTGGCTACATCATTTTGATCCTGAGTGCAAACAGCAAAGCTCAGTGTGGAAATCTCCTTCATCAGCAACCCCCAAAGAAGCAAAAGTGGTTGCTTCTGCTGGGAAAGTTATGGTTATCTGATTCTTTGATATTCATGGAATGGTTTATCAGCGTGTTGTACTTGCACATACATCAGTAACTGAACAATACTACAGGGATGTCGTGAAAACAAGTCAAGTCCATATCAGTCGCAAAATACCACATTTCCGTGAAGCAGGCTGGATGCTGCACCACGATACTGCGCGGCCGCATATTGCCAACGTTGATGCTGAATATCTTGCAAAAATCAACGTGAATTGCATCCCTCACCCTCCCTACAGCCTGGATTTAGCCCCATGTGCCTTTTTTCTATTCCCTAACATGAAGAAACGCCTCTGTGGGAGGTATTATCAATCATCAGAAGCAGTGGTGAAGGCTGCAGAGGCTATTTTGGAGGACCTCTAACAAAATGGTATCCAGCATATATATGAAGACTGGCAGATACGCTGGGACAGGTGCATCGCATTCATGCGAGACTACTTTGAGAAAGACCATCAAAATTATGAAGATGAGTAAAGGTATGTTGTCAAAAAAATTATAATCATTTCTCACTCAACAGGCCTTGTATTTAGCAATTGCGAAGCATAGCCTAGATCTTTAGTTATTTTATAAATGGATAATAAAACATTTTGCACCTGTTGTTGTGGAATCGTCATGAAACTAATGCTGCCTGCAAAACTTATTTTGTCCTCTACACCTGTGAAAGCGGTGACCTAAAAGACTGACGAAGCAACAAAAAAACAAGTATTCACTAAAGAACTGTAATTCTGTCGCTTATAAACAGAACTGTCAATATGCTTCACCTGGTCATATGTAAAAACAATAACCATGGCATAATAATAGGAACTTCGGAAAAATTAGGTTAACTGTACTACTGTATGTGTAATAGTAATTCTACAATTCTTTCAGTTGTTAAAATAAATGTTTGATTTCATACATATATGGGAAAAAAATGTCATTGTCAGATCCACATCACGTAGCACATAATGACAGAAACTCGGCTTTCTGCCCCGATTCACGTGACTTAGATGTCGGTTTCAAACCTCAACACGGCAAAGATAGGGGCGTGCGCGGTCTATTTTATCTATGGTCTATGATTGAGAAATTGTTATAAGTGAATATGGTATTCCGCGTGCTAGAATTTAACAGCTGTCGTTCTGTGACCACAATGCAGAGAAGCTTTCGTCAGCGATACAGCCGTGTACCTCCAAATGTCATCGACATTTCCGGACGACATCGACAGTTTGAAAAAAAAGGATATGTTCATTGTCTCATTTTTAGCCGTCAACTTTCCACCAAAGTGGCAAGGTTAACAGGAACAGCATTCGAATATGTGGTACAGAAAAGCCTTAGTGAGTAACTAAACATCAGCGCCGGTCAACAGAAGTTAATGCGTTATGCGCCCTGTCAGCAAAAAACATTACGGAGTCTATTTCTCTTTAGTGAGCTGTTTCGACAAACATTAAGATGCTTCAGCTACGGCTGTCACCACAGCATGATACTGTTCCAGCGTATTACATCGGTGAGCAAGATGAAGGATCGTACATTTTTAAACCAACATCTTCTAATCCATTTGATGGGTCGTACGGAACACGAAGACGCTGTGTTTTGCTCTTGGCCACCTTGATCTTCACATCTTATTCCAATGGATTTCTTTTTATAGAGTTATGTGAAATAACTTGAGTATGAGTATCTCATTTTCCGAACACAATTCCAGAACTTCAAATGCGCATTTCGAATGCACTCTCGTCGGTGACTCCACATATTCTTCAGAATGTATGGTATGGAATGAATTATCGCATAGATTACGTCCGTGTGACGAAGTGTGCTCATACAGAACATTTATAATGTACATAAAAGGACTGAACTCTGTTTATATTCTTTGGTATTCTTATTAATGTATCATTGTGCGCTAAATACAAGGGCGTCCACAAAAGTAATGCCTCCGAAATTTTTATGTGAAAACTCTTTAAAGCCTTTTAAATAAAACAAACCTCATTAACGTTCTACATATTTATTACACATGTCTACATATTTTATCTCAACGTAGTCACTGTGGCCATGAACACATTTCTTCCAATGTACCAGTTTGTTGTTACTGTCACTGTAGAATGTCTGACTTTGTTGACGGAGTCACAGCCTCAGCCCTACTTCCATCGTTTCATCACTACTAAAGTGAAGTCCGCCGGCCCGGCTAGCTGCACGGTCAAACGCGCTGCTTCCCGAGCGGGAAGGCGTGTCGGCCCCCGGCACGAATCCGCCCTGCGGATTAGTGTCGTGTGCCAGCCAGCCTGTGGATGGTTTTAAGGCAGTTTCCCATCCACCTCGGCGAATTAGGGCTGGTTCCCCTCATTCCGCCTCAGTTACACTCTGTCGGCAATTGCTGCGCAAACACTGTCTCCACGTACGCGTGCACCGTAATTACTCTACCACACAAACATTTGGGATTACACTCGTCTTGTATGATACGTGCCCCGAGGGGGGGGGGGGGGGTCCACGGGGGGGGCCGAACTGCACAATAACCTTGGGTTCACTGTGGGGCGGCAGTGGGGTGGGTGGACTGCTGTGGCCTGTTGTTGGGTTGTGGACCACTTTGGGTTACGGCGGGACGAAGCCTCTCCATCGTTTCTAGGTCCCCGGTTCAACACACAATACACAAAGTGAAGTTGACAAAGGTGTTCTTTAAGATCTGAAAACAGATGAAAATCGGATGGGGCCAATACGGGACTGTATGGAGGGTGACAGATGACGGTGCACCCAAGGCGGCAGATTGTTGCAACTCTCGTGTGTGGTCTGTCATATTCATGATGAAGGCAAGGGTGCTTCATGTGTGGACGAACTCTTCGAATTCGTCCTTTCAGTTTTCTGAGCACGGACATAGTTACGTTACACAATATCATCTTACACGCTACTATTCGAAGCCCTTTAGCGGCAGAAGATTGCAACTTGCGTCAGCGAAGCGGGAAAATCTACCGATTAACATGCATGGCACGTAATGCTGCAACCGATATTGGGAACACACTAAAAAGTTAATTTGCAGTGCAACTTTGTAGCTATAGCTGTTTGTTATTAACGCATTTATTATTGATTGCACTATGTTTTATATTCTGTGACAATGGCGTGCCGCAGCTAGGTACTGCTGCGCCAAACATCAGTCGCAAATAAAAGGGCTGTCCAGAAAGTAAGTTACGATCGGTCGCGAAATGGAAACGACTATGAAAATCCGATAAAGCTTTGCAAAGATGTGTTGGGCAGTGTCTCTAGTATGACTCTAGGTAGAATTATATCGCTCTATTCATTCCTGAGCTCTTAGTGAGCGCTTAAAGATGTTATAGAAAATAGTGTCTCCCGCCAAGTAAGAGGGCCTGGTGAGAATTTTCCCTGAAGCTATGCAACCAACATTACATAACTGTCGTGCGGTTTCTTCTTCAAGACAATTCTCAGCCTCATTCTGCAGGGGCAATGAATATGTTCCTGCATCGTTTCAATTGGAAATGTTTGCTTACCCACAATACAGCACGTAATTGTCACCCACTGAGTTTCATCTCTGCTCAAACGAACCGCTGGCTATGAAGACAACATTTTGGCACAGACAACGAGCTTTAGGCCAGCGTAGAGAATTGGCGGAAAGCACTGGCGGCTGCCTTATATGATGAGGGTATTGGAAAGTTGGTACAACGCTTCGACGAATGTTTGAGTCAGAACGGCGACTACGTAGAGAAGTAGCTGAAAGGTGTAGCTAACTGTTACAAATGAAACATTTCTGATTTTCACTGTGATTTTCATTTCGCGATCAATCGTAACTTACTTTCTGGACGGCCCTCGTACTAGCCCAGTTTAACTGTAGATTAAATAGTCAATCTAAGTTTGCTTTGCGATATATAATAAGAAAAAAAAGACGAAGGAAAACTAAATTAGACTATCATACGTAAAGAACCTGTGCGGGCAGCCTCACGCATTAACAAGCCGCTTTCAGGGTTCGGGAGTATCACCATCCCCGTATCGAATACGTCTGGTGGATTAATGACGAGAACCGGTGTGCCAGCCAGCGTGGATGCGGTTTTAGGTGGTTTCCCACATCCGACCAGGCGAATACTGGGCTGGTTTCCATCTCCCGCCTCAGCTTCACTATACGCGAACATTCGCACACTTTTACATAGGATATAACACTCGACGCAGACAGTTGGATTCCATCCCCGTAGAGTGGTGATAAGGAGGGTGAGGGCGGGGGAAGTGGTGCTGACAAAGAGCAACCGCCTACTCTCTGCTACAAACACTGCAAAATCCTAAAATTATCACGGTGATCCGGTACAAATACAGGATAAAAATCAGGAAAAAAGAGACGCGACGATCACACATAAAAATATGTAAAAAAACCTATCTGAAAATGGGAAATAATTACTGAAATGCGTCACAATGTGCGAAATCACCGCACAGAGTACAGTTTCTGTAACTCTGTCCAGCTGTACAACGGGATATTCCTTTCAAAATGACCACGATACGGTCCGCCCATGACGCCTGGCACCTGACCCAGTTCCTAGGAACACACGCAGGCGAAGGTAAACATAATTACACACGGCGACACTGGCTTGTTTCCCTTCTGCATAATTGTCTGTGTGATTACCAAGGGAGAGAAGTCGAGTCCACAACTACTGTTTCTGATTTGCTGATCTGTCAGCAATCTCCTCTTCTCAACTGGGACACGTATTTCCTACCCACGCTCATCAGCGCCTTAGGCAAATGTAAGGTTAGTCCTTAGCTTCTGGGAAAATGTGTTAATAACTTTATCCGATAAATGAAAATTTTTGTCCAGTTGTAAAAACTTATGTTACTAGGTCTACAACTTTGCTTCCGGCGTTTTTTCTCAAAGTTCAGGGCTTTATTGTGAAAAACGTACAAAAAAATTCTGATTCATAGTACTTCCCATCGTTGGCCACTATTTCCTCCCATCTTTCGGATAGCATACGAATCCCGTGGCGGAAGAACTGGGCGTCTTTTGTGGGGATCTACGAATCGATTCAATTTTGCACTTGTTCATGTGATGGGAAGTGCTGGTCAGCCAGACTATATGCCACTGATCGAAAAAGGTGGCACTCAGACAGAGTATGGTTAATATGGCAGGAGGGATAGGTCTTCTCATTTCAGCGTTTCCATGTATATTTTGACGGCTTTTGCGACATGGGGTAGAGCACTGACCTGCTGCAAAATTACCTTTACGTGTCTACCGCTGTATTGTGGCCGTTTGTGTTTCAGTTCTGGGCTCGAACGCAACGCTTTCGATAATGATGTCCTGTGACTGTCTTCGTCTGTTTCAGAAGCTACGAAAACGTTCTGTCTTCCACCGCCATGCCGGTCTTCGACATCAAAATCACTGTTCTTAAGGCGTTGAAAACATTCTCTGCACGTTCTTCCACTAATAGTTCCCTCACCATTGGTCTTACCCAGCATTTTAAGAGCCACAACCGCAGATTATTTCACGTTAAAGCAGAAAATTAAAACTTCCCGCAAATGGCGAGAAATGGGAACGTAAGTTGACGTACTTAATCGAGAATAACCTTACGATGCAATCACAAATCGACTAATATATTTACGGCATTATGTTTACAGATGCCTAAGCTTATTGTATTACACCTATGACCAACCACCTGAACCCCCCTTGCCGCTACTGCCGTCTATTGCAAAACGGAGGAAGCAAAGTTGTAGAACTAATAATATATTCCATATTTACGATAATACGTATGTGTCTATGAAAGAGACTATTATTGTAATCGATTATTTCAGTAAACATGACTCCAAATACTAAATTTCGCCACTGAAAAAGGTAATCATTTCTGTTTAGCTAATAACAAGTGGGATAGTGTTCCAAGTTCTTTGGATATGCCAAATTGGTTCCATATGACACCAGAGTCTTAAAAACAACATCTATTTGCACATAACAAGTCTGTGGAACGCTACCAGGCCGTATTATGGTAAGGGAACTAGAGTGGTTTTCTCTCTTCTTTTCCAGAGGACCATGTGTCAATTTCAGTTTTTCATATTCTCTTATTTCTCTTGTATATTTTCTACCTTAGCTGGCCATTGTGCCCGAGCGGTTCTAGGCGCTTCACTCCGGAACCGCTCTGCTGCTACGATCGCAGGTTCGAATCCTGCCTTGGCATGGATGTGTGTGATGTCCTTAGGTTAGTTAGGTTTAAGTGGTGCTAAGTCTAGGGGACTGATGACCTCAGATGTTAAGTCCCACAGTGCTCAGAGCCATTTGAACCATTTTTTATACCTGCTCTCTATTCCATTCTTTTATGGTATCCTCCATCTGTAACAATCCATTTTAAACTGTTCCTGGCTGTTGTGGTTTCTTCCTTGATATGATTTTTTTACAAATATTTCTTGATCTCGTGAATCCAGTATGTAGCTGACTTCTTCGGCCAAAGATATTTGAGGATTCATTTATTTAATCTGTCGTCGTCATTCTTTACAAATGACCGTATAATATGTTCCTCTTCCTTACTGTTTCTGTTACATTTTCTGCATTCTGAAATACAGGGTGGCTAAACTTTTCGCTACTTGCTACGGCTCCCTTAAAAAACGAGCGATCCTACGGCAATGAAACTTTTTGAAAACATCTGTAAGAACATGGCGAAGAAATAACGAATAAACTATTGAAAGAAACAACATTTTAATTTTCACATAAGAGGATAACATTTCCTAATTGCGCATCATGTTTTGTTCCAGGTTATAAACGTCACGCAGCGCATTCACGACAACCTCGAACCGCACTAGAGCTACCGCTGACAACTGTTCACAGCAGTTTTCGAACTGTGGACCACGGAATGTTCAGCTGTCGTGACACAGCTCGTGCACTGTTTGAAGATCGTACACTGCGTCCAGGATGTTCAGCCATGCCAACAGCAACTGCTTCAACAATTGGCGGCGCAATTCGGGTCGGTCTCTCACAGGAGCATTTTCAAAATCGCTAGTTAATTCGAACTTCATAATCATGTTCTTCAATCCCGGTGCGGTAATAGGACCTCTCCTTATTCCTTTATGCGTCGATACTCGCGAAGAGCGTCAGTGCTATTGCTGTTGTCTTTGATAAAACACGCTTGCGAGTAAAGCCCTGCTCACCTTTTCCGGCGCTGGACCCAAACCTTCTGCGGCCAGAAAAATAGGACCTACGCCTCCCCAGCCCTTAAAGATCCGCCTGGGACACAGGACCCAAACCTCCTGTGCTCAGAGTATGAGCCGCTTCAACACTACTCTTGGCCTGGAAGCAGCAGCACCCCTGCCGCTAGTGAAGTCCTACAGCTGCAATGGACTGCCCCATGATCGCTGGTACTTTTGGGGACAGAATCTCACAAACCCGCATTGATAACGCGAATCCAGGCTACCGAGATCCTGCCACTGGCGTGATATTGCGGGGTTATTCAGTCACAGAGTGCTTTGAAACATTTTTCGAGAGTGTCATACTCGGCCATGATGTGTACTACCCACATGTCTGTGTCGCACTTATTCGGGGTACAGTTTCATCCCTTTTCCGAAATATACTGCTGATAAACATGGTTATCTTAATGTATATAGTCTGTATGAGAAGGATATATATTGCTTCACATGATAATTTCTGGCTAGCGATATAAATTATCTGAAATATGCACAGCGAACAAGTAAATATGAATGAGAAAAAACTCTGTACAAGACAATTTAGTCATGCGTGTCTGAAAAGTTTCGCGAAGAGAGAGTATCTACAAATCAGTGTCCTACAATCAGAATCTATACCCTTTCGTTGTATACACCGACTTCGAGTGTCTCCTAGCTCCTATGGCCCATTGTGAAGGCGACCCCTCTGCCTCCCATTCTGCCTTCATAGAGCAGCACACACAGTATCACATATCAAATGTTCAAATGTGTGTGAAATCTTATGAGACTTTGCTAAGGTCATCAGTCCCTAAGCTTACACACTACTTAACCTAAATTATCCTAAGGACAAACACACACACCAATGCCCGAGGGAGGACTCGAACCTCCGCCGGGACCAGCCGCACAGTCCATTACTGCAGCGCCCAAGACCGCTCGGCTAATCCCGCGCGGCGTATCACACACGTATCGAGTGTTATAATTGTGAGTCTTTAGTTGCAAAAAATTCGAACGTTACGTTGGAGACAATTCCGCGAGATGGTTGCTCTCCGAGTTCGAAAAACTTGCATGGGAAGTTGATAGGATTTATCCCAACTTGCGTGATGAGGCAGTTGAGTGTCATATTTGTGGGCTGACGCTGGTTTGAGGAACGGTACCTCCACGTACAGACCATTGTCATTTAACGGAAAGTTCCGCAGCACAGCTCAAAATGTACGCAACTTGAAGTACCAATTGCCATGGCAGATACCCGTCTTCTTCCACAAATCCAACGGGTATGATGCCCACTGTCTCGTTCAACACTTTTGTGATTTTGGGTTGAAAGGTGATGAGGTCAGTGGCTCCTTATACCGTTGAAAAGTACATTTGATTGTCCAAGAGAATCAGGACAACAGCCGGCCGGAGGGACCGAGCGGTTCTAGGCTACAACCGCTACGGTCGCAGGTTCGAATCCTGCCTCGGGCATTGCTGTGTGTGATGTCCTTAGGTTAGTTAGGTTTAAGTAGTTCTAAGGTAAAGGGGACTGATGACCTCAGATGTTAAGTCCCATAGTGCTCAGAGCCATTTGAACCATCAGGACAAGAATATCGCTCTGATTCCTGGATACACTTCGCTTCGTGCACGTGTCTCTTCAGAAAGTTGGTGAGATGATGCGGAATTCGTGGCAAGATTTCCCACTGCATGCACAGGTACGCCAAGGTAATTAACCAGCGAATGAGTGAGTAGGATGATACGCCACCTGACTCTTTAACTTGCACCCTTCACGTTAATGTAAACAACCTTTATATGTACACTGTGCAACAAAGTCTATCATTTGCAGGCTTCCGTCAAACTGAAGGAAAAGATCCATTATCTGGTTGAGAATTCTAGTGAGGAATATGTCGTACCGGTAGAAGTGACATATGCCACCCATTTGCACGACGAACACAGCGATTTGCCCCTATTTCCAGAGCGCCCAGTTCCGCGAAATGGTTCCATTCCAAAGCTGTTCACAACGCAGGGGATCCATCAACGTTATATTCTACACTACAGAAGCCTCCAGCAATGTCCCTGGTTGGCGTGGTACTTGTTTACATCACTTTCGGAATCTCCTTGAAACAGCATTGCTGGTTGAAGGAGTACATTATTGTTTTACGAAACAGTTACACAGATGTTCCTATAAGTAGTCAACTAAGATGACATTATAGGTCTTCCACAGAGTAGAGCTGTCATCTCTGTTGACTACTTGTAGGTAAAAATGTTAAAATGTGTGTGAATTCCTAAGGGACCAAACTGCTAAGGTCATCAGTCCCTGGACTTACACACTGCTTAAATTAACTTAAACTAACTTGTGCTAAGAACAACACACACACCCATGAACGAGGGAGCACTCGAACCGCCGGCGGGAGGGGCTGTGCAATCCGTGACATGGCGCCTCAAACCACGTGGCCACTCAGCATGACACTTGTGTGCATGCAGTTACGTGTTTATGTGTGTGTGTGTGTGTGTGTGTGTGTGTGTGTGTATTTGTGTTTGCGCGTGTTTCTTCTTCTGCTGCAGCTAATTCTAGTCCTTGTGTCCCATATACAGCGTGAATGCAATTAAAATTGCGCTAGTTAGGCCAGTATAGATGGAAAATTATGTACCGTGTGGGTACTTAAATTTCTAGGAATGATGTTCAGACTGTGCGCTTCAAGATTTGCGTTGTTAGTAGTGTTAGTGTGATGAATTGCCACTATGTGCAGGTACTGGTATGGCCACATAGGTTAGAAAAAGAAACATCAGCTGGCATTGCAGTTGCTGACAGTCAGCATGGGTCTGGACAAGTTGAACATGTTCAAGTGGCTCTGAGCACTATGGGACTTAACTTCTGAGGTCATCAGTCCCCTAGAACTTAGGACTACTTAAACCTAACTAACCTAAGGACATCACATACATCCATTCCCGAGGCAGGATTCGAACCTGCGGTCGTAGCGGTCGTGCGGCTCCAGACTGTAGCGCCTAGAACCGCTCGGCCACACCGGCCGGCGGTGAGCAGGTCTTCGTAAGTATGCCGCGCGGGATTAGCCGAGCGGTCAAACGCGCTGCAGTCATGGACTGTGCGGCTGGTCCCGGCAGAGGTTCGAATCCTCCCTCGGGCATGGGTGTGTGTGTTTGTCCTTAGGATAATTTAGGTTAAGTAGTGTGTAAGCTTAGGGACTGATGACCTTAGCAGTTAAGTCCCATACGATTTCACACACACACTCTTCGTGAGTATAAGCACATTAAAGGATTACACAGAGCTCCTTATTCCACATTGGGGTTAAAGAACGTGAATCAGAAGACCAAATTAACTGGTGATTTGGCATTTGCTCCTGGGTAGATCAAAGGCGAATTTGTGAAGTAGCTCCTGTTGCCACGCTTGAGAATGCTGAACGCAATGTATGAACTTCAAGTAGTTCACGACCTGTGTCACAACAGCTAAAAATTAAAAGACCACCATTCTAAATGTGTTGCGAAAATTTGTGATACGGTATCTCCAGTTTGATTCCAGGTTGTTAAGGATGCACTAAGCAACGTTAGTAACCTGAAACGTAAACATGGTGTGCAGTTAGAAAATGTTAATCGCTAATGTGGAAATTGAAATACACACATCAAAAACTTTTGCATTACCTCAGTTCACAGAGCTCCTGAATACAGACATTGAATGTGGATATTGTATCACAGACCCTGTTCCTTTGACTGTTCAGAGATGTCACTAAACACGCCCAAACATATAAACAACCATGCACAAGCAGCGCCTATTACATGGAGGGGTTCCGACAGCTGATCGATTCCCCCAAGGGGGCCCACAACTCTTTTGTGAATACGTGCGTAGCGAGCACGGGACCCCGAGCTTATGTGGCCCTCCTTCTTTTCCGGGCTGCATACCTTCCTTTTCCGCATCCTTCCCCATCCCCCATCTTCGCCCCCCCCCTCACCTCTGCCTCTTTCCTTCCCTTTCTCCCCCTCTGGGAATATGTTTTGTGCCTACGTCCGGAGACGGACGCTCGAAATTGTAACATATTCTTCGCTTTCTCTGCTAGCAAGTCTTCATCCTTCCTTTGTCCTTCTCTTTTCCTTACCCCTTCTTTACCCTTTTCTCCGCTGCGACGTTTGAGACCTCTCTTCTTTCCTTTTCCTTTGTTTTTTCCCTTTCTCTTTTTTCCTCCCTGTGTGTGTCTGAAGGCCGACCCATGCATTTCCATGCATATCCGGTGATGGGGTAACGCGTAATTCCCCACCCCAGGTAGACAGGTAGGACACATACGTATCCCCTGGTAACGGCCAAGCCCAGGGAGGGGTGATTACCCGAGCTGATACCTTCTGAATATGCTGATTGGTCCCTCCGTCCGTTTCTCGGGAGGTGTGACCTGAGGCGTGAACAATCACCTGAGGGGGGAGAGCCCTCAGAGAGGGCCCCCATAAGGAAAGAGTGCGCCATCAGAGACGCCGTAATCATGGGGGATACTTTCGCAATGGTTTCCTCATCTTCTAGTACGTCTGCTCACAAGCGTAAGTTCA
This sequence comes from Schistocerca piceifrons, assembly GCF_021461385.2. NCBI lineage: Eukaryota > Metazoa > Arthropoda > Insecta > Orthoptera > Acrididae > Schistocerca > Schistocerca piceifrons. The sequence continues at coordinate 306,133,245 of NC_060143.1, forward strand.
ATGAGTCTCAGCCACAGACAGTCCATCCATCGTTGCCACAGTTCCTTGTTGTTTCTCGGTCTGACGAAGGTCGCGACTTCTCCACGGTCAACCCTTTCATTATTCAGAAAGATGTCAACGCAATTGCAGGTCCTGTAAAGTCTTGTTCCAGATTACGAAATGGCACCTTGTTGTTAGAAACAGTCAATGCCCTCCAGGCACAAAAATTGCTGCATACTTCACTGCTACACACCTTCCCTGTCTGGGTGGAAGCGCACCGCACTTTAAATTCATCACGTGGGGTCGTTTATACACGCTCCCTCGACGGATTGTCCGACGAGGAAATTCAACACTACCTGTCTGACCAGGGCGTAACGGCTGTTCATAGAGTCATGAAAAGGGTTGACAAGAAACATAATTCCAACCCATACTGTCTTCTTGACATTTGACAGAGTTCAACTCCCATCGAAAATCAAAGCGGGCTATAAGATAATTTCCGTTCTCCCTTACATCCCCAACCCTACACGTTGCTATCGGTGTCAGCGGTTCAATCAGACCAGCCAGTCCTGTTCCAATCCGGCCAAATGTGTTACATGTGGCAAGGATGCCCATGAGGGTGCTTGTCCACCTCCGTCCCCTCGCTGCATCAACTGTATGGGTGACCACGCTGCTTCCTCTCGAGATTGCCCCATTTTTAAAGACGAAAAGCTCATTCAGGAAATCAGAGTGAAGGAAAAGGTGTCGACCTTCCTGCTCGAAAATTATTCGCCAGTCGAAAGCCTACTGTACCTCAGACAGGAAGATACAGCTCTGTCCTTGCCTCTCCTCGGCCAACAAAGGAGGCGGCCATGCAGACATGTGATCTCACCTTTAGTGCCACGATCGTCAGATCGGCCAGCGCAAAGATCGCTCGTTCAACCTCCCCACTTTCGCCTGCTCACTCTATGGCTCACCCTTCATCGGGTTCTGCAAAATCTCGAGCCCAAAAGTCAGACACCAAGACTTCGAAAAAAGAGCATACTCATGAAGATTTTTTACGTACCCCAACTTTACAACCATCGGTTCCTCCTTCATCTAAACATCATGTTTCCAAGAAGGCTAATAAGAAACCTGGTTCCTCTCCTTCTCCGCCAAGCCATGTCTCATCTACAGCACCACCTGGTGGTAACCACCCTCGGCCGTCTTCTGTGTCGCCGAGGCGCACTGCTGGCGGCCGATCAACCGGCCGATCGCTGGTGGCAGGAGCTGCTCCTGAACAACCTATGGATCAGGATCTTCTGCCTTTGGCTGAATGCCGTTCCATGCTGTCGGTCGCAAGCTCTGAGCAGTTGTTGAGTTGACAGCAACCTTCATCACATTCCTCCATTTTCTGCTCACCCTATGTCCATTAGCCACTGGAATATCCGCGGCATTCGAGCCAATCGGGATGAATTATCGATCCTCTTACGATCCTACTCGCTGGTCATCTTCTATCTTCAGGAAACAAAGCTGTGTCCCCACGACCGCTTTGTTCTCCCCCATTTTCAGTCCATCCGATTTGATCTCCCCTCTGTTGAAGGCACTCCAGCGCATGGAGGACTTATGATTCTTCTCCATGATACTCTCCATTATCACCCAGTCGCCATAAACAATTCCTTCCAAGCTGTCGCTGTCCGTCTTTCCCTTTCGGGATACACCTTCCCTCTTTGTACTGTATACATTCCATCGTCCACAGCAATGGCACGGGCTGATCTCCTTCATCTTCTTGGTCAGCTTCCACCCCCTATTTGTTGGTTGGGGACTTCAATCCCCACCACCCGCTTTGGGGATCTCCACATCCTTGTCCGCGTGGCTCACTATTGATAGACGTCTTCCACCAAGCGGATCTTGTTTGCCTCAACACTGGGGACCCTACATTTTTGTCTGCCTCCGCGACAAATTTCTCTCATTTGGACCTTTCGGTCGGTACTGTTCCGCTAGCTCGGCGCTTCGAATGGTTCGCCCTTGATGATACACACTCGAGTGACCACTTTCCATGTGTCCTTAGACTGCAGCCTCAACTGCCATACACGCCCCCGCGACGCTGGAAGTTTGCCCAAGCCGATTGGACACTTTTTTCGTCTCTGGCGACATTCAATGACCTTCACTTTCCTAGCGTCGACGATGAGGTCACACATATTACAGACGTTGTTCTTACAGCTGCGGAACGTTCAATACCACGCACGTCTGAATTGCCCCGGCGCCCCCCAGTTTCTTGGTGGAACGAGGCATGCCGTGACGCAATACGTGAGCGGCGACGTGCTCTTCGCGTTTTCCGCCACCATCCTACTTTGGCCAACTGTATCCGCTATAAGCAGTTCCGTGCGCGATGCCGTCGCGTCATCCGCGATAGCAAGAAGGCAAGCTGGAACTTCTTTACTAGCTCATTTAACACCTTCACTCCCTCCTCGGAAGTTTGGAGTCGGATTCGACGGTTATCTGGCGTGCCTAGTTTCTCCCCAGTCTCTGAGCTCACTGTCGCGCATGATACGTTAGTGGACCCCGTCGCAATTTCTAACTCATTGGGTCACCACTTTGCTGAGATTTCGAGCTCTTCAAATTACCCACCAGCGTTTCTCCCGAAGAAACGTGCAGCGGAAGCGCAACCTCTTGCTTTCTCCTGTCAAAATCGCGAAAGCTATAATACTGTTTTCTCCTAGCGGGAACTCCAACATGCACTCTCTTCTTCTCGCTCCTCCGCCCCAGGACCGGATGGTATCCACAACCAAATGTTGCTGCATTTATCAACCCATAGTCTGCGTTACCTCCTTCGCCTTTATAATCGAATTTCGACCGACAGTACTTTTCCCAGACGATGGCGGAAAGCTATCATCGTTCCTGTTCCGAAACCTGGAAAGGACAAACATCTCCCCTCTAGCTATCGCCCCATTTCTCTCACGAGTAGTGTATGTAAGGTTTTGGAGCGTATGGTGAATTGCCGTTTAGCTTGGTGGCTGGAGTCCCGCAGTCTTTTAACACCTGCCCAATGCGGTTTCCGAAAGCATCGTTCTGCAGTTGACCATCTTGTTGCTCTCTCCACTTATATTATGAACAATTTTCTCCGGAAACACCAAACAGTAGCAATATTTTTTGATCTGGAGAGAGCATACAATACCTGTTGGAGGACAGGCATCCTCCGCACACTGTTCTCTTGGGGCTTTCGAGGTCGGCTGCCCCATTTTCTTCGCGAATTTATGGCAGAGCGCACATTTAGAGTGCGGGTGAACACTACTCTCTCCCGTACTTTCTCCCAAGAAAACGGGGTACCCCAGGGCTCCGTGCTAAGTGTTGTACTGTTTGCCATTGCCATAAATCCAATTGTGGACTGTCTCCCTCCCGATGTCTCAGGCTCCCTCCTTCTGGACGATTTTGCGATCTACTACAGCTCTCAATGGACCAGCCTTCTTGAACGACGTCTTCAAGGATGTCTCGATCGCCTCAGCTCTTGGAGCATCGAAACTGGCTTCCGCTTTTCTCCCAGTAAGACCGTTTGTGTTAATTTTTGGCGTCGTAAGGAGTTTCTTCCGCCTTCCTTACATCTAGGACCTGTCATCGTTCCGTTTTCGGACGTCGCTAAATTCTTGGGTCTTATGTTTGATAGAAAACTGTGCTGGTCCTCCCAAGTTTCCTATCTTTCGGCTCGCTGTCTGCGATCCCTCAACACCCTCCGTGCCCTGAATGGTACCTCCTGGGGAGCGCACCGAGTGGTCCTTTTCCGCCTCTATCGCGCCTTAGTGCGCTCTAAATTGGACTATGGAAGCACAGTTTACTCCTCTGCTCGGCCGTCTATTCTTCGGCGTCTCGACTCTATCCACCACCGTGGATTAGGCTTAGTGTCTGGAGCTTTTTACACCAGCCCTGTGGAAAGCCTTTATGCTGAGACTGCTGAACCTCCGCTGTCCAATCGGCGAGCATTCCTTCTGAGTCGTTATGCTAGCCATCTGTCTTCCATGCCTGCTAATCCGGCCCATGACATTTTTTTCGACGCCTCCTTGGATTTAGGGTATGCAGGCCGCCCTTCCTCCCTACTACCACCGGGAGTCCGCTTCCGTCAACTGCTCCATTCTCTTTCCTTCCGCTTTCCTAAAACCTTTTTGACAACTTGGGGTACAGCACCGCCTTGGCTCCGTCCCCGGACCTGCCTGCTCCGTGACCTTTGTCAATTTCCCAAGGATGGTACCCCTTCACTTGTTTATCTTCGGGCATTTGCTGCTCTATGTGCACAAATAAGGAAGCCACATTTATTTACACTGATGGCTCGAAAACATCGTTAGGTGTAGGGAGTGCCTATATTGTTGGCGACACCCCAAATCGATTTCGGCTTCCCGACCAGTGTTCGGTTTATACTGCGGAGCTTTACGCTGTTCCCCAGGCTGTCCAATACATCCGTCGCCATCGGCGGATACAGTATGTTATCTGTTCAGATTCTCTCAGCTCTCTCCTCAGTCTCCAAGCTCTGTACCCTGTCCACCCTCTGGTCCACCGGATTGAGGACTGCCTCCACTTGCTCCACTTGGGGGGCGCCTCTGTGGCGTTCCTCTGGATCCCAGGACACGTTGGTATCTGTGGAAATGAGGCGGCCGATATAGCGGCCAAGGCTGCAGTCTCTCTTCTTCAGCCAGCTATTCGCACGATTCCTTTCGCCGATCTACGGAGTGTTTTATGTCGTCGTGTTACTCTTTTATGGCACGCACATTGGTCGACACTTCCCAATAATAAATTGCGGGACGTGAAAGCTCTTCCCTGTGCTTGGACCTCTTCCTCCCGAACGCGTCGTCGGGAGGAGGTAATTTTAACTAGACTCCGGATAGGGCACTGTCTTTTTAGCCATCGACATCTTTTAAGTGGTGATCCTCCCCCACTCTGTCCCCACTGCTCTCAGCTGTGGACGGTAAGACACCTTTTACTTGAGTGCCCCTATTTTACTCCGTTACGCGTCCGTCTACAGCTGTCGCCTGATATATCTTCCATTTTAGCAGACGACACGCGCTCAGCCGATCGCGTTCTCGAGTTTATTAGTGCCAGTGAGATGACGTCAGTCATTTGAAGCTCTTTTTGGGGACAACAACCTCCCTCTATAGTGGTTTTTTAAGCTTTCCTTCTATTTTTAGTTTCTCCAATTTTTTGAGTTTCGTTCCCATTTCTGCCTTTTCCTAAGTCACAGACTGGGCGCTAATGACCGTAGCAGTTGTGCGCCCTAAAACCATAACAACAAAAAAAAAAGCTGATCGGTTCCAGTCATTCCAGCAAGAAGGACGTACACCGCTCAAAACCGCGGTTCGATCGCGTCCGCATTGTTATTTTGTGCCAGGAAGGGATCTCAACAAGGGAAGTGTCCAGGCGTCTCGGAGTGAACCAAAGCGATTTCTTTCGGACATGAAGGAGAAACAGAGAGGCAGGAACAGACGATGACATGCCACTCTCAGGCCGCCCAAGGGCTACTACTGCAGTGAATGACTACTACCTATGGATTATGGCTCGGAGGAACCCTGACAGCAACGCCACCATGTTGAATAATGCTTTTTGTGCAACCACAGTATGTCGTGTTACGACTCAAACTGTGCGCAATAGGCTGCATGATGCGCAACGTCACTCCCGACGTCCACGGCGAGGTTCATCTTTGCAACCATGACACCATGCAGCGCCGTACAGATGGGCCCAACAACATGCCGAATGGACCGCTCAGGATTGGCATCAGGCATCACGTTCTCTTCACCGATGAGTGTCGCATATGCCTTCAACCACACAATCGACGGAGACGTGCTTCAAGGCAACCCAGTCAGACTGAACGCCTTAGATACACTGTCCACCGAGTGCAGTAAGGTAGAGGTTCCCTGCTGTTTCGGGATGAGGCCGACGTACGCCAATTGTAGACATGGAAAACGCCCTAAAGGCTGTACAATACGTGAATGCCATCATCCGACCGATAGTGCAACCATATTGGAAGAATATTGGCGAGACATTCGTCTTCATCGACTACAATTTGCGCCCACATCGTGCACATCTTGTGAATGACGTCCTTCAGGATAACGACATCGCTCGACTAGAGTGTCCAGCATGGTCTCTAGACATGAACCCTATCGAACAAGCCTACAATAGATTGAAAAGGGCTGTTTATGGACGACGTGACCCACCAACCACTCTCAGGGATCTACGCCGAATAGCCGTTGAGGAGTGGGACAATCTGGACCAACAGTGAGTGCCTTGATGAGCTTGTGGATAGTATGCCACGACGAATACAGGCGTGCATCAATGCAAGAGGACGTGCTACTGGGTATTAGAGGTACCAGTGTGTACAGCAATCAGGACCATCACCTTTGAAGGTCTCACTGTATGGTGGTAGAACATGCAATGTTTGCTTTTCATGAGCAATAAAAAAGGGCGGAAATGATGTTTATGTTGATCTCTGTTCCAATTTTCTGTACAGGTTCCAGAACGCTCAGAACCGATGTGATGTAATACTTTTTTTAAGTGTGTATATTCTTCCAATGGTTCATTCGTTATTTCTCTTCTCTATGTTCTTACAAATGTTTCCAGAAAGTTTCATTGTTCTACAATCACTCGATATTCATGAGTGCTCTCTCAAGTAGCGAAAGTATACTTATTACCACCTCGTAATCATACATTGTATAAAAGAGGAACAAGTGTGTACAGAAACAAAATGGAAATGACAGCATTTAAGTTCCTCTCCTCTGTGCTAGCTTTAGTGTAAATAAATGTATCTGATGGTCATAAGGCATCAGAAGAAACAACTTTACGAATAGAACTAGAGCGACGTAAGAATTTCCTTCTTAACTTCGAATGTCACGGCCAGTAACCTTGCACCAATGTGCTTTCTGATAAATAAATAAAGAACAGAAGTAACTATTATGCACTAAACTTCACAACAAATATTCTATTACCTAATGATTCAATAAGGTGTCAAGTTGTCATCGTTCAATGTGTTTTGTGTGGGGGAAATGTTGATCTAATGCTTAACTGAAAATACTGATAATTTAAATTTATTATATCTTTTAAATAAATAAAGTTACAAAGTTGATATTTACAACTTTTGTCATTTTAATGATGCGCTTCTATATGATATGTCGATCGTTAATATCGACCAAAACGTTCAGATTTTAGCATTCAGGTCTTTGTTACAAAACTTGTGAATTTCACTTTAACAGTAAATGCTAAACCATTATAGATATGATCAGTATTCAAGTTTTATTGGGATCAGCATGAAAATTTATGGAGGATGCCAGATTAAAATTACTGTGGCTTGATTCCCTGCATTACTACAGAATTAAATAATTTACATAAATGTTCCCCTTTATGGCCGATCTTAGGTCCGCCATATTTAAGACTGCTATGTGTCCTCGGCCACAAACGGCTTCTACTGGGTTTCCCTATGACGTAGGTTCTCGTCTGTCTCACTCGCATACTACAGCGCTTAGGCGTCAATAGACAATAGACACCTGTGTATTACCCATCTCGTGGTGAATCTGCGCCCTTTGTGGCATTTGGTCCTGGACGACAGGGTTCGTTTCACAATTTCTGCAGGCTGACTCTTTCGGCCATATACTTAAATGAGAGTGCAATGTTCGTTAACTCACAAACGTTTGTTTGTATTTCCAATGTCGTTTTCCAACACAGCTAGAAAATGGCTTCAGTGTACGGATGAAAGCCAAAACCAACGTGGAGTAAACTGAAGAGCGTTTTAGCGACTGTTCATGAATTCAGTAGGCATTTATGGAGCAGCAACGGTGAAAACATGGAGAAGCTAAGTAACAGCTATTTCGACAGCGTTGTCTACGTTATCAGTGTACGGAAATTGATATTAACTACACACTAAGCAGCAAAATTAGGCGATCACTTCATTCTTCGAAATGCCGTAACCGTCTCCCATTCCCATGCACAAGTTGGAAATTTGGCTAAAAGGAGCGTACAACCCCCCTCTGTAATGTTGCAAAAGCGTGGCGCACTACGACGTCACCCTCGGGCTCAGCGACGCTTCAAACAGGAAGATGTCGACAAATGCGAAGAATGGCCACGGCTCAGAAGTTCATGTGACCTGTAAGACGGGTTAATGATGTCACATTGGCATCAAATTTCACCACAAGTCTACCCAACACCACCGGCGGCGTGTCACACAATGGGAAGGTTGTCACAATCCCACCTTTGTTTTACCGACTCTGCAATGTAGTCAGAACCGCAACATCCAGCGTTCAGATGACGCGGTTTTCTTGTGGGGTGATATAAAGGGCGTCAATGAAACCACCACTTCCCTTGGGGTGTCGATTCCCACACATTTTGCTGTCGAAAACGACAGTCTGTAGTGTGGTGGGCAACAGGACGACGTTTTTGCGGAGTTCGACTCTGCTGCTATGCTCTGGGCGTTTCCACCCTTCTCTAACGACAATGTAAGTTGCAATTCCACTGCGCGTGATACAACCCGTTTGGAGTGTACTACGACGACAATTTTTGCTCTGGTATACAAAGTGGAACAACTAGCGACCATTTAAAACCATTCGACGAAATCAGACCGATGCAGCAGAGGGGTATTATGCTTTTTAAGCCCTTCTGTTTCGCACCCTCCTGTGTTGTAATCAGGGAGGGAGAGGCGGGGGCGATGCTACATTATCATATGCGTGAATAAAGTAGCAAATTGTCCCTTTAAGCCTCCCCAGTTTGGAAATACCTTTGGTGCCACCCACGCGCGTTTGCTGGGCACGTTAAACACGTACCTGTCAGAAACTTTGAAACCGATTTAGCCTCGTGGCTCCTCTAGAGCAGTGTCGAACGTTGTCAAGTACGTCACCCTGTTGCTCATCACACGGCCGACTGTCGTGTTCGGCTGCAAAATGTGTGGGAATCAACACCCCAAGAAAAGGGGTGGTTTCATTGACGCCCTCTACGCCACCCCCTAAGGCTTTTCTTGTCGATCTTGAGTAGTCGTGTATCCGAAATGTTCCTCCCGTCCACCCATAAGAACACCGCGTTATTTCAAACCTGGATGTCGCTGTTCTTACGTCTATTGCAGAGACTGCAAAAGAAGTTGTGGATGGAGTAAGAGGAACTGTGACGACCTTCGTACCGTGTGACACGTCGGCGGTGGCGTTGCAAAGAATTGGTGAAAACTGGTGCCAGTGTGAATCCATTAACCCATCTTAAAACTCACATGAACTTCTGAGATGTGACCTTGTTTCTTACATTTGTCGACGCCTTGCAGCTTGAAGGGTCACTGAGCCCGAGGATGACGTCGCAGGGCATCACGCTTTTTTACCAGAACGGAGGAAGGTTGCAGGCACCTTTGAGCCAAATTTCAAACTCAAAAATGGCTCTGAGCACTATGGGACTCAACATCTGAGGTCATCAGTCCCCTAGAACTTAGAACTACTTAAACCTAACTAACCTAAGGACATCACACACATCCATGCCCGAGGCAGGATTCGAACCTGCGACCGTAGCAGTCACGCGGTTCCGGACTGAAGTGCCTAGAACCGCAAGGCCACCGCGGCCGGCTTTCAAACTCATGCGTTGGAATGGAACACAGTGAAGGAGTGTACCTTTAATTTTGTTACACAGTGTGGAAGTAGTACCTTGAGTAAGAATGACTTGAGCTTGGGCGTAACTTATAGCAAACTGCCTAGAATGTGACGAAATAAGTAAATAAAAAATAACCCGCGCACGAGAATACTATCATTTCCTGCCTAAACAATTTGCACCTTGTGGCTTCCACTACGCCTGTTTTCACGCTGTGAGGATTTGTGGTGGTATTCCTTCGTCTCTGCGTCTATGAGGGCGTTGAGGAGAGATAATCGTGTGCTACGATGGTTCCTGTACCCAGCCCAGAAGCTCCGCTCAGTTCTACATCTACGTCTACGTACATACTCCGCAAGCCACCGTACGGTGCGTGACAGAGGGTACGCTTTACTAATGTCACTCATTTGTCTCCCAGTTCCACTCGCGAATAGAGCGAAGGAAAAGTCACTGTGTATATGCCTCCGTATGAGGCCTAATTTCTATTATCTTATCTTCGTGGTCCACATGCGAAATGCACGATGGCGGCAGTAGAATCTTCCCGCAGTCAGCTTCAAATACCGGTTCTTTAACTTTTCTGTCACGTTCCTCGAAAACATCGTCACCTTCCCTCGCGGGATTCCCATTTGAATTCCCAAAGCTCTTCTGTAATATTTGCACGTTGATTTAAACTGCCAGTAACAAACCTAGCAGACCGCCTTCCAGTTGCTTGGAATTCTTCCTTTAATCAGACCTGGTGGGGTTCATACACACTCGAGCAGCACTCAACAATGGGTCGCACTAGTGTTCTACATACGGTCTCCTTTACAGATGAAAAACACTTTTCTAAAACTCTCCCAATAAACCGAAATACACCATTCACCTTCCTCTCTACAATCCTCATGTGCTCGTTCCATTTCACGTCGGTTTGCAACGTTATGCCTAGATACTTAATCAGCCTGACTGTGTCAAATAGCACGCTACTAATGCTGTATTAGAACATTACTGGATTGTTTTTCGTACTAATCTGCATTAAGTTACATTTCCCCACATTTAGAGCTAACTACCACTCACACACCAACAAAAAAATTTTGTGTGAGTCATCTCATATCCTGCTACAGTCAATCAACGACAACATTTTCCCGTACATCACAGCATCTTCAGAAACAGCCACAGATTGTTGCTCTCCCAGTTCGTCAGGTCATTTATGTATGTAAAGAGTAACTGTGCTCCTATAACAATTCCCTAGAGAACTCCTGACGATACACGTATCTGTGATGAACGCTCCCCGCAAGGGACACGTATTGGGTCCTGTTACTTAACAAGTCTTCTAACCGCACACATATTCTGGAATCTAATCCGCATGCTCGTACCTTTTTTAAAAGTTTGCAGTGGGGCTCCTTGTCTAAAGCTTTTGAGAAATCTAGGAATATAGAACCTGCCTGTTGTCCTTCAACCACAGTTCACATGATATTGTGTGAAAAAATGGCAAGCTGATTTTCGCACGAGAGATTCTTTCCGAATGCGTGCTGGTTTGTGGACAGAAGCTTTTGTGTCTCACGGAAATTTTACTGTATTCGAACTCAGAATATGTTCAAGAATTACTCAGCAAACCGATGTTAAGGATATCGGTCTGTAATTTTTCGGGCCAGTTCTTTTACCCTTCTTATATGCAGGCGTCCACCTGCGCTTTTTTCCAGTGACTAGGGACTTTGCTCTGGGCGAGAGACTCGCGATGAATGCAAGCTAAGTAATGGACTAGTGCGTTTAGTCTTTGTAAAACCGAATTGGGGTTCCACCTGGACCTGACGATTTATTTCCTTCCAACTCTTACTTCTCTACGCTAGGCATGCCCATTACTGTATCCTTCATACGGAAACCTGTGCAATGGTCAAACGACGGTATGATTGTACGATCCCCCTGCGTGAATGGCTTCTTAAACGCGAAACTTATAACTCAGCTATCCTTTTGGTATCTTCTATTACCATACCAGAGTGGTCAACGAGTGACTCTATACAAGTCTGCCGGCCGTGGTGGCCGCGCGGTTAGGTTTAAGTAGTTCTAAGTTTATGGGACTGATGACCTCAGCTGTTGAGTCCCATAGTGCTTAGAGCCATTTGAACCATTTATACAAATCTTCGACCCGCTTAGTGACGTTAGGAAGGACCATAATTTTCTGGAGTTCTCGGCTAGATACTTTGCTAAGGTATGACGATTGTATTTGTATGCTTCGCACACCGATCTTCTTCCGGACCCACAAATCTCTACTAACTTTTGGTGTTGTCATTCGCGCGTTATCTTTTGAACCGAGAGTGTGACAGACTTTTCTTACTCAGCATTTTTCAAATTTTGTTATTGAACCATTGTAATCTTTTCCGTCATTAACCCACTTACTCGCCACGTCACGTACGTCTCCAGGGCGCGATTATTTTGCCCATAATTCTTTTACTTCCATCATACTGTAACTAAATGATTATGATTGTGACCCTTTGGTCATTAATGTGTAGAATTGTGAAACAAGTGATGTACTGGGTCGTGCAAATTTCTTGGAAAAATCGTTGCGGCTTACAGCACTTTTAAATGGCTGTAGCACGGAAACAGTGGCGCTGCTCGAATCGTAATATGTCGGAATGGCCGCACATGAAAGGGTAACATAGATGATAGAGGCCCTTAAATGGGATCACATGAAGAAATGCGACATTGTTTTTGTGTAAGCCTAGCCTATTGCGTAAACTTAGAGCACCGATAAGTCTATTTGACGGTTTTATTGTATTCATCGTATATCTTCCGTAAGCATACTAGGAAAAATATAATATAGATTATAGCATGTACCGCGGAATACAGACAGTTATTTTCTCTTCGCATCATGTATGAAAGGAGTAGGACATGGCCTGGACGCTTGCACTTATTAAGGAAGCCATACAGGCGTTGTGTCTTCTCCTGGGGCAAGCTGACCCGATTTGTTATAACTGGTCCTTGCTGCCGAGTGGTTCTAGGCACTTCAGTCTGGTACCGCGCTGCTGCTACGGTAGCAGGTTCGAATCCTGCCTCTGGCATGGATGTGTTTGATGCCCTTAGGTTAACTAGGTTTAAATAGTTCTAAGTCAAGGGGACTGACGACCTCAGATGTTAAGTCCCATAGTGCTTAGAGCCATTTGAACCATTTGGTCCTTGATATTCCGAACATTGGCACTAGGACGCAGTTGACGTCTGAGCTGATCCCGCACATGTTCTACTGGGGAGAAATCTGGAGATCTTCCTGGCCACGAGAGCCTCAACACTAGGCAGATAATTGATAGAGACGCGAATCATTTGTGAACGAGCATTGTCCTGTTGAAAAATGGCACCACGACGGTGCCGCACGTAAGGTAACATATGAGGACACAAGGTGTCCGTGGCATACTGTTGCGTGTCAGAGTTTCCTCCATCACTACCAGCCGTGGCCTGGATTCATACCCGATGGCTCCCCACGCCGTGACACCAGGAGTAACACCGCTGTAGCTCTCCAAAACTTTGGAATAAGGGGACCTGCCCCTAGTCACCACCATACATGCCCGCGATGGCCGTCTGGGGTTCATCGCTGAAAACAATGCGACGCCGCTTAATGTTTCCCAGTCACTGCACTACTAAAAACGCCGTCGTTTGTGCTGTGGTGGCAACAGCAGCCTTCGCACGGACGGCAATTTCTTAGCGCGGCTGCTGCTAGTTGCCCAAAAATGGTGCTGGATGAGACAGAACGTAGCAGAACGTCCATTACTTGTTCTCGGATGGCAGCCTAGATGTGACGGGTTTCCTATGTGTTTGGTGCTAGTATGACTGTCCTCCCGTTTGGATGTCAGGTGTGGTCGACTTCAACCTTGAAATCGAGTATGTCTACCCTCACGTTCCCACGCGATGCTACATCGGGCCACGGTCACTGCCGAATGTCCCACAAATCGGGATATTTCAAGATTCGAAGAGCCGGCCAAATGAAGACAAACAAAGAGGCCCATTTCAAGCTCTGAGAGGTGTTGATGACGCTGTCTCATACAAGTATGCGCCATCTCCGTGTTCTTCACAGTAATCACTCAACCAACCCCTGACGTGGCTGGCGCTCCTTATATGCGCTGCCAGGTAATAACACTAAACACGAACAACACTAGTGCTCTCTGGTGGCAGTTGCATCGGACAATTTCACCTCTGATCATTTACTTACCCACCGACGGTATGTTTGTGTACGAAGCTACATTGACATCTGATTATGTCTTCCGTGTGCTTCGTTTCTTTGTCAGGCAGGGCTCTCGACTCTGGTGTTGTGATAGTCCTAGCATGTTAAGGAAACACAGAAAGACTAGTACAATTTTATTTCCTTCTGGTGTGAGGAATAGCAGCTATGTTAAATGTACATAAATCTATGGTAATATCTTAACAAAGATTACGAACCCGACAATATCTGATTACATTAGTGGCGAACATCTGAACCACGTCACACTGGTTAAATATTTAGTAGTAATCGTAAGAAGTGATACGAAATGTAAGAACCGTGTAAAACCTGTATAATAGCAGGCGGATAGAGGACTTAGATCTGATGAAAGGGTTCTGGGAATATGCATTCTGTAAAAGAAATCGCATAGAATTGTAGAGTACTACTTCAGCATTTGGAGTATTTATAAAGTAGGCACAACAGCAGGCATCGCAGTATTGGTATGAAATACACTCCACTATGCCTGAGACGTGGCTACATGTAGAATTATGAGTAAGGCTATTCGTTCTAGGAACGTAATAGGGCGATATAGTCCATATGAAACTGTACTAGATATGTTTAGAAAACCCAAATGGGAATCTGTGAAAGACAGCGAGTAGTAATGACAATAATAGTAATGATACTGGATGCACATTGTGTTGCAGTATCGCAGAACATGTAATAGAACGAAAGAATCAAGAAACTTTACTACAAGGATGGAAAGAAAAATAAGCGCCCTCCTCAATAAAAAATGCTTGTTTCGAGACACCACGACTAATTGATTCTGCCGTCCATCCTATAATATACAGTCTTCCTAAAATCCGTAAGGAGAATGTCCCCTTTCGGTTCATTGTCAGCAATATACGTGTTCCGACATCTTACTACCTTGTCGAACTCTATAGTAGGTTGTTGTGAAAACCATATTTAAAAATTTAGCGGACTTCCTAATGGAAATCGCACGGATTGCGTTTTAATGAATTTGGTATTTTAGTGACGTTTGATGTAGTCTCTCTCTACACTCGTGTTCTGCTCACCGAGTTGTTGCCGCTGACTGATGTTACGTCGACAACCAACTTATCAGTTTATTTCACCGTGAGTCAAACTCTACGCGCTACTTGATTGTCAGTTCTTTGAACACACTCACTGCCATAGGGATTCCGTTGTCCCACATTGTCACTAATCTTTTTATGGAGAATGTAACGAAGAGAAAAATACCCTTTAGCATCTGCTTACCAGATTGGTGTAGAACGCTTCAACACGTCGCATGGTATCAGTATTTTGGGGTAATAGTAAGAAGTGATCTGAAATGGGCTGTCATGCAAATATAGTATTAGGAACGGCGAAAGGAGACCTTAGATTTGTCGGAAGAATTCTAGGAAAGTGTTGTGATTTGTAAAATAAATCGAGTACGGGACGTCAGTGCTCTCAGCTGTAGAGTGTTTTTCCATTTTTCGCAGTTTTTATCACACAGGCATAGCAACAGACATCGAATGATTTCAGAAAGGTGCTGCTAGATCGTAACAGGTCGGCGCCGCCCGTTCAAGAAAGTGTAACGGAAATTCTCGGAGAACTTACGTGGGAATTCTTGCAGCAGAGATAATGTATTTCTTGTGGAACCCTAGTGGATCATCATGGCAAATCTTTCTTCGAAGAAGACTGTGCGACCACTAAGCTCCGACATTCTTACACTTCGCGTGGGGACGTGAGAATAATACACTAACGGAAAAAAATCGTAACACAAAGAAAGAGTTCTGCGACATATACGAAAGTTGGTAGGCGTGTTTCTACATCTAAAAGATGGTGTTTATTGAAATTTCGCTCCAGTTGTATAAGAGTGGCGCTGGCAGCGCCACTATGAAGATGCAAACCAGGTGCCGAGTTCGAGTCTCGGTCAGACAAACAGTTTTAATCTATCAGGAAGTTTCACATCAGCGCACACTCCGCTGCATGGTGAAAATCTCATTCAGGTTTGTTTTAAATAGACGCAGTAACGGTCGTGAGCGTTAGTTACCTTTAGATTGAACGTGGTGATTGAATTTTAGTCAAGAATGCCATACTCAACATCTCACTGAGTTTGAACGAGGTCGTGTAATAGGGCTACGAGAAACGGGATGTTCATTCTCCAGTATTGCACAATGACTTGGCAGGAATGTAGCCACGACATATGATTGCTAGCAGTGGTGGTCACGAGAATGTACGGTCACAAGGAGACTGGGCTCCGGACGGCTACACGGTACTACAGAGAGGGCTGAACATCGTGTTCAGCGTATGTCTCTGGCTCATCGTACTGCATCTGCAGCAGCAATGTGAGCAGCAGTTGGCACCACAACGACACAACGAACTTCTACTAATCGGTTACCTCAAGGATAGTTTTGAGCCAGAGGCCCTGTAGCGAGCAATCCACTGACCCTACCACCGCCGTTTGCGACTTAAGTGGTACAAAGCGAAAGCTCATTGGAGGGAAGGGTGGAGGTCAGTTGTGCTTCCCGATGAACGCTGGACCTGCCTCGGTACAAGTGATAGCCTTGCGTCGGTTAAGAGGTCAGTTGAGGACCTGCAACCAACCTGTTTGCGTGCTAGACACATTGTACGTACACCTGGAGTTACCGTGTGGGGTGCGATCGTTTATAAAAGCAGGAGCAATCTGGTGGTTATCCCACGCACCCTGACTGCATTCCAGGGGATGTTTTCCAACAGGATAATGCTGGCTCACGTACTCCTCTTGTAACCCAGCATGCCCTGCAGAGTCGGCATGTTTCCTTGGCCCACTCAATCATCAGATCATCAGGTTTTGTCCCCAATCGAGGACGTATGGAACATCATCGGACGACAACTCCAGCGTCATCCACGAACAGCATTAATTGCCCCTGTATTGACCGAACAGGTGCAATTGGCATGGAATTGCATCCCACAAACTGACATCCGGCGATGTACAACAGAATGCATGCGCGTCTGCATACTTGCATTCAACATTCTCGCAATTACTCTAGTTATAAATGTACCAGCATTTCACATTTGCATTGGTTTATCTCTTGGTTACATTAACCTGTGATATTGCTGTGTTAATCAGTTAAATATGATAGTTAGGCCAAAATATTCCCGAAATTTCATTAATCTACATTAATTATGTTTTGGTGTTGCGATTATTTCGGTCAGTATATACGAGGAACGAGCAAGAAGTTTCCCTTTGAGAGCGTTGCTGCAGCATATATTAAACGTAGCGCAACTCCGATGCGGGTATACGAGCACCAACAAGTAGGCTAAGGATCAGTGTGGCACTTCTGTCTTACCGACGTGCGTGCGGTAAATGCGGGAACTTGAACTTCGGCGGCTCCGCCGAAGGACTAACACCGATAGACAAAAATGGTTCAAATGGATCTGAGCACTATGGGACTTAACATCTTAGGTCATCAGTCCCCTAGAACTTAGAACTACTTAAACCTAACTAACCTAAAGACATCACACACATCCATGCCCGAGGCAGGATTCGAACCTGCGACCGTAGCAGTCCCGCGGGTCCGGACTGTAGCGCCCAGAACCGCACGGCCACCGCGGCCGGCACCGATAGACACATTTCGGTGAATGACGAATGGGGCAGCATGTCTATCGAGAACTACAGTTGTGGAACGATGCGCCAAGTTCCGTGCTGGTCGCGATTCGACAAAAGACACCAGTCTATGAGAGAGGCCGCCTCAATTGGGAGACATTCGGGCACTCGCCCAATAGTTCTGATATCTCCCCATGCGATTATCACACCTTCGGGCCCTTCAAAAAGACGTTGAAAGGTTGACGATTTCCGTTGGACGAGCATGCGCAGCAAGCAGTTACTAACTTGTTCAAGCAGCAGTATGCAGTGTTTTGCCCAATTAGTATTTTCAACCTGGTGCATCGGTGGGATGAATACCTCAATGCTCATGAATTTTTTGCCTGCTTGGCATAGCGATTCTGAACTGTATGGCCTACGAATGGAAACTTTTTGAACGCTCCTGAGACTAGTACACGTACAGTGGCAAATAGTCACTTTTCCCAACTAATTACGCGAATGGAGTAGAAAGAAAACCGATTTTATTGGTAGACGTCCTACAACCGCGCACTGTACAGTGGCTTGCGCATTGTATATGGTGAATCTGTGGCGTTGCTTCTTTATTAATGTGTGCGTGCAATACACATTTTGGAGTATAAAAATTTCTGAGCACTTGATCTGAAAGATACATATCACTGAGCTGGTCAGACAACCAAGTTCAGTATATTTACTCTCCGTATCATAGTAGTAGGGAAAAAATCAACATTTAAACATATTTTGCATATTTCCACTCATTAACGTTGTAAATCTTAATTTTACATGGTAAGTACTTATGCGTCAAAGCAATCCTTGTGCACCTACAGCCATCTTGTATACACTTCTTCTAGGAGTTATACTTTTAACCCCTCATTCACAATATTTACATCGTTGTTAAAGTTGTTTGTACCTCAGTAAAATGTGCAGCGACCAGAAACTTTTGCCCTTCTGTTCAGTAATGTAAATTTCTAAAGGTAGCAAAGAAAATTCGCAGTACAGCGAAAAAGCGTCTATTCTCGATAACTTCTTCTATTCTTGGACAAATTTTTAATTACGAAATAGTAGACTATGTAGTTAAAATCACTAAACTCAAGTGTACCAATAGTTAGAGCAGTAGTATTAAAGATTAATATGTTTGTTCTTTTTATATTTAAGACAGTAGACTACTTAGTAACCTACGATTCCCAGCCTGTTGCCATATCCGCAAACAAATCATGTGTATCTAGCGTGTGAACGAATCATCTACGGAACTTATGACAAATGGTCTTCACAGCGGTGACAATTCCAAAACATTTGTTACAACACATTAACTCCATCCACCCAAACGTGCACTTTGCGACGTACACAGAAAAGGGAACCTCACTTCCCTTTCCCGACCAATGTCAGGAAGATGGTGATGGAACGCTAGAGCCTGTTATTTACAGGAGTAATGGTTCAAATGGCTCTGAGCACTATGAGACTTAACATCTGTGGTCATCAGTCCCCTAGAACTTAGAACTACTTAAACATAACTAACCTAAGGACATCACACACATCCATGCCCGAGGCAGGATTCGAACCTGCGACCGTAGCGGTCACGCGGTTCCAGACTGAAGCGCTTAGAACCGCACGGCCACACCGGCCGGCTATAGGAGTAATAAGCTCGCTTTTGTGCCTCAGTGTCCCTAGTTGTTACAACCCAGGTCACGGTAAAAAAATGAGTTCTTGAAAACCTGCCAGCTGTGTTAGCTCAACTGAAGTGCACCTTTCGGCATAGCAGTTACAATGAAGAGACAGACTGGAAGCTCTCTGCACTACCAATCAGCTGTTGTTGAAGAGAGCGAAGAGACTGAGGAGGAATTTGTTACATACTCAGCTTATTTTGGCCTACGCTGGAAGTATTCCATCAAAATAAATGGTCTCGAAACCAGATTTATCTCCGAGCTGAGCAAGTCTTCACCGACTCACTTATTATTGCTGTTGTCATATAAGCGCTGCTTGACAAAAAGTTAAACACCACAGGATATGATCGAATTCAACGAGTATGTAATTTCGTACACTTATACACCGTCTGCATAAGTCCAAATGGTTCAAATGGCTCTAAGCACTATGGGACTTAACAGCTGAGGTCATCAGTCCCCTAAACTTAGAACTACTTAAACCCAACTAACTTAAGGACATCACACACACCCATGCCCGAGGCAAGTTTCGAACCTACGACCGTAGCGGTCCCGCGGTTCCAGACTGAAGTGCTTAGAACCGCTCGGCCACACCGGCCGGCTTTCGTTTTTAGTATTGTTACTAGGTACGTCTACATGTACATCTACATACATATCCCACAAGTCACTGTACGGAACGTAGCGGAGGGTACCCTCTACCACCACTAGTTATTTCCTTTCCTGATCCACTGGCAAACAGAGCGAGGGATTATCGACTGTCTATATGCCTCCATATGAGCCCTAATTACACGTATCTTCTTTTCGTGGTTCTTACACGAAATATATCTTGGCGTTCTGCATTCAGCTTCAAATGCTGGTTGTCTAAATTTTCTCAGTCGCGTTCCTGAAAAAGAATGTCGCCTTACTTCAGGGGTTTCCCATTTAAGTTTCCGAAGCACCTCGTCAACATTTGCGTGTTTTTCGAACTTACCGGTAACAAATCCAGTACACAGCTTCTGAATTATTTCGATACCTTTCTTTAATACTATTTGGTGCGGATAACAGATACTCTAATAGTACTCAAGAGCAGGTCGCACTAGCGCCCTATGTGCGCTCTCCTCTACAGATTAACCGTACTTTCCTCAAGTTCTCCCAATAAATCAGAGTGTACCATCCGCCTTCCCTACCATATTTTTGACAAGCTCGTTCCATTTCATATAGCTTTGCACTGTTATGTCCAGATATTTAAAAGACGTAACTGTATAAAGCGGGACACTTCCAGTGCTGTATCCGAATATTATGGGATTTATTTCCTACTCATCGTCCAAGTTCCGTTCCTACACTTCCCCCACACAATGGGAACTGAAATCAGTTGACGTACTTGAAACATCGTCTTCTTCTACACATGACACATTCCCGATATTTCTTTTTTTTCTTGTTTACACCTTTTCCCCTGCTAAGTCACTTGGGACTACAATATCCGCACTTTACCTTCCCTTAAAGCCCATTATGGTATCGTGCGTATCGAGTGAGTGTTTATGTTTGTCGTTTAGTTCTTCTTCCTTCTGTAGTAGTATTGTTTCCTTAAAAGACCCTCGTTTAGTTACCGCTGCAATGACACTTTCTGGCTGACGAGTCTAAGATCTTTGACGCTCGCACGAATTAGGAGAATATGAAGTGACGGTGGACACGTAAATTCTCGAAATCGTAGTATTTCGTGAAGGTTGCACTTGGGTATGCTTCACACTAAGCAATATTATGATACGTTACTTAATAAAATAACAAAACTCGAGGACATAAGAATATATCTTTCCACCCATTGAATTTTGGTCGTTTAAATTTTTTGAGAGTTCTATGGGATATGAAACTAATGTGTAAAAAAGGTAACTTCTGATGTAAAAAAGTTTTAATTGGCTCGGAAATGGTTATAAACCTGAAATTGTCCATCAGCCACCTGGTTTGTCAAATAATCGGTAAACTTACACCTTACTCACTGCTCACTGTAAGCTCTGGATTCAGTTTTACGGCGCCTTATTTCTTCAGTGTTTCCAAAAACCGTAGTAACAGACTTAACCATCTTTTATTCATCTTATACAACCGATGCTTTAGATTAAATTTTTCTACATACACTACCAGATGAAAAATACCCCCTCACGTACTAATGGACGTTAATATGGAGTGTGTCCATCCTTCGCCTTTGTGACGGGTTGAACTCTGCTGGGGACACTTGCATTGATATGTCAGAGTGGAGGACTGACACACCATTCTTCCTCAAGTGCCGAAACCAATGAAGTTAATAATGTTGGACGTTGGTGTCTGGAGTGAAGTCGACGTTCAAATTCATCCTAAAATTGTTCTATTGATTCCAGTTCGGAACTCTGGGCAGACCAGTTCTTTTCAGGAATGATACTGTCCACGAACCATTGCCGCCTTAAAGATGTTGATTTATGACAGAGTGCACTGTCATTCCGATACAATCATCGTCTCTGAACTGTTCTTCTACTGTACAAGTTTCTGCTAAGGTGGCAGGTTCGAATCGTGCTTCGGGCATGGATGTGTGTGATGTCCTTAGGTTAGTTAGGTTTAAGTAGTTCTAAGTTCTAGGAGACTGATGACCTTAGAAGTTAAGTCCAATAGTGCTCAGAGCTATTTAAACCATTTTTTCTACTGTACGCAGTACATAATACTGATTTTGTGATCATTTCCTTCCGCATTTACCGTTTTGTTAAGTTCAATAAGGGGATCACATACTAACCACGAAAGCACACCCATACAGTATCACCTCCTCCGTACTTCACTCTTGGTATTACACATTATGGCAGCCATTCACCAAACACAACACTTCCATGGCATTGCTCTTCAGGCCAGCTCAAGTGTCGCTTAGTACTGTCAGCTGGAGTGTGCGGCTTATGAGGCGCTGCTCCACCAGTGTACCCCACTGTTATTAACTCCCTATGCACCATCACTATGCTAGCTCGACTGCTGATAGCACTATGGAACTCGCGACTTGTTACTTCTGTTGACAACACGCTATTTTTGACAACCATCCTCCGCAATGCCCGACGCTCCTTGTCCATCACTACATAAGGTGTAGTCTTGATTTAGCTGTGGTGGTCCCTTCACGTTTCGACCCCTCAGTTCCAGTACCAACAGTCGGCTCGCGCAGCTTTAGAGGGATTGAAATGGCCGTGAGGCATTTGTTACTAAATTGATATCCAGACACTAATCCACGTTAGGATGTCACTGAGCTCTCCTAACCGACTTATTTTATTGTTACTGCGTCTCCATTGACAACACAATAGTCCCTGCATGCTTTTATACTTGTATATCCGCCCCTAGTGACTTCTGGCGGTCAGTTCTGGTGGTGGTAGTGGTGGTGGTTAGTGTTTAACGTCCCGTCGACAACGAGGTCATTAGAGACGGAGCGCAAGCTCGGGTTAGGGAAGGATTGGGAAGTAAATCGGCCGTGCCCTTTCAAAGGAACCATCCCGGCATTTGCCTGAAACGATGTAGGGAAATCACGGAAAACCTAAATCAGGATGGTAGGAGACGGGATTGAACCGTCGTCCTCCCGAATGCGAGTCCAGTGTGCTAACCACTGCGCCACCTCGCTCGGTGGTCAGTTCTGTATTACATTAGTGTGGCAGTATACTTTTGCCCAGCTAGTGTATTTTCACATTAAATTTGGGACCTCACATTCACTGAAAGGCATGGACTGTCTATCAGAATTTTTAACCTGTGTCTACAATACTATTTCCTATTCATCGCTGAAAACTTATTATTTGTAAAACAGGTTTCGTGGTCACCCCTTTTTGCCTCACAAACCTTTAAGTTTGTCACCTAATGTACTTCATGAAGCTGAATATTTCTCACTCGCTTCCCTGATTGTCATATCAAGAAGTCTGACTTTTTCTAAGGATTCCTTCATCTTATGTCTAACATTTTCTACAGGTTCCTTCATCTTATTTTCATCCTATTTATGTCCTTACTTCCCCATCTTTGCCTTTTAAAGAAAGCAATGCTACCTATTTTGTTCAGTACAGCCAGAAATTGCTTTGCCCGTTAGAATTCGAACAATCCGTTGTGTTACTTGAACATTAGACATTTCATTACTTGGGTTAGACGTTGTCACAGCTTACAATATAGAGAATAACATCATCTATATCTAAAGATACAATAAAATTTTAATATTACTTACTTGTAACCAAAGCGCAAAACTTGAAAGTTAAGTTCATGCTCCAAAAAGCTCACTAGAAAGAGATAACTAATTGGCATTAGGAAACACACAGTTATTTTGATTCAAAATCACGTGAGCTGTGTTCTACCTCAATAGTTCTCACTACAGTAGCGTGACAGATGCGTTCACTAGCGCTATAATATAGAAACAGCTCCAGCCCGATACAATACGCTGACAGATGTTCTCCTATCTTCTAGAACTCGCACCCTCTGAGTTTTTGGCGGCGCAAACCAATGCTTTAATCTGGTAGTGCCTCTCCTCTCCTCTTCCTTCCACACTGCAATGGCGCTCACACACACGTTGCTGAAAGCCACCGACAGGCTGTGGCTAAGCCACAATCACTATATACAGGGTGTCAAAAAAACAGTATTCCGTATTTTGAGAGGTGCTAGTATAGACCAAAGCATGAGAAGATTGTCGGATAAATATAGGTTCTAAAATGTATTTCTTAAGAGCTACTGGCATATGCTCATCTTCGCTACTATGAAACATATCTCTTCTACGGAACAGGTGCTCGTAACTCGTAAGGTACGCATTTCCGGGTTCTTGTTTACTGGACATTATTTTCTTGCTCCCAAAATATGTAATACTAGCTTGTAATACCCTGCTGATGCTATACCAGCAAAATACGTAGTAGAGCGTCTCTGGAGATTGGTGTATGAACTGTGAAATTCGAATTAGGACACAAAAATCGGAGTCGTTATTGAAGTATATGTTCCTAAGAAACCAATAATTCCACACAGACCAAGATTGCACTTCCACACAACATATAAAAAAACTCTGTGTAACCAGTCACTGAAGATTATTTACAACGGCTTGTTCCATCACCAGGCGGCAGATCCAGTATTCAGTTCAGATGAAGTCTCAAGTGAAATCAACGATGCCTAAAAATCTAGACTGTTTTACGTTTATAAATTTGATTGTAGAATTCTTTTGATGGATTACTAAGAAGAAATAAACTTACCAGGAAAAATATCAGTCGCTTTCAAGGCCTCTAGATAGGGTAGAACTGCTACCTGGCTGCCATGTGACCTTCCACAGCTAACGAACGTCATGGCAGCGATGTCGAGTGCATCTACCACTCGGTTCAGTAAAGTGGTACGATATGGATTCGTAACATAATGACTGAATTATACTATTGTGTTTACAAGTATCGTGAATGAAGTTTCCTCAGTGAATGCCAGTGCATTTTAATCCGTTTCAGAGCGAATGTGGCGAAGGGAAGTATATACAGCGGACCTTTTGAGTCAGGTGCCTTGCAAAACACCATTGCTCAAACTGGCACATAAGGTTCCATGGACTAAACAACACAGAAACTGGACAGTAGATGACTAGATGCATCTGGCCAGTAGCGAATTTGCCTCTTTTCAAATGATATTTATTATGAAAATTTTTAACACAGGGGTCCCACAGGATCAGTTCTTGGACCAGTCTTTATCATAATTGCAGTCAACGATTTGCCTCGTCATGCTCCCCAATCTGTGATTTGCTCTGCTGATGACAAGCATAGTTGCAGCTCATCAAGACAGCTCAGTATAATAACAGATGATCTGGAACCAGTAGATGCTGCAGTAAAATGGTTCTCTTCCAACAAACCTCTGTGCAATTCTCATAAGACCCATCATCTTCTGTTAGGACTATCTAACGGTATACAAAATAGAACGTTTGAACTTTTAAGATCCCAAATTGAGTCCAAGCCGACCTGAGGAGAACACATCAGCTATATCTCCAAAAATATATAAAGGGTAACGTACCTAACATTGAAACTGAGAGATTTCTTTACTTCAGAAGATTTAGGATTGACCTATTTTAGATTGTTCGTCTCACATATTTTATGGATTACTTATATGGGGGCACTCTACACATATAAGCGAAATACAGTATGTACAAAAAAAGTCATAAGAGAAATATGTAGGGCTGGACCAAGAGACCACTATCAACCTCTTGTCAGTTACTACTACCTCTTGTTGCTTACTACTCTAAATATTTACATATATCTCTCGCCATCATACGTTAAACTAAATGCAAAAGAACGTCAGGCAAGAGTAGATATACACCAGCACAATACGGGATGAAAAATTAAAATGGATATTCCAAAACACAGACTGGTAAAAGGAACACCCTCCCCCAGACTAAGCTCACTAAATATCTTAAAGAAAAGGCCATTCTCAGCGTGGTTCACACCATGCAAATTATTTTTTAAAAAACTGTGTAACTAGTTGGCTGAGAATTCATTTTACATTATAAAAGAGTTTTGATTCTGAAAAGGCTCTGTGATCCTTTGCCCGCTTTTGACCGTTGGAGGCAGAAAAGGAAAATGGAAGACACCTTTCGAATCTCCAAAATTAATACCGTAATGGTCGAAAAATCAAGAGTTGGCTGGGGAAGACCGACAGAAATGGAAAAGAAAACAGAAGCAGCCCGACACAATTAAGTGAAAGTAATGCCAGACTTAGGTAAGGGTTCATGTGGTTGTTAAAGACAAATTCCCAAAAAGCGAGCCCCCTGGGCAGACTACATTTTGTCTCGAATCTCACCAAATGACCAGTTCGGCATGGGTAACACTGATGGGAACACTACTCCTGCAAGCATAGCTCAGTGGATCATTGAGACACATAAACCTCCCCTGAGAATCGTTCACTAAAATTTGATGGATGACTCAGACGTTGAAAAATTCAAAGCAGCTCTGCCAACAAATCCTACTCTTACATCCAATAAAAGTTGAGTCGCGTGACCCCTGTTGAATGCATGGTATACAGTGGCAGTACGTTATGTACGCAACTGGAGAGGACGAAAGACGAGTTTTCCGGTGCCTTTAACTAAGCAGAACATATAAGCCCCAAAAAATTCTGGTCCTCCTAGAAAGGGGGGTAGAGCAGATGGCTGGTAACCAACTCTCAGAAAACACACGTTAATACTCGTACCACAAGGAGCATCCAAGTTTCATGACAAAGCTATGAAAAAGGACAAACGAAAACGAATCAACGGATACATCAAAGAATGTCAGAGGAATGACAAACCTATGAGAAAGGACAAACGAAAACGAATCAACGGATACATCAAAGAATGTCAGAGGAATTTCTCAAAAAGAGATATCACTAGCAAATATTCTGAAAGATACGAATGTAGATAATCTAGCAATCACAGAAACGAAAATGAAAACCAGAGATTATAAATATGTAGACGATTACACTACGCTCTACAGTGGAGTCTAACAAAACGAAAGAGCAAGCAAAGATGTGACATTATTCCTGTACAAAATATGGGAAAAGAGATCAAAATTTGCACTACATACGTGAAAGAATACTCACAGTCAGACTGAAACTGAGAAGAGGTAACACCACCATTATAGAGATACGTGCACCAGAACAAGAAAAAAAGGATGAGTCTCTGTGTAGAGTTCAAATGCTGTGCTCTCGAGGAAAGTACACAAAAAGATACGCAGGAATGCAGGTATGACACATCATTTCCAAATTATTTCTTCTCACTAATCCAACAGAAGCATTCTGCAATAACAGTGATTCTAGATATTTTGATGCCGATGGCTTCCCTTGAGCTATGAGTCTTCACTGAACACCTGACCTGGTACCTAACAATTGAGTAAAGCTTCCGAGACGCGTCGCAAATCAAAAAACTTGAACTTCAGTGACAGGAGAAGCTGCGTTTTTTTAATTACATTTTAAATTATAGCAGTCTACAAAACACGCGTTTCTGTGAATTCATACAGGATGTTTAATTCATGCTTTACTACTTAAAGAGTGACAATGATACAGACTATGAATCATATAATTACTTATTTACAGTTTGTACAATGTAGGCGATGAAGCCCACACGTCGCTAATACACAATTGCAGTTGAACTTAGCACATCGTGAGCGGAGTTATTCCCACATGAAGCCATCCCCTAGCAGACCATGTCGGAAATTACCCATCCTCTTTATGGGGCCATTTGCAGAAATTTCGGCCCCAACTCTGTGTTCCAGCATGCAACTTGGGAACAACCTCATCCCACGCGCCTGCCCTCCACCAAGTCCCTTCAGTAACACCCACAGCCTGCGACACGACTATGTTGCCTTTGCCTTCCTGGCGCACCATTCCTCTCTCTCTCTCTCTCTCTCTCTCTCTCTCTCTCTCTCTCCATCTCTCTACCTATCTACAACTTCTTACAATGAAAGTTACCAACATTTCGTTCGTCAGTTTACAATCTATAGTATAAAAATAATTACAGTGCACTTTTAGGTTTCTTTCAGATTTTGTTTCACATCCCGGTGAAATTGTTTGAAAAACTACTGTATTTCCACAAATACTATAGGTATAGACTATCTAATTTTCAAGAGGACTAGTAAGACAAATCACATCGAACACACATTTCAATTTTTTCACATAGCAATAATGACGGTGATGTTTGCGCCAATTTTACCTCCTTTGAAAAGTTTTCAAAAAGAACTGTTAAAAGATTCCTGTAAGAAGTTTGTTAAGTACTTTACAACATTGTGACTTTATTAGTTCACTAGCGTTAACGCTCAAACAAAACTCCATTCAAAAGTGATAGACAGGCCACTCCATATAGATCCACAATGAATAAATTTATCGAGATGCAGTTCTCACCAAGTTTTACTAAAATTTCCTGACGTTCACAAGTAATTTGTATCCTCTGTAGTCGCCAAATTACGACACCGACTTTTTGCCCCTTCTTATAATGGAGCTATACACTTTTTTCTGAGGCATTCGAAAGAAAAGCCTAAGAGAACTCCTACGACATACAATGTATGGGACTTGATCAAATAATATCAAGATAACAGCACCGTGGACAGCAGTTCCGCCAGAAATAAAGCTCCCACAACGTCTGTCCAATAATTACACCCGTAACTCAAGTACGGTTCTTCTGTTTTCCTGTGCGCTTGTTCTGCTGTTCTAGCAATCAGATAACTTTCTCGTTAAGCTACTGAAACATTCATACTGTATACGACAGTCGAAAAGTTAATATACTTTATGGCGAATGTCACCAAATTACACACTTCAAAAAAAGTTTTGCATTACCTCGGTTCTGAGAGTTCTGGAACCTGTAGAGAAAATTGGAACAGAGAACAACATAAATATCATTTCCACCCTTTTTATTGCTCATGAAAACCACACATTGTATGTTGTACCACTATAGAGCGAGACCTTCAGAGGTTGTGGTCCAGGTTGCTGTACACACCGGTACCTCAAATACCCGGTAGCCTCTCCTCTTGCATTGATGCATGCGTGTATTCGTCGTGGCATACTATCCCCAAGTTCATCATGGAACTGTTGGTCCAGATTGTCCCACTCCTCTACGGCGAATCGGCGTAGATCCCTCAGACTGGCTGGTGGGTCACGTCGTCCATAAATAGCCCTTTTCAATTTATTTCAGTCATTTTCGATGGGCTTCATGTCTGGAGAACATGCTGGTCACTGTAGTCGAGCGATGTCGTTACCCTGAAGGAAGTCCTTCACAAGATGAGCGCGAATTGTCGTCCATGGGACGAATGCTTCGCCAATATGCTGCCGATATGGTTGCACTATCGGTCGGAGGATGGCATTCACGTATCGTACAGCCGTTACGGCGCCTTCCATGACCACCAGCGGCGTACGTCTGCCCCACATAATGCCACCTCAAAACATCAGGGGACCTCCAGCTTGCTGCACTCGCTGGACAGTGTGTCTAAGGCGTTCAGCCTGACCGGGTTGCCTCCAAACACGTCTCCGACGATTGCCTGATTGAAGGCATATGCGACAGTAATCGGTGAAGAGAACGTGATGACAATCCTGAGCCGTTCATTCGACATGTTGTTGGGCCCATTGTACCGCGCTGCATGGTGTCGTGGTTGCAAAGATGGACCTCGATATGGGCGTATGGAGTTAAGTTGCGCATTATGCAGCCTACTGTGCACAGATTGAGTTGTAACACGACGTCCTGTGGCTGCTCGAAAAGCATTATTCAACATGGTGGCGTTGCTGTCAGGAGCCATAATCCGTAGGGAGCGGCCATCCACTGCAGTAGTATCCCTTTGGCGGCCTGAGCGAGGCATATCATCGACAGTCCCTATCTCTCTGTATCTCCTCCATGTCCGAACAACATCGCTTTCGTTGACTCCAAGACGCCCGGACACTTCCCTTGGTGTGAGCCCTTCCCTTGGTGCGGACGCGATCGAACCACGGTGTTGACGGTCTAGGCATGGTTGAACTACAGACAACACGAGCCGTGTACCTCCTTTCTGGTGGAATGACTGGAACCGATCGGCTGTCGGACCCCCTCCGTCTAAAAGGCGCTGCTCGTTCATGGTTGTTTACATCTTTGAATGGGTTTAGCCACAGTAAACGTCTAGCTTCAGGACTTCTGGGAAGCGGGGTGGCGCCAAAAACTTTTTTTATGTGTGTGTTATAGCAGCGGTGCGGTTGTATGCAGATCGTGCCAAACAGTCACGATCTCTCTTTGCAAAAACGCAAAAAAATGCTCTAGAAACTTGAAGTATGGAGAATAAGATACGCCAAGGAAATGAAGAGCAACCGATTAAATAAATGAAACTAACATTTTAGCAGCAGTAATACACAATGCAAATCTTACTAAGAGGCATGTCGGAAGTACATTCCATCGCAATTCATCTTCTTCAAATGTCGCCGCATTTACTATTTTATGGCGGTGACTTCCAAAATTGGTTACAATTTGCCGAATTCTATCAACGACAAGTACAAAACGATATGGTATATCTATGCAAAATTTAGTTTAAGGAAAAAGCATCGTTTACAGACCATCGATAAGTCATTCTTCACAGTATGCACTAATCGTCAGTTGAATATCCATTCTGACACAAAGAAGGGGATAAAAATAACGCTCTCGGTCTGTTAACGTTTGGTGAAGGTTCTTCCAGACCTACATCATTGGACCCACTTTTATTGTGGGAATCTAAACACACTCAATGATCTCGCGTTCCTACGATATGATACTGTTGCAGTTATAAGACATAACACTGAAAATAACGCAATCAGTGTGGTACCAACATGGTGGATGTCTCACCAACGGGGGGCGTGCATTGACAGAACCTTTTAAGAGAATGTATGGACAGCATGGAACGGTCGTTCAGGACACGCAAAATGGTCTGCACACTCACCCTCTTAACGCGACTATATTTTTATCTGCGTGAAAATTATAACAAGAGGTCTATCAGGAAATACCGACAGCTCCCGAAGGCATGAAATGCATTATAAGACGGGCCTGTGCTGCCGTTAACTCCAGATAAAATTCAACGTGCAGTGTTGTTTCTCCAGAATCACTTTATAGCATGTAGCAATGCTCAAAGTCAACATTTCAATCACTTTGTATGACAGCCGTGATAGTAAATATACGAACCGTATCTGAGTTACGTGGTTGCTTACATTTGTTATAAATGTGCGTACTTTTGCGGAACGTTTTCTCCTGGCGGCTTGACATCGTTTCTACGGCGTTGTTACCTCGATACTGTTTAACTAAATCCCATGCATGTTATGTCACTGAAGTTCTCTTACAAGCTTCTTTCATATGCCACAGAAAGAAGTACATGGTTCCATGAGAAAGAAGTAATGTCGGTGTCGTAATTAGGCTACTATAAACGATAAAAATTATACTTGCGAATCTCAGGAAATTTACCATTTTGTTCGCTATAACTTGATGGAAATGCGCGTCGATATATTTCTTCTTTTTGGATATATTCGAGGCTCCCTGTCTTAGCTGCCTCGCCCTGTTTATGCCCAGTGCGCTTACAAACATCCATATACAATACATACTGTAGTGCTACGCTGAATTACTGAGTTTATCATTCTCTGGTAAACTGTGGAAGGTATTCAGATGATTAAATTCACGTTATTCTCTTACCTTTGCACTCACTGAGCAGATATGCGACCAATTTGTACTGTGATGATTAAAACTTTTTTTGCATGTTGTAATATGCAGATTGTTCCAGAACAAATTATAAATGTTTTGGGGACTGCTAGTATAGATTAATTCGAATAATAAATTCCAAATAACACTCGTCGATTTTTTGTTGTTTACTCAGATACATCCGTTAGAGGGTAACCCAAACAAATTTCACAAAAGGATATAAGCAAGGGCAATATTAGGTTTACAAGAAGTGTCACCTGAAGACTAGAATATGCAGAGACTCCGTCAAGCTTGAAGGACATAGCCATCGTTGTAGCCAAAGGAACCTCTTCCGACAATGCTGGCGGCTTTTTTTTGTCTAGATAGTGGAGCCTTGTAAGACAATGCGGTACCATTCCAGACCCAATCAATTGGTTCTCTTTCATACCGTCAACATATTTACACAGAAACGTACTTAACGAAGGCATGTTAGTTTTCGCCGGACCAAAGACGTGAGTTACGAGTGTTATTCATACCATCAGGAATGTCAGCGACTGCATCAGTAAACAGTATTAATGGGATTACAGGCCGATGTGCAATTATCCAGTGATAGAATTCTAGTCGTCTTCTCTCCATCTCGAAGGTGTTGAATTTGCTGTAAATGATAACGGTAGAGGCCGTGCATACCTAATGTCCTTCATATTCTTGTATGTGAAACACTAATAAGTGCAGAAATTCTGTGTGTGTTTGTCGAAGGACTACTTTGTACCAGCTGAATAATGTTTTCTGTTTCATCCACACTCTTTCTGTCTGCATCTGAGATGAAGTATGAGTGCTGGACACTGCACCAGCCTCGCTTATTTTGATGAGTATACGAGTAAGCACTCTCGAACCCCCTACTTTGCGATTACTAAATTCTCTACCGTATTCCCTACAAGCAAAAGTAACATTTCCACAACAAAATCCGTACACAAATATCAAACTGACATACTCAGCGTTATATATATGCAGACCGAAGTGAAGAATGAAAATTTATATCAAAGGCAGGATTCGAACCAGAGTCTCCTGCTCACTAGGCAGATGAGCCAACCACTACGCCACCCTGGCAAAGTGGCTTTGCACAACTGCACGGACTGCCCTAACACGCCTCCCTCCTCAGTCCAAATTTAGATTCACTCCTAACTCGAACAGCACTGCAGAGGCTTTTCAACTATATCGAGTAGCGCCTCAGCATCCAACAAAATGGGAATCTTGCCTCAAACCAGGCAGAGGTTCTTTTAATCAAATGACACTGTATGGTTCCTGAAATCGTACGTCACAGATGTTTCAGACTTGTCAAGGTCTCTGCAACAATATAGTTACATTTGCTCATAATCAGCATTAGTGAAATGCGACATGCTTAAACGACGTATTAGAATTGGCCAATACAATCACAGTTGAAAAATTCATTTACGTAGACTTGTAACTTCCCCCTCACTTATCGACCTTAATGACAGTGAAAAATTAAACCGCGTGCACCTAATGGAAATTTGGGAAAAAGTAATCGTCACCGAAGTTTATTTGTCGGTAAAGAGGGAGGAAAGGGTTACATCTAAATGAAAGGAATAATGCAAATGAAATTGGTGGAAATTAATTTTGAGAAAATGGTAAAATTAATAAAGAAAGTAAATGTGCGGTCGTTACATTAACAATTAATTGGCGTTAATTAGATATTTGAGATTTGGGGAAAATTACAGTCGCCAGTCCTATGGACAACTACTATAATAACTGAAAATGAAAGATTACTGCACATATATTTAGCACTAAAAGCGTGGCAACTGAAGGTTGACACGTGTTGTGTGAAAACTGAATGTTTGTCAGAAGTAATAAATTTCGCTACACTCTGACTTAATTTAGCAAAAGATTTAATAAAACCAGAAAATTGAAAGTCAACTTAGTGTTGTTGTTGTTCTGGTCTTCAGTCCTGAGACTGGTTTGATGCAGCTCCCCATGCTACTCTATCCTGTGCAAGCTTCTTCATCTCCCAGTACCTACTGCAATCTACATCCTTCTGAATCTGCTTAGTGTATTCATCTCTTGGTTTCCCCCCTACGATTTTTACCCTCCACGCTGCCCTCCAATACTAAATTGGTGATCCCTTGATGCCTCAGAACATGTCCTACCAACCGATCCCGTCTTCTGGTCAAGTTGTGCCACAAACTTCTCTTCTCCCCAATCCTGTTCAATACTTCCTCATTAGTTATGTGATCTACCCATCTAATCTTCAGCATTCTTCTGTAGCACCACATTTCGAATGCTTCTATTCTCTTCTTGTCCAAACTATTTATCGTCCATGTTTCACTTCCATACATGGCTACACTCCATACAAATACTTTCAGAAATGATTTCCTGACACTTAAATCTATACTCGATGTTAACAAATTTCTCTTCAGAAAAGCTTTCCTTGCCATTGCCAGTCTACATTTTATATCCTCTCTACTTCGATCATAATCAGTTATTTTGCTCCCCAAATAGCAAAACTCCTTTACTACTTTAAGTGTCTCATTTCCTAATCTAATTCCCTCAGCATCACCCGATTTAATTCGACTACGTTCCATTATCCTCGTTTTGCTTTTGTTGATGTTCATCTTACATCCTCCTTTCAAGACACTGTCCATTCCATTCAACTGCTCTTCCAAGTCCTTTGCTGTCTCTGACAGAATTACAATGTCATCGGCGAACCTCAAAGTTTTTATTTCTTCTCCATAGATTTTAATACCCACTCCGAATTTTTCTTTTGTTTCCTTTACTGCTTGCTCAATATAAAGATTGAACAACATCGGGGAGAGGCTACAACTCTGTCTTACTCCCTTCCCAACCACTGCTTCCCTTTCATGTCCCTCGACTCTTATAACTGCCATCTGGTTTCTGTACAAATTGTAAATAGCCTTTCGCTCCCTGTATTTTACCCCTGCCACCTTTATAATTTGAAAGAGAGTATTCCAGTCAACATTGTCAAAAGCTTTCTCCAAGTCTACAAATGCTAGAAACGTAGGTTTGCCTTTCCTTAATCTTTCTTCTAAGATAAGTCGTAAGGTCAGTATTGCTTCACATGTTCCAGTGTTTCTACAGAATCCAAACTGATCTTCCCCGAGGTTGGCTTTTACTAGTTTTTCCATTCGTCTGTAAAGAATTCGTGTTAGTATTTTGCAGCTGTGACTTATTAAACTGATAGTTCGGTAATTTTCACATCTGTCAACACCTGCTTTCTTTGGGATTGGAATTATTATATTCTTCTTGAAGTCTGAGGGTATTTCGCTTGTTTCATACATCTTGCTCACCAAATGGCAGAGTTTTGTCAGGACTGGCTCTCCCAAGGCCATCAGTAGTTCCAATGGAATGTTGTCTACTCCGGGGGCCTTGTTTCGACTCTGGTCTTTCAGTGCTCTGTGACTGAAATTAATAGTGAGCTTTGTTTCTGAAGCACTTCGAAATTCAGTAAAATAAGGTTAGTCTTGGGCTACCTCAACAATAATTTCAAAAGCTACTTGAATCTACGCAATTTAGAAATAAGAGATTTAACTTTGAACTTGAATTGAATGATTCTGAACAATTAACAATAGTAAAATTTAGTATGTACCAAGCTGAGCTGCAGTCACAGGTAAGCTAAAATATGGTAACAAAACTCGCACTCTTAATTTGCGCTTGTGTAATCTAAATATTGTAGCCAGCTATGAATACTTTAACTGAACTTTGAAATTAGGACAGTGAAATGGAATGATATTACTTTAATGCTGGCGTTTGAATTTCAACGACACTCGGGTTCATTCTGGAAAAGGAAGGGACCTTGCTTGGTATTTCTAGTTATGAAAATGGAAGCTGAGGTCTGCCATACAGTTCTAAAACTTTACGTGCTTCCAGTCTTCCTTGATGGTTGATTGAAGGTTTGAAGCTGTCGATCGAGGAGGTGGCGACAATCACTCACTGTCGGTTGTAGCTGTTGCAGAAGCTGGATGTTGGCACGCCTTCTTCTCGACACAATCACCAGGCGAAACGGGCTCTTGATGTGCACCAGCTTTGTGTACATCATGGAATTCTTCTAGATAAGCTAAAGTATTGTGGTACAAGTGGGACATTTCACAAATAGTTTAATTCATATTTAACTGGAAGAACGCAGATGGTTCAACAGTACAGATAGTCTGCAAAATTCAGTACATTCCTCTAACTGGGAAGGTATCACACACAGGGTTCAGTCTTCGGTCCCTTATTGTTCTTAATATATATTAATGACTTGACGCTCTACATTCATGAAGATGAAAAGTCAGTTCTCTTTGTTGATCATACAAGCATAGTAATCACACCAGACAACAAAAGAACTAGTTGAGGAAATTGTAAATAATGTCTTCCAGGAACTTATTAAGTGGTTCTCTGAAAAGGACTCTCACTAAACTTTGAGAAAACATAGTGTATACTGTTCTGTACAGTAAATGGCGTAACACCATAGTCTTTGAACCGAAGTCTGTTGCTAAGACAGAATATTGAAAAATTTTTGGGTGTTTGCATTGATGAGAAATTGAACTGGAAGAAAAACATCAATCATCTACTGAAACGTTTGAGTTCAGTTTTATATCCCATTAGGGTTATTACAAATTTTGGTGATAAACATATCACTAAATTAGTCTACTATGCTTATTTTCATTCACTGTCTTCACTTGGCATCGTATTTTTGAGGTAATTCATTATGAGAAAAAGTGTCTATTGCTCAAAAGCGTGTAATCAGAATGGCAGGTGGGGCCCACATAAGGTCGCCTTGCAGACATTTATTAAAGGAACTACAGATATTCACAGTGCCTTCACAATACATGTATTCACTTATGAAATTTGTTATTAATAACCCTTCTCATTTCAAAACTAATTGCAAAGAGCATAACTACAATAGCTACAACACTAGAAGGAAGTATGGACTTCACTACTCTGGGTTAAATCTGACTTTGGTTGTGAACTGTGCTGTCACAGAAGTCTTTGGTTGTTTACAAAATACCATTAAAAGTCTGACAGATGGCCAACCAGCATTTAAATACAAATTAAAAGAATTTTTGACTGACAACTCTTCCTGCTCAATTGATGAATTTTTAGATATGAAGATGTAATTTAAAAAACATTTGAAGAAACGTTATGTTAAACTCACATGTTCCACATCATTACAAATTGTCGTATTCGTGATGTATGGAATAAGCATTAAATACGTAGCGTACAGGTGCATGTTGTGACACATGGGCGACGGCATACGCAAATTTTATGTCTGGCTGTGATTCGTGTTCAGATGGCCAAAGCACCGAAGGTGACTGTTCACATAAAGAAGGAAATTCGGGTTCGAGTGCCGGACTGGCACAGATTTTCCTTGACATCGTTCCAGTATACAGCCGAAGGTGGTTCACATTTGCAACTGCTAACATATTTTCTGTAGATGGCGTTAGCCCTACTTGCCTGCATGTGGTTGCACAGAAATATTTGTCATCTGCATAACCAAGCATATCGAACATTTCATGGAATTTTGACGTAAATTGTGTGTGTGTATGTGTGTGTGTGTGTGTGTGTGTGTGTGTGTGTGTGTGTGTGCGAGCGCGCGCACGCGTTTGTGAATAGGGTGACTCACCTAAAACTTGCAGTGCAAATATTGCGGAAATGTAAAGTGCTATTGATCTGCGCCTTTCCACAAAATGGATTGGTAGTCAGGGGCTCATATTCCTAGCTAATTAACAGATTGTAACGATACTAATAAGAAGTAATTTTTGTGCAGACGTGTACTTTTTTAAATAGAGCAATGACTATTGACATCAACAAACTAAAAGTAGGGTAAAGTAGAATCTCAGTGGAGTTTGTCGCAGGATTCTAGTGCGAGATATCGTAGTTTGAAAAATTCCCACACCGACGCTCGTACTTTACCTGTGGTAACACAAGTGCACAAACTAGTTATGTGGAATCTGACCAGTAATGACACAGTTGGTCATCGCAGGTGGTGTTCAAAATAACCATCGGCAGTGGCAGTACACGCTTCCAGTCTGAAATGGAACAATTGGTGGACTTGTGCTAGCATTTCAGCGGAGATGTCCGAGCAGGCTGCTGTAACACGTCGTTGCATATTATCGGGTGTGGTTCGTATGTCCTTGTAGACAGCGTCTTTTAGCTTTCCTCACAGAAAAAGGTCTACTGGCCTCAAAACCGGGAACGGGTCCGCCAATATATAGATCCTTAGCACCCAATACAACGATTTGGAAACAGTTTGTGAAGACATACCGTAGTACTTCGTGTACTATCGGCTGGACAGCCATCATGTTGGTGCCACAGGTTCCATGTAGTTTGCCGAGTAACGTCTTTTAGCATCTGTCGAAGATGACATGTTAGGAAATGCAATACTTGGACGCATTCAGTCTTTCGCCTATGAGCTAATCGTTCACTATCCTGCGCCACACATTTACACTCCTTGGACGGTGACATTCCATCTATGAAGCCAATGGGGATTGTCAACAGAACAATAGTGCATGTTTCGGCGATTTACCTGGCCATGATTGATAAATATGCCTTCATCACTAAATAAGATACATGATACTTCTGTGATATCCTGTCTTAATGCCGATTTACAGAAGATAACAGGATTCTCATAATCGTTTCCATGCAGTTCTTAATGGACAGATAGGGATGGAACGTATGTGATCGAGAACGCCTAGGATATATGCCTGACCCACGACACTTCCTCAGGCGATTGGGCGGGAGCTAACGTGCAGATCAATTGCAGCAGGATCAAGGACATTAATTTACCGTTCTTCTGTTGTGACTTTTTTGTTTCTGTTTTGTTAGTACTACCACAGTACTGGCACTAACGAGAGGCGGTTTTGAAACTTCCCATAAATGACTCGCATTAGAATCCTACAAAAACAGCCTGACATTCTAGCGCAAAGTGCGTTTCAAAGTCAAATTTCAAGTTTGCAGTCCAAGAAATCAATTTCACATTTCCCCCGCCCCAGATAAAAGAAATCTCGTTTGGCCATCTCGAAAAAATAAAAATAAATTTTTACATAAAAAATGACAAGCAACGCTGAGCTCTTTGAGAGCTTAGAAAATAAAAAAACTAAAGAAAAATTTAATTTCAATACAGAAAAAAATCAATCATTTCTTAAATACAACAACGTGAGTTGAATGATTTTATTTACTTTTTACCTTGATAAACGAAATGGAAATTTACAGGTTTATCTAATTTTTCATCATTTTTAAAGATTTTAGTATATCGATCTGGAAGAGTAATTTCATATTTTTCATCTAAAATTAATGATAACTCCAAATTTAGTCGACAAAATTTCTGCTTTTGAAATTTCATATGGTTTATCTTTTCCAGGTCTGATAATTTCGTAAAAATTTCTGAACAACCATTACTATAAATGTTGAGTTCGGATAACAAAACCTTCATTGCTTCCACTCAGTGACATTTTTATTTATGTAGAAAAGGATTTTAAAAATAATAAAAAGTTAAAAAATGAAGAATGGCAAAAATTGAAAAAATAAAGAATGAAAAAATGAAATGTTTTCTAAGTGTTTTCCAACCGTTTGGAAAACATTTTCATTTTTGAAGAACTCAAGTTTTCAGTTTAAAAATTTTCAGCAAGTATTCTCTGTTGTGAATCATAAGTTAATTTCTTTTTATGAAACATAATAACATATGCTGTTGTATCATTTGGAATATTTTCGTTGAAGACTACACATAATTTAATTGTTGTTTCTTGAGTTGTTACAACATTCATTCTTTTACATATATTAATTGCATAAATCTAATAATTTTGAATAAAACTAATGGACTCATATTTAAATCGATGTTTAAGTGTGTTATTCTTTTAAAATCTCTGAAAGCATCATAAGCTTTTAAGAAGTTGTTTGGCAGTTCAAGATTCCACAATTCTTGTGCAAAAACTTCATTTCTGCCATTTTTAACATAGATATTTTGTAATTTGTCATGGTCGAATAAAGAAGAATCATTCAACTGATTATTTTTTGGTTAGTTTGGAAAACAACGACAATAAAGTAAGGTGTATCAAATTTGGCAGAATTACAGTAATTAGTGATACTTGGTTCAAAATTTCGTTTCCTCTGAAATGCAGCAAATTCAATGGTTTGGAATTCAAAGAAAGAAATTGGATTTTTTTTATTTTAAGCATTTCTTGTTCTGATTCAAGCGAAAATTATAGTTCATATTAACAACAGGAATACAAACAGTTTTTCCTTCTTTTGGTCAAGAGCCAGAAACACCAGAACGACCTTTAGTTTTACCAAGCCATCGAAGAACAGAATCTTCAGAAATAGAACTCAAAGTGAAAATTATAATTTAATCACCGTCAAACAAAATTTCTTTTTAATCTTTGAAAAATCTACCAAATAATTCCAAAGGATAAATAAATTCATTTTGTTCGTTTTTAATTTTTACACTGTTAAGAATATGACCTTCCCTAGCCAATTCCATCGAAAGACAAGAAGTTAAGCGAATAAGAATGAACAAGTAATAAAAGGTTTTTCGATTCTTTCTTTATTGTGATAACATCAAACAACTTTAAGACATACTCGAACAGGCCATGGGTGTACGGCCGGTCCACAGTCTCCAACAAGCACAATATTTCGGCGATCAGACATATCACCATTGTCATGTGCGCTGACGAACTGAGCTCCTGAGGGCAGGCAGCCGTCTTAAGTCCCCTCTCCCTGCGAGGCATTCTGCCCATGGTCTGCACCCATGGCCGCACTTTGGCAATGGCTGAGACGCTGGCGTCGGCGTCTGTGGTGGCGTCGATGTAATTGTCTCGACCGCCCTGGTCGCCTGTTCGTTTTCTTTGCTGAGTGTCTTTTTAATTAGACTCAATG
The DNA here is from genome assembly GCF_021461385.2 of Schistocerca piceifrons. Lineage (NCBI taxonomy): Eukaryota > Metazoa > Arthropoda > Insecta > Orthoptera > Acrididae > Schistocerca > Schistocerca piceifrons. The sequence goes on from NC_060143.1 coordinate 306,173,138, forward strand.
CTGTTTCTCATGCCTTGCTGAGGTTATAGCTGCAATCTCGGTTGATGAGTCTGTCCCTAGTACGAATTTTGATAGCCTCTGTAACGACGCTATCCCAGTATTTAGATGTCTGCGCCAAGACCCTGGTATATTGATAGTCCATTTCGTGATTTTCTTGCTAACAGTGCCCTGCGACCGTCGATTTGTTGGGGGACCTAAGTCGAATGTGCCTCTGATGTTCTCGACAACGATCTTCGATGGTGCGCACTGTTTGTCCAATATAAGTCTTCCCACACTGACACGGAATCTGGTATATGCCGGCCTTCCGCAAACCGAGATCGTTCTTGACACTTCCCAATAATGCTCCTGTTTTATTGGGTGGGCAAAAGACAATTCCTACTCGCTGTTTCCTCCATATTCGTCCTATTTTCCCCGACAGTGCGATATTATACGGTACATAGACAGTGGCTATCTCTTCCTCTGTGACTTCTTCCGTCTCCAGATGCTGTACTGTAAAGGTGGGGTGGAAAGCGCGTCTGATCTGCCATTCCGAGTACTCGTTTTTCCGGAATACAGTTTTATTGTGTTCCAGCTCATGAGGTAGACTCTCTGCGTCAGACATGGTGCGCACCCTGTGCGCCAATGCTTTTAGCACCCATTCCTGTGGGAGGGATGGTGGCACCTATCCGCATGCAAATACAGGTCGGTGTGCGTTTTCTTCCTATATACCCCGTGACCCAGGGTGCCATCCGCTCTTATTTTGACCATGATGTCCATGAATGGTAATCTTCCTCCTGCTTTGGTCGCCATAGAGAATTTCATGTTCGGATGTATGGAGTTCTGGTGTGTAAAGAAGTCTAGGAGCTTGTCCCTTCCATGGGGCCAGATCAAGAACATGTCATCCACATAACGGAGTAAACATGTAGGTTGCCACTTGGATGACGCCAGAGATTCCTCCTCGAAGTACTCCATATTGAAATTCGCGACCACAGGCGAGAGTGGGCTCCCCATTGCGACTCCTTCTGTTTGTTCATAGTATTCTCCATTAAAGAGAAAATACGTGGAGGTCAGAACGTGCCTGAAAAGGTTGGTCGTCTTCTCGTCAAATTTCTGTACAATAACCTCAACTGACTCTCGAAGAGGCACCCTGGTGAATAATGAATCAACGTCAAAATTCACCAGGATATCTGCACCTTTTAGATGGAAATCATCCAGAAGTTTTACGAAATTCACAGAATTACGAATGTCATGAGGGCATTTACCCACATAAGGGCTTAGTAATTGTGCTAGGTATTTGGCCAGCAAATATATAGGTGCCCTAATGTTGCTGACAATTGGGCGTAAGGGCAACCCTTCTTTGTGGACTTTAGGGAGTTTATAAAGTCTTGGCGGTACAGGTTCTTGAAGTATCAATTTCTTGCCGACACCCCGTGGTAAATCCGCGACATTGAGAAGAGCCCTAGTCTTGTTCTCCACCTTCTTTGTGGGGTCAGCGTTGGTTTTTCTGTAATATTCGTCGTTTAGCAGGCTCTGCATATTCTCAACGTTGTCCTTATGGGAAAGAACAACTTTAGCATTGCCTCTGTCAGCCGATAAGACAACAATCTCAGGGCTCTGTCTCAGGTCTCGAATGACTGCCTTCTCCATGCTGGTAATATTCGACTTGATCGGTTTTGTTCTCGCCAGAGCACAGCAGGTTTCCCGGCGTTCTTCTTCAGCTGCTTCAGGTGGTAGTCACACAGCAACCTGTTCAACTGCATGGACAGTGTCCGCTACCAGCATGAACCTAGGTGTGGGAGCAAAATTAAGTTCCTTCTCCAGAACAGAAACTGCATCCCCAGTCACCTCAATGTCCGTGAGACTGATGACCATCTGGCGTGGGGCCCCCACAATAGTTTGTCAGAGAGACAAGAGAATTTAGATATCTGACGTCTGGAGGCCTTCTTATGTGCAGAATCGGCATTCACCTAGGTAACACCATCAATCCAGTCCTAGGCCCCAGAATTAAAATTTACCAGCCGCAACCTTGAGTACAGCTCCAAGGAACTACTTAAACTACATCTACAACTAGCCAATCACTTTAATTTCGTTTTCATCTGTGATAGTTATCTTTAAATTTTGAATAATATCGAAAACTGACATCTTTAAAGGGCGATTTGGTTCATAAATTATTGGACCTCCAAATTCAGAATTTGGATTAAATGAAACAATTATATTAGTTTCTTGATGAAAATGATTATTATGTTTAACAAACATAACAGCCAAATTAAAATTTATGTTTATTAGCTCAAATGGAATAATTTTAGGAATTGCTTTAGTAACAGTTTTTTGATTAGGCTCAATAATTTGATTGTTAAAACCCAAAACAGTTGCAATATTGTTTTCTTTAATGTCTGTGTATATCTTTTTATCACTTTTAATAACGATTCTATTTAAAATTCATCTGCTCCAATATCAATATTTGGATTTTTTGATTGAACAAATTTCACTAGATTTTACAAGTTATATAGACCAACACGAATCTCAATTGTTTCTCCATAGCAGTAAAATTTATTATTTTTCAGTATGATGTTCAGAGTTAAAAATGTTGCATAAAAACTAGTGAAACAGTGAATCGTTTCTTCAGAACCTAATAATTAGCACTCAACTGAAAGAATCTACTCATTTACATCAATGTTGTCGTTGTGGTCTTCAGTCCTGAGACTGGTTTGATGCAGCTCTCCATGCTACTCTATCCTCTGCAAGCTTCTTCATCTCCCAGTACTTACTGCAACATGCATCCTTCTGAATCTGCTTACTGTATTCATCTCTTGGTCTCCCTCTACGATTTTTACCCTCCACGCTGCCCTCAAATACTAAATGTGTGATCCCTTGATGCCTCAGAACATATCCTACCAACCGATCCCTTCTTCTTGTCAAGTTGTGCCAGAAACTCCTCTTCTCCCCAGTTATATTCAATACCTCCTCATCAGTTATGTGATCTACCCATCTAATCTTCAGCACCACATTTCGAAAGCTTCTATTCTCTTCTTGTCCAAACTACTTATCATCCACGTTTCACTTCCATACATGGCTACACTCCATGCAAATACTTTCAGAAATGACTTCCTGACACTTAAATCTATACTCGATGTTAACAAATTCCTCTTCTTCAGAAATGCTTTCCTTGGCATTGCCAGTCTACATTTTATATCCTCTCTACTTCGACCATCATCAGTTATTTTGCTCCCCAAATAGCAAAACTCCTTTACTACTTTAAGTGTCTCATTTAGTAATCTAATTCCCTCAGCATCACCTGACTTAATTCAACTAAATTCCATTATCCTCGTTTTGCTTTTGTTGATGTTCATCTTATATCCTCGTTTCAAGACACCATCCATTCCGTTCAACTGCTCTTCCAAGTCCTTTGCTGTCTCTGACAGAATTACAATGTCATCGGTGAACCTCAAAGTTTTTATTTCTTCTCCATAGATTTTAATACCTACTCCGAATTTTCTTTTGTTTCCTTTACTGCTTGTTCAATATACAGATTGAATAACATTGGGGAGAGGCTACAACCCTGTCTCACTCCCTTCCCAACCACTGCTTACCTTTCGTGCCCCTCGACTCTTATAACTGCCATCTGGTTTCTGTACAAATTGTAAATAGCCTTTCGCTCCCTGTGTTTTACCCCCACTACCTTTAGAATTTGAAAGAGAGTATTCCAGTCAACATTGTCAAAAGCTTTATCTAAGTTTACAAATGCTAGAAACGTAGGTTTGCCTTTCCTTAATCTTTCTTCTAAGATAAGTCGTAAGGTCAGTATTGCCTCACGTGTTCCAACATTTCTACAGAATCCAAACTGATCTTCCCCGAGGTCGACTTCTACCAGATTTTCCATTCGTCTCTAAGGAATTCGTGTTAGTATTTTGCAGCTGTGACTTATTAAACTGATAGTTCGGTAATTTTCACATCTGTCAACACCTGCTTTCTTTGGGACTGGAATTATTATATTCTGCTTGAAGACTGAGGGTATTTCGCCTGTCTCATACATCGTGCTCACTAGATGGTAGAGTTTTGTCATGGCTCTCCCAGGGCCATCAGTAGTTCTAAGGGAATGTTGTCTACTCCCGGGTCCTTGATTCGACTCAGATCTTTCAGTGCTCTGTCAAACTCTTCACGCAGTATCGTATCTCTATTTCATCTTCATCTACATTCTCTTCCATTTCTATAGTATTGTCCTCAAGTACATCGCCCTTGTATAGACTCTCTATATACTCCTTCCACCTTTCTGCTTTCCCTTCTTTGCTTAGAACTGGGTTTCCATCTGAGCTCTTGATATTCATGCAAGTGGCTCTCTTTTCTCCAAACGTCTCTTTAATTTTCCTGTAGGCAGTATCTATCTTGCCCATAGTGAGATAAGCGTCTGCATCATTACATTTGTCCTCTAGCCATCACTGCTTAGTCTTTTTGCACTGCCTGTCGATCTCATTTTGAGACGTTTGTATTCCTTCTTCCCTGCTTCATTTAATGCATTTTTATATTTTCTCTTTTCATCAATTAAATTCAACATTTCTTCTGTTATCCAAGGATTTGTACTAGCCCTCGTCTTTTTACCTACTTGATCCTCTGCTGCCTTCACTACTTCATCCCTCAGTGCTACCCATTCTCCTTCTACTGTATTTCTTTCCCCTATTCCTGTCAATTGTTCCCTTATGCTCTCATGAAACTCTGTACAACCTCTGGTTTAGTCAGTTTATCCTGGTCCCATATCCTTATAGTCCCAACTTTTTGCAGTTTCTTCAGTTTTAATCTACAGTTCATAACCAATAGATTGTGGTGAGAGTCAACATCAATACAAAATATAATAAATGACAGAAAACAAGCATGGTAAACTTTTACCAAATTCAGTCTGATGTGCAATAATTAAAACAAGGAGATACAGAAAAACAGCATTAATGATCGATAATTATATTCTAGCACCAGGATGGCTAAACTGCAAAATAATTAATCATTTGTATCTTTATTCAAAAAGTTAAGATCAACTAAAAATCAATTTACGAAAAGATCTGAAAAGAAGATGAGCATAAGAAAAAAAGCTACTTTTATTGAGAATAATGATGAAATTATTCCAGTGGATGAATCCCAAAATATATCTATTGTTTTTGATGACTTCATTCTTAGAAATCATGATATAAGGGGAAGACATAAAGGAATAGATTAATTTTACTTCAGTCAAACGTACTCAAAAATTCCAAAACAATTAGTCAGAGACAAACTCAATTTTTTAAAATATTTTCAGTGATTGATTGACACCTTTCTTTTAAAATTGAATTTTTGTGGAGGAACCAAAATGGAGCACACCGATTTTTGTGGAATTTTTCGTTATTATGTTAATTCAATATGATGAGCAACAGTTAAAGCAGATGCAGCCTGAAGACTGCTTTGGCAGTGGCCAGTCTCAAGCTGTGCCAAGATTCATTACATCATTAATCAGTTGTTCTTGTGTATAGTTATCCAGAGTACTGAAATAATTTCGATAGCTAACAATTCTTAAAGTGTCACTCATTCAATGATATGTATTTATTGAATATGTTACATAATCAATTCTTAAAATTTGTTCACTGTATTGGTGCACATTTCTGATAATATCTATTTGCTTTTGTGCACTTCTAAATTGTGCTTGAGTAACATAATAACCATAACTGAAATTGTGTAGTCTTAAAATAATGAAAGTTGGTCTTAAATTTTGATCAATCAGTTGTGGAACAACATTTGGTAACAGTGTATCTATTTCTCTGTTTCTGCTGTTTATTACATGAAGAGCGATATCAACTATTTCTCTCAAAATTTCGATCTGTTTTTATCCAATTTACTTATTTCTCATAAATATTTTATTTGATATTTATAAGTATCTACCATCTCTTTTCTAATCTTATATTCACCATGTTCGTGAATTGCTGGTGAAAATTCTTCAGTAACACAATCTTGAAAATCTTCTGCAGAAGACATTTTGTATTTCATAATTAAAGAATATAGATCAGGTTCCTTGACAAATTTTGTTAGATTTTGTACATATTTTGGTAGCATCATTTCAGTGCTACCAAGATTTTCAAACGATTTACAATATCTTTAACATGATCTTTAAGCGCATTCCTAGGATGTCCATATCCTAACAGATCAGCAACTTGATTTGAATAAAAACATGGTTCATTACTTTCATCAAAAATTATAAAAAGAACTTCTTATTGATTAGCTCAACAAGCGACTCCATTCATGTATAAAAGTATTTAATATATTTTTAATTCTATTAAATTTTTACATTATAAATGGTGAGCGAAAATAAAATGATTTGTTTCACTGTGTAACGAACAAAAAGAAATTCATGAAGAAATTAATATCGTAAAATGTCATTTACCATCCAAATCGGGTTGTAAAGATTGTATAAGACAGATGCAAAAAGAACGAGTTCATATCTGGCATAATCAAACTTTTCATTGTGAGAAATGTGGAAAGGCACTTAAAAATATTTCTAAGTATGTTCATAACTGTGATTATCGAAACATAAGAAATTAGCTTCATTTTATCAAAAAAATAAACATAGAGATTGTCATAAAGTTGACTGTTTTGTGGAAGATTTGCTTGTAAATTTTATTTGAAAACACATCAAAAATCATCACATCATGAAAAAATATTAAAAAGTATTTAATTTCTGTTCTTTATTTTAATCTTCTGTGCAACTGTTTAACTCATTTAAGAAATCTTTATCATTTAATGTCCATATGGTAATGTATTAATTACAGCTTGTAATGCAACTCGTTTATCACCATCATAACTTAAAACAGTGTTATTGCCCTCTACTGTATACAATTCATCTATAAGACCTGTTTAAATCATTTTTTCTGTATTGTTTTATCTTGTAATCTAAACATTTTTTTTATAATCAGAGAAAGTGACTTCATTTTTCCCAACTGATTTCTTGGCTCCTTTGGACTATTTCTCTTCTTTTGGACCAACTCTATTAGCATAGATTTTTGATCGTTAACTCATGTGTTCCATTATGATTTTGGCACTAATTTCATCCTTTATTTTTCGTAAAACTTTTTTGTTTACTTGTGGAATTCCATACATGTTGTCTTTCAGATAAGTACTTGTATCAATTTTGTTTGTTATTGATTTCATATCTTTATAGAGATTCTCTATTCTTATCTTTATAGAGATTCTCTATTCTTAGAACATAAATGAAGTAATCAGTGTCAATATAACATAGATCAACATTTTCTCCATTTTTTTGTTTCATTAGATTATAGTGGAAATCATACATTTTTACTTTCGAAATTTCTAGAATGCTGATTCCAACATCAACTGGTTTATAGAACAAGACTTTTATTTTCTTCATGTGTAGTGCTCCTAAGTTTTCTGATAATACTGTCATATGCTCACAATTTGGTCTTGAAACATGTAATCCAAGATTTAATTATTGTTCAAGATTTCTGTAGTGAAGCAAATATTTTTGTTTGTCATTTAGCATTGTCAACAATTTATTTCCTCCTTCTGGTGCTAAAGGCAAATCTTTATGTAAATCATATAATTTTTTTTAATAATCTGGATCAAGTGCAGAAATATATATCCATATTTATAAAAATCTGGGATTTCAAGTATTTTTTCTGCACTATGAAATTTTGGAACCATCCAACTGAAATCCTTAAATGGGAAAAATTGTGACATCGCCAAACCATACAAATTATTTGCATCTAAGTATGCAACATAGTCAAATTCATTTTGTGGCTCAAAATATTCATATATTGGTTATTTGCTTTTGCATGTCATCGAATTCCTTTTTCAAGAAACAATCATGCAATAAATAAAGACAAGTTTGTGTCATTTTTAACATCGAATCCCAAGCCAATCCTGGAAATGTGAAATACCAAGGTGGATCGAGTTTATAAGATTTAATGCATGTATGTCTAAAATTTTCGAAGATGTCTGCTAAAATTAAAACATCTGATTTGTTATATAATCTTGTATATTCATCTAAATTTTTGATACGAACTTCCTCCAAACTGTTTTAGCTCTTTTGTATTCTTCATCAGAAATATCTTATTTATTAAGTCTCTAATAAAAGCATTCTTTTTTGGGTAGTTTGATTTATTGTAATTTTTCTGCAGAATCCATGTACTCATAGGGATATACCCATTTTTTAGTTATTAAATCTATTTGTTCGCCTTCAAAACATTTTGCTGTTTCTCTAAATTATTCTTTTGTGAGGTTAGAAGATAATTTATCAATGCTTGAAGCCATAAACCTAAAAGTGTTTATAAAAAAAATATATTTTTGTTCAGTATATGGAATTGCATCAGTATCTTGCCTGTTTACTGCTAATTCTTTGATAAAGGAATGAACATCATACTTTGTTAAATTACGACTATAAACTGGAAGAAATTTTGGATTTTTGTAATTAAGATTGCAATCTTCATGTACATCTCCTCGATATTTTGCAGTTAAATGATGGTGATCCCTTGCTTTCTTATCTTCAAAATCGAATTATCATTCACAAATATCACAAGACTCTGACTTTTTAAAATCTAGTGCATCTTCTTTAGTCAGTTTCATTTGAACTTTTCGTTCGTATATTCGAGCAATTTCTCTCGATTCTTGTTTTAACATGTCAACGAATTTTTGTGCTGCATCTTCATCACCATATGTAACTGGATTTTTATAGTCACCATTTGCACATTGCACATAATAACTAAATGAAATTGGAAACTGTTTATGTAATTTGTTAATGTAAGATTTTTCAGGGTTTGGCTGCCAATTTTGAATATCTATTAATAGGCATTCGAAATCTGCATAAACAATAAAAGCAACCCTTAATGAATGATTACAATTTATAAATTCAATTTTTTGATGTTTATGTGGCATATCTATTTTTACTTCTTTGTGATCTTTGCAATCGGTTTCATGAATGTCTAACTTTTCTTGCGACTAAAAATATCTTAAATATCGATCACAAATATAAATTTGATGTTCATCTTTAGTTTCTGTGATCTAATTAATCTAGATAGATTTTTATCCAACAATAATATTAATTGTTTTCATCTCAAAACAAAAGGAGATTAACGTGTTTTCCTTGCTTATTTTGTGTATGGTAAATGGTATATGTAATGGTATTTTCTCCTTCTTTACTGCTTCTTTCATATGAATAAACATTGAGTGAAATATTTGATTTTTCCTCAAAGTTTGAAATATCTGTTAATTGAATGGGAAAAATTGATATTTTCTTTTCCAAAATTCCATCTAATTCTAATCCAATGTTTTTGTATTTATAGACTCTTTCTGCCTCACATTATACAGGATATAAAGCAGATTTTATAGCCTAACTTAAATTTTTTTGGCAAATCGATATAAGAAGAACGAAAAATTGGACTTTGATCATTAATGTTTAATTCTAAATTGTGTATATAAACGAGAGACCAACCAGATTATTTTCTTTGCATTTCTTCCATTTCAGTTATTAGTTTATTTGTTGATTTTTTGTAATAATCTTATAAATCCATTGTTCTTAATAAAATTTGCATTGATAATATAAAGTTGAATTCTTGTATTTCTTCTCATATTTTAAATTACAACAAAATGTCATGTTAACTTTAGTTGATCTTCTTTGTCCTAAAATGTTCTTAAATTTGGCAATTATTAGTTCTTTATTTTGATTAAAAAATTCTTATGGTCCCACAATATTATCTATATTGACAAATCCAGAAGTTATTATTCTTGACTTGAAAGTAGGAGCTTTTCTATAAAATTGTGTAGGTGATCTAAAAAATTTGTTATCACCTAGAAGATGGAGACATGGTAAATTTTTCTGATAATTTTTTGTTTAAATTCTTCATATTTACCCACTAAACGTTTTTGAAGACAGTTTTTATTAATGATTTTGCTCTCAGATCCGTTGATAACCTTGATTAATTCTTGTTTATTAAGTTTGGAATAATTTTAAAAATTTTTCGTCTTGCTAATTTTATGAAGTTCATTTTTTACTCAAATCATCATCATTATTAATCTTAACTTCAGTTCCTTTGATAAAATCAATTATCTGACTTTTTGTAAGCTTAGAATAATTTTTTTAATTTTTAGCTTCACAGATTTGATAAAGTTCATTAAAAGATTTTTTACTCAAGTAGTAAATTTCTTTGTCAACTTGGCTTGAAATACTATCAATCAAGTTTTTCTTTTAAAGTTTGGAATAATTCTTCAATTTTTCTGTTTTAGCGATTGATCAAAGTTGTTTTGTACTTTTAAATTCTAATTCTTCCTTCTTCATATTTTTCTTCCTTTCTTTTCTGTTAAAATAGTCAATAAACTCCCACAAGTCGTTTGTAGTTAAGTTTGAGAAGTCATTTTTTTTATAATAAGCTCCTAAATCTTTTAAATCCAATCCATGTTTTCCTTTACAAAAATTTTCCAAGCTGTCAGAAAACTCAGCTTTGTTTGTCATTTCTTTTCCCATTGTATTTAGAAACGCATCTATTTGATTTCTTTTATTTAAACGTTCCATGTGTCTTTGAGATTTGAAGTTTGTTATGTCCATTTATTGAGAACAAAAAATAATAGATTTGAAATTTATTAAAGGATAAAATTGAATTTGATGTTTCGATATAGGCAATTGAGGTTTGACAGCTCTGGTTTATAGAAAACAAAATATAAAAGTTTTTAAATTTTTTTAATATGTTGAAATTTAATTTTTTTTAAGATAGGCAATTGAGGTCCAAACTGTTGAAGATGGCTGAACAAGATTATTTTTGATCTGGGGGTAGGGGGAACTGAGAAAATGATTTCTTGGATTGCAAACTTGAAATCTGACTTCAAAACGCTGTTTGTGCTAAAACGAGTACAAGAATACTACTCTTGTTACTGTCAATAGGCATTGTTGCATTGAAAAAAGTGTATGTTTACACAAACAATACGTGTTCTCAGTATTATTACAATCTGTTTATTGGTTAACATAACGAACCTCTGTCTATCAATCAATTCTGGAAAACCAGCACTTCAATAACACTTCCCATTTTCGTAACTTTTGTGGTACAAGCTTTAGGCGATTCACCTTTTATATATATATATATATATATATATATATATATATATATATATATATATATGTGTGTGTGTGTGTGTGTGTGTGTGTGTGTGTGTGTGTGTGGTGTTCAAGAAAATTGTGTGGCCACTACATGTTATGCAACCCAAATGGAGCAAAATGTAATCGAAAGCGAGCGTGATTCACTGCGAAGTAGGGCTAAAGGATGTATGAGAATGCGTGAAAACCGCATACAGCACTGCCTATATTGTCTATCTCCATGCAACAGGCAAATGGGAATATGCGGAGACTAATTGGCCCATATTTGAACAAGTATTGGTTTCCAAACAAATCACTATGAGAGCTTTTCTGATAGGTTTGAGCAATACTATCTCCATAAGAACGTCTGATGCTTTTTTGAACACCCTGTATACAGGATGTCCCAGTAGAAATGGTCATTATTCAGGGATACGAGAGGAGCGATCGTTTTCGAAGCAACAGAGAAAATACGGGCTCTAAAATGCGCATCTTAAGAGCTATGAGGACGTGTTCAATTGGAGAGATGTGTTTCACATTAGTGAAGATGAATAACTGTTCCTAGCTCTTTAGGTACGCATTTTAGAGCCTGTGTTTACTAGGTCTTTTTGCTTTGAATGTTTGTTCCTGTCATACATCTGAATATTGCTCATTCCTACTGGGACACGTTGTATTCAGGGTGTTCAGTAATTCCCGTTACGAACTTATAGGTCCTGTAGACGAGATTGAGTAGGCCTACACAATATTGTGAATAGAAACCAGTGTGAGACGGACCGTTTGTATGTAACATTCATTTGAAAACATGTTTGCTAGGTAGGTCTGGTTTATATGTAGTGTTCAGGTCTTTCAAAAAGCCATCAATATTACTTCAGAATGTAATGATGCCTTCAATGCTGAAATAACGCTGAGGTTTTCCTGACGCTCCGAAAGCACACTCACATACTGTGTCAGTGAGGAGATTCCACTGCTACAGTCGTGAGGCCAACAGATCGGCGATATGCTTTGGAAGATCTAAATCCTTAATCAGATCACTGAGTTCATATTGTGTGACTTTGTATTGTTTTCCAGGTGACAATGATAGTGTAAATGTAGGGTCAGTGTCAACAGTAGATGACTGCACTTTTCGCCTGTACGTGTCAGTTCAGCATCATCGCTGTCACTGCTGGTGGTACAAGTGGGGGAACAGCAACTGGCGATCTTTAGCCAAGAGCCACAGGGCGAATGACAGATGGGATGCCAGGATATTCAATATTCCTCTCCCTCTCCAAATTGACTCCTTTTCTCAAGGAACACATCGTAAAAAAATAGCAATCTGATGCATGACTTGTGGGTTCAGGTCAAATAACAGGCACAGTAAATCTTATTAAGATGTTTGTACCATACGTTCAGTGTACATCAACGCGAAGTGCAACACATGTGTGGAGCCCATCTTGGTCTCTAGTTCAGTATCCGATATGCAAGGCATATGCTTGTTTTTCTGCTTTGGTCTATGGTCGCCTTCTTGAACCACAAATAACATCTGCACAAATGTAACAAAAGTTATCAGGTTTGTTACTACAAGTGCAGGGCATTTTTTGTGAAAGTGAACTCGCGACTTCGTTTAGTGCACGGAAACTAATCTAGATACGTTTGTCGTTAATTTAATATCTGCTCTTCCTAATACCTTGTATTTCTCTGGTTTGTAGCCTATCCATATTCTATACTCTGCTACTGTTTACTCCATTCATCAGGTCCCGTAATTCTTCCTCGCGTTCACAGTTGCTAGCACGTCATGAGCGAGTATTATCACTGATATTCTTTCACCCTGCTTTTTTTAATTCCCCACACGGGTACACTTCTGTGAATGGCTTATTCAGCAATGTGCCAACCCTCACTTTAGTGCAAATGTGCTGTTCACAGATGATGCTACGTTTAAAAATAGTTGATTAATGTGCTGAAGACTTGAAGAAACTGCGCTCTAACATGGAACTAAAGCATTTCCAGAGCCATGTCCATGTAACATATTCCCTGACTGTACCTTTTTGTTACACAGTCATGTGTGTGTGTGTGTGTGTGTGTGTGTGTGTGTGTGTGAGTGTGTGTGTGTGTGTATTTGCGTTTGAGAGCGAGTGAGTGAATCAATGTTACCAAGTAAACTAAAAACAGAAAGTAAAACCAAAGCTAATCCAAACTGACGTGAAATACTTTAGAAGCAACATATGCGTTTGTTCCAGGCTTACGGTCTGCACTGCGGCGTCGGTTAGCAAAGTAACTATGAATGTAGCACCCCATGTTCGTTCACTTGTAATAATCTAGACCCAACCTATCTCTCATCGAGTATATTTCTCTTCATTCCAAAAAGGCCCGTATATTGCGGCTCTGCAAGCGGTAACAGTCCAGCGGACGTGTTTACGGGTCAAATGGTAACACTGTATAGTGAGCGCCAGAGGCATCGTCCACGTTGGTTGCTCGAACAAGTTTCCACTACGTTTACTTTCCGCTCGCTTCGCGCAGTGCAGTACGCCACGCTACAACTCACAATATTTTTGTAGCTATGGCATCGGAATTCCTCTCTAGTAACAAGTGTGTCGGGCAGCTCTTGTAATCTTTTCGCAACGTAGGTGCTTTTGTACCGCGAATATTTTGTGAAATGTGCCCAGTGGTTTAGAAACTGTAAAAAATTTTTGTGTTGCAGCTATGAACTTTGTACATTTTTGCGTATGATCTCTGGAGACTCTTAAATCACCGCAGGCAAGCGGAAGTCAAGTTAGAATTTTTAGGGTGATAATATTTCATTCTGAGTTCCACTTTTAATGAGTATAGACATTGTTGAACGCACTATGAACATATTTCGTGTGGAACTGAAAAAGTGATATGATAAGCATTGATATCATTCTGAGATTATTAATTAAAAACTTTATGATGTGTGCACAAATAGTAATGCGCCTATATCCTTGGAAGTTAGTGCACCAAACATAAACTTCATTTATACCTCAAAATAAACTCCACAATACTTCGTGAGAATAACCTTTCAGTTTTAATATTGCGCACAGTGCTGGATACTGAGTAATCGATAAGGTGATTTTTCTGTTTAAATTTGCCTGACCACGACAAACAAAAAACAGAGAATCTGGCATAAGGAAAGGCTTCTTGAAAGCATTTAGAGCCTTTAAGTATTTTTTGCGATGACAGTATAAACTGTTTCAGATGTCTCAAAACCTCAGAAAAATTTATATACGCTACAGTGTAAGACGGATAATATACAATATGTACAAAAGCACCAAGAAGTAATAAGAATGGAGGACTGAGGTTAACTGCTCGGTTTAAAAGGGCATACGGCAAGATTACGATGTTCTCCTCTACTGTTCAACAAAATGGTTCAAATGACTGTGAGCACTATGGGACTTAACTTCTAAGGTCATCAGTCCCCTAGAACTTAGAACCACTTAAACCTAACTAACCTAAGGGCATCTCACACATCCATGCCCGAGGCAGGATTCGAACCTGCAATCGTAGCAGTCACGCGGTTCCAGACTGTAGCGCCTAGAACCACTCGGCCACCCAGGCCGGCTCTACTGTTCAATCCGTATATCGAAGAAGCAGTGATGGAAACAAAAAAAGGCGCAGAAGTGGGATTAAAAGTTCAGGGTGACAAAATATCAATGATAAAACACACTGATGTCCCATTATCCTCTGTGAATGTGAGGAAGAATTACAGGACCTGATGAATAGAGTGAGCAATCTTCTGGGCACAGTACGGAAGGACAGCAAAACAAAGAAATACGAGATATTTAGGAAGAGCTTGCTATGAAATTAGCGACAAGCGTATCTAAATTAGGTTCCATGCACTAAATGAAGTGGAAGAATTCTGCTGTCTTGGAAGCGAAATACTGCACGGTGGGCAACCAAAGAAGCCGTAAGAGGCAGTCTAGCATAGGCAATGAGAACATTCCTCGATTAGAGAAGTTAGCAAGTATCAAACATATGTTTTAATTTATGGAAGAAACTTCTGAAAATTAAGGTTTGGAGCACAGCTGAACTGAAGTAAGTCATGGAATGTTGGAAAACTGGAAAAAAGGAACAGAATGATGTAGTATTAAGAAAGTAAGTTCCAAATAAAGCGGACTGATAAGAAGTCTGTAGAATCGGAAAGGAATACTTGATAAACACTACCTAGCAGAAGGGTCAGGGTAAGAGGAATCTGTTAAGGTACCAAGAAGCAAATTCCACGACGGTAGAGGAAGACATAGAAGGAGAAAAACTGTGGGAGGAGAGTGTTATTGGAGTATGTACACAAAAAGACTGGAGACGTTGTGCGTAATTATTACTCCTTGGCTCAGGAGAGGAAATTCTGGCAACGGGCATCCTTTAATGGGCTCCCCACGCATTATTACTAAATTACATCACAGAGATCCCTATTCATTTTGTGAAATTTTCTTTACTGCAGACATCGACACTAGTTTCATCAATGTGTTGGAGCAGCTGCGACATTGACCCCTTCATCTTTCCATTAGTGTCACTAAGGCTTATGTCAAATCGTCTACTCACATGAAAAAGTGCACAAAAAGGACATACTATTTATTGAGTAAGTTAACTGTGTTTGATACACTCTACAATCACTTTGACATTAATGAAGGTACTGAAATTTTAGAAAACAGCTCTATTAAATTGAATGCATTCTTATACTGAAATGAAATAATGAATGGTTTGAATGTGAACGGCTAACACTGAAGTTTCTAGATCAATCCTTGTTGTTAATGCTAGCAAGTTGATGAAATATTAAATTAATTCACTCAAATATCTTAAAATTAATGCTCTACTTGATCTCACAATAAATCAAACCTCAACAACTGACACAGTTGTTGCTGTGTTTTCATAACATTAAGGAAACATTCGTAACAAACCCTCCTCTTACAGAATAAGTGACAGTGACATGTAACTGCTTTCTTCGGAAAGCCTCAGGAAGAAAACTTGCTCCAAACCGAACTGAATATTCGTAAAAATGTAACTGACTCTTCTACAACGCACAGGTTCTTCTTCGTCTCTCATTTAATTTCCTACGGTACGTTTTTCATGTGAGCATACGATTTGAAATAAGCCTTTGTGTCAGTATGGGAAAGATTCAGTGGTCGATGACTTAGTTGCTCCAACACATCGATAAAACACATGTTATTGGCTGCAGTAAAGACACTTTCACAAACTGAATGACAAATTTAAAAATTTCTTTGAAGTAACATGGTAATACTGCGTAGGTGGTCGACTACAAAATTAAATGACGATGGTGGTGGTTGTTATAAGGCATTACAGTGCGCTCGAATTCATTGTCATTAGCATCCAAAATGAAATAATGAGAGAAGGGTGTTGTTAAAATACTAAAATATAAAAGGTTCAAAGAAATTAAGCACGAAATTTCACATATAGTAAAAACTTGTGTTATTCGATCATGTTGCGCATCCACAGCTGATTAATAGGAATGCTAAGAAAACCATTGTAACTGTGATTTTAGGTACGTTTATTAAGCCACACCCAGTTTCCTTCTATACGAACATCTTCAGGTGACCTGCAGCTCAACAAGACACTGGTTTGCATAAGAACTACTAAAACATGCACGTAATATATAAAAATTTTATTACTGTCACACACCGGTACAAATGTTCCGTGTCAAGATTTAAAATGTTTAATCATCTAAAAAAATTGCTGCGCAGTAGCTATTTTCCTTGTCATGGGGTTGAATAAGATAAAGACGTCTCCCAAGGTTATAGAGAGATGTGGCAGAAGAGTGTGCTGCGACGTCAACCACCGGCGATAGGAATGTAAATAATTGCTTCTACTGACGGCCTCCACGAGTGGTGTGAGAAGTGATTACGGATGCCTGTAGCTGGATTCAATAGCATGTCTATGGCCGCAGCTAACAGCATCGAGTATGCAGTCGGATGACTACAAGATTTTTTTTTCTTAGAAACAGCTTTACGAGTCAGATAGCATTTCCAAACTGTTGTTCTGCGACATGAGAATTATACATTTTGCATAGCTGGAAGATTCAAGGCTTTCAATGGCACTACTTATTGATAGTGTCTTTGATAGCACCTGTGGTCCTTTTAGCAAGGTCAACAAGCATCGGTTTTCATGTAGGTCTCGAAAAATACTGAAAAATATAGCCAATTTAGTATCAGTTCATCTGTAAATTGTGTTGCCGTATGGTTGTGATGTCAACACATCCCTGCGCAGTGACGCAGTGAGAGCTCCGGCAAGCGAGTGCGACAGCGTAATCGGCGGCAGCGCGGGTGCCTGCGGCCAGCCGTTCGCACTCTCAACGTCTTCAAATACCTTTGAAGAAAAACTGTGAGTAAAATGACAGCAGTCAATGCTGGAAATACCACACAGTGTATCCTTGACAGAAATGGAGTTAGACCCTCACCATCTGAAATTCATGAATGTATCTTTAAAGAGCTCGGAATTGTAGAATATGTTATATTAGGTATTCAGTTGGATTTCCTTCAGAATACTGTGTTCA
This sequence comes from Schistocerca piceifrons, assembly GCF_021461385.2. NCBI lineage: Eukaryota > Metazoa > Arthropoda > Insecta > Orthoptera > Acrididae > Schistocerca > Schistocerca piceifrons. Next base: position 306,190,696 of record NC_060143.1, read on the forward strand.
TCAGATTTAAAAATGCTGATAATTGTGACAAACTCGTTACTACAGATGGCAATATTAGGAAATTCAAGCACATTGACGGATCTGTTAGTAATGTTGCTATAATACATGCATACTATGGAATCCGGAATATACACGACCGTTCACTAAAATTGCTACACCAAGAAGAAATGCAGGTGATAAACGGTCATATAATACTCGAACTGACGTGTGATTACATTTTCACGCAATTTGGGTGCATAGATCATAGAGAAATCAGTACCCAGAACAACCACCTCTGGCCGTAATAACGACCTTGATGAGCCTGGACATTGAGTCAAACAGAGCTGCCCATGCAGCTTCAACACGATACCACAGTTAATCAAGAGTGGTGACTGTCGTTTTGCGACGAGCCAGTTGCTCGGCCACCATTGACCAGACGTTTTCAATTGGTGAGAGATCTGGAGAATGTGCTGGCCAGGGCAGCTGTCGAACACTTTCTGTACCCAGAAAGGCCCGTACAGGACCTGCAACATGCGGTCGTACATTATCCTGCTGAAATGTAGGGTTTCGCAGGGATCGAATGAAGGGTAGAGCCACAGGTCGTAACACATCTGAAATGTAACGTCCACTGTTCAAAGTGAAGTCAATGCGAACAAGAGGTGACCGAGACGTGTAACCAATGGCAACCCATACCATGACGCCGGGTGATACGCCAGTATGGCGATGACGAATACACGCTTCCAATGTGCGTTCACCGCGATGTCGCCAAACACGGATGTTACCATCATGATGCTGTAAACAGAACCTGGATTCATCCGAAAAAATGACGTTTTGACATTCGTGCACTTGCGTTCTTCGTTGACTACACCATCGCAGGCGCTCCTGTCTGTGATGCAGCGTCAAGGGTAACCGCAGCCATGGTCTCCGAGCTGATAGTCCATGCTGCTCCAAACGTCGTCGAACTGTTCGTGCAGATGGTTGTTGTCTTGCAAACGTCCCCATCTATTGACTCAGGGATCGAGACGTGGCTGTACGATCCGTTACAGCCATGCGGATAAGATGCATGTCATCTCGACTGCTACTGATACGAGGCCGTTGGGATCCAGCACGGCGTTCCATATTACCCTCCTGAACCCACCGATTCCCTATTCTTTCAGTCATTGGATCTCGACCAACACGAGCAGCAATGTCGCAATACTATAAACCGCAATCGCGATAGGCTGCAATCCGACCATTACTAAAGTCGGAAACGTGATGGTACGCATTTCTCCTCCTTATACGAGGCATCACAACAACTTTTCACCAGACAACGCCGGTCAACTTCTGTTTGTGTATGAGAAATCGGTTGGAAACTTTCCTCATGTCAGCACGTTGTAAGTGTCGCCACCGGCCCAACCTTGTGTGAATGCTCTGAAAAGCTAATCATTTGCATATCACAGCATCTTCTTCCTGTCGGTTAAATTTCACGTCTTTAGCACGTCATCTTAGTGGTGTAGCAATTTTAATGGCCAGTAGTGTAGAACTACGTAACGTATATTTGAGTTCCCAAATGAGGTGATAGAGCGGTACCTCAAACGGTACGGCACCGTTTTGAAAACTGGAAATTGTGAACGGTCTGACACTTTCTGATATCCAATCGACAGTGGTGTACGAAACGTTCGGATGTAATTGAAAAGACGCATTCCGTCTCACGCATTAATTGCGGGAAATAATGCGTTTGTAACATATAGTACGCAACCGCAGACATGTTGCATTTGTCATTCTACTGACCACCTACGTACTAATAGAACTGGAAGACTACTGGTGCAGCTACCCAGTTTTACTAGATATTGGTAATTAAATCTATAATGGTGCCGACATACCGGAAGATTTTCTAAGAGGACGCATCACAGTGATACTTAATGGGTACATACCTAGTAGTTATGCACAAGTCGCTAACAGGATGGTGACGTACACTTCACTGCCACCACATATCACGATTATTGCGGTAGTGCATGGGACAACTAAACTCGCACAGGAAATGGTAACGGAAATTCAGAAACCAGTCACAGAATGTGAACAAACCGCACGACCCTCAATAGAGGGCCCATCTGTGGCTGGAAACCTTACAGAAATTCATTCCAAAGCCAAAGAAAATGCATCCAACGAAACAAAATCAAATTCAAAAGTTGAAAAGAAATAGGAAAAAACTGAGGAAACTAAGACATGTGACGAACCGGGACTACAGATGCAAGGTAGCGTTACCTCCAAAGCTGGTGTGTCTCAGACGACTACGTCATTCAAAAATACAGCAGACAAACCGCACAGGAAAAGCGAAAACTGGCGGTCAAAAACCCTATGGACTCTGAAGTTACAGGTAATAGCCCTGTCACACAATCATGTCTGATTAAAGATGTCACCCAAGAATAGCCGAAAAAAAAAATCAAATCAAATTCTACCAGGCAAACAAAAGAATCAAGATCCACCTCAAAGAACGCGACTTCAACTCATCTGGAATAAAGATTTTTCTCCATTATACACCTTTCATGCTTACTGAAAATGATCGGACGCATCTTAATAAGCATCTTAAGTTGCAGAAAGAAAGCAATGAAAACGAGTTCTAAAAGAAAATTTCCGGGAGTAGATGGAGTTCCAGTTGAATTTTATCTGCCGGCCGGGGCGGCCGAGCGGTTCTAGGCGCTACAGTCTGTAACCGCGCGTCCGCTACGGTCGCAGGTTCGAATCCTGCCTCGGGCATGGATGTACGTGATGTCCTTAGATTAGTTAGGTTTAAGTAGTTCTAAGTTCTAGGGGACTGATGACCTCAGAAGTTAAGTCCCATAGTGCTCAGAACCATTTGAACCATTTTTTGAATTTTATCTGAAAATAATTTAGCGGAAGTTTTGCTAGATATTGGTAATGAAATCTATAATGGTGTCGACATACCGGAAGATTTCCTAAGAGGACACATCACTTTGATACCAAAAACTAAAAAAAAAAAAACGGATTTACAGATCACGTCCGATCATATTACTCAGCGTTGGTTACAAAATAATGGTTCGGTGCTTTGCTGGAAGATTAAAGCAAACAATGAAAGAATTGAACAGCCCCTGTAAAATGAGTGCCATTCCGAAGAGAAACGTATATGACGCCTTGCTAGCATAGAGAGATTGTATTTCTTACACAAAAACAGTTGTGTCAAAAGAGGCAGGATTTTATTAATATATTTTAAAAATGCTTGCGATAGGTTTAGTTATAAACATGTGGAAAGAAGTTATGATTAAAATGGGTCTTGGCACCAATTTCACGAATGCAGTTCAGAATATTTTGGGCAACGCTATGTCACAAGACATTATTAATGGTAGATCAAATGAGAAAAATTCCCATCAAAAGACCAGTCAGACAAGGTTATCCGTTATCTATGACGTAACATGCAATAGCTTTAGATTCGCTCCTCCTTACCATAAGCTGTGAGTGCCAAGGAATTTCTATAAGAAGTGAAAGGCTGACATGCAGAGCTTACGCCGATGAGTTGGTGTTTTCATGGAAAGTTCATGGGATTTTGACACCTTACATAATATGCCCCGACGGTACGAAAAAACTACAGTGCTGCCGTTAACCGCAAAAAGACTGTGATGTTGTCAAATGCAAATAACACGTGGAATATACAGCGGAATGGGTTTACTACCAAAATCAATACAAAGAGTGAGGCGTCATTATGGCAAATAACCCACAAAGAATGCAGGCTCTCAATTGGTGCACCACACTACACAATATAAGAGCGGTAGCAAAAATCCAAACAAGTATAAATTTAGCTATGACAGAAAAAATCAAGCTGTGCAACACACAAAACTTGTAAAAGCGTGGTACTTGGTTGAGGTCCTCCTGGTGCCCAAAAAGTACAGAGGGCTGTACAGCAAGCTATATATTGATTTATAAGGAGGGGTGAAATTTTTAAGGTTTGTCTGCCGACCTGCACCATCAGCTTAAATCTGGGTGGACTCAGAGAAACGGACTTGAACGCAAAATTCGTGGCACTACTCGACAACAGAACTAAATGTGTAATGGAAAGGGGACCACACTCGCCAACTGCTATACTGATTCACAAATATCGCCCGACACCAAAGCTAGCGCCAGTTTACATTGTCAGTATCTCACGCTCATTAAAGTTTGTCCAAAATTATTATCTCAATAAAAGTTACATACCAACAGACGTCCTAAAACAAGTAAAAGTTCGTAACACGGCCATAGCTGTCAAAAGAAAACTAATTCCCAATAAGTGGGAGCTGCGATTACCGCAGCACAACTGGAAAATCGTCTGTGAAAATTTAGCGATGAAAATAATATCAGAAGGCGCCAGATCGACTTGGTGCAAAGTTATAAGCCAGACAATAACGACCAACTCCAAGACTCCAAGCTTTACTTCATCCAGTTAAAAGCGTCAGCCACATATGGAAATTGTAATTCGGAGGACACAATCGAACGTCGTTTTGAGTGCCTGAAATTTGTCGAGATATGACACACAGCAAGGGACATGATTCTACTGTCAATGGAACGGACTCACGCAAGATACAGGTTCCTAACGCCATGATACCCCAATGGGAACCGTTTCCCAAAGCAAAGCGACACGCAACAACGTGGATCATGCACACACAATTCATATACGAGGGTTGGAACTTAAATAGTGTAAACTATTTATGCACAACCGATACAAAAGAGTTAAACGTTTTCACCTCTTACTGTCATTCAAAGTAGTCACCAGCGTTGTGTAGAACCCGTTGCCAGCGATGTGGGAGCCGTAGTATACCGTTAGCAGAGCCTATTGTTGATGGTGCGAATGGAGCTGTCTACTGCCTGTCGAATCTCTGGAACAGTTCTGAAGCGAATGCCACGAAGTGGTTGCTTCATCTTCTGAATCAAATCAAAGTCACAAGGACGTCAGTCCGGGGAGTATGGTGGATGGTGCAGTACTTGCCAGTCCCGTCGACCGAACAGAGCAGCCACAGCTTGCGCTGTATGCGCTCGCGCATTGTCGTGCAAAATGATGAGAGGGTTGCGCAGAGTTTTGCCGCTTCTGTCGCAAAACTGGTGGCAGGTGATGCTCCAAAAACGAACAGTAATACTGTGCCTCCGCCACACACCGTCAGTTGACTTTCGGAGTATGGATGTAGATGTAGATGCACTGACGGTCTGCCGTGGAGGAGCGTAATGCGTTAGCATAACACCATCACAGTCGTACGCGAGAATCAGCATAACTTTAGACCACTCCATTCGCACCATCAACAGATCAGGTTCTGCTAACGGTATACTACGCTTTCCACATCGCTGGCAACGGGTTCTACACAACGCTGGTGACTACTTTGAAGGACAGTAACAGGTGAAAACATGTAACTCTTTTGTATCGGTTGTGAATAAATAGTTGCCACTATTTAAGTTCCAACCCTCGTAATTTTTGGACTTAACAGACAACTTACAGTACCTGACATACTTATGGAAATACGAGAAAGTAACTAGTCACCCTAAATACAGGATTACATACACAAATTTTCTCAAGAGTCCACTATATAAATCTTATGATAGCATTTTGACATGAAACCTCACTGAAGGAAAAGAACAAAAGGTAATGAGAAATCTACAAAAGTTACATCTAACAAATAACTCAATGGACAGTTTCCCAGATATTTCCGTACAAAAAAATTTATAACTATTTTTCAGATGAGCTTGTTTTCTGTTATTATGTGAAACTGGAAACTGTTAAATGCTAAATAAATATCTAGCGCAAAAATGTGGTCTAGCGACAGCGTTTTTGACCGATAATCAAAGATCCTTAGTCTCGGGTTTTGAACCCCCCCTCCCCATTGCTTAAATTTTGAATAAAAGTCATTGGAAATCACGACGGAAGACTTCCGGCATAAGAAGTCACAATCGTTCTGCCAACGGCCTTGTCAGAGACGGCGGAGGAGCGGACAGACGATCAGGCACTCTCTTGCCCTTGGAGTGGGGAACTGCCCCTAAATGACCAAAAGTATGAGAATATAGAAGGCAACGAGAACCACTGCATTAAGGACACGTAATGTGTATTTGTAGGACTTGCAGCCTGTAAGTGAAAAAGTGTCCTCATTGGCAAAAGATTCGGAATAGTCCCCCATTCGGATCTCCAGGAGGGTACTTCCAAGAGGGAAGTGAAATGAGAAAAACATTGAACAACTAAAGAAACGATAACGTTCTGTGAGTCTGGTGTGGAATGTCGGAAGTTAAGGCTCAGTCTAGATATAGTAGGGGTCAGTGATGTGAAACGGAGAGAAAACAAGGATTTATCGTCAGACGAGCACAGGAACAGCAGCGGAAAATTGTATAACGGTAGCAGGAAGATAACTTCGAAGAAACCTTATGTAACGGAAGAAATACATCAGTTGACCGGCGAAAGAAGAAAGTATAATAATGTTCAGGGAAATTCAGGAATACTGAAACAGAAGTCACTTAAGAATGAATTAAATAAGAAATGCTGGGGATCTAATGTGAAACGACTGCATGAAAAATGACAAGAAATCGAAAAAGAAATGATTATGTGAAGCGCGTAGAAAAGTGAAAACAACCTTCGGTGAAATTTAAAGTAAGGGAGGCAACGGTATGAGCACAGTTGGAATTCCACTGCTAAATGCAGAGGAGAGGTTCAAATGGCTCTGAGCACTATGGGACTTAACATCTATGGTGATCAATCCCCTAGAACTTAGAACTACTTAAACCTAACTAACCTAAGGACATCACACAACACCCAGTCATTAAGAGGCAGAGAAAATCCATAACCCCGCCGGGAATCGAACCCGGGAACCCGGGCGCGGGAAGCGAGAACGCTACCGCACGACCACGAGCTGCGGACGCAAAGGAGAGGGTATAGCCGGAAAGAGTACATTGAAAGCCTCTGCGAGGGGTGGGGCTAATCGAATGACATGATACGAGAAAAAATAGAAGTATATACGGGAGTGAGAGCGGATTCAGTATTAGAATCAGAATTTAAAATGACTTTGCACAACTTAAGACCAAATGATATAGACGGGATACATAACACTCCATCGAAATTTTTGAAATCATTGGGGACGTGGTAACAAAACTGGTATGTAGAATGCATGAGGGTGGCGACGTACCATCAGACTTTCGGAAAAATGTTATCCACTCAACCCCGAAGATTGAAAGAGCCCATAAGTGCGAGAATTATCGCACAGTTCAGATGAAATGTAAAGGCACCCGAGAATCTGTACTAACGTTGTAGTTGATAGTGGAAGCAAGACTGAAGAAAAATCAAGACACGTTCATAGAATTTGTGTACCTGGAAAAAGTATTCGAGAATACAAAATTCTGCAAGATGTTCGAAAGTCTGAAAAAAATGGTGGTAAGCTATAGAGAAAGACGGTAATATACAATACGAACAAGAAGCAAATACGAACAATAACAGTCGAGCACCAAAAGCTAAGTGCACGTATTAAAAAGGGTGTAAGACAGTGACGTAGTCTCTCGCCCCTACTGTTCAATCTACACGTCGAATAAGCAACGATAGAAATAAAATACTGGCCCAAGAGTGGGATTAAAATTCAACGTGAAAGGATATCAGTGATAAAATTCGTTGATGACATTACTATCTTCAATGTAAGTGAAGAAGAACAACAGGATCCGTTGAATGGAATGAACAGTCTAATGAGTACAGAATATGAACTAAAAGTAAATCGAAGGAAGTCGAATGTAAAGAGGAGTAGTAGAAATCAAATCAGCGGGAAACTTAACATCAGGATTAGTGCTCACGAAGTAGATGAAGTTAAGGAATTCTGCTCCTTAGGCACCGAAATAACCCCTGACGGACGGAGCAAGGAAGACATAAAAAGCAGATTGACGCAGACGAAAAGGGCATTCCTGGCCAAGAGAAGCCTGCTAGTATCAAACGTAGCCCTTAATTTGAGGAAGAAATTTCTCAGAATGTACGTTTGGAGCACAGCGTTATATGGTAGTGAAACATGGAGTGTGGGAAAACCGGAAGACAAGGAAATCGAAGCGTTTGAGATGTGGTGCAGGAGACGAATATTGAAAATTAGGTGGATTGATAAGGTAAGGAATGAGGAGGTTTTCCGAAGGATTGGCGAGAAGGAAAATATGGAAAACACTGACAAGAAGAAGGAACAGGATGATAGCAGATCTGCTAACACATCAGGGAATAAATTTTTTGTTACTAGAGGAAGCTGTAGCGGATAAAAACCGTAGAGGAAGACGGATATTGGAATACATCCACCAGTTAATTGAGGACGTAGATTGTAAGTGCTAATCTGAGATAAAAGGTTGGCACAGGAGAGGAATCCGTGACGGGCCGCATTAGGCCATTCAGAGGACTGATGACTCAAAAGAATGGGTGTGGGCTTTGCTTTGTATAGCAGCTCACGTCTTCACCCTCTACCTTGCTACTCTGCGGAGGTAGAACACAGTTTATGATAGCTCGCATTGCTGGTAACGTAGAGACCGGCGAAACGAAACAGGCGGTTCCAGAGATAGACAACAGCAGAGATCACGGAGTGAACAAATAATCTAAACCAGGTGAGAGCCTAGCACAGTAGTATTAAGCACATACAACAACCCAGGGAGCAATCCAAATAAATGTACGACAGGCAAGGTCAGAACCTTACTATTCAATGCCGCTAGCTAAAAGCTTCAGTGACAAGTGAGAGTGGTTAGCAATTGCCGGGCCGCGGTATTTAGTGATAAATCGACTCCAGAGGAAGGCGACATCTCAATTGCTACGCCCCATGTAGGTGCAAGCCACAGCTGTTGCTTGGAGCCGGAGTATTTCTGGCGTGTTCTCCATATCGATACACGGGCTAGAAAGAGAATCCGAATCACTCTCGCATACTAAACATCCTATGGTAGTTGTTGAAGACCAGCATAACTTCACCTCTCCCGTACATTAGATAGTAAGAGATCCATCAGTTTAGGGCAGCCAGAAATGTAGGACCCGGTACATAAGAGATAGCAGCCATGAATGTCGACCCAATACATCAGGAGGTAATAGAGAATGCTGGATAAGAGGTTTTAGATTTTTAGCACCAGTCTCCGTCACCTATCGAAATCGCCATGGAGAGTGGACTTCGCCAACTCGGACTTGAGTTGCAGCCATCGATCGACAACACTGGCGGTTTACCTACCGCTGGACGACCGTTGCAGCCCATGTTGGTAAGTCAGTTTACTCTACCACCTTCTCGAATCTGGACACGCACAGATTCTAAAACCTTATCCAGGTTGTAGCCAACATTCACCTTCCTTGTCTGCCAATTGCAGGTGCTCTCTTAGGTCATAAGATATGCACAACCAATTGCTGCGACGTTAGCTGATTGCGGGCAGAGTGAAAAGTTTGCACTTTGCTTTCGTTGCGTTGTTCTCCTCCAATTGTAGAGTCACATTGTGTATTTTCAGATTGTACGTTCCATGTAGATTTTTATTTTAATGTCCTCCATTGTCTCTTAAAGAAATGAATGGACTGTTGACCTTGGTAAATATCTTCATTTATTCACTGGTAGGTTAACATCTACTCGGTCTGTATGTTGCACCACTTTCATTTCTGTTTCGCAGTAAGTCAATTTACAAAGCGTAATGTAAACACCTCTGCGATCTAGATCATACACATTACAATTTAGATTCTCGTCAGAAAAGTTTGAGGCCTTTGACAAACTGTGTCAACAAATTTCCTACATTGTTACTTTCTTACACAAGTGTTTACCAAAAAATAACATTAATGTTAAAAATAAAACGATTATTTTAATTAATTAAATCTTGTTATATTGGTGGATAATTGTGGGAACATTTTTACCGTTTCGACTGTAAACGTAACATGCAATTTGACCGGTGAGTGAAGCTTGGTATGTGCTCGGTAAGTTTGCAATCTAAAGTTACGTTTCTTAAAGCTGTCACTTTTTCATTGCCGTTCAGTTAATACGAGTACAATAGTGTGAAAATATATGTCGAATTTTCTTATTGACATGAAGACGAATCAGTTGAGTCTGAAGATGTTATTTTAATAAATCCTTAATCCAGCAAGTTTGACGAAATGTGGAAGGGTTTCCGGTTTCTCCACCACCAGAGGTTTCTATTGAGATATAAAATTCAAAAATTTCAGTGTTTCCTCCTTGTTGTGGTAACTTTGAGTGTTATTTACAAGTTGCGATCACTAGAAGACAATATTGGAATCGTTGTGCAATAAATTTCTAAGCTATTTGTAAGTATTTTTCTATTACGTAATTTCAGTCGTGGTGGGAATTTTGGGTCTCATCAAACATCGGAAGAGATCAATCCGTTTGTCATGCCCGTAAGTTCATGTGAGCATCCCAAATAGCATACAAAAGATTGTTATTCCAATTAAAAGTATAGTTCGCCAAACTATAGCGTAACCGTATCATTCAGACCGCTCTATACCTAGTCCCCGCCCCCGATTTCCCCCCCCCCCCCCCCCCCCCCCGCTTCGAATATGGTGCTTGGCAACCGAGCTGGTTATAAGGTGAATCTAACGATACCATGTGTAAGGTGTTACAAGGGGCAGCGCCACCTAAAGAGACCTAAACAAATTCCCTGATAATGCGCAATGATTAATACACTCCTGGAAATTGAAATAAGAACACCGTGAATTCATTGTCCCAGGAAGGGGAAACTTTATTGACACATTCCTGGGGTCAGATACATCACATGAACACACTGACAGAACCACAGGCACATAGACACAGGCAACAGAGCATGCACAATGTCGGCACTAGTACAGTGTATATCCACCTTTCGCAGCAATGCAGGCTGCTATTCTCCCATGGAGACGATCGTAGAGATGCTGGATGTAGTCCTGTGGAACGGCTTGCCATGCCATTTCCACCTGGCGCCTCAGTTGGACCAGCGTTCGTGCTGGACGTGCAGACCGCGTGAGACGACGCTTCATCCAGTCCCAAACATGCTCAATGGGGGACAGATCCGGAGATCTTGCTGGCCAGGGTAGTTGACTTACACCTTCTAGAGCACGTTAGGTGGCACGGGATACATGCGGACGTGCATTGTCCTGTTGGAACAGCAAGTTCCCTTGCCGGTCTAGGAATGGTAGAACGATGGGTTCGATGACGGTTTGGATGTACCGTGCACTATTCAGTGTCCCCTCGACGATCACCAGTGGTGTACGGCCAGTGTAGGAGATCGCTCCCCACACCATGATGCCGGGTGTTGGCCCTGTGTGCCTCGGTCGTATGCAGTCCTGATTGTGGCGCTCACCTGCACGGCGCCAAACACGCATACGACCATCATTGGCACCAAGGCAGAAGCGACTCTCATCGCTGAAGACGACACGTCTCCATTCGTCCCTCCATTCACGCCTGTCGCGACACCACTGGAGGCGGGCTGCACGATGTTGGGGCGTGAGCGGAAGACGGCCTAACGGTGTGCGGGACCGTAGCCCAGCTTCATGGAGACGGTTGCGAATGGTCCTCGCCGATACCCCAGGAGCAACACTGTCCCTAATTTGCTGGGAAGTGGCGGTGCGGTCCCCTACGGCACTGCGTAGGATCCTACGGTCTTGGCGTGCATCCGTGCGTCGCTGCGGTCCAGTCCCAGGTCGACGGGCAAGTGCACCTTCCGCCGACCACTGACGACAACATCGATGTACTGTGGAGACCTCACGCCCCACGTGTTGAGCAATTCGGCGGTACGTCCACCCGGCCTCCCGCATGCCCACTATACGCCCTCGCTCAAAGTCCGTCAACTGCACATACGGTTCACGTCCACGCTGTCGCGGCATGCTACCAGTGTTAAAGACTGCGATGGAGCTCCGTATGCCACGGCAAACTGGCTGACACTGACGGCGGCGGTGCACAAATGCTGCGCAGCTAGCGCCATTCGACGGCCAACACCGCGGTTCCTGGTGTGTCCGCTGTGCCGTGCGTGTGATCATTGCTTGTACAGCCCTCTCGCAGTGTCCGGAGCAAGTATGGTGGGTCTGACACACCGGTGTCAATGTGTTCTTTTTTCCATTTCCAGGAGTGTAGTTATTATGGCCCTGAGAGAAAAGTTTTCATCTAACTTGGTGGAGTTCAGTTCAACACACAGGGGATTCTAGTAATTCAATGGAATAAATATTCACCTCCAAAACACGAAACCATTCACCACCTGATTTGAAATGCTTCAATATAAATTTTCTTCACTTCTATCCTCACACTGCAATAATATCACATCAAATTAATTCAGATGACAAGAAGAACCAATGATAAATGTTGTAAGTCAAGTAGCTTATGGGTGTCGTCGCCGGCAGAATAAATTGCACACACTGTACTTTTGTGTCTTCTTTGGAGCGGACTAAATGACAGTTCGTTTATACCTTAAATGATTATTACTCTTCCCCGGACTAAGTGACAGTTTGTTTACTCCTTAAATGATTATTACTTTTCCTAAATGATTATTTTGACAGTTCATGACGTTGCATTAATAAAAAAGTTATTTGTGCAGCATGTTGACGTCCTGTGGTCTAGTATATTCCGTAGCGAGAACACAGAAGTGCTACAAGCTTGTATTGTTCGTGATTCCATACAAATACGACGCCTGATGAGTCGTTATCTGTTTTAAGTACAGTCTCCAAAATTAACTTCAATTCAATACAGATTCAAACAAACACGACCCAGCCCACTGACCTTTACGAAATACAGTCCAGACAAGTACTGAAAATTAATATATAAAGTACTGTATTTCATTTTCTTCAGCCGAGGCTGCTGGGCGGTCTTCTTCTGCCGGCTGACTGTAGCCTCGCTATTGTGGCTCGAGCTGTAGGGTGCCAGTTACTGCTCCTTCCACCAGCGGCGTCGAACCGTATCGGGTTCAAACAGCTTAGCTGATGAACTACGCCACGCTTGTGTAGTATCCTTTCAGTTTGTCATAAACAGGAGACTTTGGACACAGCCTCAGCCACAGTCGAACGCGTTATGGCGCAGTGTGCAGGTCGTGGTAGCGCGCGCGGCTGCCTCAACCGCGAAGGGGTCGGCTGATCGTCATTCGATGGGGCTTCCTCCGCCTTCAGCCCCATCGGCTGCCCCATTTACAACGACTTAGACTACGGCGGGCAGACACCCGATTACAACTTCGGCTATAGACACGGTGCATGAAGAAACAATAAGAACAGGAAACGACGGATAGCTGGAGCCTCCACCACATCACCTTAGGCAACGATCGAGTTCACTCACCAGACGAAACTCTTTGGGCAGACGAAACAGCCTCGCTCACCAGCAGTCGACGTGTTGCTGTCGTCGTCAACAGAATGCAGCACCAACTGAACCTCATGGTCAGTGGGTGGCCGACAACCTAATCCAATTCAACATCGGAAAAACAAGGGCCATAATGTTTACACGTCGCAGATGAGACCTTCGGGAGAGGCTAGTGTTGAGCGGAACAGAAATCATCTGGACAAACCGGTCAGCATTTCGACAGCAAGCTCCTCTTAAAAATCCATCTGACTGAGACGAGAACGAAAATTCTTGTATTGATCCACCTTGGTCAGCACGCATGTGAAAGTCTGCACGAAACTCCGCATCTGTAAAACCACGGTTCTTCCGGCCATGTTGTATGGGTACTCCACTTGGGGGACGGCGTATCCGTCCTACATCCAACTACTGCAAGTTTTAAAACATCGGTGCTTTATGCTCATCCTTGGGGTACCCAGGTGGGCCTAGGTCCGTGACTTGCACAAGAAGCTCGACATACCGATAATCATCTCCCACACGCGCAAGCGCTTAGACAAAGTGAACGTGATAAGGCCTTCGCATCACACCTGTACTACATGGGACACTGGACTACATGGGAACAGTCGCTCCTGAACGCTGGCAGAACTCTCATTGACACCATCGTAAGAACCATCCGCTCCCAAGAATTATAAAGAAATCAATTCTCAACCATCTGACTGCGAGTTTTAAAATACCCTTTAACATCTCGTAACAACTGTTCTGCAACGCTCCTGTGCGCAACAGATAAGCTACCTCGTTTTGCCGCTACAACAGCGTGATCAGCAACATGCTAAAATATTTCAAAAAACAATACTGCGATCCATGCAGAGTGCAATGCATGGACTGACTGCAACAACGACGGCCATACTTTTATACATAGATATTGAATGGTCAGGCGGGGTTTGGTCAATTAACATTAAACAATGTAAAGAAAAATGAAAGCAATAAAAACTTTAATTTACCATATTCAGAAAATTGATTGGTTAAATGCTGACAAGCTTCACACAGACTTTTAATTATTCCACAATGTCTATACTCAATAAGCACGTTTCTGGCCACGAATATTACTCTCAGTGTATTCATACACAAATCTAACAAAATCGCTCCAGTGCACAAGCAATCAACAACTGCGTGCAGCGAAAAGGCAAATTTCCGAAAATTCCTCAATACCGAAGTCTCCTCCGGCGCTATTAGTACGATCACGGCAGGCTGAGACCTCTCATGTCGCGCAACTTCTCTCCACCGTACCCTGTGTCCGACCACTTCCGACTCCCCTCGATAACTGCTCGCTCGCTACTACTCGCAATAATACAAAGGTAATCCCAAAAATAAGGTCTCCCATTTCTTATAAGTACATCGACCTGTTTATTTCTACAGTAGTTTACATTAGTCTACAGGTTGAACATTTAGCTATTTTTCGACATAATCACCATTTCTGTCGATGGATTTTTGTAGAATCTGTGGAAGTTTTTGTATGCACATGTCTACCAGCTCGCCGCCAGTTCCGCGGCTTTGGCGAAGAAGGATGCCACCACTGGCGTGATTGTTGTTTGTTCTCAGGTGTAAAGTGGTATGCCCAGGTTCTAGGGGACTAGTGACCTCAGAAGTTAAGCCCCATAGTGCTCAGAGCCATTTGAACCATCAAGTCATTGCCGCATGTGGTCCTCAGTCAGCATGCGTCGCACCCATCTTGCGCACACCTTCCGGTATTTCAATGTAACCGTTAAAATTCTGTGAGCGGTGCTTCGGGAAACCTCAGGAACCAACGTGCAGAGATCATGCAGGGTGAACCGCCGATCTTCACGCATGCTTTGCTCAACCTTCAACACTGTCTGCTCAGAAATTGATGGCCTCCCGCTCCTTTGTTCGTCGTGAACTTCGGTCCGACCAGCTGCAAACTCTCTACACCACTTACGAACATTTTCGACATCCATGCACGACTCACCATACACTGCCGTTAATTGGCGACGGGTTCAATCGGCGCAGTGCCCTTTGCGTTCAAAAACCGAACAACTGCGCGCAATGCGCACTTGGCGGTAACATCCAACAGGAGCTCCATTCACAACGGCTGCCAAGCCAAGACTGAGCGCCTCAGCGGGGCGTGCGCATGTTTACACACAGCGCGTGAAGCACTCTTCATAATAGTGTGACCAACTGCCACAAAAAACAGAGTTCTGTACTTATAAAAAAAATAGGCGACCTTACTTTTGGAATTACCCTCGTATTATTTCTGACTCAGAGTTGGTGTATGCACACAGCAGAATCACAGACGTCCAACTTTCAACCTCACATTACCTCATCCCCCACCTCAGAAGGGCTTACGGACTTCTCCGAGCCCACAGCACTCCTTATGCTTAAATAAAGAATGAATTTCCCATTTTCCTGTCCAGGAAGTCCAGCCACCATGATGGTAGCATTCAGCACACAACTAGAAGATAAAAACAACCAGCCTCAGCAGTGTGTTTGCCACAATGAAGATGTCGGTCAGTTGTGTCGATGAAATATTGTGGAACTTTCACAACAACGTCCTACGTCTCGCCCGAGAATTACACACATTCAGATCTGATACAGGTCACAGGCTAATTGGCCCACTAGTTTAAAAGTCAATTTAATTAAATGCCAATTAATTCATACCAAATGAACGATCCCAGGCAATTAAGGACCTCCGTAGTCTTGCTTAGCCACAGTACTCCCGGCTCGTGAAGAGCTTATAATTTTCTGACGTCTGGTTGAATTAATATAGAATTTGTACAATGTGGTGTATTTCTGGACGTCAATGTAGCCCTTAACTTGACTTTCATTTCCTCTTCAGAAGTGGTGGAGGGATACTGTTCTGGCAGAAGACCTGCTATTCCATGTCTCCCTACCTGTGGTCCGCAGGCACAGCCTTCACGGACTGGAACAAATTCGCAAGAGGCTCACCTATTAGGCTGGTCACGGGGCAGCTCTTCTTGCTACAGGTACACAGTGCCGTTGCGCCTTCGTACACGACAGGCGTCGTCAACAGCCTGCTTGAAGCCAGTTCTTGGTTGGAACAGGTTCGTAACCATCGTCAGCGAGTGAGCTGCCGTCATTATGCACTGGTGTGCACGCTTGTCACATCGATCGTGGCCATCGATCGTGCGATTCGCTACAGTTTCATCAGTAATCAGTTTCCGCACGGTAACTGGTAATAGTTCCCACATGATGCCATAACGCGTGCACCGAACAGTAGGAGCGATGATCGTATCATGTTACCGAGATAGTGATCTAAGCCACCTCTGCCCACGTGGGTCTCCTCAATTCTCATTACAAGCGTTCAGGTATCTATCGGCGCACTCTCTCTTGATTCAGGGGTTAGACCATGCAACACAATGTCCGTAATTCTTTCCTGTGTAATCGTTCTTGTGTCTTGACCTACAGCAAGACTAGTTCTCGTCAGATTCTTAGCTTAATTTATGTGCAGTAATCATTATTCACTTGTAATAGGCTACCTCTCATTTAATGTGTTCTTCTGAGACAACACATGTAACATTTTACCAGATCGATCTGATCTTCCTAGGTCTGTGGTTTCCGCCTGTTGTCCCTTTTTATTACCAATTGAATACTGAAACCCTAGCTAGACCTGACAGAGCTTGTCGGTCTCGATAGAGACAACAGCAGAACAGCAGGTAAGGTTTAACATCGACATTTCATTAGGGGAACAAGGAAACTGACAGCCAAGTTAACCATTGCTAATATACTTTCAATCAATCTCATCATCTCACGCCAACTCAAAAAGCACTGCTGCCACAAACAGTCTACGTGTCTTTGCTATCTGACAGGAAATTTTCATTCTTGCGAAGACTGGAGAACTTCTAAACGGGCTGACAACCTTGCTGAAGTGTGTTCACATCGCAGGATGACAATTATTCAAGTCTTTCTTTCATATTTCTTATAAATTCAGGTGAACTGCAAGGCCACACCCCTAGTCCTCCTCGACAGACCCATCTTTAATAATTTTTGTTGGATAGTGTCATGCGAGGCACAGAAAGTGGGATGCTACCCTGTCGAAAACAAGTCATATTTGTGATCATTTCGCAAGGATAATGTACTCAAATAGCGCAGGAGTCGGTGATAAATAGCACCTGTTCATTTGTCTGGTTAAGTGGATGGCCTCACTAGTCTGTCATCTACAATATTTCGGGCATGTAACTGTACATCGGTATTCTTCTCCGTTGGTAACGTTCTTCCGCTAATTACACTCATACACAAATTCTGACAAAATTTTGGCTTCCGTTTCTTTTTCAGTCGTTTATAGGTAATATTTGTGTACTGATTACGGATATCACACCCATTTTGACATAGTGTTAATTGTTTAGCAAATATAAGAGAATACAACGCAATGAAATACCAGGTGGTTATAATTAAACTTTTTCTGTTTAACACGTTATAACACGGAAACTAATTACCGTACGAGTAACAAATTTGGTAGCATTAACGTCCAGAGTATGGGATGCATGATTTCCGTGCCTCACAGCGCCACCGTCCAGTTCTAACAATGGCTACCAGGTGCCGTGATCAGTCATTGTGATTCATAGTCTCACACAGATGACCAATCCCAGTGCACTTGTTGATGTGTCAACATGGTTCAAATGGCTCTGAGCACTATGGACTTAACTCCTTAGGTCATCAGTCACCTAGAACTAAGAACTACTTAAACCCAACTAACCTAAGGACATCACACACATCCATGCCCGAGGCAGGAGTTGAACCTGCGACCGTAGCGGTCGCTCGGTTCCAGACTGTAGCGTCTACAACCGCTCAGCCACTACGGCCGGCTGATGTGCCAACATGACCTTGGACAAAGGGAACAGGGCTTCACTGGTGAAGCTCTATTACCGAAACAACAGAAATGCTGCAGCTGCGCTTCGAGAATCGTCGGCTAAAAGGATTGATTAAATCGCTGCTGCTATGGCAGACAACGCTGCACGCAATTCCCGAACGTCAGTCAGGCAGGGCGCGTCCTGTGTCACGACTGTTGAACAGCCCATGGTCCATCCCGTATTCCTAGTTTTATATGCAGAATCCATGGTAGCGTCTTCTCCCTGGTACTAGATCCAGAACTATTACATGGTGACCACCTGGAATTAGCTCTTCTCTTACAGTCCATACTGTTTGTACACTGTGTTTGCTGGTTGCCCGACTGTTCCAGAGGCAGAGAAAGCACGAATATTTTGTGGACCCACTTTGTAAGTACAACAGAAAATCAAGCACTGTAAAGTCACCACATATATGCCATTGCTCACTGTCGTACTGAATTTTTCTAGTATCACCTTCACACTGGACTAATTTTCATTCAGATAGACAGAATATGCAATTGGAATAGACTGAAACGGGTTTCCATTGCGTCAAAGAACACCCTTTAGACTAGTCCATAAACAATCGCCATTCGTCTCGTTCATAATGAAGCCAATTTCATTAAACAGACCATTTATGTCGTAACAGTAACAGAATGAATCTTCTGTTGCAAAACAGCTTGAAAACTGTGTGTGCTTTAATCTATGTGGGATGGGAGTAGAAAGTTCCTCTCCGTAAGTCGTGAAGCTAAAAATTCAGAATTATTTTTGGGTGGTTGTAAATCTCTGATTAAATTATCTAACTGCTGCTGATTCAGCAACTGAGGTTTCCTTGTGTTGCTGTCACTAAAATCTTCATCCGAACTATTAGTGTCATTTGTTTCTTCGACATACACGGTTGCAACTGGAGGTGAAGGAATCGTCAGAGTTTCACTAAGCAGGATTCGTGCTCTGGTGGATGTTATATAAGGATACTGCTGCTGCGTGTGTTCTTGAAATGTTTAAAGTCCTCCACACAAAAAAAGCAATCATTATGGTTGTTACTGGGTTGCCTCAAACTCATGGCACAACAAATGGAATACTGTTTCTCCTACCACGCAGTGTGCCAGTGTAGATCGACAGTTACCATATGTCACGTGTGGAGCCCATAGTTTACCAAGATCTCGTATGGTAATACCAAAATAACCTTAATAAGCAGAACAGAATTTATTTCCAGTCATAATACGGTGTTTAACTTGTTTTGGTCCAAGACGTAGCCACGCACATAGATGAAAGAGTCAGCCTGTAATTTACATTTACTTGCTGACATATTCTCTTTTATTCATGTATAATGTGAGTGAGTGATAACGATTGTACTGTCATTCAGATATAAACAGAAAGTAAAAAACAGCTATACTCACATATATGCCACACAGTTTTACCTGAGTTGATGAGGTGTTACGACGTATGTTTTACAGTTGCCGAACTCCTTTAAAGTTCACTCAGGTTATACAAACACTCACCGGCAAAGAAATTAACTTATTATGTTGAATGCATGCTATGACCATCTATTTAATGACATCTAGCTAGATTTTTAAATAGGAGAACTGTCAACAGCGTTCAAACTACTATCCCCACAGAAAAATAAGTGCCAGATTCGAGTTCAGCGGGTCAAAATCTGCAACGATTTTTCAGAAAACACTCTTTAAAAAAATCTTTATCTGTGTTTCTTTAATTTGGTGGAAAACCTGAATTCAAACACGGTCCCCTATTAGGCAGTGTATTACTGGCTACAGTACCTGTCATTACAATATAGTCTGCGTCATCGCCATTTGTCGTTTTCAACAATATGATTTTGCTTAACACGCAGATACAACGATAATTGCTTACACTAATTGAACTACAATTTCAATTGGGCTGGTGGAACCAATATATAAATATAACAACTACATATAATTTCGCCTGCGAGAACGCGTCTAAAAAGATTTGTATAATTGAATATGAAAGGGACGTCTTTAATCTGTTTGATTCTTGTTATGAACACATGATACTCTTTGTCTTGTTCACGTTTGCTGCCAATGTTATTCGATGCCCAAAGATGTATGCAAACGCTGGCGTCCGCGGAAATTTATCCAGGAGAGAGGCAAGGTTTTAAGATTAACGTTTTTAGTATTGATGGTTAGGGAAGTTTGAGAATACATCATGTCTCAATAATTAAATCTTATGACAACGTTCTGTGTCTCTAACGGGTAATAGCTGCCCACGCGTTGTTTTTAAGGCGGATTACTTGAGTACGTAAATGATCAGTGCATTTCATTAGTAAGTGCAAAGTACAAGGTTTTATATTGTTAACACAAATGTGATGCAATCTTTTTGATTCAGCATTCTGTAATTACTTCCTTCTCATGATTAAATCCAAGTTCTCCAACAAGTTAGTCACATGACAATATTTTTAATCGTATTCCAGTTGTGCTAGACTGAAACCAAAAATAAACAACTGAAATCAAAAATATCATGACGCTTGAGAAAATCCTATTATAGTATTATTCAAGATTATATCATCAATTACACTGATTCCTTACATCTGAACGTTTTAGCCAATTTAATTATCTTATGACGAAAACAAATATATGTATACAACATTTGTGGACAAATATGCATAATCAGAAGCTCGTACAATCATGCATCTCCAGATCTAGTTTCCTGATCCATCCGATCGCTTCATCAGCTACGTGGTGAATGTCCACAGTCGTTCCTTTGTGCACTTGAAGAGGACAGTCAGTGACGATATGGGCGACGGGACTATAGAAAGCATACAGTCACAATTTACACTCCTGCCCCATCGCCAGCTGCGGTTTAGACAACACATCTCTCTTGTCTGGTTCGAATCCTGTTCATGATCCTCCATTGACGTCCGGGGAAATCGAATGCTATGAATCTGCGTGGAAGGGTTCTCGGTTAGATGATTGTTGACTACAGATGACTGCTCCCACTGAATTTTTCATCATTGGTCGACACTGAAAGAAGACACAATAAAGTTGTTTGCTACGCACCACGATGGTTTCCTTGCTTTGAAGCGTTGGTGTTCTGTTTGTACAATATGTCGATGAACGAGGATTCTTCTGAATACTGTACCAGACCTTCAGGAGAGCTTGTGATCTTACTAGGGCTGGAGCAGTGGTCTCGCTGAGAACAGGAAGCTGTAGGATGCCTGTACTCCGACTACATCGCGTAATTATTCTGATTGCCTTATTGAATTGCACGTATGTTCCCTTAATGTGGGCATTATTGATCCAGGTGGGACAGCAGAGAGAGCTAACGCTGTGGATCTTAAAACACGAGCATTACCTTCCATCGAGGCACAAGCAAGTTTTTGAAGAACGTTGTTTCTCATTTTGACTTTAGCAGCTACATTTGAAAGGTGCTGCTTATATAGTCAGTTAGAGTTCTGTCTAGTGTTATTTCCAGATATTTTCGTGTCCCGCAGTACTGTAACACTTGGTCTCTGAATCTGATTCCCGGTTTTAATTTGTCAGTGCATTGCGGACGTGAAATTCGGACGATTTAGGCGCAGGCACCATTTCTTGAACTATACGTCCAAGACTTCTTATCAGTGGATGAAGTGGATTCGGCACCAGAAAATTGGAGGTTTGTGCCGCTATACCTTACATTGTTTAATGTTTACTGACGTCATTAAAGTTGAACGAAATGTATCGTGAAAGCTACATTTGTTGGGCTGTTTGACTAAAGTAAGACTTGGGGCCGGCCTTAGACTAGATGAATGTGGGAATCTTATAGAAACCACTGTCAAATTGATCGATGGAATCAATTTTTACAAGATCAGGACTGAACAATGGCTGTCCCCGTCTTCTCATTGCGACAATTTACTGTGCAGCAGTGCCAATTGGACTGCAGGTTTGGTGCCCCCATAGCTGCATGTTGAGCTGTGTCGCACCCCATACACTTTTCGACCCTGGGGTTTAATACTACTAGTTCTCTCTTCTCGACTGATTCAGTTCGTTCCGTAGATGAAGCACAGATGTATACATGTACAGTACACTGAAGCGCCGAAGAAACTGGTACAGATATGCGTATTCAAATACAGAAATATATAAACAGGCAGAATACGGTGCAGCGGTCGGCAACGCCTATATAAGACAACACGTGCCTGGCGCAGTTATTTCATTCCGCTGCTCCACTCGCTGCGACTCACTTCGTCACTGTCACCGCGCACGCAACTCCATGGCTGGGAAACAGATTGCCGCCGCACTGGAAGCTCTCATCCATGCGATGGGGTTCACCGGCGGCCGCCAACGGCAGCCAAAGCGCAAGCGCACGCAGCAGAACAGGAAGAGCCTGCAGTGATACAATTGCCAGCAGCTGGCGCATACTGCTCGCGGGTGCAAGAACGCCGTCGCGTGCTTGAAGTGCGCGGCGGCTCACGACACCCGCAGTTGCACGAAGCCTCGTGGGGTGGCCAGCAGCTGCGCGAACTGCGGCGGGCCACACGCCGCCAACTCGCGTAGCTGCAGCTACCTCAGGGAGTCACGCCGTCTGCCCGCCGCACCACGCCCTGCGGCGACGTCAAGCGCCACGACGGCCGCCCCGCCCCCCCACCCCCCCTCCCCCGCTCCGGCGAGGGGTGCGAGCCGCGCCGCTTTGAAGCCGCCACCGACCATGCTATGGCCGGCTTCCAAGCCGCCTTTGCGGCCGAAAGGGCCGCACTGAAGGAAGAGCTCGCAGCTGTGCATCGCCAGCTCCAGCAGCTGCGCGATGAGCTGCGAGCTATCAAGAAGAAGCCGCCGGTTCCCGCCGCCGCCGCCCCCCCCCCCCCCCCCACCACCGTGAGTCGACCGGTGGGGGTCGATGCGGCCACGCAGACAACAATGCAGGAGGCGGCGCCAATGGAAACCGACGATGTGCCGCGTGGGCTGCCCCCTCCAAGGTGGCAGCCGCAAGCAAGGGCGCTACGGCGCCTCCTGACTCCTCGCAAGCTGAGAAGCCAACGAAGAAGAGGAGGCTGTGCTTACCATTCCCTGGAGTGAGTAACGTGCAGGTCATCCTCAAGAACATTGCCGCGTCACTGAAGAATGGGTCATACCCCCACTCAGATCAACCATACACCTTTACCCCGCCAGACCAGCCTATACCTCCCCTTCCCCATCGACCGATCCCCCTTCGCACATACAGATACCGTGACGCGTTGATGGAAGCGCTCATGAAGAAAGAGTTAGCCTTGATCAATTCACACCTCATCTTCGCGTCCTCTCAATGGGAGGACCTAGTAGACATCATAGACCTATGGGTGAAGGAAGAGTTCCGGTCTGGTAGGAGGAAGGTGGATCCCGAAGCTCAGGAAGCCTTGGAAGCCATTGCACGTCAACAACGCGAAAACAAACGCCCCCAGTTTTAGTAACGAAAACCATGCGAGGCCATCACCACAGTAGCGGAGACTCTTGCTGAAACCACCGGCCAGTCACTTTAGGCCGTTCGCTTTCCATTTCTCTCACTGTCCCTCTCACTATCCTGTAATCTTTCTTCTATTTTAATATAAAAAAATAACAAAAAATCACAAAAAAAGGAAAAATGCACAAAGTCAAGCGGCACGATAAAGCCATGAAATTTTCTACGCAAACCGTCATGCCAGAAGGTGAAGCGCCTCGCGCGCTAGTACTTCGCCCCCAGTCGAGGATATCTTCCTCCTTCAAATGTGCATGTGCGCGCGCGGCCGGCCGCGGTGGTCTAGCGGTTCAGGCGCTCAGTCCGGAACCGCGGGACTGCTACGGTCGCAGGTTCGAATCCTGCCTCGGGCATGGATGTGTGTCATGTCCTTAGGTTAGTTAGGTTTAAGTAGTTCTAAGTTCTAGGGGACTGATGACCACAGATGTTAAGTCCCATAGTGCTCAGAGACATTTTTTTGTGCGCGCGCAGTTGTTTGATCGGTTTGCCGCGCGGGGTAGGCATCTTGAAGCGGTCCGGGCGGCTCCCCACGTCGGAGGCTCGACTCCTCCCTCGGGCATGGGTGTGTGTTGTCCTTACCGTAGTTTAAGTTAGATTAAGCAGTGCGTAAGCTTAAGGACCGATAGCCTCAGCAGTTTAGTCCCATAAGACCTGATCACAAATATCCAAAAATTTGATAGATTACTACTGATACAGTGGCAGATGTAAGTGAGTTTGAGCGTAGTCGGCGCACGAGCGATAGGACACAACCTCACCGACACACTGATGAAGAGAGCATTTTCTCGTACGACCATACCACGAGTGTACCGTGAATTTCAGAAATCGGGTAAAACATCAAATCTATGATATCGCTGAGGCCGGAAAAAGAACCTGCGAGAACAGGATCAACGACGACTAAATAGAATCGTCCAACGTGACAAAAGTGCAACCCTTCCTCAAATTTTTGCAGCTTGCAATGTTGGGTCAACAACAAATGTGAGCGTGTGAACCATTCAACAAAACATTATCGACGTGGGCTTTCGGGGCCGAAAATCCACTCGTGTACCCTTGATGACTGCACGACACAAAGCGTTACGACTCGTCTCGGCCCGTCAACACCGACATTGAACTGTTGATGACTGGAAACATGCTCCCTGGTTGGACGAGTCTCGTTTCAAATTGTATCGAGCGTAAGGGCGTGTAATGGGAAGGAGACAACTTCATGAATCCATGGAACCTGCATGACAGCAGCGGACTGTTGAAGCTGGCAGAGGCTCTGTAATGGTGTGCGGCGTGTGCAGTTGGACTGATGTGGGACCCCTGATACGTCTAGCTACGACTC
Organism: Schistocerca piceifrons; assembly: GCF_021461385.2. Classification (NCBI taxonomy): domain Eukaryota; kingdom Metazoa; phylum Arthropoda; class Insecta; order Orthoptera; family Acrididae; genus Schistocerca; species Schistocerca piceifrons. The sequence goes on from NC_060143.1 coordinate 306,215,499, forward strand.
TGACAGGTGATACGTACGTAAGCATCCTGTCTGACCACCTGCATCCATTCGTGTCCATTGTGCATTCCGACGGACTTGGGCAATTCCAGCAGAACAGTGCGATATCCCATACGTCCAGAATTGCTACAGAGTAGCTCCAAGAACACTCTTCTGAGTTTAAACACTTCCGCTGATCACTAGACTTCACAGAGATGAACATTATTGGGCATATCTGGGATGCCTTGCAACTTGTCCTTCAGAAGAGATCTCCAACCCCTCGTACTCTTACGAAGTTAAGGAAAGCCCTGCAGGATTCATGGTATCAGTTCCCTCCAGCACTACGTGTGTTGAGGCACTTCTGCGAGCTCGCGGGAACCGTACACGATATCAAGCAGGGTTACGAGTTTCTTTGGCTCTTCAGTGCAGATCTGCCGCGCTAAGGAAATGGTATGATTTCCCGTGGCTGTTTGACAGTCAAGAATATCGAGTATATAGCGATTGCTAAAGCCATGGCAGTTTTCCTCGGAAATATTATGAAGACGATTTAGTAGGACTTGAGGCAACCAGTGTGTAATAATTCGGTAATGATAAATCTGTATCCAATTTCCCACACTTTGCAGACGTCTATGTATGCAAAGAAGTCTCTCCCACCTCGTGACGTATGATGACTCGAGTGATGCTGAAATCTCTGCCTTTGCATGGTGCCATGCTTTATTTTATGGAATATGCACCAAAGTAATTATTGATTTTCTAGCACATCAGTCGTTAAACTACGACCCGCGAAGCACGTATTCGTGCGGCCTTCGGTTCTCAGTCGTATTTTATAATAATATGCACCTAGCAACTAACAGACGAATCGAAGAACGTCAACTAACGTTAAAAGCTTCTTATGAAAGTGGTTTTGCTGCTCAGAAACAAACAAAAATACTTACAGGAACAGTAATATTTTAAGATGTAGGGTACATAGAAATTATAGACAATAGCTGTGAGCGGGCTTTGATTTATATCAATGGGGAAAGTTTAAAATTTGTGTTGGGCTGGGATTCGAACCCGGATCCTCTGAGCACTAGGCAGATGCTCTAACCACTGCGCCATCTCTTTCTTTTTTTTTTTTTTTTTACGACGATGACCACTTTTCTTTTAGACGCTCTATCCATTTTTTTTGTATAAATATATAGAACCTCTTTTTTTTAAACCTACACTAATAAAAATAACAAAATGCGTACGTAACACAAATGGGCATTTTTTTTAATAGTCAGCTATCCCAGCCACTTTTTTTAACAAAAATGAAAAAAAGGAAAAAGGATTTTGGAAGGTTTGTTTTTCTGCTTTTTTTTATTTTTATTTTATTTTTATACAAATGGATAAAAGGAAAGCCGTTCCTCTTCGGCTACATAAACAGAATAATAGGAAGTCGTCCCGTTACGACAAAGGATGCTCCATACTATAGCCCGCTGCGAATTTTTCGATGACTGTCGTCTCGTTGCTGTGTTGTTTCCGTCGTTTGTTCAGTCTCATAAAAAAAAGGATTTGGGAAGAGGTGCTATGGTTATCTTCTCATGTCATCGATAATCCAGCTGCGAGGCGGATTATGGAATGCGCTCCAAAGAAAATTAGAAAAATATTGCCTATATTTAGGGTTCTTGACGACCGCACAATGTCGTTCGTTGAGGTAATACCAAAAATCGGGTACTGTCTTTTCGCCATTACCGAATAGGTAATGAACAGTGTGGCCGCTGATCCACGTCACAGAGTTCGTTTTTGCTCTTGGGAAATAAATCCTATCGGGGAAAAGAAGTGATCGGGTAGTTATCCTGTCGGGAATCGTGCACCAAATACCAAACGTCCTTTGCCGCCCCGTATTCGAAACGATGTTCATCCGTGTCAATCACTTGGCATGTGGCACACAAGGGTGAATCAGAGAGGTGGATGTGATGTAGGCGGGACTGGCACAACTGTTTCCCATTAACAGTTACGTACCATGCAGATTGCACGTCAGTATCAAGGGTGGTGGCACTCACTGCCTGCCACACAGCACGCCACTTTGTAGTGGGGTGTTTGCTTTCAATCACATTCGGCGTCCTGTTCATTTGCATGGCAGCATATATCGCCCTCGTCATCATCAAGCGTGTGGGTAGTAGTGCGGTGCGGATGTAGCTTAATTCAAGGAAGAATTGGCTAATGTAGAAGAAAGGTGCTGGGATGTCCGATAGCATCACAGGGGGTGCGAGTGAGATTGGTCGTAAGGCTTCCAGTAAGAGACTTGTGAGGCACGTCGGAATTCGTCGCCACAGTTGCAGGTGACAGCTGACGAACAGGGCCTTCGCTCTGTTCTGAACATGACAAAGGCCTAAACCCCCTCTGCTCCTCGGAAGGGTTAGGGACTCGTAACGAATCTTAAATAACATGCCCGTATTAACAAAGGATCCCAAAACCGCCAACATGCGGTGAGCCAGGGTAGGTGGTATCGGGAGAATCTGTGCAAAATTGGGGGATACGTGACGCCAAATAGACGTTAGCATATCGTGTCCGTTGCAAGAGGTCTAGATGTCTAAGACGGTGATCACTTATTCCTGCTCTCATCTGATTTAATAAACCCCTGCAGTTAAGTGCTGTTGAACGCTTCGTATCAGATGTGAAATCAATGCCAAGACAGCGGATTGTGTCACTGATTCGTAGCGGTACGACGCTCTCATCGGGTAGGCCTCTTCCTATAGACAGGGCGTGTGATTTGTGAAGATTGAGATGGCTCCTCGATGCCGCCCCGTAGGTCGCCACCCACGCCAGTGCTGCACGAACATCGTCAGTATTGCGAAGAAGGAGTACCAGATCATCCGCATAGGCAGTGCAGCAAAAAGTGTGTCCACCAACGGACATCCCAGTCAGGCGTTGTCGGAGGCCGCAGAGGAGTGGTTCCAAGACGAGGGCGTACAATATCGCCGAAAGAGGGCAGCCTTGTGGCACCGATCGCTGGATCTGTATCGGTGGCCATTATATAACACCTTGGACGTCGCGCCGTGTAGGAGACGCATCAGTACATTAACTATGACGTCCGGATTACCCATGTGTCGCAATACCTCCATCAAAAATGTGTGGTCGACTCTGTCAAAGGCCTGGCTAAAGTCGAGTGAGGCCAAAACTCCCGGCAGTTGGCGAGCTTTGGCTAGCGCGATCATATCTCTATATCGGCACAATGCAGTGCGAATATTATGGTCACCACCTAAAGATGCCTGGTCCTGCGACACAACACATCGTACTGATCGCTTTTAGGCGTGCAGCCAGAAGCCGGGTGAAAATCTTCAAGTCACTGTTGAGTAAGGTCAAGGGCCGATAGTCACTGATCCTGGATCCGCCTCGTGGTTTGTGTATGGGCACAATCAGTCCTTCTAGGAAACCCCAGGGATCTGCGTCGTGGGAGACATAAGATCGCGGCAAATATCAGTCCATGCTGGTGCCAGCAATTGTTGATATGTCTGGTAAAATTCCAGAGGAACGCCATCAGGTCCCGGGGACTTATGAGCAGCCCCAGCCTGTATTGCTTCAATGATTTCCTCTTCCGTTACATCTGCAGTCAAATCCGCTGCCGCTGTCGGAGAGATCGTGCCATAAGTGAGTTGAGAGACTTCGGCCATCACCTCTGGGGGATGTCGATGTTCCGAGTACAGCCTAGTGTAGTGAGCATGAAGGGCGTTTCCTATGTCGCGCTGGGTATCAAGGCGTCGTCCGTATTCCGTCGTGATAGCTTGGATCAGTGTCCTGCGTCGGCGCCGTCGTTCTGCAATGAGGTGGTACATGGACGGTTCCTCCTGGGCCACTCTGTCTTGAGTGCGCGCTCTGACGATCGCACCCTCAAGGTGGCAACGTGTTAATCTGATGATCTGTGCCTTGGCACGGTTCACCGTCACCTGCCGTGCAGGTGATTACGGCAGTGTTGTACGTTCCCTTAAGATGCTGTAGTAAAATTCCATGGTTTGTCTCTTCCATGCTACAACATCTCGACCGTAGCCTATCAAGGTCTTCCGGAGGGCTGGTTTGGCGCAGAGTAACCACCACGACAGTGTAGACCGGTAGGTGCCACGCCGTCGGCTACAAGAGTCCCACGTGTTCTTTATAAGGTGGCGGCATTCCTGGGAAGCTAAGTGGGCGACGTTCAACTTCCAAGGACCACGGCTGTGCCATACCTTCTGGCGGCCGAGGGTAATAGCGCAGATGTAGGCCTCGTGGTCAGAAAAAGCTGTGGGCCAAACTTTGGCAGCTCTTGTCCCCACAGCTATGGAGCGCGAGATGTAAATCCGGTCGATGCGGCTGGAGGAATGGCTAGTGCAGTGAGTAAATCCGGGCCGATCACCACAAACATGTTCCCACAAGTCCACCAATCGAAGATTATTTATAATTGTCGTACGTTCTGCGCAGGGAGAATGATGTGGTAATTGATCCTTAGGTGCTTGGCTCCAGTTGAAGTCCCCTCCGATTTATCAAGGCGTCCTGACGACCCATAAAGAGGGGCGTGATTTTATGAGCGTAAAAGGTGGATCGTTCGCGACGCCGACCAGATCCTGACGGTGCATAGATGTTAATAAGTTTGACTCCTTGGATAGTTAAGAGCCATGCCTCTGGCGTCAGGGAGATACTCGACGTCTTCTGCGGATATACCTTCGCGGAGGAGGACCGCCACACCACTGCCATTGGCAGACGCATGTGAGACCCAAGTCTTGTAGCCCTAGGGTTCCTCGAAGTCTGCGACATACACCTCTTGAAGGAGCGCAATGTCGATGTCTGCTGCGTTGAGTAGATCCTGTAGCATCGCTAGTTTATGTCGGGCACGTATGTTGTTGATGTTAATCGTTGCTAGACGGTATGTTTGGTCAGCCAGGTCGGCAACTGGGTTGTGTAGGAGGCCAAGCGTGGGCGGCAGGGGCGGCCCCACAGAGGCTGACGATACAGCCATAGTCACTGTGGTTGGTTGGTGCTGGGTACAGCCGAGGGAGCATCTCTGCCTTCGGCATCCTCCTGGTGTTGTGGCTCATCCTCGACATCATCCGCCCAAGAATCAGATGCAGCAATTGGTAACTGTTGATTAATGCTGTCAGTAGAGCGCTTGCGCGCATGTTCAGTAGCAGAAGTGATGTTGTCAGACCGAGGCTCAGAAATTGTATCCACCGTAGCATCGTGATGGGAAGGATGAGTTGTGGTGGTAGAATCCTGAGTGTCGTCCGACGCCGGATGTTCGTCCGGTCACACATCCGAAGCAGGCAATCATCGGATGGCGTATAGCGCCGTTTCTTGCGTTTTCGAGGGGACCGTTGTTTCCGGACATGTTGTTCTGTGTCAGAGTGCGGGCGACAATCATCTGATGCGGTCTCCATTGGTAGGAAGGCAGAGGTCGGGACAGTTTCCTTTTCTACTTCCATCTTCTCTTTTGGCTCGTCTTGGTGGCACAATTGATCACCGTCTTGAGGCAAATCTGCCGATGACGTCGTAGAGGGGGATATGCTATCCGCCACACTGTCATCGACCACTGACTGCAGTATGGTGTTTCGATCCTGGACAGGAACAGCTGCATACGTGATGGGGAGTGAAGTAGGCGTCGCCGGGGATGGAACTTCGCCAACCGGTGTCTGAGTCAGTCGGCGTTGAACGCAGGCCGATCGGACATGTCCTTCCTGGCCACAGCCGGCGCAAGTACGCGGTTGTCCGTCGTACATGACAATGGCTCTGCAGCTGCCAATTACTAGATAGGATGGCACATGCTTCGTCAGTTCAATCTTAATTTGTCCCACTCCATTTAAGACGGGGTACGTCTCAAACGTTTGCCATTTTTCAGCCAAGTGGCTTAGCACGTTGCCGTACGGTTTGAAAGCTGTCATCACAACATCTGGCAGGACTTCGAATGGCAGCTCGAAGACCCTCAGAGTGCGAAGGCCTAATCCAGCGTGGTCGATCGTGACAGTTCCTATGTGACCATCAGAATGCTTAAATTTAAGTCCATGAGCGTGTCGGCACACATCATCAGTGCACGCCTTTTCATTGATCAGTTTTATGTAGACGACACTTTGTGTTATAGAAAAGTGGATCCCAATGATGTCTTGAGGTGCAATATGAAGTTCTTCCCGGATGAAACGTTCAATGTCAAGTGCTCGAGATCTTGCGTAGTCCGCTTGAAATTTGATCTTAATTGTGGACTTGCGATACGAGTGCGCCATGGCACTACCGAAACACGGACGCGTGACACTCGCCGCAGCGGAAGGTAAACAGTAAACACTCGCGCGCGCGGGGCGCTAACAGGGGAACACAGGCACGACGACCTTGCCCCACCGCTGCTAACAGCGGACTGACACCATCCGGACAGAGTGGTCAACGCACGTGCACTACTCTAGCACAGCACGCCTCCCACCACACCCAAATTCTCAACTTATCCACACACTACTAATGTAGTGCCCCTCGCCCATTATCCTCATTACTCGCGGCATTTCGCCGACTCCCACAAGATTCGGGCCTGCTGAGCATCAGCGCTAAGGAGATCATTGGCTGCCCTCACCTTAATAATATATCTGTGGTGTCTGTTCTTTCGGACATGTCCGAAGTTTGCAGTGCCTTTGTGTCTTAACTCATAGTGGCTGCTGGAACAAAACTGGGTCTGTGCTTTCGGACATCTCCAAAAGAACAGACACGACGTATGTTTTAGGAAGTGCATGATTTTAATTGACCTTAGTGAATTCTGCCGTGAGCTAATTACAGGTGGTCTCTTAGCTCAGTGGCAAAAGGGTAGGCCGCGCGGCCACTGAGGAGATAGGCAATGTGAGAGGTGGAATGTTTGTCTCCCAATGCTGACATCTCACGAGCGTGCGCCACTCGACAAACTGGTATGGTATACATTTTGACACCGAGGTAACGTGGATTCGTGAATGCACATTACAGAGGCGGTCATCTTCAAATATGGTACTTGGAATGTGAAATTACATTATGGCTGTTGTAATACAACAATGAGTAGAAGAAAAATAACATTCAAAACATTTAGCAAACATTTTTGATCACGTCTCATACTGCTTAATGCATTTAAATGTAAGTTCAATTACTGTTATTGGTCAATTAATCATCCGCCCACACAGATAACACAACGACACTTCCTCAGACAATTATAGCGTCCCAGCTTTAGGGTCGTTGAAGCATACTGAAGCAGTGAACAATCGACACGACGTTTTCCGAATGGTGTCGGCTTCTTGGAGGCCAGCGGCATACTCACCGCGTCTTTACTATCGCTAGTCTATCATAACATAAATTTATGTAGATTACCAGTTAAAACAAGATCAGAATCATTTATGTGGATTACCAATCAATAAGACCGGTACATATGCGGCTCGAGGTGCCGCACCACGCTGTTAAGTATAGCCCCTCGCGCAAAAAAGTTTGACGACCGCTGCTCTAGGGCGACACTGTCTACAATCAGTAACTCCGAAAACTACATATGAATTCTGAGGAGCATATCAAGGAATATCCAGGTGGGATTAACACTTTCAGTTTACTCACATCACTTATTTTGTATGTGCTCGCAACTGGCGACATGCAGGGTGACTCACCTAAAATTTGCATCGCAAATATTCCGGGAATGGAAAGTGCTATTCATGTGCAGTTTTTCACAGAATGGATTGTCAGTGCAGGGATCTTGCTGTCAGCCAATTGTGCAGAAAATCGGAGCCGATCGAGAATCGAACCTGAGCCCCTTGGGATGGAAGGTCAGCAGTGCTAACCACAGTACCGTGTGCTGTTGAGACTTATTAGTAGTTTTATTATGATGAGTGACAATACTAAAATAAAACGTGGACCTTCTAAAATTATTAATTAGCGTTAAACTGACGAAGAAAGAAAAATTATTTGTAGCTTGATGCGGTGCACATCTCTATATATAAAAGGCAATGTCCTGACTGACTGACTGATCATAGCCCAGCCCAAAACGCCAAGGACAGAAAACAGAAATTTTGAGGACGTGTAGACCTTACATTGTAGGTGTCGTTTAAGAAGGGATTTTTCGAAATTACAACCCGAAGGGGGTGAAATAGGGGATGACGTTTTTTAGATAGGCATCCGAAAATTCGTATTTGGTTTTTCAGTCAGAAAGAAGTATGTGTTTCAGAATTTTTGGATACTTAACCCTATGGGGGTGAAACAGTGAGTGAAAGCTTTTATTGAAAATATAGCATTATTAAAGAACTACTAAAGTATTTTTAAATCCACATCTATGAAAATTTTAATTTGACCTCTGAGAAATAAAAAAATGGCATTTCACTGTTATTGCAAATTCAGCCCCTATAGGGGTTAAAGAGGGATGAAAGTTTTATGGAAATGTTTCACTGTGCAAGCATCTTTGAAGCTAAATCCATCAAAATTTGTATCTGGCTTCTCTGTTAGAAATAAGACATACACATGTCACTGCTTTTGGAAAATCAACCCCTAACGGGGTATTGTATGGAGATAGCTTGAACGCTGAGGAGGGACGTAGACTAGTCTATGAAGTGTTTAGTAGAAGATATTTCTTAATTTGAAGAATATAACGCGAAATATGGAATAATAATTACTCAATGAAAAAGCTACTTACTCTTAGACTTTCGTAGTACATCGGATTTGTGAAATTGCTGTTATTTTTTGATATGTTCTACACAATACAATTCAAAGTAATGAATACAAGGTTTATACAATCCTTAACATGTTTAATCTATAATAATATCAGTCACAAACCCGACGCTGAGCGTCACGCTTTTGAGACGCTTCAAGACTCACAGGGATGGCATCATTCAAATGCTGTACGGAAAACACAGACACGTCACGCCTTTACACGTAGAACGTGGGAGGCTGTTACGGATACGCAAACGCAGCCGCGAGTAACAAGCAGATACCTGACGGCAGCTGACATTATTGCACCACAAAACTTGCTTAGCACCCGCTGCTTCGCTCGTGTAGAGGGTGTGGCCTGATGAGATGTTTTTGTTTCTATTTAATCGAATTTTTATGTTGTTCACGAATTGCAACACAGTCTAAGCTTTTTTCACTAATTAAGGTCTTTTCCGAATGTATTTCTGACCAAAAAGCTTTTGTTAATCATGTCTCTCCTTTCTTTTGGAGATATTTCCATAGCAACATTCATCTCCTAACAAATATTTCTTTGTATCTAACCGAGAAGTGAAATACCAATTTTTATAGATTAAGCTTCAAAATCTTTTTAATGTAAGGAAATGTTTTCTTAAAAATTTCCATCCCCTATTGCACTCCCTATGGGTTGAATTTCCAGAAACCCTGAAACATATTTTTTTAATTTCTAACAGAGAAGTCGAATACCAGTTGTCATAGATGCAGACTTAAAAATCCTTTGTTGTTCTATAGCAATTATTTATTTTCAAGACAAATCACCCACTACTTTACTCCCTTAGTGGATGAATTTCCAAAATGTTGAAATACGTACTTTTTATTTTCTGACTGAGAAACCAAATAGCAGTGTTCGTAGTTCTAGCTTCAAAATTCCCTTAATAGCCCCATACATTCGAAAAGCCTTTCATCCCCTGTTTCACCCCCTTAGGAGTGAAATTTCGGACAGTCCCTTCTTAAAAGACGCCACACGTTCTCCAAACTCAAGTTTCTATCCTTAGCGGTCTGTGCTGGACGATGATGAATGAGTCAGTCAGTCAGGAAGTTGCCATGTATGTATAGGGATTTGCAGTGCATCGAACTTCAAATAATTGATTTTCTTTCTTCACCCGTTTAACATTGTTTAATAATTTTAGAAAGTTCACATTTCATTTTAGTTCCACCACTCATCATAACAAAACTACCAATAAGCCTCAATAGCACGTGCTACTGTGATTAGCAATGCTGAACTTCAGTCCCGATGGGTTCAAGTTCGATTTCTGCACAAATATAAAGATTGTCAACTAAATAACGAGGAATTACAAATTACGAACAATTAAAATTGGAGCAATCACATAGATAATGTTGTGGGGAAGACAAATCAAAGACTGCGTTTTACTGGTAGAACACTTAGATGATCCAAAAGGTCTACTAAATGGACTGCTTCACGTCACGCTTGTTCCTCTTTTGCTAGAGTATTTCTTTACGGCAGAAGGTCCTTACCAAATAGCACTGACGGAGGACAGCGAAAAAGTCTAAATAAGGGCCGCTCGTTTTGTATTATCGCAAATGAGAGGAGAGTGTGTTATGGATGTGATACGTGAGCTGGGGTACAAATGATTAAAACAAAGGCGTTTTTTCGTGCAGCGAGACCTCTTAACGAAATCTAAATCTCCAAAGTTTTCCTCTGAACGCGAAAATATTTTTTTGACACCCATCTACACAGGGAGAAATAATCCTTGTAATAAAATAAGAGAAATCAGAGGTCGCACGGGAAGATTTAAATGTTCGTTTTTCCCGCGCCATGTTAGAGAGTGAGGCGGTAAAGAAACTGCTATGTCCACTGTCTATGGACAGAAATAGAAAGTTCCAAGTCACTTATAAGGATTTTATTCCAAGTCTTACTACCAACTAAAAAGACAAAGTAAAAGTGCTACTGGAAATTTCTGAGGCCCACAATAAAGAAATTATATCAGAAAACGGTTCCAGTACCCACAAAACTTAATACTACTACGCAAGACGGAAGTTCGACCTTGCCGTAAAAGTTAATCAACAAAACAGTTACTCGAGTAAGTCTCGAGCACCGCCGGAGACCACATAACTATCTGCGATGACCGGTGACGTGAAGACTTCCAAGTTGACAGTCGGCGGATTGTGGACCGCGCCTCGGCTGTTACCAGGAGCGGATCACTCAACGTGAACACCTCCCGTGACTAGGCGCAGGGCTAGATAGTATGACTGCTCCAGGATACATTGATGATTATCCCATCAAGTGGTGTGCTGAAGAAAGAAGAACTGTAGATGCCGCGGGCTCTGGTGGTCCAAGAGAGGCCGCCTAATGGCCGCCGATGAGTGTTTGTGTATATCGGGGGACCGGCAAAGCAACCCCTACCCGGTCTACGCCCCGCTTTACAGGTCCGTTTCGCGGGTGACCAGTGTTGCAGGTGCTCGGGGTAAACATATCAGAAATAGTACGGAGGTGGTTCTCCGTACCCTCTGCCAGGCACTTAAGTGTGAATTGTAGAGTAGTCATGTAGAGGTAAATGTAGATGTCGGTGCAGGGATTACCCTCTGGCCAGCGCCTCTCATATTTCCATTTATTAATATTCGTCAAAGTATAACTCAGATTCCAATGAGAATCATAACTGATATCCTCACAGTAGTCAGGTATCTTCGACACATTTTAAGTTTAATTTTAACAGCCAGTGTCAATAAAACTAGAATAACGAAATGCAGACAAATCACTTCGTTATTCTCCAGATTCCCGCCACAAAGGTGCTAACAGTGAAGTTATTCGGGCTGTGCACTTCAGTAACAGGTGAGGGGTCATACACTACAGTACAGTACAGCTATGTTCTACACGATGGTCAGAACGGTAAACATCTTAAGTTGTGTACCGCACATGATATTCTTGTGAAATCGTGACTCTGTTAGCAATGCGGAGAGGAACAGAGTTTAGTACCTGTTATTTTATTTGTAGCAGCTGTTTCTACGATGTATATAATGTAACATGATTATATGTGTAGTACGAACCACTTCACGTTACTCTGTAGGCGGACAGTCTTCTTAACTTTTCTAATCTGTCTGCGGCCTTATCTGATGGAAGTGAAATTAAGAAACCATTTTTATTTTCATTCAGTAGCATAGGTGAGCCTTTGCCAACGCACTAGAAACTTTGTTTTAGGCTCATCTTAAGAATAACGGACCTAAGTGCTACTTATGTGCAGGAACGAGAACATTATTTCTAACCATGAGGTGGTTGGACATTTTTCAGAATTTCAGTGTTCTGCTCTGATGTGACAAAATACAGAACACTCCCCACACGTCTCCAGTACAGATGGAGGCAGTTGCGTACAGTCTGTGGTAACGCAGAGGAGAGTGAAGCGGCAGGGGGCTGGAGGGGAGCGCTAACTTGTTGCGAGCACAAAATAAAGTACACAGGAACAGCAGTTTACTTTCAGAAACAATTAAACTTTTTACAAGAACATACACAGTTTAATAATGGGAGCCCTGACGTCTAGTGAATAAGGCAGTTAAAGTCAGTGCTCGCCACATCAGTAAACAAAATGCTTGAAATAGTGGGATCCAGACAACAGTAACAAATACAAATCGCCCCAGGTTAACGGGCTAAAATGGAACTATTAAAATAAGTTAAGCTACTAAGCAGTTGCAGCAAAATTTTTAACTGCCACGGCGTTGCTCGTTAATAGGCAGTCGCAAGTCAAGAAGATCAACTGATCAAACAAATAATTGCTCTTAGTAACTGCTCAAACAGCTAATTGAAATGGATTTTCTGATGATGATGGTAAGTAAAGCGTCAATAAACCAGTCGGCTCACATACACTGACTTACAAAACCAAAAATTTTTATTCGGCGTCCATATCAGCTTGTTTCTGCATTTTAATTCAGAAAATGTGTGCATATCCTTTGCGTGGCTATGTGTCACACTGTGTGCCAGTGATAAATGCCTGCCACAGCGAAGCCAAAATAATTTACAGTATTTAACTTTTACATACATATTTCATTAAGGAACTCGATGCCTCGTTCATCAAGACCACTTTATGGCAACACTGGCCAATCTTAAGGGAACAAAACTGCAGTACACAGAACTTAAATAACACTGAAGCAAATAAAGATAACAGTATTAACGGGCGGCGGCCGTGCAAACGACCCTTATAATTAGTGAAAGTACTTTAGGATTTACATTAAATTTGGTTAAAACATAAGATATCCATTACTAACTATTTTGAGGGATCTTGCTCGAACTTCTGTATACGCCTCCACGGGCAACAAGTTTATCATGCTTATAGACACAGTGACCTTTACAGCTCAATCGCCGACGAAAACACTACGTTGAACGTACACTTAAGTTCGCCTCTAGATGTTGTTGCGTAGATTTACTTAGGCGGGAATTATAAGAAATAAGTTGGATTACATCATAAGGGAAATTAATTATAAAATTCCCTCATCGGGAACATGTGTAACTGAAATGCAGAACACCACGCAAACGCTTTATCTCGGGTGTTACAGCTAAGCAAACGACGGCAGTAGCCGACCAGATATACAGAACCAATCAGCCAAGCCCGGCGGTTAGAAATGGCAAACAAACAACTCGCAAGATGAATATTACTCTGGCGGCTGGATCAGACAACAGCTAATGACGAGAAAGGTGGATTCACTAGAATCAGAGGGCCAGTTGCTTTTCCAAAACAGATACCTATTCCAGAGATGTATGAGGGATTTATGTTACAAAATGTTTTGGTGAATGCTATAAGGGCATCCAAAGCATACAGTTAGGTCACTTTCCGGGTTTGTCCCTGGGCTAGATAAAAAACGTTTTAAATAATGGCTACTCTGTCTTGCAGTACGCATGTGTAAGCATTATTAAGCACTATACCGGTAAAATACAAAACACCAATGAATAAAACAAGCCTGGCAAGCACCGGATGCGTTAAATACTGTTCTAATAAAATACAAAAGCACCACTGAGGTCCTTATAGAGAAAGGGATTACTGAGCAAAATGTCATCATAGTGACCTTTGTTACTCAAGTTAATAAATCAACCAAGAAGGCTAGGAGAATATTTCTGCTAGAAAGAGCAGACAGACAGTTGCTAGCATCCCACTTATACAATGAATTGACATCATTTAGCTCCAGTACGATAGACGAACAGGAATTACGGGCAAAGTTTTAACGGGTTGTAAATCATATTCTCGAGAATTATGTTCCTATTAAATGGATTAAGGATAGAAAAGACCCACCGCGGTTTAACGACGACATTCGGAAAATGTTGAGGGAGCAAAGTCCTAAAGAGAACATGCAAATGACAACAGGCAAAAGTTAATAGAAATTCGTGTATCTGTAAAAAAAAAAAAAAAATCGACGCTCGTAGCTTACAAGTATCACCGTTATACCTTATCAACAGATCTTGCCGAGAAACCGAGAGGCCTCTACCTAGACACTCATTGACTAGTTCGGTGTAAGAGCAGAAGATAGCTACAGTAAAGCCGAAGTTCTAAGTTTCGCATTTAAGCAATCATTCACGCAGGAGATTCATAGAAACATACCGTCGTTTGACCATGGCACAGTTTCTCGTATAGATAACACAGTAATATGCATCCCAGGTGTAGAGAAACAACCGAAAGAGTTTTACAAAGAGTACTCTACACGACTGGCTCCTTAGTTAGCTTGGATTAATAGTGAATCTCTCCCCCAAGCGCCTGGGAAAAAGCGCCGGTGACTCGTGTGTATAAGAAGGTAAAAAGGGCGCACCCGCAAAATTACAGACCAATATTCTTAATATCGGCTTGCTGCAGAATCCTCGAACACATTCGCAGTTCGAGTATACTAAATTTCCTTGAGAGAAAAAAGCTTCTGACCGCCAGGAAAGCATCGCTCGTGCGAAACTCAGCTTACCTGTTCCTCACTTGATAGACTGCGAAGGATGAAGGGCAACAGAGAGATTCCATATTCCTACATTTCCGTAAAGCATTTGACACGGTGTCACTCTGCCCACTGTTAACGTAGGTATACAGAATAGGTACCCAGATATATGAGTGCCTCGAAGACTTCTTAAGTAAAAGAACCCAATACGTTGTCGAAGACGAGAGTTCATCAGAGACGAGGGTGTCGTCAGGAGTGCCCCAGGGAACTGCGATAGGACCGCTGTTATTTTCTACGTACATAAATGATGGCGGACAGGGTAAGCAGCAGTCTGCGGCTGTTTGCTGAAATGTTGTGGTGTATGGGAGGGTGTCGTTGTTGAGTGACTGTAGGAGGATACAAGACGACTTAGACAAAATGTCTAGTTGGTGCAATGAATGGCAGCTAGCTGTCAATGTAAAAAAATAGTTCAAATGGCTCTGAGCACTGTGGGACTTAACTTATGAGGTCCTCAGTCCCCTAGAACTACTTGAACCTAACTAACCTAAGGACATCACACACATCCATGCCCGAGGCAGGATTCGAACCTGCGACCGTAGCGGTCGCGCGGTTTCATACTGTAGCGCCTAGAACCGATCGACCACTGTATGTGAGTGAAACTTCGCAAATAGATCTCGCCGCAAAGAAAATCTCCTTTTTTCAGTGACTGCCAGCCCAACTCGCGTATCATATCAGTGACTCTCTCACCCCTATCGCGCGATAACACAAAACGAGCTGCCCTTCTTCGCACCTTTTTGATGTCCTCCGTCAATCTTACCTGGTAAGGATCCCACACCGCGCAGCAGTATTCCAGCAGAAGACGGACAAGTGTAATGTAGGCTCTTTAGTGGGTTTGTCGCATCTTCTAAGGGTTCGGCCAACAAAGTGCAGTCTTTGTTTCGCCTTCCCCACAATATTATCTATGTGGTCTTTCCAATTTCAGTTGCTCGTAACTGTAATTGCTAGGTATTTAGTCGAATTGACAGCCATTAGATCGATTTATCGTATAGTTGCGAGATGGGGGTGCGTTGCTTCGGTCTGTCAGTATGGCGTAGCCACTGTGTCCCCCCCCCCCCTCCCCCCCCCGCCCCCAAGCTTTGTTTTTTATTTCTGGCGTGAGGAAAACAGGGATCTGGCGACGGTAAGGATGGCCGCAGCAAGACAGACAGTTCAGTGAAACTGTTTATTGTTGTATCAAGCTGGAGCAGGCACAGATTTGTGCCCTCGACGGATGGATGCGGCCTAGTTTCAATCCACGGCGTCACATACCCGCTGAAGCGGAAGCATCTGTACTTGAAGGTTACGTACGCCTCTGAGGCAGTGTGCTAACGAAGTGCATCGGCATCGGTCAGCTGTCGTTTAGACACGACTAGAAGTGTCTGGCACAAGCGGCAGCAACTTGGCGAACGCTCGCCGCGTTCACAGGATACAATGAAGAGACCAGTGGTGTCGAAACGCGGACGCCAATGTGTTTGGCTGTCTGCTGCGTGATGGAGGTTGTCTGACACGATACGTAAGTCTGCTGAACTTTTCGCTGCTGGCAGGCTATAGAGCATGTCTATTTATAGAATCCTTTGCTCTGAGTTGTTGTGCTATCTGGCGGTGGAATCACGCATGGACATTAGATGCAATTCTGAATTGAAGCCTAGTTAAAGGAGACATGCCACACGGTGACATAACGTCGGGGCGGTTAACACAAGCCGGCCTTAGTGACCGAGCTGTTCTAGGCGCTTCAGTCCGTAACCGCACGACTGCTACGGTCGCAGGTTCGAATCCTGCCTCGGGCAAGGATGTGTATGATGTCCTTAGGTTAGTTAAGTTTAAGTAGTTCTAAGTTCTAGGGGCCTGATGACTTCAGATGTTAAGTCCCATGGTGCTCAGAGCCATTTGAACCATTTTTTGGTTAACACATCAAGACTGTCATCAGCCCCATGCCTCCGGGGCACAGTAAGTCCTCTGCGTCGTGGTATTCCGTCCGCACCGTGACAACATCAGTAGTGAGAAATATTCTGCGGGACGAATTATAGTGGCTCTCGCACAAAATGTAAGAGGTACACATACTGCTAGTGGTCATAAAACAGAGGGGCTGTGTGTGTCTATTTTCGAACAGGATTATGGTTTGGTCAGATCGTTAGCATTGACAAATTGTTTCCAGTGGCCAACAGAATTTTCATTTATATGTAAATTAACCCCATTCTCTCATTGAGATTAAATTAACAGAATAAATATAAACGCAAACTGTGTTAACCTTAATAGTACAGATACAGCTACATTTAAACAGCTGTTCACAGCTGCAGTTAGTCAGCCTTCACTGTTACATATACACTGAAGAGCCAAATAAACTGGTACACCTGCCTAATATAGTGTACCCCCCCCCCCCCCTCCCCAAAGAACGCAGAAATCCCGCATCACGACATGACATGGACTCGACTAATGCCTGAAGTAGTGCTGGAGGGAACTGACAAAATGAATCCTGCAGGGCTCTCCATAAATCCTCAAGAGTACCAGAGCGGTGAAGATCTCTTCTGAACAGCATATCTCAGATATGCTCAATAACGTTCATATCCGGGGAGTTTAGTGGCCGCGGAAGTGTTTAAACTCAGAAGTGTGTTCCTGGATCCACTCTGTAGCAATTCTGTTCGTATAGAGTGTCTCATTGTCCTGCTGGAATTGCCCAAGTCCATCGGAATGCACAATGGGTATGAATGAATGCAGGTGGTCAGACAGGATGCTTACGTACGTGTCACCTGCCAGAGTCGTATCTAAACGTATCAGGGGTCTCATGTCACTCCATTACAGAGCCTCCATCAGCTTAAAGAGTCCACTTTTGACATGCAGGGTCCATGGATTCATGAGGTTGTCTCCATACCTGTACACGTCCATCCGCTCGATACTATTTGAAACAGGACTCGTCCGACCAGGCAACAGTCACAAACAGTGCAATGTCAGTGTTGACGGGTCCAGGCGAGGGGTAAATCTTTGTGTCATGCAGTCATCAAAGGTACGCGAGTTGGCTGGGTTGTTTGGGGAAGGAGACCTGACAGCGAGGTCATCGGTCTCATCGGATTAGGGAAGGAAGTCGGCCGTGCCCTTTCAGAGGAGCCATCCCGGCATTTGTATGGAGCAATTTAGGGAAATCACGGAGAACCTATATCAGGATGGCCGGAAGCGGGATTGAACCGTCGTCCTCCCGAATGCGAGTCCAGTGTCTAACCACTGCGCCACCTCGCTCGGTTGGTACGCGAGTGGGCCTTCAGCTCCAAAAGCCCATGTCGATGATGTTTTGTTGAATGGTTCGTACGCTGACACTTGTTGATGGCCCTGCATTGAAATGTGTAGCAATTTGCGGAAAGGTTGCATTTCTGTCACGTTTAATGATTGTCTTCAGCCGTCGTTAGTCCTGTTCTTGAAGGATCTTTTGTAGTGCCGGAACTATTTCGGAGATTTGATGTTTTACCGAATTCCTGATGTTTACGGTATACTCGTGAAATCGTCGTACGGGAAAATCCTTACTTCATCGTCACCTCGGAGATGTTGTGTCCCATCGCTTGTACACCGACTATAATACACGTTCAAATTCATTTATATCTTGATAATCCGCCATTGTAGCAGCAGTAACCGATCTAATAACTGCGCCAGACACTTGTCTTATATAGGCACTGCCGACAACAGCGCCATATCTGGCTATTTACATATTTGTGTATTTGAATACTCATGCCTATACCAGGTTCTTTGGCGCTTCAGTGTAGAAGTACAGGCTGGTTATAATTAAACTCTCGCTATAGGAGAGGGTTCCCTCGAAAAACGAGTGATATTAAGACAACGAAACTTTTGAAAACATCTGTAAGGACGGAAGAGAAATAACGATAAACCATTCAAAGGAAAACATTTTAATTTCCACTTGAGAGAGTAACATCGGTTAACAATGTTTACGTTCAAGGTTACAAATGTTGCTCGGTCTGATGACCATCTGTATCCACGGCAGTCTGGAACCGCACTAAGGATTGTCTACTACCGCCCGAAACATCTCAGGTGGGCTGTTGGCTACCTCCGTCACTGTGCTCCTCTTCAAACTCCAACGTGTGTTAGTGTCCCGTTGATAAACCCTCTCCTTCAGGTAACCTCATAGCCAGAAATCACACGGTTTCAAATCTGAAGATATTGGTGCAGTAGCAACTCCCAAACCGCCGGTTAATTCGAATTTCCGAATCATGTTCTTCAACTTCTGTACGGAAAGCGGACGTCTCCGTATTCCTATAATGCGTCGATAATAGCAAATAGCAGTAGCACTATCACTTTTGTTTAGATAAAACAGCTGGACGAGTAAAGGCCTGCTCACCTCGACCAGATCCATGTCGCCTACACACTGATGCTTGTGTTTCAACCCTACGTCAATGAACCAACATCGGCGCCTAACGGCTAGTCATAGCACCAGCACTACTAACAACGTAATACCACAGTGCACAGTCTGAACATCATTCCCATAAATTTGGGTACCCATGCCGTAAATAATTTTCCGTCTGCACTGGTTCTAGTAGTGAAATTCTAATGCTAACCACCTTGTATACAATTGTGCCCACGCTTCCTTTCCTCTATACTCATTTCCTGATCCTTCATATTAGCCACTGATTGAGAATTATTTTTCCACTTGCTCCAGTCACAACTTCCAGTCCTATCGTACGCTAGGCACTTTGTTTTCGCTATCGACCTTACTACACCTGTTTCGGTGATTAGTTACTAAACTTCTCCTCCAGAGCGCCACATTTCGTTTGTATTAACTTATTTTATTTATTTGCGCTCCAGTGGGCCCGCATTGTTCAAGATATCTCTTACAGACGTTAAGTAATGAAATCCAAATGAGGTCTGAAGAAGGCTGTCTAGCCGAAGTGGATTCATCACAGTCAAAACACTTACCTCCTACAGCAGCAGTCTGGATTTCATTACATATTTTATTTATAATTAATATGTAGTATTTTATATATTACTTAATACGCTGTTTATGCCCACTTACGTTTTCGTCAGTGTTTCATGGCAACTATAATTGCGGTAAGTTTTTGTTTTATTACTTTATCTTACTCTTACCCCACTCTGAGGCCAACTTGAAGACACGCATTTCGTCAGCTGTTTAGCTCCAGTTCTTGCACTATGTCTGCACTTGTTGTCTGGTGTTCTCATATCATATTTGTGCATATGTAAACACTCACGGGGTATTTGTGCTTTGAGGCATTTGTATTATATATTGTTCTTGTGTTTTTGTAGAACTGTAGTAGTATGCTGTATACACATACACATTTCTGACGCTCGCTAATGATGTCCCTCGGGTAGAGGTGTGTGTGTGTTGTCCTTAGCGTAAGTTAGATTACGTAGTGTTTAAGGCTAGGGACTGATGACCTCAGCAGTTTAGTCTCATAGGAACTTATCACAAAAAATTAATAATGCAATAATTCTAAGTATGTACCATACTAACACGAATTCTTTACAGGAGAATGGAAAAAATTGTAGAAACCGACCTCGGGGAAGATCAGTTTGTATTCCGGAAAAATGTGGAAACGCGAAAGTCAATACTGACCCTACGACTTATCTTAGAAGATAGTTTAAGAAAAGGTAAAACCCACATTTATAGCATTTGTAGACTTAGAGACAGCTTTTGACAATGTCGACAGGAATACTCTCGTTGAATTTCTGAATTTCACAGAGAGATAAAGGCTGCTTACAACTTCTACAGAAACCAGAAGGCAATTATAAAAGTCAAAGGCGTAAAAGGGAAGCAGTGTTCGAGAAGGAAGTGAGACAGGATAGTAGCTTATCTATGATGTTATTCAATCCGTACACTGAGC
Source organism: Schistocerca piceifrons (assembly GCF_021461385.2). NCBI lineage: Eukaryota > Metazoa > Arthropoda > Insecta > Orthoptera > Acrididae > Schistocerca > Schistocerca piceifrons. The sequence goes on from NC_060143.1 coordinate 306,235,853, forward strand.
TAGCAGTAAAGGAATCCAGAGAAAAATTGGGAGCAGGAATTAAAATTCAGGGAGAAGAAATACAGAATCTGAGGTTTGGCAACGACAGTGTATTCCTGTCAGAGACAGCAAAGTACATGGAAGAGCAGTTGAATGCAATGGACAGCGTCTTGAAAAGAGGATATGAGATAAACATCAACGAAAGCAAAACAAAGATAATGGAATGTAGTGGAATTAAATCGGGTGATGCTAGATAAATTAGGTTAGGAAACGAGACACTAAAAGTTATAGATGAATTTTGCTATTTGGGCAGCAAAATATGTGATGATGGCCGCAGATGAGAAGATATGAAATGTAGACTGGCGATGGCAAGAAAAACGTTTCTGAAGAAGAGAAATTTGTTAAGATCGAATACAGATTTAACTATTTGAAAGTCTTTTCTCATGGTATTTGTCTGTAGTGTAGCCATGATAAAGAGTTTAGACAAGAAGAGACTATAAGCTTTTAAAATATAGTACTACAGAAGAGTGTTGAAGATTAGATCGATAGATCGCGTAATTAATGAGGAGGTGTTGAATACAATAGGGAGGGGGGGGGGGGCAAGAAATTTGTGGTACAGCTTGACTAGAAGAAGCGATCAGTTGATAGTACACATTCTGGACATCAGTGGGTCACCAGTTTAGTATTGGAGCGAAGTTGGGGCATGAGGGCAATAATCATAGAAAGAGACCGTGAGATGAACGCAGAAGGATGTAGGCTGCAGTAGTTATTAGGAGATGAAGAGGCTTCCACAGGACAGAGTAAATGCATAGCTGCATCAAATCAATCTTCAGACTGAAGACCACAATAACAATAGCCATCTCTTTGTATTTGAATTTTTAAACTTTTCTCTGTTAAATTTTCTAATATTCTTATCTAAATTGTATTTATTTGTGGTTTTTTTTTTCTGTACAGTCTTCTGAAGAAGGGAATTAGGTGCGTAAAAACCGGTCTAGAAATAAAATTTCTTTTGTGCAGCTGGTTGCCTTTCTTTCTTTTTTTTTTTTTTTTTCAACAAACTTTAGAAGATATTTTCCGCATGCTTTCCTTCAGAAATGTCACGAAAGAAAGAATTTTAGAATTTAACGTTCGTTGACGAGACACTTACAGACTGAGAATAATGATTTCGCACTGGAGAGAGAAATAGCCTGTGTTCTCTCTAATGAACCAGCCCAGCATTGCCTTCAGTGAATTAGGTTCAAAAATGGTTCAGCCGGCTCTAAGTTCTATGGGACCTGAGGTCATCAGTCCCCTAGACTTGAAACTACTTAAATCTAACTGACCTAAGGACATCACAAATATCCATGCCCGAGGCAGGATTCGAACCTGCGACCGTAGCAGCAGCGCGGTTCCGGACTGAAGTGCCTAGAACCGCTCGGCCACACGGACCGGCTCAGTGAATAGGGAAAAGATGGAAAACCAAAAATCTGAGTTGTCGGACGGGAATCTGAAACACCGGTCTAACGAATGCGTGTCCGGCTCCTTAGCAGTGTGTTACCTCGCTCGGAGAGATGTCACATATCTCTTTTATGTGAACGTGGCGAAGCTTTGGTTATTTCTTCAGCTCTTGACGCAGCTAGAGAAAGAGGATTAGATCTTCATTTTTCAGCCAGACAATTTCCCATCATACTGTCAACAACGATCAGATCAACAAACTGCCCATGCATCGCAAGCAAACACCACCTTGAGGGTTTTCCTGTCTGTGTTTTCTTCCTTCTAGGATATGGACGGTACAATTTCTACTTGTCTCCACATCCAACTAACTTACAAGAATTGAGAATATGTGTTATCACTACTGAAACACCACTGGTAAACATTCATCATCTATATTTTTTTTATTTATTTAACCTTATCTGATAAGGGCCATCAGGTTCTCTCTTACATCGACCAGGGTATCACACATACAGTGGCTATTACGTCAAGGATACCCAAGAAAATACCAATTTTAATATGACAACTAGCATCAAAATGATTTGACTGTCTGAAGTGGCGGTGAGAGCAAATTACACTGACTATTAACTCACGAAATTTGTACTGACATTACTTGTATCACTGCAGCTGCAGCCACTAATAGTGATGATAGTAATTGTAATTGTAATAATAATAATAATAATAATAATAATAATAATAATAACAATAATAATGAGGCCCGGGAAAAGAATAGGCCTCCGGTATGTTCTGCCAGTCGTGAAGGGTGACGAAAAGAACAAACCACTAATAGGGCTAACCCCCCTTTTAGTGTGATTAGTTGGTTCAGGACAGAACTAATGAAGCCTCGGCCAAGCGCTGTCATGGTCGGGGACGACGCTTGAACCCTATGCCCGTCCACAATGGTAACGACACTGCTAGCCACACGGAAAATGATTTAAATCCAAATATAGGTGTTTTGCAGGATATGCTTCCTGCAACCACTGTAGAAGGAAAACAAAGACAGAGGATGAGATGGTCAGATGAAGTTAACCGACGCTTCATGTTCTGTTATTACCAAGCAAAAAACTTAGGAACCAACACAACTGGATACAGATCACAAGTATACACAACATTTATTACCAGATACCTAGAATTAAAATTTTTAACAGAACAACGACTAGCTGATCAGATCCGTGTAATAATAAAAAATAACAGGACACCCCAGTCAGAATTAGAAAACATCAAACAACAAGTACAACAAATACTGGAACAAAATAATGTGCAATCAGAAGAAGAAGAAAATACAGTAATGGACTCAAACATCCCAGAGCAAACAAACAAAGAACAACACGCATCAATTCAACAATCAGAGGAAAACGAAATCTTAAGACAGCCACCAGAACAAGCGAAAATAGAACATGAAGTGACACACATGTTAGATATAGAAGAAAAATTTCAGCTGACATATATAGAATACAAAGACACAAATACAGACATTAGACCATTCTTTCATAGACTCCCAAATAACCCACAAGTCGAAACCACAATAACAAATATCAACACAATCATACACAACAAAATAAATGAAAATACAACTATGGAAGAGTTACAACTACTGGTTTATACAGGAGCACTCACTACACTAAATAAACACACTAGGCAGAGATAATAACCAACCAACACACAGAAGGAACCCACAAAACCAGCATGGCAACACAGGCTACAGATCAGAATAGAAAAACTGAGAAAAGACATCGGACAGCTAACACAATTTATAAGAAATGAAATATCAGATAAAAAACGAGAAATGTTAGGTAAAATCTCACAACAAGAAGCGATAGAGCAATTAGATGAAAAGAAGCAGAAATTACAAGCATTGGCCAAACGACTTAGAAGATACAAAAAAAGTGAAAATAGAAGGAAAAAAAACCAAACATTCAACACAAACCAAAAGAAATTTTATCAGACAACAGATAACACACACATTAAAATAGACAATCCACCAAACATAACAGACATGGAACACTTCTGGAGCAACATATGGTCAAACCCGACACAACATAACAGACATGCGCAGTGGATACAAGCAGAAACACATAAATACATGATGATACCACAAATGCCTGAAGTGATAATTTTGCAACATGAAGTCACCCGAGCAATTTATTCTATGCACACTTGGAAAGCCCCTGGAAAAGATAAAATAGCAAATTTCTGGCTAAAAAAGTTCACCTCAACACATTCACATCTAACTAAATTATTTAACAGTTACAATGTAGACCCATACACAGTCCCTGATACATTTACACAAGGTATAACTTATCTGAAACCTAAAGATCAAGCAGACACAGCAAACACAGCAAAATATCGCCCCATAACATGCATCCCAACAATATACGAAATATTAACTTCAGTCATTACACAGAAATTAATGACACATACAACACAGAACAAAATTATAAATGAAGAACAAAAAGGCTGCTGCTAAGGAGCATGAGGACGTAAAGAGCAACTAATAATAGATGCAGAGGTGACATATCAAGCTAAAACTAAACAAAGGTCGCTACACTATGCATACATTGATTACCAAAAAGCTTTTGATAGTGTACCCCACTCATGGTTACCACAGATATTGGAAATATACAAAGTAGATCCAAAATTGATACAGTTCCTAAACATAGTAATGAAAAATTGGAAAACCACACTTAATATCCAAACAAATTCAAATACTATCACATCACAGCCAATACAGATTAAGCGTGGAATATACCAAGGAGACTCATTATGTCCTTTCTGGTTCTGCCTTGCTCTGAACCCACTATCCAACATGCTAAATAATACAAATTATGGATATAATATTACTGGAACACACCAACACAAAATCACACATTTGCTATACATGGATGATCTAAAACTACCGGCAGCAACAAATCAACAATCAACCAATTACTGGAGATAACAGAAGTATTCAGCAATGATATATATATGGCTTTCGGCACAGACCAATGTAAGAAAAATAGCATAGTCAAGGGAAAGCACACTAAACAAGAAGATCACTTATTGGATAACCACAGCGACTGCATAGAAGCGATGGAAAAAACAGATGTCTATGAATATCTAGGATACAGGCAAAAAATAGGAATAGATAATACAAATATTAAAGAAGAACTAAAAGAAAAATATAGACAAAGACTAACAAAAATACTGAAAACAGAATTGACAGCAAGAAACAAGACAAAAGCTATAAATACTTATGCTATACCAATACTGACCTACTCATTTGGAGTAGTGAAATGGAGTAACACAGACCTAGAAGCACTCAGTACACTTACACGATCACAATACCACAAATATAGAATACATCACATACATTCAGCACCAGAAAGATTCACATTAAGCAGAAAGGAAGGAGGAAGGGGATTTATCGACATAAAAAACCTACATTATGGACAGGTAGACAATTTAAGAAAATTCTTTATAGAAAGAGCAGAAACTAGCAAAATACACAAAGCAATCACTCATGTACACACATCGGCTACACCATTGCAATTTCATAACCACTTCTACAACCCTTTAGATCACATAACATCAACAGATACGAAGAAAGTAAATTGGAAAAAGAAAACACTACATGACAAGCACCTGTATTATCTAACACAGCCACACATCATCAAGATGCATCCAACACATGGCTAAAAAAATGCAATATATATAGTGAGACGGAAGGATTCATGATTGCAATACAGGATCAAACAATAAACACCAGATATTACAGCAAGCATATTATTAAAGATCCAAATACCACAACAGATAAATGCAGACTTTGCAAACAACAAATAGAAACAATAGATCACATCACAAGCGGATGTACGATACTAGGAAATGCAGAATACACCAGAAGACATGACAATGTAGCAAAAATAATACATCAACAACTTGCCATACAACATAAACTAATAAAACAACACGTTCCTACATACAAGTATGCACCACAAAATGTACTGGAGAATGATGAATACAAATTATACTGGAACAGAACCATTATAACAGATAAAACAACACCACATAACAAACCTGACATCATACTCACCAATAAAAAGAAGAAATTAACACAACTAAACGAAATATCCATACCCAATACAACAAATACACAGAAGAAAACAGGAGAAAAAATTGAAAAATAAATCCAACTGACTGAGGAAGGCAAGGAAATGTGGCATCAGGATAAAGTTGACATTATACCAATTATACTATCAACTACAGGAGTCATACCACACAATATCCACCAGTACATCAACGCAATAGAGCTACATCCAAACATATATATACAACTACAGAAATCTGTAATTATTGATACGTTTCAATTACCCGAAAGTTCCTAAATGCAATGTAAGATATACCGTACAGTTAAAGAGAAGTCACACTTGATCAAGGTCCACGTCACTTTCCATTTTTAACCAGACATAACGCCTGAGAAAGGAAAGCAATGATAATGATAACGATAGTGGCAGATTTAAGAATAATTTACAGGTCTTTTTTGATATACCGAGTTCTGGAAAAAGCAAATTTAAGGAGACTACATCGGCTAAGAATACTGGAAAATGAGGAAGACCAAGTTGGAAAGAGAGATGTACAAGGGTAACAAGTGTGTACTTCAACAATGGTAATCTTATTGTTGCTTTAGCAGATATGTCATACCTGTCATCTGAAGCTGGATGTGCTTTTAGTTCTTTAATACAATGCGGGAGATTGTTCCAGAATCGTGTTACTGCTAATTAGAAGGACTTCGTGACAGTGGCTGAAAGATGGAGGAAAGGATTTTGCTCTGACGGGAACGGGTGTCTCTGCCGTCTTGTTCAGTCTAGAGCGTTAAAGTCGAGGAGATATATGTAGAACAATGTTCATTGATAAGACTAGAGATAATAGAGCGTGTGAAAATCTCTGCGGTTTCTGCACTCACCTACGATAGGTGTACATACGCATATGATGATGAAATATGATCAAAAAGTTGAACATCACAGATATAATAAACACAGGCATTCATAACCAGTTCCAGGAGCCGCGAGGTTTCCTGAGAAAGGCCTTGCAGGATAACATCACTGTAATCAGTCATTAGGAGCACGTTCGTATAAGTTTCTTTTCAGGTCAACAGGGAAGAGCTTTTTATAGTTTTGTAGGACATGGAGAGTTGCGCACGCACAGTTTTAATTTTTTGTTAAGACAATGGGCAGCGTTACAATCCTCCAGTTCTGACCAAGGTTTTCAGGAGATACCCACAGTTACCAAGCAAGTTCCGAAACAGGCAATGCCCTCCCAAATTCTGCTGCCATGGAAGAAAAATAACGCTTGACGGACGAAAGTAGTCTGCTAAAACCAGAGAGAGCAACACGTGCCGAAAGAAGTGTATTAGTATCAGACATTAGCCTGAGTTTGTGAAAGGATTATCTGTTAATGTACGTCTGATGCACGACATTTATTGAGGTTAATCATGGTCTCAGTAAAGAAAAGACTCGAAGTAAGGACTATATTTGTACCACTAACTAGAAGAAGAGATGAGATGGATGTTACGCCATCAGGGAAAAACTTCTATGATACTAGAGGGAGCTGCTGAGGGCAAGAACTCTGGGGCAAGACAGAGAGTGGAATATAAATACAACCAATTATCGACTACTTTTGGTGTGAGAGATACTCAGAGCTGAAAATATTGGCACAGGAGAGGCCTCATCATGCCAGTCAGACGTCTGATGGAAAATAAAATAAAAAAAAATTCTAACACAAGGTTTTTTTGTTGTAAGTTTAGTAGCTCCTTCCCAAATATTTCCATTTCCCTAGCCCCTTTGCCTCACACCTAATTCTCTGAGATTTGACTCAAAAAGTACAGTCCACCATTTATTTGTCAGGGACTGTACAGGTGCGTTTACATGGGCCATAAAAACTACATCTTGTCCAGCAACATTGAGGCCACACATATTGCAGCTACATGTACTACAACACTACCAGCCACTATTTCCCGGTAGTGCTTGCGGCTATACATTTCCTGGCCAGAAGTGTTTAGAAGTTGCCACACTGTTGCCACAAAATGGACGAACACAAGCTAGTGGAAGTGACCGCGGCTCTGCTGCTTTCACTTCACGCAAGGAATCAAGTTTGAGGAAACAGGACATTTGGCTTTGTGGATGCGTCCCTTTTTAAGTAAGCGTAATACTTCAGAACATTTAACTAGTAAACTGATGCTGGATACAAACCTGTTCTAGAATTTTACTTGAATGTCGAAATGCGATTGCAAATATCTCGGTCAAGTAACTTGTCCCTAAAACCGATACAAATATGAGAGAGTGTACATCAGTTACAACCCGGCTAGAGATCACCGTTCGGTTCCTAATTAGTGCTGAGTCGTACAGAAGTGTAATGCATCTCTTTAAAGTTCGCTATTCATCAGAAAGTGTCATGGTACTAGAAGGCCGGCCGGTGTGGCCGTGCGGTTCTAGGCGCTTCAGTCTGGAACCGCGTGACCGCTACGGTCGCAGTTTCGAATCCTGCCTCGGGCATGGACGAATGCGATGTCCTTAGGTTAGTTAGGTTTAAGTAGTTCTAAGTTCTAGGGGATTGATGACTACATATGTTAAGTCCCATAGCGCTCAGAGCCATTTGAATCATTTTTGATTTTTTGGTACTAGAAGTATGCAATGCTTTCGTGGTAAGACTGGAAGATTTCATTAAGAGAAGTTTGTAATAGGAATATAATATTTATTCTATATTTCTTTATCAACACACACTACTCGTCACATTATCAATTCTTGCTCCAGGTGACCTACCTCTCGAAATTGTATTAAACACATGTCACGGAATGTAAACCATGTGGATGAAGAGCTGCCTGCACTTCAACTCTTTCAAAAAAAATTTTTTTGCCTCGCATTTGAGGACTTCGGAAGTTTTCGTATGCTTCATCAAGCGTGATTCCGATCTCATCGGCTACAGCTTGTCAATTCTTTTCAGACTGTGATCTTTGTAGACATCAATGTCGAAGTCCGTTAGCCCCAGCCTTGGATGAACTGCATCTGTAAAATTCGTAGTTCTCTCGTTTGCTCACTACTGTACACAACAAACTCGCAACAGCAAACATACGCGCGCAAACTTTCGAACAAAAGAGAAACGGTGTTCTCACTCACACACGTGGCAGTAGCGCTGTCGGCGAGAAAAGTAGAAAACAAAGGTGAGAGTGAGAGAGACGCACATACAGACAAGGATAGAGATAGATATAGTTCTGCAATGCGAAATATTCTCCGCCCTTTGTGGATAACTCCTCGGCAACATGTCGGCACTGCCTGCGACATTAACAGTATTACGAGTCACACCGAAAACTAGCCGTGTACTGCGGTCGTATTGAAAACTACATGAAAGCGAATATCCGTATGGTTTCATTGAAAAGGACACATCCAACACTCTTCCCAATGCTTGTCCAATCATAGCTTGTGTTTAGTCCCTGGTGACCTCGTCTCCCACGGGGTGCTATATGCAACTCTTTCCTTTTTTCTTTCCGTCCAAAGAGGTTAGAATACAGTGTATATGGCGTTATCTATGCCCATCACAGACGTCAGTTGAAGACTGTCCGCTATCTTGGTTATTCTTAGAAGTCTATTTCTCATTTACAGCCCTGCGTTAAACCTACACTCGCAGACATAACGCATTGAATTGACAGTCATTCCTGAGTAAGTACTCTAAAACAACATACTTTCATGGATGAATATTCATCATCCGGGAAATGAAAACTTTATTTTTTAATACCTTCAATCGTCGAACACGGTGTACACCGCGGCAAAACCCCGAACACTTTATTATTATTTCAAGTGATATCGAAAAGCAAAACTGCAATACGGACATTTCACTTAGAGCCGGCAGTATGGCGGAGGCAGGCCTCTTTTTCGGCGTAAGGGCATCTTCCTTTCTTACTTTCTTGTTTTCATCAGTAAGGTTTTTTGCCGAATAGCAGCTCTTCTTTCTGATGATGGTCTTCAGATATTTAGAAGCTATGCCTCACGACCTACGTAAAATTCACGTGATTTAAACTTTATAGTTCGTGGGGTTATAAGTTTATCAATACACCCATTACAAATTAAATTAGAGACACATACCTAGAGTAACGATTGATCCCACACTTCTCCGTCCTGCAGCTCCTCCTCCAAATGTTGGCGACGACACGCTGTTTCATAGAACCCCCTAAGCAATGGTCGCAGCTTGGTCTGAGGTTCCATTGTGCTCCTAATACAGCGTGCTAGATGTATAAGTGCAGATATTGTGACCATTGGAATCTTAATATGTGCCCATTTCAGCCGGCCGGTGGGGCCGCGCGGTTCTCGGCGCTTCAGTCTGGAACCGCGTGACAGCTGCAGTCGCAGGTTCGAATCCTGCCTCAGGCATCGATGTGTGTGATGTCCTTAGGTTAGTTAGGTTTAAGTAGTTCTAAGTTCTAGGGGACTGATGACCACAGATGTTAAGTCCCATAGTGCTCAGAGCCACTTGAACCATTTTTTTGTGCCCACTGCAGGGAATTAGCTGTTTTTTTTCTCTGCATCTAACAGTCTACCCGCAAACACGCCACATAATTTACTACAATATGTATTTTGTACGGCCGTAACTGCATCACTAAGTGGATTACGCCTGTCTGTATATTAATCGTTCTGCGTCAATGCGTCCACTCTTCAACACATGACCTTCTGCCCAGGGGAAATAACATTACTGGGTTGCTCTTGCTGCATGTACTCGGATGTACTAACCAACCTAAAAATTTATTTCTCGTAATAGCTATAATTATTAATCTGCAAATGAAGTAAAAGTGACGTAATGTTGTTGAGTATACTCATAAAAATATCTACCCTTATACCCCTAACACCCTAACACGCTGTATTATGATTACGCGTGACATCAGGTGACGAGAATGGCTTCAAAAGATTTCTCATTTTTGCAGAGTGTTTTTTTAATCACTCAAATACAGTTGCAGAGCTGTGGGAGGGAAGATTTCTTGCTGAACTTTCAAATTGGCCTTTTCTATCTGCATTATAAGCTAACCAGGCAAAACATTAGTCATCCTTTAAAAAGACCATAATTATCGCTTTGAAGTAATGTAGATGGTTCGGATTGGTACCAGTTGTTCAAGTGATCATTGCAAAAGGACTGCATGCAACAAACATTTTGATCCAGATAGCTTGCAACAGGCCATTGCACAAAGCAACACATGAAGCTGCATGGCTTCACTGGACCAAAAAAAGAAAATAAACAGCAGCTGACTGCATGGTACAGCGGTCCAACAAGTCGTGACTTTTTCCTCGTTTCAAACGTTAAGGGCACTGACGTTCCAATCAAACGTTTAATCTGCAGTATGTGGAGGGTGTAGGTCATGACAGCAACAGATTGTGGTAAGTTCCTTTGGAAACAAACTGCTGAGGTCATCGGTCTCTAGGCTTACACACTACTTAATCTAACTTAATCCAACTTTCTCTAAGGAAAACACACACACCCATGCCCGAGCAAGGACTCGAACCTCCAACGGGGGAGCCGCCCGGATTGTGACAAGAGGCCCACAGACCGCGTGGCTAACCCGTGCTGAAATGTAGTTCATACCAGAGGGGACAATACTAGTTTTAGGGGTGTTTCCCATAGCATAACTTGGGCCCGTTGATACAGATTACCATGAATATCAACAGAGATGTATATTTCAACATCCTTGGCTATAAGGTGTTGACATTTTGTTCTACATCGTCACGGTGAATGGTCACTCCCATATTCCAAGATCATAACAGTTCTGTTCATGGGGCTGCTGCAGATTTACATTCTTAGTTTGAAGAACACTTAAGCACCACATTGCACGTCGACTGACTCACTAAATCACCCGATTTTAGTGCAACGAAAAACTTTTGGGATTGTTTGGAACAACCAATAGTAATCAAGACCAAACTATAGCAATGATTATAAAAAGGACACCTGCCCAGCGCAACATGTTTGATGGAGAGAAAATTGAATATGTGGAAGCTTTCAGTTACCTGAGAAATACAATATCAAGGAATGGAATTGCCACACAGGAAGTATAGAGCACAGTAAGAAAGGGGTATACACTTTTTTATCAATTTCACAACCTTGTGTGAGCCAATGGAGTTTATGTGAGAGCCAAATACATCAAGTTTAAAGTGTCTCCTGCTGTTTATGAAACACGGCTTGGAGGACTGTGTAATTATCAAGGTAGATCTGGGCGAGTTACAAACATGTGAAATTAAGTCTGTGCGGTCAGCCTTGCAGAAGACTAGAGGAGATAAAATCGGAAGAAAGACATCAGATCAGAGATGCATGTAAATCTGAGAGACTGAGTACTGCAGAGTTCAAGTGGTTTTGAAAAAGATGAAGTATAACTGCCTCCCAAAACCACACTTGGTGAAAAGACGAGCAGAGAAAGATGGGTGGATCAAATAAAGTAAGAACATTAGAGAAGAAAACTGGAAAGCAATATCAAGACAAGAACAGTATCAAGATAGAGAAAAATGGAGGAAAATTGTTCATAAGCACGCTAATCAAGTCGCTGGAATGTTACAACGAAGATGTCTGTATGAAACAGTGGATGGAACAATAGACATGCCTGCAATTTGGTAGATCTGCGAGATGTAATCGCCAGTGGCTGACTGCCTTCAGCTGGATATGGCACAACTGAAGAAGCTTCAGTCTCTGTTTCTCGCCAAACAGAGGCAATCATCCAGGTCAGTAGTCGTGTCGCATGATAATAGCGGGATGTCTCCTCTGGTAAGCAATTTTATAAAGAGAAGTGAGTCGAGTACTCAGTATCACTGCAATCTCCACCACTTGCATAAAAGTTGACAACTGCATTTTGCTACATCGCAGTTTATTTCCAAATTGTCCCAAAACCTGTTTTGTGCAGACCCCAATAGTCAGGCAAGTAAAACCACTAACACAGCATATACACTGCAAATGATTGTAGTCCTTATTATTTCTATACCTCTTTTCCTCTTGGTGTGGTGAGGAAGTGTTGTAGTTAAGACAGCCTTGCAACTTTCAAGTGGCTCGTGGCAACAAAGTTTCACTTCAGAGGACAAGTGGTCATAAATTTGTTTTCTCCTGAAAGCCAGTCTTTGCGCAGGTATAGAGCACAGCAGGACAGTCTGCCGTCCTAGCCCAGCAGGTGCCAGGAATGAGGACAGGCAGTGTGTCAAAAAATTTCATTCCTCTACATCTGGAATTCGCAAATAAGTGCCTGGCAGAAGGTTCAGCGAACCACCGTTTCACTCTCAAACAGCATGCGGGGGAACCGGACATTTAAATCTTTCCGTGCGAGCTCTGATTTCTCTTATTTTATTATGATGATCGTTTCTCCCTATATAGATGGGCGCTAACAAAATATTTTCACACTCTGAGTAGAAATTTGGTGATTGAAATTTCATGAGAGTTCCTGCCACAGCTAAAATCTCCCTTGCTTTAATCATTGCTGCCCCAATTCGTGCCATTGTCTCCCTTATTTCGCAATAATACAAAATCAGCTGCCCTTCTTTCAACTTTTTCGATGTCCACTATCAGTCCTATCTGATGCGGAGCACACGTCGCATAGCAATACTTCAGAAGAGGGAGGACAGCCACACTGTAAACAATCTCTTTAGTAGACCTGTTACATTTCTAAGTGATCTGCTATTGTGCAAGAAACGAAAGGAATCCATTTTAACTTTGATAATAATCTGAAATACAGGAAAGACCATGAACCCAGATGGAGTGGGAGCAGCTGTTAAGCCCAGCGGTGGTAACGGGAATGTATGTTCAAATTTTAGTAAATGGTTCTCTGACTGTCGCATAGTAATTATTTCGGTAGCAAGGGCGAGTTCCACCACCTATGTACATGCGTATCTTCTGGTTGCCCACGACTGAAAATTAATCATGTAGAGGAACAGATATTCTGTCTTGCTCATCGCACCGTGGGAGAAATGGTTAAACTGCTGCAACTGGCCGGCGACATTACAACACTGACTGAGCCAGCTAAGGTACATAGAGAAAAGCTAGACCCACTTGCTGGAGTGATGGCATGGAAGAAACTTGCTTCTGGGCCACCATACCGAACACATGTTCCAGCATTTGGGGCAATACCAAGGGTGTAGAGCTGCAGAGCGAGATGTGTCTAACGTGGAGCACAGCACAGGGGCCATGCTGAACTTAAAATTTTCGACCGCTGCTGCAGTCGTCTTCTACCCACGCACAGCTCCAAGGTGGTAAGCATGGACCATCGCAGCAGCCACTGAGTCGAACGAGCACAAGTCATTTCATTTTCTTCACGGTTTTGTTTTGCAGATCTGCTTTTCACAGCAAGCTAGTGGCACCCATCATGTGCTTAGGCGAGAGTGTTGGTGTTCGTCATGCTATTCTAAGACTTTTTTTTTAAATGATTAACAATTTTCTGCAATCATTGGTCATACTCATGATACAGTTTTATATAGTTGTTTCATGTATCCGTCCACCTGTCCCAAGGCTATTGGTTTTATCTGCCATTCCTTGTCCACTTCTTCTTGATTCAGTAGGTGAATCATTTTTGTGTCTTTTGGCAATAAACCTGATTCCTATAATGACCAGTAGCTTCTTATTTCGATGAATCATTTTATTAATATATCTGTGTGAAATCTGGTACCCACAATTGGGCCATCCCTGGTAAAAATTTTCACTTAATAAGCTATTATTTGGTGTGCAACCCCATTCCTTTTGATTCGCATGATCTGATGGGGAGTTTTGCACCTCGTAGATCACTGACGATAGGATCTATAGCATTTTAGGGGTATGCTAAACAGCTCAACAGGTACCCCAAAGTCGTGTCTCTTGGTTCCATTACTTGATGTGCAGAGCATCTGGTCCCAGAACAGTTTTTCGAAGTATTGATTGCTAATTTTGATGCGACAGAACACGAGAATAGGGACTGAAATGAAATATACTCTTGGGTATCACTTATTTGTGGGTCTACGAACACTTCTGTGCTTTACACGTCGTAAAGCTTACACAGCCAACGGCCTAGTCTCTCCAGCATTCCTCGCCAGCGACTGTCTTCCAGGACAGGTAGATGTTTTCTTATAAAGGATCATTGAAATCAGACTGGCATCTCAGACGTCAGAGCGCAACTTTTTAGTCGACGCTAATTCTGTCTGCAAAATAGATACGTTCCCAAGAAAAATAGTGTATGATCCTTCACAAACCTCAAATCTTACTTGTAACCTTCCCATAACTTTTATTCAATAACAGTGTTGTGCATATTACCTTTGTAACTACCATCTTCGCAGTGCGTTCTTTTTCCCTTAGAGTATATCTAGAAGTAATTAGTTTTGTGTCCCAGTAATTAGATTTGTAAAAGCATTTTGAACTCTTGAACAGACTGGTGCATTTGCATTGTGTTTTAACAAATAGTTTCTGAAAACTGTTAAGTTATGTAATGACATCTCTTTTTTGGCCGTACGTCTGGCATACACAGATTAGGGAAGCTGCTCCTTCAAAACCTAATACAAAAGTCTTTTCTTCTATTGCTTAAGGCGATAAACCATCATACCCTTACTGCCACTCCTCTCTCCTACTAACCAAACTTCATAGAAGCCCTCCTGTGAGATGGAGTTGCGACCCGTACCTGCCGGTAGGAGCACTGTCCACGAAAGGCAAAGCTTCCATTTCACGTCTCAATCCTGCACACAGTTTGAATCTGTCAAGAAATTTCAGAACATCGCAAACTTTGCTGCAGATATTCTTTGAGATTAATGGCTCAACGATCTTGCTCAAAAGGAAATGCTTCGACGGCAGTAAACTTTTCGTAAGTACTAGGAACAAGGAAGGAAGATTAGACGGAAGATCAGTACTCAACTTCTTTCAACGACTGGGTCATAAAAGACTGTGATTAGGGAAGGATGGGAAAATAAACCGACCATGTCCTTTGCAAATGAACCATCGCGGCAGTTGCATTAATCCTTTCACCGCCATCGGGTCGTAGGTATAGAAGATTTGCAAACAGAACCTTTTGCTCGCTGATACTCTCTCGAGGCCAACGTGCTCGGGCACGGTTTGACCGAGCACGAATGCTCGAAACAAGCAGGCCGTGGTCGAACGAGCCGTAGTGGGGAGGACAGGGCAGAGGCCGCGCGGTCCGGCGAGCTCTCCACGCTGCTGTTGAGACCGTCCTGGTAGCAGCTCTGTGCGTCTGCAGGGTTGTAATCGCTCCTGACTCACTCCCACCAGCTGATGGGACTACACTCACATCACTTCCGTTAAGCTGTAGGAGTACATTCCTTGGACGTAGTGTCTAATCGCAACATCACTGTGATCCTTAATAGGAAATAGCTTGCTTCAAATGGTTCAGCCGGCCGGTGTGACCGAGCGGTTCTAGGCGCTTCACTCTAGAACCACGCGACCGCTACGGTCGCAGGTTCGAATCCTGCCTCGGGCATGGATGTGTGTGATTCCTTAAGTTAGTTAGGTTTAAGTAGTTCTAAGTTCTAGGGGACTGATGACCTCAGATGTTTGAGCCGTGGTAAAATTTGCTGTTTCGAAGAGCGCGCCGCACCGCGTAGTGTGAAGCAGTCGCCCTCCGTTTCTGGCGGTGGCGCCGCTGTGGCAATTGCAGCTTTGGTGTCTCCCTCTGGTGGGAAAGAGGAAAGGTAGCCTGCTCACGTGCATTTAAGGGGCAGCCCGTCAGTCTCGGCGAGTCTGGTCAGTTGGCCAGTCGGGTCAGTGAGGGGCAGTCAGTATCCGTCTGTCGTCCGGAGTGCTAGTATGTGTTAGGCTGTCAGTCTCCTCGAGTTTGTTCAGTCAGTGGTCATTGGCGGTTGGATCGATCGGTTGGTCGGTCGCGCACTGAGACACAAGATCACTTGTCCGGCTTGAGCATCGGCGCATGTGAGGTCGCCACGTGAGTTCAGTGGGCCGCGCCGTGTAGCGAGGGGTAGTGGCTTCGCGGCCGACACGAGAGGAACAGGAGTCAACCCACGACATCGGTCTGGCCGGTGCGAGCTGCGACGCCGTGAGACGGGAGATCGGCGTGCCTTTCTGCGTCCGTTGAAGCGGCTGGCAGCGGACGGTTCGGGAGAGCGTTTAGGGCGGGCTGCGCCAGGTCTTCGCCAGACATCACAGTTTATTAAAGGTTAAGTGATTCGTGATATGTTGTTTCATTTACTTGTTAAATTCTACTTGTGTTCTTGGTCAGTCTCTCGTCCCCAGCTTGCTCGTCTGTCTCTCGTCCGCATTTGTTAGGCAGTCAGTGTCTCTCTGTCTGTCTGTCGGTCTGCCGTACGTTAATAGCTGCCTCTGTCATGTTTGTCGGATTCTGTGTTAACGAATTTGTTGCTAAAGGCGTAAAGGCCGAATTCCTGAAATATGTTTTTATCTTGCCTATCATCATGAGAGGCCGTATATGTGTAATGTAGAGCATGTTTGTATATTTTATGTAAGACTACATTTCATCGGTTTTTATTTAAATGGTCATTTTAGTATATAAAGTTGTCACCCTTCCACCGTAAGAGTTTTCTTTTAAAAACAAGTTGCACTTTCGGTGGCAAGTAATTTTTTTAATGTGAGTGTTTTGTACGATTTCCATCCCTCCTACGGGGTGCATAGTTTATGTGTTTGTATGAGTTGATAAAAATTTTTAGTTTAAAGTAATCTGGTGTGTTGCAGATTTGCACCAGTGTAGTCTTTCAGAGGTTGTTGTGAGCGATCGTGACTACGGCCGTGTTAAAAGGGACTGGCAAGGCTCTTAGCCCGAAAGCTCATACTGTCAGAAAAAAATGTTATTTCTGCCTCTGAATAAATTGTAACTTGATATTTAGAGGGTGCTTTCTGATTATAATCTTTAAATTTGTTTTTTTTTTTAAAAAAAAAAGAAAGGGATTTTAGGAATAAAATTTCCATTTGCTGAAAGAAATTTGTTTTCATCAGTTACCCACTGGCAACTACTTCCACGCTCATCTAGTGTGATTAAATGTGTTAACGTTCTTGATGAATCGCTAGTAAATAAAGTAAACTCTTTTAGAAATGATTTTGAAAGTAAATTCACGGTTCAATTATAAAATTAGTTAACATCTGAGGTCATGAGTCCCCTAGACATAGAACTACTTAAACCTAACTAACCTAAGGACATCACACACATTCATGCCCGAGGGAGAATTCGAACCTGCGACCGTAGCAGCAGCGCGTTTCCGGACTGAAGCGCCTAGAACCGCTCGGCCACAGCGGCCGGCTAGCTTGCTTCATGCAATGACGAAAATTGGGAAACAGTTTCAAGTTTCACAGGAAAACTATGTGACTACCAACTTTTGTCGGTCTCGTAATGGAAAATCACGCTGCTGTTTTTCAAAACATCGTCTGCGTTGTTGATTCAAAATGTACATATGTGAAGTTCACCATCCAAGAAATTAGAAATCTAGCAGGAACAAAATTGCCTTCAGATTACTCTCAGTTGGCATAATTTCAATGGATCGACTCGTTTCGTATTACCTTTACTTCGTCCGTCCGAGATAACGTTCCATGCCACTCTGAAATATCTTTCGATAGTCACATTTGAGATTGGAGCGCAAAAGATTCTCCTCCCTAAATTACATAGTTTGGAAAAGAGACTGCGGCTACTCTTTCACTTCTCAAGCGGATCTTCGTTGTCACCACCATCCATTGGTTAAATGCAAATAAATCTCATCGGCAGATTGAGTTTGACATGGCTCACAGTCCAGTCACTCCGAAGAAAAAAACTTCATTTTTTGTCTGCTGAGCGTGGGTGGCCTTCTCTCAACGGCCCTAGATAAATACACTCCTGGAAATTGAAATAAGAACACCGTGAATTCATTGTCCCAGGAAGGGGAAACTTTATTGACACATTCCTGGGGTCAGATACATCACATGATCACACTGACCGAACCACAGGCACATAGACACAGGCAACAGAGCATGCACAATGTCGACACTAGTACAGTGTATATCCACCTTTCGCAGCAATGCAGGCTGCTATTCTCCCATGGAGACGATCGTAGAGATGCTGGATGTAGTCCTGTGGAACGGCTTGCCATGCCATTTCCACCTGGCGCCTCAGTTGGACCAGCGTTCGTGCTGGACGTGCAGACCGCGTGAGACGACGCTTCATCCAGTCCCAAACATGCTCAATGGGGGACAGATCCGGAGATCTTGCTGGCCAGGGTAGTTGACTTACACCTTCTAGAGCACGTTGGGTGGCACGGGATACATGCGGACGTGCATTGTCCTGTTGGAACAGCAAGTTCCCTTGCCGGTCTAGGAATGGTAGAACGATGGGTTCGATGACGGTTTGGATGTACCGTGCACTATTCAGTGTCCCCTCGACGATCACCAGTGGTGTACGGCCAGTGTAGGAGATCGCTCCCCACACCATGATGCCGGGTGTTGGCCCTGTGTGCCTCGGTCGTATGCAGTCCTGATTGTGGCGCTCACCTGCACGGCGCCAAACACGCATACGACCATCATTGGCACCAAGGCAGAAGCGACTCTCATCGCTGAAGACGACACGTCTCCATTCGTCCCCCCATTCACGCCTGTCGCGACACCACTGGAGGCGGGCTGCACGATGTTGGGGCGTGAGCGGAAGACGGCCTAACGGTGTGCGGGACCGTAGCCCAGCTTCATGGAGACGGTTGCGAATGGTCCTCGCCGATACCCCAGGAGCAACAGTGTCCCTAATTTGCTGGGAAGTGGCGGTGCGGTCCCCTACGGCACTGCGTAGGATCCTACGGTCTTGGCGTGCATCCGTGCGTCGCTGCGGTCCAGTCCCAGGTCGACGGGCAAGTGCACCTTCCGCCGACCACTGACGACAACATCGATGTACTGTGGAGACCTCACGCCCCACGTGTTGAGCAATTCGGCGGTACGTCCACCCGGCCTCCCGCATGCCCACTATACGCCCTCGCTCAAAGTCTGTCAACTGCACATACGGTTCACGTCCACGCTGTCGCGGCATGCTACCAGTGTTAAAGACTGCGATGGAGCTCCGTATGCCACGGCAAACTGGCTGACACTGACGGCGGCGGTGCACAAATGCTGCGCAGCTAGCGCCATTCGACGGCCAACACCGCGGTTCCTGGTGTGTCCGCTGTGCCGTGCGTGTGATCATTGCTTGTACAGCCCTCTCGCAGTGTCCGGAGCAAGTATGGTGGGTCTGACACACCGGTGTCAATGTGTTCTTTTTTCCATTTCCAGGAGTGTATTTATAAATATCACAAAATGTGAGTAAGCTATTACTGTCACGTTATAATTTTATCCTAGGTTATCGGGAACTGATGCTTCACCATATCTTTGAGGCACAGAATTTAAAGTCTCATCTCTATCACAAACAGACATCAATTCCAATAAACAGAAGGGCGACCACAAAAATGTTACCATTCTGTGCAACATTCGAATTTCGACTTTCTCATCTGTGCGGCTGAGACAGCGATCCTTCAGCACACGTACTATCTACGGTTAATAGAAGACAATAAGACACATGTGCTGTACTGCCAAAATAGCGATGACACTGAAATCGTCATTTTACAGTTAAGCGCAGTTTTCATTTGCTGGACAAACAGATCGCAGTAAATAAGAAAACTGGGTCTAACCGTAATTTAAACGAATCTCTAACTTCGCGACTTGTATTACAATAACCTTTTAGTAGAGCGAAAAAGCAGACGAAAGTTGCAAATTTTAATTCTTTACTCACTCTATGACTAGTTTCGGGACGAAACCCATTTTCAAATTATCGTAACAAAGTCGAAAATGGCATTTCCGAAGATTTGAAAACCAGGTCAAAAACGTGCAACAAACAGTTACAGCGCGTGCCATTTTCTATGTTACGATGATCTGAAAGAGAGTCTCGGCCCGAAACTAGTCATGGAGTGAATACAAAAGTAAAATTTGCAACTTTGGCCCGGTTTTTCGTTGTACTGATTAACAGATGTTGCTGATCCACCGCTACTCCAGCATGCTGGAAGTTCTTAATAACAAAACAAACAGAATTATTGGAAACTGCCCACCTCCTAGCTTCCCTACTGCATCAGTGAATAGGTCAAAAATGTCACAAGTTCTTTTGCTGTGTTGTTGTCGTAACCAGTGTGTTTTTGAGAGACGCCTATCTCCGGAAGCATTTTCATGTTTTTATCGTATAGCCTAACTACATACTGTAGCATACCAAACAAGCTGTTCCACCTAAATTCCGTTTCTCGCTTCGAGCTTGTCTGTATCGAGTTAACGTCACCAGTTTTGTCTATGAAACGGAGAGTATCTTAAGCAGCGTAAGCCGCTCTATCAACCATTGCAACTTCATTTATGAAAGAATCGTCATCCAACAAGTATTTCAGGACTGTGTTTAAAACATATGTAGAGCATCCGTAATGCTGAAAAGATTGCACTGCTTTGCATATAGTAGCACCTCGACCAGTGACAAATGAAATCTTAATAAAATGCTGAGGATTTACTCCTAAAAATTTGAATCATGTTTCCTCCATTCAGTTCTTAATAAATTCCGCAGATTTATTTTCTTCTCAGAAAACTGAGTTATCACCAATACCATATTTCGAAATGTCTAACGCTGATGAACAAAGTGCGCTCTAATAAACAGGTAACACATTTTCTCATATGTATCGGACCATATATCCGCTGAGTATCAACGTGCACTGATGCTTGTGGCCTGGATAATGCCGGGCATCATAAGGTAGTTGCCTGCATTTCTTCGGCTTGTCTTTCAGTGTTTCATGCTGTTGTCTTAGGATGAGGCAAACTTCGGAGGCGTCTACGTGTCCCAATTCTGAACCGACGTTTACAGTCTTCTGACATGATGCGCGAAATCCTACACATTATGATAATGTAAATCGACGAAGATCTCTGCCAAACATTTCTACGCAAATTTTTAATTCTGTAGAGTTTATTGAAAGTGGTAATGCTTATTTTAATAGTTTCATTTTAGCCCGTTAACCTGGGGCGATTTGTATTTGTTATTGTTGTCTGGATCCCACGTATTTCAAGCATTTTGTTTACTGATGTGGCGAGCACTGACTTTAACTGCCTTATTCACTAGACGTCAGGGCTCCCATTATTAAACTGTGTATGTTCTTGTAAAAAGTTTAATTGTTTCTGAAAGTAAACTGCTGTTCCTGTGTACTTTATTTTGTGCTCGCAACAAGTTAGCGCTCCCCTCCAGCCCCCTGCCGCTTCACTCTCCTCTGCGTTACCACAGACTGTACGCAACTGCCTCCATCTGTACTGGAGACGTGTGGGGAGTGTTCTGTATTTTGTCACATCAGAGCAGAACACTGAAATTCTGAAAAATGTCCAACCACCTCATGGTTAGAAATAATGTTCTCGTTCCTGCACATAAGTAGCACTTAGGTCCGTTATTCTTAAGATGAGCCTAAAACAAAGTTTCTAGTGCGTTGGCAAAGGCTCACCTATGCTACTGAATGAAAACAAAAATGGTTTCTTAATTTCACTTCCATCAGATAAGGCCGCAGACAGATTAGAAAAGTTAAGAAGACTGTCCGCCTACAGAGTAACGTGAAGTGGTTCGTACTACACATATAATCATGTTACATTATATACATCGTAGAAACAGCTGCTACAAATAAAATAACAGGTACTAAACTCTGTTCCTCTCCGCATTGCTCACAGAGTCACGATTTCACAAGAATATCATGTGCGGTACACAACTTAAGATGTTTACCGTTCTGACCATCGTGTAGAACATAGCTGTACTGTACTGTAGTGTATGACCCCTCACCTGTTACTGAAGTGCACAGCCCGAATAACTTCACTGTTAGCACCTTTGTGACGGGAATCTGGAGAATCACGAAGTGATTTGTCTGCATTTCGTTATTCTAGTTTTATTGACACTGGCTGTTAAAATTAAACTTAAAATGTGTCGAAGATACCTGACTACTGTGAGGATATCAGTTATGATTCTCATTGAAATCTGAGTTATACTTTGACGAATATTAATAAATGGAAATATGAGAGGCGCTGGCCAGAGGGTAATCCCTGCACCGACATCTACATCTACCTCTACATGACTACTCTACAATTCACACTTAAGTGCCTGGCAGAGGGTACGGAGAACCACCTCCGTACTACAGTAGTAGACGGCAGGGCACTTCGAGTATGCAGTGCTCGATCGAGCGTCAAGGATGTGGAGTGCAGCTGTCCCTAGCGGCCAAAGCGGCTGTATTGACAGCTGTCGGACTACATACACCGTGCAGTTCGAGTGAGCATAAACTTCAGATCTAGATCTCTAGTATGTGTCCCACAATACGTTATAAGAGAACCAGTGGGAAATCGCTGCATAATACTGATATGCATCAATGTCGCGGCCGGCCGTGGTGGCCGTGGGGTTCTAGGCGCTACAGTCTGGAACCGCAGGACCGCTACGGTCGCAGGTTCGAATCTTGCCTCGGGCATGGATGTGTGTGATGTCCTTAGGTTAGTTAGGTTTAAGTAGTTCTAAGTTCTAGGGGACTGATAACCTTAGAAGCTAAGTCCCATTGTGCTCAGAGCCATTTGAACCATCAATGTCGCATTGGTAAAGGGAAGCATGATAATGGTTTCCAGAATTTTTTGTAATTACAGATTGCACCTGAAGGCTGAGCTGTCTTCGAGTTACATATGTTAACCTTCTGCTGCGTACTGTCGCATCGACTTAGATGAGGAACCTAAGGAACAGACTTGCAAATTAAGCAGCTGTCACGCCTTTCCAGACGATTTTGTACGAAAACGGCGCCTGTATTGAGCACCAGTAACGTGCCTTAAAAATTTGTAGAGATGCTCTGCCCACTGATATGTGTGTCTGGCTTCTGTATGTCATAGTTTTGGCGCAGTCGTCTTCTGAAACACCGGAGATACATACGAATAGCTCTTTATGTCCCAATCCTCCCGCATTGGAGCCGGCAGCTGTGGTCGAGAGGTTCTAGGCGCTTCAGTCCGGAACCGCGCGACTGCTACAGACGCAGGTTCGAATCCTGCCTCGGGCATGGATGTGAGTGATGTCCTTAGGTTAGTTAGGTTTAAGTAGTTCTAAGTCTAGGGGACTGATAACCTCAGATGTTAAGTACTACAGTGCTTAGAGCCATTCTTCTTCCTGCATTGGAAACGGTGGGAAATATGTCTTTCACATTGTTGCTTCTAATTACGACTTTAATTAAATTGACCGTACATTAATATCTTTAGATTTACAAAAACCTTGTAGAAAACCACACGAAAACCTAAATCTAAATGGCCGTATGGAGATTTCAATAGCTTTCCTTCTGAATGCCACAAGTGTCCAACCGCTGCATCTTTACGGTTGGTCATTTCGTACTGTATACTATACTCAAGTGTCTGCACCGGATGTGGGAGATGAGAACACATTCCATTCTGAGACTTCGTTAATTAGCGTGACCTTATCTCTGCAGAAGTTACGTTCATCTACATCTACGTCTACATTTACATGGTTACTCTGCAGTTCACACTTAAGTGCCTGGCAGAGGGTTCATCGAACCATTTTCATACTACTTCTCTACCATTCCACTCTCTAACGACGCGTGGGAAAAAGGAACACCTAAATCTTTCCGTTCGAGCTCTGATTTCTCTTATTTCGTTATTAAGATCATTTCTCCCTACGTAGGTGGGTGTCAAAAAAGTATTTTCGCATTCGGAAGAGAAAGTTGGTGATTGAAATTTCGTAAATAGATCTCGCCGCAAAGAAAATAGCCTTTGTTTCAGTGACTGCCACCCCAACTCGCGTATCATATCAGTGACACTCTGTCTCCTAGTGTATAATAACATGAAACGAGCTGCGCTTATTTGACTTTTTCGATGTCCTCCGTCAATCCTACCTGGTAAGGATCCCATACCGCGCAGCAGTATTCCAGCAGAGGACGGACAAGTGTAATGTAGGCTGTCTCTTTAGTGGGATTGACACATCTTCCAAGTGTTATGCCAACAAAGCGCAGTCTTTGTTTCACCTACCCCACAATATTATCTATGTGGTCTTTCCAATTTAAGTTGCTCAAAATTGTAATTCCTAGGTATTTAGTGGAATTGACAGCCCTTAGATTTGTGCGATTTATCGTATACCCAAAATTTATAGAATTTCTTTTAGTACCCATGTGGATCACCTCGCATCTTTCTTTGTTTAGTGCCAATTACTACTTTTTGCACCATACAGAAATTCTCTCTAGATCAGTTTGCAATCTGAATTGACCGTCTGATGATTTTACTATAAGGTAAGTTACAGCGCCATCATCAAACAATCTAAGGGGACTGCTCAGATTATCACCTAGATCATTTATATAAATCAGGAACAGCAGAGGGCCTATGACACTACCTTACAGAACGCCAGATATCACTTCTGTTCTACTCGATGATTTACCGTCTATCACTACGAACTGTGACCTCTCTGAGAGGAAATCACGAATACAGTCACACAACTGAGACGATACTCCATATGCACGCAATTTGATTAATAGTCGCTTGTGAGGAACGGTATCAAAAACCTTCTGGAAATCTAGGAATATGGAATCGATGTGATATCCCTTGTCGACAGCACTCATTACTTCATGGGAATAAAGAGCTATCTGTGTTGCACAAGAATAATATTTTCTGAATCCGTGTTGGTTATGTATCAATAAGTCATTTTCTTCAAGGTGATTCATAATGTTCGAGTACAGTATATGCTCCAGAATCCTACTGCAAATTGAGGTCAGTGATATGGGTCTGTAATTCAATGGGTTACTCCTATTTCATTTCTTGAATATTGGTGTGACCTGTGCTACTTTCCAGTCTTTATGAACAGACCTTTCGTCAAGTGAGCGGTTGTATATGATTGCTAATAAAGGCGCTATTGTGTCAGCATATTGTGAAAGGAACCTGATTGGTATACCATCTGGACCGGAAGACTTGCCTTTCTTAAGTGATTGAGTAGTATCGCAACACCTAAGATATCTACTTTTATGTCACTCATGTTAACAGCTGTTCTGGTTTCGTATTCTGGAATATTTATCGGTCTTCTACTACGTAGAAACCGATAAAATTATTCCTTCCTTAATACAAGCTCCGAAAATATATTTAAGACTCACTTAAGTTTAGCTGTAAGCTTTTATTGGATGCTGCAGCGGAACTAAATACCTTACTTGGTAGACCCTCCAGTGTCGCGTGCTAATCTTCGAAACAAAAACTTCTTTACGAACAAGGTACCATACAAATGAAGCACGTTCGTCACCTTTTGTTTTCCGAGATTGGAATTTATTCACCACTAAAAGTGTTCCATCGGCACTATACGTTATTACTTAACTTCAGTTTTTAATAATAGAGTCACCTCGTTGGTATTTTTCATCTAACACATTTTTCGTGTTTAATATGGGTCTTTTCTGGGTACTTTGACAATAACTTCAAGAGAAAGAATGTAATTGTTGCGTTGGATGACATATTTACTTACTAGCTACAGTTAATGCTCGTTTTCCTCTTTTTATGTTATGAAACGGTAGTGGTAAGAAATTGGCGTCGTTTTCGGGTGATGAAGGCTAATTCTGCGTGTGGCCTTACAGAGGATTCCCTGGATTCCCTAAACTGCGAAAGGTGGTCCTTCACGCATCACTGCGTCGTCGACGAGATGTCAAACCATATTCTACTGCCCTACTTTTAAGTAAGAGCAAGTCATTCTCCTCAGAAAACTGATGGATGTTGCAATACAAATGTAACCACAATCTCAATCCTTTAAGGACTAGTGTACACGTGAGAGTTTCTTGCTCTCAGATCATTTGACACTCTAACGTAGTAATCGCATAATTGTTGACTCTAGGAGCAAGTTCTGTCTGACAGTTAATTGCGATTACTTTCTGTAAGTTTCAGTCTTGCGAGAGCAGCTGTCGGAAGCGCTTACACTCAGCAGGGTGAGAGAATCTGTGAGACTGAGAGATCACTCTCCACGAGATTTTTCAATCGCATTCTCTCTTGGTCAGCAGCTCTCGCCCAGCCAGCAGCACTTCAGAGCACAGTGTTTCGTTTGTGAGTTCCGCGTTCTGAATCACAGTTTATTCTATAGTTTCTCTGACTTTAGTATGGATAGGGGCTGTGATCGCTGTGTTCAGATGCGAGCTGAGTTGGTGACACTTCTCTGTCAGCTCCAGGCTGTGTTGGCTTCGGTCAAGCAGCTTGAGGCTGTTGCCAAAGTGAGTTTGACCCCTCGCCTGTGATGTGTAACAGATTCTTTCAAGGTGTGGCAAGAAGTGCAAGACTTCCCGGGGGGAGGGGGGGAGTGGCAGTAGAAGGTCCTCCCCAGTTCGTCTGACAGATTTTGGCCACTTTCTGTGGCTGACAGGGACCTTGAACCAGATGCTCGTCCTGTTCCATAGCAAGCCTCTTGGGCTGCGAGATCTGGGTATTCACAGATAGCGGGATAACTGGCAGTTGGGACCTACAATGTAGGTACGTAATGAGGCCCAAAATGTATAAGCTGCCAAGGAGGCGAAGAAATCCAGTGCGAACAAAATGCCGCCCACATGTTGCCAGGGTTATTTTGAGTAAGCTTCAGAATTTTCGCTTGGAAGCTCTTACACATTCTGTATACAGTCACGGTCTCTCCCCATGTGATTTCCATATATTGCAACCCTGAAGAAAGACATTCGTGCCCGTCGATTTGCTTTCGACGAAGAAGTGCACGCCTGTGTATAATCATGGTTTCTCAGACAACCACAAACATTTTCCCATGAAGCCATTGACCGTCTTGTCTCACACTGAGACAAATGTGTTAACAGTTGTGGAGATTACTTTTGACATAATAAGCAAATTACATCCTTTTTTTTCATCGGTCTAGTTATCATTTTACTGCCCTACATAATACATGTGTACAAATGTTTTCTTTGGACTGTGTATTTTAGGAATATTTACTGCACACGGCTCAATAATTTTCTGAAGTTCACTGTTCAGTTACTGCTGGAATTTCATGGTTGCAGTATCTTTCATTATCCATGATAAATAATAACTTCCAAATTATGGCATATTACGTAAAAGCTGGGAAAATTTCTATAATCAGGAAATTCAGTACTTTAAATCGTTTAGGTCAATGTTTCAGCAAAAGTTTTTTAATAATTTTGTTTACACATGAGTGGACAGCCTCTACATACATTTCAAATGAAGCCGTTTTCCGATATGAGTTGTAGAATTTTAACGTAGTTGAAACTCTTAAATCACCTCTTGCTATTCCATTTTGAGTATCAAGTTCTTCTGAAAAATAGAAATTCATCGGCAAAACGAACAAAACATTAGCTATCAACAAAATAGACTACGCTGTAGCAATCAGACAACCAAACTTGCAGCCTGAATAATAAAAATTTGACAAACATAGTCTTTTAGGTAATTTTGATTTTTAGATAACAGTTGCCAGAAAGTAAAATACAAAGAGAAGAAATGGCATTTACTTACTCCTCGAGTGATAACAGAGACAATGGAGGCGCTCCTCATCGCTACGTTTCATTGTCTATTCCAGCGACAGAGAGTTAAATTTTTGTGTGGTTTATGGCGATACCAATTTCGACCTCTTTCTCTTACAATTTATTCCCTTTTGACAATGCAGTTGTGAATTTTATATTGTTTCTTTGTTTGAATTTAATTTTCAAGCGACGTCATTATAACATTGACAAACTCTTTGTTGTTGAAGCTTCTACTGTGTTCCATTGTCTTCAATTCATACAGAATTTTGAGAGACTAAAATGCTGTTTCTTGCTTATACTAAGATATACTGAATTATTCCATATTAGTGATACAAGCGGAAACAATATGCACTATGCTATACTGAGTTCTTTTGTACCAGTGATAATATAAACGAAGGCTGTTTCCCCGTATCTGTACGAGACGTGTGAAACATGATTCCCTTGGTATAATTGCCTTTGAGAAGTGCGTATCTCTCTAACCATTCATAATAACGAAGCTTTTATCAGATGGTCCACTTGCTCATGTATTATTTGTCTAGCCGCTATCTTTATGAGCTTAGCACAAACTAGTTTGCTCTCGCACCCATTACAGACACCGCGCAAAGTAAACGCGATAATGGCAATACCGGTCTTCTCCCTTTTGATAAAATATGAACAGAAACTCTGGAAAGTTATGGACTTGGAAGATTCTCGCTACGACCTCTTGCTTCTTAGGCTATGTTACATTTAAGCCGCAAGCTATTAACAGTTTTGAGGTTAAATAACGTTTACCCAAGCTCAGAATTAATGTGTTGGCATCATTATTATATGATAATTACGCCCAGAAACTTGAAACGTTTTATGTGAGGATTACATTGCAATTATAACCTTATTAATTACTCTGTGTTGTTACTGCTGTGTAGTTAATACCACAATTTGCCCATTTGCTTCATGTTATGTTAGCAATTATAACTTCGCTGTTGAGTGCGCTAAATTCAGAAGCGCAAACCGAGTTAGATTGTAAGACGGTGTGTGGCGGTGCGAGTAACTCTCTGCCTTCCTACTGACATAGAAAGTACTCAATTTAGTGAGTTCTTCAGAAGCACGGTCTTTCTTGAAGCAACGTGTAAATTTCTCTGAGATAAGAAAAGCTCTAAAAAATTATTTTGAATGATGTGCTCCGCTCTGGGTGTAAAATACTTTAATACTTTTTATTAAAAGTCATGATCGGAAGTTTAATGCGAAGTGTGATGCTGCTCTCGCCCCACTGTGATCAGGAGCTTTGACGCACCCTATCACAGCAAGTAGCAAATCATTTGCTATTTGTAAGATCTAAAAAATTATTTTGAATGATGTGCTCCGCTCTGGGTGTAAAATACTTTAATACTTTTTATTAAAAGTCATGATCGGAAGTTTAATGCGAAGTGTGATGCTGCTCTCGCCCCACTGTGATCAGGAGCTTTGACGCACCCTATCACAGCAAGTAGCAAATCATTTGCTATTTGTATCAAGAAAAGTCCTAGCATTAAAACATCTGTTCCGTATTGCCATTTTGTGTACACGTGTTTGCTGCCAAGTCCGTTTTCAGAAATGAACGAAACAAAATGAGCACTGTTTGCCCCAAGAATCTCACATTTATACTACAATACATATCTCTCTCTAGCAGTCAGGTTATTGTTTCAACTCAGACATGTTACAGGAAAACAGCACTTCTCG
Organism: Schistocerca piceifrons; assembly: GCF_021461385.2. Taxonomy (NCBI): domain Eukaryota; kingdom Metazoa; phylum Arthropoda; class Insecta; order Orthoptera; family Acrididae; genus Schistocerca; species Schistocerca piceifrons. The sequence goes on from NC_060143.1 coordinate 306,265,426, forward strand.
CCATTTATTAAACAACGTGTAAAAAAATCCTATACAGATCATCACTTTCGGCTGCACAGTAGGCCACGAGCAACATACACTGTGATGACAAGATTCGTAGTATAGTAGTAGTAGTAGTAGTAGTGGAGGGGTTTTTGGGCGCACGACAGCAAGGTCTTCAGCGCCCGTTCAGTAACATAGTGAGACGAGTGTCAAGAAAAAACTCAGAACAGTAATAGAAAACACAACATAAAACACGGGGAACAATCGTTGAAAAACATGTGCTCACCCACACCGAAGCGTAGGATGAATCAGGGTGTCAGCAGTAAAACATGGACAACACAGGAAGAAAATGGTAGAGGGAGCTAAAACAATGTAGCAGATGGAAGTGGCTAGCTGACCGCAAGGAAAAAAGGATGGAGGCAGCCACTCTGCAATACACTAAAACTTCCAGCCTAAAAGGTTAGGCCAGAGTCCAGACACATCACAAAACTTAAAAACCCTAGACACACACGTCTCATCGTTAGCTAAAACACAAGGCAGATCCCCATCAACTTGTGCTTCTGCCCTTGCATCACGGTATAAAATGCAGTCTGTTAAAATGTGCCGGACAGAGATGTGCACACAAAACGGAGGATTCTCCCGCCGTAATAAAAAGCTATGTGTGAGAGGACAGTGTCCGATCCGAAGACGTGTGAGGGCCACCTCTTCCCGCCTGATGATGATCATAGGGTAGTGATGTGTACATATAGAGATGGCGATAGTATCACGTACAAAATATATAAAAGTGTAGTGTGTTTTCAGCTCTGTCACTTATACTCAAGTGATTCATTACCAGATTCCACGAATTACCTCTCACCGCGAACAACGCAGTGGCAAACGGCCTTCACTTAAAGACCGACATCAGCGGCGTTTGTGTAGAGTTGTCAGTGCTAACAAACAAGCAACAATACGTGAAATAACCGCAGAAATCAGAGTCGGACGTACGACTAACGAATCCATTAGGACAGTGAGGCGACATTTGGCCTTAGTGGGCTATGGCAGAGAGCATCTTTGGTGACAGCACGAAACCGCCTGCAGTGACTCTCCTTGGCTCGTGACCATAGCGGCTGAACCCTAGACAACTGGTCAGATGAGTCCAGACTGGATCCTGTGGTCCAACTGAACCGATCATTGACTGGAGATGGTTATGTTCGACTACTTGGGGACCATTTGCGGCCATCCATGGTTTTCAAGTTCCCAAACAACGATGGAATTTTTATGGATGACAATTCACCGTGTCACCTGGCCACAGTTGTTCGCTATTGGTTTGAAGAGCATTCTGGACACTTCGAGCGAATGTTTTGGCCATCCAGATCGCGCGACATGAATCCTATCGAACATTTATGGGCCATAATCGAGAGGCTTTAGAGGTAGCAAGGTTCAAAATTTTCGCACGGGACTTCCAACGACTTGTTGAGTCCATGCCATGTCCGACACGATGTTAGGAGACATCCATGACTTATGTCACCTCAGTGTAGACCCTTATAAAGAAAATCTCACTTCAGGCCCATCCAGATATCAGCGTACGTTAGCTATCGGAATTCGATGTGACGCTGGCCCTGGATCGAATTCGCACGGTGGATTAACGATGAGCACCAGTCTGCCGACCAGCCTCTATGTGGTTTTTAGGCGATTCGCCACATCCGGCTAGGTGAAATGGTTCAAATGGCTCTGAGCACTATGGGACTCAACTGCTGTGGTCATCAGTCCCCTAGAACTTAGAACTACTTAAACCTAACTAACCTAAGGACATCACACACATCCATGCCCGAGGCAGGATTCGGACCTGCGACCGTAGCAGTCGCACGGTTCCGGACTGCGCGCCTAGAACCGCGAGACCACCGCGGCCGGCCCGGCTAGGTGAACACCGGACTGATATCCGCATCCCACCTCAGTTCAATGATTCGCAAATATTTAGAAAACGTTCGCGATACCAGAATGAGATTTTCACTCTGCAGCGGAGTGTGATTAAAACTGTGTGCCGGACCGAGACTCGAACTCGGGACCTTTGCCTTTCGCGGGCAAGTGCTCTACCAGTCGTGCTTGGGTAGCTCTGTTGGTAGAGCACTTGCCCGCGAAAGGCAAAGGTCCCGAGTTCGAGTCTCGGTCCGGCACACAGTTTTAATGTCAGGATGTTTCATATCAGCGCACACTCTGGTGCAGAGTGAAAATCTCACACTGGAAACATCCCCAAGTCTGTGGCTAAGCCATGTCTCCGCAATATCCTTTCTTTCAGGAGCGCTAGTCCTGCAAGATTCGCAGGAGAGCTTCTGAAAAGTTTGGAAGGTAGGAGACGAGGTTCTGGCAGAAGAAAGGCTGCAAGGACGGGGGCGTGAGCCGTGCTTGGGTAGCTCTGTTGGTAGAGCACTTGCCCGCGAAAGGTAAAAGTCCCGAGTTCGAGTCTCGGTCCTTCACACAGGCCGGCAGTGCTGGCAGAGAGGTTCTAGGCACTACAGTCTGGAACCGCGCGACCGCTACGGTCGCGGATTCAAATCCTGCCTCGGGCATGGATGTGTGTGATGTCCTTAGGTTAGTTAGGTTTAAGTAGTTCTAAGTTCTAGGGGACTGATGACCTCAGAAGTTAAGTCCCATAGTGCTCAGAGCCCTTTGAACCATTTGAGCCGGCACGCAGTTTTAATCTGTCAGGAAGTTTCAACGTTCACGATGTTCCACCTGGGATGAAACAAGACGCTTACAGATGGGATGAGCAATGTTTCGAAACAGTGAAAGTATTAATACCCGCTCATATAAGTAGTAGTCAAGTCGCCCTGCCATACTAGTGATATGAGTATTCCAAAGTTATCGATGCCTACTCATATCGATACTTATTTAATTTTTGCATGCTAATAAAGTGATGCTGAGTACAGATGATATTTTACTTGAGTGCTTCTTTTATGTAGTCTAATAAAACACGTTAAATGCTTTCATTTCTTTATATGTGATAATCCTGAAACAAAAATTCACATTTCGGAAGCTTTCCCAAAAAGAGCAATTGCTGTAAATACTCTGACGGAAAAAAAATTGTGACACGAAGAAGGAGTTGATAGACGTGTTTCTGCACCTGAAAGATGATGTCTATTCAAATTTCGCACCAGCTGCATGATACTGGCCCTAGTATCGCAACTAATGAGTGTCCAAATCAGGCTTGCTTTAAATACACGCTATAACAGTCATGAGCGTTAGTTACTTTTGAGTTTGGATGTGGCGATTTGATGTTAGTCAAGAATGCCTTTAAGGCGACAAAGACGCCATTATCAACAGCTTACTGAGATTGAAGGAGGTCGTGTAATACGGTTACACGTCCTTCGTGATATGGCAGAGAGAGTTGACACCCTGTACATGACAGCTGGCAGCGATGGTCACGAGAATGTACGGTCACAAAGAGACCGGATACCGGAAGGCCACTTGGCACTACCGAAGGGGAAGACGCTGAGATCGGCGTATGGCTCTGGTCCTTCGTACTGCATCTGCAACAGCAATCTGAGCAGCTGTTGGCACCAAAGTGACACAACGAAATATTAAAAATCAGTTACTTCAAAAACAAATCCGAGCCTGATGACCTGTAGCGTGCATTCTACTGATCCCAAACCACCACCTTTTGGACTTCATTGGCGTCAAGCGATAGCTCGTTGAAGGGCAGGGTGCAGATCGGGTGTGCTTCCTGGTGAAAGCTGGTTGTGACTCAGTGCCAGTGATGGCCACATGTTGGTCAGAAAGAGGCCAGTTGAGGGCCTGCAACCAATACTCCTGCGTGCTAAATACACTGGACCTACACCTGGAATGATCGTCCAGGATGAGATTTCGTATGACAACAGGAGCACTGTCGTGGTTATCCCAAGCATCTTGACTGCAAAGCAGTACCACAGACACAAGCAAACAGTCACTCATTGCTGAGATATAGGAATAAAATCAATTCAATACTACTCCTTTTCTTTCGATAGCGAGCAAGTACTGAGAGAAAAATGGTCTTCAAGTAGCCGAACGTAACCATTTCCAGTCAATGAACAGTCACTTGGACCAGGGGACCCAGCCCATTCCATGTAAACATAGCTCACACCGTTATGAAGCCACCAGCATCTTGCACAGTGCCTTTTTGACAACTTTGGTCCATGCCTTCTTGAGGTCTACACCACTCTCGGATCCTAACATCAGCTCTTACCAACAATAGTCATCTGACCAGGACACGGTCTTCCAGTCGTCTAGAGTCACGATCCGATGAGAGGCGTTGCACACGATGTGCTGTTAGCAAAGGCACTTGCGTCGGTCGTCTGCTGTCACAGCTCATTAACGCGAAATTTTGACGCACTGATCTAACGGATACGTTCGTCATACGTCTCACATTGATTTCTGCGGTTGTTTCACGCTTTATTGCTTGCTGGGTACCACTGACAACTCTACGCAAACGCCGCTGCTCTCGGTCTTTAAGTAAGGCCGTTGCCACTGTGTTGTCCCTGATGAGAGTTAATGCCCGAAATTTGGTATTCTCAGCGCACTCTTGACACTGTGGATTTCGGAATATTGAATTCTCTAACGATTTCCGAAATTAAATGTCCCATTGGTCTAGCTCCAACTGCCATTCCGTGTTCAAAGTTGTACAAATGACAGCTCCTCCAATGCACCACCATTTCATTCCTTGTGTAAGGATACTACAGCCGTCCGTACATGTGCATGTTGCTATTCCATGACTTCGTCGCCTCAGTGTATTAGCTTGTAAGTAACGAGCAATCAATTCCGTTGCAGTCGAAATAATACACTTTTGCACGAACGATATTTTAAGTCATCTATCTTAAAACTCGTATTGCAAAGTTGTGTTCTTCAGTCCAATGACTGCTTTGACGCAGCCCTCCATATAAGTTTTTCTTGTGCAAATTTCTTTATCTCTGCATAACTGCAGCAAACTGCATCCATTGTAACGTGCTTACTGCACATTAGTCTTGGTCCCCTTCCACAATTTCGTACTATCCTCCTTCCGTCCCAGCTGCCGACCCACTTACCTCCTTTACCACATTAAGGATGTGTCCCTTCGCCCGATCTCTACTCATACAACCAGCCACTTGAGCGCGAGGTTGCAACTGGGCAATGATGTTTACGACCTTCGACCCACCACATATTGTCTACCATGCAACCACCATATTGCCTGCTAGTGACAATAGGAGGCGCGACTGGGGATATCCAACAATGGGCACAGCGTGAGGCTGCGCAAAGTAGTTGAACTACTTAGTCGACGAGTAACTCACAACGGTGCTACATTGCTAGTAGTGTTGATAGAAAGCAAAGCTATGGTAACGATAAACAAAGCAAACATTGCATTATGTCTACAACAACATCTGCCGAAGTTGGCATTTCGTCAGAAAGGAACCACAAAATCGTCCCGAAAATTTGTAACTGAGTTAAACAAACTTATCCCATCGCTCAGTAAGGAATGACCAATCGGGATTTGAAGAGAAAATGTGTATGAAAGGAACCCTGGGAATTAGGAGTACCAGGAGAGTGGTATCAAGATCAGCAATCACTGATGCCTTAACACATTCGTATACAATTATGCCGCATGTTAATCTGGCTGGTAAACTGGCTGGAAAGTTATTTATTGTGCTGTGAAATGTTCTAGGTGCTGTGCCTCCTACGATTCTTTCTCGTGTGGGTGATCTTTCACATCATAGCAAGCAAGAGTGGGAAAGTGGGTGTAAGAGAACTACAATTAGAAATCATTCTCTTTCGTAGCAAATTATCCTTCCTGAAAAGACAGTGACACTGAATCTCGTACCACCTGGAACCACTGGACTACTTCAGCCTCTGGATTTTTTTTCGTGCATATAAAACATTGTCGCGCTATTTACATTTACGCCTTAAAGGTTAGTCAGTTCCACGATAAGCTCCACGAAGGACTGTTTCATATTCGGAGTGAATACTTATCTGAACGTCCTGCACGATTTATACCTCCGAAGGAGTTTGCCTTCGATCTTGATGGTTCGGACCTTTGTGATCACTTGGCGCATCATTTTTCATTCGTTGTTCATGGTGTAAGTTAATGGTTTGTTTTCAATATTTCTTGAATGTCGACGATGTCCATTTTGTGAAGCGTAATACATACATCTCATAGAAAGTTGATCTTCTGCACCTCCCCGAAACTCATTTTCTGTCGCCCTCCTGATGAACTTCAGTAGCTAATATTTTTCCTGACTTAATTGTCGACACAACACTTTCAGAAGAGCCTTACTACCGATTGGACTTGTGACCTCGCATTGAAGGTGTTCCTTGTTAGTCAAGTTATGCCATTAATTTCCAGTATCGTCGACGTTTCATTTCCATACTACACTCCCAACAAAACCTTTAAATAAAGGCTTCTTAACACATAAAATTACACTGAGGTGCCAAAAGTCATGATGTACCCCTAATGTCGTGTCGAACATCCTTTTGCTTGGCGTAGTGCAGCAACTCGACGTGGCATGGACTCAATAAGTCGTTGGAAGTCTCCTGCAGAAATACTGAGCCATGATTCCTCTATAGCCATCCATAATTGCGAAAGTCTTGCCGATGCAGGAGTTTGTGGACGAACTGATCTCTCAATTATGTCCCATAAATTTTCGATGACTTTCATGTCGGACAGTCTGGGTAGTCAAATCATTCGCTCAAATTGTTCAGGATGATCTTCAAACCAATTGTGAACAACTGTAGTCCGGTAACATGACGCATTGTCATCCATAACAATTCCAGCGTTGTCTGGGAACATGAGGTCCATGTATGGCTGCAAATCGTCTCCAAGTAGTCGAACGTAAAAATTTACAATGAGCGGTTCAGTTGGACCAGAGAACTCAGCTCATTGTATGTAAGCACATCCCACGCCATTAGGAGCACCACTAGCTTATAAAGTGCCCAGTTGATAACTTGGATACAGGTTTAGTGTGGCCTGTGCCACACTCGAAACCTACCATCAGCTCTTACAAGCTGAAATCGGCTCTCATCTGACCACTCGTCTAGGTTCCAACCGATGTGGTCACGAGCCCAGGAGAGGCGCTGCAGGCAATGTCGTGCTGTTAACGAAAGCATTCGTGTGGGTCGTTTGTTGCCACAGACCATTAACGCCAAATTTCGCCTCACTCTCCTAACTGATATGTTCGTTGCACGTCCCTCATCGATTTTTGCAGTTATTTCACGTGTGTTGCTTGTCTGTTAGCACTGACAACGCTACACAAATACTGCTGCTCTCTGTCGTTAAGTGAAGGCCGCCGGCCTTTAGGTTGTCTGCGGTGAGAGGTAATGCCTGAAATGTGGTATTCTCTGCAGAGTCTTGACACTGTGGATCTCGGAATATTGAATTCCCTAACGATTTCTGAAATGGAATTTCCCATTCGTCTAGCACCAACTACCATTCTGCATTCAAAGTCATAACCATGTCGGAAAGCTTTTCACATGAATGAATTGAGTACAAATGACAACTTCATTAATGACTGCCCTTTCATACGTTTCGACACTACCGCCATCCGTATATGTGCATGTCGCTACCCCATGACTTTTATCCCCTTATTGTACAGTACACGTTGAAATGGAGCTTTTCTCAGAAACGTCGTTCTTGCTATTGGCAGTCAGCATTTTGTATCCTCTATAGTTAAGTTACCTTCATTTATTTTCTACATAAATACCGCAAGCCATGCGCTGTTTCTAGTGTCATTCCGTCAGCATCGGCAGATTTAATTTCGGTATACTTCATTGCCTTTGTTTTACTTAAATGTATGTATAAGGGGCAGTCAAATGGAAACGAGACGCCTGGAAAAACGTGAATAAGCTGTTCATTATTACGAAAGTAATCGCCACAACTGTTAATTCATGTGTCCTACTGAGACCGTCAAGCCTTTATGGAAAAGTGTTTGCGATTTCCTACAGACCAATGATTGTACCCAGGTGTGCACGTCTTCGTCCGAAGCAAACGACAGCCACGAATGTCTTTATTTAGGACTACAAAAATATGTTGCAAAGGTTGTTTCGACCACACTACAGAAGATTAACTGGGAAGTCCTTACACGTTCTGCATACAGGCCTGTATTTTTGGAGACCTGGAGAAAAGCGTTCACTGCTATCGATTTGCTTCGGACGCAGAGGTGACGCCTGGGTACAATCTTGGTTCGGTACGCATCCGTGGGCATTTTTCAGTGAAATCATTGACAGTTCCATCTCACAGTGAGTCAAATCAGTTAATCGTAATTGCGATTACTTTTGAAATAATAAACAGTTAACTAATTTTTTTCATGTGTGTCGTTCTCATTTGGCTGCCCCCTTATAATGTTATAACCCGTTTTCAAAACACTTTCCATTCCGTCCCAATCGTCGAAGTCCTTTGCCTTTACGGTTTTCATTACGATGTCATCAGAAAATCTGAAAAATTCTGTTCCTTCTCTCTGAATTTCTTTAATTTCTGTTTTTAAACTTTCCTTAGTTTCCTTTAGTGCTTACATGTCTAAGGGCAAATTGAATGGTGGTCCGCAAAATGTTCCATATCTAAAGGAAATTCGATGTAACGGAACTAGCACAGGAATTTTAGACGACAGGGTGGAGTAAATTTAGTTTCACAGAATAGAATTTTCGAAAACAGAATTTTTCTCATTTGGGACTTTTTCTGGTATGGTGCTACAATTCGATGACATCATCAATCATTCTTCCTGGCTCACTTAAGCTGAAGGGAACAGAAGCTTTGTAGAGAAACTGACAAGTTTAAAATGCCTTTTTAATGTTACAGCGAAGAGGAAACTTTTTCCTATACTTCAAGTTTTAATTAGACGATGCACAGTGCTCTCCAGTTCTCTGACATGCACTGATGGAACTGCTGGAAGACGGCTGTTAATGTGATTGCAGTAAGATGGATGCCCGGCACGTTCTCCCTTAGCAGGCCGGCGCTTTTTTCCCTTCGACTGGCTATGAGAGGGGACCCAGTGACTTCACCACCACCAGTCACCAGACTTTTCACTTCGCCTTCTTTTTTTTTCCCTCAAGAAGCGTCATGTATGTGTTTGCGAGGTTGTGGTGATAGGCCTCAAAAATGCTGTGTATGATGTGTCCTACAATCAGGTTAATTAAAAACAGGTAGAAGAGTTAGATTTCTCCCTACTACAGTATTAAAACGATTTTAAGAACGTCTATTATTCTATACAATATCTATCTCTTTCTTAAATGATGTTCAACTTACCTATATCAAACTAATTTCGTATCATGCAGCTTACTTTGGCCCACTTTCCAACAAATTCCAAGCAATGTTAGTTTCTTCATCAGCTCTTCTTTACAAATTTGTCACAATGTATCCTCCAAGGCCGGCCGGTGTGGCCGAGCAGTTCTAGGCGCTTCAGTCTGGAACCGCGCGACCGCTACGGTCGCAGGTTCGAATCCTGCCTCGAGCATGTATGTGTGTGATATCCTTAGGTTAGTTAGTTTTAAGTAGTTCTAAGTTCTAAGGGACTAATGAACTCATATGTTAAGTCCCATAGTGCTCAGAGCCATTTGAACCATTTTTTATCCTCCAATCATTTCCAAGATACAGTGCAGGGCTCGTAGATCTAGGTCGCACTTAATAATTATCATTATAATCTATTACATAGAATTAATTACATGTAGTTAAGGTATAATTGTATACTGTGCTTTCTGATAACAAAAACAACTGACATAGCATCATTCGAAGTCATCAAACTCTACACTAATATATCTGCCACGAACTCAATAGAAAAAATTAAAAACAACTTCCCTAAAAACGAAAAACTAACTTTACGGAAATGTATAGGCAGCCTGATTTGCTAGCGATATTACTAACTCATAACTACCTTCGTCTAGTAACATTTATGTACCTGTGTGGATGTCTCAGCATATTATATGCTGAAATATTTCGTTCTAACTCAGATGCAAATTATTTTCAGATAATCCCAGATTATTATCGCAACTGTTCAATACCAGACAATAAAAGGTCCAGATTTCCTTGGTCTCATAAGTATCCCACCAACCAGACAAAAATGGAAGCCAAGATACACAGTTGTCTCAGTTAATAAAACCAAATGTCACCCATAAAAAAGCAACATAGGTTAAAGCAGATCAATGCTCAAATGGCTGCTAAAAACCCAATGAAATCAATAATTCGTTCATTTTATTGTTAACCGATCTCTGTGCCTGTTGATTATATTGTTTTAAAACCTACAGCAGCATGACAGTTTTTGTATATTTTTACGTATGCCAAAGAACGTTCTGGGTTTCATCCATCTTCAATCGGCATAATACATTTTTCGATCTTCAGCTAATAGATCGTTATAAACATCGACTGCAATTTGGTTGCTGCAGCTGGCTGTCTTCTCTGCTTATGACTGTTCGGATATTTGCGTTTATAATCCTGATACAGTTTTTCATTTGTTTGTTGCATAAAATCAGTGTAGTAGCCACCAAGTTTCCAACTTAACAAATGTTAGCTTTGTTGTTTTTGTTGTTGTTGTTGTGGTCTTCAGTCCAGAGACTGGTTTGATGCAGTTCTCCATGCTCCTCTGTCCTGTGCAAACTTCATCTCCCAGCACCTACTGCAACCTACATACTTCTGAATCTGCTTAATGTATTCATCTCTTGGTCTCCCTCTGTGATTTTTACCCTCCATGCTGTCCTCCAATACTAAATTGGTGATCCCTTGATGCCTCAGATCACGTCCTACCAACCGATCCCTTCTTCTAGTCAAGTTGTGCCACAAATTTATCTTCTCCGCAGTTCTATTCAATACCTCCTCATTAGTTATGTGATCTACCGATCTAATCTTCATCATTCTTCTGTAGCGCCACATTTCTAAAGCTTCTATTCTCTTCTTGTCCAAACTATTTATCGTCCATGTTTCACATCCATACATGGCTACACTCCATACAAATACTTTCAGAAACGACTTCCTGACACTTAAATCTATACTCGATGTTAACAAATGGCTCTTCTTCAGAAACGCTTTCCTTGCCATTGCCAGTCTACATTTGATATCCTCTCTACTTCGACCATCATTAGTTATTTTGCTCCCCAAATAGTACAACTCATTTACTACTCTGAGTGTCTCATGTCCTAATCTAATTCCCTAGCATCACACTGTCCATTCCGTTCATTTGCTCTTCCAGCTCCTTTGATGTCTCTGACAGAATTACAGTGTCATCAGCGAACCTCAAAGTTTTTATGTCTATGGATTTTAGTTCTTACTCCGAATTTTTCTTTTGTTTCCTTTACTGCTTGCTCAATATACAGATTGAATAACATCGGGGATAGGCTTTTTAACCCTGTCTCACTCCCTTCCCAACCACTGCTTCCGTTTCATGCCTCTGTAATCTTATAACTGCCATTTGGTTTCTGTAAAAATTGTAAATAGACTTTCGCTCCTTGTTTTCTACCCCTGCCACCTTCAGAATGTGAAAGAGAGTATACCAGTCAACATTGTCAAAAGCTTTCTCTACGTCTACAAATGCCTTTCCTTAATCCATCTCCTAAGACTAGTCGTAGGGTCAGTATTGCCTCACGTGTTCTAACATTTCTACGGAATCCAAACTGATCTTCCCTGAGGTTGACTTCTACCAGTTGTTCCATTCGTCTGTAAAGAATTCGCTTTAGTATTTTGCAGCCATGTCTTATTAAACTAATAGTTCGGTAATTTTCACATCCGTCAACACCTGCTTTCTTTGGGATTGGAATTATTATATTCTTCTTGAAGTCTGAGGGTATTTCGCCTGTCTCACACATCTTGCTCACCAGATGGTAGAGTTTTGTCAGGACTGGCTCTCCCAAGGCCGTCAGTAGTTCTAATGGAATATTGTCTACTCCCGAGGCCTTGTTTCTACTCAGGTTTTCAGTGCTCTGTCAAACTCTTCACGCAGTATCGTATCTCCCATTTCATCTTCATCTACATACTCTTCCATTTCCATAATAATGTCCTCAAGTACATAGCCCTTGTATAGACCCTCTATATACTTCCACCTTTCTGCTTTCCCTTCTTTGCTTAGAACTGGGTTTCAATCTAAGCTCTTGATACTCATACAAGTGGTTCTCTTTTCTCCCAAAGGTCTCTTTAATTTTTCTGTAGGCAGTATCTATGTTACCCCTCACGAGATAAGCCTCTACATCCTTACATTTCTCCTCTAGCCATCCCTGCTTAGCCATTTTGCACTTCCTGTCGATCTCATTTTTGAGACGTTTGTATTCCTTTTTGCCTGCTTCATTTACTGCATTTTTATATTTTCTCCTTTCACCGATTAAATTCAATTTCTTGTGTTATCCAAGGATTTCTACTATCCCTCGTCTTTTTACCTGCTTGATTCTCTGCTGCCTTCATTATTTCATCCCTCAAAGCTACCCATTCTTCTTCTACTGCATTCCCTCCCCCATTCCTCTCAATCATTCCCTAATTCTCTCCCTAAAACTATCTACATCCTCTGGTTCTTTCAGTTTATTCAGATCACATCTCCTTAAATTCCCACCTTTTTGCAGTTTCTTCAGTTTTAATCTACAGTTCATAACCAATAGATCGAGGTCAGAGTACACATCTGCCCGCTGGAAATATCTTACAATTTAAAATCTGGTTCCTAAATCTGTCTTACAATTATATAATCTATCTGAAACCTACCAGTATCTCCAGGCCTCTTCCATGTATACAACCTTCCTTCATGTTTCACGAACCAAGTGTTAGCTATGATTAAGTTATGCTCTGTGCAAAATTCTAACAGGCGGCTTCCTCTTTCATTTGTTACCCCCATTCCATATCCACCTACTACGTTTCCTTCTCTTCCTTTTCCTAGTATCGAATTCCAGTCACCCATCACTATTAAAGTTTCGTCTCCCTTCACTATCTGATAAATTTCTTTTATCTCATGATACATTTCATCAATCTCTTCGTCATATGCCGAGCTAGTTGGCATACAAACTTGTACTACTGTGGTAGGCGTGGGCTTCGTGTCTATCTTGGCCACAATAATGCTTTCACTATGCTGTTTGTAGTAGATTATCTCCACTACTATTTTTTTATTCATTATTAAACCTACTTCTGCATAACCCCTATTTGATTTTGTATTTATAACCAATTATTCACCTGACCAAAAGTCTTGTTCCTCCTGCCACCAAACTTCACTAATTCCCACTACATCTAACTTTAACCTATGAATTTCTCATTTTAAATTTTCCAACCTACCTGCCCGATTAAGAGATCTAACATTCCACGCTCCGACCCGTAGAACGCCAGTTACCTTTCTACTGATAACGACGTCTTCCTGAGTAGTCGCCGATCGGAGATCCGGATGGGGGACTATTTTATCTCCCGAATATTTTACCCAAGAGGACGCCATCATCATTTAACCATACAGTAAAGCTGCATGCCCTCGGGAAAAATTACGGCTGTAGTTTCCCCTTGCTTTCAGCCGTTCGCAGTACCACAACAGCAAGGCCGTTTTGGATAGTGTTACAAGGCCAGATCATCAATCATCCAGACTGTTGCCCATGCAACTACTGAAAAGGCTGCTACCCCTCTTCAGGAACCATACGTTTGTCTGGTCTCTCAATAGCTACCCCTCCAGTATGGCTATCTGTATCACCAAGGCACGCAACCCTCCCCAACAATAGTAAGGTCCGTGGGTCATGGAGTGGGTTGTTCGCTTTAGCCATGCCTTATAGGGGTTTGTGTAAAGTTTTTGATAAAGTGTATCAGGTGATCATAGAAGATGGAACAGGGAATAACCAGGCTAAATACTGAAATTACCTTGTAAGGGGTGGCTTGGATGGAACTGGAGTAACAACTGTACACACAACTGTCATTTTGTGGAGGGTCTGCAGCACCATGGCCAACCCTGAATTAACACTCCTGTTAACAATATGAAGAAGGAATTGTGCTAGCTGCTGCTGGCTGAAAGGAAATCTGAGTGCTGTGACTGTTGCTATAGTTGGGAGATGGAGATGTACTAGAAATGGTCGACACATGAGTAAGGGAAGGAAAGATTAGTTGTCTGAGCTTCTTGCAGAAAATATACAGGAGGCCACAGTTACGCAAAGCAAGAGCCCTGTGGTTACTGGTGGCATAAGGGTACAGTTAGCAGGTTAAAGTCAGGATTCCGACAAACTCGTTGTGAAAGAAGTTAAAATAACAGAGGAACCCCAAAAATGTTTAAGAAAATAAACTTAGCTTCATCATTAGAATATTAGAGGACTGAGGTAGATGATCTTGTCTATTTGGAAAATTCTTAAAAGGTAGACATCCTGTGTCTTTCTGAACACCATAGATGCACAGAGTTAGAGAAGTTAAGTGTAAGGATTAGAATCTTCCATCTTACTCCACTGGAATCAGTATAGGAAAAGGAGACTTGTTACATAGAACACACTTAAACTGGTAGATTTTGTAGACATCATAATATATAAGTGTGTGCTTGTGAATAACTACTGAAAGATAGTTCAGTTACCCACTCAGAAATTTTTAACAGTTTATGAGGCGTAAGGATTCCTTATTATGATGTCTGTGAGGTTGCAACAGCAATCAAAACTCTGTGGTGATTTGAATGTAGATTTTCCTATAGACTCTGATAGGAAATGATACTACAATTTGATCTCAGTAATTAGTTTACTTATTTTTATTTTATTTATTTATTTATTGTTGTGTGGGGCCAAATGAAGGAGAAGTCTCCATGGTCAAGGAACGAGTCAATACATGAAATTATAACACGATAGTAGAAACAGATAAAATGAAATATAATAAACATAATCAGGCGACAAGTCGTAAGTTTAAATATTGAAAATCAACAATGTAACACTGGAATTTGCTTAATTTTGTAGCTCTTCCAGGAGCTCCTCGACAGAATAGGAGTGAGCCATGAGGAAACTCTTCAGTTTAGACTTAAAAGAGTGTGGGCTACTGCTAAGATTTTTGAGTTCTTGTGATAGCTTACTGAAAATGGATGCAGCAGAATACTGCACTCCTTTCTGCACAAGGGTCAAGGAAGTGCATTCCACGTGCAGATTTGATTTCTGCCTAGTATTAACTATGTGAAAGCTGCTAACTCTTGGGAATAGGCTAATATTGCTAACAACAAACGACATTAATGAAAATATATACTGTGAGGGCAAAGTCAGAATTCCCAGACCATTGAATAGGGGTCGACAAGAGGTTCTCGAACTTACACCACATATAGCTCGAAAGCCCGTTTTTGAGCCAAAAATACCCTTTTTGAATAAGAAGAATTACCCCAAAAAATAATACCATACGACATAAGCGTATGAAAATATGCGAAGTAGACTACTTTTCGTGTTGAAGTGTCACTTATTTCAGATACTGTTCTAATGGTAGATAAAGCAGCATTTAGTTTCTGAACAAGATCCTGGACATGGGCTTTCCACAACAGCTTACTATCTATCTGAATGCCTAGGAACTTGAACTGTTCCGTCTCACTTATATTATGCCCATTCTGTCTCATCAAAATGTCGGTTCTTGTCGAATTGTGAGTTAGAAACTGTAAAAACTGAGTCTTACTGTGATTTACCATCAAATTATTTTCCACAAGCCACGAACTTATTCCATGAACGACATTATTTGATACTGATTCAATATTACACACAAGATCCTTCACTACCAAGCTGGTGTCATCAGCAACCAGAAATATTTTTGAATCACCTGTAATACTAGAAAGCATATCATTTATATAAATAAGAAACAGCAGTGGCCCCAGCACCGACCCTTGGGGAACGCCCCACTTAACAGTGCCCCATTGGGCCTGAACATCACTACCACTCTCAATATTGCGGAGAATTACCTTCTGCTTTCTGTTCTTAAAGTAAGAGGCGAACCAATTGTAAGCTACTCCCCTTACTCCATAATGGTCCAACTTCTGCAGAAATATTTTGTGGTCAACACATTCAAAAGCCTTCGTTAAATCAAAGAAAACACCTAGAGTTCGCAACCTTTTATTTAATCCATCCAAAACCTCACAGAGAAAAGAGAATGTAGCATTTTCAGTTGTTAAACCATTTCTAAAACCAAACTGAACATTTGACAGCAAATTACGTGAATTTAAATGCTCCAGTAACCTTGTATATACAACCTTCTCGATAACTTTAGCAAACACCGATGGCATAGAAATACATCTAAAATTGTCAACATTATCCCTGTCTCCCTTTTCATAAAGTGGCTTCACTACCGAGTACTTTAATCGGTCAGGAAACCGAGCACTCCTAAAGTAAAAGTTACAGATATGGCTAAGTACTGGGCTAACATACATAGAACAATACTTCAGTATTCTGCTAGATACCCCGTCATATCCATGAGAGTTCCTGGTCTTTAGTGATTTAATTATTAACTCAATCTCCCTCTTGTCAGTGTCATGGAGGAGCATTTCAGGTAACAGTCTTGGAACACTTTTTCTAAGAGCGCTATATGATTCCCTGTTGGGACTAGGTTTCTGTTTAGTTCACCTGCTATATTCAGAAAGTGATTATTAAATACTGTACATATATGCGACTTATCAGTAACACGGACATTCCCACTATGCACTGATTCTGTATCCTCGACCTGTCTCTGCAGACCAGCCACCTCCTTTACGACTGACCATATGGTTTTAATTTTATCCTGAGACTTAGCTATTCTATCTGCATACCACATACTTTTTGCCTTCCTAATAACATTTTTAAGCACCTTACAATACTGTTTGTAATGGGCTGCTGCATATAGATTTTGACTGTTTCTAACGTTTTGATATAATTGCCACTTTGTTCTACAAGATATTCTTATCCCTCTAGTCAGCCACCCAGGTTGCCTGTTTGTGCTAGTACCCTGTTTTGAACGTTCTAACGGAAAGCAACTTTCAAAGAGCACGAGAAAAGTCTTGAGAAAAGCATTACATTTATCGTCTACTGTATCAGCGCTCTAAATATCTTGCCACTCTTGTTCCTTGATAAGATTTACAAAGGTCTCTTCAGCAACTGGATCACCTTTCCTAAACAGTTGACTATATTTAACACGTGTTGCAGCACAAAAATCTTTTAGAGTTAAAATTTGTGCATCATGATCTGAAAGGCCATTCACGTTTTTCAACAGAGGGCAATAAAGACATTAAAACTCATTAACAAGTGCTATTTGATCAATGTGCTCAGTTCGTTAGGATAAATAAGATAAAGCCTTATAATATAGAGTCTTCTCAGTACATATTAGAAAGATGAAGGACACCAAGAGTACTTTTAAGGATTGCGATACGTGTTAAACCGGAACAATAGGAAGGACCAGGCCCCTTTGCTTTTTTCTTTTCTCACTCGTTTATTACATCAGAGAAATACACATTTAAGACAAAATTTAACTACATGAAATATTGCTTGCAGTAAAGATTAACATATGCAGTGACAAAACTTAGTTCCCTTAAGGGTTCCTGATGGCAACAAATTTTAAGGAGGCAATGTAAAGGTTTATATCAATTTAGCTCAAACACGTAGCGAGTGATTGAATCACGACACAGACACTTTAACAATTTCGGCAACAAATAAATAGCGTGTATTTGTACTCACAGTAACCAACTAATCAACAGCCTTGCCATTAAATAAGTAGTAGGCCATTTGGAACGAATTAGCAACACCCAGCAACTAGGGGAGTTAATACCAACAGTCTTTAAATGTTTTGCTCCCCATTAAATAAACAAACTTACAGTAATTAAATGGATAACAAATCAAACACACTATGCTCCACTCAAACTCTTCAGTGGAAGCCAAGCCAAAATGAAGATTCCATTAACTGATTAGCACTGAAGTCACACTAAAGCTCATCTCTGTGTTCCCAGATACAGATGGTGCAAACTTATACAAGACAAGATTTTGAAGGGAGCCCATCAGTAAAACCGGTAGTGGAGCTAACTCGTGCCACTTAAAATTAAGGTACTAGACCGGGGCACAAAGTGGTATACAATAAGGTTGCCTTAGTGCTATAATGTTCTCTAAAATATTAATTCAAATGGTCAGTTCAAAATTAAGTACATATAAACCAGCATTAATTAACGAGGAGTGACACCAGGTCGCTCGAAGGGAAGACAACACTTAATTGAAAAGACGAATGCCGGAGGCGGCAGAACATCAAACACCTTCTCCGAGTTTTAACCAGGCGTCACTTCCTGCTATACAAGTAAACATTTAACCAGGCACAAATTTAAAAGAATTAGCTCTCCCCAAAGGCAGTGTAAACGCTAAGGCCACACTTAAGAGGCCACCAAAATTGGTTACAAAAAGTCTTATACATTTGCTCCTTTTCTTTAAAAGAAACACAAGGCTCCTTAACTTTTGCTGACTGTCCGGTACGGCTCATGTAGGATACACCAGGCGGCAACCCAAGCTAGGCGGTCGCAAGGCACGGCAAACAAAATCAGGAGAGCAGACAGGCAGGCAGCCAATACATATCGTCCATCCTGAACCACAGACCGCATACAACCAACTCCACATATACGTGGTTGCCTCCCACCTCGTACCTCGCGGCGCCTCAGCAGGTAGCACGAGCAAACGGCAACTACCACTCGCCTCTCCAATGCGGAAAACAACAAGACAAGCAAAGATAAGAAACATCGAAAGATCGATAATGGACATCCAAGAGACTGGCGCGCCAGTAACGAGCGCCACAGCTTAACCTCCCCCGTTCAAGTCTGACCAGCTGGCGCCCGGAAGAAAAGAGGACACACTACTTCGCGGGCTTCACCTGACTCACATGGACCCTAGACGACTTCCTGGTAGCCACCTCCTTTACTAGCAGATTGACCAGCCCTAAAACCTTAATGACAACATATGGTCCCAGGTAACGGTATACCAATTTTCCAGATACAATCCTCCCAGGATTTCGCCCCGAAATTCCTCACAAGTAACTTATCGCCTATCTTAATCTGAAAGGGACGTCTATCCCAGTTATAGCGTTGTGCTTGTCGCTGATGGGCCAATTGTATGTTGTTTCGAACCCACCGCCAGTTCTCTCTGAGCGTATCTGGTGTAATAGAGACTGGTAATAGGTCACTGATTTGCCAAGGGTTGGAGAGGGGCAAATTTATCGGATAAGCTAACATTAACTCCAAGGGAACTGCCTGTAAAGCTTCATGCTGGGCCATACTAAATGCAGAATTTAACCAAGGGATAGTGGTATCCCAACGATGAGGTGAATCAGCATGGTAGATAATTAATGCTGCCTTCAGGTTGATATTAACTCTTTCCACAAGGAAAGCTTGAGGATAATAAGGTGTAGTAGTGAAATGGTGAATACCGTTACGAAAGCAATAATGCCTAAATTCTCTGGATGCAAAGGCTGGTCCATTATCACTGACCAATTGTTTGAGCGGCCCGAACCATGAAAATATGCTAGTCAGGTGGCGGATGGTTGCTCCACGTGAACTGACTCCAGAGTTTTGGTGGTAATGTGGTTATAGAGAAGTCTTTCCAGGAGTTTGTAGACAGAGTTCAATAATGAGACTGGGTGGTAGCTGTTTGGTGCGTTACTCGGCTTCCCAGGCTTTAGGAGAGCGTATGGCAATGCACATCGTTTTATGCTTCTTAAAAATGTTTAAACTCATATATACATAAAAATACAATAAAATATGCTATATACGAAGTATAAAGCATACAGATAATGGGCAATACAATTAAATACAAACGTCAAGATTATATATGGTCAATACAATGAAATACAAACATCAAGATCGTGTATAAAGTCTTTTGCGGCGTCTGTTGCCATCAGAAACTCATTGAACTTGCCACTGTATGCTCTTCTGTCGCACTCTTTGACGATGGGGCGGATGGTCTGCCTGTTGGCTCGGCAGTCACAGTTGGGCGTTGGTGAGTTGGTGTTTTTCCCCATTTGTAAAGATTATCTGCACATCTTCTGTGATTTGTGCATATTCTGTTAAGGGATGACTAAATTTTATGTGCTAGTTCATATCCGGGCGGTGTCTCAGTGATGCAGGGGAGGGCTTGTCAATGATCAGGGGACACCTCTCGCCATTGTTCCCTTCTTGTCTTTATTGCATTAAAGTTTATACTTTGCAATTCCTTGGCTGTTATCATTGTTGGATGTCTAGACCGAAGTCTGTTTCTTTCCAGGTCAGGCATGTCGCAGTATATAGAGTCTGAGCGATGTCGATTATCTTCCTATATTCCCGGAGAAGAGCATTCTTCTGACGTAGGTCCGCAGGTGGTATATGGCTCAGAATTGGCAGCCAATGTGTTGGGGTTGATTTCATGGTTCCATTGACAATTCGCGTCGTGCTATTCAGCTGCATGCCGTTTTTTTTTTTTTTTTTGGGGGGGGGGGGGAGGTGAACACTGTTCATCCCGTCCGGAGTGCTGTACTCCGCAACTGGGTAAACCAGTCTGAGTGCCGACGTGTGTAGCGTGTCAGCCGAGGAGCCCCAACTAGTACTGCACAACTTCTGGAGAATATTATTCCTCGTCTTTAGTTTGGCAACAGTATTTTCCAGATGTCGTTTATAAGTGAGAGGCCTGTCCAAAGCGACTCCAAGGTACTTTGGATGCTCATTAGATCGGAGCCGGTTTCCCTCGAGATGAACGTCAAGTTGTTCACTTGATAATTTATTATTGAGATGGAAACATGTAGTTTCGGTTTTTTTAGGATTTGGCTGTAATCTCCATTTACGAAAGTATGTACTTAATGTCTCCAAGTCAGATGTCAAGGTTGTTTCCATGACCTCAAAGTTCTTGTGTTGTGTTGCCAAGACCCAATTGTCTGAATACCCAAACTTTGTGATGGATGGCATATTGGCAATATAAAAGCTCAACAATAGTGAAGCAAACACGAAGCCCTGTGGTGGGCCATTGTTAAGGGTCCGTTGGGCGCTTATCTGTTCTCCTGTTACTATTTGGAATGTTCTGGCAGCAAGCATGGCATCTGTAAGTCTGGTAGTTCTCAGGCAAGGGAATGTTTGCATGAATTTGTACAATAGGCCATGTTTCCAAACAGTGTTGTAAGCAGCAGACAGATCTATGAAAACAGGTGATGTTTTTAACTTCATTTGGTACCCAGCCTTTATTTACGTAATTAGTGACATATTCTGGTCTGTACAGCTGCACGCAGGGTGAAACCCGGCTTGCTCCACGGGAACTGACTACAGAATTTTGGTGGTAATGCGGTTATAGAGAAGTCTTTCCAGGAGTTTGTAGACAGAGCTCAATAATGCGACTGGGTGGTAGCTCTTTGGTTCGTTACTCGGCTTCTCTGGCTTTAGGAGAGCAACGATTTGTGATCGTTTTATTTGCTCAATGACTATGCTGTGTGTTACAACATCTGTAAAGAATTTTGCTAACCACCTTTTCGCATATTTTCCAAAGTTCAGAAGAAACTAAGGATAGACTCCATCAAATCCAGGTGCTTTTTCCAATTTTACGTCTTTGAGACCGCTCGTTATGTCTTCTACCGAGAATGGACGGGAAAATTCCTTTTGGTCATCGCAGAGAGATTTTAATGTTGTGAGCTCATGCTTAATCTGAGTGGTGTGAGCTCTATCTCGCAGAGTTCTAGACGTTGATTCTATATGGGAGGCAATCTTGTTTGGATGTATCGGTATTTCATTGTGGACGCTCTTATTTCCGTCATTTAGTTTTCTTAAAAGGGATCATGCTTTTCTACTACACGTTTTGAAGTCTAGCTCTTGAAGGGTTTCTATCCATCGCTCTCGTCGAGTCACATAAAGATTGTGTAGTAAGTCGTCAGTAATTTCCTAGTCGTTGCTGTTGAGGAATTCCTGGTACTGATTTTCACATTCTTTGTTCCGTACTGGGATATACTATTTACAGTACCCTCTAGGTATTGCCTTTTTTGCGGAACTTATGATCGCTCCAACAAACCTCTTGTAATTCTTTAGTTAAGGAGGTATCCATCCCAGGCACTTACCTAGGTTGTTCGAAAAAATTTCGCACTTTGCTTTCTGGAAATTCCACCACGTGTGAGGGAAGGCAGTAATCAGGGGAATAATTATTCCAATTTCTATTAGAGCGGGTCAGAGTTGGCTGTGTGGGAAGTCTAATAGGATATTACGAGAGATTCTCAGCGGTATTTTTTCCTTGTCTGTGGTCACGAAGCATAGATCCGGGTTATGTCCTCGTCTTCATGAAGCCGAATAGTGCAAGTGCCTCACCTTTGTCATCGTTCTCTTTGTACTTCCATTGGTTGTGATGCCCGTTGTAATCGCCTGCGTAGACAGATGGATGTAGCAGTAGTAGTAGGACTTGTGGTGGCCATGAGACTGCAGGAGGTCTTTATGTGTCACTTATGGTGTACCCTCCGATTTGAATAACCACTTCGTGTATGTTGTTGTTGGTAGATGTTGAATGAAATTGAACATTTTCGATATTGGATCTCTCAGAAGTTGCAACGCCATAAGCGTGGTGGTATGTGGCACCAACTAAGTCGTAGCCATATATTTTACTTCTTTTTCTTAGTTGTACCTCGTTCTCCGTGTGTGTTTCCTGAATGGCAGCGACGTCAATGTCGTTATCGTTTAGAACCTTTTACAGGACATCACTCTTTGCCCTGCTTATTTCTTCTATATTTAGCTGGCAAATCCTGAAGCAAGGTCCAAGTTTTCTTGCCAGCTGGCCATGAGAATGACCAATGAGTTTCGTTGGTGCCATTTTGATTAGGATGTGCTATTAAATAGCCAGGAGATCAATATGATTGTCTGCCTGCCAGTTAGCGCTAGTTCATTTAGTTCACGTCTATAATTAAACGCTATCCAGAGTGCACAAGTAGCATTCTACTATGGACGCGAACTAGCTTTACACCCCACTCAAAATTGCCTACAAAATTTATTAAAAATTCAATGAGAATGCACATTATGTCAGACATCAGTAAATCCAACAACAGACTTAAGTCTATATGGAATATATTGAAACTAGAGATACAAACGATGATATCAACATTGATTTAAATGTACAGACTATTAAGTGATCAGCGACAGGAGGTAGCAGGTATGTTCAATAATGATTATAACCATTTCATAAATGTAGCGGAACATGTAGGGATAAGCAGTTAAAGAGAAAAATACAGCGCAATGGATGTCTCGCTCACTGTTGCTAATGCAATTAAGATAATTTTATGGTCTCTTAAAAATAAAAGCTCATCTGTATTTAATGGTGTTTCTAATAGATTACTGAAGACTTGTACCCATACCACAAGCACCGTTTCTTCTGAAAGATGCATGTATCGCTATCCCACAGTATTTTCACAGAGAGACTGAAATATACCATTATTAAATCCTCCAATAAGAAAGGTAATAGGAGAGGTATCGATAAACCACAATCCGCTTCACTGTCAAAATCATTTTCCAACATTTTTGAGAAGGTGATATATTGTAGAACAGCAGCCAACCTGAGCAAAAATAATGTTCTCAGTTAATTACAGTTTGTATTTCAGAAGTATTTCTCAACTGATGATGCTATTCACACTTTCATTCTCTAAACATATTACCATGAAATAACAACATAGCACCAACTGGTATTTTCTGTGACCCATCTGATTGACTGTGTGAACCACAATGTGCTTCTACTCATAGATAAGCTGAGCTTATAAGAAACTGATGGCATAGCCAATCAATGGATAATGTCATCCAACCAAAAGAATACAGATAATTGTACTTAATAATTCAACCAATGTAACCATGAACCATGGACCTTGCCGTTGGTGGGGAGGCTTGCGTGCCTCAGCGATACAGATAGCCGTACTGTAGGTGCAACCACAACGGAGGGGTATCTGTTCAGAGGCCAGACAAACGTGTGGTTCCTGAAGAGGGGCAGCAGCCTTTTCAATAGTTGCAAGGGCAACAGTCTGGATGATTGACTGATCTGGCCTTTTAACAATAACCAAAACGGCCTTGCTGTGCTGGTACTGCGAACGGCTGAAAGCAAGGGGAAACTACAGCCGTAATTTTTCCCGAGGGCATGCAGCTTTACTGTATGATTAAATGATGGCGTCCTCTCGGGTAAAATATTCCGGAGGTAAAATAGTCCCCATTCGGATCTCCGGGTGGGGACTACTCAAGTGGATGTCGTTATCAGGAGAAAGAAAACTCGCGTTCTACGGATCGGAGCGTGGAATGTCAGATCCCTTAATCGGGCAGGTAGGTTAGAAAATTTAAAAAGGGAAATGGATAGGTTGAAGTTAGATATAGTGGGAATTAGTGAAGTTCGGTGGCAGGAGGAACAAGATTTCTGGTGAGGTGACTACAGGGTTATAAACACAAAATCAAATAGGGGTAATGCAGGAGTAGGTTTAATAATGAATAGGAAAATAGGAATGCGGGTAAGCTACTACAAACAGCATAGCGAACGCATTATTGTGGACAAGATAGATACGAAGCCCACACCGACTACAGTAGTACAAGTTTATATGCCAACTGGCTCTGCAGATGACGAAGAAATTGAAGAAATGTATGATGAAATAAAAGAAATTATTCAGATTGTGAAGGGAGACGAAAATTTAATAGTCATGGGTGACTGGAATTCGAGTGTAGGAAAAGGGAGAGAAGGAAACATAGTAGGTGAATATGGATTGGGGCTAAGAAATGAAAGAGGAAGCCGCCTGATAGAATTTTGCACAGAACACAACATAATCATAACTAACACTTGGTTTAAGAATCATGAAAGAAGGTTGTATACATGGAAGAACCCTGGAGATACTAAAAGGTATCAGATAGATTATATAATGGTAAGACAGAGATTTAGGAACCAGGTCTTAAATTGTAAGACATTTCCAGGGGCAGATGTGGACTCTGACCACAATCTATTGGTTATGGCCTGTAGATTAAAACTGAAGAAACTGCAAAAAGGTGGGAATTTAAGGAGATGGGACCTGGATAAACTGAAAGAACCAGAGGTTGTACAGAGTTTCAGGGAGAGCATTGGGGAACAATTGACAGGAATGGGGGAAAGAAATACAGTAGAAGAAGAATGGGTAGCTTTGAGGGATGAAGTAGCGAAGGCAGCAGAGGATCAAGTAGGTAAAAAGACGAGGGCTAGTAGAAATCCATGGGTAACAGAAGAAATACTGAATTTAATTGATGAAAGGAGAAAATATAAAAATGCAGTAAATGAAGCAGGCAAAAAGGAATACAGACGTCTCAAAAATGAGATCGACAGGAAGTGCAAAATGGCTAAGCAGGGATGGCTAGAGGACAAATGTAAGGATGTAGAGGAGTAAGATAGATACTGCCTACAGGAAAATTAAAGAGACCTTTGGAGAAAAGAGAACGACTTGTATGAATATCAAGAGCTCAGATGGAAACCCAGTTCTAAGCAAAGAAGGGAAAGCAGAAAGGTGGAAGGAGTATATGGAGGGTCTATACAAGGGGGATGTACTTGAGGACAATATTATGGAAATGGAAGAGGATGTAGATGAAGATGAAATGGGAGATATGATACTGCGTGAAGAGTTTGCCAAAACACTGAAAGATCTGAGTCGAAACAAGGCCCCCGGAGTAGACAACATTCCATTGGAACTACTGACGGCCTTGGGAGAGCCAGTCCTGACAAAACTCTACCACCTGGTGAGCAAGATGTATGATCAGGCGAAATACCCTCAGATTTCAAGAAGAATATAATAATTCCAATCCCAAAGAAAGCAGATGTTGACAGATGTGAAAATTACCAAACTATCAGTTTAATAAGTCACAGCTGCAAAATACTAACACGAATTCTTTACAGACGAATGGAACAACTAGTAGAAGCCAACCTCGGGGAAGATCAGTTTGGATTCCGTAGAAACACTGGAACACGTGAGGCAATACTGACCTTACGACTTATCTTAGAAGAAAGATTAAGGAAAGGCAAACCTACGTTTCTAGCATTTGTAGACTTAGAGAAAGCTTTTGACAATGTTGACTGGAATACTCTCTTTCAAATTCTAAAGGTGACAGGGGTAAAATACAGGGAGCGAAAGGCTATTTACTATTTGTACAGAAACCAGATGGCAGTTATAAGAGTTGGGGGACATGAAAGGGAAGCAGTGGTTGGGAAGGGAGTAAGACAGGGTTGTAGCCTCTCGCCGATGTTGTTCAATCTGTATATTGAGCAAGCAGTAAAGGAAACAAAAGAAAAATTCAGAGTAGGTGTTAAAATTCATGGAAAAGAAATAAAAACGTTGAGGTTCGCCGATGACATTGTAATTCTGTCAGAGACAGCAAAGGACTTGGAAGAGCAGTTGAATGGAATGGACAGTGTCTTGAAAGGAGGATATAAGATGAACATCAACAAAAGCAAAACAAGGATAATGGAATGTAGTCTAATTAAGTCGGGTGATGCTGAGGGAATTAGATTAGGAAATGAGGCACTTAAAGTAGTAAAGGAGTTTTGCTATTTGGGGAGCAAAATAACTGATGATGTCGAAGTAGAGAGGATATAAAATGTAGACTGGCAATGGCAAGGAAAGCGTTTCTGAAGAAGAGAAATTTGTTAACATCCAGTATTGACTTAAGTGTCAGGAAGTCATTTCTGAAAGTATTTGTATGGAGTGTAGCCATGTATGGAAGTGAAACATGGACGATAAATAGTTTGGACAAGAAGAGAATAGAAGCTTTCGAAATGTGGTGCTACAGAAGAATGCTGAAGATTAGATGGGTAGATCACATAACTAATGAGGAAGTATTGAATAGGATTGGGGAGAAGAGAAGTTTGTGGCACAACTTGACCAGAAGAAGAGGTCGGTTGGTAGGACATGTTCTGAGGCATCAATGGATCACCAATTTAGTATTGGAGGGCAGCGTGGAGGGTAAAAATCGTAGAGGGAGACCAAGAGATGAATACACTAAGCAGATTCACAAGGATGTAGGCTGCGGTAGGTACTGGGAGATGAAAAAGCTTGCACAGGATAGAGTAGCATGGAGAGCTGCATCAAACCAGTCTCCGGACTGAAGACCACAACAACAACAAGAAGGGGAGATTCATCTGAATGGAGGGAAGTTACCTTTGGGGTTCCATATGGCTCAATCTTAGGTGTGTAGTGGTATATCACATATGAAAACGACCTTCTTTCTAATGTCCAACAAGCAGAATTATATCTGTTTGCAGATGACAATTGAATTGTAATCAATTCAAACATATACCCAACAGCTGAAGACAATTAAATGGGTAGCATGCTGATAACGATCTCTGAATTACAAAAGACACAACATATTCAGTTCTGCACAATCAGAGGTATTACAGATAATGATAAATGTAACACTTGATGAGGAAATTATAAGGTGGAAACATTCAAATTTTTAGGTGCCCATACTGATATTATAACTGTTAAAGCAACTTAATTCAGCCATATTAGGACTTCAAATCATTGCAAATCTTTGGGAGAAACAAATCAGTAAGTTATATTTTGTAGATTTTCATCCAATAATGAAATACAAAAGAGTGTTCTTGAGAACACATCCTTAAGAAATAAAGTCTACATTGCTCCAAAATGTGCTGTAAGAATAATATGTAGTGCTCAGAGATAGGCATCTTGTAGACATTCTTTTAAGGGGTTAAACATTTCCAATACTGCTTCATGTGTATTTGTTTCCTCATACAGTTGGTTGTACATATTGACAGCTCTTTAAAAAGAACAATGATATAGATAATTAAAATGCCATGAAAAAGAGATATTCATTATTCCACATTATTGTTGTCTCTATCTCAAAAAGAGGAGCACATTAGAGGTACAAAATTTTTGATCACTTACTCAGGGATGTAAAATATCTCACAGACAGCAAAGTCAAATTTGAAAAAAAACTGAAAAAGTTTCTTGTTGACAACTCCTTCTAGTCCATTGAATAATTTCTATTTTTGTAACATATAAACAGTGGTGAGGAGGAACTATTAATTCACATCTATGTTTTTAAAAAATTAAAAAACTCTTACATGAATGTGTAACTTTAACAGAAAATACTACATCATTAAATTAAGCCTACAATTCTTCCACAAAACACGAAATTAACTAACTTAAAATATCTATAGGTATGTTAATCAAAATGTACATCAAATGAATTAAACAGTAGAAAACCTACAAATTATGCACTTACCCATCATAGGCAAAAGGATGAAACTGCTCAAAGAAAAAAAATTTTATTCTGATGGTATAACGACTCCATTTCTTACTAGGCTAATTACTGTTTAGCTCTACAGGGCCATTATACTGAAATGTTTCCCCACACCACCTAGTATTGTCTTTCTATTTGTGTGAGTAACTGTATGTTCACTGTTGTGGGTAAATACATACAGCTACACAGGGCGGTGTGTGAAACTGATAGCGATTACACTCTTCCGCTGTTGAAGAAATCTGCTCCAGATGCTGCAGATACCGTGTTGAGCTGAAAGTGGTAACCAAAGTAAGGAGAAATATTCTTCGGGGCTCTGTTGCATAGCAATCAGATTGCTTTCAGTTCTGAGAAATGTCCAGTTACTATTGTGGATTTGAATGATCCATGAAGTGACTTCTTTTCCGAAGAAAACATCGAACTATTTCACTAGAACTGAACGCTCCCGTCGGAACTGTTCTCAGCTGGTGTTTATTAGTAAATCACAATAGCAGTATATCGCTGGGTGTATAATAAGACGTACCTTCTTGAAATGAACAATATTTTATTGTTCTATTAACTGGTTTCCTTCCATATGCACTTATATTTTACAATGTGAATCAAAAACTCGCAATGGCGTCGATTTTTTACATCACAAGAATGGCTCTCCTCTACTAAAAATTACTCTTAACTAGAACAAACAAAAACTATATCCTAAGAATAATTATGTGAGCGCTGTCCGGCACAGAGTAATAAACAATATCTTTGTCTCTCTCTCGCACTGTCACAGCAAGTTACGCTGCATGATACATCATATATGCCCCTCTTGTGGACGAACGTTTTTGGGCAAAAACAAACACGAGCGTTCACACAACACTATATCGGTGATTGTTTATGACGCTGTATTAAAGTCCACTAAAGTATTAATGTCCACTGTATTTCTTATGATATTTTAGTATTAGTGAATGACTATCTAAATGTAAATTATAGATTTGGGTGCATATACTGCTGACAAAGGCTGTGCTGAATTCCTGATGCAGCATATATGCATAGCTTACATGCTTGCTTTTATTCACTTGTCGAGGATGGCATGAGATGTGATCAGAAACCTTTTTTATCATCATTCAAAGCTTCTGTCACTCACCTTGGGATGTCTCAAATGGATAATCTAGCCATTCGGCCAAGCCCCACAAAGGAAAACCAAGGAAAACCTCGGGGTAGATTTACCATCCTCGTATTTCTCATTTGCAAATAATTAATTGAATTACAATGGAAAATAAAAAAAATATTTACAATATGGATTTTTTTGTTGAATGAATTTAAACACTGTTCACAAAAGAAACACAACACTGTTAATCTTCTGTGTCTTGAGGTGAACCGTCAACGTGTTGGTTTACGTCCATCTACGATTCCCTTCTATCAGTCATCTCCGGGTAACTGATTGAATTCTATTCCCATTTCACTGTCTCCTCGTGGGTATTATGGTTTTCCGCATATGGTTAACATGAAAATAAGAGTCAGTGTAAGTTCCGTGGAAAAGGTGTTTGATCTATGCTGAGCTGAAATAGAATCTAATCTAAAGTTCTTTCTAATTCTCTGTCCTGAATTCGAAATATTCGGAAGTCGTAAGGTGTTCTTCATTTCTATCAACAACCCTAGAATGCACTATACACAAATCCAACTGGAGCTGCCGTGTCAACTTATGCTCATCATCCTTCAGATGGACTTTAACACTTGTTGATGGGCTTATAACTGAAAAGCATTGGCTCAGTTGGTAACTTCACGAGCAACAATTGATATAACATAATTTACATACACAGGTATGTTACAACAATAGTACAATTCTAAAGACAATGTTCATCACAAAGGATTGAAACAAAGTAATAGGCGTCCTTTTAAAACTGAGAACGGTTTACCCCTTCCGAACAGCATGACTTCAGCTCAGCGAGTAAAAAAGCAAATACAAACATACATTGAGATTGTTAAATTGACATAAGAAAAAATATCTTGCCATAGACCAGATTCATTTGAGTCACTAACCCATGGTCATTATGCATTGTGAAACCTGATTGAAATTACTATCTACTAAATAAAAATTTTTTAAAAGAAATCATTCATACTATAGCTAAATTCTCTGCATACTGAAAAGAAAACTTATCCTTACAGTGGAAAACCTATACATAATGTCTGCATATCTCTCGTACAGTATGCCTGAAAAGAAAACTAACTACAAAATTGCAAAAAAAAAAAGAAACTATCCTAAGTATGATTCATAGGTTTAATGAAAATTCTCTAATCAATATTATTTGATAAGAATAGTATTTTCAATATTCAGAATCTTCAGTCATCATGAAATTGCTTTAACAAGTGATGAGGATACATTCCTTTCACCTTTCCATTCTTCACATCCTTCAAAACATAAGTTCCTGGATGGGGTATTTTGGTAATCACAAATGGTCCTTGATACAATAATTGCCATTTTGTGTTCTTCCTCTGTATAAGTGAAGCCTTAGGATGAGTTTTTACTAAAACTTGGTCTTTCACTTTATATGTTTTTATTTTTCCAAGTAGATTGTCAAAATATATTTTCCTTTTTCTTGCCTTGTCCATTATATTGAGTAAGGATTGTCGTACTTTATTTTGTAGGTCTATTTTGTTAATAGCTACTTTAGGAATTGGTCGAATCCAGTCATTCTGTTCCTGTTTTCCAAACATCAGTTCGTATGGGGTGTATTCTGTCGTAGTATGTGGCATATTGTTTACAATTTCCTGAAAATCGTGAAGATAATCGATCCATTTGGGTTGCTGGTTGTGGCAATATGTTCTCATGAACCGGTTTAATTCACGAAAAATTCGTTCCACGGGATTCGCCGAAGGGTGGTACACTGATGTTAGAATTTGTTTTATACCACAACTGGCTAATGTTTGCCTCCAACGAAATCCAGTGAACATTGACCCATTGTCAGAAAGAATAGCCTCTGGTTTGCCTACTTTGACTATATAATCTTTGACCAGCTTCTTGGCTATGGATGGAGCAGTAGCTGATTTTAATGGATAAAGTTTGACATACTTAGTGAATATATCAAGAAAAGCTACAATATATTTGCATCCTCTCCTTGATGATGGTAGAGGACCACAGACGTCGACCGAAATGATTGACAGCGGTTTAGTGGGTATAATAGGATGTAGGAAATCTTTCACACAAAAATTTCCTGGTTTGGCTAGCTGACAAATTTTACATTTCCTTAACTGTCTGTGCACTTTCCTGCGAATGTTTGGGAAGTAGCAATATGCTTGAATCTTCCGAGCACACTTTAATACTCCAAAATGTCCCCAAGAGATGTGCGTGTGCAAAATTAAGTCATTCTCATTCTTCTCGGGAATACACACCTTCCAATTATCTGAATCAAGATGCCCTTTGAAAAATAAGACATCATCCTCAACTTTGTACAGTCTCTTCAGATCATCGTTTCCAGGCTTTGCTAAAGTTTCCTTTATCGAATGCCAACGAGGATCTTCATTCTGTAGTTTTTCCATGTTCTTACACATGTCAAGAAAATGTTTCCTATATATTCTATCAGTCATTATACGAACATTAAATTCGGACGGATTGCCGGTGATGTTGATAGTTGACAAATCTCCATCTGGCATTCTAGACAGTGCATCAGCGATGAAATTATCCTGTCCGCTTAGGTATTTAATTTCAAATTGAAACTCTTGGAGTGAGAGCGTCCATCTTGCTAATCTTGGATGTAATAATTTACATGTTTGCAAAAAACTTAACGCTTTGTGGTCACAGTATACTGTTGTCTTCGCTCCATACAAGTAATAGTAAAATTTCTTAAATGACCAGACTACGGCCAATGCTTCCCTTTCGGTAGTCGTATATGTTCTTTCACAAGCAGTTAAGAGTCGGCTAGCAAAAGCTATTGGACAGAAAGTTGATATCGTATCTATCATCTTTACTTGGAAGAGGCATGAACCTATTCCAATTTCCGAAGCATCTGCCATTAAACCGAATTCTTGGCTCATATCTGGATGATATAATATTTGTGAATTGACTAAGGCATGTTTTATTGCTTCAAATGCATTCTGACATTGTTGCGTCCACACCCACGGAGTATTTTTGCGCAACAAGCTGTACAACGGTTCTGCATTAATAGAGTGGTCGTGAATGAAACGCCTGAAAAAAGAGACAACTCCGAGGAAGCCCTTTAACTGTCTTTTTGTTGTTGGAACTGCAAAGTTTTTGATTACCTTTAGTTTCTCGGAGTCCGGTAAGATGCCTTTTTCATTTATAAGATGACCCAAAAATTTGATTTTATCTCGAGCAAAATGGGACTTTTGCAGATTTGCGGTTATGCCTGCTTCCTTGAAACGTTCTAACACTCTTCTCAATAAATCAACGTGCTCCTCCCATGTGCTCGTAGATATGAGCATGTCGTACACAAATAAAGTTAAATTGCTTCGAAGTGCAGGTCCCAATGCATGATCTAGAGCATTTATAAAAACTCCTGAGCTCACGTTTAGCCCAAAAGGTAAAACCTTAAATTGATAGCTTCTACCTGCATGTACAAATGCGGTGTACTTTTTTGATGGTTCGTCTAGAGCCACCTGCCAAAATGAACTTCTCAAATTAATATTTGTTAAGTATTTCATCCCCTCGAACCTTTGAATTAGCTCATCGATGTTTTCCGGGTGAGTTCGCACGGGCATGATAATCTTATTTATCTGCCGTGCGTCTAGCACGAGACGAACTTTTCCTCCCTTTTTCGAGACAACATGAAGCGGACTACAGTATGGACTCGTCGAAGGTTCGATCAGATCCCATTCAAGCATCTGGTGGATTTCCGCATCAACTGCCTTTCGTTGGTGCCACGGTACTGGATAAAAAATACGGCAGAAAACTTGGTGTGGTATCACATCTAAATGGCATGTGTATCCCTTGATTACACCAGGTCTTTCTTGAAAGACTTCATGATATTCCTGTAGAAGATCATATAATTGCTTTCTTTGGTGTTGTTGCAAATATTCAGGTTCTTGCACCTTTTCATATGCCATAACTTCAGGGTTTGAAACTGGTTGCAAGTAATTAATTTGGTAATACCGTACAGGTTTGCTATGTATCCACTTTATTTGCAGCTTTCGTCCCTGACAATACTTTCCATGGGTACTATATTCCCTGAGAAGATTCAGTTGATGTTTCTGATCCATTATTGTAAAACTGGCACGGCCTAGAGAAAAATCGATATGCCAATTTCTCTCTCTAAATTCATCTATACCCAGGATACAGTCCTCAACCAATTTTTTTATTACAAGGAACGTGCAATTTATAGCTACATTTCCTATATCTAACTGGAGTTGAGTCTGCACTTTAACCTGAGAAGACTTATGACCAGTAGGACCTACAATTCTACAACATTGAACAGGAAAAATCGGTGGATTTGCTTTCTGAAGTATTCTTTGAAATAACTTCTCAGAAACGACATTTACTGCTGCTCCTGTATCTAAAGAAACTTGCACAGTAATGCCTTCAATCGCCACCTGAATTTTCGCAACAGGTACAGTGATATGTTCCTCTTGACAAGGCATCACATCGTGCTGAAGTTCTTCTATTAATAATCTGCCTTCATTGTACCGGAAAAATTTGACGCTCGAATTTTCGCCCCTGAAAACTTCCTCGACTGCACCGTCGAGGCTTCTGACAGTCGAGTTTAGTTTGACGATTGTCCATTATTAGTAGATGTCTGCTCCGTTACGTCGGTTATTATTGGTGGTTGATTTCTCCATTCATTTGCATTATCATTTGGTACCCAACCTGAAGTTTGTGGTTGGTTGTGATATTCATGGGTTGGTTGCTGATATCGGCGTTTTTGCTGATAATTCCCATCTTGATAGTATCCTTTCCTCTTCTTATTATTCTTCCTCCATTTCCGTTTATATGTTTGTTCACATTGTTGGTCATGATTACACTGGTCGGGATTTTCGTTACCAAATTTCACGTTTTTCTGGAAATAATTCACCTGTGGGTTTGGTGAATTGTGTGCAAAAGGTTTGTTTCCATACTGTTTGTTGTTACTATTGTATTTGTTAGGTTGGTAACTTGGTTGGTTATAGCGCACACGAGATTCTTCGAACAGAATGTCTATTGAATCCAATGTGGCTAGAAAATCTTCCACATGTTGTTCAGGCACATGTAGAAGTTTTTCCTTAACTTCAAGTGGAAGTTTGCCCTTTAATATTCGAATGATATCCTGCGTCGGGATTGGTTCATTCCAGTATTTAGTTTTATTTATATACTTCTCGAAATACTTTCTTAAAGATCCATTTTTGAAAGGAAAAGGTTGTGGGTCAAAAACTTCCTTACGTAGTCTTTCTTGTACACCTTTATTCCAGTATTTGTGCAAGAAAGCGCGTTCAAATTGGTCATAATCTTGACACCAATCGGATGCTTCTGACGCCCACATCGATCCATCTCCATGTATGAATCCTGCAACGTACATAATTTTTTGTTGCTCAGTCCACATTCGCGGCAATATCCGTTTAAATTGCTTGATAAATACCACGGGATTGATCGACTTCCTTTCGGGAATAAATATCTGGAATTGACGATATTTAAGCATTTTTTCTTCATTCATGGTCACAGGTGTATTCTGGTGGCTACTTCGCGGTGAATGATAATCTCGACAATTTGTTTCTGGTTGATTACGTAAATATGCACCAGTACATGGACATTGTTGCATGGATTCGGTTTCACTGGTTTCATCAGGAATAATGTCTGCTTTTGATAAACTGCAAGTAGTATATGCCCCTCTAGTATTAACTAGACCCCGCTGGCATGCTTTTAATGTATTTTCTATCTTTGCTGATAGCGATTACACTCTTCCGCTGTTGAAGAAATCTGCTCCAGATGCTGCAGATACCGTGTTGAGCTGAAAGTGGTAACCAAAGTACGGAGAAATATTCTTCGGGGCTCTGTTGCATAGCAATCAGATTGCTTTCAGTTCTGAGAAATGTCCAGTTACTATTGTGGATTTGAATGATCCATGAAGTGACTTCTTTTCCGAAGAAAACATCGAACTATTTCACTAGAACTGAACGCTCCCGTCGGAACTGTTCTCAGCTGGTGTTTATTAGTAAATCACAATAGCAGTATATCGCTGGGTGTATAATAAGACGTACCTTCTTGAAATGAACAATATTTTATTGTTCTATTAACTGATTTCCTTCCATATGCACTTATATTTTACAATGTGAATCAAAAACTCGCAATGGCGTCGATTTTTTACATCACAAGAATGGCTCTCCTCTACTAAAAATTACTCCTAACTAGAACAAACAAAAACTATATCCTAAGAATAATTATGTGAGCGCTGTCCGGCACAGAGTAATAAACAATATCTTTGTCTCTCTCTCGCACTGTCACAGCAAGTTACGCTGCATGATACATCATATATGCCCCTCTTGTGGACGAACGTTTTTGGGCAAAAACAAACACGAGCGTTCACACAACACTATATCGGTGATTGTTTATGACGCTGTATTAAAGTCCACTAAAGTATTAATGTCCACTGTATTTCTTATGATATTTTAGTATTAGTGAATGACTATCTAAATGTAAATTATAGATTTGGGTGCATATACTGCTGACAAAGGCTGTGCTGAATTCCTGATGCAGCATATATGCATAGCTTACATGCTTGCTTTTATTCACTTGTCGAGGATGGCATGAGATGTGATCAGAAACCTTTTTTATCATCATTCAAAGCTTCTGTCACTCACCTTGGGATGTCTCAAATGGATAATCTAGCCATTCGGCCAAGCCCCACAAAGGAAAACCAAGGAAAACCTCGGGGTAGATTTACCATCCTCGTATTTCTCATTTGCAAATAATTAATTGAATTACAATGGAAAATAAAAAAAATATTTACAATATGGATTTTTTTGTTGAATGAATTTAAACACTGTTCACAAAAGAAACACAACACTGTTAATCTTCTGTGTCTTGAGGTGAACCGTCAACGTGTTGGTTTACGTCCATCTACGATTCCCTTCTATCAGTCATCTCCGGGTAACTGATTGAATTCTATTCCCATTTCACCGTCTCCTCGTGGGTATTATGGTTTTCCGCATATGGTTAACATGAAAATAAGAGTCAGTGTAAGTTCCGTGGAAAAGGTGTTTGATCTATGCTGAGCTGAAATAGAATCTAATCTAAAGTTCTTTCTAATTCTCTGTCCTGAATTCGAAATATTCGGAAGTCGTAAGGTGTTCTTCATTTCTATCAACAACCCTAGAATGCACTATACACAAATCCAACTGGAGCTGCCGTGTCAACTTATGCTCATCATCCTTCAGATGGACTTTAACACTTGTTGATGGGCTTATAACTGAAAAGCATTGGCTCAGTTGGTAACTTCACGAGCAACAATTGATATAACATAATTTACATACACAGGTATGTTACAACAATAGTACAATTCTAAAGACAATGTTCATCACAAAGGATTGAAACAAAGTAATAGGCGTCCTTTTAAAACTGAGAACGGTTTACCCCTTCCGAACAGCATGACTTCAGCTCAGCGAGTAAAAAAGCAAATACAAACATACATTGAGATTGTTAAATTGACATAAGAAAAAATATCTTGCCATAGACCAGATTCATTTGAGTCACTAACCCATGGTCATTATGCATTGTGAAACCTGATTGAAATTACTATCTACTAAATAAAAATTTTTTAAAAGAAATCATTCATACTATAGCTAAATTCTCTGCATACTGAAAAGAAAACTTATCCTTACAGTGGAAAACCTATACATAATGTCTGCATATCTCTCGTACAGTATGCCTGAAAAGAAAACTAACTACAAAATTGCAAAAAAAAAAGAAACTATCCTAAGTATGATTCATAGGTTTAATGAAAATTCTCTAATCAATATTATTTGATAAGAATAGTATTTTCAATATTCAGAATCTTCAGTCATCATGAAATTGCTTTAACAAGTGATGAGGATACATTCCTTTCACCTTTCCATTCTTCACATCCTTCAAAACATAAGTTCCTGGATGGGGTATTTTGGTAATCACAAATGGTCCTTGATACAATAATTGCCATTTTGTGTTCTTCCTCTGTATAAGTGAAGCCTTAGGATGAGTTTTTACTAAAACTTGGTCTTTCACTTTATATGTTTTTATTTTTCCAAGTAGATTGTCAAAATATATTTTCCTTTTTCTTGCCTTGTCCATTATATTGAGTAAGGATTGTCGTACTTTATTTTGTAGGTCTATTTTGTTAATAGCTACTTTAGGAATTGGTCGAATCCAGTCATTCTGTTCCTGTTTTCCAAACATCAGTTCGTATGGGGTGTATTCTGTCGTAGTATGTGGCATATTGTTTACAATTTCCTGAAAATCGTGAAGATAATCGATCCATTTGGGTTGCTGGTTGTGGCAATATGTTCTCATGAACCGGTTTAATTCACGAAAAATTCGTTCCACGGGATTCGCCGAAGGGTGGTACACTGATGTTAGAATTTGTTTTATACCACAACTGGCTAATGTTTGCCTCCAACGAAATCCAGTGAACATTGACCCATTGTCAGAAAGAATAGCCTCTGGTTTGCCTACTTTGACTATATAATCTTTGACCAGCTTCTTGGCTATGGATGGAGCAGTAGCTGATTTTAATGGATAAAGTTTGACATACTTAGTGAATATATCAAGAAAAGCTACAATATATTTGCATCCTCCCCTTGATGATGGTAGAGGACCACAGACGTCGACCGAAATGATTGACAGCGGTTTAGTGGGTATAATAGGATGTAGGAAATCTTTCACACAAAAATTTCCTGGTTTGGCTAGCTGACAAATTTTACATTTCCTTAACTGTCTGTGCACTTTCCTGCGAATGTTTGGGAAGTAGCAATATGCTTGAATCTTCCGAGCACACTTTAATACTCCAAAATGTCCCCAAGAGATGTGCGTGTGCAAAATTAAGTCATTCTCATTCTTCTCGGGAATACACACCTTCCAATTATCTGAATCAAGATGCCCTTTGAAAAATAAGACATCATCCTCAACTTTGTACAGTCTCTTCAGATCATCGTTTCCAGGCTTTGCTAAAGTTTCCTTTATCGAATGCCAACGAGGATCTTCATTCTGTAGTTTTTCCATGTTCTTACACATGTCAAGAAAATGTTTCCTATATATTCTATCAGTCATTATAAGAACATTAAATTCGGACGGATTGCCGGTGATGTTGATAGTTGACAAATCTCCATCTGGCATTCTAGACAGTGCATCAGCGATGAAATTATCCTGTCCGCTTAGGTATTTAATTTCAAATTGAAACTCTTGGAGTGAGAGCGTCCATCTTGCTAATCTTGGATGTAATAATTTACATGTTTGCAAAAAACTTAACGCTTTGTGGTCACAGTATACTGTTGTCTTCGCTCCATACAAGTAAT
Organism: Schistocerca piceifrons; assembly: GCF_021461385.2. Lineage (NCBI taxonomy): Eukaryota > Metazoa > Arthropoda > Insecta > Orthoptera > Acrididae > Schistocerca > Schistocerca piceifrons. Next base: position 306,303,930 of record NC_060143.1, read on the forward strand.
AGTAAAATTTCTTAAATGACCAGACTACGGCCAATGCTTCCCTTTCGGTAGTCGTATATGTTCTTTCACAAGCAGTTAAGAGTCGGCTAGCAAAAGCTATTGGACAGAAAGTTGATATCGTATCTATCATCTTTACTTGGAAGAGGCATGAACCTATTCCAATTTCCGAAGCATCTGCCATTAAACCGAATTCTTGGCTCATATCTGGATGATATAATATTTGTGAATTGACTAAGGCATGTTTTATTGCTTCAAATGCATTCTGACATTGTTGCGTCCACACCCACGGAGTATTTTTGCGCAACAAGCTGTACAACGGTTCTGCATTAATAGAGTGGTCGTGAATGAAACGCCTGAAAAAAGAGACAACTCCGAGGAAGCCCTTTAACTGTCTTTTTGTTGTTGGAACTGCAAAGTTTTTGATTACCTTTAGTTTCTCGGAGTCCGGTAAGATGCCTTTTTCATTTATAAGATGACCCAAAAATTTGATTTTATCTCGAGCAAAATGGGACTTTTGCAGATTTGCGGTTATGCCTGCTTCCTTGAAACGTTCTAACACTCTTCTCAATAAATCAACGTGCTCCTCCCATGTGCTCGTAGATATGAGCATGTCGTACACAAATAAAGTTAAATTGCTTCGAAGTGCAGGTCCCAATGCATGATCTAGAGCATTTATAAAAACTCCTGAGCTCACGTTTAGCCCAAAAGGTAAAACCTTAAATTGATAGCTTCTACCTGCATGTACAAATGCGGTGTACTTTTTTGATGGTTCGTCTAGAGCCACCTGCCAAAATGAACTTCTCAAATTAATATTTGTTAAGTATTTCATCCCCTCGAACCTTTGAATTAGCTCATCGATGTTTTCCGGGTGAGTTCGCACGGGCATGATAATCTTATTTATCTGCCGTGCGTCTAGCACGAGACGAACTTTTCCTCCCTTTTTCGAGACAACATGAAGCGGACTACAGTATGGACTCGTCGAAGGTTCGATCAGATCCCATTCAAGCATCTGGTGGATTTCCGCATCAACTGCCTTTCGTTGGTGCCACGGTACTGGATAAAAAATACGGCAGAAAACTTGGTGTGGTATCACATCTAAATGGCATGTGTATCCCTTGATTACACCAGGTCTTTCTTGAAAGACTTCATGATATTCCTGTAGAAGATCATATAATTGCTTTCTTTGGTGTTGTTGCAAATATTCAGGTTCTTGCACCTTTTCATATGCCATAACTTCAGGGTTTGAAACTGGTTGCAAGTAATTAATTTGGTAATACCGTACAGGTTTGCTATGTATCCACTTTATTTGCAGCTTTCGTCCCTGACAATACTTTCCATGGGTACTATATTCCCTGAGAAGATTCAGTTGATGTTTCTGATCCATTATTGTAAAACTGGCACGGCCTAGAGAAAAATCGATATGCCAATTTCTCTCTCTAAATTCATCTATACCCAGGATACAGTCCTCAACCAATTTTTTTATTACAAGGAACGTGCAATTTATAGCTACATTTCCTATATCTAACTGGAGTTGAGTCTGCACTTTAACCTGAGAAGACTTATGACCAGTAGGACCTACAATTCTACAACATTGAACAGGAAAAATCGGTGGATTTGCTTTCTGAAGTATTCTTTGAAATAACTTCTCAGAAACGACATTTACTGCTGCTCCTGTATCTAAAGAAACTTGCACAGTAATGCCTTCAATCGCCACCTGAATTTTCGCAACAGGTACAATGATATGTTCCTCTTGACAAGGCATCACATCGTGCTGAAGTTCTTCTATTAATAATCTGCCTTCATTGTACCGGAAAAATTTGACGCTCGAATTTTCGCCCCTGAAAACTTCCTCGACTGCACCGTCGAGGCTTCTGACAGTCGAGTTTAGTTTGACGATTGTCCATTATTAGTAGATGTCTGCTCCGTTACGTCGGTTATTATTGGTGGTTGATTTCTCCATTCATTTGCATTATCATTTGGTACCCAACCTGAAGTTTGTGGTTGGTTGTGATATTCATGGGTTGGTTGCTGATATCGGCGTTTTTGCTGATAATTCCCATCTTGATAGTATCCTTTCCTCTTCTTATTATTCTTCCTCCATTTCCGTTTATATGTTTGTTCACATTGTTGGTCATGATTACACTGGTCGGGATTTTCGTTACCAAATTTCACGTTTTTCTGGAAATAATTCACCTGTGGGTTTGGTGAATTGTGTGCAAAAGGTTTGTTTCCATACTGTTTGTTGTTACTATTGTATTTGTTAGGTTGGTAACTTGGTTGGTTATAGCGCACACGAGATTCTTCGAACAGAATGTCTATTGAATCCAATGTGGCTAGAAAATCTTCCACATGTTGTTCAGGCACATGTAGAAGTTTTTCCTTAACTTCAAGTGGAAGTTTGCCCTTTAATATTCGAATGATATCCTGCGTCGGGATTGGTTCATTCCAGTATTTAGTTTTATTTATATACTTCTCGAAATACTTTCTTAAAGATCCATTTTTGAAAGGAAAAGGTTGTGGGTCAAAAACTTCCTTACGTAGTCTTTCTTGTACACCTTTATTCCAGTATTTGTGCAAGAAAGCGCGTTCAAATTGGTCATAATCTTGACACCAATCGGATGCTTCTGACGCCCACATCGATCCATCTCCATGTATGAATCCTGCAACGTACATAATTTTTTGTTGCTCAGTCCACATTCGCGGCAATATCCGTTTAAATTGCTTGATAAATACCACGGGATTGATCGACTTCCTTTCGGGAATAAATATCTGGAATTGACGATATTTAAGCATTTTTTCTTCATTCATGGTCACAGGTGTATTCTGGTGGCTACTTCGCGGTGAATGATAATCTCGACAATTTGTTTCTGGTTGATTACGTAAATATGCACCAGTACATGGACATTGTTGCATGGATTCGGTTTCACTGGTTTCATCAGGAATAATGTCTGCTTTTGATAAACTGCAAGTAGTATATGCCCCTCTAGTATTAACTAGACCCCGCTGGCATGCTTTTAATGTATTTTCTATCTTTGCTGATAGCGATTACACTCTTCCGCTGTTGAAGAAATCTGCTCCAGATGCTGCAGATACCGTGTTGAGCTGAAAGTGGTAACCAAAGTACGGAGAAATATTCTTCGGGGCTCTGTTGCATAGCAATCAGATTGCTTTCAGTTCTGAGAAATGTCCAGTTACTATTGTGGATTTGAATGATCCATGAAGTGACTTCTTTTCCGAAGAAAACATCGAACTATTTCACTAGAACTGAACGCTCCCGTCGGAACTGTTCTCAGCTGGTGTTTATTAGTAAATCACAATAGCAGTATATCGCTGGGTGTATAATAAGACGTACCTTCTTGAAATGAACAATATTTTATTGTTCTATTAACTGATTTCCTTCCATATGCACTTATATTTTACAATGTGAATCAAAAACTCGCAATGGCGTCGATTTTTTACATCACAAGAATGGCTCTCCTCTACTAAAAATTACTCTTAACTAGAACAAACAAAAACTATATCCTAAGAATAATTATGTGAGCGCTGTCCGGCACAGAGTAATAAACAATATCTTTGTCTCTCTCTCGCACTGTCACAGCAAGTTACGCTGCATGATACATCATATATGCCCCTCTTGTGGACGAACGTTTTTGGGCAAAAACAAACACGAGCGTTCACACAACACTATATCGGTGATTGTTTATGACGCTGTATTAAAGTCCACTAAAGTATTAATGTCCACTGTATTTCTTATGATATTTTAGTATTAGTGAATGACTATCTAAATGTAAATTATAGATTTGGGTGCATATACTGCTGACAAAGGCTGTGCTGAATTCCTGATGCAGCATATATGCATAGCTTACATGCTTGCTTTTATTCACTTGTCGAGGATGGCATGAGATGTGATCAGAAACCTTTTTTATCATCATTCAAAGCTTCTGTCACTCACCTTGGGATGTCTCAAATGGATAATCTAGCCATTCGGCCAAGCCCCACAAAGGAAAACCAAGGAAAACCTCGGGGTAGATTTACCATCCTCGTATTTCTCATTTGCAAATAATTAATTGAATTACAATGGAAAATAAAAAAAATATTTACAATATGGATTTTTTTGTTGAATGAATTTAAACACTGTTCACAAAAGAAACACAACACTGTTAATCTTCTGTGTCTTGAGGTGAACCGTCAACGTGTTGGTTTACGTCCATCTACGATTCCCTTCTATCAGTCATCTCCGGGTAACTGATTGAATTCTATTCCCATTTCACCGTCTCCTCGTGGGTATTATGGTTTTCCGCATATGGTTAACATGAAAATAAGAGTCAGTGTAAGTTCCGTGGAAAAGGTGTTTGATCTATGCTGAGCTGAAATAGAATCTAATCTAAAGTTCTTTCTAATTCTCTGTCCTGAATTCGAAATATTCGGAAGTCGTAAGGTGTTCTTCATTTCTATCAACAACCCTAGAATGCACTATACACAAATCCAACTGGAGCTGCCGTGTCAACTTATGCTCATCATCCTTCAGATGGACTTTAACACTTGTTGATGGGCTTATAACTGAAAAGCATTGGCTCAGTTGGTAACTTCACGAGCAACAATTGATATAACATAATTTACATACACAGGTATGTTACAACAATAGTACAATTCTAAAGACAATGTTCATCACAAAGGATTGAAACAAAGTAATAGGCGTCCTTTTAAAACTGAGAACGGTTTACCCCTTCCGAACAGCATGACTTCAGCTCAGCGAGTAAAAAAGCAAATACAAACATACATTGAGATTGTTAAATTGACATAAGAAAAAATATCTTGCCATAGACCAGATTCATTTGAGTCACTAACCCATGGTCATTATGCATTGTGAAACCTGATTGAAATTACTATCTACTAAATAAAAATTTTTTAAAAGAAATCATTCATACTATAGCTAAATTCTCTGCATACTGAAAAGAAAACTTATCCTTACAGTGGAAAACCTATACATAATGTCTGCATATCTCTCGTACAGTATGCCTGAAAAGAAAACTAACTACAAAATTGCAAAAAAAAAAGAAACTATCCTAAGTATGATTCATAGGTTTAATGAAAATTCTCTAATCAATATTATTTGATAAGAATAGTATTTTCAATATTCAGAATCTTCAGTCATCATGAAATTGCTTTAACAAGTGATGAGGATACATTCCTTTCACCTTTCCATTCTTCACATCCTTCAAAACATAAGTTCCTGGATGGGGTATTTTGGTAATCACAAATGGTCCTTGATACAATAATTGCCATTTTGTGTTCTTCCTCTGTATAAGTGAAGCCTTAGGATGAGTTTTTACTAAAACTTGGTCTTTCACTTTATATGTTTTTATTTTTCCAAGTAGATTGTCAAAATATATTTTCCTTTTTCTTGCCTTGTCCATTATATTGAGTAAGGATTGTCGTACTTTATTTTGTAGGTCTATTTTGTTAATAGCTACTTTAGGAATTGGTCGAATCCAGTCATTCTGTTCCTGTTTTCCAAACATCAGTTCGTATGGGGTGTATTCTGTCGTAGTATGTGGCATATTGTTTACAATTTCCTGAAAATCGTGAAGATAATCGATCCATTTGGGTTGCTGGTTGTGGCAATATGTTCTCATGAACCGGTTTAATTCACGAAAAATTCGTTCCACGGGATTCGCCGAAGGGTGGTACACTGATGTTAGAATTTGTTTTATACCACAACTGGCTAATGTTTGCCTCCAACGAAATCCAGTGAACATTGACCCATTGTCAGAAAGAATAGCCTCTGGTTTGCCTACTTTGACTATATAATCTTTGACCAGCTTCTTGGCTATGGATGGAGCAGTAGCTGATTTTAATGGATAAAGTTTGACATACTTAGTGAATATATCAAGAAAAGCTACAATATATTTGCATCCTCCCCTTGATGATGGTAGAGGACCACAGACGTCGACCGAAATGATTGACAGCGGTTTAGTGGGTATAATAGGATGTAGGAAATCTTTCACACAAAAATTTCCTGGTTTGGCTAGCTGACAAATTTTACATTTCCTTAACTGTCTGTGCACTTTCCTGCGAATGTTTGGGAAGTAGCAATATGCTTGAATCTTCCGAGCACACTTTAATACTCCAAAATGTCCCCAAGAGATGTGCGTGTGCAAAATTAAGTCATTCTCATTCTTCTCGGGAATACACACCTTCCAATTATCTGAATCAAGATGCCCTTTGAAAAATAAGACATCATCCTCAACTTTGTACAGTCTCTTCAGATCATCGTTTCCAGGCTTTGCTAAAGTTTCCTTTATCGAATGCCAACGAGGATCTTCATTCTGTAGTTTTTCCATGTTCTTACACATGTCAAGAAAATGTTTCCTATATATTCTATCAGTCATTATAAGAACATTAAATTCGGACGGATTGCCGGTGATGTTGATAGTTGACAAATCTCCATCTGGCATTCTAGACAGTGCATCAGCGATGAAATTATCCTGTCCGCTTAGGTATTTAATTTCAAATTGAAACTCTTGGAGTGAGAGCGTCCATCTTGCTAATCTTGGATGTAATAATTTACATGTTTGCAAAAAACTTAACGCTTTGTGGTCACAGTATACTGTTGTCTTCGCTCCATACAAGTAATAGTAAAATTTCTTAAATGACCAGACTACGGCCAATGCTTCCCTTTCGGTAGTCGTATATGTTCTTTCACAAGCAGTTAAGAGTCGGCTAGCAAAAGCTATTGGACAGAAAGTTGATATCGTATCTATCATCTTTACTTGGAAGAGGCATGAACCTATTCCAATTTCCGAAGCATCTGCCATTAAACCGAATTCTTGGCTCATATCTGGATGATATAATATTTGTGAATTGACTAAGGCATGTTTTATTGCTTCAAATGCATTCTGACATTGTTGCGTCCACACCCACGGAGTATTTTTGCGCAACAAGCTGTACAACGGTTCTGCATTAATAGAGTGGTCGTGAATGAAACGCCTGAAAAAAGAGACAACTCCGAGGAAGCCCTTTAACTGTCTTTTTGTTGTTGGAACTGCAAAGTTTTTGATTACCTTTAGTTTCTCGGAGTCCGGTAAGATGCCTTTTTCATTTATAAGATGACCCAAAAATTTGATTTTATCTCGAGCAAAATGGGACTTTTGCAGATTTGCGGTTATGCCTGCTTCCTTGAAACGTTCTAACACTCTTCTCAATAAATCAACGTGCTCCTCCCATGTGCTCGTAGATATGAGCATGTCGTACACAAATAAAGTTAAATTGCTTCGAAGTGCAGGTCCCAATGCATGATCTAGAGCATTTATAAAAACTCCTGAGCTCACGTTTAGCCCAAAAGGTAAAACCTTAAATTGATAGCTTCTACCTGCATGTACAAATGCGGTGTACTTTTTTGATGGTTCGTCTAGAGCCACCTGCCAAAATGAACTTCTCAAATTAATATTTGTTAAGTATTTCATCCCCTCGAACCTTTGAATTAGCTCATCGATGTTTTCCGGGTGAGTTCGCACGGGCATGATAATCTTATTTATCTGCCATGCGTCTAGCACGAGACGAACTTTTCCTCCCTTTTTCGAGACAACATGAAGCGGACTACAGTATGGACTCGTCGAAGGTTCGATCAGATCCCATTCAAGCATCTGGTGGATTTCCGCATCAACTGCCTTTCGTTGGTGCCACGGTACTGGATAAAAAATACGGCAGAAAACTTGGTGTGGTATCACATCTAAATGGCATGTGTATCCCTTGATTACACCAGGTCTTTCTTGAAAGACTTCATGATATTCCTGTAGAAGATCATATAATTGCTTTCTTTGGTGTTGTTGCAAATATTCAGGCTCTTGCACCTTTTCATATGCCATAACTTCAGGGTTTGAAACTGGTTGCAAGTAATTAATTTGGTAATACCGTACAGGTTTGCTATGTATCCACTTTATTTGCAGCTTTCGTCCCTGACAATACTTTCCATGGGTACTATATTCCCTGAGAAGATTTAGTTGATGTTTCTGATCCATTATTGTAAAACTGGCACGGCCTAGAGAAAAATCGATATGCCAATTTCTCTCTCTAAATTCATCTATACCCAGGATACAGTCCTCAACCAATTTTTTTATTACAAGGAACGTGCAATTTATAGCTACATTTCCTATATCTAACTGGAGTTGAGTCTGCACTTTAACCTGAGAAGACTTATGACCAGTAGGACCTACAATTCTACAACATTGAACAGGAAAAATCGGTGGATTTGCTTTCTGAAGTATTCTTTGAAATAACTTCTCAGAAACGACATTTACTGCTGCTCCTGTATCTAAAGAAACTTGCACAGTAATGCCTTCAATCGCCACCTGAATTTTCGCAACAGGTACAGTGATATGTTCCTCTTGACAAGGCATCACATCGTGCTGAAGTTCTTCTATTAATAATCTGCCTTCATTGTACCGGAAAAATTTGACGCTCGAATTTTCGCCCCTGAAAACTTCCTCGACTGCACCGTCGAGGCTTCTGACAGTCGAGTTTAGTTTGACGATTGTCCATTATTAGTAGATGTCTGCTCCGTTACGTCGGTTATTATTGGTGGTTGATTTCTCCATTCATTTGCATTATCATTTGGTACCCAACCTGAAGTTTGTGGTTGATTGTGATATTCATGGGTTGGTTGCTGATATCGGCGTTTTTGCTGATAATTCCCATCTTGATAGTATCCTTTCCTCTTCTTATTATTCTTCCTCCATTTCCGTTTATATGTTTGTTCACATTGTTGGTCATGATTACACTGGTCGGGATTTTCGTTACCAAATTTCACGTTTTTCTGGAAATAATTCACCTGTGGGTTTGGTGAATTGTGTGCAAAAGGTTTGTTTCCATACTGTTTGTTGTTACTATTGTATTTGTTAGGTTGGTAACTTGGTTGGTTATAGCGCACACGAGATTCTTCGAACAGAATGTCTATTGAATCCAATGTGGCTAGAAAATCTTCCACATGTTGTTCAGGCACATGTAGAAGTTTTTCCTTAACTTCAAGTGGAAGTTTGCCCTTTAATATTCGAATGATATCCTGCGTCGGGATTGGTTCATTCCAGTATTTAGTTTTATTTATATACTTCTCGAAATACTTTCTTAAAGATCCATTTTTGAAAGGAAAAGGTTGTGGGTCAAAAACTTCCTTACGTAGTCTTTCTTGTACACCTTTATTCCAGTATTTGTGCAAGAAAGCGCGTTCAAATTGGTCATAATCTTGACACCAATCGGATGCTTCTGACGCCCACATCGATCCATCTCCATGTATGAATCCTGCAACGTACATAATTTTTTGTTGCTCAGTCCACATTCGCGGCAATATCCGTTTAAATTGCTTGATAAATACCACGGGATTGATCGACTTCCTTTCGGGAATAAATATCTGGAATTGACGATATTTAAGCATTTTTTCTTCATTCATGGTCACAGGTGTATTCTGGTGGCTACTTCGCGGTGAATGATAATCTCGACAATTTGTTTCTGGTTGATTACGTAAATATGCACCAGTACATGGACATTGTTGCATGGATTCGGTTTCACTGGTTTCATCAGGAATAATGTCTGCTTTTGATAAACTGCAAGTAGTATATGCCCCTCTAGTATTAACTAGACCCCGCTGGCATGCTTTTAATGTATTTTCTATCTTTGCTGATAGCGATTACACTCTTCGGCTGTTGAAGAAATCTGCTCCAGATGCTGCAGATACCGTGTTGAGCTGAAAGTGGTAACCAAAGTACGGAGAAATATTCTTCGGGGCTCTGTTGCATAGCAATCAGATTGCTTTCAGTTCTGAGAAATGTCCAGTTACTATTGTGGATTTGAATGATCCATGAAGTGACTTCTTTTCCGAAGAAAACATCGAACTATTTCACTAGAACTGAACGCTCCCGTCGGAACTGTTCTCAGCTGGTGTTTATTAGTAAATCACAATAGCAGTATATCGCTGGGTGTATAATAAGACGTACCTTCTTGAAATGAACAATATTTTATTGTTCTATTACCTGATTTCCTTCCATATGCACTTATATTTTACAATGTGAATCAAAAACTCGCAATGGCGTCGATTTTTTACATCACAAGAATGGCTCTCCTCTACTAAAAATTACTCTTAACTAGAACAAACAAAAACTATATCCTAAGAATAATTATGTGAGCGCTGTCCGCCACAGAGTAATAAACAATATCTTTGTCTCTCTCTCGCACTGTCACAGCAAGTTACGCTGCATGATACATCATAATGGGCGCACACAAATTAGACACCCTAAACAAAATTGGTCAGCAAAATGTTCTCAAAAAATAGACATACATCACTCATACACTGATTAGTCAAGTACTGCCCTGACAAAACCATAAACAATAATTAATAATGCAACATTGATATATTTTATGTTTTTCTTCACAGCATGGCGAACTAGTAATTCTATGTAAATTATATGAAATTAATTCTTGTGTTATTCATTCAAAATTTTTTATTCATTTCATAGTCCACTTACTGCATCTAAAAATTATTTATTGCATGTTATTCGCTTAGTGCTCACCAAAACGTCATTATCCACTATTTGGATGATTATTTAAAATTTACCCTAAAATAAATTGCTATTTTGTGTACAATATGTCATTTTTTTTATAATTCTTCCAACATGCTAGTGCTCTATTTGTGATAAAAATGCCATTACTTCAGTAGTCCAAAACTTTCAGGTCTCCCTGTAGCATAAACTAGCCCTAGTTGTTACAGTAGTACATGTTTAATTTGTCAAGCAATTATTATAACACCAAGTACTGCTTAAATTTTTCAATTGCACATGTTTGTATGAAGTTTTATAATATCAATATCTGTAATCTATTACATGTATAAATCAGAGTCTAAATGTGTGTTTCATTTGTGAAGTAATTATTATAACATCATATAGAGCTTAAATTTTTCAATCATACACGTTTGTACAAAGTCTGAAAATGCGAATAATGTATATGTGTATTTAATTTGCTAAACAATTCTTATAACACCACATATAGCTTAAATTTTTAAATATGTTTGTACAAAGTGTGAAAATGCTAATATCTGTTATATTTATATGAAGAAGAATGTATATATGTGTGTCTAAAATCTCCTCCCAAACCTTTGGATCGATTTCGACGAAATTTGACACAGATACAGCAGGCTTCATGAGCATCAGTGCTGTGTGACGTAACATCCTAGTTCCAATAGGAGAGGAGATATGGGCAAAAACATGTTCATTCCAGCTCCTGGCATATGGATTGCCCCACGTGACATGCATGTTGTGTTGGAACAGAATTGGCTTGCAAAATCAACTGGTTTTACATAGCAATCCACCTGTCAGGGGCAAGGAATAGCTTTCTGTACCCTAATTTGCAGGCTGCCATACATACCAACCATGTTTGTTGAAGTAGTATCAATTTGCTTTACCAATCTGCCTTAGGTTGGCCTGTATATAAGGGGCAAAAAATGATTTCCAAGTCCCTGATGTGTAGCCTGGCCTGCATGACAAGTGTGTTGTGGGAGTAGTCTGCGTTACTGAAGTGTATTGCAGAAGAATTATGTGCTGATATGCATGGCTACAGACAGGCTGAGGTGGGTAGAGGAGCGAATGGACAGGGTCATGGAAATGTCCAGAGAGAGGGGAGAAGGGAGAGATACATAAGGCATATGTAAGGTGTAGAGGAGTAGTGGGCAGGTGGAACAAAAAGAGGGGAACATGGAGATGGAAAGAGAGAGGGGTAAGAGGATATGGTCAAAGGGATGGGAGATGAGGGAGGAAGATATGACCAGAAAGAGTAGTGGAGTATGTGGATAATAATAGAGGTGGAGAAGATGAGGATGCAGAGAGAGTGGGGAGGAGGAGCTAGACAGATAGAGGTGGAAGGACGAGGTGGATAGATAGGGAGAGGAAGAGCTGGACACCCAGGGAGAGAGGAGGAGTATGTTCAATATACATGTCGAATACGTGTGTGGACAAAGCCGCAAGGGAAAGATAAATTAAGTTATATAAAGCAAATGCTTTGGAAGCTGTTTCTGAATATATGCAGAAATTATGGTTTTATTTGAACTATAGTTTCCAGCGCAAAAATGCATACTTTGATCAGGTGACGAATGCTGCATTGATGTTATTGCACTACCGTGTGTATTGGTGTATATGATGTTTCCATTACACTTGAAGAAAGAGGTATTGTATGGAGAATGTATCTTGCTTGTATATTAGACATTGGTATATGACTGTGAAAACTGAGCAATTTAAGAAATTTTTGTTTTGCATAAGGCAGCAGCAGCAGCATTCGTAATGCAACTGATATACTCATACTGATGATAAATACATAACTTCAACAAGTCAGGTGAAGCGTGTCAAAACTCCAACACCGTGATGACATACATCAAATTAAATAAACAGTTTTCCTTCATTTGTTGGTCTGTATTAATTGCTTTTGCATTATTTTTGTAAGACTCAAAAGCATTCGCCAACTACAGAAATATTCTGTGATCAGACAGTAGATCCAATTACAAATCAGTGTTATTCAGTCTATACATTAAGGAAGCAGTGGAGGAAACCAAGAAAACTGGGAAAGGAAATTAAAGTTCAGGGAGAAGAAGTAAAACTTTGGCATAATTCTAATGTCAATGGCAAACTTCAGAGTCGGCAATGGATTTGGAAGATCTGTTGAAGTGCATGAATAGCATCTTCAAAAAGAGGTTATAAGACGAATATCAACAAAAGTAAAACAAAGATAGTAGAATGTAGTGTAATTAAATCAGGAGATGCTTAGGGAATTAGATTAGGAAAATAAGAGAGTAAAGGTGGTAGATGAATTTTGCTGTTTGGGTCGCAAAATAACTGACGATGGCTAAAGTAGAGGGGATATAAAATGCAGACTGAAAACAGCAAGAAAAGCTTTCCTGTAAAAGAGAAGTTCGTCAATATTAAATATATATTTTAGGTTAGTAAGTATTTTCTAAAGCTACTTGTCTGGATTGTAGCCTTATGAGGTAGAGTAATGTGGGCAATAAAGAGTTGAGACTATAAGAACAGGACTTTCAGGAATATGGGGCTGCAGAGGAATGCTGAAGCTTTGCTAGGCAAATCGGGTAATTAATGAAGAGATAATCATTCGATATGGAGAGTGGATGAATTTATGGTACAACTGTACTAAGAACAGGACCGATTGATCGGAGGTTCTGAAATATGAAGGAGTAGTCAATTTCTAATAGAGCGAAGTATGGAGGATAAAAATAGTAGGAGACCAATAATTGACTACACCAAGCAGGTTCAATGAATGTAGAGGCTTACACAGGTTACACTAGCATGGAGAGCTGCATACCAATTTTCGGACTGAAGGCCACAATAACAACACGATGCACTGCTGAAGCATCTCTGCATTAAGAACGTTTGTTGCAGAAAGTAATAGTTTTAATTGTCCACTACTTGCTACAGTAGATATTCTCTACCATAACACGAACAATGCGAAATGTGCCGAGTTCTGTCGTTCAAAAAGGACACGTTTCCTCTTATTTTCAGGGTCATAATATGTAGTAATTCCCGAAGAAGATTCAGAATAAAGTCGTAGACAGTCCGTGTAAGATGTGCTGGGAGAAGATAGGGAGCGACCGGATTTCACATATGGAAGTTCATCAGAAGATCGACTTGTATGCATAATATCAACTAATTATATTTAAAGAGAATTTAATTATTGGTTAAAAACTTAATTTTATCGATATTAAGTCGAGAGAAAACTGAATCAGAATTTTTATCAGTAACTCTAAAACTAAGGATTTTCGTACATGCGGTTGTATTGATTTTTCTATAACTTCTTGTGAATTAACAACTACCAAAATTTGAACGAATATTTCTGATACACCCTGTATTAATTAATTATAGAGTTAAAGCCTTGTTGGCTTTCATGAACGTGTAAGGATGTGGTAGAGAATGACATATCACCATCATGTTGCTTTCACTTTCATACTTTTGTTGTTATTCGTGTTCAGGGGCCACAATGTTGAAATGAAATTTTAGTTATCTGACGCACTATTTAAGTCAATGTTTCTATAGTATGCTGTGTCAAATAGCCCATAAATATTAAATCTTATATTTTAGGGGTTTTTAACATGGTATTCCAAATGAGTTATGATATTATGCACAGCAGCATCACAAGAACATCTTGATCGCGTATGACAGTTTTTATTAATCTTTTAGTGCTACATGGTAATTGTATCCCATAGGTCATTTTTACGTTTAAACTAAAATTGATATACCTAGTCACAGAAATACTGCATTGACTACCTCACTCAACTAACGTTACTGTACGAAATGACAGCTAGTATCTATTTTCTGTCAGATTCTTACAGGAAAAATTATGTTTAGTACTTCCTGTCAGCGCAGAAATATAAAGACAATGCCTTGGACAAACGTTAATCACAGTGAGGTTATTTTAATTTGCAATGGGAAATAAAGAAACGAGTTTTTCTCCTATTAAGATTATCTGATCAAGAACTTAGTCTACACTTAAGAAGATTAACTTCAGGTATATACATTACCTACTATCAAAGCTGTCAATGGCACGGAAACTTGTTCTGTACGGAGCCATAAAAGATCTTTCATCACTTGCCAGGGACATAAAAGGTATGACATATAGAAAAGCAAATTTTATCTCAGATTTCAAATAGTTTCGTTTCTTCTGGACAACTTCTATAGCCTAATGCTTAGTTATAAACTTGCATATAGAAAACAAATATGTTTGCTTTACTGTTTCCTTTAATCTTTAATCTGTCCTGACCTTTTTTTAATTTAATTTCTGGCTACTGGTTTCGTTGAAACTGGCTTCAGATCTGAAAATTGTGGTTTCATGGTAAGTCACTGAAGTTCTATCGAAGCTATGTCTAAAATTATTATGCTCTTAAATTTAGGTATGTTTATCTAGTGGCATGAGTAGCGTCGATTTAGATTTAAACCAGTGTACTCTTCAATAATTCGTAAATGGCAGGTAAGTAGCAATATAGTTAAAGAAATCGTACATTCGTAGTTCGTATGCTCCTTCCACATTTTTTCGACAGAAATCCTATGAGCGATGTATTAAACATGAAATTAACTGACTAGCTAATTAACGTACCAATTCGTATACCGAAATAAGTGATGATGTTGAAGAGTGTTAAGTACTCTTCACTTGTTTAAATGACCAGCAACATTCTAACACAGGAATTTTTTCTACTCGTTTTCACCGATGTCGTCCAAATTAATGGCATATGCTGGGCTTGGCCAGAAAAGAAAGTGAATTAAGTGGGAGCTCCAGACGGCCAACAGTTTAGAAAAAAGTAATAGTTTTGGCGCAGGTCGCAGTAGGCGTGAATCATTTACGTTAGCATAGTGTCCAGGAAGTGGTTGGAGCAGCACAAAGACTATTGAACCGTAATCCAAGGGTCGTAGAGTCGATTCCTTATGCGGAGGATTTTTTTTTTTCAATTTTTGGATGACAAATAAATTTACAAAACCCGTTTGTGCTTACAGCGTCCACAAGGACTCTAGAAACAACTTTGAATTAAGGGATTGAAATTAGAGCGTGTGTCCCATTAGTTTCACTTGGACTGTCGAGCAGCGTTACGCATGGTTTGCAGCAAACTGTGCAAGGAGAGACGACCTTTGCTGAACGTAAACCAAGTTTATTTCTCTACAAAAACTTTAAAACAGCCACTTAATGGTAAAAATGCATCATTTGTAATGTGTAAAAGACGCCGAGATAATTACTGATTCTGGTGTATGTGATAAGTATAACCCCGGGACATGCAAATCATTAACTGTAGAAT
This sequence comes from Schistocerca piceifrons, assembly GCF_021461385.2. NCBI lineage: Eukaryota > Metazoa > Arthropoda > Insecta > Orthoptera > Acrididae > Schistocerca > Schistocerca piceifrons. The sequence goes on from NC_060143.1 coordinate 306,319,759, forward strand.
AATAAAAGGATTTAGTTTTTTATATGATCTTGTCGTATATACCTTACAATTCTTTCCTGGAAATTTATTTGCAAAATCCTCATGGATTCTGTAAGTACCATCCTTTCTTGTAAATTTCTTTCTTGTCCAATATTTTTCTTTCCCTTTCTTTTCCATGCCTTTTATGAAAATATTAATACATACAATATAATGAGCATAATGTCGATTTGTTTGTAGGGATAGAAAAGTAGAAACTAAAAAGTAAGAGTTTCCGCATATAGATTCATTCCCAAGACACTCGGATTATCTTTTGGTACTCTTTCCCCTGCACCAGTTGCTGCCGGGAATCCACCCACACATAAATGGCTCATGTATCACTCGACACGTGACAAAAATGCTATTCGTTTCTAAACTTTCGGCCACCTGAGGCTCCCACTTCTGTTAAGTTCTACACATATCACAAATTTAGACAAAATTGATGATGATGTGTAGCTGCGGTGCCCTTGTAAGAAGTAACCAACCACAATTTTCAAAAATGTATATTTTCCGCTGACAGCTTGACACCGTATACTGTATGTGAAGGATGTGCTGCACTGTCCATGCTGTTTGGATAGCACGCTGAGCCCACCCACCAGCCGTTATTCGTAAACAGCTTGGGGCTGCGTATACTCCCGTGCTGCAAGTGTTATTATTCGAGCGCAAGCTGAGCCTTGGTGTTCGGTTAATACATTGTTATGTTAACACACAAGCTGGAACACCGTATTTGTACCATAACTGTATATGACGGAAAGGATGCTGATAAAGTATACAGGGCGAATCGTGTAAGATGTACCACTCATTTTATTTCGTGAACGATGCTCGAACTGTAATGAAGTTTTCGGCAGACGATACACAATCCAGTCACATTAATATGACCACGGTCTATGTTCAATGTTAGCGTGCAAGAACTACTCACAGACGGTAAGTGGCGGCATAGTAGTAGAGGGTATACAAATACCGTCGGGGTGATGCTGAAGAAAGTGCGGTCGTTGCAGTAATGCGGAAACGGAGAGATTTATCTGATGTGCAAAAGGACATGGTCATTGGATTTCTGGCCAAGGTGGAAGCAACGACTAAGTCTGTAAACTGTTGGTGTGCCGCAGTGGTTAAAGTACACCGTGCATGCCAAAATGGAGCCATCCTAAACCAGCGCCGAGGCAACTGTGGTGCACCACGAGCCATAGATGACAGGTGCTAAGGACTGCTGCAGAGGTGAGTACGGGCGAATAGATGTGCAACTGTTGAGCAACTGACCACCAAGATGAACCAAGAACCTACCAACATGGTCTCCTCAACGACTATTCAGCAACATTACTCCGTGTGGGCTTCCGCAGAAGACGCCTGGTTTATGCACCCATGCACCCATGCACCCATGCACCCATGCACCCATGCACCCATGCACCCATGCACCCATGCACCCATGCTGACTGCTGTCTGCTGTTCAACGGCGACGAAGGCTGTAATTTGCACTCCAATATCGCAACTGGACGTCCACTGAGTGGCAGCAGTTGGCGTTTTCCGATGAGTCACCTTTTATACTCCGTCAGACACATGGCCGTTAGCGTGTACGGCTCTGCAACATCATCAGAAGGGTTGAGGCCGGAGGAGGGAGCGTTAATGCTTGGGAAATCTTTTCGTGGCATATCCTGGGCGATCTCGTCATTTTGGAAGACACAATGTATCACCACAGGTACTCATCTATCGTTTACAGAACTCCCCTGGCCACCAAAACTCTCCAGATCTGTGGAGCCACCTCGATTGGGATGTTCGCGCCATGTATCTTCATCCAAGAAACCTAGTGAGAAACTTGGCTCCACATCCCTCTCGGTACCTCCCAGAACTTGACTGACTCTCTTCCTGCATGTCTCGCAGCGGCCCGCGCTTTCAAATGTCGTTTTTCAGGCTTTTGACAGGTGATCACCTTAATGTGAGTCGACAGTGTAGTACATATCAGACCACAAAATAACATGCTTAATACTGCAATTTGAATATCAACCGATGCAAACTGATCTAAGTATCATTTTTAAACTGAATGGTTTACTTAAGTTATTCTAAAGCTCTTGATTAGACGAGTGCAGTGACACAAAGCTTGTTAATGAAACTACCTGGCAGTTAAAACTGTATGCTACACCAGATCTCGAACCCGTAACCATTGCGTTCGTGGCCTAGTGGTGTATCAGCTGAACAATTCAAGCACTACTCGTGTCCCGCCCCCGCAGCTTTACGTCCGCCAGTACCTTCCTCTTACTTCTCAAACTTCACAGTACGCGAGCAGAACTTGCGGGAATAGCATGCCTGGAAGAAAGGCTATTGCGGTGAACTTGCTTAGCCACAGTATAGGACATATACGGGGTGATTTTGCTAAATGGGGACAAACTGTAGAGAGAATTGATTCCTGAGAGAGGAGCAAAAAACATCATCTCTACATACAATCGCCAGTGTCTCACGTAACTGACTGACTGACTGACTGATTCACTCACTCACTCTCCGGCCCATCATCGCCCAACCCAAACTGCTAAGCATAGAAACCTGAAATTTGGAGAAGGAGTGCGACTTTTACTATAGGCAACGTTTAAGACGGGATTTTTCGAGAGAGGGCATTAAAGTTTTTTTCAAAATGGCGCTTTTAAGGCAAGTTTGAAGCTATACCTACGAAAAGTGGAATTTGGGTTCTCGGTCAGAAATAAAGAAATGAGTGTTTCAGCAACTTTGGAAATTTAACATATGTGAGGGGAAATAGTGGGCGAAATTCTTTTAAATAAATCATTAGGAAAGAACTATTAAAGTGCTTTTAAAGCTACATCTACGAAAATTGGCGTTTGACTTCTCGGTTACCACTACAATGGTAAGTGTTTCAGTGTTTTTGGAAGTTCATGCTACCTCCACTAACCTAACTACCCCACACCTCCCCCCACTCCTATGATGTCAGCACCTGCAGCAGAGAGAGAGAGAGAGGGAGGGAGAGAGAGAGAGAGAGAGAGAGAGAGAGAGAGAGAGAGAGAGAGAGGGAGGGAGGGAGGGAGGGAGGGAGAGAGAGCGAGAGGGAGGGAGAGGGAGGGAGAGGGAGGGAGAGGGAGGGAGAGAGAGAGAGAGAGAGAGAGAGAGAGAGAGAGAGAGGGAGGGAGAGGGAGAGAGGGGTAATACCTGAAGAAACTGAGCAGTTCTTTGTAAACTAAATTCACCCCTAGAATACTGCAGAAACTATTAAGCTTTCCAGCTTCAAAGACTGCTGAGTGCTGAGAAAAATGCTTTCTGCACCCAACAAATGCCGACCACCTGAACAATAATAAATTACCTGTTTACTGACCACCCCTTCCTAAATGTATATCACGCCTCATTTTTTAGCAACTGAGCAAAGACACGTTTCCGCATCGACAGAGTATTGTGAAAATCCTGTACAGCGGTATATAATAGACTATCTTTTTCATCTGAGTGTTGTCTCACTGAGTAAAAACATCTGTTTTTGTCAGTTATGTCCCACAACAAGAAACGCACTGTTATTGCTCCAACTCGTGAATAATATGTGTGGCCTCTGCTGTCCTCTGTAGCAGCATATAGCTGCCACCCACTTCACCAGCACCACCAGGCAGCAGCCCTGACTTAATGCTCTAAGTTAATGTCTAAAGTGTATGCTGCATGGTAGGAATGCTCACATCTTTACTTAAACAGATACCTTGCAGAGGAAGAGATCCCTACACCCCAATTGCAAAGTTCATGATCATCAGACAGATCGAGAAGTCCACCACCACCATGTCCGTGGTACTCACAAGAAGAACAAAGTTAGGATAGGAACAAATGGGTTTTACACACACTCCTGGGAGATCCTCTTCCATTAAGTTTCAACCTGTGGACCTTCTGCAAACACTTACAGGATTGCCACAGCTGCACACCACTGTAGGCAGCAAGTAGGTCTAGGCACACTGCTGCAGCAACCACCTCACCAGTGTTGTAGCGCGCTCCTTGTCACTGAGAGATGGAATTCACTACTGTATTATGTTTGTAAAAAGAAAAAAAAACACCAAAAATTTTTGAGCAGAATGGATGACAGCAACACTACCAATATCACAGAAATGTATACACCCCCATCCCACTACACCAAAAGCTAAAGTCCAGCTGTACTCTCAAACACCAGGAGGGTAAGAATCTTTTGGACACACCCCAAGTTATTCCCCTGGTCACGTTAACTGCACAGCACTACCCATAGCGTCAGCCAAAAGTCACAGCTCCAAGGCCATACATCACGTCGGGTGGGTGCTGTGAGTCTCAGTGCCAGTGCTTGCTGCACTGTAGGACACATGTTTCAAAAGATATTGGAATTCGCCGGCACAGTCCTACAGACGAGAAAACTGCGAAAGGAAACAAAATCATGTGACTAATAACCACCACACACCATCCTACTTGGGAGAGAAAAGAAAAACCTCCATGGTGATAATAATAATGTGTACACTGTTCGAGTGGTTGTTGGCATTATCTGCTGCTGAATGGGGTGCCTGAGAACGTTTTATGAATGTAAACCAAGTTTGTGTTACAATAGACACACTGAAAAAATCATGAACATGCAATAATTCGACGTGCAACAACCTTACACCACCCCACATAACGAAGCTGCTGCAGGAGTAGGGCGACGTGGTTGTGGTGTGGGGCTGGTGACATCATAGGACAGGGGGGAGGGAGGATGGGGGAGTTATGTTAGTGGAGGTTGCCCAATTGATGTTTTCCCACCAACATTTCCCCCCATTTTCAGGGAATGGAGGGGATGGATGCCATCATGCTGGAGTAGAGAAAACCCAGACGCTATTTTGAATAAATTACTCATCCTGGAAATGGCTTTGTTCCACTACTGCTGTAATTCATTTGGAACCAATTTCTGGCCATATGCCCACGTGACCTTCTTTACTTCTTATCCCCTCAAGGATAATTACCTGCAGTTCGTCTCTAGTTACCAAAACCTTCCTGTTATATTGATTTCACATTTACCAATGCTGAAAAGAGTTTCTGGTATGACTTTTCGCTCTGTAGCGGAGTGCACACTGATTTGAAACATACGGGCAGATTAAAATTGTGTCGAACAGGGATTCCATCCCAGAACCATCGTCCTTCACGGCCGATCGCTCTAAACAGAATGCATGACCCATCACTGAAGCTCTGCCTCCTTCAGTAACTATAGTCCAGACTTTGCTGAAGTAGTCTTCACAAGTTGAGGGACTAGCACCCCTGGGAGAAAGTGTCCAGGTTCGAATCCAAATCTGGCAAACACTTTAAATCTGACACGAAGTTTCATATTAGTGCACACTCCACTGGGAAGTGAAAGATTCAATCTGGCAACTTTTGTTATTACTGGTAACCGAGAAATTAATGTACTAGGTGGTTATAATTAAATTGATGGTGTTCTGAATGCTGCAGTGCTGGCTGTGTGTGTTCACTAATCATTGCACTCTCAGAATATGCTGAAAAAATAATAGTTTCACTTTCCGCCACCAGGTGAAAATATGGCGCTGTAAGCAGTCAGAATGTGCTGTGATTGCAGGAAAAAGACAGGAACGATCAAACACATGATAACGGCGGTTCTACCACGTTTATTATGGTATGATCACAAGTTACAACATGTGTTCAAAATTTTTCCCCCGCCTCAGCAAGCTGCTGCATCCCTAACACAGCACGATCGACAGTTGCTCGCAGCATATCAGTGTAATCAGACTGATATGTAGTCGTATGCTAGCCTTCAGATGATGAAGAGTTTGGATGCGTCACTGATAGGGACGATCTTTCAGAAACCCCAAAAACCAGAAGTCACATGGACTTAGTTCAGGGTATGTGGAAGCCAACATATTTTGTAATTGCCTACAGATAATGCGATCGTTACCGAAGGTTTCTCAAATCAAATCAAATCTTTCACCTGACAATCGCCATGTGGTGTCTTCCCATCTTGTATGAAAATTGAGGTGTGAACCCAATTGTGTTCTTGCAAATCTGGAACCAGTGTTGCACAATGAGATACTTGTAACGTGCAGACGTCACTGAACATGTAACGGGCATATAAATTATCATCTCCTCGAAGAAAGGCGGACCGAGAATGAAGGACCTAGTGAAACCACACCACACAGTCACATAAGCTTCATGCACAACATGCGACAGAGTATAGCCCCATATTCCACAATTCTGTTCATTCACGGCACAGTCCAGAGTAAAATGTGCCTCATCCATCCAAAACATATTCCCTGGCCAAATGTCATTCATTTTTTGTGCATTCCAAAAAACGAAGGGTAAAGCCATGGTATTGCAGCTTATGCTGAAGCTTCATTTGGTGCACATTCTTAATCTTGTAGGGATACCAGTACAAAATACGCCTAAAAATATTTTGATTTGTTGACCAGGGCAGATACAATTCACGTGGCACAATTCGAGCGCAGGCTCCAGAATTTGAGGCATATGCTGCAGGAAAGGCTGCAGCCACAGCAACTTCGTAAATAAGCCACAAGAATGAGCCGCCTCCCTTTCCCTGCTACACCACCTAACTCATTCGTTTGTAAAGATAGATCATACTCTTTAGCCCATTTATTGACATGTGGCCGCTTCACAGCTGTTTCTGTCGGCAATATCCCCACAATGCAGTGCTGCTATTGCTGCCATTCTGATTAAACAACTTTTCGAGCAGTCCCCTGTGTTTCTTCTGAGTAACTATTCCGTTTTGTACGAAAAGCTTTAAATTTCTTAACCAGTTACATCAACAGTCTCTTCACAAAAGCAGTTAATATATATCACCAAGTGACGAACAGCATACTTTCACATTCTGATTGATTACAGCACCATACTTTCACCTGGTGGTAGAAAGTGGAGCTATTATATTTTTCAGCATGTTCCCCGAGCGCACTGACTAATGAACATACCTGCGATGTTCTAGCGCCCTGCACTGCACTGCAGGACTCCGAAAACCTTCAGTTTAATTATAACCACCCGATATATACACATAACCAGTGACTGGCGGAATCATGTGTCGCACAAGGAGGTCCTTATAAGGTCCAGATGTCACTGTACGCCTAACAGGTCTGTAAGATGTCGTCTCCTCGAAGAAAAACGGACCGAGAATACAGGACCTTGTGAAACCACACCACACACTCATATAGCCTGAGCGCACAACATGTGGCGGAGTAGAATCCCACATGCGACAGTTGTATCTGTTCATGGCACCATACAGAGTACAATGTGCCTCGTCTGTCAAAAAAATATTCCGCTGTCACGTGAAGCTACCCTGAAGATATTCCCACTTACACTCATAAACCATAGTGTTTGTGGGTGAAGTTAACAATACCTCCAAAACCACATACAGTCAATCACTGATCTTTGTGCCTGTATGAAGCCTTGATTCCCCCATAATGCTCTATATTGGTCGTGCAGGGGGAACAGCTGTTGTAACTGTGGAGACACGAATTTTTGGAGGGTTGGGCTTCACCTCATGGTGATCACCGGGACATCATCTTCCTCCCTCTCGTCAAAGTGTTTCTCAAAGGAAAAAATTTTAGACCTTTAATGCTCCCTAGCTTCTAAGAATATTTTCTAATGGTAATGAATGTTTTTGGATATTCTAGAATATTACCGAAACTTTTAAGCTCAGCTTTGAAACGATACATATCACGATGATGTGCGCTCTGGCAAAATCATCTTAACCAGTGACTTGTGCTACGTAGTAAAGACTGAGAATCAACCTATCGCAAAAGTGTATCCGCTACTATACGTAAATAAACACTAGCTACGTGAGCGAACAGTGATAGGAACAAATTATTATAACCAAATTACCGACTACGGAATACGACGTCAGGGGAAGAAAAAAAAATATTAAAATCAACTGATACAACGAAAGCACGAAATCGTGAACTTCCCAACAGAATCCGTAAATTAGGTAAGTTTTCCCGGAATACGGCCGGAAAAAACCTTCCAAACAACAACACAGAACCGGTATTAAACACCGTATAAAAGGAAGAGAGAGCCACAGAAAGGGGGGGGGGGAGGAGTAGATAAACAGATAGAGGGGAGGAGGAGATAAACAGATGGAGAGAAGGAGATGGACAGAGAGAGCGGAGAGTAGGAGGTAGACATTGAGAGGGGGGGGGGCTAGGAGAGGGAGAGGGGGAGAAGGAGATGTGCAGATAGGAGATGGACTAATTGAGGAGTGGAATAAGTAGATACCTGTGCAACGCCATGAACTGAGGCTAGCTTCCCGTATGATTAGCGTACACAATGCTTATCAGTAATGTCCTAGGGCAAACGCACCAGTACTGCAGAGTGAATTTCAAAGTTTCGTGATCGTCACAGAGTCAACTACACCAATGAGGTAAAACATTATGACCACTGTCCGCCACAAGATAGAATGCCGACTGATGACACTCTAGGCGCGTCACACATTAAGGAAAGTGTACAGCGTGAAGCAGAACTCCGTCTACTCCCCTCAGAGGTTGTTCAGGGATACTTTCTGAGCATTTTGGTATGAATTAGCTAAGATATCTGGCGGCTCATTACAGAGGTATTGCATTTCGTTTGGTTCCTTGTTCAAATTAGCGTTGCGTCCATATTGCACTGAAAACAATGTACAATAGTGCAAATGTCGAGATTATGCTCTGCGTGTCTTACTTCCATTCACTCACAGTAACAGCTGCTGACAAACAGCAATTCCCTTTTCAGAGTCCACACAGGATATGGTCGCCGATGTGTTGTAACCATTTTTCTACCAAAGCGCTGGGCGAGTTCATATCGCTTGTTCGGAAGGGGAGGCCGACAGTTCATGCACCTTTTCCGCCGGTAGGCAATGTCAGAATCGAAGTGCACGCCCTGAAATCTTTCTCAAACTATTTTAGAGAAACTATTCGGTAAAAGAATTTAATTTTAGCCTTATAGCTTTATATGTCAGCTTCAAGATATGTTCCTATCATGTCGTTAATGGTCATAATTATTGTGATATTTGCATGTAAGTAATGAAACACCGCGAAATTCGAAAAAGTTTGCAATGAAAAATAGGGATCGCTATGATTTTGCATTTGGTGCAGGTTACATAATATGTTGCGGTGTAAGAAATCTAGCAAACATACTGAATTTTTCTTTAGTCTTGGGTGGAGGTCTCTGTCACCAATTTCGAGGAAATTTATCTGGTGTAGCACAATCATTAGCGATCGCGCACGTCAGAAATAAAACCAGAGTGAAATATCCACAACATTCCTCATATTTCATAAATGGTTTGAGATATCGAAATGAGATTTTGGCAAATGATAGTACACAAAGAGAAGAGTATTTTTTCTTATAGTTGTTATGAAAAGCTTCATTATCTATCTTGTTATTCCACTAACTACAGACTTTTTCGACGAAAGACTGTAATTTTTAAAGGCCATCGATCGTTGGTGAAACGAGATATGCTACATTTTGGAGCAACGTAAGTGAAGAAATTTTTGTACCAAGAATGTGCATTTTCATAAGCTGTTGACCTAGCTTTTCTTCAGTTCCTCACTTAAACTTAATAAACAACTGTTTCAGAATTCTCTCGATATTTCGTCTGCGCATGTTAGTGACGCGACATTGTGTAAACTCCACTGTGAATCGGCAAAATAAAAAAAACTTTTAACGGGTTTTACTCAAAATTCGTCACTTATAACACTTCTCTGAAAGTTACAAATGATTAACAAGCGAGGCGAAAATAAATCGCTGCTTTTGTTGCATTTTGAGCGGAATTCTTTTTAGATGCTAGCCAAAGGAGAGGTGACAAACCGTTTTGAATGATCACCATGCAAGTCTGGGCGTGGAGTGCTCCACTTAATATGTACAAAAAATGTGAGCATAGGCTTAAGATTAGAATGGCACTTCTCTTCCAGCGCTTGGTGTTTCCCCTGCAGCGCTTACCCGCAAACCCAATCACTACCGCTCTCCACACATGTGCACTTCCGATTATGCATCTAACGGCCAAGTCGTTCTGCGTGTGCTCTACATCGTTGCATTTAAGTTTGCGATCAGTACTGCTCGGTTCTGTTCAGGTTTTTGTTTTCCGGAAATTTTAGTTACGCATTAACTGCGATTCACGGCAATACTACGGATAGAAGAGTTTGCCAATGTGCATCTTGTGTATGGGTTCACTGGCTGAGATGGAAGAGCGGCACAATGATGCTGCGCTGAGCTGTTTCTACACCAGTGACAACCACATCGCAGTACTTTTGTATCTGTACATACCGTCCTAGGAGAAACTGGATCCTGCAACATTAGAATGGAAACTACGGGCTGTATGAATATGATAGAACAACTGATATAGAAGAGAGTACGCACATATGATTGGTGACAAACCTGTTTTTAGTAGTCAGCGCGCTGCACGAACTCTGAGCACAAGCCAGTCAACTTCAAATGGCTCTGAGCACCATGGGACTTAACATCTGAGGTCATCAGTCCCGTAGCGCTTAGAACTACTTAAACCTAACTAATCTAAGAACATCACACACATCCATGCCAGGCAGGATTCGAATCTGCGACCGTAGCAGTCGCACGGTTCCGGACTGAAGCACCTAGAACCACTCGGCCAACACTTTCATTCATTGCCGGCCGCTGTGGCCGAGCGGTTCTAGGCGTTTCTGTCCGGAACTGCGCTGCTGCTATTGTCGAGAATCTGACAAATAGAAATTGCACATGTGTCGACCACAGAAGGTGTAATCATTACAGCCAGCGGACGAAGATACACACGTACTGACATGTCGATCCCAACAACAGAAATTTGCCGGGAATGTATAGGCTGGTACTGTCAAGGACTTTGTGATTAGACACTACCTACTTCGCGATACAACGGACGGAGTTATGTAAAAACGTTTCAGCAGCTTGTCCTCCCACAGTTCCTAGAAGATGTGCCTTTGATAATTCGTACACTTGCATGGATTCAGCACGACGGGGTACTGGCACACTTTGTATTCGATGTTAGGAACCACACTGGAGTACAGTTTGGAAGACAGTGGATTAGTCACGGTGGTTCTGTTCCACCATCTCAGTCACCAGACACGACTTCGACGGACTTCTTCTCAGGTGTGAAGAGCGTATTTTATGTGGCTCTAGTCGATACTCGCTCAGATCTGGTAGCTAAGATTTTCGCAGCCACGGAAGCAGTACGCCAACCTCCTGAAATTCCTGAGTGTGTAAGAGAGTCCATGGTACGTCACTGTACATTCTGCCATTGTCTTAGCGGTCGAAATTTTGAACAATACCTATAAGGAAACAGTTCGCCGTTTGTTATTACATGCTACAGGCTTCTTCACTGTGAAACGTTACGTTCGAGCTTGTTAACCGAAAACTGTTTGTGCCAAAACCTCGCTCTAGCAATGTAAAGGCAAGTACTTTTAAATTCAGATTACAATGTCACCCAGGTATTCTGATCCAGAATAGCTTTAGCTACCTTACTTTTGAACATGAACATTATATATGTAAATTGCTTCCTGTGTGTGAGTTTTGCTGCGTACCTGCTGTTCATTTACTATCATTACGTTAACACACTTCTCTTCAAAACTTAAGGACGAGATCAAGTACATAAAGCACCATAACATATTAACCACTCGGTGCAAATGAATGAAATGGCTCAAATGGCTCTAAGCACTACGGGACTTAACATCTGAGGTCATCAATCCCCTAGAACTTAGAACTACTTAAACCTAACTAACCTAAGGACATCACTCACATCCATGCGCGAGGCAGGATTCGAACCTGCAACCGTAGCAGCAGCGCAGTTCCGGAATGATGCGCCTAGAACCGCTCGGCCACAACGGTCGGCAATGAATGAAAGTGCTGGAACCCTTTCCCAGAGGTCTCCCAAGTGTGCACAGGAAGTTGGGCGTCAATAGCGTGAGGTCAGCGTGACTATGGTGCTATATGGGGCTGGCCCCACAACGTGAGGGGATTGAGTGAATGGGGAAAAAAAGGGCGTGCAATCAGCGAGGAGTTACGGTGTACTGTAGCGTTTCCTTCATCAAATCATAGGCCGGAGACATCATTTGGATGACTTCACACAGGGAAGAAGAATCGGAAAACTGCAAGGAGGAAAAAGTCGGGCGAGGGTGGTACAGGAGTTCGGTACTGCCCAGAGCAGTATTTCACGTGCATGGGGAGCGTTCGAACCACCGACACTGTTGCCCAGAGGCGACGAGGTGGTCGACCACGGTCAAGTACAGCAACAGATGGCCGCTGCACTGTGCAACAGACAAAAAGGGACCGAAGTCAAACAGCGGGTGCCATCGCAACCACATTTAACAGCAGTGCAAGGCGCGTAATCTCACGCTCCACAGTCGCATAGTAACTGCGTGGGAGAGTTCTCTTTGTCTGACGACCATTACGTTGTATTTCACTGACACCCGCATATCGGGCATGAAGCAGATTCAGCCTGAACAGTGATTCTGGACACACGCTCATACGGCTAGAGGTGGGAACACTTAATGGACCAAGGCACACGGTCGAATATGATCGTTTCGGTGGTCGAGGTGTTAAGATGTGTGCGAGAGGAGGCAAGAGGGTAGTGTTGCAAATCTTTTAGCACAGTGCCCTTTTCACTGCTGCATTCGGCCCTTACTTCATTCTTATGGATGACTGTTTGCTATCTCATTGAAAATAGCAGGTGGAGGAGTTCTTGGAACGAGAGAATTTTCGGCGAATGGATCGGCCTACCCGTCCTCCCGACATAAATTTCATCGAACACATGTGGTATGACCTGGGGAGACGTGTTGCAGCACCTCTACATGCACCAACGACCATACAGTAGTTGTCAACCGCGTGGTTGGAGGAATGGAACGCCGTACTACAAGAACTCCTTACCAGAGGCCTGCGTGTAGGCACGTTGTAGTAGATACACTGCCGTCCATGGTCATCACACATTCTATTATGAGTCATGTCCCATCTTTTGTAATGACCAAGAGACAAACTTGAATCTTGTTAATTATTACTTTCGAATAAAACTATCATTTCTATCCGTCTCATTGCGTATTTCTTTCGGTTACCACCTGTACTGTACTGTACTGTACTGTAAAACCTCTTTCTATAAATGCTCCAAGTTTCATTGCGATATGTTACTTGGCAATGACACATCATGCGTTAGTTATTTCGTCCTTAAGTTTTGCACACCGGTGTGTTGACTTGATTACAATAGTATTTTTCGAAGACTTTTTTTTCCATCTACAAACATTGAATCCTATTTAAAGTGCGTTATTAAAAGTCATACAGCTTTTTAACGTACACTACTACCCGCCATCTGACTAACATAACTGCATCCCTGTATCAGATAATTTGTAGAAAGGACGGTTGATGAGGGACGGTTTTAATTTTCTTCTGAAATTGTAGGGATTCTCAGTTCCTTGCTTTATGTTAGACGGGAACTTTCTGAATATCTTACCACCAGACAACGTAACTCCGCTCTGTACCCTGGACTTGGAGGCAAGTCTACATGAAAATTATTTTTGTATTTTGTATTGTAACTGTGTATATCGCAATTCAGCTGAAACTGATTTTCGTTCTCGACACTAAGAAAAGAAGCATTAAAGACCGGCGGATATGTTGAAAAGTGAAAATAAGAATTCGAAGGTCCCTAAAAAGGCTTGTAGAAGTTGTACGGTTATGTGCTTTACATAATCTGCTTGCTGACCGTTTCTGCTGTACAAACATATATTTTCCTACATGTGCACTGCCCCACAGGATAATTCCAACAGGGAATGAAAACAGGCAAAATAGCTCTTGCCTTTAGGTCAACACAACGGAAAATGCTTCTAAGAGCATAAAACGCTGAACTGACCTTCTTGATTAGTTCACTCACGTTTCGACTGCGTTTTAGCTTGTGTTGTTAAAGACAGATACACGTCCTCACAGAAATGGGCTGAAAATGACTTGGCAGAGCACGCTTTCGATCACACTTTAGAGCTGCACAGCTAAAACTGGAAGCCCACTCACCTCTTCGGATATTCGTGTCTAAAACTTCGCGAGTAATTGAGCTACACTCGCTCTGAAAGTTACCGGCGCCGTTACTCCTTGTTAAGGGACGTCCTTCATCGTCGAGGAATTCTGAATTAATGAGAGTTACCTTTTCGGAAACTTAATTCCTCCTACCCATCGAAAAAAAGTACCCAAGATTCCTTTTTTAGTTTTAGAAGGACTGGTCTTGGAACGAATAAAAACAAGCATTAATTACAAGCCTTATTTCACAGACTTATCTGTCAGAGTAATGTGTATCGTATCTTGCAGCCACATTTTGAAAAGACCTTCCATAAAGTTAAGTAATTATCAGTTCAATTCTTGGTTTCAGCTTCACATTGCATTAACAGTCTTAGTACAAAATCTGGCTCAATGTACTTTTCGTCCAATTATCTTAGAACCATCTCGCACATGCGTCTCAAAGACAGGTTTCAAGCCACCTCACAAACTGATGTCACAGGACTATTTCTCGCCGTGATCACGGTACCTTACAAATTCCTAGGATAAATCGATTATCAGATGATGGTACAGACAACTGTCATTTGAATCATTACTCCACTGCTTATCAACGTAACTAACGTGACAAACTTTTAGGAAAGCTGTTAAATAATTGTTTTGGATGTAAACTTCCTTGTGAAATACAATCTAATATTTTACGTAATGAAAGTAATTCTGATCTAACACAACAGATACTTTGATCCGCTTCATAAAGTCGCTTGAAATTATTCATCTACTTTCGTATTGATCTTTTTACTTGAAGGTCACGAAGAGGTTATAACAGTTTGCAAAGTAAGGCTCCACAATTTCGGTTCGTTAAACGGTACTGAATTTTTTCTTGGTCAGTCTCCCTTCTTTCCTTTATCGGATTCTGGAAGGAGAATAAATAAAGAAGTTATTCACAATTATAACACACATCGCTACACTCACACATTATGCTTACATGGAGCTCCCAAAACTGTATTTCATAATCTGATTTCACAGTACTGTTCCTGAATCGTCATGTAAACACTCCAAAATAGATTCTCGAACTCCGTTTCTAACTGTCGGTTTTCCACTTGCACAATTTTCGCTCCCATGTAAAAGCACAACTGTTTTTGAATCGTGCTTGGGTTGCAGGTTAGGCCTTTTTTTCAGAAGATTCGACCAATATGGACGGAGTGACTTACTGTATACGGAAGGCTGAAGGAAACCTCAGAAATATTAGACTGAACATGAAAGTGTCTATCTGTGATATTTAAGTGAAGAGAAATAGCGACTATGCTGACTAATTCACAAAATGGAACAGATGTTTTCCAGATGCCATTAACTGGGTTAGCGAATACGCTTCAGAAGTTAACATGTAAACAGAACGGCGAAAACCAGTTTCCAAAATTCGGTTCTCGTCTTTTGGAAGATGTGTCGCATGTAAACGTAGTAACATCTGTGGAAATTGTGACGTCTGAAGGTTGGAACGACACTAGCGCCCCTAGCAGCGAGAAGATAGCCGTAAGATTAGCCTTTGTTATTAATGAATTTTCTACTTATTTAACGAAATAATATTTTCGCGTTCTAAGAATAAGTAAACATCGAGAGACATGAATGATCGTAAAATAAATGTAAAACAGCCGAATCTCTCTGATAGAATGTCATAAGCTACAGCTTATTTATGAAGAAGTACTGCCGGCCGTTATGGCCGAGCGGTTCTAGGCGCTTCAGTCCAGAACCGCGAGACCGCTACGGTCGCAGGTTCGAATACTGCCTCGGCCATGGATGTGTGTGATGTCCTTAGGTTAGTTAGGTTTAAGTAGTTCTAAGTCAAGGGGACTGATGACCTCATGTGTTAAGTCCCATAGTGCTCAGATCCATTTGAACGATTTTTGAAGAAGTGCTTTGAAACATGTGTATAATTGCAGCTTATACCGTTGAAATCATCAACCTCAAATCCGCCATTTTTGTCTCCCTTGATCTCGATAAAGCGTATTACCCTGTATGGCATACAAGCGTCTTCTTTAAGCTCCAGACCTACACACTTCCCATAGATTATGTCCATCTTATGTTACCATCAGCAGCAACTCCCGTATCTTCCGTCCCTCTGCAGGTGAGCCCCGAAGTTCCGTCCTCTCTCCTCTCCTACGTATCCTCTACACTGCCAATATGCCAAAGACCCCTCCTCCTGCTCATCTCCTCAAGCTTGCCGATGACAACGTGTTCCTCACCCTCTATCCTACCCTCCTGAAAGTCGAACGATCGCTACAGCTCAATCTCATTCAGTTCACCTCCTGGTACAACCAGTGGCTCCTTAAATTCAACCACACCAAAACCCAGGAAATAAGTGTAAGCTGAACCACTCACAGTTGCCGTCTGCACGACTTTTACCTTACCACCCACAAGCATGTTATCCAGTTAACACATTAAAATACCTCGGACTAATCCTTGATCGCCAACTAATACGAAAGACCCGCCTAATAACCAGTCAACAGAACGCCCACAACAGACTAAAATTACTAAATGTACTAAGTGGCCGAACATGGAGAATGTACCCTCCCACAAACTTCCACATATATAAATCCCTGACCCAACCCATCATCTGCTATGAAAATGTGGCATAGACTTCCACTCCTCCCTTCTTTTATCACGCCCTACAGACCCTTAAACGCCATGTGCTCTGCCTAGCCTTTCGAATCCGCTTACCCTCCCTCCCCCTCCCCCTTCAACTTATAAAATTCCTCTCCCTCCTATTCCATTACTCGTGAACTCGACGCTACCCACCCCATAGTTTCTCCTTGTTCACTACTCCTGGTACTCTGCTGCACCACTACCACCACATTCCTCCATCACTATACCTTCACATTCTCTACATCTTCTTCCAACGAAACTTTAATCACTTACCCTCATCTGACCATGAAATCCGCCCTGATACATACACATCCTACCAGATCTAAACAGAACCCACACTACCTGCCCCAGTCAGAGCTCCCTTTCTCTCCACCCACACCCTAACATGGTCTCTAACAACAAAACTTTTCACTCTCCGAATTCCTTCTCCAAACATCCACCCACTCAAACACACTTTTACAGACTGCCCTGCTGTTAAGTTCCATGATACCCCTCTTCCTGGCAATCTAGGCCCACCCATCAAATCACTCATGTATGTCTCTATCTTAATCAGTCAACACAACAGCTTTTTAATTTTTTTTAACTTATGTAACTGTCCCTCTAACTTATTTTTAGCGAAACATTCATTTGCCATTTAATCTGTGTCAATCTTTTGCTTAATCAACAAATCTGCTTTTATATTTTAATTATGCAACTGAATCTATATTTTTCTATTATGTCAATTATTCATTTTATCAACCCCCATGTCCAACTGAGGTGTAGGAAGACAAAATGTTTGCAACAATCCCGGAAAGAGTGGAGTCTTGTCTACATCCTACGGAATCTACGACCACTGAACCGAGCATTCCAGGGTCATGCAGTAGTGACGTACGACCCACTCGCCATAGCAGAAGTTTTCACTTCGACGCTCAGAACGATGTGGACCCCAGAGGGTGACTAGAAGGCGTCACTCATGACCAACTTAAGCACATCCTCCAGAAGCCACTTGTTTTCTTACACCCTCCTACAACAGCTGCATGCCGTTGGAGTACTTCTGAAAACTTTGGAAGATTGGTCAGATGGCGCCTATTCCGAACCCTGGGAAAGATCTAAGCCAGTCCTCTGATTTTGGACCAGTCAGTCTCTTGCCAAAAATGTCCAAACTTCTTGAACGGTTGCTACTAAACAGGATACGACCTGTAATCCTCGACCAAGATATGATAAGGCCGGATATGTTCGCCTTTCAGCCTCGGCTTTCGGTGGAATTACAACTTCTGCGGATCTCAGAATATGTCGCCTGTATATGAATGCGTCTAGTTACACCACCGCCATTTTTTTATATAGAGAAGTCTGGTGTGACAATCTGGTCATCAAATTGTATGACCTTCATGTCCTCCCTGGCTACTTTATAAGGTCGATCATCAACTTTCTTCGGGACAGGAAGATAACAGTTAAGATACAAGGACAACACTCCAATCTCAAACCCCTTTCGGGAGGCGTTCCACAGGCATCGGTTTTGTCACCAGTTCTCTTCGTCACCTATGTTAACGACGTCACAGTTCTACCGCGAGTGGTGCTTGTCCAATTTGCTGATGATACGGCTTTGTTCACAAGTAGCTGATAAGACAGTGCTGCTGTTCTAGCTGGAGGCCGGAAACACAAAGTGGAAGTGATTTTTCGGGCTCCACCAAAGACAGCAGCACTCCTCGGTTCCGTTAAAGATGATCTGGCGCTTCGTAAGCCTAGGATTTACAAGATTCCCTGTGAGTGTGGCCTCTCATACAGGGGACAGACGACACGTATAGTCCATGAGAGATAAACAGAGCAAAGCCGATAGTCCCGGCTCTTACAACCTAATAAATCGGCGGTAGCAGAGCACTGTATTGATGTACGATGACGTCGAAATTATAGTCTAGACTTCATCTTCCTGGGACTCAGTAGTGAAAGAAGTAACTGATGTTCGGCTGTAGACGAATTTAATTAATAGAGGTAGTGACTTCAGCTTGAACAAATCACCGAATCCGGCACTTTCTGTAATAAACTCACGAAGACGTTGCGCCCTGTGCATCTGTGGCCGCATGCGCAGTGGCGCAGTTCGCGGGTTTAAAAGAACGAAGCAAATGCTGGAGCGTCAATCACCTCGGCTCACTCTGAAAATGGCTCACGGCATACAGCCGAAATATCAGAAGAAGAATAAGTGAAATTTTTGCGGCTACACGTCCGAGACTTTTGTGGAATAGTCGGTAAACGTTATTTAAACAGTTATTTAGGCCTGTTTGTCGGCTGCATTTTTGGCACTCTTTTACAAAGGTGATATCAGCTAATACATGCGACTGACCACTTCCTAAATTACCATGAGTGTCTTACCAAATGTAATTACTATTAAAATAAAGTTACTGAAAATAGTAAACTATTCATTAAATAAGTACACAAATATGAGAAAATATGAGGAATTGAGGTATTCATACTGTATTCATTTGCTGTACATTTGTGGAGAACACACCGTTCCGTCAAACCTTTGCATTATAAAAAAGATATAAAAAACACCATAAGTCAATAAATATGTAGAATATATGAGTCTGGCGATATACTACCTGACATTCGGAAAAATATCATCCGCACAATGCCAAAGACTTCACGAACTGACAAGTGCGGGAATTATAGCACAATCAGCTTAAGAGCTCGCGCATCCAAGTTGATGCCAAGAATAATATACAGAAGATTGGAAAAGAAAATTGAGGGTAAGGTAGATGGTTATCAGTTTGGCTTTAGGAAAGGTAAAGGCACCAGAGAGGCAATTCTGATCCTGCAGTTGATAGTGGAAGCAAGGCTAAAGAAAAATCAAGACACTTTCGTAGGATTTGTCGATCTGAAGTAAGCGTTCGACAGCGTCAGATGGTGCAAGATGTGGTTCAGGAGAGGAATTAAAATTCAAGGTGAAAGGATATGAATGATACGATTCGCTGATGACATCGCTATCCTCAGTGAAAGTGATGAAGAATTACATGATCTACTGAATGGAATGAACAGTCTAATGAATACAGAATATGGATTGAAATTAAGTCGAAGACAGACGAAAGTAATGAGAAGTAGTAGAAATGGGAACAGAGAGAAATTTAACATCAGGATTGATAGTCACGAAGTGGATGAAGTTAGGAATTCTGTTACCCAGACAGCAAAATAACCAATGACGTACGGAGCAAGGAGGAGATCAAAAGCACTCTAGAATTGGCAAAAAGGGCATTCCTGGCCAAGAGAAGACTGTTAGTATCAAACTTAGATCTTAATTTGATAAAAAAATTCTGAGAATGTACATTTGGATCACAGCATTGTATGGCAGTGAAACATGGGCTGTGGTAAAGCCGGGAAGGAGAACAATCGAAACATTTGAGATTTGGTGCTACAGACGAATTTGAAAATCAGGTAGACTGATATGGTAAGGAATGAGAAGGTTCTGCGCAGAATCGTAGAGGAAAGGAAATAAATATGTGGAAAACACTAACAAGAAGAAGGGACAGGAGAATAGGACCTCTGTTAAGATAACAGAGAATAACTTCCATGGTACTAGAGGGAGTTGTAGAGACTAAAAACTGTAGAGGATGACAGAGACTGGGGTAAATCGAGCAAATAATTGAGGACGTAGGTTGCAAATGTTACTCTGAGATTAGGAGGCTGACACAGGAGAGAAATTCGTGGCGGGCCGCATCAAACAAGCCAGAAGATTGATGACTCAAAAAGAAAAAAAGCTCAATAAATGAAAGAGATACAGATGAGTGGTTTTCAAAGATGATAGCTATAGTCCAATGCGATCATCTGAGATATCATATGTTGAAATCGCATGAAACATTTAAAAGGTGTTAATTCAGAGGTTCACTGCTAAAATGTTTATTCGCTGTGAAATATTAACATCGAAATCTTTAAAAATTGAAATATTGTTGTGCTGTTGGATGCACGTCATTATTCTAAGATCACAGATGTATTCAGATGTATGTTAATACTTGACTGTAATTATTATAAATTCTTGACTATCTGTAAGAAGTCACCTTTTCGCTTATCTGACACACCGCTATTTTCGGTTCATTTCCTGCACAAAGGCCATTCGAGCGACACCGGTCTGAAATGCCAGTTTTGGGATTTGCCCATTTCCCGCGGGGCTGCTCTTTCTTGTACCTGCATTTGCCTATACCGGTCGTCTATGTTAACGTTCTCCGTACAACAATTTCATCTTCCCTCATACCACCTCCAGGTGGCCAAATCGCTCGTCTACATCCGCGTAACGTTAGAGGGGGCAGTGGTCATGATGACAGTCGAGGTACAATACTAATGGATGTAGCAGGTAGACGCTTTGACAGCTACAGGTGTAAACTCATTCAAGATGGCGCTGTATTTTTGCCTAGTGTGAAGGTGGCAACACTGACGCTGCGGGATAGTCCAGTGCATCCCACTTCATTTATTATTAATACTTGAAAGTCAAATACATACAGATTACAGATAGTTATTGTATGTTACTTATAAATTAAAACACACCTCAAACGAAGAATGAAGCTGTGTGCCTACAACCCTGCACAACCAATAACCAAAAGATAAATATATACTCGAGTCTTCAGCCTAACAACCCCACCCCAGACCCTTTGGACTCGAACTCCCATACGTAAAATAGCTTCAAACGTCAGTTTTTCACGTATCTCCATGTTTATGGCGACATATCTCCTGAACTACGTTTCGTACAATGATATATTTTACAAATAAATTCTGCGCCACAGGTGAATAACATCTGAAAAATGTGTTGCGCATAGAGTAAGTAGTAAAGAAGTAATAAATCAAAACGCCATCCCAGATGCTGAAATTTTGCTACATGAACACCAAAATTATAGTAAGCGATGAAAATTTTTCTTCTCATTATTATGTGGGTGATGTCAGTGTGAAAAGTTTCAGGAAGGTTTGTTATTATGTGTAAAGTTTCTTGAAAGTAGCTAAGTGTTCTTATTATTTGATACTGGATGAACATAGTCTGGAAAATTTACGTGCCATGAGTTACGCTGCCTCAATATAAACTGTGCAGTCGTATTAATGTCAAAAGTCTGAATAACCATTTTTGCAGCGCAAGACGTGCAGGAAGAGAGTCAATGAGGCTCTGGAGGGTACCGGCATGGATGTGGAGTCAAGCCGACTCCAGTACTGTGGCCAGCTGCGCTGGGTGTCTCGGATGACGATCGATGGTGCGAACAACCCGATCGATGTCGTCCCACTGATTCTCGATTGGGCTTAGATCCGAAGAGTTTAGTGGCCACGGGAGGAAGGTAAACTGACCCTGGTGCGCTTCAGACCGCGCACGTTGCATTGTCCTGTTGGCAGATGCCACTGTGCCAAGGAAAAACAAACTGCATGTAGGGGTGGACATCTATCTTCAAGGATAGAAGCATACTCGCGATAATCTATTGTGCCTTCCAGAATGACGAGGTCACCCATCTAAAGCCACGAAAGCATTCCCCAGACAACAATGCTCTCTCCTAGTTGCAGGGTGTTCGTTTTCAGACGTTTCACGCCGTGCACGCCAGCGGCCATCTGTCCGATGGAGCATAAGACGTGATTCATCTGAAAGAGCCACCTATCGGTACTCAGTCGACGTCCAGTTACGTTACTGGCGTGCAAATTCCAGCCTTGTTTGGCGATCAACGGCAGTCATCATGGGTGCATGAACCACACACTTGCTGCGAAGACCCATACGCAGCAACTTTCGCTTAACAGTGGTTGAGGAGACACTATTGGTAGCCCCTTGGTTCATCCAGGCGCTCAATTGCCGAACAGTTGCACGTGTGCTTGCCCTTACACATCTCCGCAACAGTTGTTCACCCCTGCCATCTATGGCCCGTGGTGAACCACTGTTCCTTCAGCACCGATTCTGGATAGTTCCATTTTACCATGCGCGGTTACTTTAACCATGGCTGCTCTCGATGAGTTTGCAAACGGAGCCATTTTGGAAATGTTTCAACTCTTGGCCCCAAAAGCCAATGATCATGTCCTTTTGGACGTCAGATAATCGCTCCGTTTCCGCATTGCGACAACGGCTGCATTGTTTTCAGCGTTTCCTTGACACGCCTTGAATACCTTCCACTGCTAGCGCTGCCACATGCCGTCTTTGAGTGGTTATTGAACGTTGACGTCAAACATAGGTGATGGTCACAAAGTGACTGGACCGTGTATGTACATAGTTTCTAACTGTAATTCTTGCTTTGTTGCGTTAAACCTCTAACGTAAGATTACACCTCTTAATGAGTAAATTGTGACAATATTTCATTATTTTAAAGTCAGTCAACAATTATTCAAAGTAGTGAAAATCAAATTTTTGTGCCCCTGGAAGCAGTTGGATAGGCAACATGCAACTTACTTTGGGTGAATAGGTGACAATTTTAGCTGTTTAATGCCTTGGATAAGTGGAGGCCTACGTTATTGCTATTTTAATACACACAGATGGATCGCGAAGCAGATTAGAAAATTCTACCTTACACGCCAATTAATAACAGCAGAAGCCAAAGAAAATGGAGGAAAAATATACGGTATTTGCGACATTTGAATTTTACAGACTTCTTCGATAAGATTCTTTTCTTTTCTTTTTTTCTTATGGCTGATATGTTGCTGTCGTTTACCTTTGCTTGTATCGTGCTAATCTTTTCATCTCTACACAGCTTTTACAGCCGACATCTCCCGTAATCTGTTTGCAACATTCTAGTCTTTGTCCGCTCATTTGTCCTTCGCGCTGCTGATAATCTCCTCTCGTCCATCGCTCTCACTCTCGAGCAGTCCCCGTCAAAAGATTCTAACCGGGGATTTGACCCATCGTCAAATAATCGACGCTGATTTCAATTTCAGCACTGTCTAATCATCGACAGTCGATAACAATCGACCACAAAACATCGACGTTCCTTACATCGACCTTTAGGAATATATAGAACCGTGTAAAAAGCAAGATATTAATGTCATATTCGTTAATCAGTAAAGACAGCAATAATTCCTGTTACATATCCCATAACTTTTTGCCTACAGGCTTTAATAATAACATTTTTGACAGACGTTTCCCTTTCAGTATATTGCGATGTTGTCGCAGCATACCTGCAATTGAAAATAGTCTTTTAGAATCAGATACAACTTCAATTTCATTTCTGTTTTTCTTAGCTTTTAATAGGTAGTACCGATAACATTATTTCATACTTCTCACGGATCTTGTTTAAGAGGGAATGACAGGGTAACGTTCGAAAAAACTCGGCGTCAGAGAATCGGTTCCGTGCTCACGTTCCCTACTTATAGCGATTTGGGTAAACTTGATTTTCTGGAGCTTTGTTAGGGTGGTTTTACTCAAAATGTGAACGAAAGTTTCAGTAGTCTCATTTGGAGATAAGCTTCAAAAATAGCATCCAGCCGAAGCGAAACTATCAACATTGCTTCAAATTTGGCCTCTGTCCATTCAAAGTAAGCCATAGCGTATTAATGCACGTGGCAAATGCCCTTCATATCAAAGTCGGCGATGTGCTCAGTGACGAAAAGGGCTTTGAGGACGTAATTAAGGGCTTATCAGATCTTAGCAGCACGAAGTGGCCATCCACTAGCCGGGGCGGTAGTTATTATGGACCAGGCATCGATGATATTCCGTAAGTTGCAAGCTTTGCCCCCTTTTTCATGTGATAAATACTTGTCAAACTTTAAACGCTTTTTTTAGCAAACCCATGTGTTGCCACATGGATGTCGTCACCCACGCTACAATTTTCATCTGATTTTAATGATTTTTGGTCTCCCTAGAAGAAAATTAAACTCCCTTCAGTTCATCGCAGCCGATTTTTTATGTTGATATTTAGTTCTTTTTCGTCCTAAACAGAGGGCTCCAAGAAAAGGGTCATTTTTTTCAAGTACCTATCATTTCACCCACCAAAAAATTTTTTTTAATCCCTACGAGGAACTAAAATTACATCTGTAAGGGTCAGGGTGATATGTTAATTTCATGTTTCACATAATAACAATCGGAGTTGCAGTGACAACTGTCGATCTACCACCTTTCAGAGCTGTCTCGGGAAAATCCCAGTTACATGGTGAAGATATTAATTTTTTTTAATAAAAAATACCAATAAGAAATTTATTGTTTTATTCATTGCAGTAAACCCCATTTGTCTACTACATTCCAGTACAGAGAAAAAATTCTGAATTTGAGCAATATTTTCGTCCATCACCCTGTTGTTCCCCCTTAAGATCTAGAAGGCTAACTTTCACATAATACCTGATCTGTGACAGTAAGTCCGTTTCTGTTCCCCTCTGCAAATTGTTATTTTCTTGTGCTGTTTTATAATCTCAACGCCATAAATCAAATCTTGTTTCTGTGTTTTGTTGTAATGTACCAGCGCCTTTACCAATGTCACTGACAGCCACTTCAAGTGTGTTACTGAACTTAGGGTCAAGAAACGTTGATATGGCAAGTACGTCAGACAGCAACATCCGGTCGAGACACAAGCAGCAACAGGGAAGTAATCGATTTTGTGACATTTTACGAGTTTCTGACAAGGAATGAATTGTTTCATCTGTGTGCTTTGGTAGTTTAGTTTCTTGAGTTTCTGCGTCTTAATTTAATATTTACTGGACACAGTTCTAGCATTTACGTTAGTGTCGGAAAATAAACCGATTTTGTGACATATTACAAGTTCCTCAAAGGAAGCGAATTATTTTGTCTAACGTGAGTGATTTGGTAGATCAGTTTTTGAATCTCTGCGTATTGATCTAATTTATGAGACACAGTTATTCCGTTTTCCTATGTGACTACTGCAGATTTCCATAGTGCGTGTCGATTGTCCTCGGTTGCCTGTACAGCGTAGTTTCCCATGGTCTTTAGTATGGGAAGGGACTGTGGTTGCTGTGTGCAGATGCAAACCGAGTTGGCGACACTTCGCTTGCAGCTCCAAGCTGTGACAGCTTCTATTACGCAGCTTGAGGCTGCAGTGAATGGGCATCACCGTTGTGGGCCGGCCATGGGGATCCAACGGACGTCCAGTACGTCTGAGTGCACCGTTTGGCCCACACCAGTTGTCAGCCCACATACTGCTCGCACTAAGGTTGGCCCCTCATCCGTGGTCAAGTGGGGTCGCACCAAGGATTAAAGGGTGGTGAAAGACTTCCCAGGGGACTGTACATAAGGCCTTCCCAATAAGGCCTGACAAACAGGTTCCAGGTGCTGTCTATGGCTGACACTGTTCCTCTGCCAGATACAGTCACTTCCCCTGTTTCAGAGGAAACCTCTCAACCTGCAAGATCCGGGCAATCACAGAGGCTGGGGTTATTGGTAATTTGGAACTCCAATCTTAGGTGCATTAAGGGGCCCCTTAGGGACATGGCTGCCAAGGAGGGGAAGAAAGCCAATGTGCACTCAGTGTGCATAATGGATGGAGTCATTCCAGATGTGGGACGGGTCTTTTCGGATGCCATGAAAAGCAGAGGGTGACGCCAGCTGCAGATGGTGGCTCACATCAGTACGAATGGTGTGTGTTGTTTTGGATCAGAGAGATTCTCTCAGGTTTCGACTGGCTAACAGAAGTGGTAAAGGCCGCCTGTCTTGCTTGCGAGACGAAATCAGAGCTCACCATTTGCAGCATAGTCGACAGGGCCGATTGCGGACCTCTTAGTACAGAGCCGAGTGGAGGGTCTGAATCAGTGGCTCAGACGGTTCTGAGACGATGTAGGTTGCATTTTCCTCGACTATGGGGTGGTTGGGTTTTGGGTTCCACTGAACAGATCAGAACCCCACTACAGGCAGTATGCAGCTACATGGGTAGCAGGGGCTGTGTGACCTGGACTGGGCGGTTTTTTAGGTTACGTGATCTCGGGGAAACACAAAAAGAGCTTCAGTCGTGAATGGTCCAGGTCGAACACAGGAAGAACATAGATACAGGAACCATCGGTATAAGAGTGGTAAATTGTCGAAGCTGTTTTGGGAAACTACCAGACCTCCAAAACCTAATGGAAAGCACCGTTTCTCAAATACTTATAGGCACTGAAAGCTGGCTAAAGCCGGAGATAATTTCAGCCAATGTTTTTTCGAAGAACCTAACGGTGCTCCAAAAGGATAAGTAAACACAGTTGGCGGTGGCTTGCTTGTTGTTGTTAGAAGTAGTTTATCTTTTAGCGAAATTGAAGTTGATAGTTCCTGTGAGTTAGTATGGGCACAGGTGATTCTTGTCAACTGGAATATGATAATAATTGGATGCTTTTAATGACCTCCCAACTCAGATGATACAACTGCTGAAAGGTTCAAAGATAACTTGAGTTTAATTTCAAACACGTACCCAACTCATACAATTATAGTTGATGGTGACTAATTTACCCACGATATGTTGACAAAACCACATGTTTATGCCCGGAGATACGCACAAAACATCATCCGAAATTGTGCTTAAACACATTCTCTGAAAATTATTTCGAGCAGTTAGTTCATGAGCTCATGCGAATAGTAAACGGTTATGAAAATACGCTTGACCTCTTAGCAAAAAATAATCCTGCGCTAATAACGAGCATCAAAACGGATACAGGGATTAGTGAACACATGGTTGTCGTAGCGATACTGAATATTGTAAACCCCAAATCCTCCAAAAATAAAAGAAAAATATGCCTATTCAAAAAAGTAGATAAAAATTCACTTGAGGCCTTCGTGAGACAATCTCCACTCCTTCCAAATTAATAATGTAAGTATAGACCAGATCTAGCTTGAATTCAGATAAATAGTATCGACAGCAAGTAAGAGATTTATACCAAACAAACGCCGGAGCTTATCCCCCTTGGTGCCCAAAACGGGTCAGAACACTGTTTGGAAAACAACTAAAAAAGCATGCCAAATTTAAATGAACGTAAAACCTCCAAGATTGGCGATCTTTTACAGAAGCTCTAAATTTAGCGCGGACTTCAATGCAAGATGCTTATGACATAATAAATTCCACAGCGAAACTTTGTCTCTAAACGTGGCAGAAAGTGCAAAGAATTTTGGTCATATGTAAAGTATGCTAATGGCAAGACACAATGAATGCCTTCTCTGGGCGATAGCATTGGAAATATTACAGACGAGAGTGCTGCCAAATCCGAGTTACTAAACACAGCCTTCCGAAATTCCTTCGCCAAAGAAGACGAAGTAAATATTCTAAAACTGTGCTGAAGGATAGCTGCAAACATGAATAACTCAGAAGCAGATATTCTTGGAGTGGTGAAGCAACTTAAATCACTTAATAAAAGAAGGTCTTCCGGTCCAGACTGTATACCAACTAGGTTCCTTTCAGAGTATGCTGATGCAATAGCTCGACACTTAACAGGTATAAGCGCTCGCTCGACGAAAGGTCCGTTCCCCAAGTTAGTGTTATAGGTCCGCTGCTGTTCCTTATTTACATAAACGATTTACTAGACAATCTGAGCAGCCATCTTAGGTTATTTTCAGATGATGCTGTCCTTTATCGTCTAGTAAAGTCATCAGAACACCAAAACAAATTGCAAAACGATTTATAGAAGGTATCTGTATGGTATGAAAATTGGCAGTTGACTGTAGATAATGAAAAGTGTGAGGTCATCCACATGAGTGCTAATAGAATCCATTAATCTTCGGTAACACGATAAATCAGTCAAATCTAAAGGCCGTTAATTCAACTATATACCCAGGAATTACAATTACGAGCGATTTAATTACAAACAACACAGAAGATGTCGTTGAGAAGGCAAATAAGACTGTGTTTTATTGGCAGAACATTTAAAAATGCTCCAAATTTGAACTGGAAAAAGCATATTACTGAGCGTCTCAACCAATTAAGTTCAGCTACTTTTGCTCTTTGTATAACAATTATTGCTAGTTTTGGCAACAAACGAATCAAGCTCCTGACTTATTTTGCGTGTTACCATTCAATAATGGTTTTTTTTTTAATAAGTTTCTAAATTCACTAATCGCTTAGAAAAAAGAACTGATTACAAAAAAAACGAGCAATAAGAATGGTATGTGCTGCTATCCCAGGTTCATCATGTATGTTCCTCTTCAAAGAGTCAAGCATTATAACTGCACCATCACAATAAATATATTCGCTAACGAAATTGTTCATAAATAATCCATCACAATTCCTAAAGATCGTAGACGTTCACAGCTACAACAGTAGAGGAAAAAAATAACCTTTGTTAGCAATTATTAAAGCTGTCAGTGGCTCAGAAAGGAGTTCAAAATGCAACAACAAAAGTTTTTGATTATTTGCCCAATAACATAAAACATCTGACACGTTGCGCAACTTTTAAATCTAATCTAAAATAATTTCACCTGTAAAATTCCCACTCATGAACGAATTTCTACTTACAAACTGGTAGCCTGTCATAAAAAAATACTTTTTAAGCGTTGTTGCACGAGTAAGACTAAAAAATAATGTGTTAATTAATTTTGAAACTAAACATGTGTGCATACCCTGAAAACTGACTCATCCACATCATTTTGATAAAATAATCATTCAGATGATTTATGGAGCACATAATTAACTAACTACGATACTTTGCACAAAGTTACAATGATTTTAATCAAATTTAAAAGTGTTCATTTCAAACATTTGAAAAGTTTGTTCATCTTTATAAATCGTCTATAAAATTGATTTAGACAAGTGTACACTTTTCGCTGCGGTTTCTGAAGCATATTCTAAGATATTTTATGAAACTTGAACTCAATGTTAGTTAAAGACAGAATCTAGACACTAAATCTGAAATACTACTTTTATCTGATTCGCTGTCGCTAAAAATATTGCCCTGTTATGGGACATGTTCAGAGAAAGAGACCTTTAAATGATAAACTATTATTGACACTGGTAGTATGTAGCCGGTCTTTTTTTTTGCCAGTATCGAAGGTACATAATAATATATCTAACACCGATGATACGATATTTCGAAGACATCATTATTGGTATTAAAACATCGTTGCCTAATCTCGCTACATCAGTAGTTTGTAAATGTCGATGATCATCGAACTTCTCTGATCCGAACAGGGGACTAGTTATTCTTCGGCATATTTTGTGAAGAAACTGCTTATCATGAGATTGTCTTCAGAAGACTGCATGATCTCTCGATACACTTCATACGCCGCTAAAGCAGTGCTTTCCATTGCCTGCTGCACCTCTTGCCGTTAATCTATGCTGACTCGTCCACCTCTAGAGGCAGTTTCCCATCTTAAGGGCAAGACGGTGCCTTGAACTCTAAATCCCTCCCTCATCCTCTATTAAGAAGGCAGTTGGCAGAATGGGAGTGGCTCCTAATATCGAAAGTCGTCAGCCACTATAAGTCATGATTATTGTTCAAATTTTACGCGTTGGCAGAGACAGTAGCATCGCCAATGGTCTCTGGGTTAATATTGAAAGACTATACCCCTAGAGAACGTTGCTCTGCGGAAAAAGCTGGAAATCGATGAGCGCACACGCACAAATGAAACAAATTATACACCAACTTTATTGCCATACATCTCGAAGTGTCTTATCCACCTGCCAAGTCACTAAATTTCCCGCGCCATGTTCATTGTTACATAACAGGCAAAAAGTGGTGAAGCATGAAATTAATCATCCGGAGTTCCTAGAAAATAACCACAAAACGTAAACTAAGTAATGAAATAAGCCCCAGGACAAGCCCACAATTTAATCAACGCAGCATGCATGTTTTCTGTTGACGAAGATTATACTCTTAATTTAAAATGTACGGTGTAGTTCAAAACAAACTGTACACACTTCATGGGTGTAATGTTAGCGTCAAAACACGAGTGAAATGTTAAATACACTTTTGTCTGAAATTGCTATACTTCCAGGTTATGATGCATGATGTCAGTTGTGGTAGGCTTTACATAATAAGCTCGCACAGGTTTTCGGCATGTCGTGTTCACCTGCATATCGACTGATGTTGCTTTGTACACCCCTCTGTACTACTCAGTTGATTCTGGCACAAAATACCTTCATTGCCTTGACTTCGATGTGGGCCGTTGTACCCTATGGCTCTGTTGCAGAGTAGTGACATCAGATGTACTACGTACATTCATTCTGTTGGCAGTTCACAGACTGTTCTCGTTGTGTACTGTACGATGGCGTACTCAAACGGAAAATGCCATTGTAGGGTTCCTCAGTCAACTGCATGACGCCTGCTTCGGAGACAGCAATTCCACCCACTTCACCTGCAGAAGGTAAAGGAGCGGAAACCTGTGTAAAACCCTAGACGTCAGAATTTCTGTCAGTGGTTACTCGAGCGCCAGGCTGCTGATCCATTATTCGGTCGTAGGACACTCTTTGCGGATGAGAAACTTTTTACGCGGGCAGATATCGTGAACGATCATAACATGCAAGTGTGGCCGTATGAAATCAGCATCATTATGCAGGGAACATTTGATGTGGATATGATCAGTTACTCGGACTGCATATTATTTATTCCACAGCTCCCGACTGGTTGAGCGTATCAACAGTTTTTGGAACATCAGTTGGGTGGTGTGCGTCATCTACATCTCCATACATACTACGCAATCCACCATACGGTGCGTGGCGGAGGGTACCTCATACCACAACTAGCATCTTCTCTCGCTGTTCCACTCCCAAACAGAACGAGGGAAAAATGACTGCCTATATGCCTCTGTACGAGTCCTAATCTCTCTTATCTTACCTTTGTGGTCTTTCCGCAAAATGTAAGTTGGCGGCAGTAAAATTGTACTGCAGTCAGCCTCAAATGCTGGTTCTCTAAATTTCCTCAGTAACGATTCACGAAAAGAACGCCTCCTTTCCTCTAGAGACTCCCACCCGAGTTCCTGAAGCATTTCCATAACACTCGCGTCACTTACCAGTAACAAATCTATCAGCCCGCCTCTGAATTGTTTCTATGTCCTCCCTCAATCCGACCTGATAGGGATCCCAAACGCTCGGGCAGTACTCAAGAATAGGTCGTATTAGTGTTTTATAAGCGGTCTCCTTTACAGATGAACCACATCTTCCCAAAATTCTACCAATGAACCGAAGACGACTATCCGCCTTCCCCACAACTGCCATTACATGCTTGTCCCACCTCATATCGCTCTGTAATGTTACGCCCAAATATTTAATCGACGTGACTTTGTCAAGCGCTACACTACTAATGGAGTATTCAAACATTACGGGATTCTTTTTCCTATTCATCTGCATTAATTTATATTTATCTATATTTAGACTTAGTTGCCATTCTTTACACCAATCACAAATCCTGTCCAAGTCATCTTGTATCCTCCTACAGTCACTCAACGACGACACCTTCCCGTACACCACAGCATCACCAGCGTACAGCCGCACATTGCTATCCACCCTATCCAAAAGATCATTTATGTAGATAGAAAACAACAGCGGATCTACCACACTTCCCTGGGGCACTCCGGATGATACCCTCACCTCCGACGAACACCCACCATCGAGGACAACGTACTGGGTTCTATTACTTAAGAAGTCTTCGAGCCACTCACATACTTGGGAACCAATCCCATATGCTCGTACCTTAGTTAGGAGTCTACAGTGGGGCACCGAGTCAAACGCTTTCCGGAAGTCAAGGAATATGGCATCCACCTGATACCCTTCATCCATGGTTCGCAAGATATCATGTGAAAAAAGGACGAGTTGCGTTTCGCAGGAGCGATGCTTTCTAAAGCCGTGCTGATGCATCGACAGCAACTTCTCTGTCTCAAGGAAGTTTATTATATTCCAACTGAGAATATGTTCGAGAATCCTGCAACAAACCGATGTTAAGGATTTTGGTCTGTAATTTTGAGGATCCGTCCTTCTACCCTTCTTATATACAGGCATCACCTGCGCTTTTTTTCCACTCGCTCGGGACCTTACGTTGTGCAAGAGATTCGCGATAAATGCAAGCTAAGTAAGGAGCCAATGTAGAAGAGTACTCTCTGTAAAACCGAATTGGAATCCCATCAGGACCTGGCGATTTATTTATTTTCAACCCATTCAGCTGCTTCACAACCCCAGGGATGTCTATCAGCATGTCCTCCATGTGGGAATCTGTACGAGACTCAAACGGCGGTATGTTTGTACGATCCTCCTGCGTGAAAGATTTCTCAAATGTTAAATTTAAAATTTCAGCTTTCGTTTTGCTGTCTTCCATTGCCAGGCCAGACTGATCAGTGAAAGACTGGATGGAAGCCTTCGACCCGCTTACCGATTTTACGTAAGACCAGAATTTCTTTGGGTTTTCAGCAAGATGTTTTGCTAAGGTATGACGGTGGTAGTGGTTGAATGCTTCGCGCATCGCTCTTATCACAGCAGCACGAATCTCTACTAACTTTTGCCTGTTCTCATTCTCCCGATCTGATTCATACACGACAGTGCCCCTGCACATTTCAGTCGGGAGGCAGGACCAGCTGCTTGCCCCCCCGCCTCCCCCCAGATCTCCGGATCTTAACCCTTGAGCTTCTACATTTGGGGCCGTCCCAAGGAGCTCGTGTATGGTGTTCCAATTGAGAATGTAGCACAACTACAGCAGCGAATTGAAAATAACTGTGCTATTGTGCAGAATGAGATGAATGGAGCCCGCAACTATCCAATAATGATAAGACGACGAAACGGTCACTGTCTTCATTTACATGGATATCATTTTGAACATGTGCTGGGGTAAAAGTACAGTACGTAATTGTATTGAACTTCTGGTCCAATCATAGCACTGCTTTTGTATTCCTCGTGTTCCACCTCTGATGCCTACTCTACCGCGTAACTCAGACAAAACTTTATTTAACGCTTGACGCTTATGTTGATGCATACAACACATAAGAAATGTGTACAGTTTATTTTGATTCACACTGTACACATGATGCAACCGAATGAACTCACTGACTTTGGTAATAAACAGAAACAACATGAAACAATATATAACAAAAAATATTATCTTTGGTTGATGTACAGGTATTTTAATTTCTTTTCAACATTAGTTAAACAGTAAGTAGGTGACCACACCTCACAGTATTTCCATAACACTGGGAATCCTTTTGGGTGGGAGAATAGCACCTGAATGAGTTATCATATCTTCCAGAGCTTAAAAATTTCGGGGTCGACAATGGAAAAACTTAGATTTAATGATGCCTAACGAGAAAAATTAGGGGATGTGTTATCTAGTCAGCGTAGAGGCCACCCCATATCATGGTGCAAGAAATTATTTTTTGATGATTATAAGAGAACAATAAGATGTGTGGGCCGTTTCACCATCTTCTTGGAGCCACCCTCCATTAGGTCTTTTCTCATTTTTGAAACCTTGCAAAAGTATCTTCATTTCATTTTCATTGTAGTCAAAACTTCATCTTTCATTCTAGTCTGATCTCTGATAAGTTTATTTGTTTTCCTTTGTCTCTTAGTGATCCCCAACATGATTCTCTCTATTCTTCGCTGAGAAACCTCAGTTTTTAATGGTATTCGCATAGATATTCCATACTTCACTTCGATAACTGAATACTGGTAAAAATTATTTGATGAAAATGACTTCAGCCCAAATTTATTCTCCTGTTTATTTCTTTTGTTGCCCATCTTCTTCTTGCCTTACATAGAAAAATGTGTCAAGTAGTTCTATGACTTCACAGTTAATCTATACTATTTTCTTGTTGGTGCAATGGTTATAGACTATCTTTGTACTTCATTTCAGAGTTACTCACAGAAGAAAAGGAAACTGAGACTGTGTCAGATGAAGATCAATTTAGATTAAGAAAGTTAAAGGCATCAGAGGGACAGTTTTGATGTTAGACGCGATAATGGAAGCAAGACTTTAAAAAAATACGAGGAACGTTCATAGGATTTGTCTACTTGGAAAAACGTTCAACGCAAACCGGTTCAAGACGTATGAAATTCATATATATATATATATATATATATATATATATATATATATATATATATATATATATATATATAAGTTATAGGGCAAAGTATCTAATACTCAATACTCAATTAGTAGAATATCGAAGACGGAACAACGAGAATGAAAGAACAAGAACTAATTGTACATTGGAGAAGCAATGACGGGAATGAAAGATAGGTGCAAGATTGGGTTTAAAAGTCAAGATGAGAAGCTATCAGTGATATGATTCGCTGAGAAAAAGATTACAGATCCTGTTGAATGGAATGTACAGTCTATTGCGCACGGAATATAGGTTGAGAGTAAACTAAAGAGAGATGAAGTGATTAGGGATAGCAAAAATGAGAATAGCAATGAACTTTACATCAAAATTAGGAAGCACGAAGTAGAAAAAGTGAAGGGAATCTGGTATCTTGACAGCGAAATAAACCCATGACGGGCGAAGCAAGGAGGATATAGAAAGACCAGCATAGGCAAAGAGGGCATTCCCCACCAGAAGATGTCTGCTAGTATCAAACATTGAGCCTGATATAAAGAAGAAATTTCAGAGAATGCACGTATCGAACATAGCAATGTATTTAAGGAAGTTTTCCGGACTTGAGGTTTAAAAAAACTTTTTTTCGTACTTGGCTCTTCAGAGTGTTACGAATATGTGATCGAAACGATTTTTGTCGGGAATTTTTTTTTTATATCTGAAAATCACGTGGAATCCGGCATACGCTCACTCATGGCGTCGTTCCCTTATACAGGTGGTGGTTGTTCGTATTCGCAACTGCGAATAGATTTCAATTTCGATATCTCTTTGTAAAGCAAGCTTCAGCCCTTTGTGATTCTCATCGACATCTCCTTACAATATTGCATTTGACGCGCGGAAGTTTAGGTCTGTGTATCCGTGAGTCGTGCACGGATAGCCAAAGCGGTTGAGGCACCGCTCTCGTGAAGTGGGAAATCCGGTTTCGAGTTCTTGTCCGGCATAGATTTTCATGGCCTCATTCCCTTATATAGGTGATGGTTGTTCGTATCCACAACTGCGAATACATTTCACGTATTTCATGTAAGGTATCTCTTTCTCTGTAAGGCAACTGTATCATTGTAGGTGTAAGAAAATATCAGCGTAGGTCTTGTACACTACTGGCCATTAAAATTGCTGCACCAAGAAGAAATGCAGATGATAAACGGGTGTTCATTGGACAAATATCAACACGATACCACAGTTCATCAAGAGTAGTGGCTGGCATATTGTGACGAACCAGTTGCTCGGCCACCACTGACCAGACGTTTTCAATTGGTGAGAGATCTGGAGAATGTGCTGGCCAGGGCAGCAGTCGAACATTTTCTGTATCCAGAAAGGCCTGTACAGGACATGCAATATGCGGTCGTGCATTATACTGCTGAAATGTAGGGTTTCGCAGGGATCGAATGAAGGGTAGAGCCACGGGTCGTAAAACATCTGAAATGTGACGTCCACTGTTCAAAGTGCCGTCAGTGCCAACAAGAGGTGACCAAGACGTGTAACCAATGATACCCCATACCATCACGCCGGCTGATACACCAGTATGGCGATGACAAATACACGCTTCCAATGTGCGTTCACCGCGATGTCGCCAAACACGGATGCGACCATCATGATGCTGTAAACAGAACCTGGATTGATCGGAAAAAATGACGCTTTGGCATTCGTGCACCCAGGTTAGTCGTTGAGTACACCATTGCAGGCGCTCCTG
The DNA here is from genome assembly GCF_021461385.2 of Schistocerca piceifrons. Lineage (NCBI taxonomy): Eukaryota > Metazoa > Arthropoda > Insecta > Orthoptera > Acrididae > Schistocerca > Schistocerca piceifrons. The sequence continues at coordinate 306,355,908 of NC_060143.1, forward strand.
TCTGTGTGTAGCGTCAAGGGTAACCGCAGCCATGGTCTCCGAGCTGATAGTCCATGCTGCTGCAAACTTCGTCGAACTGTTCGTGCAGATGGTTGTCGTCTTGCAAACGTCCCCATCTGTTGACTCAGGGATCGATACGTGGCTGCACGATCCGTTACAGACATGCGGATAAGATGCCTGTCATCTCGACTGCTAGTTATACGAGACCGTTGGGATCCAGCACGGCGTTCCGTATTACCCTCCTGAACCCACCGATTCCATATTCCGCTAACAGTCATTGGATCTCGACCAACGCGAGCAGCAATGTCGCGATACGATAAGCCACAATCGCGATAGGCTAGAATCCTCACAAGTCGGAAACGTGATGGTACGCATTTCTCCTCCTCACACGAGGCATCACAACAACGTTTCACCAGGCAACGCCGGTCAACTGCTGTTTGTGTATGAGAAATCGGTTGGAAACTTTCCTCATCTCAGCACGTTGTAGGTGTCGCCACCGGCGCCAACCTCGAGCGAATGCTCTGGAAAGCTAATCATTTGCATATCACAGCATCTTCTTCCTGTCGGTTAAATTTCGCGTCTGTAGCACGTCATCTTCGTGATGTAGCAATTTTCATGACCAGTAGTGTAATTGCCTCCCAACTGTCTCAAGTATATGGTCTCGACAAAAGTGAGAAGAAACACGCGGTTATGGTGACACTTTATGTCAGGAGTTCAACGAATGATAATTTGCAGCACGATTTAATGTCCTGAAAATTGTTTTAAATGGAAGCAAGCTGACTGAAGTGACACTGGATACTTTTGGTCATAAGCCACCTCCGGGAAGTGAAGTTATTGAAGCTATTGCTGATGCGTACAACCATCTGACTGACGATAATATGGTGGAGAGATGCCTCGGTGCCTCTACGCAGGACTACAGGAATTCATTAATTAGAATTTTTGCTCCAAAACTCATATTCTACTGTTTGCTAGCGATTGGGAATGAGTCATTTTTAACGACGGAGATCGGGCGTCCAGCATTAGATGAAAAGCCATGGGAGTCGCTGTCGGCACCACGGCCTGTTCATTCGCCAAGAAAAGGGACAGAAGCGCCCCGAGCTTTCGGAGTGGCGCTCGTTCCAGAGCAGCTTCGATGCTAGAAAGGAACGTTTACTGTGTGCCCAGGAATAGCAGATTAATTACAAGTCGACAAATTTTACAGATATATACACAAAAATCGAACTGAAAACTTTAAATGCCTATTACTCGAGACAACGTTTTTAAACTGGTTCGCGTGATTAAAAAAACTAGCTGGTAAAACAGGATGCCGTTTTGGCTTTAATAAAGCAGACAACTGCATTTTGGGAGAAACTCAAAAAACAATACATTTTCATGATTTTGTTGTTTATTTACATATAAAGGCAACAAAATTTTCAGTGCCTAGGTTTTCAAGTGACCATCATTTTGAAATGCACTTCTGATTTTCGAAGTTCACGCCATAGAGATTTTAATTCCGATAATGTATGTATGTTTAATTTTATTTGCAGAACTGCACTTCATCCTCAATCATACGATCCGTTTAGTTGCGTAATCCGCGCAGAGGTATTTTGGCTGCCATTTTGTGCTTCATAGGCACATAAATTTTCCGACCGAAAATTATTTACTTAGTATTTAACATCTTTGTCTGTATTGTTAATAAAGATTTCTATGAAAAAATTGTTGAACATGAGCATAATATAAGGCTCCAAGACGGGAAAATCCCCTTACGTAATCATGGACCATGAAATAACAAGAAAAGAAGATAGTTGAAACGTTTTAGATGTGGTATTGTAGACGAACGTTGAAAGTTAGGTGCACCGATAAAGCAGGAAATGAAGAGGTTCTCGGCAGAATCGGAGAGGATGTTTGGATACCGCTCGTGAGAAAAAGAGACAGTATGATAACACATAATGGAAAAACTTTAATGGTACTGGAGGAGGCTGAAAAGGGAGCTTTAGGGACAGACAATGATTGGAATACATCCAGTAAGTAATTAAGGACGTTGGGTGTAAATAGTACTCTGGAATGAAGCGCTGGGCACTGGAGACGAAGTTTTAGCGGGCCGCATTAAGCCATAACCAGCCAGAACACTGAAACAACAAGCCCCCACCACCACCAGCACCACCCAAGAAAACACGTTTCATTGACTGGTCTACTCACAAACTTGCTGTCTTACGCTCTTCCTTTCATTGTTAATACGTACACTATGTCATCAAAAGTATTCGGATACCCCCAAAAATATACGTTTTTCATATTAAGTGCAGTGTGCTGCCACCTACTGCCAGGTACTCCATATCAGCGACCTCATTAGTCATTATACAGGGTGATAAAAAAGTCAGTATAAATTTGAAAACTTAATAAACCACGGAACAATGTAGATAGAGAGGTAAAAATTGACACACATGCTTGGAATGACACGGGGTATTATTAGAACAACAACAAAAAAAGTTCACAAAATGTCCGACAGATGGCGCGTGAAAGATCTCTTGCTCGCGTCGTTTGGTGATGATCGTGTGCTCAGCCGCCACTGTCGTCATGCTTGGCCTCCCAGGTACCCAGACCTCAGTCCGTGCGATTATTGGCTTTGGGGTTACCTGAAGTCGCAAGTGTATCGTGATCGACCGACATCTCTAGGGATGCTGAAAGACAACATCCGACGCCAATGCCTCACCATAACTCCGGACATGCTTTACAGTGCTGTTCACAACATTATTCCTCGACTACAGCTATTGTTGAAGAATGATGATGTTTGGGACAAGTAAAGCAAAATTTTCATTGTTAAGAGTCAGCTCTATACTAGTGGTCCAACACATTAGACAGAAAACACACAACAAACAAACAGAAAATAATATTCACTGCTGTGCAAAACGTAAGGACGAATGTAAGTTTCCTGGGTCTACGAAGTGGTCCCCCCTGTCGCCTAGGAGCGTACGTCCAGCATTGTAAAACATGATAATTTTGGTAGTCCAGGTGTTATGTTGTGAGGAGATATATCCGGCATGGGCGTACTCATCAAATCTTTGAACACGATACGCTCACTGGACAACATTAGTGTGACAGTGTTATCCTTCCCCACGTATGTTTTGTCAGGGCTGCAGTCGGTCCTGACTTTAACTGCACAGATGGAGGAGCTCTTCCCTCGGCTTAAATCCTGTCGGAAACGTGTGGGATCCGATGGGGAGACCCATTTCAGCACCTCTACATTCTCCAACGACCATCCAGCAGTTGTCAATCGCACTGGTGGCGACGTGGAACGCCCTACCACAACAACTTCTTACCAACTTTGTATCCAGCATGGGAGCACGCCGCAGAGCATGTATTTCCGTCGGTGTTCACACACCCTATTAAGATCCATATCCTGCCTTGTTTTAATTGTCAGAGGAACGTCTCAAATCGCCGTAACTTCAGCGTAATTGTTGTCGGTGAATAAAAGTCATTTCTGTCCGTCTTCTTGCATATATCTTTCCGTTACGATCTGTACTTTACTTCAGAAATTGTTCCTACGTACAGTCAAAGTCTCATAGAGTTATGTTACTTGGCAGAGATACATCATGCGAAAGTTACTTTCGTTCTTAAGGGAATACGGAATAGCCTATCCCCGCAATGTTAAAATATGCCTACTATAGGGAACATTTTCTCACAAATTACGGGACACAGAGAGATAAAATTTTTACTGTATGTGCATTGATATGTTATAACAATACTGAAACAACAGTTTATTGTCAATGTATTTTCTTACAGAGATATTTTACATTTATTTTTAAGCAAATTTTTCGATCACTTTTTACTAGATTATCGCCCCTAAGTCTTTTGTAAATCAAGTAATTAAAACATCGTTGTTTCAGTGTGTAATAGAAACCCATGTGACTAAAACATTTCAGCCTCCCAGGGTAACCAGTACCTGAGATAATGTTCCTAGAAGAAGTAAAACGCAAACTTACGAGAAACGGAGAAAGAAGATGAAAACATTCCTGATCCATCGTTAATACCCCCTTCTCCGTCTTCATAATCATCTTCAAGTCTTGTTTTGGCACCCCTCTGTGCCTTTCTTGCTTTTTTCACTGATGTCTTGATTATATTGTCATCATACCTTAGTCTGCGCTGATCTAAAGTCAACATAGTACGTACTGGGTGGGAATCAACACGCAAACCCAACTTTTGAAGGACCTGCCATTTAGCTATATTCCCAAGATTTGAGGTTGCCACAACATCATACACACCAAAATGTAGTGTATTAATTCCGAAAAACAGTGTTTTTGGGAGATGATGCCACATCACACTATTCAAGCACTCTTTGGGGTTCTGCGTTTTTCCATGAGGACATTTCATCAGAAGACTTCTGTCAGCCAGATCTCTGAAAATGGGCTTTATTTCTTCCATGATGGGTAATGGTAGACTGTGGTGGTGAATGTATTTCTTTCCAGTTGTTAGTCCCCTATTGTATTTACACCAGCTCTTTTCACCTTTGGGGCACAAACCATTTTCTGGATGCTCATCTGTGGATGCGGTAGGGAAATACAAAGCCCATAATAGCTTTCCTCATTTATTCAAGAATGCCTGTATTTTGCCTGATTGCAAGGCCATAGCAATTCTGAATGTGGTCTGTTATGGAATCAGTCAATCTTCCTTTGCCATGCAAGGTTTTCCCATCATCTAGTTTTTTTCCTTTCATAACTGATTTTAACCTTCTCAGTCTGGCACCCATTCTCCTCTGCACATGTCCTATATAGTCAAGTTTGCTTATATTTACACTGTTTCCATATGGTTTGCTTTCCAAAACTTCTTTGAGTGCTTTAGAGTCACCGTCTCCAAGATACTTGACACAGCGAACATTATACCACTCTGAAGAGCGATGAAAAATTTTTTTACGCCCCACCATAATAATAAGCAACACAGTCATTACTATGTTCATTTTTCAGCCTGTATATGCATCTACAGCATTTAGACATTATTGCAACATCAATAACCTTGCCAATGTCAATACTAGTTGCTGTTGAAACACCACTGCGGGAGGTGTGACCCTTTTTTTCCACGTGCCATCAAAAGCTACTGTGGTGTCACGACTGCCGTCATTTTCTTTCACTGTTTCTTCCACAGCTACCTGAATTGACTTCTGTGTTACATCTTCAACTGCAGATCCTAGTACATAGGTGTAAGCCTCAAACTTTGAAGGTACACTTGGAAGATTTATAACACCACATAGCATATCACCAGCTGCCTTGCCCTTACCAATTGCTCGCAATCCGTAAACTAACCTAATATTTACACTATGAAGTTCAATTTTCTTGTATCCATCATTTACAGTTACTGAAACAGAATTTGGAAACTTACAGCTGTAGTTACAAAAACTGCACGTTAAATTAAACTGGGCAGCCAGGCCAACATGGGATTCTACTTTCAGAGAAACGTTTCCTTGACATTTTTTGCAGCATACACTGTTTTCAAGAGATACGCACAATATACTCATATCAATGAGTTCAAAAACTCTTTTCCCTTTATCAAGAAAATTATATTTCTCTTCCAAATCCGTTAGTTTTGTATTAGAAGCACTGTTTTCATATCGGGTAAGTTCGTTTCGCAAATCAGTAGTAAGTGGACTCAAATTTTCCAAAAGTGACGATAAAGAACTGCTTTTGCTTTGCTAATGAATCATCATTTCTTTTCTTTTGCCAGTTCACACGCTTTTTCACCGCGAAAAATTAAGCACTAAATACGAAACATCTCGACAATAACAACTTTCATATACCACACTGTTTACAAACAATCCTGTCACAAAGTCAAAGAGTAACTTGAGGAAACCAGAGGAAAACATTTTCTGACAAATAGTGTATAAATAGTCGCTGGAAAGCGGAATATTTGAATTCATGCCCCCATAAATCTATTGACAAAAAGTTTATGGTCAGCAATGAATGACGTGTATAACTAAAGCGCAATACCCGATGTCACAAAGCTATAAAAATAAAATAGTTATAATTCTAGTAGAGCTATGTATGATACGTCATTTTAAAGAGGAAACTTGGCGGAATATAATACGACAGTAAAACGAAAATCGATTTTTAACCCAAAATCCGATTCCGTATCCCCTTAAATTTTGCACGCCAGTGTTCTCGTGTCAGGGAGGCGATCCGAATGTTTCGCACACATTCAGTTAGGACTCGTAGGATGCAATGGCAGCTTGCTCCCGGGACAAGTTCACGTTATCGGAGCATGACGGTGACTTCCGGTAAAGGAAATCGAGTTTCAGATATCGCAGAAATATCGGGAAATAGAGGCTGCCGGTTTATCGGATACTGCAGACAGCGTGCATCGCGTCTTGAGAGGAAACTTCGCTGTGGATGTTTTATGTAAATATTTCGGAGCAAATGCTCGTTCCTCCCGCTACTCGTGAAAACTTTTTACCACGCGTACCGCTTTTTGGAAGCTACGGACAATTTGAATTCAAACAAGGGAAAAAGTCTTCGTTAATACAACAGTCAGCTGCCTTTCTCGCTTTTTATTTTCCTTCCTTTTTCTCTAGGAAGAAGATGTTTTAACTGTTAAAAATACTGTATATCAGACAACGAATGAATAACAGCGCAATGACACGTGAAATTCTCACATTCGCTCTAAATACTTTGGGGACGTTATGGAAGAGAGTTAGTTTGTCTGTTTGTCCTCAGATCATTTACACTGTCCATGACTATAATTTTGCCCTTCTGTTCCTATGTTCTTAGTGTTTTCCCATCTGTCTGTCTGAGAAAGTAAGTCAGCAATCCTCCGGATGTGAACAAAATGTTGACCTCGGGGAAATGGGAAGAGAAAAATATATTGTCCCTCATAGATCTTAAACGTAAGATTCTTACAGTGAGATGCATTACATTTTGATAGTTACCTGCACAACGACAGAGGTGATTATTATAGATTTTTGTTACTCTTTCTCTAAGTAATCCTTCCCTGCTTAGTTTGTATTATTTAAAAGTACGCTTAAACGGACGTTTTTCTAACTATCTAGATTTTAGTGGTTTCCTTATCAGCTTCAGTACTTTATTGTGCATTTATACTTACTGATAGAAAATGGTGTATTGTGTTCTTTGTTTATTTTTTTCTCGGTAAATGGACGGTATTTCTGGCTCTCGTTCCGTCATTGTTAATGTAGCTGTTAGCATAATAATTACTAATGTTTTTCTTAAATAACAGAGAGTTGGTTTCCGGGAATTGAGCAGCGATGCTTCTGGTTAATTATCATACATATGACATGTGGTCAGAGAAACCACACGGTATAGTCCGCTATAAAATGAAGGTGCTTGTGTGTAGTTACGCCAATATTGAATTCAGCTTCGAAAAAAGTAAACAGAACAACAATCTGTCGCTTTAGTTTTGTGTATTCAAAACTCTTTTTACCGGCAGCTTCTACCGTTTGCAAGTGTTCTGTAAATATTTACATAACTGTAGACGCGAGTTACTATTTGTTGATTCCTCCATAGTGCTGGACGCCCATTTCAGTTCTATACAAAAGGACAGACATTTGATTTTTTTCGGGAAACGGGAAATGACGAAATTTGCAACTGGTTCCGTTGTGAGAAATCGCACACGCACTCACCTATCACCATACAGTAAATGTTTTTAGATTTGGAAATACGTACGAAAATCTTTCGCATTGGGAGAAAGGTTACGAAGGTTTTCGGGTTTTGTGAATATTACAAGAAATCACTTATTTGTGTAGGGATATTTCAAACAAATGTTGAATTCATTTCTTGCTTATTTCCTTGAGTTATCGAGTTAATTATTTGGCACCATCACATGTATCGAACTGCCACCATTCATCTTAATGATAGCCAAATTCGTATATTTGACACTAATGTCAGCTCATTCTGATTATTTTGAAATTTCACTCTCTTTTCGTTTGCATTAACATTCCTGATGGTCAAAAGCATTCGGAAATGTCAACAATCAGTTTAGCAACATTGAAAAATGTGATTCCGTGATTACACTCTAGTATCAGTCATTTTGTTACCTCATTTACAACCTCTCGCCCCCTCTAGGTAGTGCAGGGGTACCTTAAAACCATGATTTTTCCATCGGTATTAAGCGATATACTACATTTGATACAAATTTCTTCAGGCGTTCAAGAGTTTGGATTAAATGCCTTCGCCTTACTTTTTCTACCCCCATCAACACCCCGACCCCAAAAACGCCAGCGGTTTCGCGTTCGCACAGAACCTCCAGATGGCAACTTTGTGAGAAGTTTCGCAATCACATTAATCATGAGAAACACAACTGGTTTGAATCATACTTAACAGAACTGAATGAAAAAAGTTGTGCTGTATGATGCAAACAATGTTGGGAGGAGAAATAGTTTTAGTGACAAGGGAGAAACCACAAAAGGAATCCCACAAAGTTCAATTTTGAGTTCATTCCTATTCCTTATCATGATCTATGGAGAATCCTCAAGAACTTGTGCAATCACATCATCAACAAATATTTCTGTTAATATTTCGGCCGGAATTGTTGGTTATTGTTGGTTAGGACCTCATGTTATTCCACCTAAGCTCAACGGAGAAACTAACCCATGCTTTCTTAAAGAACATTCTATTTGTTCTGCCAGATCATATGCCTTTACGAGTTCAGTAAAACGTGTACTTCATGCAGGATGGAGCTCCTCCTCATTCCAGTGTTAATGTTCTTAGGCTTCTAAACAACAGATTTCGCGACAGATGGATAGATGGATATGGACCATTTGCTTCACCTCCACGCTCTCCGGACCTAAGTTCATAAGTCTTTTATTTGTGGAGGGATTAGAAAGCTCTTATGTAGCGAACCCCGGTACAAGCTGTATAGATCTTCGTGCCGTTCTTATTGAAAACGGTGAAACGATATGCATTTTTCAAGGACACATCAGTGCATCAGGGATTCAATCCTAAGGTGGATTTATGCATGTACCCTTGCTAACGGAGGGCATTTTTTTTTTGACATTTCATTTAGCAAAGTTGTTCATAACAGTGATAAGACGTTTCTTTTTCCTGTTTGTTTCCCATGATTAACGTGTTAAAGACTTGTATAAAGTGAGCTATATCAAAGAAGTAAGGAACACACGACCATGGTGTAATGTCGTATAATATTACACCAATGTTGTGTCTATTTCATTCATAATGTATAAAATATTCTACCAAGAACCGACGGAACAGTCAATCAATGCAAAGAAATAAAGCGTTTCCGGAACCATATCTATACAACGTATTTTCTTCCTCCAAGTGTGAGTAATGTTTCCTGAAAGTTTGACTATACCATTTGGTTACACCCTGCATACGCTAGGAGACCACGAACTCCACTGACAAAATTCCTGATGTTGTTCTAGAGTATTTGAGTATTTTGATGTAAAGGGGCCCGCAGTCTCTGATGATTCTTTAAAGAGTAATAATATAATTTCTAATTAATAAAATAAATAGGAATGCGGGTAAGCTACTTAGAACAACGTAGTGAGCGCATTATCGTAGCCAAGACAGGCACGAGACCGACGCCCACCATAACAGTAAAATTTTTATGTGCTAGCTAGATACGCGAATGAAGAGATCGAAAGAATGTATGTTGCGATAAAAGAATTACTCAGACGGTATATGGAGACAAAAATTTAATTGTACTGGGGAACTGAATTCGATAGTACGAAAAGGAAGAGAAGAGAATGAAGCATAGTAGGAGAATATGGACTGGGGAGGGGGGGGGGGGGGAGGAACGAGAAACAAGTCGTGAGGTACAATTTTGGATAGAGAATAATCATCCATAATACTAAATTTTAGAATCATGTAAGAATGTGAGAGACCTAGAGACACTGAAGAGGCCTAGACACACTGAAAGGTTTCAGATTGATTAACAGTAAGACAGAGATTTTGAAAGCAAATTTTAAACTGTAAAACATTTAACTGTAAGACATTTCCAGGGGCAGATGTGGGCTCTGACAAAAATTTGGTTATGAACTGCAGATTAAAACTGAAAAAATTGCATTTTGTGTCATATACCTGAACACTGAATTCTTCCAGGAATGCCCTGTATAGAAGGGCTATACAACGGAAATGAGCCTGAAGGCAAGATAATAAAAAGGGAAGATAACGTAAATGGAGGTGGAATGGGAGAAATGTTACGGAACGTGTATTTTGTATATTAACGCATTTTTGACGGCCGTTTTAGGATATCTAAAGTGCTTTAACAATTATAACAATTTTGCATCGTTTTCGCTGGAATGGGTCGAGACTGATTCATATTGTCAATCTTGTCTTTTAATTCAGCGATGTGAATTGCTGGCACAGGTTCAGATTTCAAATTTAGTAGTAATATGTTATGTAGGAGCGATGTCAAGTTAATACTCCATCCACAAATGAGTTTTTGTAGTTGCTCCTTTGAAGAATCATGAAATTGTATTAAGAGAGTTTGACTACAATATTTTGCTTAATTCACGAGGGGAAGAAACCCTTGCATACAATGAAGTGACAAGAATCAAGGGGTAATCCGAATATCGTGTCGGTCCTCCTTTTGCCCGGCTTCCTGCAGCAATTCGACGTAGTACGGACTCAACATGTCGTTGCAAGTCCCCTACAGAAATATTGAGCCATGTTGCCTCTATAGCCGTCCATAATCGCGAAAGTATTGCCGGTGCAGGATTTTGTGCAGCAAGTGACCTCTTGATTACGTCCCATAAATGTTCGATGGGTGACCAAATCACTCGTTGAAATTGTCCAGAATGTTCTTCAAACCAAACGCGAATAATTGTGGCTCGGTGACATGGTACACTGTCATCTACAAAAATTGTTTGGGAACATGTAGTCCATGAATGATCGTAAATAGTCTCCAAGTACCTAATATAACCAATGATCGCCTCCGCTGGATCAGAGGACCTATTCCATTTTATGTAAACACAGGCTACGTTGTTATGGAGCCGCTACCGACTTGCAAAGTGCCCTGTTGACAACTTGGGTCCATTACTATGTGGCGTCTGCGCCACACTCAAGCCCTATCATTACTTCTTAACAACTTGAAGTTGGGACTCATCTGATCAGGCCATGGCTTTTCAATCGTCTAGAATCCAATCGATATGGTCCCGAGTCCGGGAGAGACTGTTAGCAAAGGCACTCGCGTCGGACGTCTGCTGCCACAGCCCATTAATGCCACATTTCGCCGCTATGACTTAACGAATAAGTTCGTCGTACGATTTCTGTGGTTTTTCACGCAGTGTTGCTTCTCTGTTAGCACTGACAGCTCTACTCACGCGCCGCTGCTCTCGGTCGTTAAGTGAAGGACGTCAGCCACTATGTTGGCCATGGTGAGAGGTAATGCCTGAAATTTGATATTCTCGGCACACTCTTGACACTGTGGATATCACAATATTGAATTCCTTAATGGTTTCCAAAATGGAATGTCCCATGTGTCTAGCTCCTACTAATATTCCGCGTTCAAAGTCTTAATTCCCGTCGTGCTGCCATGATAACGTCGGAAATGTTTCCTCATAAACCACCTGAATTCAAATGACGGGCCTGCCAATGCATTGCCCTTTTACACCTTGTGTAGACGAAACTACCGTCATCTGTATATGTGCATGTCGCTATCCCACGGCTTTTGTCACCTCCGTGTAGATAAAACCATCACTATCGTGCGACCAGAATTGAGGAGCTTTAAGTGATTTAAGTTGACTACAGGGCGTTCGTAGAGGCTAATTATCGTTATTGTCAAACAGACTGTATCGCGTCCGTTCCTCTGATAATAGTTATGCTTTGAGCATTACTTAAATAGCGAGTATGTCTGGGGCATGAGTAACATCAAGCACATGCCCTTCCGCTCTCTTCCTCGGTGAACTTTTCTGAGGTCATAACTTCGAATTTTTTCGTCGACGTCGGCTTGACACAGAACGAATGACCTTCTATTGTGAGTGGCATACGTTTTTCAAGAAGTGAATACTGTGAACTTGTTTCACCAGTATTTCGAGTTTAGATTCAATATGCAATGTTGTCTCTCAGAACATGAACTTATTTTACGAAGTTTTCGCGAGCCGTCTGCAAGAGCGCAATCGAAAACCGACGGGAAGAGCAGCTGCCCCTCCCTCACCCAATCCTAGGAAAACTTCTTCGAAAACCCACCTCGCGTCCTGTCCTCCATCTCATCCTTCCAAACAGTAGCAGTTTGAAAAAGCCAGAACTTGTAATGGGCAACGTATCCAGAGTCAACCCCAATCGTACCACACTTCCTGAGTATGCGCTTGGTTGTCTGTGTATTGGTAGTCGGTTTCGTACACACATCCATCTACATCTACATCCACATGATTACTCTCCAATTGAGTTAACTTTCTGCGAGAGGGTTCAAACAGAGCTTTGGAAAAACGAACACTTAAATCTTTGCGTGTGAGCCTTAATTTCTCTTATTTTATTATGATGATCATTTCTTACTACGTAGGTGGGCGCTAACAAAATATTTTCACACTCTGAGGAGAAAGTAGGTGATTGAAATTTCATGAGAAGGTCCTGTCGTAACAAAAACGCCTTTGTTTTAATGACTGCCACCCCAATTCGTGTATCATATCCATGGCACTCTCTCCCCTATTTCGCGATAATGCAAAACGAGCTTCCCTTCTTTGAACTTTTTCGATAGCCTCCTTCAGTTGTATCTGATGCGGATCCCACGCCGCACAGCAATACTCCAGAAGATGGCGGACAAACATAGTGTAACCAGTCTCTTTAGTAAAACCCGTTACATTTTTTAAGTGTTCTGCCATTAATTCGCGGACTTTGGTTTGCTTTCCCCGCATCATTATCCGTATGATCGTTCCAGTTTAAGTTACTTGTAACTTGTATTCAGTTGAGTTTACAGCCTTTAAATTGGTGAGATTTATCGTTAACTGGTGTTTAGTGGATTCTTTTTAGTGCCCATGTGGATAACTTAACAGTTTTCATAATTTAGAGTCAACTGCCATTTTTCCATCATTCAGATATTTTGTCTAGATCATGTTGCAGTTCGTTTTGATTATGTGATAAGATTACATGACAGTAGTGTCTGCAAACAATCTAAGAGGACTGCTCAGGTTGTCTCCTAATTTATTTATGTAGATCAGGAACAATAGTGGGCCTATAACACTTGTGAGGAACGTTGTCAAACGCCTTCAGGAAATCTAAAAATATGGAACCAATTTGATGCCTCCTGTCGATAGCACTCATTACTTCATGAGAGTAAAGAGATAGCTGTGTTTTCTGAATCCTTGTTGGCTATTTGTCAATAAAATTTTTTTTAAAAATAATTTATAATGTTCGAGCACAACATATATTCCAGAAGTATACTGCAAATCGATGTTAATGATATAGATCTGTAATTCAGGGATCACTCCTATATCCTTTATTGGGTATTGGTGTGACTTGTCCATCTACGCAATCTCTGGGTGCAGATCTTTCCAAGAGCGAACGGCCACAGAATTCGTCGATCTGGAAAAAATGTTCAACACTGTCAGATGGTGTAAGACAGAGTGAAAGATTGCTGGGCACTCTCACTTCTGATTCACTGTCATGCCGCTTAATGTTCTTAGGGAAGATGATCTTTATTACGATCTGACTTCATACATCATGATGAAATGGTGGGTAGTAGTTAACGCTCTTGCTTGTGTGCTCTAGTGAAGGAATAGGGTGCTGATTTAAACGACTGCAATAAAAGCGTATGGCGACTGAGGGCCGAGGGAAGTGCGTTTTTTCTGTGGAATCTGGGTGAAAACATTTCCAAATTGCTGAGATCCGCGGCCTCATTGTGCAGACACATTTGGATGGCGCCGGTCGGTTTCCGATTGTGTCCAGGTAGGCTGACTAGTGCCGAGGAGACGCCGCTGCAATGGCCAAAGAATTGAAGACCGGCAATAAAATAGAGGGTGGGCCCTTGTTAGGCAAGAAGTCGATGAGATGACTGTGAGCGTTCTGCGAATTTTTGTGGGACAGGTCACTGGCACCCAGATGTCCTGACTCTGTCACAAAAACGTATTTGTGAAGGCATGAGGCTTTTAGCGTGTTTATGGCCGTTCTTTGGTAACTTCGAAATGGACACAACAGGGGAGATAACAATCTTTTTACGGAGGGCTGTGGTTCCATCCTGGTCATGTTGTTAGCAAAAGGCATGGCATAAACGCATGGGAAAGAGGCCTCGAAGCTGAATCTTTTCTTTTTTTTTTTTTTTTACTTTTCTCCCAATTAACTTTAAAGTCACTGATTGGTTAAATCGGTGTATGCAGAGCAGGGAGCAGTCTCCCATCTTCGAAATCGCCGCTCCAGCTCGTGACTGGCTTGTGCTAATGTGGGAGTAGTCTAAGATGTAAATGTGCTATGCTACCGAGCTGACGAGGAAATCTGATAGAAAGAGGAGTGGACACTCTTGTACTGGTGCTTCGCTAGTAAAGAACTGCAGATCTCTACCTAAACGGCAAGACTTGTGTCCTTTGCTGGTGTGCCACATAGAGCCTGTGCCAGTCACCTTCTGAACTGTCAGAGGTACTGCTTCTAGCATCATGCACACAATGAGTGATGCGTGGGTGTACTTATTTGTCTTGAGACGCCCATGTAAGCATTTGACATATTCCGTCACGCACAGTTGTGGAACGGAGTCAAATTGGTTTGGCAGACTAGCAAATGCGTTCAAATATGTGTGAATTCCTAAGGAATCAAACTGCTGAGGTCATTAGCCCCTACTCTTACACACTACTTAAACTAGCCGGCCGGTGTGGCCTATCGGTTCTAGGCACTTCAGTCTGGAGCCGCGTGACAGCTACAGTCGCCGGTTCGAATCCTACCTTGGGCAAGGATGTGTGTGATGTCCTTAGCTTAGTTAGGTTTAAGTAGTTCTAAGTTCTAGGGGACTGATGACCTCAAATGCTAAGGCCCATAGTGCTCAGAGCCATTTGAACCATTTGAACTTAAACTAACTTATACTAAGACCAACACACACACCCATATCCGAGGGAGGACTCGAACCTAATGCGGGAGGGGCCGCACAATCTGTGATATGGCGCCTCAAACCGCGCTGCCACTCGGTGCGGCTGTAGTCCAGCAAATGGGTCCACCTGCACACTGGAATCACCGAGGTTTCAGAGGCTCATAGGGAAGTAGCTGCGTTCCGAATTAGCTGAAAGCGAGAGTTGTACTTGCACTTTTCGGGCGCGCGCCGTTAATAACACATTGCTGCCGTCCATGACTTCAGTCGCCGAACGCATCGTGGTGTGCCACCCTGACCAGCAGAAGGGTAAAGTATTCGCTGCTATGGCGTAGGGCTCCAATATATGTTTCCCAGTACTCTATTCTTTCGAACCACACTTTTCTTTTTGCAATAGTAGAGTATAGATGCTTGATGGTGGCATAGTTTTTTGTGCCTCACCCTGGATTCACCTGTATGAAGTCACATAAAGTGATTAGTGTTCTGGTTAGTGTCGTGTGTCGATCTCCAGGTGATCACTTTGTCCACTATAGACCTCATAGTAGTGAAAGCGTTTGTCAAAAAAAAATGTTTGTGTGACATTTCTTTAACTTTTTTTTGTCTTGTGATGTCAAGAACGAATAAATCTATTGTTATTTAGATCACAACAGCTCTCTGTGTTCTGATTAACATTATCTTTGCCAATTTTATTAAAGACCAGATTAAAAAAGAAAGTAGGAAGGTTGCAAGCGATGTTGTCTTTTGCTTCTACTGCTCAATCTATACATCGGAGAAGTGACAGAAACAAAGGAAAGGGTGAAGAAAAAATGGTTCAAATGGCTCTGAGCACTATGGGACTTCACATCTGAGGCCATCAGTCCCCTGGAACTTAGAACTACTTAAACCTAACTAACCTAAGGACAGCACACACATCCATGCCCGAGGCAGGATTCGAAACTGCGACCGAAGCAGCCGCAACGCACAGTTTGCTATGAATATGTTTCACGAATCATCACTCTTTACAGTTGCAGAAGGATATGGTGCGCTCTGAAAGTAACTCGAAATTTATTCTCTTAAAACAACTGCGGACATATTAAATCGAGGATAATGGGGAATATCAACTGTAAATACACATACACCATTCCAGAAAATGGTTTCAAATCTATTCTGAAACTGATCTCTTGTACAAAGACAAGTAGTTGTTTAACGTTGTTACCAAACATATCGAAAAATACTTGACCAATTTACTTCAAATTTTTACACGATACTCTAAGAAGCATTCGGATGGACAAAGGTTATATATTTTTATTACTCCATATGATTATATGAATACAGAGCCAGTTGTCTTGTAAGGTGTCAAATAAATAACACACCTTACACTGAATTCCTGAAACAATTCCAGTTAACTCAATATGTCACATGATATAGCTACGTGAAACTGAACGAATTTTATTAATATTCAGATGTAATAAATAAGCCAGCGTTTTGTGAATATAAACCACTAACACTCACACAAGTAATTGCACGCAAGTAATTTTCCCAACCCAAGCTACAAGATGCAGTTCTGAGGGAAAGGAGAATTTTACGACAGCGCCGACCCACGTGACCAAAAATCTCTCTCCACGGAATACCTAGCGGATACAGTGAGACGCCGCCACCACTTGTCCCTGCTTTTAACGATGATCCTTCGGAACGCCTTTCTATGGGAACACGGTGGGAAATCCCAAATAAAACGTCCAGAGAAACGGAACGCAAAACATTGGTGACTCATTCTAGCAACCTGTGTTAAAACTCACATGAAAGAAAAAGCTGTTTATCTCAGCATTACATAGCAGAAGTTAAACTCTGCCCTACGAAAGAAACGACTCCTGTGATAGGCTACAAAAACACTAGTGGGTATAGTTATAAAAAAAAGGTATGAACGCCCTGATTGGCCAGAAAGAAAAACACGTGGCCACCAGCTTTGACATAGGCAAATTGCAGACAATTGGTTCCTCTCTTGCTGAAAATCGTAGAGTGTTTAAGTAAGGCTACTCTCGCTGCACTGAGACGATTTCGAGTGTCATTACGTGAAGATTTGTTCACAGGCTCGTCTTAACTATAGGGAGTTAAACAGCAAAGTCTCCTAGTATGGAGAATTGCACCGAGCACTGACAGTTAATGCTTGTGAGCGATCTGAAGGCAACGACATACGCGCTATTCCAGCCAAATAGCTTGTACCATGCCAGTTAACATAGCTAGGGAATAACTAGGAGTCTCGGCTTCACCGAAGATGTAGGAAATGTATTCGACTGGTCCCGATTGTATTTAATTTATTTGTATTTCTATCGACCCCCAGACATAGTCATCAACCATCTTACCATTAAAGAATCTCCTAATATTTAGGAATTCCGCTTCACAGTTGTGAAAACCCAGTATCAATATTTTACCATCCTGTACGTAATTTTGCTAACATTGCTATGACATGAAGTCATACTTAGAGTAAAAATTAACCTTAATAAGGAAAATCTAAGATTTTCATTTTTACCAATATGTAGTTATGCCTGAACCCATACACTAATTTCTGTTAGCGATAACGTTTCCTTTACAGGTAGTGTAGTGGAACCGACATTGAGATAATTGTCTGATTACATCGCTGTCCATACTGCTGCACTCTTCTGAACTCTGGATGTGTGAGATGGTATCTTCCTATCTTGCAGGTGGTAGGTTCAACACCAAATTCCTAAAACACTCACAGAGTGTCCTTGCGCAACTGTGGTGAAATGAAATGTCGTGTGGCTAGGGCCTCCCGTCGGGTAGACCGTTCGCCTGGTGCAGGTCTTTCGATTTGGCGCCACTTCGGCGACTTGCGCGTCGATGGGGATGAAATGATGATGATTAGGACAACACAACACCCAGTCCCTCAGCGGAGAAAATCTCCGACCAAGCTGGGAATCGAACCCGGGACCTTAGGATTGACATTCTGTCACGCTGACCACTCAGCTACCGGGGTCGGACGCGCAACTGTGGTAGGAAGATAGATCAGAACCAGTCTCACATGTGTTTCACAAGAACGATATTTTCTGTATTATGCTGCCTGTGTGTCTTCTTTGAAGTAATTTTTAAAGTTCGAACACAGTATATCTTCCAGAGTCCTACTGCACATTGACATCCTGTTATTCATCACGTTACTTCTACTTCCTCTGCTGAGTATCAGTGTGACCAGTACGCCTATCCAGTCTCTACGTGCGGATCTTTAGTCGAGAGAGCAGTTGCGTATGATAGCTAAGTATGGAGTTATTATATTAGTATACTGTGAAAGTAACCTGTTGGTGTACAGTCTGGACCAGCAGATTTCTCTTTATTAAGTGACTAGCTTGTTGCCCGATGTTTTGCTTGCATAGACAGTAAAGTCCGCAAAGTTTTTTTTCCTTAATCGAATTTTTATGTTGTTTTCAAATTGCACCACCTTCTAAGCCTTTCGCGCTAACTAAGGCCATACAAGCATAGTCTATTCCGAATGTGCTTCTGACCAAAAAGCGATTGTGGTAGCTGGAGTTGTGGTGCTATTTCCATAAAAAATTTCATCCCCTAACATATATTCCTTTATACCTAACCAAGAAGTGAAATAACAGTTTTTTGTAGATTTAGCTTTAAAACTTTTTTAATAAGACGAAATATTTTCCTAAAAATTTTCATACCCCGTTTCACCCCCTCAAGGTAATGAATTTTCAGACACACTGAAACACCTATTCCTTTTTGCTTCTAAATGAATAGTCCAAATACGAATTTTCGTATATGTAACCTTGAAAATGCTTAAGTATTACTTTTAAATAATTGTTTCTTTTCAAAAAAAGCCATTACCCATTATTTTACCCCTTAGTGGCTGAACATCCAGGAACAGTGAAACATGTATTTTTTCATTTCTAACCGAGATGGCAAATATCAATTCCCAAAGATTTAGCTTTAAAACTGGTTTCATAATGAAATATTTTCACAAAACGTTTCACTCCCTATTTCACTCCCTTAGGGGCTGAATTCCCAAAAATAGTGAAATCGTAATTTTTTAAATTTCTACGAGAGAAGTCAACACCAATTTTCATAAATGTAGCATTACCTCTTGGGTAAAATATTCCGGAGGTAAAATAGTCCCCCATTCGGATCTCCGGGTGGGGACTACTCAAGAGGGCGTCGTTATCATGAGAAAGAAAACTGGCGTTCTACGGATCGGAGCGTGGAATGTCAGATCCCTTAATCGGGCAGGTAGGTTAGAAAATTTAAAAAGGGAAATGGATAGGTTGAAGTTAGATATAGTGAGAATTAGTGAAGTTCGGTAGCAGGAGGAACAAGACTTTTGGTCAGGTGAATACAGGGTTATAAATACAAAATCAAATAGGGGTAATGCAGGAGTAGGTTTAATAATGAATAAAAAAATTGAAGGGCGGGTAAGCTACTACAAACAGCATAGTGAACGCATTATTGTGGCCAAGATAGACACTAAGCCCATGCCTGCTACAGTAGTAGAAGATTATACGCCAACTAGCTCTGCAGATGATGAAGAAATTGATGAAATGTATGATGAGATAAAAGAAATTATTCAGGTAGTGAAGGGAGACGAAAATTTAATAGTCATGGGCGACTGGAATTCGAGAGTAGGAAAAGGGAGAGAAGGAAACATAGTGGGTGAATATGGATTGGTGGAGAGAAATGAAAGAGGAAACCGTCTGGTAGAATTTTGCACAGAGCATAACTTAATCATAGCTAACACTTGGTTCAAAAATCATAAAAGAAGGTTGTATACATGGAAGAATCCTGGAGATACTAGAAGGTATCAGATAGATTATATAATGGTAAGACAGAGATTTAGGAACCAGGTTTTAAATTGTAAGACTTTCCAGGGGCAGATGTGGACTCCGCCCACAATCTATTGGTTATCAACTGTAGATTAAAACTGAAGAAACTGCAAAAAGGTGGGAATTTAAGGAGATGGGACCTGGATAAACTGAAAGAGCCAGAGGTTGTACAGAATTTCAGGGAGAGCATAAGGGAATGGGGGAAAGAAATATAGTAGAAGAAGAATGGGTAGCTCTGAGGGATGAAGTAGTGAAAACAGCAGAGGATCAAGTAGGTAAAAAGACGAGGACTGGTAGAAATCCTTGGGTAACAGAAGAAATATTGAGTTTAATGGATGAAAGGAGAAAATATAAAAACACAGTAAATGAAGCAGGCAAAAGGGAATACAAATGTCTCAAAAATGAGATTGAGAGGAAGTGCAAAATGGCTAAGCAGGGATGGCTAGAGGACAAATGTAAGGATGTAGAGGCTTATCGCACTAGGGGTAAGATAGATACTGCCTACAGGAAAATTAAAGTGACCTTTGGAGAAAAGAGAACCACTTGTATCAATATCAAGAGCTCAGATGGAAACCCAGATCTAAGCAAAGAAGGGAAGGCAGAAAGGTGGAAGGAGTATATACAGGGTCTATATAAGGGCGATGTACTTGAGGACAATATTATGGAAATGGAAGAGGATGCAGATGAAGATGAAATAGGAGATATGATACTGCGTGAAGAGTTTGACAGAACACGGAAAGACCTGAGTCGAAACAAGGCCCCGGGAGTAGACAACATTCCATTGGAACTACTGACAGCCTTGGGAGAGAGAGTCCTGACAAAACTCTACCATCTGGTGAGCAAGATGTATGAGTCAGGCGAAGTACCCTCAGACTTCAAGAAGAATATAATAATTCCAATCCCAAAGAAAGCAGGTGTTGACAGATGTGAAAATTATCGAACTATCAGTTTAATAAGTCACAGCTGCAAAATACTAACGCGAATTCTTTGTACAGACGAATGGAAAAACTGGTAGAAGCCGACCTCGGGGAAGATCAGTTTGGATTCCGTAGAAATGTTGGAACACGTGAGGCAATACTGACCCTACGACTTATCTTAGAAAATAGATTAAGGAAAGGCAAACCTACATTTCTAGCATTTGTAGACTTATAGAAAGCTTTTGACAATGTTGATTGGAATACTCTCTTTCAAATTTTAAAGGTGGCAGGGGTAAAATACAGGGAGAGAAAGGCTATTTTCAATTTGTACGGAAACCAGATGGCAGTTATAAGAGTAGAGGGGCGTGAAAGGGAAGCAGCGGCTGGGAAGGGAGTGAGACAGGGTTGTAGCCTGTCCCCGTTGTTATTCAATCTGTATAATGAGTAAGCAGTAAAGGGAACAAAAGAAAAATTCGGAGTACGTGTTAAAATCGATGGAGAAGAAATAAAAACGTTGAGGTTCGCCGATGACATTGTAATTCTGTCAGAGACAGCAAAGGACTTGGAAGAGTAGTAGAACGGAATGGACAGGGTCTTGAAAGGAGGGTATAAGATGAACATCAACAAAAGCAAAACGAGGATAATGGAATGTAGTCGAATTAAGTCGGCTGATGCTGAGGGAATTAGATTAGGAAATGAGACACTTAAAGTAGTAAAGGAGATTTGCTATTTTGGGAGCAAAATAACTGATGATGGTCGAAGTAGAGAGGATATAAAATATAGACTGGCAACGGCAAGGAAAGCGTTTCTGAAGAAGAGAAATTTGTTAACATCGAGTATTGATTTAAGTGTCAGGAAGTCGTTTCTGAAAGTATTTGTATGGAGTGTAGCCATGTATGGAAGTGAAACATGGACGATAAATAGTTTGGACAAGAAGACCATAGAAGCTTTCGAAATGTGGTGCTACAGAAGTATGCTGAAGATTAGATGGGTAGATCACATAACTAATAAGGAGGTACTGAATAGAATTGGGGAGAAGAGAAGTTTGTGGCACAACTTGACAAGAAGAAGGGATCGGTTGGTAGGACATGTTCTGAGGTATCAAGGGATCACAAATTTAGCATTGGAGGGCAGCGTGGAGAGTAAAAATCGTAGAGGGAGACCAAGAGATGAATACACTAAGCAAATTCAGAAGGACGTAGGTTGCAGTAAGTACTGAGAGATGAAGAAGCTTGCACAGGATAGAGTAGCATGGAGAGCTGCATCAAACCAGTCTCAGGACTGAAGACAACAACAACAACAACAACAACATTATAAATGCTTTAATACTTATTTCACAATGATTTACTTTCAAAAAAATTTTACCAATTATTTTACACTCCTTGCGGTTGAATTTCGAACAATCGCTTCTTAAGCGATGCATGAACTATAGGATCAATATCCTCTCCAAATTCCAAGTTACTATCCTTAGCGGTTAGAGCTGCGTGATGATTAGTCTGTGAATCAGTATGGTCCTAATTCATCCCCTTAGTGATTGAATTTCCAAAAACAGTGAAATGTGTATTTTTTTATTTCTAAGAGAAAAGCCAAATACAAATTGTCATAGATTTAGCTTAAAAATGCTTGCATAACGAAATTTCTCCATAAAATGTTTCATCCTCTATTTCACCCCCATACTTATGCGTTGGCCACGCAAACCGCAGTCGGTCTTTTGCCTCACCAATCAGCCTCCTCCAGCATCCTCCGGTCATGTATTCTTCTTGAGACAGACCCAGAGTACTCATATCCTATTTGACCTGATCAATCCATCGGAGTCGTGGTCGTTCCCGAGGTCTTTTGCCTCTAATATCTTCCTCCACTAGCTGCCTGACGATCTGGCCTTCTCGACGCATTACGTGTCCATACCACTTCAGTCTTCCTTCTCTGATCACTGACACGATGTCCATCGACTTGTATAGCTCCTGCAATCTCTATCCTTCACTGGCACAAAAATTTGTCTGAGGATGGTATTCTCAAATGTCAGGAGTTTTCTTTCCATCTTTTGGGTGATGGTCCAGGTCTCTGCTCCATATAAGACTGCAGGTTGTATTAGTCTTGTATATCTTGGTCTTTGAGGATCTCTATAGAAGCCAGTACTTTAACAGCTTTCCCAAGGCAAACCTTGACCTGTTTCCTACATGTATTCGCGCAGTAATTTCCTGGTCTAACTCGTTCCTTCCGTTGAGTATAGCCCCAAGATATTTAAAGTCTTTTATCCTTTCAAAGACTTTGTCCTCCGCCTTCAGGAGTCTGTCATCATTTTCTCTGCTAACTATGAGGTATTTTGTCTTACCCATATTCAATTTCAGGCCTGTTCCCGTTGCCTCTTCCATTAATGTTCTTGTCATCTGAACAAGGTATTGCAGTTTCTCTGCTATTAAAACTTCATCACCCGCATAGGCCAGGGTGTTGTCCTTCTTCCCAGCTGTATTCCTGTCTCTAGGCTTGCTACCTTTCCCAGGGCTCTCTCCAGTACCAAGTTAAACAGTAGAGGGGAGAGGCAGTCTCCTTGTCGCACTTCAGTCCTCACCTTCAATTTCTCTGATACGTTTCCATTTACTTTCACCATGCATGTTGTCTCCTGGGCGAATATCTGTGTCTGTTTTATGAGTTTTCAGGGAACTTAAGAGCTTTCGAGTTCTTGCCATATTGCTTGTCTATTCACACAATCATATGCTTTTTGGAAGTCCACAAAAAGGCAGTGAACATTTTTGAGGAATTCCAGCTCTTTGCTAGCACTTGCCGTATTGTATGTAAATGGTCTAAAGTTGACTTTCCCTTTCTGAAACCTGCTTGTTGGAATCCTAGTACTTTCTAGACATATGGTGTTAGTTGCTTCAGTAACAGCATGCTCAAGATCTTATAAGCTGTACATAGTAGTGTGATTCCCCTATAGTTTCTACATCTCATTGGGTCTCCTTTCGTTAGTATAGGGCAGATGACAGACTCCTTCCATTCTTCTGGAACCCTTTCCTTCTTCCAAATTAAGCAGATTAAGTGGTATAGTCTCGCTTGTAGAGTAGCTCTTCCCTCCTTTAGCATCTCTGCCGGTATGCCATCTATTCCTGGTGCCTTCCCCCTCTTTAGCAGTTTTATGGTCGCTCTTACCTCTTTTATGTTTGGTAGTTCGTGCTCCCCCCAATGGTACTGTATCTCTGTTCCTCTATATGATTTTTCTTCTTCATTTTCTGTTGTAGCACTCATGGTGTTTATATCCACATTGGTTCAAATGCCTCTGAGCACTATGGGACTTAACATCTGAGGTCATCAGTCCCCTAGAACTTAGAACTAATTAAACCTAACTAACCTATGGACACCACACACATCCATGCCCGAGGCAGGATTCGAACCTGCGACCGTAGCGGTCACGCAGCTCCAGACTGAAGCGCCTAGAACCGCACGGCCACTCCGGCCGGCTTACATCCATATTCAGGAGGTTTTCGAAGTAGTTTTCCATTCCTCCATAGCTTTCATTTCATCTCTGATTATGTGTCGTTCTTGGCCTGTGATCACGTCAATTCTTGGATTGTATCTTTTCTTGAAGAACCTGACTGTCCTGTAAAAGTCTCTTGTATTTCCTCTGTCCGGTCCTCTTCTGCCAGTTTCATTTTACTGTTTATGAACCCTCGCTTTTCACCCCCATAGGTGCTGAATTTCCAAATACAGTGAAACACGCATTTTTTATTTATAACCGAGAAGCCAAATCCGAATTTTGATAGATTTAGCTTTAAAAATATTTTCATAATACAAATTTTCATAAATACTTTCTCTGTCACTCCCCTACTGGCTGAATTTCCAACTATGCTTACTTCTGTGTTGCACTGATAGTGTACAACTAAAGTGCGGGCAAAACAAAACCGAGACAGAACAGCGCATTAGTAAATGTAGACTTGAGGGTGAATAATGGAGTGGAGACTACTCTGGTCGACAACAAGTAACGTCACTGAATGGAACAAGTTTGTTTCCAGATAAGCTTCGTCATTTGCACTGTTGCATAGATATTTTCAGCGTAACATACACTTGGGTGACAAACGTCGTGGGATACCTCTTAATATTATGTCGCACCTCGGTTTACTGGCCTTAGTACAGCAAATCGACGTGGCATGGACTTAACAAGTCTTTGGAAGTCCCCTGCAGAAATTATGAGCCATGCCGCCTCTATAGCCGTCCATAACTGTGAAAGGGTTGCCAGTGCAGGATTTAGTGCACGAACTGACCTCTCGACCATATCCCACAAATGTTCGATGGATTCATGTGAGGCGATCTGGGAGGCCAAACCATTCGCTCGAACTGTCCAGAATGTTCTTCAAAACAATCGCGAACAGCTTTGGCCCGGTGACATGATACATTGTCATACATAAAAATTCCATAGCTGTTTGGGAACTGACGTTCATCAATGGCTGCAAATGGTCTCCAACTAGGCGAACATCCAGAGAACTCAGTTTATTCCATGTAAACACAGCCAATACCATTATGGAACCACCACCAGTTTACATATCGCCTTGATTAGACCTTGGTGGTCTGCGCCACACTCGAACCCGACCATCGTGATTCATCAGGCGAGGCCACGATTTTCCAGTAGTCTAGGATCCAACCGATACGGCCACGAGCACTGGAGAGGCGCTGCAGACGATGTCATGCTGTTGGAAAAGGCACTCGCGTCGGTCGTCTGCTGCCATAGCCCATTAACGCCAAATTTTGCCGTAGTGTCCTAGTGGATACGTTCGTATGAATTCCCACATTGATTTATGCGGTTATTACACGCAAGGTTGCTTGTCTGTCAGCAGTACAACTCTACGCAAACGCCGCTGCTCTCGGTCGTTAAGTGAAGGCTGTCGGCCACTGCTTTGTCCGTCGTGAGAGACAGTGCATGAAATTTGATATTCTCGGCACGCTCTCGACACTGTGGATATCTGGATATTGAATTCCTTAACGATTTCCGTAATATAATGTCCCGTGTGCGTAGTCCCAACTACCATACCGCGTCCAAAGTCAGTTGATTCTTGTCGTGTGACCATAAGCACACCGGAAACATTTTCACGTGAATCAGCTGAGTACAAATAACAGCTCTGCCAAGGCACTGTCCTTTTATAACTTGTGTACGCGATGCTACCGCCATCTATATACGTGCATATAGCTATCCCATGACTTCTGTCACCGCAGTGTAGACACAACGTTAAATGGGGATATGTTATGTTATGTTAACCCGGGACCTAGAAACGATGGGGAGACTCCGTCCCCGCCGCAGCCGCAGTGGTCCGCAACCCCACGACGACTACCGCAGTCCACTTCACCCCTCCGCCGCCCTACACCGAATCCAAGGTTATTGTGCGGTTAGGCCCCAGGTGGACCCCAGCGAACGTCTCACACCAGACGAGTGTAACCCCTATGTTTGCGTGTAGAGTAATGGTGGAGAACTTGTTTGCGCAACAATCGCCGACATAGTGTAGCTGAGGCGGAATAAGGGGAACCAGCCAGCATTTGACGAGGCAGATGGAAAACCGCCTAAAAACCATCCACAGACTGGCCGGCTCACCGGACCTCGACACAAATCCGCCGGGCGGATTCGTGCCGGGGACCGGCGCTCCTTCCCGCCCGGACAGCTGTGCGTTAGACCGCACGGCCAACCGGGTGGGCTAAACGGGGGTAATAAATCGAAGGAAATGCAATTACTCCTTACGAGCCACAGAAGACCACAGGCTCCTTGTATCAAAATACTCGAAAAATATCCCTGAACATAATTTTCTTGGTGGGCTTAGGGTTCACCCTGTATGTAGGGTGAGAACATGATGATGTTACCGAATTTCACAGTCGAGCCCTTATACAGGAACGACCGAGTCGAAAGTTATAAACGAAAGTAGTTTTCTTATCTCTAACAGCGCACATCTTCCATTGAAAGCTCTTTGCTTTCCGTACTTTGGAAGGAGCAGACCAAAACAAGAAAAACAGTGTCAGTAAACATGGGCTCTAAAATGCATACCTTAAGAGCTACGAGCACTTTTACAGTAGAAGAGGTGTATTTGGCCGTAGCTTCAAAGGTACGCATTTTAGAGCCCATGTTCATTGGACATTATTTTTCTTGGTTTGGTGCATACTACCACCACTCGAAATTTGGAAAGTAAAGAGCTTTTATTAGATGAAGTCCAGTGTCAGAGGTAACAGAACTACACTATGTAATCAAAAGTATCCGGACACCCCCATATTAGGTGCATTATGCTGCCACCTACTGCCAGGTACTCCATATCAGCGACCTCCGTAGTCATTATACATCGTGAGAGAGCAGAATTGGGCGCTCGGTGGAACTCACGGACTTCGAACGTGGTCAGGTGATTGGGTGTCACTTGTGTCATACATCTGTACGCGAGATTTCCACACTTCTATACATCCTTAGGTCCACTATTTCCGACGTGATAGTGAAGTCGAAACGTGAAGGGACACGTACAGCACAAAAGGCCGATCTCGTCTGTTGACTGACAGAGACCGCCGACAGTTGAAGAGGGTCGTAATGTGTAATAGGCAGACATCTATCCATACCATCACAGAGGAATTCCAAACTGCTTCAGAATCCACTGCAAGTACTATGACAGTAGGCGGGAGGTGAGAAAACTTGGATTTCATGTTCGAGCGGCTGCTCGTAAGCCACACATCACTCCGGTAAATGCCAAACGACGCCTCGCTTGATGTAACGAGTGCAAACATTGGACGACTGAACAGTGGGAAAACGTTGTGTGGAGTGACGAATCACGGTACACAATGTGGCGATCCGATGGCAAGGTGTGGGTATGGTGAATGCCTGGCAAAGGTCATCTGCCAGCGTATGTAGTGCCAACAGTAAAATTCGGAGGCGGTGGTGTTATTGTGCGGTTGTGTTTTTCGTGGAGGGAGCTTGTACCCCTTGTTGTTTTGCATGGCACTATCACAGCACAGGCCTAGATTGATGTTTTAAGCACCTTCTTACTTCGCACTGTTGAAGAGCAACTCGGGGATGGCGATTGCATCTTTCAGCACGATCGAACACCTGTTCATAATGCACGACCTGTGGCGGGGTGGTTAAACGACAATAACATCCCTGTAATGGACTAGCCTGCACAGAGTCCTGCCCTGAATTCTATAAAACACCTTTGGGATGTTTTGGAATGCCAACTTCGTACCAGGCCTCACCTCTCCTCAGTGCAGTACTCCGTGAAGAATGGGCTGCCATTCCCCAAGGAACCTTCCAGCATCTGATTGAACGTATGCCTGCGAGAGTGGAAGCCGTCATTAAGACTAAGGATGGGGCAACACCATATTGAATTCCAGCATTACCGATTGAGGGCGCCACGAACTTGTAAGTCCTTTTCAGACAGGTGTCCCGATACTTTTGAACACATAGCGTATTTCGTTTTACAACACGATCGTTTCCGGACAAGGGTTCGTTACCTAAAATTGCTATGTTTACCCTTCTCCATCATCCTTGTAAGTTTGTAATATGATCACGGAGTCACCCTGTATACACGTATTCGCTGCTGAATCTCCTCATACATAATCCACTGTAATCTCAGAAGAATAGTACAGGGTGATTCAAAAAGAATACCACAACTTTAAAAATGTGTATTTAATGAAAGAAACATAATATAATCTTCTGTTATACATCATTACATAGAGTATTTAAAAAGGTTTTTTTTTCACTCAAAAACAAGTTCAGAGATGTGCAATATGGCCCCCTCCAGACACTCGAGCAATATCAACCCGATACTCCAACTCGTTCCACACTCTCTGTAGCATATCAGGCGTAACAGTTTGGATAGCTGCTGTTATTTCTCGTTTCAAATCATCAATGGTGGCTGGGAGAGGTGGCCGAAACACCATATCCTTAACATACCCCCATAATAAAAAATCGCAGGGGGTAAGATCAGGGCTTCTTGGAGGCCAGTGATGAAGTACTCTGTCACGGGCTGCCTGGCGGCCGATCCATCGCCTCGAGTAGTTGACGTTCAGGTAGTTACGGACAGATAAGTGCCAATGTGGTGGCGCTCCATCCTGCTGAAATATGAATTGTTGTGCTTCTTGTTCGAGCTGAGGGAACAGCCAATTCTCTAACATCTCCAGATACTGTAGTCCAGTTACAGCAGCACCTTCGAAGAAAAAGGGACCAAAAACTTTATTGGCTGAAATGGCACAGAAAACGTTCACCTTAGGCGAGTCACGTTCATACTAAATGAAACTTTATAGCTCCCTTAATTCGCCGACAGATAGTGCTTAGCTCTGCCTTTTGTCGTTGCAGTTTTAAATTCCTAAAGTTGTGGTATTCTTTCTGAATCACCCTGTATTTCAAAACTTTTTGAATCACCCTGTATTTCAAACACTTACAACACTAGAATAAAAAATGGAACTCCCTTATCTACACATATCACTAAAAATTTAGTCTTCCAGCACGTTTTGCCTGTCTGTTTTGAAGGCTAATCTCACTAACTATTGTAAGGGCTTTGATGTGGATTTTACTAATAGGCAGTCTGATACCGAGGAAAATTGTTTTTAAATAATTTTTAATTATTGCAATGATGAGTGTGCTTTGTATGTTCGACATGTAACTGGCGTTTGTAATGGCGTGTCGTAGCAATAATGGGAGATCAAACTGGTCAGCTACAGTGGATGAGGTGCCTGGCAGTAAAAGCAGTAAACAGTGCAACCTTTCTACATTTAATCTTGTGAACTGAAACTGGAGTAAAATGAACTACTATTCGTTATATTCTTGTATGTCTACGTTGTAAGCATGAACAATCCAAGTGGTCTAGTAGAAATGCTATCTGATAAAGGATTCGCCAGAACTGAAACTCTGTAATTGTAATTTTGGTTAACTTTGCCAAGGTAATTAGAAAACCAAAACTGTAAAGTAAATTAGCTGTTCCGTGAAACTACATATTGTACAGAACAGTGAACCATGCTACCACTCGTGACGTCACACTGCGTGACTTGTAGTTCCACCAGACATGCTATCAGAATAAAAATGCTGCACAAGTTACAAGTCGAATTTTGGAAAAGGAATAACCAAAATATGTCTATAAAAGTGCCCTGTAAATTTGTGTACACAAAACTGACTAAACAAATTTCCAAACACTGAATAATACAAGCGCGACAATAACGCTGCACTGTGAGAATCAGCATTTGAACTTGGTGAATGACTGTAAATAATTGAAAAACTGAAACTCATTGTCTGTCTATTACAATCAAAATTACAAAAACTATCTTTTATAAAAAAAATATTTCTTTGCCATGAAATTAAATACTGAAAATGGTATAGGAGTGGTAAAATCTATAACCTCCAAGTGCAAGCAATGAGAACTGATAATGTTACTTACTCTTATCGCCGGCCGAGGTGGCCGAGCGGTTCTAGGCGCTACAGTCTGGAACCGCGCGACCTCTACGGTCGCAGGTTCGAATCCTGCCTCGGGCATGGATGTTTGTGATGTCCTTAGGTTAGTTAGGTTTAAGTAGTTCTAAGTTCTAGGGGACTGCTGACCTCAGAAGTTAAGTCCCATAGTGCTCAGAGCCATTTGAACTTACTCTTATCTGAACAATGAACTAAGTAACCCAAACCAATGAAGAAAAATTCCATTAAAATCTTACATTATTCAAAAGCGTCATAACTACGCGCAAGCAAGCAGTGCAGTAAGAACATTACCTCTAAATATTCACTTGTCCAATTACTCTTTAGCAGGTCAAAATTCAGAATTCATCCTTCTCTGTATCTTTATATTTGCGCTCTACAAGCTATTTCCATCTGCTCAGTAGCATAGCTAACACCCAGCTCTCTTACTAGCTGCTCTTAGAATGCCTACTGCAACGACAATACTACCGACAATCAAAGATCACAGTGCTTGCACTCAGAAACTCTGTGGCGTATCATATCTACTATCTAAGAATACTGTTTGAAAAATGTTTAGCGTACAAATATGAAATATGACACATCCAATGAAAATGTAAGGCTCACATAACCTTCTTTTACTACTAGAAATCTTAACAACATGCACTGCAACTTCAGAGAGCAGCGAAGCCAGACCAGGGTTTAAGTCCCTCGTAGCATTTTTCTGTCTGTATGTGAAGGTTCATCTCAGGAACTACAGTAGAGATTGTGATACGATTTTCACCACCAGATAGACTGATTCATGATGAAAGTTTGTGTATATAATCTATTACCGCTATACCAGAAAAATCGTTCAGCCGTAGACACTGCTGCTACCTGTGCGAAGGTAAGGTGGATCGCTATCAGAGGGTCACAAACGAGTTCAATAAGCATTGCTAAGATTTTTGGTCTTTTGCCTAACAAAGTATCAGCAACAGGTATCAAAGCATGTCCCTAAATATAAAACGTTCTTCTGCTCCATAGACGAATGTTTAATCAAACACTACTAGTGTCTGAACTATAGAAGGGAAAGAGCTTTACACTGCCGCTAAATTTCAGTTTCACTACCTAAAAGAGTAATGGCAAAGGATAATACGTACAGTGAGGTGACAAACGTCATGGTATACCTCATATCAAGTCGGTCGACTCTTTACCTGGCATAGAGTAGCAACTCTTCGTGGCATGGGGTCAATAAGATTACTAGAGAATCGCAGGTGTAGTAGAAGAGACTTAGCATATTGAGATTCGATAAGGAACCCATGTCCGAAAATGTACCGTTTGCATATAAAATAATCTTGAAGATCGGATCACTTCCAAATCTCCCACTTCACGGTATGCACACAAACTGAGAAGAGGGCGTTATCGTCAGCCGCTGCTGTGATTATGACATCACATACCATTTTCGTCTTACTGCAACAACGGCAGCGAGAAACATGTACGTTCGCAACTAGGAGAGTTAGCTGTGCTGCTCCACGATTGCATCGTACTCTCGAATTTGAAGAGAACATTCTTATTCACGTAGGAGAGAACCCATCGCCGACTGCTCGAAACGTTCCCTATATCATTGGCTCCTGTAGAATACACAGGTCTTAAAACTAATTTTGCATCCATTTCCGGACATGTACTGCTTATCTAAATGTTATCTACTAAATCCGCTAAGTACTGTAGATCACCCTGTACACATTTCCGATATACATTTGAAACAGTCCATTAAATTTCGGCCATGCAGCCGCGCAAATATAATTTCCTCTACTGATACTTCGTCCGGCCATCCTCAGAGTGAATCACAAGACACGACAAGATGCTAATCACGGCCTTATATGCTCCACCGCGGCGGTGCGGCGCATGCGGGTCACAGATGCTGGTAGGCGGCAAAGAAATACGCTTACACATGCGCCGCCTGTGGCGAAGGCGTACAGACATTCGATTCGCTTATCGATGTATGATCGGCGGCGGTGACACCATGACGACTTCTCTGCAGTTTAATTACTGCAAGAGCCGG
The DNA here is from genome assembly GCF_021461385.2 of Schistocerca piceifrons. NCBI lineage: Eukaryota > Metazoa > Arthropoda > Insecta > Orthoptera > Acrididae > Schistocerca > Schistocerca piceifrons. Next base: position 306,387,996 of record NC_060143.1, read on the forward strand.
ATTCCATGCTTTGTCCAAATTAAATCCAGTATCTCTATTTATTAAATTATGAGCTAATGTAATCTCTATAACTCCCTTGAAGACAGATTCCCAAAAGGAATCCGGCAGTTGTGGCCGAGCGGTTCTAGGCACTTCAGTTTGCAACCGCGCGACTGCTAAGGTCGCAGGTTCGAATCCTGCCTCGGGCATGGATGTGTGTGATGTCCTTAGGTTAGTTAGGTTTAAGTACTTCTAAGTTCCACGGGACTGATGATCTCAGTTGTTAAGTCCCATAGTGCTCAGAGCCATTTTTGAATCCAAGAGGAAGAGGTGGATGTTAAAATCTTCACATCACTGTAATTCATGGAATGCCCTGTATCAATACAGTGTTCGGCCACAGCTGACTTGTCTGGCTGTCATAAGCGTGTGTATCTTCGATGCTACAGACATCTCTCATGAACGTTGCGTGTAGTTTGACCTATGTACGACTTCTCACAATTTCCGCAAGGAATCTGATACACACCCGCTTTACGAAGCTGTAAATCGTCCTTCACAGATCTTAGTGGGGAGCCGGAAGATTTCCTTAACACAGTGTTTCTCAAGAATACGGCCTATCTTCGAGGAAAGAGCACCCACACAGGGCAAAAACGCACTAAATCTGAGGGAATTACTATCTTGTTCCCCATCTCATACCTGCATTCTAGGTTTTGCATTGAATGCTCTACGAAACTGTTACGGAGAAAATCCATTAGATTTAAAAATGCTCTCGAGATATGTGAGCTCTTCTTGCAAATACGATACGCGACCGAAATATCAGTGGAGGAAATTTTGTTTGCGCGGCTGCATGCCCGAAATTTAATGGACTGTTAATTACGCCGCTATAAGTTGAAAATGTAGCTTTGAAACACTCTAGTGAATGGAAGAAGCATCGTACATCTGTATGTCGAGATGCCTACATCTACATTGTCCAGTCACGTTAATGGGACCACCTGTGAAAAGCCTCCACAATTACCTTTTGCAGCGCGGACGGCTGCGATACGTATAGGGAAAGAGTTGCTGAGGTTTTCGAAGGTACTGACAAGGATGTGGAGCTGTGACAGTGCCGTTGAGAGTTGCACTAGATTTCTCGGTTGACGATCCACGGCGCGAAAAGACCAAACGAAGTGGTCGCACAGACTCTCTATTTCGTTTAAATCTGGGGATTCTGGTGACCAGGAGAGTACGCCAAACTCATCCTAACGTTCTTCGAACCATGCACGGACACTGCGAGCTGTGTGACACGTAGCGTTATCCTGCTTGTAGACTGCTGGTAGATGCTACAGTGCAGAGGAAATCAAACTGCCTATAGCGGTGGATGTAGGCCCCAAAGATAGATGCCTGTTTGTTCCCATCCACTGTACCTTGCAGGATGACGAGATCATCCAGGGAATGCCTACAGCCTGGATCCTTCCGATTATGGTTGCATGGTGATTACTTTCAGACGTTTCACGCCAAAGACGCCAATGGCCATCTGTCCGATGAAGCATAAAACGTGAGTCATCTGGAAAGACCACCTGTCGCCACTTATTAAATGTCCAGTTGCAGTACTGGCGTGCAAATTCCAGCCTTCGTCGCCGATGAACAGCAGTCAGTATGGGTGCATGAACCAAGCGCCTGCTGCGGAGCCCATATGCAGCAACGTTCGCTAAACGGTCGTTGACCTTCACAGCCGTCGTTCGCTCCTGTCATCTGTATCCCGTGGTGCATCACAGTTTCCTTGGTGCCGGTTCCACGTACGATACACTTTAACTACGGCGGCACGCGAAATGATTACAAACTTGGCCGTTTCGGAAATGCTTCCACCCTTGGCCCGAAAGCCGGTGGTCATGCCCTTTTGGACGTCAGATTAGTCAGTCCATTTCTGAATTATGACAAGATTGCACTGTTTGACGCATCTCCCTCCCTCCCCCCCCCTCCCCCACCCCCTCCACCCACCCCCACGAGCTTTATATATCCTCCACTACTAGTGTCGCCATCTACCGTCTTTGCGTGGTTATTGTACGAGGGCATTTCGAAAAGTAAAGATACAATGGCTCGCAGTCCTTAAATAGAAAATTTATTTAGTAAACGTCAGTTACATCTTATTAACTGAATTATTTGTTATTTTTCGACATTATCACCCCCGTTATCCAAACATTTGTTAAGTCGGTGCACAAGCTTTTGTAACCCACAGTCATAAAAGGTTGCCGCCCGTTGTCAGAACCACATTTCAATTTCATCTCTGACCCGTTCATCGTTGTGGAATGACTTTCCACCAAGATGTGACTTCAGGTAACGGGAGACATGGAAGTCGGTGCGCGCAAGGTCCAGGCTGTATGGCGGATGGTCCAATATGCCCCATTTGAATTGTTTGAGTAGTGCTTTGGTTACGAGCGCTGTGTGAGGCTGAGCGTTGTTATGAAGCAAGCGGACTCCACTTGTCAGCGTTCCCCTGCGTTTGTTTTGAATTGCTCTTCGAAGACGTTTCAAAGTCTGGCAATATGCAGCAGTTCCAGGAGGCGTAAATTCCAACAGAATGCCTTGTCTGTCCCAAAAAACAGAAGCCACGATTTTCTTCGCTGAAATCGACGTTTTGCATTTCTTGGCTTTTGGTGAATTTGAATGGTGCAATTGCATTGATTGTTGCTTGGATTCAGGTGTATGTTGATAAACCCACGTCTTGTCACCTGTCACTATGTGATCAAGGAACTCATCACCTGCTTCAGCTTAGCGTGTGAGGAAGTCGAGTGCAAAGCCCATCCTTTTCTTTTTGTGTTCTTCCGTTAACAGTTTTGGAACCCAGCACGCACACAATTTCCTGTACCCTAATTTGACAGTCACAACGTCATAAAGAGTTGTCATTGACACGTCCGGTATGATCTGATGCAATTCTTTCAATTTGAGAACTCTATTCGCACGAATTGCTTCCTCCATTCTCCGAAGAATGGCATCACAGATCACAGATGGCCGACCTGTTCTTTGTTCGTCATGAACATTGGTCCTACCCTCAGAGAAATGACGACATCATTTTGTTACATTTTGTCGATTCATAATGTTCCCATAAACAGAAACAATTTCTTTGTGAATATCCGCTGGTCGCTGACCTTTTGCATGAAGAAAACGTATGACGGAGCGCACTTCGCATTTGGCGGGATTCTGAATCGGCGCAGCCATTTTAAACACGACCTACTCCAACCAGAAGCAACCTTCAACTGCCGAACGACTGCGAGGAGAAAGCTAAGGGTTCAAGGTTAACACCAGGGTTGCCAACTTGCTCGCCAAAACTCTTCTGTTCCTCTGGCGTACGGTGTATCTTTACTTTCCGAAATACCCTCGTACTTTGACTTAGAATATAGGTGATGGTCACTTTAATGTGATTGGACCGTGTATTTCTAAACGCATTCTCTTAAAACCGCTGTGAAACGAGTCGCAGAGCCTACTTAGAATTGTGAGACGTGTTAGGGTTGCCTCCAGTTCCAATTACAACGGAGTACAGAAAGAATAACTGTTTAAATATCTGTGTGCCTGTTGTGATTAGGTGAATCTTATCTTCACGGTCTTTCCAGGACAGCACATAGGACACAGTGGTATACATACGACTCATTAGTGAAGCTTTGTAAGTAGACTTCCTGTAAGTGCTTTCGTCTACCTTCAAGCATCAAACAATTTAGGTTTTAAGCATTTCTGTGATATTGCCCCGTGAGTCAAACAATCCTGTGACCACCCGAACCGCCTTTCTACATTCACTAACCTATGTTAGTTCTGTTTGGTATGGGTTCCACACAACTGAGCAGTGCTCTAAGATGAGATGCACAAGTGTTTTCTTAAGGAATTGCCTTTGTAGAATAATTGGATTTCCCCAGTAACGTGCCATTGAACCGAAGGCTGCCACATGCTTCAACTGCAATTGAGTCTATCTTATTATTCCATTTCTTATCCACAAAAATTGTTACACCCAGGAATTTGTGTAACTTGTCTGATTCCATTTGTGACTCTCTGATATTGTAGCCACAGGAAACTACTTTCCTGTGTTTTGTGAACTGCACGGTTTCACATTTTTGTTCATGTAAAACAAGTTGTCGCTTTTTACGCCACAGTGAATTCTTGTGAAGATCTTATTGGATATCCCATAAAGATTCTCTCAGATGAGTCACAGCGTCCAGATTCACAGCACCATAGTGACCAAGTACAGCCTCAAAACAGTAAAAGAACACGATGGATATCAAGCGTCCGAAACTTATGCGAATTACATTAAAAGTAAATCGAGCAGTCAACGTGGCAGTGTAAATTTAGGGCGCACAAAATTAATAATAGTACTCTCCAATAATTTTATATTTGTTGTTGTATAGAGTAATAAGAAGGTCGATAATTAAAAGTGGTACATTTGGCAAGTTAATTACATAGAGGTAATTACAAAGCCTCTCACCATAGACCACGTGACCCGAAGGGATATGCTCAATTAAACTGGCGATGCAATACAGACCCTATGGCGGTACTACATTACGGGAAATAAATTCAGTGACCTGCTTTGTCTGTAAAGTAACATTCTTTTTCAATAATTTTTAAAAACTCTACGCTTTGTTACGTGAGATCTAATCTGTTATTTTGGGAGATCGAAACACTTGCGCAACCAGTCAAGAATTCCTAATACATCACCCGCTGCGAGGTACCACAATTACTTGTTACTAAACTAAACTCCGCCCGAACGGGTCATGAAAGCCCAACAGTACCGACCAAGTGCCGTGTCATCCTCAGCCCACAGGCATCACTACAATTACTTGTTAGCCGCAGTAATTCTCACGTGGTGTCAGGAGCAGAAACTTGGATGAAACGAGAAACAAACAGCGTGAATCACATACGACTTGCACAGCACATACTGCAGAATTGTAACTTGCTACTGATGTGCAGTTTTTACAGGATGGATTGGTAGTTAGGGACTCGTATTGTTACCCAATCAACAGAATGTAGTAATTTAATGAACACAGTCGTGATCGCGTTCAAGTTCTTTATTTTTATTTTTAGATGACCGATTTCGATCTTCCTCAGATCCTCATATGTTACATTCCTTGATGTCAGCAGGAACCGCTGACATGGAGCAGGTCCGTCTGTGCAGTGCTCTCCATCCCTGCACAGACAGACCTACTCCACGCCAGCGGTTCCTACTGTCATCAATGAATGTAATAGTTGAGGATGATCCCATCCCTAATCCGTTACATTTGGAAACATTCCTATATGTCTCTCTTGCATTCACAGCGCCAGATTTGCGCCTGGTGGCCAAAATTGGAACTAATTTTTTCCAGCCTGAATCGGCTACACACTTACACATTAGAGTTTCTCTGCCATGCGATAATAACATCTCACACTATAACTTTGTGAAGCTGTACTTTAATTATAACCACCCAGTAGTTCCTAGGGCGACGAGACTCGCCGCGCTTCTACTCTAGTGCTGTTTCTATGATTGCCGTGGTTGCACTGCTGCTTGTCAGTCTGCTACGACCGTTTATAACAGCTGTCTTCACTGCATTGCTTCTAAGTCCTCCACCGCAGCCACCCATATTGTACCAGACGAGGGTTTATTCATAAAGAGACGTGCTATCCAAGCCCTTCTGGGAATATCATTGGTGATATTGTTGAGAATCTGCCATACTATCACGCAACGTGCTATGTCCCTGACATCGATTCTTCCGTGCCGGTGCCGGTTCATGTGCTAATAATCGGTATCAACATCGGTATAGAGCGGACATTCCCAGACAGTATGTTCTGGTGTGTTTTATTCACCGCAGCCACAGTCACATTCGTGGGTTCGTCTTCGCGCAATTCGATGCAAGTTGGTGACTTAAGGCCCACGACTCCTCAAGAAGTGTGACAGGCCTCTTTAGGAAACAAGTGCCTCATTCCAGTCTCTGTTTTACGTCTGGGAGAAAACAATAGGAGCAGCTCGCTGTTTCATGACATCGTTTCTATCACAGGAGGAGGATCTGATTGCGAACTTTGCTGTTTGTTTATGACGCATGGTCCTACTAAATTCGGCCCGTCATGTTCTTCTTCATTCAGCCGTCACACGACAGTAAATCATTTATAGCATTTATTTACTTTAGTCATGTCTGATTCGTCATAAGATTAAAATGTATTGCTTAATAGGACAAATGGGGTCTATCATTTAAGACTGATAACAAAATAATGTGTTAATCATTTGAAGATTGGCTTTCAAGGCGAGAAACACACCTTTATTTAATAAAAATCATGTTTGTGGATGAAAACTTATGTCCTTCTCTTTATATTATACGTTAACGCATGATGTGGTCATCTGGCACAGTGACAAAAATCTAAACAACCATCTAAAAATTTGAGTAAACAATTTCTCTCGAGTTTTTTTTTTCAGTTCTTCAGTCGCTGTAAGGAGTTAAAGACAAACCTTTCGTTGAAACGTAAAATATCGTATGACGTAGGACTAGAAACCCCTTAGTTAGATAGTAAAAGTGAAAGCTGAGGCAGTAACCAATGATCGTGACCTTGCTTAATATTGGTCTAACGCGCTTTAAGGTATTCCTTTCTTCTCATATTGTAGTGTTGTCTAAGCATATGCTCATATGACTTATGCCCTTGTATGCATTCATTACTTTAGCATTGCGGAGTGGCCGCGCGGTTAGAGGCGTCCTGTCACGGACTGCGCGGCCTCTCCCGCCGGAGGTTCGAGTCGTCCCTCGGGCATGGGTGTGTGTGTGTGTGTGTGTGTGTGTGTGTGTGTGTGTGTGTGTGTGTGTGTGTTGTTCTTAGGATAAGTTAGATTAAATTAATTTAAGTAGTGTGTAAGTCTAGGGACCGATGACCTTGGCAGTTTGGTCCCTTAGGAATTCCCACACATTTGAGTTTTGAACATTTTTGCATTACTTTACCTATGTAATTCCTGCATTTGTATGTAGGCTATGTAGTCGTGTGATACCTCTAATGAATCAACTATCAAATCTAACGGCGAAGTAGATATACACATGAATCACTATTGTCGGAAGAAAACCGTCACTAGTTACTTTAGGAAGACAACCAACACAATTGGAGCGTAAATGCTTGCCGTGGACTCATCCATGACCTAGTTAACGGACTTTATTTTTTATCCTTTGCTACCCAACTGTTAAGTAGGACCATGCCAACGGAAGAAATGTGGATGATGAACATCGATGCGGTACACACGTAAACAGCTCTCATATTGAATTTTCCACACTGTATTTCTGCTCACCCAAGAATCCCCTATTTTTCTTTGTACAGAAAGATGTAGTTAGAGATTTACTATAGGAAGAATACCTACACTTGTATCGTCTCTGGTGTGTCTTCTGACTTGTTTGTTACGACTGTGGGCCGTTTGCACCTGCTCACTATTGCAAACACGTGGCTCAAGTCACCGAAAAACACGTTGCCACTGGCGTGGAAGATCTTGATAACTCTCTGCATAAACACGCTCTGCTTGTAGGTAATTCTGGCGATCTTCTCTGGGTACAATAAGCATATGAAATGCCTCTTTTTTAGAGAAAAAATGTCCAGTTTTTTGGGGCACTTGTCAACGGTATTTATTGGTTCCCATGCTCCCATTCGAAATTCTGAAGTTATTAGTTTTCTTCGGTTACCATCAGCTTCCAGTCAGTTGAGGACCACCATTCCTTTCCCCCTTATTGGTTTGCCCAAAACGCATTTCACCGGAAAAAGATATGTCGCAGTGTTTCCGAGAAGAGCTCTCTATGGGGCAGGTTTGAAATACCCAGTTTATTTGTATAACTGATGAGACGTCAAAAGGATTAAAACGCAAGATTTTCTTAGTTTTGTGCATAATTAAGAGACTAAATTGTTCCCACGTGACATTACCTATATTCTGTGTATTGTGTGTATCTTTAGAACTGATTCGTCTAAATGATTGTACGAGGGTAATCCCAAAAGTAAAGTCTATTTTTTTATAAGTACATAGACCTGTTCATTTCTACAATGGCTTACATCAGTTTACAGCTTGAACATTTAGCTATTTTTCGACATAATCACCATTTCTGTCGATGAATTTTTGTAGACTCTGTGGCAGTTTTGTATGCCGATGTAATACCAACTCTCCGCCATGCTATTCAGAAAGTTATGAACCTCTTCTTTCGCCTCCATGTCGGAGCTGAATCTCTGGGACCACAGTTAACCCTTACAGGTACTGTGAGACTCTGAAGAAATTCAAAAGGGCAATTCAGAACCGGAGAAGAGGAATTTTGAGCAAGGGGGTGCACATTCTCTATGAGAACGCTCGCTCAAACATCGCTCGGCAAACCGTTGCTCTCCTCCAACAGTTCCAGTGGAACATAATCACCCACCCACCGTACAGTCCTGACTTGGCGCCCAGTGACTATCAACCCGTTCCCTAGGTTAAAAGAAACCTTGGCCGGAAAACGATTCAGCTCCGACAACGAGGTGAAAGAAGAGGTTCATAACTTTCTGAACAGCATGGCGGCGAGCTGGTATGACATAGGCATACAAAAACTGCGACAGCGTCTGCAAAAATGCGTCAACAGAAATGGTGATTATGTCGCAAAATAGCTAAATGTTCAAGCTGTAAACTGATGTAAACCATTGTAGAAATAAACAGGCCTATGTAATTATAAAAAATAGGAGACCTTACTTTTAGGGATTACTCTCATAGAAAATAACCAAAGCATGAATACATATTACTATTATTATTATTATTATTATTATTATCCAAATCTGTGGAGATATATTTTTGCTGACAATATCACGATACTGTTTCAGTGTAACACAAATGCATTTTCCGTTGACATTAAGCAAGATGTTTTTTGACATAAAACTCTTCCGAAGGTGTGGTTTTCACCTACGCGTAACGAATTAAAATGCAAGATCCATCTGTAATGGCCGCAATGACATCAGGAAGTCTCACTTATTGCGTCCGACACACAGCCAGCAGTAGGAGGGCCAATAGTTTGTTTATCGTGAAATCCAAATCCTTTTGCAGCTTGTTAATTTCCTGCAGCGCCGCTGACGTTGCAGAAATTAAGCTTCACGAGAATATTTTAATAAAATCCTCGCTACGCTACACATGTTACGAACTGTTTTGTTTCGTTTTATACCGACTGTTCTTCTGCACGTTAAATTACGATAAATGCGACGCACATACAGGTTTTGGAAGCTGTGCGTCACAACACAAAATCTGCAGGATTAATTTCGAAAAGAAAAAAACTACTTTTATCCCTTTTTGAAAATAAAAAGTGTTTATAAATGTAGGGATTTCCGGCAGACAGTTATTTTCTGATGTGTAAATTCGGTGTTATTTTTACCACACGTTAACTAAAAAAATCACGACAGAATAGGGTCACATTCCGATCGAAGCAAAAAATTTAATTTGTCGCTGGCTAGCGAAACACGTAACGACCCTCCAGAGAGTTTCTGAACCATCTTGCTAGATGGTACAGGAATGTGCGCATGTAAATTTACAGCCCTGTCCACGTACTGAATTTGTCAGTGCACATCGCGCAGGTCAACGTTTCTATAAAATATGGTTGCGTAGAGACACTTGCGTACGTCTTGTGACGCTAGCTTCATATTCGCACCTGTGTGGATTTTATTCCGTAAGTTGCTTTGTTTTTTTTCCCTAAATCTGCCGTCTGTTATTTACAATAGAGCTAAAACTGCTTCTCTATTGACCCTACTTCCTAAATGAAACTATTCCTCTCCCCATCTGTTTTCAGTTTTCCCTTTCCATCTTCTACAAACTACTCCAGTATTTTTTATGCATGCGATTCTACACTCAAAACTAGACGTACCAACTACACACAATCTGACCAAAAGTATACGGACGCATATTACTAAATATTAACGTGAGTCGTGTCCACAAGCGCCACCTCAATGACGGCTTGATCTCGGGGGACGCTTAAAATGATGTGTCTGAGTGGCTGTGGAGGAATGGGAGCCCATTCTTCCTCAAGAGCCGAAACCAGAGAAGATAGAGATTTTGGACACTCAGGTCTGGGGCAAAGTCGATTTTTTAACTCATCGCAAAGGTATCCCGTTGGCTTCAGACTGGGACCCGGGGGAGGCCAAGCTATTTCAGGAATGTTGTTCACAAGCCTTTGCCTCACAGATGCCGCTTTATGACAAGGTGCAGCGTCATGCTGATACAGCGATCGTTTCCCCGAGTTGTTCCTTTGTTGTACACAGTACACATCACCATAAAATGCGTTCATCTCCTTCCGTATTTAGCCTTGTCTTAAGTGCAATAATGGGACCACACCCCAACAACGAAAAACACCCCATCCGTAACAGGACCTCGCTCATACTTCACTGCAGGCACTACATTTGATGGTGGGTAACTTCGTCCACTTATTCGGCAGCCCTTCCATCGGAATGCCATAGGGCGAGGGGGGAGGGGGGGGGCAATTCTTTTGGCTTGCAAGACACTTTGTGGAAAAGGAGGTTTAAAATAATGCAATTATTTTTTTAACTCGATTTTCCGGAAAATGTATAAACTGTGCCATCAACGTCAATAAATATAAACAAATGGCAGTTATGTTCAATTTATTTGTTATACTAATTTCATATCATCTATAGCCGCATGCATATTTAATCTTAGAAACAGGTTAATGAGACCGACGCATCCTATCACACTTTTCTAGAAATTTTTTAATGAGGAATGAAATTCCTCGCTAAGATTCCCATCACAACCTGCAAGTAACGTCCATATTTACTCCTGCTGATCTTCAAGGAAGAAAAACTTTGCTCACATATACACGTAGAGCCAAATATATTATCTTCTTGTGACATAGTGCGCCAAACTGTACACTATCCCCAATGTAACCAGAAACACCAGATACACTTTCAGGCACTTTCTCTTTTCCTAATAAAGGGAAATGTCAAAAACTGCCTTCACTTGCTTGCCTTGCAAATAGACCTAGTATCGCTCTGAACGATTTTAACATGCTTCCTCATTTCATATGCAAACAACTCCTTTCACTGCAATGTCATATGAAGTTCACTCAATTTCTCAGATATATCAGGCTAAAAACATCATATAATATTTCCACGCCTCACAAAATCATGAGATATCTGCTTCATGACCAGGATTTCTTCATGCAATGTCCAGACTCTTTTTAACACTTTCCCGGGCTCAACCAGCTCATGCTGTTGTAAATTACGTCTTCCCTCTCTGCATGCACATCCTCAAGGAAAGATTTGAACCGTCGACGGTGAAACACCCTTGCTCTGATTGTGGGCACCACACCAACAACAGCATCTACCTCTGTCACATGCTTTTAGTCCAGTGCTGCTATAAAACAAACAACTGCTCTCCTGATGCAAAATTCAGTGAAAAGACAAGATATTACTGTCTGTGTTGTGTGCATGTAACCTGTTTTTTTAAAAGCTTAACCACACCTACAATTTTTCCACAGAACACTCTGTCCCCGTTTGTTCTAATGCTTGCCACTTTGTTGTAGGAAAGGACACTTTCCTCCTCACAGTTTACAGGACAACCAAGCAAGTCCCAACCAGTGGTTCTACCTTTAACTGATTGTAGGCCAAGTAACTCCTCCGTGGGAACGAAATTTTCATTAATTTTATACATAAATATCAGTAATTATGCAGTGTCTTCGTTATTTGTGCTCTCATCCACTACCCAAAAGAGTAAAGTTTCTGCTCGCAGTCTTCAGCTGTTTTGTGAGTTCGTTACTAACTGACTCAATGCATCTCACTATAGTCCTTCTTCAGAATGAAATACTTTCATATTTTTCTCTAAGATCAGCATACTATTTGCTCTCACACTCTGCTATAGATTGCTTAATAAATTCGCTATTCGAAATAAGGCTTCTTGCGTCACTTCTGTGACACTATTTTGAATTATTGACAGCTTGTTAATAATGATGGTTCCTTTTTCAACTTTTCACAACCTCCGCTGCTTCCATTTTTTGTTCTTCCTTGGAAAACTTGCAGCCAAATTCGCTTTATTTTGTTCCGTAATGTATTTTTAGATTGCACTCCTTACATAGTTTCATGACAGTAAATACACAGCTCTATTCCCCGTATTAACAAAGTCATGCATGTATGTCCAATCTTCATTAATCACACGACTCACATCACTTTTCGGAGGGTTCATCATTTCAATAAAGTTGGAAATTCAAATATTTATTGTTTCACAAAGTATAAACGAGATCAACAAGATAAGCAGTGTGCATCGTGCTATACGCGCAAACCAAGATGACATTCGGCGCGTTGGCTGATGTGACCGACCGAAAAAAATAAATACGTTTACGGTCGCTCCCATGAGCCACCGCACCGAATGTCAACTCGGTTTGCGCGAATACTACCTACAATGGACATGAGTAGTCCAGTGGAAATCTACGGTCAACACAGGACGGAAATCTCGGTGCAAAGCGGCTTTTTCTGGCTGCCTTGGAGGGCTGCACAAAAATCTTTAGTGGGCCGCATGTGGACCAGTACCCGCTATTTGCCCGTCTCAGCCATATGGCCGGCCGGTGTGGCCGAGTGGTTCTAGGTTCTTCAGTGCGGAACCGCGTGACTGCTACGGTCGCAGGTTCGAATCCTGCCTCGGGCATGGATGTGTGCGATGTCCTTAAGTAGTTCTAAGTTCTAGGGAACTGATGACCTCAGATGATAACTCCCATAGCGCTCAAAGCTATTTTTCTGCCATAGGGTACGGCGTGATTCATCACTCCAAATCACACAACCTCGAGCTTCGCTTAGCATTGAGTACAGAAATGTGTGGCTTATATGGAGCTTCTCGACCATCGTACTCCATTCTCAAAAATGTGTGTGTGAAATCCTATGGGACTTAACTGCTAAGGTCATCAGTCCCTAGGCTTACACACTACTTAACCATAATTATCCTAAGGACAAAGACACACACCCATGCCTGAGGGAGGACTCGAACCTCCGCCAGGATCAGCCGCACAGTCCATGACTGCAACGCCTTAAGCCGCTCGGCTAAGTATTCCATTCTCTTTGACTCCTTACGCACAGTCATTGTGTTAGCTGGTCTGGTGGTAGCACTTTGGAACTCACGAGTGCTTCCTTCCGCTGTTTTCATGTGAGTTGTTTTATCACCCTCCGGAAAGTTCGACGGTCCTTTTCCGTCAGTAGGACTCACATGACGCCTGTCTGGTCTTGGTTTTGCTCTTGTTGTTACTTCCATGTTTCCACTTCACACTCACATCACCAGCAGTAGACACGTGCGACTTTAAAATGGCTGAGTTGTCCCTGGTGGATTTTTTACTCGTGTGACACCGAATGACCAGTCCACGTCAGAAGTCAATGAGCTCTTCTGACAGACTCATTCTGCTCCTATTGCTTCTCTCCTCACTACACAGTACTACCCGCCTCCTTTTATACAGCCGGTTCCGCCTCTAGTGACATCTATGGGTCAATTCCGTATTACACTGAGGTGTCCGGACACTTTTGATGACAGTGTATATAGCACCGCATTTGAATGTGGCCGCCAATACACCGAACATACGTAGCGCCTCATTTTGGTGTGTTGCACTGAAAACACACTAGATGTGTACGTCCGAGACATCCGGAGAGAGAAGTGATGACTGAACAGAGCTTCGACGAAGAACATACTTTTTATTCTGAGAGCACCAAGTTGCTGAGCCGAGCTATGGACTACGGAAAAGCATCGTAAATGAGTCTATAGAAATAAGGATCAAGAACAACTTCGTTAACAGGAACGAAGGCTGTGGGCTCAGTAAGGCGCTGAGTCTCGCATTAGTAGTTACACTGCTAGAACGCGTCCAGACGACGCCAAGCGAGCCGGGTCAAGAGTGCCCATTCAAAGAGTCGAGCGTAGCCTCAGGCTACGCCTCCCCTCCATCTACCTTCCCACCCACCCCTCCCTCATGACTCCGGCCCACACTTCTTCGACGCTTTCATCTGGCTATCTCTCTAGCGTCTATTGTACCAATAAGGGTAATCCGCATAAACACAATAACGGACGTAAAATCTAACATAAGGCAATAAATGGCAATTTGGTAATAGTGACAGCGGTGGGAACAAAACAATACACAAGGCCTACAACCATTTGTATAATGTAAAGTGTTGCAAGAGTGTCACATGTCTGATTAGTCTATCAAAAGCTCAGTTTGGTAACTAGAAATTAACTTCTTTTTCGTGCAAATGTACATTAACTACGTCGCTGCATCTTACGCCTTGGTTGACTACCTGTTATTACTTTTATTGCTCGCTCATATAACCAACATTGTTCAATGTCTTTTTCAGACACGTTGAGCCTACGTATAACACTTTTAATGTATAACATATCAACTTTCCAAATAAGTTACATTTATCGATACCTCTTTGTCCTCTTTAGCATCATTTACAGCTACGTAAGCACTTAATGTCTATATGTAAAAGAGAACATACTGGCTGATTGGCTAACTCATGCTCGCCCAACCCAAACTGCTAAGGACAGAAACTTGAAATTTTGAGGTCTGAATCTCATACTACAGCCGTCGTTGAGAAGGGATTTTTCGGAATTCCGACCCTAAGGGAGTGAAATAGAGTCTGTTGGGATTTTTTAATGTGACCATTAAGGCAATTTTGAAGCTAGACCTACCAAAGTTGGGGTTTGGTTTGTCGATCAGAAATAAATAAATACGTGTTTCAGCATCTTTGGAAATTTAACCCTATGGGAGTAAAATAATAAATGAAAGCTTTTTTTGAAAATATATCATTATTAAGAAAGTATTAAAGGATTTTTTAAGCCACATCTATGAACATTGGTATTTGACTTCTCCGTTACAAATAAAAAATAAGTGTTTCATTATTTCTGGAAATTGAGTACCTAAGGGGGTGAAATAGGGGATGAGATTTTTTCTGTACTGTAAATATTTTATTATGAAAGCATTTGTAAAGGTAAGTATATGAAAATTTAAATTTGGTTTCTCAGTCTGAAATAAACAAAATTGTGTTTGTTTTGGAAATTTAACACCTATAGTGGTGAAATGGGCAGGGAAGTTTTTACGGAAATATTTCATTGTGCAAAAATTTTGAAGCTAAATGTATGAAAATTTATATTTGGCTTCTCTGTTACAAATAAAACATACTTATGTCACTGTTTTTGGAAATTCAGCCTCTAAGATGGTGAAATAAGGTCAGACTGTTCACTGACTCATCATCGCCCGGTCCAGACCCCCAAGGATAGAAACTTGAAGTATGGAGACGGTACTGATCTTATACTATAGATACTGTTCAAAATTCCACCTAAGGGTATGAAAGGCTTTTTGAAAGCATGTGGCTGTTAAGGGAACTTTGAAGCTACAACTAGGAAAACTGGTATTTGATTTCTCAGTCAGAAAATAAAAAATAGGTATTTGGAAATTCAACCACGATGAGTATAAAATAATGGATGAGAGTTTTTTTTTAGATTTACAATTACTAAAGAACTACTAAAGAATTTTAAGGCTACATCTATGACAATTGGTATTTGAATTTTCGGTTAGAAATAAAAAAAATACGTGTTTCAGCGATTCTGGATATTCAGCCCCTAAGGGAGTGCAATAGAGAATGAAAGCTATTAAGGAAATATTTCATTACATTACAAAAATTTTAAAGCTAAATTTATGAAAATAGATATTTCACTCTTCTGTTGGAATTTTTTTTAGGGGATAAAATTGCTATGTAAACATCTCTACAAGAAAGCAAAAAGTCATGGTTAACATAAACTTTGTTCTCTAGCTATCAGAAACTTTTTTTTTCTTTTTGGGGGGAGGGGGGGCAGAAGCACATTCGGAAAATATCATGCTTATACGGCCTTAATTAGCGTGAAAAATTTAGAAGGTGTTGCAATCTGTGAACAATATAAAAATCCGCTTGAATAAAAACGAAAACAAAAAATCTCTGCAAGCCATACAGTCTACACGAGCGAAACGGTCAGCGCTGAGGTAGTCAAATATACTTGAAAGTGAGAGTTACAACTATATTTGATCATAATTATATCTTCAGTGTTTGCGGCTCGAAGTTCATGTGCAGGTACAATCATGTTGCTGATGTTCAGGTATTGTCAAATTTTTGCTTGTAGTTCTGCTCACATCTTCTAGAAAACACACTTCACAGAATACTTATTTTTAATTAAAAAAATAAATTCGATAAGACTAAGTTTCTCGAACGTTCTACACATTACAAAGTAAAAGTAAACAACAGTTCGTACATATGTTTTTGGAATATATAGTTTAAATATATCAAAATAGTAGTATTAATTTTTTAATTTAATTCCTCATTTGTAATAGGAATTTTGTGAATTGAATTGTTTGTTTAGTAACGAATTTTACTTATACTTTTAATAAAATGTGTTTAACAAAACTAATTACCTAGTTATATTCTGAAGAAAAGCAATTAAGTGTTAAACTATAAAATTTAGATCGTAACCTCCTAAATAATGTTTTCACAATTAAGTATTCTACATGTTCCTCATTAAGTGTCTCTCAAAGTGTACAAAATAAAACGCAAGTCTTAATTGCATCAATGTCTCCTGCTTCTACCTGTTATTATTCTTTACTGTTCCAAAATCAATGACTGAATGAAGAAATTTTGAAAACTATTATTTTTTAGTATTGTGTAAAATCATGACTTATAAGTATGCTCACGTTAATTACTGATACGTTAATATTTTCTGCATAAGCCCATCTGTATGGTGTAATTCTTCAGTAAACAGTGTTACGAAATACAGCCGAAGAATGTATCGTATTGTACAAGTTGAAGTCGATATTGGTCTTTTCTTTATATACAAATGTAGCTTATTCCCTGATACAACTACTTATGACAATCATGAATTTTTAGCCATTACTTTCTCGTAGCTTTTGTTTATATCTTTTTAACGGTGGATATATTTATAAAAGATTCACACAAGTCATATTACATTATTGGCGTCGTTTTGTTACCCATGTCAAGTATTTTAACTTGAACTTTTTACCCACTTTTGTAGTCTTTTGATGTTGTAATTGTGTCATTACTTTTCACGTCTTTTGGCGACAAAGTTAGTCAAACAGTGTAATGAGGTCCTGATGATACTCTGTGTGTTCGTAACGAGTTGTCAATTCCCGAACGATTATGACGTTATTTAAAAAGAAGGAGAAAGTTATCCACAGTGGTAAATCAAACTATGGTAAGATTTTCGATGGCTTGGACTACGTACCTACTTCGATCAAATACGTTTCATATCTTCCATTCATTCTCAAAAAACTGAAGCATTTTTCTACTTGTTGAGCATAGGGTCAGAACATCCTAACTCATGTTTCTCTATTGCAGGCTGGCAATGGCTTTGCCTGTTGTTCGTGCTTTCAGCAGCTCCTGCATCATCGAGGATCGGTAAGTGACCAAGGCCTCTTTATTTTATTTTTATTTTTTTACCGATCACAGTCATGTTTAAAGTAATGATTAAGTCGTGTACACAGTTTTAAATTAAAAGATGATTACATTCTGTAGCCAGTTAAAACTAATGATTCTATGACCCCTTTTTGAATTACGCTCGCGTTATTTTTCCCTTTAATATTTGAACTCTACCCTCATAAACGGGCAAAGTCTGTGGCGCACAGTCGTGGCCGGGATACTCGCCTGACTGCAGGCAGGTGGCCGTCTTTCTCCGCAGCGGCACCAGAAGGGGGAGGGGGGAGTGCGTGCCCATCCCGACAGCCGTCTTTTACCCCTAGCAATGATCCCAGTACTCATCTATCACCAGACTGAGTGGATGTGGGATGATCCTAGAAGGACCAGAACGTGGAAAAATCCACACCCTTATTCAGAATTGAGCCCGCGACCTTCAGGGCCGCTGTCTAGTGTCTTACCCGTTAGATCACCACGTCACAAAGCCCCATAATTTGGCAAATTCATACATATTACTCGTATAAAAATGTATTTATGTGTGTGTGTATTTTCCACATCTTCTCCTAAAGCACTGGGCTGATTTCAACCAAACGTGGTACACATATTCCTTACTGTCAGGCAGCAATCACTGTGGGGGAAAGAACCATTAACTTATCATAGCTCAGGAGATATGACTTCATAAACAGTGAGATGCACGAAAAAATTCCGGATCATGCATGAAGTTTTAATGCATTCATTCTTTATTACTAAGACACTCCCAGCGTGGAGCCAGCGTAAGTAAATCCCTGACACTTGGCAGCGCTTTTTACAGCTTTCACCTGCGGAGCGCAAACGGCTGTAGGAGAAAACAATAGCGGTCTATAGAACTGTGAGGAGGCATCGCCATAGAGACGTTTACAAAATCGCGTTCTAGACATGTCGAACAGCTGCGCCCAGTCTACAGAAATAAACATAACATAGAATTTGTGTTTTTCATACTATGTTTCTTAATTTGGATACGATACTTATACATTTGTGCATTATGCATATTTCTTTATACAACTGTTTCGTAATTTCAAAGACGTTTTCACTAAACATGGAAATGAAAGTTTTTAGATGTTTACAAAACAGTTGATATTTTGTTCCAGTTTCTAATAGAATATTGGCAAAATGACTACCACACCAGCTATTCAGCTAAAATGAGGTATTCCTCGAACTTCTTGCAACGCGTCACAGACAGTTTGCATTTGTAATGCGCGACCATACTCATTCGCTGGAATCCAAATGTTGATGCCTATTTCTTGGACGTTCGTAGAATGCCTACCATATTATTTTCTCTGCATAATGTATCACGTGTGCCCCTACGCCACGTAAGCAGCTATGAAACTCAACGGACCCAGAGCCAGATCATACCCAACTTCCATCTTTCAACGCCTCCCCCACCTCACCCCCTCAACTGAGTAACGTTGCCGTCCGGTATGTATAGACGCTGCTGAGAAGTTTATCTCGGTGTGTCTCATGGTCTCTATTTCGGAAACTGTACGCCTCCAAAACGTATCCCCTTGTCAGCTAAATTCTGTTGATGAAAAATTTCTTCCCCTCACTGGATTCAACGTGGCTACCTCCAGGATAAAAGGACATTGTGACGAATGCTGCAGCGGAGCCGATAGTTCACGAAATTTGACGGACAGGCCGACAGGTGTAATGTCTCAAGTTCGTTGCTAGGCCCATATTTCTCGCAGAGCCCGCACGCAGTCATGTTACACGCAACAATTCCGAGCCCTCTAGCGCAGAGAGCTGCAAGCAAATACGTAAACATGAAGGACAGGGATGTAGAATATTGATGACGTTTGTTTTAAGATGTGAAAATCATGTCAATAATGTCCAACGAACAGTTACAGTGCATACAGACAATGACAGACAATGACTATGTTACGATGATTTGAAAATGGGTCTGGGTCGAAACTAGTCATCGAGTGAATAAAAGAAGTAAAACTTGCAACTTTGGACTGGTTTTTCGTCGTAAGATTAACAGAAGTTGCTGACCCACAGCTATTCCAGTAGGATGGAAGTTCGTAAAAGTATTACTTATTTCTACTATTAAAACGACCATTTCTGAAGACTGGGACATTACTCGAGAAATGTGTCATCCGGAGACATGTCTCAAATTATGGTCAAACGCGTCAAATATAATTTAATGTGCTGTCAGAATCCCGCATTTATCTTGTAAAATATTGATTAATTACCTTCACATCCTGCATTTCTGTTACACACAGCGGTATCTTCAATACCTATGGACTGACATGTTATATACACAACTGAACAGTGCTGAAAAAATTCTTATCGCACAAACAGCAATCAAAACGGAGGTGTGAGAATGTAATCAACGCCGAGACAAATGGCACAAAATTTGGTTGATACGAGTCGACTTTAAAATTTAGTGAACACTATGTAGCGTGAGAATTTCTTACAGAGTTGGCAATTTTTTTAAGATAACTACTTCCCACCAGCCTTAGAATATCTTCTTCTGGTAGCTAACAATTTTTGAAAATTCTTCCTTGTCAGCAGAACAAGCATATCATGGCCGAAGGATTGGCTGAATTACCATTTAGTAAATGACGTGAGCATCGATTTCGGTGTTCCCTGCCGTAGACTTCGCGAGGGTGGACACCAGTTTTCTTTGAGCTTTGCTGTTAATCGTGTTGTTGTCCTTGAAACTGAGATCATATGTCGCGACAAGAGTGTATCACTTAGATAGATTAGCGAAAGGTAGGTTTTACAACCTTTTCAAACTCTATAGCTTAATTGTACTACTCAAATGTGTTTTAGTGGTGTTCTTCCACGACTGAGAAGTTTCTGTACCTAGACACAGCCATGTTCTATGGAAATTGTGGATAGTGTAGTGTTACGAAGACTGTTGTATTACTAATGGTCGTTACTCCGAAATATGCAAGGGATGGATTTGCTGTAGTGATGGAGGCGAGAGAGTGTCTCAATTTTTCCAAAAGTATCACGTGAGAAATTGTCTTAGGTAAACCGAGAAAGAAACCAAAGAATAAATGGGAAGATTCTAGAAAGACATGATAGCGAAAACTGTACAAGTCAAAACAACTTTCTATGAAAGAAACAACTGGGAACAACCAAAACTCTAAACCTTGAGAGCAGAAAAGGATTCGTGTAGCGCCAAGCTTTGTATGGATGCGAAACATCTACAAGAAGGAAGACAGAAATGAATCGATTAGAAGCCTTTGTAGCCTGGTGTTATAGGATGATGTGATCAGCTAGAGTGATCGAGTGAGTAATGAAGAAGTTCTTTACAGAATTGGTGAGAAAAAATACTTAATGAGGAATGTAATGAATCAAAGAAATATAATGGTTAGGTCCATATTACGATGTGTTTCCTTGTTGCAAACTGTTGTTCAAGGGGTGGAGGAATCTCATAAGGGAGTGTAGCTATGGGTATATACCACGTGACCAGAAGTATCCAGACAGCACTGTATATTGCTGAATTGACCATTAGATGTCGAGAGGAGGGGACCTGTCAGTATAAAAGGAGGCCGGAAAAAGGGTATCTTCAATAAAGAAGCAGTAACAGCAGAATTCGAAATTGGCTGGTCGTTGGATATCACATGAATAACAAGTCTATCAGTGAGATTTGAATCCTTCTAAAACTGCCTAAGTCGACTGTTGCTGTAGTGACGGAAAATCACAGCTAAACTCGGACCAAGCAGACTTCATGCACTGATACACTGGAACCATCGAGCATTGTAGAGCGTGGTTGCACAAAATCGCGTGAAATCAGCGAAATAAATCACTCGCGAAATCCAGAGCATTAACCGAAGTCAAGTTAGGCTGGTGACTGTGCGCTGGGAGTTAAAATAGTGAGATGGTGTAAAGAGCGACATCAATGGACATTGGATGACTGGAAACGAGTAAATTGGAGCGATTAATCGCGATACACCCTGAGGCAATCCGATGGAAGGATGTGGATTTGGCGAATGCCAGAGAACTTTAGCTGCTGTCACGTGTAGTGCCAACAGTGAAGTACGGAGGAGGTGATGGTATAGTATGCGATGTTTTTCCTGGTTAGATTGCGGTCCCCTTATGGTGGTTAAGAAAGCGCTGCATGCGGGAGGATATGAACAATTTTACAACATTCCGTACTGCATACGGTACAGGAACAGTCCAGACGCGGTGACTTATTTTATGAACAGGACAATACACACTGTTATAAAGCAGCCCCTGTGAGGCTCAGGTTTGTGTACAATAACTTTCTTATTTTATCCATTTTGGTTGCAGAACACCACAACTGTTTTCGTAAATTACACTGTAGGAAATGCTGCAACCAGCCACAAGTTTTCTTGAAACGATTTTGTTATACCATTAGTAGTTTCGGGCCTGAGCCTGACTTCTTGCAAGTTTTACATTTGTGAGTAGCGGCTCTTATAATTTGACACAATAGAAACTGTTAATTGACAGAGAGAAATTTTTTCATTGGCCATTACCAGCGTCTTCCAAACATAAATTATTAAATGTATAACTATAATAATTATTTGCACTATGTAGGAATATCTTTGAAGTAACTCCAGAAGTGTAACATATCCATACACACGTTCCTTGGCACGTGATATCAGCAGTTGATGTGCCTGCCATCCTGTTCTTAGTTCAGTTCATGAGTCAGTAAGGACTGTAAGAGAAAACCAAACCTCTCGGTTATAATAAGTGAAGGAGGGCTTTTCAGGAAGTTAGTACAATGTATAGAGCATACAGAAGTGTAACAATATAATCACAAAAACTTTGTTAAATTTTTTGATGCAGTTGTAAAATGAAAAATCTTTGTAAACTATGTATCACGAAGTTTGTTATATTTTAGGACACAAATGAAAACTTGCGAGAATTCGAGGATACCATGTGATGATGGTTTCAGGCCTGAAACTAGTATTTCTATAATAAATTCATTTCACGAAAACTTGTGCCTGGCTGCAGTGTTTCCTACAGCGTAATTAAATAACTTTCTTGAAATTGACTGGTCTGCTCAGACTCCCGACTTGAACCCAATGGTACTGCTTTGGGATAACTAAGAATGTAGATCTCTCCAGAAAGCAGCCTCAAACAACACTACCTTCTCTGGGTTCGGTCGGCCTTTGAGGGAGGATGGTCTGCCATTCCTCCCCAGACATTCGGACACCTCATGCGAAGTGTTTCCAGCAGAGTTAGTGGCCTTCATAAAGGCAAAGGGTGGACACACCCAATATTAATTTCCACTAATAGGTGCCCAGATACTTTTGTTGAGATAGTGTGGTGTTGCTAGTCCCCCATTGGACGCCTCAGATGGCGGATAGAGGAACGCTCCCTGGGCATGGTGGGTACTGAGGAAATAATATACCAGCGTGGACCAAAAGGTAGCATGCCCAGGAGTGGAGAAGGCAATGCCTCCACAATGGGCATCCAGACATTATACCCTGGTCCTGGAGTTGGGCAGAGGGTAATATCCTCACTCAGAAAAAAAATCCACTAAGGTAGCAAAAGTCATGGGGCAGCAGGATGTATATGTACAGATGGCGATAGTAAAGCGTACACAAGATAAAAAAGGGCAGTACATTGGCAGAGTTGTGGTTTGTACTCGGGTGATTCATGTGACAAGGTTATGGCTGCACGACAGGAATTAATAGACTTTCATTGTAGAGTAACAGTTGGAGCTAGATGCATGGGACATTTAATTTCGGAAATCGTTAGGGAATTCAATATTCCGAGTTCCAGAGTGTCAGGAGTGAGCAGATAATACCAAATTTCAGAGATTACACCCACCACGGACAACTCAATGGCTGACGACTTTCATTTAACGACCGAGAGCAGCGGCGTTTTCATAGAGTTGTCAGTGCTGACAGACAAGCAACACTGCCTGAAATAATCGTGGGATGTACGACGAACGTATCCGTTAGGACAGTGCGGCGAAATTTAGCGTTAATGGGCTAAGACAGTAGACTGCCGTCACGAGTGCCTTTGCTAACAGAACGACATCGCCTACAGCGCCTCTACTGGGGTTGTGATAGTGTCGTTTGGGCCATAGACGACTGGAAAAACGTAATCTGGTCAGATGAGTCTCATTTTCAGTTGGTAAGAGCTGATGATAGGGTTCGAGTGTGGCGTAGACGCCAAGAAAGTGGATCCAAGTTATCAA
Source organism: Schistocerca piceifrons (assembly GCF_021461385.2). Lineage (NCBI taxonomy): Eukaryota > Metazoa > Arthropoda > Insecta > Orthoptera > Acrididae > Schistocerca > Schistocerca piceifrons. The sequence continues at coordinate 306,411,514 of NC_060143.1, forward strand.
CAAGACACGGTGCAAGCTGGTGGTGGCTCCATAATGATGTAGGCCATATTTACATGGAATGACTAGGTTCTCTGGCCGAACTGAACTAATCATTGACTAGAAGTGGTTATGTTCGGTCACTTGGAGACCATGTGCAGCCATTCATGGACTTAATTTTTATGGATGGCAATGCGCCACGTCGGTGGGCCACAGTTGTTCGCGATTGTTTTGAAAAACATTCTAAACATTTCAAGCAAATGATTTGGCATCCAGATTTCCCGACATGAATCCAATCGGATATTTTTGGGACATAATCGAGAGGTAAGTTCGTGCAGAAAATCCTGCATCAGCAACACTTTCGCCATTATGGACGGCTGTAGAGGCAGCGTGGCTCAGTATTTCCGTAAGGGACTTCCATCGTCTTGCTGAGTCCATGCTACGTAGAATTGCTGCACTACGCCGAGCAAGACACATTATCAGGAGGTATCCCTTGACTTTTTTCACCTCAGTGTACATTGGTCATGATTCTCTACAAAAGCCTCGAAATCAAGACTATCTCGGCGGACACGGCGACTGATAGTTTGCTTCTGTTTTGGAACTTTGAATGTCAGGAGCCTACAAAGATCAGGAAGTGCGCTGAATATGAGAGACAAGGTAGACAAATACAAGCCAAAAATTGTAGATGTGCAGGAGGCTTGGTGGAAGTGTAAAGGATTTACCGAGATAAGCAATGGGTATATCCCGTATAGAGGCTGTAGCGAGAGTAAAGACAGACCAGTTCTTCTGTAAAGACAGAACGTACAATCGCTTCCTGCAATAGTGACGTATCGATATTACTGCTCACACTCCCGAGGGTGAAGAGGAATTCATGACGCAGTAATTTTATACTGAATTGGTTTATGTGTATAACTAACTGCCAAACTACAATGTTAAAATAATATTGGTTTATTTGAACGCCGAACTGTGTCAAGAAGACATCTATAAACCGATGTTGTTGCTGCAAGTCTGCATGAAGAGAGCAATAAAAATGACGTCCTATTTAATTTCGCTGTTTACATCATCTGAATCATGAGTGCATGGTTTCAATATAAAAACGCACATAAAGGGCCATGGATGGCACCGGGCGGGCAAACCATAGATAGCCCGTGTATGTATCCAGAAGAGGTATGAAAACAGTATAAAAGATACACGAACTATAGAGGATCAGACTGTGACACTGAGCACTTCCTGGCGATAAATTAGATGAATATTAAATTTAGGTGTGTAGAATAGCTAAAACAACTACATAGTGTGATATAAATAAATTAAAAGAGACGGAAACCTATGTAAATGTGAGGAAAATGTGTAATACTAAGACATCAACTAAGACTGGTCTCAAATTAAGGAAATATTGAACAGGGTAGTATCCTAAAGTCTAAGCAAACTAAACAGGTCTGATAAGATGCTGTTCACTAAAGTATGTCAGCAAAACTGAAGATAGGTCACCTAGGAAGAAGTGGTTAGAGATTATGGTGGATCAGGAGGTAAAAGACAGGTATATGAGAATAAGGAAGGAAACTGCAAAAATACTGAGGCAAGAGAAATAGAAATATGACTATTACAAGACGCTAGTACAAGAAGCCGAAGAGGACGGTGTCCATGATAGGATAAGACAAATATACCAAAAAGGAAAGAACAAAGAATCATTTACTAAAGACACACAGGGGAAGATCTCGAAAAATGACAATGAAGTGGAATGACAATGGTCAGAGTACTTCCCAATATTACTAAACTGTGATGACTACACTGAGTTTTCCATATGAGGTACCAGATACCGCATACAGCAAAGTAGAGACCCCCAATAAAGAAGAAATACGACAAACGATCACAAACTTGAAGAATAATAGGGCTTTCACTTAAGATCAAATTTCAGGATAGCTAATAAGGACTGGTGGATCGGCACTGGTCAAAATAATTACAAAACTCTTACAGAATTTTTGGGAATCTGAAAGATCGCCAGACGACTGGAAAGTGACCGTAATATCCCTTATAATAAAATAGAATGGCAATGATAATTATATAGGGATTGCATTCCTTAATGTAAGCCACATAATTTTATCTCAGTGTCTGCTCAGGTGAATGATCCCAATTGCAGAAGGAATTATAAGCGACCATCAGTGGGATTTCATAAGCAGTAAATCAACTACAGATCAGCTTTTTACACTCAGACAGGCAACCGAAAAAGGTGGGGAACATAACGTTGACTTCAAAAACGCTTATAACAGCACACATAGGGGCATAGCCATAAACATCTCGGTAGAATTTCAGTTTCCCTAAAAGTTAATGCGACTTGTACTGATTTGATTAGAGGAAACATATTGCAGAGTAAAGAATGTAGTAATGTCAGAGCATTCTGAAGTCAGAGCTGGTCTTACTTGTTAGACAGGGAGGCATTATCTCCAATACATTTCAATTTAATTATAGAAAACATAGACAGAGAACACCCAAAATTAAAGGAAGCTGGAAAAAGACTGCGTAATGACATAATAAATCGGCTTGTATAAGCAGAGAATGTTGTCCTAATACTTGGTAGGAGAGAGGGCTTGCAGTGAGTGATAAGTTCTTACAGAAATATTGCAAGGAAATCCGAGTTACAAATTAATGAGGAGAAAACTGAGTATATGGTCGTAAAAAAGGCACCTAATGATGGCACCCCAATGTCACTTTTAAAAGAATATACATATTTAAAGATTTGGAAGCATTTATAGCGAACAGAACGCAATGAAAATTAAGGCAAGGGTTGCAGCGGAAATGGAGCATATTTTGGGTTACAGGACGTGCTGTTATGTAGAGCAGTTTAGAAATGTTTTAAAATCAGATTATACCATAGTGTAATTCTCTCGATAGTATGTGGTCTTGAAACATTTACATTAAGGGAAACAGGTGAACAAAAACTGCTAGTCTTCGAGAAAAAGTATTAAGGGAAAATTTGGCCCTAAGACGTACACACAATCACAGAAATGGAATACAATAAGAAACCAGGAACTAACAGACCTATACTCTCAAGCTAATACTGACCGAAGGATGAAGGAAGGAAGTCTGGTGCGCGCAGGGCACCTAATGAAGATGGAAAAGGAAAGACTACCGCCAGGAGCATTGCCAGGATACGTAGAAGGGGCCGAGGAAGGTCACGGGCAAGATGGAAGGATGATGTCAACAGGGACACAAAAGCAACGGGTCTGAGAAAAGGAGAAAGGACCACGAAAGCCAGTAACAGGAATGATTGGTGAAGGATTGTAGAGAAAGCATTTGGTCTCAGAGGCCAAAGCGACAATTAAGCATAAGTAAAAGAAGTGTACGAGTGAGGTCGGATAATAATGTAGAATGCAGCAGTCACGCTGAAATGAAAGCGCAACTAACAAGCGTCAGGGATGGAGAGCTACACAAACGAAACTTGGAACTGATGACCGAAATGACACCAAACGATTAAAAAATCACATCATTAGCCTGTTTGTTGATAGCAGAGCTTCAGGGAGACTTCTGATTTTCCCGCTGTTGATACAGTAGTTTTGTTCAGCAATAGTATCGTATAGCCATGATTCACCATCCCTCAACATCTGCCAAAAATTCCCTTTGAACGTCTTGACGTGCCTCAAGGGTCCCACATAGCGTTCTATTGCGTGTCGCTTCCCTAAAGTTCTGTTAAACAGAGTTGTCTATTTTCTCGTGAACCTAGTGTTTGCTCTAATATTATGATTTGTTGGAAAGTTCAGATTTATCGATTAAGTATGTCGCACGTGTTTACAAATGCTGAGTATGCCAGTATGGTACTTGTGTACACGTTTTGTAATGGAGGCTTTTCTGTTGTTTGTAGATAATATGGTAGAGGATTTGCTAAACGCCGAGTACCAGATTCGAGAGAGTTTACTACTATATTGACCAAACTGCGTGAGGATAGTGCAGAGCAAGCACTGGTATGTCACCTGAAGTGCAAATGAACGGAGTGTAGATGAAACGGAAGACATTATTCAGTTGATAAAAAGCACTCCCTCAACAACTAAACTCAGAATTTCTACACACATCGGTGTTTCACTTACAAGCAGTCGTCAGGTGATACTTCATGTAAACCTAACATTTGTCGGGAAATGTATCGGCATAAATGATGACATGTTTTGGCCACCAGTGTTCCTAGAAGTAAGCTTTTCATTTTTATGCTTGTGAGGATGACTGAGATCGGAAGTCCAAAATACAAGTACACACAAGATACTAACTGCTCGAGCTGCGAATAGTGCTGCTTCCATCAAAGGACGCCCAGACGATCTCAGAAGAGTTGCACGTGGCGTTCAGTTCGAAAGTCCATTGAGGTCTGAGCGGAATTGATAAAAATCAGCATTGAACTCAATCGTTTACCTCTGCTTATCTCCTTTTGTGAGATCTGTATGTGTTACGTGCTAACAGCTGTGTCTGAGTAAACAGTAAAAATTGTACGAGCATTATTTGAGATCTTTTATTCAAATTAATCTGTATAGCAGCCCCAAAAATATTTATAATTTGGCCTGGAACAATCTGTATATCATAACATGCACAAAAAATACTTTAATCGTCACAATACGAATAGATTGCAAACCCACTGAGCGAGAGCAAAGGGAAGAGAATAGCTTCAATTCAATAAGCTGAATATTTTTCACATTTTACCAGAGAATAATAAACTCAGTAACTCAGCGTAGCGCTACAATATATTTTATATGAATGGTTGTGAGTGCAATGAGAGTACACAAAGTGAAGCAAGCAAGACAGGTCACCTCAAACACATCTCGAACGAATAAAAGTGTCGAGGTGTACAGCAGACGATGTGGTGAATTTTCTTACGTACAGTACACATTTAATTTTTAACGTTTGTAGCAACCAAATTATGATACCCACAAATTAATAAAAGTATGTACTTCCCTGTGTGGCAATGGAAAAAGCCCTCGAAGACGTCAAAGACATAAAGTGTGGAACTTGATCATATATGCGGTAAATACGTAAATAAACGTCCCCATAAACCCTTGTCATCGGAAGACGATATTTCACAAATGTCTGGCCCTCTGTACCGTGGCGTCCCGTTTATTTAATTACTTAATTTTCGCAAATAAATTCGGGGCTCAGACGGACCGTGTTTGGTAACGCACATAAAGCAAAACATACGTCAGCAAAGCAGTTCAATAACCTATTTGTATATAGCCTGTCTGCTTTCATCCTGACTCGTTTCTCTTAACTGTTTTATAAATTGACTTTAAAACACTGCTACAGTTTGCTCTATTTAACCAACGAAAGACAGAACAGTCGGCAGGACAAAAGCATGACTGATGACAATGATTAACTTCTTCATCTTGGGTTGCCACCAACTAACTCGAATATACACTTCAGAATCGACGAAGAAATCTCCGAGGAGAGATTCAGCTGCCCCTACCGATGACGTTTTATGCAATCCGCAATACGTCTGTGTTAGGAACGGTATCCAGACAGGCGACAGTCACATAATGGATATAAGTTCCATCTCAGAGCTTTGGGGGACTGTCAGCAAACGCAGTCATTGGTAAAAACACAAGTGAGGACTGGCCATCACGGCCCCTCGCGCTGGAGGTTCGAGTCCTCCCTCGGGCATGGTTGTGTCTGCTGTTCTTAGCATAAGTTGGATTAAGTTAGTTTAAGAAGTGTGTAAGTCTAGGGAACGATGACCTCAGCAGTTTGGTCCCTTAGGAATTCACACACATTTGAACATTGAACTGACCATCAGCTACAAAATATTTTTGTACCAAGATATACCTTGCTTCTCCCATACTTATCCAAGTGTCTCCCATCTTTCTTTGTGTTATTATTGTCTAATTAGCGGCGTAGTCATACAAGCTTTGGATGTCTCTGTAGATTTATCCCGTTTATAGTATTTAGTCTATCATAAATAATTCATAAACGTTGCCTTATACAGTATGTTTCTCCATGGGAAACAACGAAATTAACACGGGATATCAAAATGAGAAGTGCAGAAGTAGCAGCTTTCCCGTATATAATCCAATGAAAATATTAATATACAGGGTGATTCACCTGCCCCTACCGACGTCATTTTATGCAACCCCTCCTGACAAAACAAAGTTGTTGGGCAGTTCACTCTGGAGATGTGAAACACATTGTCAAAATGTCGCAGAATAACTGGTAAAGTATACGAAGGCATCATAGAGTTGTTGTAAAAATTTCGCCTGTAGACCCACTTAAGCACATTAACGCAGCGAGTCGTGTATTAAGTCTTTACACTGTTATATACCAGAAAGTTTACGAAAAATTAAATACTATAAAATATGTAAACAGAGACATCCAAAGTATACGAGAGCGCAGTCGGAACTCGACTGCCGGTTTGTGTGTGTGTGTGTGTGTGTGTGTGTGTGTGTGTGTGTGTGTGTGTGTGTGTGGTAGGCTGCTGTGGTATAGCACTGGTGGATAGCAGTCTTACTGAGCTTACTGAGCAAGCCCCGGGTCCCTCTGCTGCGGCAGCAGCGTTCGCGAATTTTAGGAGCACCGCCTAGCGGCTGTCGCCTAGGTCAGTGCGTTCTGGCGAGCTTTCAAGCTCATCAAGCTGGTATACTAGAATGACCAATCCTCACTTCTATTTTTTATAGTATGATTTCGGTTGTTAACAGTTGCTCAAATCTCTAGGAGTGAACCTATATCGATTACATGGTTGATGGCTATCTGGATACCATTCCTGATACAAAGATATCGCCGAGTTGCACAGAACAACATCGGTAGGGGCAGCTGAGTCAACCTGTATATATAAAAGTAAATGACCAGACTGATGCACTGACTCATCATAGCCGACTCCAAACCACTAAGACAAAAAACTCGAGGAGGTTGATGAGCTTATACTGTAGGCATCATTCAGAACAAATCTTTTAGAAATTCTACGTCTAAGGGAGTGAAATAGAGGATGGATTTCTTTTTTTTTTAATATGTCGCTATTAAGGCAGATTTTCCCTTGGAACTGCAAAATCTGGTATTTAGTTTCTCAATCAGATATTAAAGAAATACTTGTTCAGCATTTTTGTAAATTCAACGTCTAAGTGGGTGAAATAGAGGACGAAAATTTTTATGAAATATTTCGTTACGTTAAAACGTTTTTAAAGCTAAATGTATGAAAATTGGTATTTGGCTTCTCGGTTATAAATAAAGAAACATCTGTCCAGAATGAAATTTTCACTCTGCAGCGGAGTGTTCGCTGATATGAAACTTCCTGGCTGAATAAAAGTGTGTGCCGGACCGAGACTCGAATTCGGGAATATTGCCTTTCGGGGACAAGTGCTCTACCATCTGAGCTACCTTAGGGCGAGTCAGGCCGCGTCCTCCCAGCTTTACTTCTGCAGTACCTCGTCTCCTACCTTCCAAACTTCACAGAAGCTCTCCTAGCTAACCTTGCAAAGCTGGCTCTACTGGAAGAAAGGATATTGCGGAGACATTGGTAGAGCACTTGCCCGCGAAAGGTCCCGAGTTCAAGTCTCCGTCCGGCACACAGTTTTAATCTGCCAGACAGTTTCAAAGAAATATGTGTTTGGGGTTGAAATTTTCTTCGGAAATATCACCACAAAAACTCTACGCGGGTTTAACAAATTCCTCCCACTCCAGCTACCAAAATCGGTTTTCTGTGAGAAGTACATTCAGAAAATATCGTGCTTCTAAGCCCCTAATTAGCGTGAAAAGTTTCGAAGGTGTTGCATTTCGCCGGCAGTTGTGGCCGAGCGGCTCTAGGCGCTTCAGTCCGCGACTGCTACGGTCGCAGGTTCGAATCCTACCTCGCGCATGGATGTGTGTGATGTCCTGAGGTTAGTTAGGTTTAAGTAGTTCTAAGTTCTAGGGGACTGATGACCTCAGATGTTAAGTCCCATAGTGCTCAGAGCCATTTGAACTGTTTGTTGCATTTTGTACTAGATCGAAGAAAGTTATTTAACGGTCACCACAACAAATCATCTTTGTCACAATTGCAAAGAAAAATAAACTGATCGTAAATACATTAATTGTTTTGTAGTCCTAAGATATATTTATTTTTTGTTGTAATTAATTGTTGTCATTACTAATGACAAATAGATACCACGGTTACATGCGATTCCAAGTAAGGAATATCCGTTTGAGGTGAAGGAATACATTACCGGGTGTAAGACTGGCGCAAATAGCTATAGAACCACTTAATCGATTTATCTCTTTGTTTTTTAAACTAGCTGTAGTGAAATTAAACCAAACCAATTGAAACACTTTAATTATGCAATGACTAGCATCCATGTAAAAGGTCACTCACTCTTTTATTAAATTTTAGTTTTCTGTCTGGCAGCTTAGTTTGCGCAGACTAGAAACATTGCTATTTGCACTGTATTTACATTTACACATGAGTAATGGGCGAACAACATACAAATTCAGGTAAAGAAAAACAAAAAATCCGTGCTGACTACACAGTCTACACAACCGAAGTGGCGGGCGCTATGCTAGTTGTGTATAAAACTTCAAAAACAACAGTAATTAAAGTTCTTTCCTCGAGTGAAACATATTCAAATTGGTCAAAAAAAAATCACTTTCTGTTTAAAATAATTTGTAGAGACTTCCTTTTCGCAGGTCGTAAAACTATAAATAAATACATCGGAATACTAGTAAAGCTGAGATAATATTTAGCTACATGTAAATGAAATATGCAATTTCCGTCCAACGTTAATTTTTAATGACACCGACGTAAATCCGATTGTAATTCAACGTAACAGTAATAACAGAATAGCTGTCATACATCAAAGAACAATGATAACATAATTATGTATTCGCTGTTAGAAATAATAGATCTCAAGTAGTGCAACGAACAATACACGAGTGCTACTCCGAGGAGAGAGGGCTATTGACGCATCTGCAACTGATTGCCAGGCGCTCGGTACAGCTCGGTCTTCGGAGGCGTCACGTATTCTCCCGTTAATCTCCAATTGTACTAAAAAGAAACAGAAGAAAGTTATTTGTAGTTACAGAAGAAACAGATATCTACTTTAAAGCGCAATAAATCTTATTAAAATGCGTAGTAAATGTATTTGGTCGGGAGCTGCGGAAGAAGTATCACCAATGAGTTTGTGACACTGCAGTGGTCTACCAAATGTAAGAACACATGTATGGCTCGTGTGTCTTCCTATACGCTTGAAGACAATCAGCCTGTACTCTGCTGTTGCAGCCATCAGACAACTGGCCCGCAAAGCTACCCAGACTTTCACTATTAGTATGAGATCCAAAAAGTGGATGACGGGTCCGTATACGGGTAATGTTGCCAAACTGTTAGAACAGTGGTTCGGTTGGATGCTGAAACTGTTTTGGAAACTTGTGGTAAGATCTTATGGGACCAAACTGCTCGGGTCATCAGTCCGTAAGCTTACACACTACTTAATCTAACTTAAACTTACGCTAAGGACAACACACACACCCATGCCCGAGGGAGGACTCGAACCTCCGACGGGGGGAGCCGCGTGGACCGTGACAAGGCGCCTCAGATCGCGCGCCTACACCGCTTGTGATAAGATCTCTGAGACTACGGTTGAACTTTAAGGTTACTCTTGTGATGCAACAAGGGGCGTTCAATAGGTAATGCAACTCATTTTTTTCTCGGCTAGTTTCAGTTAAAAAATGCATAATTTGATGTGGGACGTCGTGTATGGTAATACTTCTGCTTCAGCCCCTACAGTTTCATGAAGTTTCGATAGATGGCGGCGACATACACAGCCTTCAAAATGGCGTCTCTAACGGATATGCTTTCCAACTACAGAACTGTCATCCAGTTTCTCTTAGCGTGAAAGCAGAGCATCGCAGAAATTCATAGACGCTTGCAGAATGTCTACGGAGACCTGGCTGTGAACAAAAGCACGGTAAGTCGTTGCGCGAGAGTCTTTTCATCATTGCAACAAGGTCGTGCAAACCTTTTAACACTATTCGCTAATAACTGAACCTTTAGTTCTGTCACGGGAAAAGCTACGTATAACACTAACGTGACGTAACATGCTAATGTTGCCCTCTGAGAGGATTTCAAAGTTCGACCTGCGTGTGTCTAATGGAAAAGGGTATCGGACTACAATTTCGAATTTTATGAAGTTTACTGTAAAACCAAACGGGCCTTAATCTTGGGAGTTAACAGAAGTGGCAAAATTATAAGTGAATGAAAAAATAAGAATGAATGGTCGCCAGCCTAATTAGGGGCATTGATTTGGAAATATATATTTGATAAAATTGGATATTAGTTATTGAAGTTACTTTTGATGAGATTTCCCTTTTAATAGCAAATAGGAAACAAACTGACACAGTGTACTCTGTGCTGTGTGTAGCAGCAGTCAATAACGCACACACCAGTCAATTATGGGGAGCAAAATTGCACCGAGCTCGTACTAATGACGACCATAATCATTAGCGTTACTTAATCAAAATACTGAAACATCGCTGCATGAAGTGCATAACTAATTTTGGACATGAGGGGCTTCTCTTTTGACTGACATGAAGAATACAGATAAAGATTAATAACATCTTCAATACACTTTTTAAGCTCCTCTGCATATGGCAGTTTTCCTTAGCAACAGTAATAGTTCATTTTTTTCTTAATAGGAGAACAATATGACGGGGACCCATAAACTGGTATAGTTTCACTAGCCAAGGTTCTTTGATTATTGCAAAAGTGAAAACTATGTCTAAAAGTGCTATCTCTAAAGTAAAAACTATCTCTAAAATTACTTTGCAAGGTAATAAAATGCGACACTGGGTTTAATTAACTTCAAAAGGAACCATTCATGATGGGTACCAAAACTACACTATCTTTGAAAATGTGCATAACTTTTCATCTAATAGTATTACCGCAAATCGGTTCATTAAAGATTTATATGTGCTTGTACTTTAACCACCTGTGAAGCAGGTATTCTTGGCAATAATACTGTATTTACATAATCTTGCACTGTAATCCTACAAAACTATATTTTATAATAAACTAAGGATACTTTAGCAATAGCCTACCCAACTTTACTTTATGGTTTTAGCTTTTAAATAATTAAGGTTTTCACTCTCCTGTTGATTGATCTTTAAATTTTTGTACTTAAACTTCCTACTTTAACCATCTCACTTGGAGTAGTCCATAAACAAAGCAATCAAATTTTACTCTTACTTTTACTTTTGCTACTCCTTTTACTTCAAACATGAAATCACTTTCAAACACGTGAATGCCAGAATTGTTCATTTAAATCAGGATACTCGGGTTTAGTAGCACTTAGGTGAGGAACCTGCGTAGGTTCGTGGTTAGGTTTGAAGTTACAGTTTCGAACACGAATTGACGTTTTATGTGATTATTATTGAAACAACACACAAAAAACTGGTGCATGCCAATACACATTACGTAACTGAATGTATGAAGTCTATGAAGCAGTGGCGAAGATTAGTGGAAGGCGAAATGGCGTCTAACTGTACCCACGGCTCTTGATGTGCGAACGCTCTATAAATTCTCTTCTTGGCGTCGGATTTTCAACGTATTAGAGCCATTCCATTATTCCGTGAATACCCAATAATAGTCAGATCCACTGCCGCGGTAAATCCCTTCTAATACAGCTTCCAATGCCTGTCTTAGCACCGTCGAGGTGTACCGTGCTAGGGCTAGTCACACACTACGTGCCGTTCACACAAAGGAGCCGCTCAGTTCGACCGCCAACCCAACCTTTTACATCGCGCCACGCCACTTCCGTTGCGGAAGGACTTCCCTAAAGCGTTTACATGTTACAAATACACGTGTCCTAAGCATGAACCAGCTTTAAACAAACATACTTCTTTCATAAATGTCTTCATATTATAACAACTTAAAATTACAACATATTCTTTTGCTTTTTTTGTGTATACGTTACAAAACTCCAATTTTCTTGCCATAGAGTAAGTAGTTCAAACAACACAGAATACACACTTCATAAATTGCAGATGCACAATTACTCAAAATAATCTTACTCTTGATCGATATAAGTGTTACAAGCTAGCCAAGTCTGCCAGGTCGCGGAGTCACTGTTTGCACAGGCAGTTGCATCACAAGCCACTGGCCGACCAACGCTCTGCTCTGCCAGCATTGTAGGGCGACAATATACCGGAGGCAGTGGATGCCTCAGCCTCGCTGCCGCTTCCCGTGTTGAGCCACAGCATGGAGCCCTAATAAAGCAATTTGGAATTTCTGGCTGTTTCATTGGTGCTGCACGGCATCGCCCTGTACCTCAAATCCACCAGCTATTACTGTGTGTAGCTCTGATGTTCTGTCATTGCTGCTGTATTTCTTGAAATCAAAAATTGTAGATACTACGGTTTTTGGTGACAAGGTTGCTTCATTTCTGCTTGTAGCCTGTCAGCACAATGGAGTTGTGGTTGGTTCAGTTGTTACAACAGCAACAGCAGCTAGACTTGCTTTGTCAGTTGGTTACAGTTTCACAGGATGCCATGGTTCTTCTGCAACTACCCTTGACTCATCCATCTGCACCCCTAGCTTTTCCACCGTTCGAAGAGGCGGAGGAGGACTGGAACACATGTGAGCAGCATTTGCAGTAGTAGTTCGCATCGTTTCAGATAGAGGACCCGACTTTCCAAAAATCGTTCATCCTGTTGGTCAAAACCAAAACGTTTCATTTGCTTTGGAAACTTGCATGATGAGCGGACGCAGCAGTGTTGTGAGATGCTCAATCGTTATTATCTTAAGTAAACCCTCGTAGTGGCTTCCAGTATGGAGTTTCATCAGCAGCGAAAGAAATCAGGTCAGTCCTATCAAATGTGACAGCTGACCTTCGATGTCTAGTCAGAAGTTCAGATTTATTTGTGCTCATTGCTGACTTTCTGATAAGCATCGTTGTTATCCATTCTGCTTCAGACCGTTGCATTTAGAAGACCCAACAGTCGGGGACGTCCTGGCTACTGCTCAGGCATTCGAAGTGTTGCACACTGCAACTGAACAGTTTGACAATATAATGGACATAAATCTGCAATGCGTTTTGTTCCACAACAAAGGCATCGTTCACTCATACTCTCATCGTTCTCTTCTTGTTTGCACCGTTTCCCGTCGAACTGTAGCTCTTGCCGACGTAGTTTCCCCTCATGTCGTGATAGCTTCTGAGGAAACAACCATAGTTGCTGTCCACACCAGTGACAGCTGTTTGTCGTAGCTACCAGCACTGCCGATCCTCAGACGCAGATGTGGACTTTCTAGAGATCCATAGCGTCAAGCTGGTGCACGGCCAGGAACTCAATGTTCCCAGCAAGACCTACATCATGCTGCAAATTCAGTGATAATCGTATTGTTTCCTGGTCGATACTGGCTCCTGCGTGTCCCATGTGAATCTTGAAACATAGCATCACTTAGGTCGCTCATCTCTTTCCTGCACCAGTCGGCATTTGGTAGGTTAAGATTCCAAAATAACGCCGAAACCGCCGCCGCTACAAAATACCGTGAATGACCTGATTAGTAAACAATGCAGTATTTACAAAAGAAATTTACTAAAAGCAAGCGGTTTAGTAGAATCACCTGAATCATTTCTAGCAATATATGTAATTTTGAAATTAATAAAAAGTTTGCCACAGCTTCCAGGAGAGGGCAAGTCCCCCCAATCGCCTCTCCTGACGGACGCTTATGAAAGGAAGTAAGATTACGCAGGATAGTCGTAGCAAGCAAAGTATCAGTACACTGGCACATCTTCCTTCAACAAAAGAACTCTACTGGTATCAAGTGTTGGTTCATGTGGTGGTGAGTCAGAAAGTGTATGGCTGGTGCACAGAAGTGCGTGGAAAGGAAACGTGATTCATCACTAATCCGGAAAGCAGGATGGAAGCATTTTAAATTCGGTTTTATCGAAAAATCATAAGTTTTGTGGACATATGGACTACCAAATGAAGAAGTGCCCATTGTAAACAGAATAGGCGATAAAGTAAAACCAGGAAAGAACCCTATCCATGACGGCACTGGTTAGAGTGATATGTGTTATAGCATCATGGAGTGGCTGACTTGGCACTATATGGTACAGCAGAGATGAAAAACAGTAGGTTCAGACGCAGACTAGAAAATACAGAACAGACTACGCAGGTTATTGGCAGTAGTAGTTAGCTACAGATAAGAATATTGGCACAGTATATCGAGCACACTGTACAAGCGGTGGAGTGACTAATAGTTAAAAAAAATGGAAGTTTCGAAACCTGCTCCAGAATGGTGCCATTTGCTTTCTGAAGGAGGAGAAAATGAAAACGGCTCTCTTGCTGCGGAGAAACGCGTTATCCGATACTCAACGAGCGGAAGTGTCTGTTTCAGTGACACCGAGTCTCCACGGGCCCAATTAAGTCACCCATTAATATTCACCGTTAATTCTCAGTATCCTTTTTCCGCACTTATCACACAGTGAAACTGTTTTGGGAATCAAGTATTCCCTAAACTGAAAGAAGAATGTGGTTCATAGAACTTGCGTGTAACATGTTAACGTTTATCTCGCGACCCCTGTCTCTCTATCCCAATTAGATACTACTAGCTACCACGTTGGCTATGTGGTTTATGTATAAGTGCACGTATCTGGAAGGCACATCGGAAATGAGTCTGTGTAGAGTACAAAGCGTGAGTCTGTGACTCCGAAACAACTTACTACACTAATGTGTTTCCACCATGCGCTTCTGTGCTCGGATCTCCCTCACGATTTTGTGGTACCCACTGTTGATTGAACACTGTCACGTTCTCTTATGAAGGGGAGTTTTCCCGCGCTTGTGCTGGAAAAGTTGTAGGAAGAACCAAGAAACAACAGCGCAAGACATAAAAACTACTTGCTGAGTATCCAGCATTGCTTGGGTATTTATTTATTCCCATCTTCTATTAGCTCATCTGCTCCTTTCCCTTTCTCTGTCCATCTGCTCCTTCCCACTTTGTCAATCCCTCCCCCAAGTAAATTTACCCCTCCCCCTTTTCTCTGTCCATCCCCCACACCCACATCTATGTCCATCACCTCCTCCCATCTCCCTCCCACCTCTACCTGTCATCTCCTCCTCTTCTCTTCTTCACTCTTCACGTTGACACCCTCACACGAATAGAGAATTTGTAGTCCTTTCCCCCACAATATTTCTTTCCAGGTTGTAAGTAGAACGTGTAACAAATTTGGTTGAAATCGATCCAAGGGTTTAGGTGGAGTTATTTGCCTGTGGCATTGCTCGCTTATGCACATCTCACACTTATTTCAAATATATGTAACATGAAATTAAAATCTTCTGGATTCTTAGGCCACTTCACATTTCTTCTAAACGATCGACGTTTCGACCCTTCTGTTCGGATCTCCTTCAGGATCTTGTAGTATCCACTGTTGACTGAACACTGTCAAAGAAGTGTCCAGCTTGTGCTGGAAAAGTGAGATTATTGGGAAACATTTTTGTGGCTACTATTGGTATGCCATCGTCATTGAATAATAAGTGAGGTATTCCCACGCCATTTCCGTAGAAGGGGTTATTGACCAAATCTCTTGTGGTTGCTATTGGGGAACCATGATGAGCCGTTAGAAACGCAGTAGTGCTAGAGAAGAGTTATTGATTAAAATTGCTCCTGCTGATATTGGTGAGTCATCATTGGTTAGAAGCGAAATTCGCAGAGAAAGATAAGGGGAATATTTCTCCAAAATATTATTGTCCGTAGAGGTGGCTTCCAGGGCGTTGTTCGTATTGCTCACACGCCGCGGCCGCGTATTCAGTTCTTTGATAGCTAGAAGCCACGATGCAGGAAACATAGCAGTCTTCTCTACCGAAGTTACCCGCATTCTTCAAAATTTCAATCACTTCTCGGACTTTTCTTCTTTAAATCTTGGCTTCCTTAGCCAGCACATGTACGTTATTGAAATCAATCTCAACACCACAATTCTCCTGATTTTTCACTACCCGATTTCACACTTTTTTTTAGCCGCCGGTACCGGATACCAAGGACCAGTTACAACGGTTATGCACCAGCGTTCCCCAGAAAAGATACAATGGACTTCATGTCACCCTTCCCATCCGAATCAGTGCAGGCCACAGGTGGAACAACGTTATACTAATAAGTGGACTCATACTCGATTTTATAATCACTGAAATAACATCACGTGTCCTCTCAACCCCTTGTAACACAACAGCCTATTGTAAAAGGAAGAGACACTTTATTCAATCACAAACACGCGACCAGGGACGCACAGACGGCGGCAAAGAGCTGATCATATTCATGTTGACAACTGAAATCAGCTTCACAGAAGCACGTGGAGGGTCAGTTTCACACTATGCTCCACAGATGGGGTTGTCTCTGGACTTCCACAAGCCGTTACGGTGACCGGGGAAACCCTTCCGTTGGGCACCACAAAGGCGGTTCGTTTCTCATGGCCGCTTTTCGGGTCCAGTGCAGAATTAAAGCTCAGTTCAAAATTAATAAACATTGGACCATGTGTCTAGCAGAAGAACCAGTGGGCTGATTTTAAGAGGAGAAGATGGACGTTTTCGAATGTGAAGACGCGCCTTCAATATCCGCATTAGTTTATAAGTTATTGTAAGCTAAAGTTTATAAGCAATTCTTGAACCATGAAAGAGAAAATCTCGGCAACGCATTATGCGATTGCAACAAAAGAGGTATCTACGGATATATTTCGTAGAACTGTATCGGTCTGTGATAGCATCTTTATGATAGCATCTTTACTGAAATTATTCACATATTTAAATGAGAGGCCGAAAAGTGGATTTCGCACAATTAAAAGAGCTTTTCTCACTAAATAAACAGAAATATAAAAGTAGCGGCAGTACTGTAACTTTAGCTATAAAGGAAATTCTTTAACGTATAATTTAAATTGTCTGTTAATATTTAGACTTGTGAATCCGAAAACGGAGGAAAACCAAAGAAACTATTGTTTACAAATAAACTATGGCGATAAAAGAAAGCCGATAACAGCCCAATATTTCTCGGAAAATTGCCGTGTAATTTAATACATCATAAGTGTATTAAAGGTTAAAGTTAAAAATTTCAGCAATTTTAGTGATACCTGATCGAGGTTTCCTGGGTGAACAGCGGCAATCTGGAGGGGAGCCTAGGCTCGGGCTCCATTGGAGGCGGTCAGGCTGTGTAAGGAGAAAGTTTTATCGGATGAGCGGTGAAATAGCCACTAGTTCGCGTGTGTGAATTATTCAGAGTTACTACTTCCAGAAACAGATATTTTTCGGCATCTCACGAACTTGTTACTTTTCGGGTGGCGTGTGTTACAAGCCGCACTTATAAGGCTTCAGTGTGTAGCCGTTGTGGAATTTATAGTTCGATATACTATGGAACTTAAACGGCTTACTAAATATTATTCGCGCAATTAATAGTAATTTATTCAACGGCTTCCAAGATCTTAAGAAACTCGGTCATGCTCTGAAATTAATTTATTGTCAACTGTGATTTTCGATGTTTCTGTATTCTTATTGGAAATGAACTCGAATTTGTGAAACTTTGAAAAATACGTGAGTGTGTACGTGATTTTTGCATAGTAAATCCTCCATAAATTTGCGAGTATATTAAATACTTCCGTGAAAGCCACGCGCGGTACCCGGGCGGTCGAGGGCACCTTGTCACGGTTCGCGCGGCTCCCCCCGTTAGAGGTTCGGTCCTCCCTCGGGCATTGGTCCACAAATTTCCAAATTTACTTCTGTGGAACATTGGGTACATTGTGAGTTGGAGCCCCATAGACGAAACGTAGCCAAATTTGTAAGTCAAACTATATTTATGTGAGCCGAGTGAACTGTTTGTGTTGTGTAATGTGAGGGTAAATCTTTTCGTCCAGTAACACGTTGGGGCTCAGAGCTGATAAAGAACTCGTTAACAGTTTAGAACATTGATTTTCGGCGAGCTGAGAGAGGGATTGTATTTTGTTTCGTAATCCACAACACATGCTCATTCCCATACAACCCATAATGTCGCACACTGAAGTATCCTTTCGTTTTCGCCTCGTCTTTGGGTGCTTTGCTTTTTTGTCATGCGGTGTATATAGACACACAGGGTGTTTTAAAGGAAGCGTCATGTTCCTACAGGAAGGGTGCTGATCAAAACTAGAAGCGTAGTATCTATAATAATATGTGGGAAACCAATACCTGTTAAGATACGGGCAAATTTTCCTCCCTTCCGTCTTGTTACGTAGAAGTAGACACTGTAAGCAGTGCTGTATGTTGTTACCATGTATCCTAACATATCCTTCAGCCATTCTACGCAGTGAATCGCTCACTCTTTCAAATGCACCTGGCTCTATTGTGATTGCGCCCCATTCGTTGGTTACACGCTCCTGTACCGTCTGCACGTTGTCGGTAGGCTGGGCGTTCCCTTTAAATGTCCTCATAGCTACAAACCCAACGGCTTCAGATCCAGTGAACGGTGACGCCGTACTACCAGACCTCCTCGACCAATCCATGGCACATGGACCCGTAAAAAATGGAGTGGTACTCAGTTGTGCATAAACTACAATCGTTGTTTACAAATCTTTAACATCATGCAGCGCGTCAGCAACAATCGTTGTCTTTCTGTAAAAGTGACTCAACAGTAGCGTTGATAATTCGTTGCGGAGAAATCAGTGATACACAGCACCTCGTTAATATCAATTTCGTTCATTGCATTAGATGCTTTGGGGAAGCCTGCAACTGTGTCACTCGTGGTTTAAATAATGAAAACTGCACCAGTTACTTATTATTTGCTGCTTAGCACAACGCGTTTCGAGAATTTATTCTCATTTTAAAGTGCATTTGTGCATTTCTTTACATGAATATGTTTGGTGAAGTTTGCAAGTGAGCTTTTCTTCCCCTCTTGCGTCTTTACGTAGTTAGACTGCAAATGGAAAATTATACAAAATGAATTTTTGAGTTTTTTTTTTTTATTCAGAATATAACACACACGTAAATCGTCAACTGTTTGTTTACAAAATATGCTGCAGAGGTATTATGACACTGTGGTTCAAAAAATGGTTCAAATGGCTCTGAGCACTATGGGACTTAACTTCTGAGGTCATCAGTCCCCGAGAACTTAGAACTACTTAAACCTAACTAACCTAAGGACATCACACACAGCCATGCCCGAGGCAGGATTCGAACCTGCGACCGTAGCGGTCGCACGGTTCCAGACTGTAGCGCCTAGAACCGCTCGGCCAGCGCGGCCGGCAACACTGTGGCTTCACCAAGAGTTTGTACACAGAGTTGTTGCAATGTTTTGGATGATATATGTTGTAAATAATAATATGTATTTTTTCACCTTGATTACTAAATTATCGATTACATTTTTTTCTTTTCCCTTTTTCTCTAATGAGGAAATGTATATCTTTATGAAAATTGTCGCATTATGTATATTTATGAGGCACGTACATTTTATCATTAGAACAAAAAATGCAATCAACAAGTTAGTAGTCAGTAGTGGTAAAAAATATATTTTATTATTTACATCCTCATACATATAATGTAATCCAAAATCCTGTAACAACTCTTACTGTGTACAAACTCTTTGTGAAGCCATAGTGTCGTAATATCTTTGCCGCGTGTTTTGGAAACAGTGTAAGTGATGATTTGCGTGTGTGTGATATTCTGCATAATGGAGGAGGCACAATACCTGTAGGTAAACAAACATAAATACCATTTCTAACATTAGCATTTTAAAAAAAAATCAAAAATTCATTTTGTCCGATTTTCCGATAGCAATCTAACTTAGA
Organism: Schistocerca piceifrons; assembly: GCF_021461385.2. NCBI lineage: Eukaryota > Metazoa > Arthropoda > Insecta > Orthoptera > Acrididae > Schistocerca > Schistocerca piceifrons. The sequence goes on from NC_060143.1 coordinate 306,431,205, forward strand.
AAATGCAAGATGGGCAGAAAATCACACTTCCATCCAAACATCACCAAACATTCTCTTGTAAACAAGTGCACAAATTCACTTTAAAGTGAGAGTAAATTCTCGAAACGCGTCGTGCTAAGCAGCAAAAGATAAGTAGCTGGTGCAGTTTTCATTGTTGAAACCATGTTAATTGTTTGGTAAAGTGTATGGCCCTATGAATCTGTCACAATTCCTAGCCCATACATTGATCCTTAAGCCTCACCTCCACGATTTCTCGAGGATGTGCATCTGCTCACTTATGTATGTTGTGGTAACTTACTATGCCGTCTCTCGTGAATCATGCGTATAGCATAAAATACTACACATTACTCGTCACTAGTAAAACTATCATATCTCAACCGGTATTGGTTTCCGATCACATAATAGTAGTAATAGGAATAGCAGTATTGGTAGTAACAGCAGCAATAGTTTTATCCATACATAGGTCTTTTTTCACTAAGATATTGAACATGTCTTGGTATTACATTTTAAGAACAACAACAAAACCTTCTGGGTTGTTAGGCCGCATTATGTTTATTCTATACGATCGACATTTCGACCCGTCTACTTCTTCGTGGATGTCCACGGTCGACTGAACACTGTCGAAGATCAGTGTCACGTTATCTTATAAAAAGTCTGCAGAATTACATAAACACTAATTCATATATACATGCATTTACATACAGGTCTATTTCGACAAGGATGGGAGAGTCGGCCGTGGTCTTATAGTAGGATTCCATCCAGACATTTTCTTGAAGTTACTATCTGCATTTAATCTGACAAGGTCATTTTTTCTCTGCAAACTGAAATTCGCTGCATTTGTTCTCTTAGTGCCCAATGCCACTTAATTACATATTGACCGATTGTTAACTTCTCTGAGGGTTTATTCCTAATGAGTTCTCTTGTTTTCGCAGTGAAAATAATATTACTGTTATCAGCAAAAAGAGCTTTTCTCCCGTCATTAACACTGTTGTAAAAGTCATTGATGTGTATAAGGAAAGGTATTGGTGAAAACTGGTTTCTCAGGATGGGGCAGGATAAGGTTACGGTTGTGGACAGGGCCATAATCAGTTACTCTCGCCGGCCTCCGTGGCCGAGCGGTTCTAGGCGCTTCAGTCTGTAACCGCGCGACCGCTACGGTTGCAGGTTTGAATCCTGCCTCAGGCATGGATGTGTTTGATGTCATTAGGTTAGTTAGGTTTAAGTAGTTCTAAGCTCTAGGGGACTGATGACCTCAGATGTTAAGTCCCATAGTGCTCGGAGCGATAAAAAAAATATAGTTACTCTCGGTTGCACAACAAATACGTAAACTTTATTTAAGGAAATTAAAATTTGAAAATAATCTCTTAAAAAAAAAGCACAGTTGACTGTATGACGGCTGAAGGCCTTATCGCAGGAAAAAAAATTCCACATGTTTAGAGCCGAAGGCCACCAACAATAACCTCAAATAACCAACGGCTGAAGGCCTGAATTAGAAGTGAGAAGAACAATTCCAAATAGCACCTTTAAAATAAATACCTTGCTTTCGAAACAAGTTTGCTTTAAAAAAGACTTATTGTAACACGGCTGAAGGCCTTATTATGAAAGAAGTGAAATTATTGCTCTGCTGAAGGCCACACACAACTTCAAATAACACATGGCTAATGGCCTGAATTAGAAGTCAGAAGAAAAATTCCAAATAGCACTCATTAAGATAAATACTTCGTTTTAAAACAAACTGTAACACGGCTGAAGGCCTTATCACGAAAGACGTGAAATTATTGATTGGCTGAAGGCCACAGCAACAATAATTAGAAAATTACAAATATCTTTGAAACGAACATCACAATCTAAGGAATCAGGACAAGCTGTTCTCAGCAAGTGGTCCAACGGTCGGCCTGGGAAGGTAACTCAAACATAAGGTAAGGTGAGACAGGCAGCCAAGATTTGTACTCACATAACAGGATGGCAACTCAAACTAGGGGCAGCTTAAGCGCCGACCTACCGACTAACCAATCGGCCTAACATCCGATCACCGGTACAACGATGGAATATACTCGGGCAAGGGCGGACAGACAGACAGCACTACATCTTCAGAAAACACCCAAGGCCGAATGAAACACTAGAACCAAGGTAGCCCTCCCAAAAAATATGCAAAGTACAATACAAGAGGCTATCGAACTACACGCCATGTCGGACAGCGTCAATACGACGAGGAAAGGTACACTGCTGGAAAAGTACGCTAACCTCTGTGGCAGGTAACTGGCGTGTTAGCGGCCACAAGGCAGAAAATACCGCTGGTTGCACTTCACTAATAAGAATAATACTAAATTCAATGATGAATAACAAATAAAGACGGCTGCAATATTTCACCGCCTCGATACACTTCACTCGTTGCCACCAGGCTCAGCGGCCCTGGGAGCAACAACCTGCCGACCAAAGGCGAGATCTCAGAATAGGCGGGGTTGCATTAGCAGTTAACTCTTCACTCAACTTAATCGTCCAGGGTTCGGTGTGCAACGAAGTCGTCGCTCCCGCAGCTACCCCTCCTCGATCCGGCAGCGGCAGCGCGCCGCCAGCGGCCCCCGCTTGCTCTCGCGCTGCACGGACCTGCTCGCTGCTTCGCCCCGACTGAACTGATGTCCGTTCGCAACTCCTCACCAAATCCAGTACGCAGGCAGCATTAAAATAACTGCTCATTCAAAGCCACAAGATACACACGGATCCGGGAAAACAATTCTACCGACAACTCACAATACTGAAACCAGTCACTGTGAAACAACACGGACGAATTATAAGTCGGCACAACCACAGAGAAACCAGAAGCCGTCGGAAGACCAAATGCACGTCGTCGCTACGACGACCGACCAAACGGCCAACCAACGGTCATCCCCACTCAAGTCAGGCAGGAGAAAGATCACAGTATAAATCGTCGACTGACAACTTATTGCCATGAGGGCACTTCGACGGACACACACACACACACACACACACACACACACACACAAGTGAAAGTTGCGAATATCACGGTCCATTCAGCTAAAACTCGCTGAATCCGGTCCTTGTAGTGGTCGTACACTCTCGTGACCACATTCTTCCGTCGGACAGTGCATGTGTGTCGCCAGCGGTCGAGCGAGTACTGGCTGCCCGGTCCTCACTGCTGCTCCGTCCCAACTCAGCTCACTCGACACACGACGACTCGGAAATACTAGAGGTCGCTCCAAAGATGGTACCACAGTACGCGCTATCGAAAAGCGCTGCTGCTGCCACTCACGGACAGACAAGGCGACCAAACGTAGTGGCGCCAGTGAACGCACTAAGAAAACGAGACGCCACTATCGCTATAACAAGATGCCAAGCTATGAACGGCATCAACGCGAGCCGCACACGGCTCAATTGGTCCAAATATACTATCCTGAGAAACTCCTACATTAATGTATTTTGCCTCTGATAAGTGCTTTACCAAAAGTTTAGATTTATTTGAGATACATGTCATCTCTGCTGTTTGTATCTTGTCTGCTAAGTATGAGCGGTATCAGCCATTAGCTGTGCCTTCTATGCCAAGAACATCTTGCTTATTTAGAATAATCTTATACCCAGCAGTACCGAAGGCTTCAAAAGGTCTAAAAATATGTCTGCGACACAATCTTTGTCAAGAGCATCAAGTGCCACTGTTGAGAATTCTAATATGGCAGATGCTTTACCTCAGCCGCTTTAGAAACCAAAATGCTACTCATTTAAAAGGTTCTATTTATTCAAGTAAATCGTTAATTTGTCTATTATAATTGAGTCTATTATTTCTAAAAATGGTGAAAACAAGGAAATAGGCCAGTAGTTTTCTCTGTCGTTTGCTTTACCTTCCTTTAGCAGAAGTACGGAACTTCCCTGATGTGAATGATTTATTTATAATGTTTGTTAAGGAAGATTGTATACTCTGTGTGCATTGTTTCAGCACACATGGGTACTTCATCTAAGCATAATGACTTCTTGTTTTTTAGGTATTGGACAGCTTTGCTGGCTTCACCGTCTGTGGTTGGTAGTAACGTCATTGTGCTCAGTGCATAACAGAAATTTTGACCGATACTACCTCCTATAGGAATATATATTCAAATAGTGTCCGTCTTATATCTAGCGCTAGCGCTAGTGATGCATATCTACTGTTGGTCACAATCACACAAGAAAGCTAAAGCCTCTACAACTCGCTTGCTGAAAACCGCCTGAAGAATTACATGCCTGCTTTGAGGGGCATGGCTGAGTTTTTGAAGGTGTTATATGTACTATATCTGGAGTGAATCATCCTCCGTGATCAATAAATTTTCTCTTCTGTTATGGAAAACTGAAAGAGTTGGTAAATGCGTTTCCCTTGCACGGGCGTGATGGGCTCAGTGGTTTTGGCTTTTGTGAGCAAGTGCGTGACTTAGAAAGCGTGCAACATATCCTCGTGTGGAACGCCGACTGATACCTGGTTTTGTGAGCTCTAAAACAGCCCCACGAAATAATATTAAAATTAGGCCAGTCAGGCTCCAGAGCAGATTGTAAGCACATCAAACGGTTAATTCTTGTCCACATCCATAGTCGGCCCAGACCAAAACTCATGTAGCCTGATTAAGGGAAGAGTGGCCCATTGTATCCAGGCTGTGGAGTAGTCCTATCCCCTGCAAACCCGACGCCGGTGGTAGCGCCCAGAATAGTGACCAGCACTAGATGTGAGGTGCGCCCAGGAAGTGGTATATCACTAACAAGAGAAACTCCCGATCGCACCTACCTCAGATTTACTTGTAAGGTGGCCCAGTAGATAGCCCGTGAAAAACTGAGCACAGTTCAAGCATACAGACAGGAAAAAAGTGGACTGAACTGTCAAAACAAAGCAAAATAGAAACAGAAAAGCTAACAAGTGTAACAATGGGTGCGTCTGCATAGCGGTAGCGCTGTGGTGAGGTAGTTATGGCGATAGACCGTCAAGCAGACGACCTGTGTTCGAATCCCCCTTCTGCCATTAATTTAATATAATTTTTTTCACCGCATTATGAACTGTCCATCCAGTCACTGAAATGTTTGTACTTTTTCTGTAGTCTTGACAGTTGTCATACTATACATTGTTCATAGAACATGCGTTATGTGGAAAGAATACGTTACCGTTGCAAGTAAACGTGATGAATAGTGCGAGCAGGCGAGATACAGCAAACAAATCAAGAAAATGGTTCAAATGGCTCTGAGCTCTGTGGGGCTTAACATCTGAGGCCATCAGTCCCCTAGACTTAGAACTACTTGAACCTAACTAACCTAAGGACATCACGCACATCCATGCCCGAGGCAGGATTCGAATCTGCGACCGTAGCAGCAGCGCGGTTCCGGACTGAAGCGCCTAGAACCGCTCGATCACAGCGGTCGGCAACAAATTCAAACATTAAAAACATATGTTTTGATAGAGCACAGAAAAACTTTGTGACTTTTGAATTGTTGTGTTCGTATGTTGCAGCTTATGTGACAGACTACTACGTTTTCGTCATTTCCTTGGGATTGATCGTATTGACATTCATTCGAACACCTCAATCGGGGATGGAGGCATATCTCACTCACTTACCAGGAGCACAAATTAGATGTTTCGGTAAAAGATTGCTTTCATACGACATACGCTTTGTCACTAATGCCATGTATGACACACCAGACATGTTTTCCAGTGGAGGATTCGGCTGGACGTATCGCCTTGTCATGAAACATTTGGGTCCCCATTCGAAAGACATCCTTTCGGCTACTAATAGAGTAGCTGTGCAGAATCAACTTTAATTGCAATCAGCTTTCTTACACCCCTCTGTTGCAAACGGACGTTACACCATGACACACAGAAATTTGAATACAGTGAACAGCGAAAACAAGAAGAAGAACAACAACAATTTGGCACAAGTGGGGTTTGAACACGACTTGTCTGCAAGGTACTCCAACACCGTGACCACTCACTTAATCACCACGCCCTTGCTATTTCGAGCTGTCCTATACTGCACTTCTTGTCCTTTGACCGTTGACTGTTTCTATTTTGCTTTGTTTATAGTCCAGTACACCTTCTTTCTGTTTTCCTACTCTAACTGTGTCAGTTTTTGACGGGCTGCCCACTGGGTGCTCTTACCACTAAATCTGATGGGAGTGTGATGGGTGGGGTGTTTCCCTGGTAGGACTGGCACTTTAGTTTTCATTTTTCTTATTTTTATGTAATAGTATTATTGCCATAAATTCGAGAGCATGAGCTGAACTCGCTGTTGGACGTCACTGTTCGCACAGACAGCGTGGAGAGCGGCTGGGGCCTGGAGCCATCGTTCGACGTGAGCGCCATGACGGAGGTCCGCGTCCCGCTGGGGGGCACGGCGCTGCTGCCCTGCAGGGTGCGACACCTGGCTGGCCGCCCGGTGAGTACTCGAGAGCGCCCGCCGAGCTAACGACCACCTCGCCAGAGGGCTAGCTATGTGTGTGTGTACCAAACTTGGTACATGTAAGTTTCACTAGCTAGGAAACAATATCGTTGATATAAGACATTCCAGAGCTGGATTTCAGTAAAGCATTTGGGACTATGCCCATTGCAGACTGTTCACTAATGGACAAGAATACGAAATAGGTTCCCAGACGTGTGACTGGCTCGAGGACTTCTTAAGTAACAGCACCCAGTAGGTTGTCATAGACGGCGAGTGTTCATCAGGGACAAGGCTATCGTCAGGAATGCCCCAGAGAAGTGTGATAGGACTGTTTTTATTTTCTATGTGCATCAGTTATTTGGCGGACAGGATGAGCAGCAGTCTGCTGCTGTTTGCTGATGACATTGTGGTTTGCTGGAAGTTGTCGTCGTTGAGTGACTGTAGGAGGATACAAGATGACTTAGACAAAATGTCTAGTTGGTGTGGTGAATGGCAGCTAGCTCTAAATACAGAAAAATCTAATTTAATGCAGATGAGTAGGAAAAACAAACCCGTAATATTCTAATAGAGCTTTAGTAGCGTACTGTTTGACAGACTAACGTCCATTAAATATCTAGCCTTACCGTTGCGAAGCGACATGAAATTTAAAGAGCTTGTAAGAATTGTAGTAGGGAAGACGAATGGTCGACTCCAGTTCACTAGAAAATTTTAGGAAAGTGTGGTTCATCTGTAAAGGAGAAGCCGGCCGGTGTGGCCGTGCGGTTTTAGGCGCTTCAGTATGGAACCGCGTGACCGCTACAGTCGCAGGTTCGAATGATGCCTCGGGCATGGATGTGTGTGATGTCCTTATGTTAGTTAGGTTTAAGTAGTTCTAAGTTCTAGTGGACTGATGTTAAGTCCCATAGTGCTCAGAGCCAATTGAACCATTTTTGTAAAGGAGACAGCAGTTAGGGCACTAGTGTGACCCATTCTTGAGTACTGCTCGAGTGTTTAGGTCCGCACGAGGTCGGATTAAAGAAAGACTTTGAAGCAATTCAGAGGCGGGCTGCTAGATTTATTACCAGTGGGTACAAACAACACACAAATATTACCGAGATGGTTCGGGAACTGAAATGGGAACCCCTGGAGGGAAGCTGACGTTCTTCTCGAGAAACAATATTGAGAAAATTTAAAGAACCATCATATGAATCTGGCTGCAGAACAATTCTACTGCCGCAAACGTACATTTCGCATAGGCGCTACGAAGACAAGGGAAATTAGGAGTCGTACAGAAGCATATAGATAGTCTTTTTTCCCTCACTCTAATTGCGAGTAGAACAGGAAAGGAAATGACTAGTAATGGTACAATGTACCCTCCACCACGCACGGTAAGGTGGTGTGTGGAATGTTCATCTAGATATAGCTGTAGACGGCAACATTTGTATCTGTGAGAATGGGGTTAAGATAGTGGCAACATTTAATTATAACTCCGAAACTATAATTGTGCGGCGCATGGTGCAATTTAACGGGATTTCGTACACATAGGTTGGGAAAAATTATGGGAACACGAGGCGTCTTCAGAAAAAAATGGAATATTTGTTTCTGGAAAAAAAAAAATTTTATTCGTCTATATCAATGTTTTCCCCTGTAAAAGACCCGTGTAGATATTACCCTTTTGCCAGCGCTTTTCCCAGTCCCTGAAACACTTGTGCAACCTGATATTTGGGACAGTATTTAGCTCATCTCTGCTTGTAATACAGATATCCGTGCATACATACATTAATCCTTGTTCCATAGATCATGAATACGACATTTCGTAATGATGTGGAACGTGTCACTTTAACATAAGTCTTCTTTACACAAATTAATTATTTAATTAATTAATTTTTTTACAGTTACTACTCCATATCTGAGAATTCATCTATTGAGTAGAAGGAGTTGTCATTCAGAAATTCTTTTAATTTGCTTTTAAATGTTGGTTGGCTATCTGTCAGACTTTTAATACGATTTGGCAAATGACCAAAGATTTCTGTGGCGGCATAATTCACCCCTTTCTGTGCCAAAGTGAGATTTAATCCAGAATAGTGAATATCATCCTTTCTTCTAGTGTTTTAGCTATGCACTTCGCTGTTATTTTTGAACTGGAATGTGTTATTAATGACAAATTTCATAAGTGAATATAATATATATATTGCGAAGGTACTGTGAGTACCCGAGTTCCTTAAATAAATGTCTGCAAGGTGCTCTTGGTTGGGTTCCAGCTATTATTCTGATTACACGCTTTTGTGCAATGAATACTTTCTCTCTTAATGACGAATTGCCCCAAAATATGATGCCATATGAAAGCAGTGAATGAAAATAGGCATAGTAGACTAATTTACTGATATGTTTATCACCAAAATTTGCAATAACACTAATAGCATAAGTAGCTGAACCTAAACGTTTCAGCAGATCATCGATGTGTTTCTTCCAGTTCAATTTCTCATCAGTGCACACACCCAGAAATTTTGAGTATTCTACCTTAGCAACAAACTTCCGTTCATAGTCTATATTTATCACTGGTGTTATGCCATTTACTGTACAGAATTGTATAAACTGCGTTTTCTCAAAATTTAGTGAGAGTCCATTTGCAGAGAACCACTTAATAATTTTCTGAAAGATATTATTTGCAATTTCCTCAGCTGATTCTTGCTTCTTGGGTGTGGTTACCATACTTCTATCATCAGCAAAAAGAACTAACTTTGCATCTTCATGAATATAGAGCAGCAAGCCGCAAGTTGTTAACATATATTAAGAACAATAAGGGACCCAAGACTGAACCCTGTGGAACACCATTCTTGATACCTCCCCAGTTAGAGGACTCTGCTGGTTTTTGTAGACTATCTGTACTGTTAATTTCAACCTACTGCATTCTTCCATTTAAGAATGAATTAAACCTCTTGTGCACTGTCCCACTCATACCACAATACTTAAGCTTATCTGGAAGAATTTCATGATTCACACAATCAAAAGCCTTTGAGAGATCACAAAATATCCCAATGGGTGATGTTCGGTTATTCATTCCATTGAATATTTGATGAGTAAAAGCATATATAGCACTTTCTGCTGAAAAGCCTTTCTGAAAACCAAATTGACATTTTGTTACTACTTCATTTTTACAAATATGTGATGCTACTCTTGAATACATTACTTTTTCAAGAATTTTGGATAAAGCTGTCAGAAGTGAGATTGGCTGGTAATTGTTAGCATCAGATCTGTCCCCTTTTTTATGCAATGGTTTAACAATAGCATATTTCTGTCTATCTGGAAAAATTCCCTGTTTCAGTGAGCTACTACATATGTGACTGAGAATCCTACTTATTTGTTGGGAGCAAGCTTCTGGTACTGTGTTGGAAATGCCATCAATTCCATGTGAGCTTTTACTTTTGAGTGAATTTTCCTAATTTCACTAGGAGAAGTGGGTTGAATTTCAATTTTATCAAATTGCGTAGGTACTGCCTCTTCCGTATACTGCCTTGCATTTTCTAAGGAATAGCTACAACCTATTTTCTCTACAGCACTAAAAAATTATTATTAAAAATGTTTTCTACTTCTGACTTCTTGTTAACAAAGTTTTCATTGTGTTTGATAGAAATATAGTTTTCCTGTGCTCTCAGTTGCCCTGTTTCCCTTTTCACAATATTCCAAATTGTTTTAATTTTATTATCAGATGTGCTTATCTCAGACATAATGCACATACTTCTGGACTTTTTAATAACTTTTCTTAATAGAGTGAAGTAGCTTTTATAATATATCATTGTTTCAGGATCATTGCTTCTCCTAGCTATTAGATACATTTCTCTTTTCTGTTTACAAGATATTTTTATCCCTTTAGTAAGCCATGGCTTTTTTACATGGTTTCTTACAATTATATTTCACTGTTTTCTTAGGGAAACTTTTCAGATATACTCACAAAGATATCATGAAATAGGTTAAAATTTAAATTAGTATCATGTTCCCTGTACACCTCATCCCAGTCTAACTATTGCAAGCTTTCCCTAAAATATTGAAGTGTTAAATCGTTAATGGAACGCACTATTTCGGAGGACTGTTTTGCATTACTGTATCCAGCTATATCATATACTGTAACTAGCTGTACATGATGATCAGACAGACCATTCTTAACAGGAATAGTTTTTATTTGATTAAATTTGTCTTGGTCTATGAAAACGTTATCTATCAGTGTGCTGCTTTCCTGTACCACTCGAGTAGGAAAATCAATAACTGATGTCAAATTGAAAGAACCAGGTGATACTTCAAGGTCAAGCTTTCTATCTGACTCTTTCAGAAAATCTATGTTGAAATCCCCACAAACAATAATTTGCTTTCCTTTGTCTGACAGATAGCACAACAAAGTATCCAAGTTTTTCAAAAATAGTTGAAAGTTTCCCAGTGGGGACCTACACATGGCTACAGTTATAAGCATTTATTTAGTTTAAGCCCACATGCACATACTTCTGTGTGTTGCTCTGCACAAATTTTTTTAGTTTCCAAATTTTTCACACTATGACTGATTTTAACATATATGGCAACTCCTCCTCTCTCCATAGTGTCTCTACTTACATGTGCTGGAAGCTTATATCCACCTACATTTACCATTTCCATACCTGTGACTATATGATGTTCAGACAGGCATAGTACATCTACTCCATCCTCAGTTTCTAAATCTTCTATACGAACAAGAAGCTCATCTACTTTGTTTTTTAATCTGCTGATATTCTGGGGCAATATGTTAACATTGTTTTTTACTGTGCTTTTATGTGAATCTTGTGACATACTAACATTATTTTTCACTGCACTGCTATGAGAATCTTGTGGTATTTTCACATCTCTAGTACCTGGCTGTCTGAACATTTCATTAAGCTCAATTTCAATCAATGTAGGATGGTTGGATACTTATCTTAGCCTAAAAAAGTACTCCCATGGTACCCCCCACCTTAAAGATTTTGCTATCATCCCAGCCAGTTTACCCTTCCCTTTCCTATTGAGACGCAGGCCATTTGTTGTGAAGTCCCACCTACCAATACCATCAACAGGAACCAAACCTATGCTTGACAAAGTAGCTGCCCAAAGCAGCTGATCTAGCCCCATATCGACCCTCCTGACAGAGCTGTTCAATTGGGGCCGGTCATACTGCATGAAAGCAGGAACCAAGCCAACATTTGTATGGTTCGTTGCAGATGCTATTTTTACCAGGTCACACTCAATATTGTAGCCCTGTTAAAGTTCTTTAGTTTTGGGAACACAAAAACTCTGAAGAATTTGATGGCTGTGACATTATTACCGTATTACTGTGTGAGCAAATGAATTACCATGATGCAATGATTGTGTTGTCGCAACAAAGGACAATTTTCTTTTGATTGCTTCAGATAAACGGGGCTGAACTTGTAAATTAGGTACCTCAGCACTCGAAGAACGCAGAGAGCATAACCTTCAGATCTGACCACACTTTTCGACCATTTATCGGTCTTGGCGATCCAAAACGCGTCCACTGAGACACGTGAGCCTTAATTTCGGTGTTATACCCTTAAACCCATGTTTTATCACCTGTTATAGCAATTTTCACTAACTCCGCATTGTTGGTAACTTCATCTAGTGACTCCGAGCAAATTGTATTCAACAGTTTTGGAAAGAATTTTGCCGTCACATTTTTCATTCCCAAACATATGAAAAAATTTAATGACATGAACTAGCCGATACGCCAACGTCATCAGTGATTTCACTGACTGTTATTCAGCTATCGGTCATAACCAAATTCTTCAATTTTCTGCGATTTCATCAGTTGATGATGTGCTGGGATGTCCAGGGCTCTTCTCCTGTACGTCTACACAGCCTCCTTCGAAACAAGCATATCACTCGTAAACCTGTCTTTTACTCATAGCTGACTCATTAAAAGCAATATTTAACAATCATTCCGTTCTTACAGCAAAATACAATACAAGGCGCGATTAAAAAGTTTCCTTTCCAAAGCCGTACAGTCCAGAATCGGTATGCCAATCGGGCAGAGTAGTGACGACGGAGCCGGCCGCTGTGATCGAGCGGTTCTAGGCGCTTCAGTCTGGAACTGCGCGACCGCTATTGTCGCAGGTTCGGATCCTGCCTCGGGCATGGGTGTGTGTGATGTCTTTAGGTAAGTTAGGTTTAAGTAGTTCTAAGTTCTAGGGGACTGATGACCGCAGATGTTAGAGCCCATAGTGCTCACAAGGGAACCTCCCCATCGCACCCCCCTCAGATTTAGTTATAAGTTGGCAGAGTGGATAGGCCTTGAAAAACTGAACACAAATCAATCGAGAAAACAGGAAGAAGTTATATGGAACTATGAAAAAAATTAGCAAAATATACGAACTGAGTAGTCCACGTGCAACATATGTAACTTCAAGGGTATTGTGCCATCAGGAGCGCCGTGGTCCTGTGGTTAGCGTGAGCAGCTATGGAGTGAGAGGTCTTTGGTTCAAGTCTTCCCCCGACTGAAAATTTTAATTTTTTTGTTTTCAGGCAATTATTATCTGTCCGTCTGTCCGTCCGATGCGATCACTTTTTTTGGGAGTGATAATCACATCCACAAGAAAACCTAAATCGGGCAAGGTAGAAGAATCTTTTTACCCATTCGCCAAGTGTACAAGTTAGGTGGGTCGACAACATATTCCTGTCATGTGACGCACATGGCGTCACCAGTGTCGTATAGAATATATCAGACGTGTTTTCCTGTGGAGGAATCGGTTGACCTATGACCTTTCGATGAAATGTTTTCAGTTCCCATTGGAGAGGCACGTCCTTTCGCCTACTAATCGCACGGTTTTGCGGTGCGGTCGCAAAACACAGACACTAAACTTATCACAGTGAACAGAGACGTCAATGAACGAACGGGCAGATCATAACTTGGCGAAAATAAAGAATGTAAATTTTTCACTCGGTGGAGGACTTGAACCATGGACCTCTCATTCCGTAGCTGCTCACGCTAACCACAGGACCACGGCGCTCCTGACTGCACATTACCCTTGAAGTTGCGTATGTTGCACGTGGACTACTGAGTTCGTATATTTTGCTTATTTTTTCATAGTTCCATACAACTTCTTCCTGTTTTCTCGATTGATCTGTGTTCAGTTTTTCAAGGCCTATCCACTGTTCCAACTTATAGCTAAATCTGAGGGGGGTGCGATGGGGAGGTTCCCTTGTCAGAAACATTTGAGCCAGTCACGACGGACCAGGTTGAAGATAACCGTTTGATAAAACACTGTGTCCTGCTGCGCAAAGAAATTCGTAATTGCTTGCTGCATATCCTCTTCCGACAGGAATCGTCGACCCTTCAAGGCCCTTTTTAAGGGACCGAAGGGGTGGTAATCGCTTGAGGAGAAATCAGGACAAAGCAGAAACTCGAGCGTCTCCCACTTGAGTTGGCGTAACCTCTGCTTTACGACATTTGCGATATGGTGACATTTGTTGTTATGAAGCAGCAGCTCCTATTGTCACACCAGCTTTCGTTATCTGCAACATTACACTCAAGCAACGTATTGCCTTCAACACTGATACGCATCAGGTGCTTCAGGCAAATAGCCACGAATGAGGTTGGCCTCCCAGATTGACCGCCGTCTTGTGTCGACTCGCGACCAGCACGGAACTTGGCGCATCGTTCCACGATGATAGTTTTCGACAGGCATGCTGCCCCATAAGAAATGTTCATTCTCCGATGAATGTCTGCCAATGTTCGTCATTCGTCAGAGAAGAAAAGAATAACAGCACGTTGGTCCTACCTGCCGATACTTATTTACCAGGATGGGAGTCGTGCAACACTGCATATACGTCGCAGCAACGCCCTCAAACGGAAACTTTTTGATCGCTATTCTACGAATTCTCTGGTCCATTTTTATACAAAGTAAATAATCGTCTTTACTGTAAAAATATATGTAATATTTTTGAGATCTGATAGCAGATTAGATATCCGATATGGCTAATACTACACAGATACTTTTCGGTGCACGGGAGATAATGGTGACGAGATTAGGATAAAATGTGAACTGGCAAATGCTAGGTGACACTACTAAAACAGGGGTTGTGTAAATTTTCTTTCCATTAGTTTCCAGTATTTGAGCATTAATGAAAAATGAGAGTGTATATTATAATCTGGGTACCGGAAAGCTTACTGAACAAGATAAAACTTGATTATTTAGTGACTGCGTACAACGGTGTTCATAATAAGTAACTAGATAATGGCAGAAATAGAAGATAAATATTTAAGAAAAAGTAAAAAAATCTCTTCCGCACACTGCGAATGATTTAATAGGAGACATGATTAGCCCTAGACGTCCTACCTGTTTAGCAGCGACGTGGAGCGCTCTCTTTGAGGTTGCTCAAAAACTACAGGCCGCCGATCACATTCCGAAGAAGAAACTTCTGTGAGAAAGTGATTAGACATCCATAGGTAATCAATTGCCTATATTCGCTGAAATATCGTTTATTGGGTCGTCCGTGATGAGACAGCGAAAGCTAGAAGAACTGTCTGTAGCGAAAACTGACACGTGTTATTAACAAACAAATAGTAGTAAGGAGAGTTTAGCCGGCCGGTGTGGCCGAGCGGTTCTAGGCGCTTAAGTCTGGAACCGCGCGACCGCTACGGTCGCAGGTTCGAATCCTGCCTCGGGCATGGTTGTGCGTGAAGTCCTTAGGTTAATTAGTAGTTCTGTTCTAGGGGACTGGACCTCGGATGCTAAGTCCCATAGTGCTCAGAGCCATTTGAACCATTTTTGAAGGTGAGTTTATATATCACCATATGACGATCAGCAAGACAGTTGCTGGAATAAACTAGATTAATTTAGCATACGAACTCACTACGAATACCTAAAATTAGAAGACTCATTCGATCAATGCGAAATTAAAACGTTACCTGACTGAAATTCTCCCTGAAGCAGCGGAAAGGTTAGAATTCTTGGAACGAGGGATTCTTAGGAGGATACTTTGACCTGGAAGAACAGGAGATCGTCAATAAAGAACAGGAACGAACCAAGAATCGTATGCAGCGATAGAGTATTTCGGGCATAATCACGAAACGGGCTATGCTACACTGGTTTGAAAAGCTTGATAGTGAACTCACGTTGATGTCTTGACCACCAAATTCGTCTGATATGAATGTGATGGAACACATCTGGGCCGTTTATAAGGCACCGCCTTCACACCGCATCCTCAAACCACCGGCCCGTAATTTATGTAAATTGCGAGACCTGTATGTAGACAATACGAAAGGCCACGGTGGTATGGTAATGCAGGAATTACCTGTGATTAATTTCTGCACCGAAATGACTCCTGACGCAGAAACAGCCTTACGATACACCACTGTAATCTGTTCACAAGACACTATCTAAACCGGTATTAATAACGTCTGTCCCTAGTAGTGTACTCTAATAAAGTCCGCAACCGGGGCAAATATAAAGGATGGGGCCCCTCCACGTCCACACAGACGTGGTGACCAAACCAAAAGTTCTACTGCCACCTCCGTACAAGCCGGCCGATGTGGCCGAGCGGTTCTAGGCGCTTCAGTCTGGAACTGCGCGACCGCTACCGTCGCAGGTTCGAATCCTGCCTCGTGCTCAGAGCCATTTGAACCTCCGTATAACATGTTAGGTTTTGAGTCAGGAGTCACAGGATGCGGGCTGTGATATTATCCATGCGTCTGGGTAAGATTACTCATTTACTTGGTCCATCAGGAGATAGAAAGTGGACGAAAGCGATCGAAGGGTAGCGGTTGTAAGAGCAGATAAAAAAAAATGCCAAGGCAAGCGTCAAGGGAAAACAACCTCTGTGACAGTAGAACGGGTAGTAAGGGCAGTAGCGGCTTGCTAGCTGCGACAGTGCATGAAAGGTGTGGTTATGTTAGTGCGAAGTATCGTGCATCGTTACCTCTGTCGTTACGGAAGCTCGCTGTAGGGCTTGCTGCAGTTGCTGCGTCCCTGTAACAGTTCAAGTTCGTCATGCATTAGAGGGCAATCGGTCATAGATCAGCTCACAGTGCAGGGTGTGTGTGTGGCTGGTTTGCGTGCTGTGTACAATACGGTTGCCCTGCGGTTGCCTGTTTTTCGGCGGGTCGAACATATGGGGTTACCAGTAGTAGCTGTGTTGCAGGGGCTCGCCAATACTGTCGTGTTAGCATGCTATGGACCATAGATGTAGTGTACTCCGGAACCCAACCAAAGACTTGTCGAATCCATGCCGTGCAGGCTCGTTCCAGTATTGTGTTCCAAAAGGGGACCAACATGCTGTTGAGTAGGTCTACATGTTTTGGGTCATCTGTGTACATACTCCCCAAGCCACTACGCATTCCATCATTGAGCCTAATTCGTACATCACTATCAATTTTCTTTTCTATTCCATTCTCTTATTGAGCGAAGGAAATATGACTGTCTAAATGCCTCTGTAAGCGCCCTAGTCTCTCATCTATGTCTCATGATGCCTACGCAAGATTTACATTGGTGACAGCATGGTGGTCGCAAGGTCACCTTACACCACAGGTTCTGTAAGGTTTCGTGCCAACCATGTCGTCTTTCAAGGATTCCCACTTACGTTCCCATAGTATTTGTGTTACAGTCCGAATTTTCACCTTGCACCGTCGTGTGAACTGATTAGAAACATCCTGGAACCTTAAAACTGTGTGCAGGAACAGGACTAGAACTTCGGACCTTTGCCTTTCGGAGGCAAGCGCTCTACCGACTGAGACCGAGACTCGAAGCTGAGACTTTTTTTCGTGTTAGTGCTGTACCGACTGAGCTTATTTGGTAGAGTACTTGATCGCTAAAGTCAGATGACCCAGGTTCGAACCCCAGTCCGGTACACAGTTTTAATCTGTCAGGAAGTTACAGTTTTGTTACATTTTCGTGTGGGCTATATGGACGTGTTACGATCCTACAAGCACGTCTTTCATCATGTCTCTGTATCTTGCATTCGGCTCCCCTAATACTGATTCTAGGGGATCGTTCTATTTCAAATGGCTTCTTTGTTCTGTATTGCCCCGATGTGATGTACTAAAGATGGTCACCACCCACCAGTAGTGTGATCAGACTCTCGCCATATACAGAACCTCACCGATGGAACAAGCGGTCTTAGGCCTAAAAGAAATTTCTTTGATTTAGTCCTGGTCTTCATAACTTTCAACGAGGAGTGCTGTCAGGATAAGAAGGAACGGGAGTTGTCGTGGTGGATCTAAAATCAGCATACTATATGAGATGCAGGAATGACCTACTGTACACACAAATAGAAAAAAACTCATACAACCAGATTTATAAACAGATGACAAACATTTTACCTCTAAGAAAAATTAGATTAACGCTTAACAGCATGACTAGCAGATGCATAGCGCTCAACAATGGACTCCCGCAGTGTTCTGTAGTGGCCCTCTTATTATTTAACTTGTACACTGTGGATGTTCCAGATAGGACGTCCCGTAATTTTATATAGACAGGAGATATGGCAGTAACTTATCAATCTAAATCTTTCGAAAATATGGGTGGAAATATGCACATGTACAGAAGGCGCGTACAAGGTATAAAGGGGCATCGCATTGGCAGAGCTGGCTTTTGTACACGGATGATTCACGTGAAAACGTTTCCGACGTGATTATGGCCGCTCGATGGGAATTATCAGACTTTGAACGCGGATTGATAGTTGGTGCTGGACGCATGGGACATGCTATTTTGGAAATCGTTAGGCAGTTCAGTATTCCAAGATCCATAGTGTGAAGAGTTTGCGTAGAACACCAAATTTGAGGCATTACCTGGCACCATGGACAACGCAGCGGCGTTTTCGTAGAGTTGTCATTGCTAACAGACAAGCAACACTGCGTGTAATGAACGCAGAAATCAATGTAGGACGTACGACGAAGGTATCCATTAGTACAGTTCAGCAATATTTCGTGTTAATGGACCTATGGCAGCAGGCGACCGACGCGAGTGGATTTGCTAATAACACGACATCGCCTGTAGAGCAACTCGGGATGGTTAGTTGATTAGTTTGGAGAGAAAGGGACTCAACTACAGGGTCATCAGTACCTCTTTCCCCATTAAACAGGTCGCGCAGTAAAACCAGTCCCCAAAAGAGTCTGGTAAGTAAAAACGGCGGAAAACGAACTGGAAAACACACTGAAAGAGAATATGAAAGTGGCATGGCAATAGGAGTGAACGTGCACAAAAAGGGGAAAAAAGCGGCAGATGGACGGAGCTCGCTAGTCGCAAGAAGAAAAAAGTATGAGCCAGCCGCTCTGCAACACATTAAAATCACACACCAAAACACAAGGCTAGAGGAATACTAAGGCGAGCAAACAACAAAGAAAGGGTGAGGAAGAGCTAAAATAGAGGGAGGGTGATGGCCTGGGAGAGAAGGCCAGAGGCCAACTCTTAGATTGTCTGATAAAAACTACCCTCACGAATAAAACGTAAAACTGTATCAGCTGTTGAGGCATTCTCTCCCAGCAGCGTTGGCAGTGCGCCGAGAAGGTTAAAAGTCCGACATAGAGCGGCAAAAATTGGGCAGTCCAACAAGATGTGGACGACAGTCAAGTGGGAACCACAACGACACTTAGGTGGGTCCTCACGACGGAGGAGGTGACCATGAGTTAGCCAAGTATTGCCAATGCAGAGCCAACAAAGGACAACGAAGTCCCTGCGAGTTGTTTGCGTGGCTGACTGCCAAACTTTCATTGTGTCTTTGATAACACGTAGTTTATTTTGTGTACTAAGGGTGTGCCATTCAGTGTCTCAGATCCTGAAGACTAACCGGCGTAAGAACAATCAGAGATCAGTCTCTAGCGGGCCGATCTCCAGAGGTGGTTTACCGGTAGCCTGATCGGCCAACCTGTCACCAAGTTCATTTCCTGGGATCCCAACATGTCCTGGCGTCCAAATGAAGGACACTGAATGTCCACTGTTTCTGAGGGCATAGAGAGACTATTAGATAGTCATTACCAAACGATGGCGAGGGAAGCACCGATCGAGAGCTTGTAGGTAGCTTAAGGAGTCACTACAGATGATGGACTCACCTGCACAGGAGCGGATATGCTCAAGAGAGCAGGAGATGGCTACCAATTCTGCAGTGAAACCACTGGTGACATCCAGCAAGGAGCACTGTACAGTTCATCCAGCATAAGGGTAAGCAAAGCCAATGTGGCCATTGACCATCAAACCATCAGTGTAGATTATTTCTTGGAAACACTGCAGCCATCCAACAAGGAACACTGTTCAGTGCGTCCAGCGTAATCGTAAGTGAAGCCAACGTGACCATCGACCATCAAGCCATCGGTGTAGACTATTTCTGAGATTGGGATCTTGCCGAGAATAGAGAAAAATTTCCAGCAGAGGGCCTCAGGTGGAACTAACTATTTTGGGCCATGTTATAGGTCCAGACAAAGCTGTGGCCGAAGCATGGACCATGAAGGTGTATGTGAGTGGACCTGCAGGAAAGATAGTAGAGGGAAAGTGCCTAGTGCAATAAGAAGTGACCGGACATGGTCTCAAATTGGAATACCCAATCTGGGCTGCCATTGTGAGAGATGGATCGCTGTGTTAGGGAAAAGGAGATGGTAACTGGGATGGTGAGGTGAACTAAGAACGTGGGCAGTATAATTTGCAAGCAGCTGTTGTCGCCTGATTCTCAATGGAGGAATGCCACTGTTCACTGGGCTCATTTGGAAAGCTCCTGTCACAAGCCAGCTACAACACTGGGGACGATACTGAACCATACACCAGGCTCCCATAATCAATGTGGGACTGCACAAGGGCTTTTTACAGCTGTAACAATGTAGGGGGATCAACAACTATGTCAGTGTGGCTCAGGCATTGAATAATATTAAGATGCCACCAGCACTTTTCCTTAAGTTGACGAAGATGGGGAAGTCAAGTGGGCATTGAAGATAAGTTCCAAAAAGCAGTAAATCTCTACTACAGTAAGTAGTTAGTCATTGAGGTAAAGTTTCAGATGTGTGTGGACAGTGTGACAACGACAGAAGTGCATGACAAGTCTTGGCAGCTGAGAATTGAAAGCCATGAGTGAGGGCCCAGGACTGCACCTGTGGTATGGCTCCTTGCGGTCGATGTTCAGCCACATCAATAGAAGAGGAGCAGAAGGAAATAAAAAAATCCTCACCATGTAAGAAGGATGAGACTAAGGACACCACTGCTGCTGTGAGACCATTAATAGCAATTAAAAATAGTGGTACATTCAGTACAGAGCCCTGCAGAACCCCATTCTTCTGGCTGTGGGATGAAATGTGTGAAGCACCAACTCAAACTCTGAAAGTGCAGAGTGACAAAAAGTTGCATATAAAAATCGGGAGCAGGCCACAGAGACCCCACTCATGCAGAGTAGCGGGAATCTGGTGTCAACAAATGGTATCGTAGGCTTTTGTCAGGTCCAAGATGATGCAATTAGATGTTGCCGGGAAAAGGCTGTTTGGATGGCAGACTCCAGATATACCAGGTTGTCAGTACTGGAGCGCCCTTGGCGAAAACCGCCCTGGGATGAAGCCAGAAGACTCTGATACTCAAGGAGCCAACATAGCCGCCGATTCGCCATATGTTCGAGCAGCTTGCACAGAACGTTGGTGAGACAGATAATACGATAGCTATCCACATTTAGCGGATTCTTACCAGGCTTTAGCACTGGAGCGATGATACTTTACCGCCATTTCGACAGGAATTAGCCATCTCTACACATGCAGTTGAGTTCAGCAAGGAGGAGGCGCTAGTAATCCGCTGACATATGCATAATCATCAGGGAATGGAGGCAGTCTGGTCCAGGGACGTGTCAGGAAATCGACAAGGACACTGAGAAATTCCCACTCACTGAAGGGAGCATTATACGGCACAGGGTGGCCCATCCACTGTTTTAGAAGACAAAAGGCAGCGTAGTAATTCTCAGATGCAGAGGTACAAGCATAATGCTCAGCAAGACACTCTGCATTACGTCGGGATCGACAGACATAGCTGCAGGTATACTGTACCTGCAGGGTCCTGATACCTGTAAAGGCATCTGAACTTGGTCCAAACCTTGGAAGGAGAGGTTTGCGTTCCAGTGATCGAGACATATCATTCCTAACATTCATACTTCAATTGTTTAATGAAATGGCGGACCTGGGCTCAAAGCTGTTTCAAGGCAATGATGTGCTCCAGGGACAGGTGGCACTTATGACATTGGAAGGCCCGTCTATGGTCTCTAGTGGTCGCAGCGATTTCCAGCGACCACCAGGGCACTGACTTTCGCTGGGGACAACCTGAGGAACAAGTGATTGCTGATTCACCTGCGGCAACAATGGTAGTAGTGATGGTGTGGGTCACCTCATCGATGTTGCCAAGCAACAGAGATTCAGCAGTGGTGGCGGAGGTGAAAGCATCCTGTCAGTCTTCGTAAGAGGCCATCTGGCCAAGCATCCAGAGGAGTGATGCTGGGTAAGGAACAGGAAAAGCGGAAAGTGGTCACTACCATACAAGTCGTCATGAGCTCTATAGTGGATAGATGGGAAAAGACCAGGACTGCAAACCGAGAGATCAGTGGCCGAGTATGTGACCTGTGCTACACTGAAATGGATGGGGGCACATGTATTTAGGAGGCAAAGGTCTAGTTGAGTTAGTGTATCCTCAACACCTTCACCACAGCAAGTGACCTAGGTTCTTCCCCGCAAAGGGCTATAGGCGTTAAAATCACCTAAGAGCAGAAAAGGTGGGGGAATTTGGGAAATTAGTGCAGCCAAGACATGGTGCAGCAGTTCGCCATCTGAAGGAAGGTAGATGTTGCAGGTGGTAATTTCCTGCATTGTCCTCATCCTGACAGCCACAGCTTTGAAAAGTGTTTGAAGGGATACAGTTTCGGTACAGACAGGGGTAAGGACATAGATACAGACTACAACTAACAGTCACTACAGTTTTTGTAGCACCCCCAATATCATGAAGGGTGAGGTTTCCTGAAGGGCAACGCAAAAGCCCAGTGTAACACTTAAAAGTCGTTGTAACTCAGCCAGGTGGGAGAAAAAACCACCACAGTTCCACTGAAGGATAATGATGTCAGTTGTCTGGGAAGGCATGAAGGGACCAATGATGCAGGATGTGCCTCAGGGTCACCTGCCATCATTGGTTGAGTGCTGGTATCCTGGACCATAGCGTCTGAGGCATTGGCAAGGTCTAGATCCTCTGGGGAAACTACAACCTCTACCTCGTCCTCCGATGCACAACTATTAGGGTGTGGTGGTGTGGGGGCCATCAGAGGCTCATGGTTCTTAACCGATTTCTTCTTCATCAGTTTGCCTTCTCGTTGCTCTTCAGGGGCTTGCTGGTAGTGCTTCCCTGAAGTAGCATCAGGGACAGAGAAAAAGTGTGAAGCCCTTTGACCAGCAGCAAGTGGCTCCTTCAGCCACTGGCTAGTGCCCACTTTGCAGAGATCTGGGAAGGGAGAGTCCAATAGACCCCATCGATGTGAGAGGAGCCTGACGAGGTATTTGCTTCTCCAGCTTGGTCGTGGGAACCTATGTCACCAGCGTTTGATAGGGTATTTTCCCAAAGTAGGTGCTTTGGGACTAATGGAAGAAGAGGTGCCCCAACCACCATAGGTGCAGAAGTATTCGGGTGGCCCTGAGGGCCTACTATATGATGGAGGGACTTGGGGTCTACCATAGCCAGTGAAGGTGATGGCGATGCAGCTGCAGCATATGAAGACGTCAAGTGAATTAGGTGCAGCTGTTCATACTTCTGTTTTGCCTCTTGGTAAGTCAGCCGGTCCAGGGTATTCTTCTCCATAATTTTCCACTCCTTTTGGAGTACCGTGTAGCTTGGCAAGCAGAGGGAATGGTGATCTCTGCTGTTGACAGAGGTGGGAGGAGGGGCACATGGAGTACTTGGATGCAGTTGGCGTCTGCAATCTCTAAATGTGGCACTGGAAGTGCACCGGGAAGACATGTGCCTGAACTTCCAGCACTTACAGCATCGCATAGGGGAAGGGACGTATGGTTTGACACACAATGGTATACCATCACCTTGACCTTTTCAGGTAACGAATCACCCTCAGAGGCCAAGATGAAGGCACCAGTGATAACCCTATTGTCTTTAGGGCCCCTCTAGATACACTGGATGAAGTGAATTCCCCATCATTCTAAATTGGCACGTAGCTCTTCGTCGAAGTTCGGCAGAAGATCGCGATGGGAAACAATTCCCTGGACCATGGTTCAAATGGCTCTGAGCACTATGGGACTTAACTGCTGAGGTCATCAATCCCCTAGAACTTAGAATTACTTAAACCTAACGAACCTAAGGACATCACACAAATCAGTTTGACCCAAGACGACTGTAAAATCGTGGCCTGGTCAGATGAGTGCCGATTTCAGTTGGTAAGAGCTGATGGTACAGTTCGAGCGTGATGCTGACCCCACGAAATCATGACCCAAGGTGTCAGCAAGGCATTGGCGAGCTGGTGGTGGCCCTGTAATGGTGTAGGCTGTGCTTACGTGGATCATTAACAGGAAATTGTTATGTTAGGCTACTCGGAGACCATTTGCAGCCGTTCATGGACTTCATGGTGCCAAACAACGATGGAGTTTTTACGGAAGACACTGTTCCATGTCATCGGACCTCAAAACACACCATTGGTTTGAAGACCACTCTGGACAATTCGAGCGAATTTTACCACCCAGATCGTCCGACATGAATCCCATCGAACATTTAAGGGACATAATCAGGAGGTCAGTTGGTGCACAAAATCCTACACTGGCAATGTTTTCTCAATTATGGGCGGCTATAGAGGCAGCAGGGCTCAGGATTTCTACAGGGACTTCCATCGAATTGCTGAGGCCATGCCACATCGAGTTGTTACACTACACCGTCAAAATGGGATCCGACACGATAGTAGGAGATGTCCCATGATGTTTTGAAAGTTTCCTTTAATAATTTATTTTCGTTTGATTTGTTACTTCACACTGGCTTGGTTGGTTGGTTGGTTGTAACTTTGCTATTGTTTAACTTTGAGTGACTTTGTCCATTTCCAACTGCGGGAATACAACATGAATTTGGCCCTGTTTTATAATCTTTCTAATAAAATGTTCAAACTGATTAAATCCTGAACTTTACTATTAATCCCTTTAATTAAACAAAGTGGTCCCTATGCTTTAATGATCTGTGTAATAATGCTGTTCATGAAATGGATCCTGTGCGTTGACAATTTTCGTAGCAAACTGATCCTAAAAGTAAAATATCTTACCTCACAATGTAATTGCTTGGAAACGCGGTGCTTGCTGCTCTCTCTGCGCCAGTTGCAAGTTTCTAACTGCAGTTGCTGAGTGCTGAGTTGCTGAGGCTGCCCTTTGGCTACACTGACTAAAGGATCCTTCTAAGAAATACCAAATTAAGATTACCTGAAGATGCCTAAATAAGGCGAAACGCATAGTTGAAAAATAAAAACTAAAATTTCAACCAAGACTGTTTTTAACCAATATGTGCTCATCTTCCAGTGACACAGCTACTCTGACCAAAGGCTCTGCGCGAATAATAAGCGATTCAAAATTGTCGCTTAGCGTCTGAGACATCCATAATCCGTACAAATTCCAGAAATGCAAATAACAAACTCCCAATAGACCTGTTTTAGTTTCTCATCGCAGTGTAAGTTTTGCACATCAGCATATTTTTCATAAACGCTTCAAGTTAAATAAACAAAAAATTTGCAATATAGTAGTTTTATGAAGAGGGAGGGGGGGGTGGAGGGTCAGGCGCACCTTCGATAGTTCTCCAGGGGCTCAAGGTCACCTCAGTACGATTCTGTTCTGGAGTAGTGCTCATTGTGTACGCGGTGGTGCGTCCTCCTGAGACATGCTGTGTGTATTTCACGTTGCAGGTGGCGTGGGTGCGGCGACGCGACTGGCACATCCTGACGTGGGGCGCCGCCAGCTTCACCAGCGACGGCCGCTTCCGCGTGCTCAGCTCGCATTCCGGCCGCGACTGGAGCCTGCGCATCCGGCACGTCCAGCGGCACGACAACGGTACCTACGAGTGTCAGGTGAGCCGAGGACCCTCCCCCACCCACACAGCTCGAGGTGCTCACAAGCAGAGCTGCTGCATGTAGTACGTATTTGTTACTGAGAAGCGAGTATTCCACGAGACTGTAGTTACTGTTTCGTTACTGCCTGAAATGTTTCATTCTCATGTGTTTTCTCCCCCACTCGATCCGTTTCGGCAATCGTTCTCTCCCATTTGTTAATCACAGCCGACTGAGCAACGGAAGCGTTTCAGTACTCGCCTGTCCTCTTTCCCGCAGTTCGTGCCTCTGCGATAGTTCTCGTGTTCCTTCACTTTCTTATTCTCTCAAGCGAGGTGCGTGAGTAGTGGATCACTGCCAGTTCTATGGCGAGAAGTGCTCCCTTGAGCTGTTCCGACTCGCTCCTGACGTCAACTACGGGCTTTCTACGCCGAAATTCATAAATGGATAAGAACTTTTTATTCCTTATACAGTTGTGAGCATAGTCGCCACACCTTAGGTACACGAACATAGTCTAACCAGGAACAAAACAAACCCACATTAATCTTCATGCATTTAGTTCTTCTTCTTTTATGTCCAGTTTTTCAATATCAAAACCTTTTTTGCTAGAAAGAACTACAACCAGGAATATTTTGGACAGTATGCTGAATTCTGTGAGAGAAAACAATTTGCAATTTCGTGAAACAAGTAAAGTCTCAGTAAATCGATGTTCAAATAGTCCGTTAATCTGTGGTTGGCATTTATTTTTCCATGTTGTTGTTGTTGTGGTCTTCAGTCCTGAGACTGGTTTGATGCAGCTCTCCATGCTACTCTATCCTGTGCAAGCTTTTTCATCTCCCAGTACCTACTGCAACCTACATCCTTCTGAATCTGCTTAGTGTATTCATCTCTTGGTCTCCCTCTACGATTTTTACCCTCCACGCTGCCCTCCAATACTAAATTGGTGATCCCTTGATGCCTCAGAACATGTCCTACCAACCGATCCCTTCTTCTGGTCAAGTTGTGCCACAAACTTCTCTTCTCCTCAATTCTATTCAATACTTCCTCATTAGTTATGTGATCTACCCATCTAATCTTCAGCATTCTTCTGTAGCACCACATTTCAAAAGCTTCTATTCTCTTCTTGTCCAAACTATTTATCGTCCATGTTTCACTTCCATACATGGCTACACTCCATACGAATACTTTCAGAAATGACTTCCTGACACTTAAATCTATACTCGATGTTAACAAATTTCTCTTCTTCAGAAACGCTTTCCTTGCCATTGCCAGCCTACATTTTATATCCTCTCTACTTCGACCATCATCAGTTATTTTGCTCCCCAAATAGCAAAACTCCTTTACTACTTTAAGTGCCTCATTTCCTAATCTAATTCCCTCAGCATCACCCGACTTAATTAGACTACATTCCATTATCCTTGTTTTGCTTTTGTTGATGTTCATCTTATATCCTCCTTCCAAGACACTGTCCATTCCATTCAACTGCTCTTCCAAGTCCTTTGCTGTCTCTGACAGAATTACAATGTCATCGGCGGACCTCAAAGTTTTTATTTCTTCTCCATGAATTCTAATACCTACTCCGAATTTTTCTTTTGTTTCCTTTACTGCTTGCTCAATATACAGATTGAACAACATCGGGGAGAGGCTACAACCCTGTCTTACTCCCTTCCCAACCACTGCTTCCCTTTCATGTCCCTCGACTCTTATAACTGCCATCTGGTTTCTGTACAAATTGTAAATAGTCTTTCGCTCCCTGTATTTTACCCCTGCCACCTTTAGAATTTGAAAGAGAGTATTCCAGTCAACATTGTCAAAAGCTTTCTCTAAGTCTACAAATGCTAGAAACGTAGGTTTGCCTTTCCTTAATCTTTCTTCTAAGATAAGTCGTAAGGTCAGTATTGCCTCACGTGTTCCAGTGTTTCTACGGAATCCAAACTGATCTTCCCCGAGGTTGGCTTCTACTAGTTTTTCCATTCGTCTGTAAAGAATTCGTGTTAGTATTTTGCAGCTGTGACTTATTAAGCTGATAGTTCGGTAATTTTCACATCTGTCAACACCTGCTTTCTTTGGGATTGGAATTATTATATTCTTCTTGAAGTCTGAGGGTATTTCGCCTGTTTCATACGTCTTGCTCACCAGATGGTAGAGTTTTGTCAGGACTGGCTCTCCCACGGCCGTCAGTAGTTCCAATGGAATATTGTCTACTCCGGGGGCCTTGTTTCGACTCAGGTCTTTCAGTGCTCTGTCAAACTCTTCACGCAGTATCATATCTCCCATTTCATCTTCATCTACATCCTCTTCCATTTCCATAATATTGTCCTCAAGTACATCGCCCTTGTATAGACCCTCTATATACTCCTTCCACCTTTCTGCTTTCCCTTCTTTGCTTAGAACTGGGTTTCCATCTGAGCTCTTGATATTCATACAAGTCGTTCTCTTATCTCCAAAGGCCTCTTTAATTTTCCTGTAGGCGGTATCTATCTTACCCCTAGTGAGATAGGCCTCTACATCCTTACATTTGTCCTCTAGCCATCCCTGCTTAGCCATTTTGCACTTCCTGTCGATCTCATTTTTGAGACGTTTGTATTCCTTTTTGCCTGCTTCATTTACTGCATTTTTATATTTTCTCCTTTCATCAATTAAATTCAGTATTTCTTCTGTTACCCAAGGATTTCTACTAGCCCTCGTCTTTTTACCTACTTGATCCTCTGCTGCCTTCACTACTTCATCCCTCAAAGCTACCCATTCTTCTTCTACTGTATTTATTTCCCCCATTCCTGTCAATTGCTCCCTTATGCTCTCCCTGAATCTCTGTACAACCTCTGGTTCTTTTAGTTTATCCAGGTCCCATCTCCTTAAATTCCCACCTTTTTGCAGTTTCTTCAGTTTTAATCTACAGGTCATAACCAATAGATTGTGGTCAGAGTCCACATCTGCCCCTGGAAATGTCTTACAATTTAAAACCTGGTTCCTAAATCTCTGTCTTACCATTATATAATCTATCTGATACCTTTTAGTATCTCCAGGGTTCTTCCATGTATACAACCTTCTTTCATGATTCTTAAACCAAGTGTTAGTTATGATTATGTTGTGCTCTGTGCAAAATTCTACAAGGCGGCTTCCTCTTTCATTTCTGTCCCCCAATCCATATTCACCTACTATGTTTCCTTCTCTCCCTTTTCCTACACTCGAATTCCAGTCACCCATGACTATTAAATTTTCGTCTCCCTTCACAATCTGAATAATTTCTTTTATTTCATCATACATTTCTTCAATTTCTTCGTCATCTGCAGAGCTAGTTGGCATATAAACTTGTACTACTGTAGTAGGTGTGGGCTTCGTATCTATCTTGGCCACAATAATGCGTTCACTATGCTGTTTGTAGTAGCTTACCCGCATTCCTATTTTCCTATTCATTATTAAACCTACTCCTGCATTACCCCTATTTGATTTTGTGTTTATAACCCTGTAGTCACCTGACCAGAAGTCTTGTTCCTCCTGCCACCGAACTTCACTAATTCCCACTATATCTAACTTCAACCTATCCATTTCCCTTTTTAAATTTTCTAACCTACCTGCCCGATTAAGGGATCTGACATTCCACGCTCCGATCCGTAGAACGCCAGTTTTCTTTCTCCTGATAACGACATCCTCTTGAGTAGTCCCCGCCCGGAGATCCGAATGGGGGACTATTTTACCTCCGGAATATTTTACCCAAGAGGACGCCATCATCATGTAATCATACAGTAAAGCTGCATGCCCTCGGGAAAAATTACGGCTGTAGTTTCCCCTTGCTTTCAGCCGTTCGCAGTACCAGCACAGCAAGGCCGTTTTGGTTATTGTTACAAGGCCAGATCAGTCAATCATCCAGACTGTTGCCCTTGCAACTACTGAAAAGGCTGCTGCCCCTCTTCAGGAACCACACGTTTGTCTGGCCTCTCAACAGATACCCCTCCGTTGTGGTTGCACCTACGGTACGGCTATCTGTATCGCTGAGGCACGCAAGCCTCCCCACCAACGGCAAGGTCCATGGTTCATGGGGGGGTATTTTTCCATGTACATTTATAATGATAATTTCTTCTGATAAGCCTTTTCAGAGTACAGAAGAATTTAAATAACATTCTTTTTAGAGCACAGAGACACTTACAGAACTGCCTTCTTTAACTTTCAGGCTACAAGCTCCGTTAATATAGGTTAATAACCAATGTTTAAACCAAATATAAAGTGCAGTCAGAGATAATGTGCCCACCAAGAATTGTAAGCATTGGTACACAAATTCCATTTCAGTATTTGCCACAGAGATTAAACTGACTCAATAAACCTATAGCATTCAAAGTTAGTTTCGGTAACCCTTATCCAAGTTAAATGTTAACAGTTCAAGTTCTCTCCGCCCATAATTCTCGCAAACTGAATTGTAAACTTTTCGTCGTTGTTCTGCATATAGCAAATGACTATTAATTGAGTCAGACAGTACCTAACATTCCATTAGAAGTCAAACATGCGATGTAACAGTGATGTACCAATTAATCATCCAAGTTCATTCCATATTCACTCTCAGGGGTATTGCTGCCACTTCATAAAACATCTTATCATTCATTTACAACTTTCCCACACTTCGTCTGAGCTCTAATAAATTCCATTACAGTTGGATAATAAATCGTCCTTTGGCTGTATGTTCTGATACATTATGTAGCTCCAAACTAAATTATCATTTACGTTTGAGGTATTTCCATACTCCTTCGTACTGTATCTTGAATAACAAGAATCACCATTACACACGTATCTGACAGAATACAAATGTAGATGTTCATAGCTTGATATCAAATACAACAGTGAGTACAAATTCATCATCACATTTATTAGCAAACCATTTAAATAATCACTGTCTTCCACGTCAGCTGCCACCCACTGGCTATTGGTTGAACTCCTGCAGAATCCAATATACCCACTGCTCCATCGCCAGCACAACATTACAACACCATGTATGGACTCAATCGTAGAATGTGAAACAAATAATAACAAAAGTTGGATTTTAAATAAAACAGTTTATTTAATATTTACAATGTAAAATTATGAGATATATTTATACTTGCCTGGCATCACTCATCGGATTATATCAATTGTGTTAACAATTATCATAAACACTATGTCAGCATCACCACTTTCTTATCAGAATCAGACTTTCTTATGGTCAAGGCCATGACATCATCATGTCATTGCCCTGCTACGCCCACCCCGCACGCTCCACCCCCATGCTGTGACATCCCTGCTTATGGAATCTTCATGCTGTCAACCAATCGCATGCTAGATCAGCTTCCCAGCAGCTTTCACATCTTTGTATTGTAGAGAAGCTGTGAACTGGTGAAGCATGTGATTGTGAGTCACGAGAATAATTTAATATGCACGATATTTGTAAAATTAATGACGCTGATGGGACTGCCATCATTTATTCGCTCTCCATACATACGTTTAGGTCTCATGCGTTCAAATGATGCGACGCTAACATTGAACAAAGAAGAATTTAGTAAGTCTGTTTCTTGTAACATCTATAAAAGGTTTTCTGCATCATGCCTGTACGAAAAGGGAGTTGCAATGCTTTCATGCTTTCAGTTACCTACATAACTTTGGCTACTTTTCAAGGTCCCAACTATCTATCTAAAAAGATGCATGTCCATCAATGTGAATAAGGGGCTTTGTAGGACTTTTGATAAGACAGTTAACGTGTGATTATATATATATATATATATATATATATATATATATATATATATATATATATATATATATGGTGTCTCATTTATCTTGACCACCCTAAATAACTGTTTGTCCAGATGCAAATTACAAAATGCTTCAAGCAAATGTTCTTTAGCCGTCAGGGGGACATCAATCAGCATGATTGCCTTCGTTGTAGCTTTGTTTTTTACAAATATATGAATAGCGGTATGGCTTTTTTAAATGGCATCCTGTATTTTTCATTCGGTAATTCATTTCCTCTCCTAAAGACCTATTCAAGAAAGTATCACAGTGTACCATTCACTGAAGCACAACGTTATTAATTACATAACACAACACTGACTGAGTTCAGGATCATAAACTCTTCCACTTGCTGCAGTTGTCAGAAAACAAATGAAAAATAAGTAAAAACATAACACAAAATGGACTTTGATTCTCTTATACCATTGCCCAGGAGTAGAGTATTCAAATGTGCTCGAAGTGGTAATCCTGGACACCGAGACATTGGTGCACTCGTTAAATGAAATAATTACTTACTGCTTCTAGTGTTGCCTGCTGAAGAGAATTACAAGCAAGCACGATGCCTTCGTGCATGTCCTCTGGAGTAGTTGGAGTTTCGCAATAGACAACGTCTTTAATACATCATCAACGAAAAAAATCCAGAGGATTTAAATCAGGAGACCTGGCAGGCCAAGTAACTGTTCCTCCTCGACCAATCCATCTGGCAGGATACCTTCGGTTCGGAAAACGACGTGCACGCAAGGCATTATGTGCTGGACAACCATCGTGTTGATAGCACATAAGCATTCTGGTTCTTAGTGGCACTTCATCTAGAAGAGGGGGAAGAATTCTTCTGAGGAAGTTGGCATACGCTGTGCCGTTTAGACTACCATTGATGAAATAAGGGCCAATATTTGTATTTGTAGTACTAAGCATCCCACACCAGACGTTAATTCTCCATTGACGCTGATATTCCACCTGTCTAAGCCATCGTGGGTTGTCGCTGGATCAGTAATGCTTGTTCCTTGTATTTACCTATCCTTTGTTTAAGAAGGAACATTCATCGGTAAATAGAACATTGGACAAGAAGTTCGCGTCGGAGGGATTTGCTCCTGTGCCCACTGACAGAACTGTACACGATTCTGGAAAACATTCCCATGCAATTCGTGATGTAGGTGTACATTGGAAGGATGGAACCACTGACGTGTAAGAATACGATGTGCACTGATTTTAGGAATACCAATCTCGTGTTCAAGCTGTCGTGTGCTCACATGTGGATTCATAGCAACGAAAGTGAGAACAGTAACTTCGGCAGTATCGTCTGTGCAAGTCCTTCGACGATTACGTTGGCGTAATCGTCGCAGCAAGATGAGAAAACATTCGTCGGGAAATTGGGTTCTTGTCAGGATATCGCTCTCTGTACAGTTTCGCTGCCCGAGTAGCATTTCGCCTACCTTCAACAACAAAAACAACAACAACAACAACAATACAAGAAACGTTATGTCGATGCAGTGTGACGGAAGGACAGCCTTTACTGTACGCGTACACTACACAACAGGATTTACAAGCACTAAACTACTGTACTAAATGTACCCGTACGTAAGAAAACAGTATTGCAATTATTTTCTGCTAACTTACATTCCCCATAAATGAGCAGCATTTCTACCTTCTCTTCGTTGGTGTACATTCTACTCACAGAACTCTTCAACTGACGAGGGTTGACGGAATGACGGGTGTGCATTCTACTTATGTTTACATTTGTCCTCTGTCAATGTCAGTACGTGGATGTGTTCCATTACTCCGAGTACCTGCACCATGCTCTAGGAGCCTCAACGTCAATGTTGTCTCATGTAATTAATAACGTTGTGTTACAGTGAATGGTACACTGTAATACGTTTTTGAATAGGTCTTTAGGAGAGGAAATGAATTACCGAATGAAAAATACAGGATGCCATTTAAAAAAGTCATATCGCTATTCATATCTTTGTAAAAAAAACAAAGCTACAACGAAGGCAATCATGCTGATTGGTGTCCCCCTGACGGCTAAAGAACATTTGCTTGAAGCATTTTGTAATTTGCATCTGGACAAGCAGTTATTTAGGGTGGTCAAGACAAATGGGACACCTTGTATATATAGCCACAACATCTCGGTAGATGATATTACATTGTCTGTATGGTTATGAGCTACATTTTTCATATGGCTTAGCAAGCCAATGGCAGCACAGCTTCTCTTGCCACATTTGTCACAAGTATATCTAGCTGCTGAGGCAGGAGCAGTGGTAGCAATGCGGAGCCTTTAGTGCCATAATCTGTCTAACAAGCCTTCATCATGCTTAGACATTTCAGATGATATATCATGACACCGCACTGGTCTCATGCTAGCCCTTGGCTCCCACCTGTTCGTATTGATGCCAAAGCTGTCAATATCTCGTTTACAGACGTCCTTCAACCTAAAAAATGGTTCAAATGTCTCTAAGCTCTATGGGACTTAACAGCCGAGGTCATCAGTCCCCTAGACGTAGAACTAACCTAAAGACATCACACAAATCCATCCCCGAGGCAGGATTCGAACCTGCGACAGCAGCAGCAGCGCGGTTCCGGACTAAAGCGGCTAGAACCGCTCTTCCACAGCGGCCGGCCCTCCTTGAACCTCGATACAGGGCGTTCTACAGGTATTTTCGCTGTAGAAATCCCTCTAAGGGCCACCTCACGTGGCAATCTCTCAGAATCCATACAGTAGACGTGTCCCAGCCAGTGGAGTCATCTCTGTTTCGCTGTAGCTGAAATGCTGTTGCAGTTAATTTTAGATAGTACTGCTTTGTTGTCACTCAGTCCTTCCATCATGTCACTCTGAGGATGGATCTCAGGCATCACTTGTAGAAAGCATTAAGGTGATGTTCTTGTTTGGCATAATTAGTCGACGCTTCCGATGTCTACAAAAGGATGCTGAGGACACAAGTTTGATGTACAAGAATTTTATTGGTCAAAGAGAGTTTTTGTTTTTCCAAACGCATGTAGAGAGCTTGACAAAAGTTTTAGCAGCTCTTCCAATGCGAACATCAATCTCTTTGTCACCAAACATGTTTGATTCTGTACTGGATCCAAGATAGCAGAAGTTACCCACGACTTGCAGAGTAGTTCCATTTAATGTCATATTCGGCTGAGTATTAGCACCCTGAACTATAATTACGGTCTTTCTGCTATTTACACTCATCGGAAGTAGGTGGCATACATGACTAAATCTTGATACTAGCTCTTACAGCTCTCCTGCAGAGTTCGCAACAACTGCAGCGTCATCAGCGTATAGGAGTTCACTAGCGATTATCTCATAGCGCTTTGTCTTACTCTTCAAAAGACTGACGTTGAAAAGCCTTCCATCTTTCCTAGTATGCAGGTGTACACCAACATTTCAATTCTCAAAAGCCACATGGAGTAGAGCGAGAAGAAAATGCCGAAATGTGTAGGTGTCAACACATAGCCTTCTCTTACGCCAAAGTTCACACTGAACGTTGGAGACGTACTGCCATAGAAGATTACAGATCCATGCACAGTCCCATGAAAAGGTCGTATTAAGGACAACAAAGTTGGTGGGCATCCTATTTTTTCCAGTATGCTGTAGAGTCCCTCCCTACTGACGCTGTCGGAGGCACTGTTGAGATCGATAAAAGCCACATATAATGGCACTCTTTGTTCGCGGCACTTTTCTTATAGTTGCCACAAAGTGAATACAATGTCATTGTAGATCGACAGCTCGAAATCTGTCTGTGACTCACCGTAGATCCGAGCACTCAAAAGTTTCCAGTCTTTTCAGGATTATCCTCGTATACACCTTTCCAGCAATGCTCAGGAGAGGTACTCCTCTATACTTCTTACAATCACCTCTGTCACCTTTTCCCTTATAGACTGTTACTGTATTTGCATCTCGCAGCCGGCCGGTGCGGTCGAGCGGTTCTGGGCGCTTCAATCTGGAACCGCGCGACCGCTACGGTCGCAGGTTCGAATCCTGCCTCGGGCATGGATTTGTGTGACGTCCTTAGGTTAGTTAGGTTTAAGTAGTTCTAAGTTCTAGGGGACTGATGACCTCAGATGTTCAGTCCCACAGTGCTAAGAGCCATTTGAACCATTTGCATCTCGCGTATCTTGAGGTATCAGGCCTTCATTGGGAAGAAGGGTAGGACTCAAAGCGACTGGTCTGCTGAATGTGAAAGTGAGTTGCGCCCAAGTATCGACAAGGAACGTAATGTTCAAATACAGTTTATGAATAATCCTAAAGAACAACGAACAATATCCGATAACCAGGCCTCAAATCAGATCTGCAACGATTTTCGCGCTATTTGAATGAATTTTGTTATTTCATGGACAGGAACTCAAAAAAAAAATTTTTTTGTCATGCCTTTTCATAGATGCTCAATATGCCCCCCTTGAGATGCACGGCTTATGTTAATGCGGTATTCAAATTGTTCCCACACTGCAGCGAGTATGTCTTGAGTTACAGCTGCTTTATGCGATGTCTCAGTTCACACATTGTTGTTGGTAACGGAGGCACATAAACAGAGTCTTTTATAAACCTCCACAAGAAATAATCACACACAGTAAGGTACGGTGGCCTTGGAGGCCAGTAATGTAAGGCTGAATCATTTGGTCCAGTGCGACCAATCCATCGTTGAGTAATCATTTTATTTCAAAATTCCCGCACTTCCAAATGCCAGTGTGGCGGCGTCCCATCCTTTTGGTAAATGAAGTCGTTCGAGTCAGTCTCCAACTGTGAAAAAAGAAAATTCTCAAGCATATCGAGATATGTGGCTCCTGTAACAGCGTTCTCGGCAAAGAAAAATGGACCATACACCTTTTCCCACGAAACTGCACAAAACATTCAATTTCGGAAAGTCCCTCTCGTGTTGTACAACTTCATGTGGTTGATCCGTATCCCGTATTCTCTCTTATGAGGGTTCACCCTCCCATTCAAATAGAATGTTGCCTCGTCACCAAACACTAAGCCTGGAAGAAAATTGTCATCCTCCATCTTACCAAGAACGAAATTACAGAACTCCACGCATTGTTGTTTGTCACTTCAGAGAAGAGGTTGCAGTAGCTGAATTTTGTATGGTTTCATGTGCACACGTCACGCAACACGCGTCAGACGGACATCAGGGGCATGTTGAGATGTCGTGCTACACGGCGCGCGGATTTCTGCGTTCTTCTCGTGAAACTATGGCTGATGCGTTCGACGTCTGTCTCTAACACTCAACACTCAGGAACGGCTCGGCGATTTGCCTTTACACAAACAACCAGTTTCTCGGACTTGCTGATGCCACCGCCCAATGCTCTGTGCTGTAAGAGAATCCACACCATGTCTAGTACGAAAGTCACGCTGAACGGTTATTACTGTCCCGCACAACGCAAAACGTAGAACACAAAACGCTTTCTGTCGTCCCGAATTTTACTAGAACCGAAGTGGGCGTCCACTGCTGTTATCTAGCGGGAACCATGCAACAGTCAAGAGTTTGCTCTATCCAACAGTACGTTGTTCACGCAACTATATCAGACAACATTATAGTTATGATTTTTTTTTAAATCAGATGTTTATTTTTGATACACCCTATGTTTTATAAGGAAACAAAGTTGTTATTTTTAAAAAAATGTAGCTTTTCCTACTTCACTATGGAGTGCGTCAATGCACCTTTCCAAGAGGACACTGTCTTCGTGTCAGCCGCGTGTAAATATTCCACACGTATAATAAGACAGTTCTTTTTTACTTTCTTAAAATATTGTTTGAGTCCTCCACGAAAGGGCAGCCTGGGAGGGAATAAAACCGCTCATCAGCCGTAGGTGTTATATATTTAATACTAATCTCAAAATACACAAAAACAGATCAAAGCAAATTACGTTTTTTAAATACTGTTTGGTGAGAAATTTTTATGATTTTTTAAAACAGTTTAAACGATTTTTATATCACATTTAAAATATAATCACTGGTGATAATAAATCTGCTATACTATCATGATGATGCTGTGGGAATTCCATTGTTAAACGCAGCGAATAGAACAGATCTGCGGAAAGACTCTACGAAGGGAAGGGATGACGTACAAGAAGAAGCAATGGGAGGCGACGTGGAACACACAGCGGATCTTGTATTAGAGCGTAATAGTGCTTTGGGTCACTTCTGATCAAATAAGGCCATACTGATGGATCATACGGACGACTCTATTCAAGTTGGAATGTGGAATCTTTGGTACTAGAAACATACCACCATAATTTCGGAAAAATATCGTACACGTAATCCCGAACTGAGCAACGGCAGGTAAGTGCTAGAACTAACGCAGAATCAGCTTAGCCTCCCATGCTTCCAAGTGACTGACAAAAATAATATAAAGAAGAATGGAAAACAGAATTTAGGATGTGTTAGATGACTATCATTTTGGCTTTCGAAAAGGTAACGGCACAAGGAAGACAGTTCTGACGTTGCGATTGCTAGTGGAAACAAGACTTAAGAAAAATAAAGACATATTCTTTGGATCTGTCGACCTGGAAAAAGCGTTCGGCAATTTAAATAGTGCAAGGTGTTCGGAATTCTGAGAAAAATTGCGCGTGTGCACTGATGCAAACTCCAAGGGTGTGGTACTTCGCCGAGTCACCATGCATATATGCTTTCTCAGGCAAGACGAGACACGTGCAATCTCCAGACATGTTTTGCTGAGTCGATAAAAATGCATGTGAGCTTTCTCAAGTGGTGACTAGACTATCGTTTCGTAACTGCCACTAAGCGACCCATGTGTGTTTTGTACAGTTAAAGAACTAATACTTACATACAAGGTGTTTCAAAAAGAATGACCTGATAATTACGAAACATGGGATGTGCCAGCAAGGAATGTGTGTTGTTTAAATGGCGCTGGCCTAGAGTTTCAGAAAATCCACGGAAGTCTACTCGCCGTATAACCACGCAAGTGGCAGTGCCTCATACGACTGTCTGTCGACTGTTAAGGCGTCGTTTCGTCTATAAACCATACAGACTACAATTAGTGCAACTTTACAGGTTAATAACAAAAGCAAACAGGTTGATTTCAGCAATGTTCTGCTAGAGCACATGGAAGAGATACATTTTTACCACTGTTAATTTTCAATGATGATCAACCGACATAGCGCGCGCATAATGGATTCCAGGACCTTCATGACAGTATTGAACACGAAAGAGACACCTGAACTGAACGTTTATAGTGCCCTTCCTTGCGAAAAAGTGGACGACCCCTTCTTTTTTTCAGGAAAGCAGAGTGACGTTGCAGACTTAGCTTTGTCCACAATTTCAGGAGGACCCCCACGGCTTCATTTTCCCACAAGATGGAGCCCCACCACACTGGCACAATAACGTACGTCAGATTCTTAATGACACTCTAACTCAACGCTGGGTAGAGTGCACGGGACCCTGAGAGACTGCCCAGTATTCTTGGCCTCCAAGATTGCCAGACATGCCTTCTGGGATTTTTTCCTGTGGGGATACGTGAGGGAAATGTGTTATCTCCCCTTTACCTCGTGACATAGAAGAAGTGAAGAACAGAATAACAGCCGCCATAACTTCCATAAAAGCAGATACATTGTGTAAAGTTAATGAATAACTTATCCGTCGTCTACATGTTGTTCGTGCTGTTGCTGATCGACACGTAAAGCATTTGTAATAGAACAGCTAAAACTTTAAAGTTTTGTATTTTGCAATTCATCTCAAGTTTATACTATGTTTTTATCAATAAATTTGGAGTTTTGAGATCAGGTAATTTTTTGAAACGCTTCGTATTTCAGTGAATAATCCAGAGAATTTTACATGTTATTTTGTTTTAGTACAAAGATCTAATGTTAGCTCGTTATCAAAAGTTTAACTTTCGGTTGTCTTTGACAGAAGCAAAACCAAACAGCCACAATGTTTAGGATTTTCGAAGTTATACTCGAGTGAAACGAAAATATGTGGTATAAGTGATATGCCACAATGTTTAGGATTTTCGAAGTTATACTCGAGTGAAACGAAAATATGTGGTATAAGTGATATGCCACGTTAAAGACCTCTCCAAAACACCTTAATTTTAGTGGTCTTTGTTGTGCTAAAGTGTCAGCAGATGTGACGCTGGTAGATAACCGTGCTATACATCTTGATATTATTTAGAAAGAGTCTGTAAACTTTTTTAGGGAGCCTTGGCACCATACTTCCAATAAGTAAGTGGTGCAGCCTTCCTAGAAAGTTCGTTTCAGTACCACCAGTGGAAGCGTCAAGTTCATCGTAGCCTGTAAGTTACACCAGTAGTGTCAATATCTCTACATGTTGTTAATACATAATACAGAGATGTATAGAAGTGATAATACTATGACACGTAATTTGAGAGTCTACAGAATTCTGACTATCTGCCGCTGCCAGGTATGACCGCAGCTTTCGTATTGTTTGGTACGTTATGCTGTACCATTTAGTTTTAATTTTGTCCGAAGAAGGTGTCCCTTGACACCAAAACCTACGTTACAAACTAATTGTGTTCGCGACTGAGGGCTGTGTTTTTCAAAATCTTGTATCATCACCTTCCCTGCTTAACGTATTATATTAGCCACATATATTATCAGAAGAAAGAAAACTGGCGTTTTACGGGTCGGAGTATGGAATGTATAGATTAAAGTTAGATATAGTGGGAATTAGTGAAGTTCGGTGGCAGGAGAAAAAAGCCTTTGGTCAGGCGAATACAGGATTATAAATACAAAATCAAATAGGGGTAATGCAGGAGTAGGTTTAATAATGAATAAAAAAATTGAAGGGCGGGTAAGCTACTACAAACAGCATAGTGAACGCATTATTGTGGCCAAGAGAGACACGAATCCCACGCGTGCTACAGTAGTACAAGTTTATATGCCAACTAGCTCTGTAGATGACGAAGAAATTGATGAAAAGTATGGTGAGATAAAAGAAGTTATTCAGGAAGTGAAGGGAGACGAAAATTTAATAGTCATTGGTGACTGGAATTCGATAGTAGGAAAAGGGAGAGAAGGAAACGTAGTTGGTGAATTAAAGAGGAAGCCGCCAGGTAGAATTTTGCACAGAACATAACTTAATCATAGCTGACACTTGGTTCAAGAATCATAACAGAAGGTTATATACATGGAAGAGACCTAGAGATACTCGAAGATTTCCGATAGATTATATAACAGTAAGACAGAGATTTAGGAACCAGGTTTTAAATTGTAAGACATTTCCAGAGGCAGATGTGGACTCTAACCACAATCTATTGGTTATGAACTGTAGATTAAAACTGAAGAAAATGCAAAAATGCTGGAATTTAGGAGATGGGGCCTGGATAAATTGAAA
Source organism: Schistocerca piceifrons (assembly GCF_021461385.2). Classification (NCBI taxonomy): domain Eukaryota; kingdom Metazoa; phylum Arthropoda; class Insecta; order Orthoptera; family Acrididae; genus Schistocerca; species Schistocerca piceifrons. Next base: position 306,471,675 of record NC_060143.1, read on the forward strand.
GAACCAGAGGTTGCAGAGAGTTTCAGGGAGAGCATTGGGGAACGATTGACAAGAATGGGGGGAAAGAAATACAGTAGAAGACGAATGGGTAGCTTTGAGGGATGAAGTAGTGAAGGCAGCCGAGGATCAAGTAGGTAAAAAGACCAGGGCTAGTAGAAATCCTTAGGTAACAGAAGAGATATTGAATTTAATTCATGCAAGGAGAAAATATAAAAATGCAGAAAATGAAGCAGGAAAAAAGGAATACAAACGTCTCAAAAATGAGATCGGCGGAAAGTGCAAAATTGCTAAGCAGGGATGGCTAGAGGACAAATGTGAGGATGTAGAGGCGTATATCACTAGGGATAAGATAGATACTGCCAACAGGAAAATTGAAGAGACCTTTGGAGAAAAGAGAACCACTTGCATGAATATCAAGAGCTCAGATGGAAACCCAGTTCTAAGCAAGGAAGGGCAAGCAGAAAGGTGGAAGGAGCATATAGAGGGTCTATACAAGGGTGATGTTCTTGAAGACAATATTATGCAAATGGAAGAGGAGATAGATGAAGATGAAATTGGAGATATGATACTGCGTGAAGAGTTTGACTGGGCACTGAAAGACCTAAGTCGATACAAGCCCCCGGGAGTAGACAACATTCCATTAGAACTACTGATAGCCTTGGGAGAGCCAGCCCTGACAAAACTCTAACATCTGGTGAGCAAGAAGTATGAGACAGGCGAAATACCCTCAGACTTCAAGAAGAATATAATAATTCCAATCCCAAAGAAAGCAGGTCATGACAGATGTGAAAATTGCCGAACAATCAATTTAATAAGCCACAGCTGCAAAATACTAACACGAATTCTTTACAGACGAATGGAAAAACTAGTAGAAGCCGACCTTGGGGAACATCAGTTGTGATTCCGTAGAAATATTGGAGCACGTGAGGCAATACTGACCCTACGACTTATCTTAGAAGCTAGATTAAGGAAAGGCAAACTACGTTTCTAGCATTTGTAGACTTAGAGAAAGCTTTTGACAATGTTGACTGGAGTACTCTCTTTCAAATTCTGAAGGTGGCAGGGGTAAAATACAGGGAGCGAAAGGCTATTTACAATTTGTACAGAAACCATATAGCAGTTATAAGAGTCGAGGGACATGAAAGGGAAGCAGTGGTTGGGAAGGGAGTAAGACAGGGTTGTAGCCTCTCCCCGATGTTGTTCAATCTGTATATTGAGCAAACAGTAAAGGAAACAAAAGAAAAATTCGGAGTAGGTGTTAAAATTCATGGAGAAGAAATAAAAACTTTGAGGTTCGCCGATGACATTGTAATTCTGTCAGAGACAGCAAAGGACTTGGAAGAGCAGTTGAATGGAATGGACAGTGTCTTGAAAGGAGGATATAAGATGAACATCAACAAAAGCAAAACAAGGATAGTGGAATGTAGTCTAATTAAGTCGGGTGATGCTGAGGGAATTAGATTAGGAAATGAGGCACTTAAAGTAGTAAAGGAGTTTTGCTATTTGGGGAGCAAAATAACTGATGATGGTCAAAGTAGAGAGGATATAAAATGCAGACTGGCAATGGCAAGGAAAGCGTTTCTGAAGAAGGGAAATTTGTAAACATCGAGTATAGATTTAGGTGTCAGGAAGTTGTTTCTGAAAGTATTTGTATGGAGTGTAGCCATGTATGGAAGTAAAACGTGGACGATAAATAGTTTAGACAAGAAGAGAATAGAAGCTTTCGAAATGTGGTGCTACAGAAGAATGCTGAAGATTAGATGGGTAGAGCACATAACTAATGAGGAGGTACTGAATAGAATTGGGGAGAAGAGAAATTTGTATCACAACTTAACTAGAAGAAGGGATCGGTTGGTAGGACATATTCTGAGGCATCAAGGGATCGCCAATTTAGTATTGGAGGACAGCGTGGAGAGTAAAAATCGTAGAGGAGACCAAGAGATGAATACACTAAACACATTCAGAAGGATTTAGGTTGCAGTTGGCTCTGGGAGATGAAGAAGCTTGCACAGGATAGAGTAGCATGGAGAGCTGCATCAAACCAGTCTCTGGACTGAAGTCCACAACAACAACATGTTCTGTTCTGTTGTAAAACAATAATTCAGACAATTTAGACACGGAAATATTTTATGTGGAGGTCCATTGTGCCTTGCACCAAACTGGGTATAAAGACTGATGCTAGGCACATTTCTTTACCCAACTTGTGTTTTGTACAGTTGTAGAACAATAATACAGAAAATTAAGATGTGGAAATTTAATTTGAAGGTCCATTGTTCCTTGCACTTTTCTCATTGCCAAGTGCAGTTTAAGCTGCAAGTTAGATCAGTAGTGCCAATAGCTTTACGTATCTGGCAAATAATACAGGCAATTTAGATGTGAAAATATGTAAGTTAAGGGCCCATTATGCTTTGCACCACGCGGGATACAAATATCGATCTTTACTCGTTGCAAAGGGGGAGGGATTGGCTGTGTCACATTAATGGTTGTTAAAATTGTAGGCTGCAATTAGCTGTTTCACTTTAATGGCTGGTAAAATGCTGGCAATTGCAGCGGAAGATTCCCAGCATAAGAAGTCAGCCGACGGGATTGTCAAATGTGGTGGAGGAGTGAAGAGTTTTCAGGGCAACCTCTTGCTTTTGGGATGCAGCGGGAATGGAAAACACTGTATTAAGGACACACAGCGTGTATCCAGAGGACATGTGGCCTGTAACTGAAAAAATACCGTGGTTATACCTCCACTGGCAAAAGCTTCTGTGTTAGTGCCCTAATGGGGTCTCTAGGAGGGGACTACAAGGAGGTGGTAACCGTGAGAAAGAGACTGAATAACCAACGAAAGGTTAGCATTCTGTGAGTTTGAGTGTGCAATGTCAGAACTTTTAACTTAGTAGGGAAGCCAGAAAATCTGAAAAGTGAAACGCAAAGACTCAGTCTAAATATAGTGGGGGTCAGTGAAGGTTAATGGAATAAAGATAAGGTTTTATGATCAGACGCACATATAGTAATATCAACAACGGCAGAAAACAGTGTGAAGGGAGTAGTTTCCGTTATAAATACGAAGGCACGTCAGTGAGTTACTGCAACTCGTAGGGTTTCTAGCATCAGAACCAAGAGCAAACCAGTATCAACATCGATAATTCAGGTACACATGTCGATGTCTCGAACACAAGATGAGAAGGTAGAGAAAATGTATGACCATACTGAACGGGTAATTCAGTGTGTAAAAGGAGTTGATAATCTAATAATCATGGAGGACTGGAATGTAATAGTAGGGGAAGAAGCGGTATGGGAGAATATGGCCTCGGTAGTAGGAATGAAAAAGGATAAAGATTGAGTTCTGCAATAAATTTCAGCTATAAATAGCGAATACACTGTTCAAAAGTCACAAGAGGAGAAGATATACTTGTACAAAGCCTGGGGATACGACAAGAGTCCTGCTGGGTACATCATGGTCGGACAGAGATTCTGAAATCAGATATTATATGGTAAGTCGTATCCCGGAGCAGATACTGACTTGGATGACAATTTAGTAATGATGAAGAGTAGGCTGAAGTTTCAGACTAGTACGGAAGAACCAATGTGGAAAGAAGTGGAACACTGACGTACTGAGGCATGAAGAGATGCGTTTGTAGTTCTCTGAGGCAATAGCTACAACGATAATGAGTACCGAAGTAGGCACTTCAGTTGAGCAAGAATGGGTGTCTCTAAAAACGATAAACATAGAAGTTGAACAGACAAACAAAGGCACCAGGAAGGTAACTACAAAGAGACATTGTGTAACAGAAGAAATACTTTTAATGATCGAGGATTGGTGGGAGTACAAAACTGCTCAGGAAAACCCAAGATCATAAAAATACATAACTTCGTAATGAAATAAGTAGGAAGTGCAAGGAAGCCAAGGAAAAATGGGAACAGGAAAAATGTGAAGAAATAGAAAAAGGAACAGTCGTTGCAAGGACTGATTCAGCGTTTAGAAAAGTCAAAACAGCTTTCGGTGGAAGTGACATTAAGAGTGCAATGGGAATTCCAAACAAGGAAGAAGGGATGGATAAAATTCCCTCGGATTTTCTGAAATCGCTTGAGGAACCGGCAAGCAAGCGACTATTCAAGTTGGTCTTTAGCGTCTATGAGTCTGGAGACATAACATCAGATTTTCGGAAAAATATAATCCATACAATTCAGAAGATAGCAATGGTAGATAAGTGCGACAACTATCGCAAATCAGTTTAAAGTCTCATGCATCCAAGTTGCTGACAAGAATAATATACAGAAGAAGGGAAAAGAAAAGGAGGATCTATTATATGACGATCAGTTTGGTTTATGAAAGGGTAAGAGCACCAGAGAGGCACCTCTGACGTTGTGATTGATAATAGAAGGAAGACCTAAGAAAAATCAAGACACTTTCATAGGGTTTGTGGACCTGGAAAAAGTTTTCGGTAGTGTAGAATGGTGCAAGATGCACTAAAATTTGAAACGAATAGGAACAAGCTATAGGGAAAAACGTATAATCTATAGTATGTATAAGAATCGAGAGGGAACGATAAGAAAGGGAAACAGAGAATGACGTGTAAATAATAGAGTATTCAATGAACTGTGGATGAAGCCCGACCAACAGGCATTACTTGCATTGATCAAAAATGAGAGTGCATTGAGAATGGCTAGTTTCTAGCTGAAATCTAGATCTGCCAATAAAATTTAAAAAGGGCGACTGATAGCTGAAATCTATTATTTACAAGTCAATATAACAGTCACTAAGTGCAACAGCTTTCTGAATGGAAGGTAACCTGATAAAGAATGAAGTACTTGGATTAAAAAGTGTGTAAAACAGGGATGCACGCTTTCGTCTCTAATATTCGATCTATGCGGGTACTCAGAAAGAGTCTGAGAAGCTTGTAAAGGTGCCACAGAGGAAGCTGTGCTGAGAAATAATTCTTAAGAAAAAAGTTCGATGCGTTGGCCGTTTCGAGTTATTTAGCATTTAAATTAGCCAATCAGATCGTCGTGCATGCAAATTCAAGCAGTCTGCCAGAGACTGTGCCGCCAAACTTGCTCTTCGTTTGTTTTCGTCAAACCGAACAAACGTAACTTTTTCTCACATAGCTCAAATTTATCACTTCCGAAAAAATCACATTTTAGCTCGTAATGAGCATTTGAACAAATGGTAACTCATAGACCCACAGATGTCTATGTATTGCCGCATTTCAGCGCGTGCAAGTGCTTGAATCAACACGTGCAATGACCTGATTGGCTCAGTTCAGTGATAAATAGTTCGGAAACAGTGCAACATATCGAATTATTTCTCAGCACTACCATCCCTGCAACATCCTCACGAGCTTTTCGTACTGTCTCTGACCACCCTTTATATTTAAATAGTAATGACGGAAATAAAAGAAAGGTTGAAGAGTGAGATTGAAACTCAGGGCGAAAGTATATCAATGGTAAAATTCGGTGGTGGTGAAGATGAAGATGAATTGAGCACAGAATGTGGACTGAGAGTAAACCGAAAAATGACGAAAGTAATGAGGAGTAGCAGAAATGAGATTTAGCCATAATCTTAATATCACAATTGAAAACAAAATAACACAAGGCAGTCGAAGCAAGGGCATAAAAAGGAGACTATCACAGGCAAAGAAAGCATTTATGGCCAATAGAAGTCTGTTGGTATCAAACATCGGCCTTAATCTGAGGAAGGAATTTCTGGAAACATTTTTTTATTGCACAGTATTGAATAGCAATTAATCACAAACTGTGGGAAAACCGTAAGAGACAGGAACCGAAGCGTCTGAGATATGGCACTACAGAACGACATTGAAAATTAAGTGGTCTCAAAAGATAAGGAATGAGGAGGTTGTCCGCAGAATCGGCATAGAAAAGAACTTGTGCAAAATGCTGACAAGAAGAAAGGAAGGATGATAGGATACATTTCGTATCAACAAGAAGTAAATAACATTTGTTGACTCCTAAGATGATGCTAAGACAATTTGAACCAACAACAACCGAAATATTGTATTGAAATTTACGTAAACGATATGAATGAACCATGTGAAACGTAAAATTGATATCTGACACTATCGCATACTAATTCAAGAACTTTTTTCCAATAATGTTATACGACTTTAGCTCCGCATTCGCGTGACAGAACCGATATATTGCAGCAGCCTCGCCTGCTTCTGTATATCGCTTATCGATGGGAACGACCCTTGGGAAGTAATATTCTCCAAGTTCGTAACATCTATGTCAATTTAGCTACGCCACTCGACGAGAGTAATCGAAGACACGCTGTTATTGAATTCCTGACAAAAGCCCTAGCGCTTTGAAGAAGCTATAGAACTCTTACGGCTGTATATGACGGTAGTATTACAGTGTAAGAAATAAGCTGTCAAGTCGGGCATATGTGGAGTTAGGTCAAGGTCAGGTCTGGAAACTTCACCGTGCATGCAATTCCTAAACAATTTACCGGCTGTTTCAACACAGCAGTTACAAACTCTCAGGAGAGAAAGAGTACAGGTAGACGATGGAAACGTCACAAACGCTTCCCTTGCGTGGTAGTGACACAGGACACAAAACACACGAAAGGAAGCACACTATCAGGTTGAAACAACATGTTTATAGTGGTTAGCACACCTAAAATGCTGGGACGGCTTTGGCTGGAGTACCCTGTGTATGTGTGAGTGTTGGCTGCTCTGTCGGACATGTCTTACAGAACAGACACCAAAATTCAAATAGCTCTGAGCACTATGGGACTTAACATTTATGGTCATCAGTCCCCTAGAACATAGAACTATTTAAACCTAACTAACCTAAAGACAGCACACAACACCCAGGAACAGACACCAGTCGTGATGAGACGGTTGGTGAACACAGGAGGTACCTAGAGAACAGGGAGAGAAAGGAAGGGATGGGCGAAAATTCGTGACTTCCATCAAAGCATTGTGGCAATGCAATGGCGTAAGTTGACAGTTCGACAAAGTGAACACCATATGTACGTGGGGCGTTTGAAAAGTCCGTGCAAAAATAAAAGCTACTTACGTGTTTTGGGTAAACCTTTTTTGTTTTTCGACACAGTCTCCTTTTAGACTTATCAGCTATTAATTGCTGCAATCACCTCCTCGTTTGAATAAAATCTTTGTCCCGGCAGCCATTTCTTCAAATTGGGAAACAAATAGTAGTCCGAGGGAGCAAAGTCTGGAGAATAGGGGGGATGTGAAACGAGTTGGAACCCTATTTCCAATAACTGTGCGACCACAACTGCTGAGGTGTGTGCTTGCAGCTCGGTTTTCAGACGGGCTAATAACGATGCATAATATGCACCTGTAATAATTTTACCCTTTTCCAGATAGTCGATGAGGATTGCCTCTTGCGAATTCCAAACGACAGTCGCCATGACCTTTCGGACCGAAGGAATGGTCTTCGCTTTTTTTGGTGCAGATTCTTCCTTGGTAACACATTGTTTAGACTGTTGTTTGGTCTCAGGAGTATAGTTATGCATCCATGTTTCATCCACAGAGACGAAACGACGCTTAAAGTCCTGCGGATTCTTCCTGAATAGCTGCAAACCATCCTTGGAACACTTCACACGATTCCATTTTTGGTCAAGCGCGAGCAATCGCGGAACCTATCTTGCGGGTAGCTTTCTCATGTCAAAATGTTTATGAAAAATATTTTGTACCCGGTTATTCGAGATGCCCACAGCACTAGCAATCTCATGCACCTTAATTCTTCTGTCATCCATTACCATTTCATCGATTTCATCAATGATTCCTCGAGTCGTAACATCCACAGGGCGTCCAGAACGTTCACCATCACTTGTGTCCATACGGCCACACCGAAAATTTTGAAACCACTTATAAATTGTTCTAATCGAAGGTGCAGAATCACCGTAATGTTTATCAAGCTCCTCTTTAGTCTCCTGAGGCGTTTTGTCTTTCATAAAGTAATATTTGATCACCACACGAAATTCTTTTTCGTCCATTTTTTGACAATCACTCGACTTCCTTGATTCACATGAATGTCAAACACAAATAAATAGACCAATATGGCTGAAACTTGGTGTGCGTTCTTTCGAAAGATGTTACTAACTAAACATGGCCTCGATACGCACGGGTGATGCCATCTCTCGGACTTTGCACGGACTTTTCAAACGCCCCTCATGTGTGTGTGTGTGTGTGTGTGTGTGTGTGTGTGTGTGTACTCTGTATGAGCACAACAGCTCCTTGACGTCTGTTTCAGTACAGGTGCATTAATTTCGTCAGAACTCCTACGGGAAACAATAATTTGCGGGTTAATGGATAGGAACGCTGCAATTCAGCGTGCGGTAAGTTGGAAATCTGAGTCGGTCAGGGATTGTGACCAGATGGCCGTCGCGGCTAAGGTGAGTCCTGGTCCGGCACAAATTTTCAACTTTCGCATTGCATTACCCTGTGTGAATGGAAGTCAAGAATTCCTCCCTTGCCAGCCGGGGTGGCCGAGCGGTTCTAGGCGCTACAGTCTGGAACCGCGCGACGGCTACGGTCGCAGGTTCGAATCCTGCGTCGGGCATGGATGTGTGTGATGTTCTTAGGTTAGTTAGGTTTAAGTAGTTCGAAGTCCTAGGGGACTGATGACCTCAGAAGTTAAGTCCCATAGTGCTCAGAACCATTTGAACCATTTAAATTTATCCCTTCCCTTTCTTTCGATTTGAACCATTTGAATTCATCCCTTCCCTTTCTTTCGACATTCTCTATTTCATATAAAAACTACGCACATCGCAACGTCAGGTCATGCAGCATGTGCTCTGTCTTTGCGGTCGCCCTCCGCGCTCGCTATGAAGCTTTATTTCGCCTGCCGCCAGACGACAGAGTAGGTGGGATATGCCGACAGAGTAGGAGTGGGATTGCACGTACCTTCTTTGCACGCTTGCACAAGACGTTCTCCGAAAGCGTATCCTTCTGCGAGAATACACAACAAAGTGAGCGAACAGTAGCAACGGTAGCCAATGAGGAAAGAGACTGTGGAGGGGCTGGTACAGGACAGTGGGTGCCAGCACGCGAGCTATCGCTAGTCATGTCGGGAATTTCCACGGCAGCCTCTGGCCAGCACATGGAGTTACTCGACGAAGATGATTTCCTCCACGAGTGGCCTTCGCACGGTGTTGTTCACAGATGCGCACAACAGATCCCCGTTTCCCAGCCACTATTTTGTTCACCAGTGAGGCGACCTTCACATAACACCCCTGTGTGGTCGGAGGAGAACCCACACACAACAAGAACCCGTGCAACCCAGAGACGGTTTTCAGTTATGGGCCGGCATCATCGGGCACCAACTCGAGCCATACTTGTTGCCTCTACGTTTGACAGGTGGAAGCTATCTATCTTTCTTCAGCAAGTATTGCTAGAGCTACTGGACAAGGCACACCTACCCACTACAATGAGTTCTGACATATGGTTTCACCATGAAGGGCCCCCTCACATTACAGCAGTGATGTGCGTCGCCAACTGGATGCATCGTATCGTTAACACTGGATCGGCTGTGGTGGTCCGGTGGATTGGTCAATAAGATCGCCAGACCACACTTGGCGCAGGATTAGCCGAGCGGTCTTAGGCGCTGCAGTCATGGACTGTGCAGATGGTCCCACCGGAGGTTCGAGTCCTCCCTTGGGCATGGGTGTGTGTGTTTGTACTTAAGATAATTTAGGTTAAGTAGTGTGTAAGCTTAGGGACTGATGACCTTAGCAGTTAAGTCCCATAAGATTTCACACACATTTGAACATTTTGAACCACACTTGCCTTGCCTACTTCCTCTGTGGATAAGTCAAGACACTGGGGTACGAAACACACGTTAAGAGTGCTGAGGAACTCGTTGTACCCATCATGGCAGATGCTGGAGAAGTCTGGGACGTGCCAAGTATCTTCCAGAATATCAGAACTCCCATGCGCAGTCCAGGGTCGTAACCTCAAACACCTTCCTTTACGATGTTTGTTGTCTGTTTTTGTTCTTATTTCTTGTTTTCTGCTGTACTAGGTGCAACAAACAGGTGTTCTCAGTCTGTTCGTGTTCTTGCTTTCTCGTACTTTGCCTCGTCACTGCCGCGCCAGGAAAGCGTTCCGACTATGCATTGCCATGTGATTTTCCATCATCTAGATGTGCTCTCTCCTGAAAGTTTGTAACCGCCGTACTGAAGCAACCTGTATTTTTACTAACTCACCACGACAGCCGTTTAAACATACAGAATCTGCATACAGAACGCAACATACAGTTAATGCAAACTTTATCAGTATTGTCGTGCTTAGAACTGTGATGTTATACAAACCGTTCTGCCAGTTTTGTAATTTTGCCTAACCTCTTTCCTTTATTTTTAAACTCTGAACTAGACCATGGTATATTTCAGTCAGATAAACGTGTCTCTTTCAAAGTCACTTAATACATTTTTCTGCCTTAGCTACGCACCTTGCCTCAGTCAATTTATTATTTTACTCATGTCTTAAAATTAGCTTGTTATCTACAATTTTTTTATACTCATCACACTTAGACTGAGCCTATAGACACTGTATACTATTGTCTCTATATTGACAGTAATGACGTATGTTCCCAAAATAAATTTTTGAACCATTGCAAAAATGAGAGTCCTTGAGAAACAGCTGAAGCGACTAAAACTAGAAGACATCACGGCTGATTTAATCTGTCAGAAAGCATACAGAATCTTCAGCTGAGCTAACCTCTCTCTTAACAATAGTAAACTGTAGATCTGTTGTTGTTGTGGTCTTCAGTCCTGAGACTGGTTTGATGCAGCTCTCCATGCTACTCTATCCTGTGCAAGCTTCTTCATCTCCCAGTACTTAGTGCTACCTACATCCTTCTGAATCTGCTTAGTGTATTCATCTCTTGGTCTTCCTCTTCGATTTTTACCCTCCACGCTTTCCTCCAGTACTAAATTGGTGATCCCTTGATGCCTTAGAACATGTCCTACCAACCGATCCCTCCTTCTAGTCGTGCCACAAACTCCTCTTCTCCCCAATTCTATTCAATAGCTCCTCATTAGTTATGTGATCTACCCATCTAATCTTCAGCATTCTTCTGTAGCACCACATTTCGAAAGCTTCTATTCTCTTCTTGTCCAAACTGGTTATCGTCCACGTTTTACTTCCATACATGGCTACACTCCATACAAATACTTTCAGAAACGACTTCCTGACGCTTAAATCTATACTCGATGTTAACAAATTTCTCTTCTTCAGAAACGCTTTCCTTGCCATTCCCAGTCTACATTTTATATCCTCTCTACTTCGACCATCATCAGTTATTTTCCTCCCCAAATAGAAAACCTCCTTTACTATTTTAAGTGCCTCATTTCTTAATCTAATTCCCTCAGCATCGCCCGACTAAGAACAATGTTAGCAAGAAGAAAGCACAGGTCACAAACAACCAAAAGAAGAGTAACGGAAGTGAACCACAAAACTACTGTCAATACCATTTATGTCTGTCTGTTGTAGAATGTTGATACATATTCTCAACTCACACGTAATGAGATATCTGGAGCAGACCATGCTCCCCGATGTAGTATTTCTTGATTTCCCAAAAGCATTTGACTCAGTATCACGGCAACTCTTACTAACGAATGTACGGTAATATGAATTACATAACGAAACATAACTAGTTTGAGGATTTCTTGGCAGGATGGACGCACTGTTGTCTTGGATGGAGAGTCAAGGTCAGATGAAGTAACTTCAGAAATGCTTTAAGAAAGTATTTTTGGGACCACAGATGTTCACGCTGTATATGAATGACCTGGTAGACGCTGTTAATAATAGCTTCAGACTTCTTGCGGATGATATTGGTGCTCTAAAGAGAGGTATTATTTTGAAAGAAACTGTTCGTATGTTCAGTGAGAACATAATAAGATATCTGAGTAGTGCAATGTTGGCAACTCGCTATGAGTGTTGAGAGATGTAGAACTGTGCTCACAACGCAACTGCATATTGTCATATGACGACAATATCGGTGAGTCGCAGCTAGTTTCATCAACTCGTACAAATTCCTGGGTACAACAATATGTAGAGATACTGCAGCGACTCTCGCAAGCATTATTAAATACTTCTAGCTGCCCTACTCTCCTCACGCTCAAGACTAACACGGTTGTTAGTTTTAATGCGTTAATCTCTGTATCCTGTGATGCTGGCGCCCCCAGTAATAATCGGCGCGCAAAGAAGTGGGATAAAAAAAATTAATAAAGTGGCTCTGAGCACTATGGGACTTAACTTCTGAGGTCATTAGTCCCCTAGAACTTAGAACTACTTAAACCTAACTAACCTAAGAACATCACACACATCCATACTCGAGGCAGGATTCGAACCTGCGACCGTAGCGGTCGCACGGTTCCCGACTGCAGCGCCTAGAACCGCTTGGCCACTCCGGCCGGCCGGGATACAAAAGTACTAAGGAATGAAGAGGTACGCTTGATGTTCTCCGAGACTATGGATAATACAGCATGGAACAGCTCAGTAGGTAGTTCAGTTGAAGCGATATGTACATCTCTAAAAAGGGCACTCACAGAAGTTGGAAAGAAAAACTTGGGTATCAAGAAGTAAAAAACCATGTACAACACAAGAAATACTTCAGGGAAATTGAGGAATACAGTAATACAAGTCACTTATGAATAAAACATATAGGAAGTGCAGGGAAGCTAAGACGAAATGGCTGCATGAAAAATGTGAAAAAACTGAAAAAGAAATGACTGTCGGAAGGACTGACTCAGCATACAGGGAAGTCAAAACAATCTTCGATGACATAAAAAAAAGGGTTACAGGAGTTACACTGTTAAATCCAGAGGAGAGAGCGGATAGGTGGAACGAGTACATTAAAGGCCTCTATGAGAGTGACACTTGTCTGATCACGTGATAGAAGAAAAAACACGATGGAGCAGAGATAGGAGAGGTCGAATAAGGCAGAAGGGGCAGATCACATTCCATCAGAATTCTTGGGAGAAGGGAAAACAAAACAACTAATCACGTTGGTGTATAGAATGTATGAGACTGGTGATATACCACCTGACTTTCGGAAAAACATCCTCCAGACAATTTCGAAGATTGCAAGAGCCGACAAGTGCTAGAATCACCGCACAATCAGCTTAACACTTCATGCATCCAAGTTGCTGACGAGAGTAATATACAGAAGAACGGAAAAGGAAACTAAGGACGTGTTAGATGACCATCAGTTTGGCTTTAGGAAAGGTAAAGGCATCAGAGAGGCAGTTCTGACGTTGCAATTGATAATGGAAACAAGACTAAAGAAAAATCAGGACACTTTCATACAATTTGTCGGCCTGTAAAAAGCGTTCGACAGTGTCAAATGGTGCAAGACGTTATAAAGTCGGAGAAAAACGGGAGAAAGCTACAGGGAAAGATGGGTAATATACAATATGTACAAGAGCCAAGAGGGAACAATAAGAATCAAGGCCAAGAAGGAAGTGGTTGGATTAAAAAGGGTCTAAGATAGTGATGTAGTCTTTCGCTCCTTCAATCTATGCATCGAAGAAGCAATGGTGGAATTAAAAGAAAGGTTCAAAAGTGGAGTTAAAATTCGAGGTGAAAGGATATCAACGATAAGATTCACTGATGAAATTGCTATCCTCAAAGAAAATGAAGAAGAATTACAGGATCTGCTGAATGGAATGAACAGTCTAATGAGTACAGAATATGGTTTGATAGTACGTCGAAAAAAGACGGAAGTAATAAGAAGTAGAAGAAATGAGAACAGCGAGAAATTTAACATCAGGAATGGTGATCGCGAAGTAGATGAATTTAGGAAATTGTGCTACCTAGGAGCAAAAAACCCATGACAGACTGAGCAAAGAGGACATAAAAGGCAGTCTAGCACTGGCAAGAAGGGTATTCCTGACCAAGACAGGTCTACTTGTATTAAACATAGGCGTTAATTCCAGGAAGAAATTTCTGATAATGTGCGTTTGGAGCACAGCAATGTATGGTAGTGAAACACGGACTGTGAGAAAAAGGTGGACTGGTATGGTAAGGAATGAGAAGGCTCTCCGGAAAATCGACGATGATAAGCAATATATACGGGAAATATTGATGTGTAGAAGGGACAGGATGACAGGACATCTATTAAGCCACCACGGAATAATTTCCGTGGTGTTACTGGAAGCTGTAGTTGGTAAAAAAATTAAGAGGAAAACTGAGACTGGAATACATCCAGCAAATAATTGAGGATTTAGGTTGCAAGTGCTACTGTGAGATAAAGAGGTTGGCAGTGGAGAGGATTTCGTGGCGCACCACATGAAAATAGTTCAAATGGCTCTGAGCACTATGGGACTTAGCTTCTAAGGTCATCAGTCCCCTAGAACTTAGAACTACTTAAACCTAACTAACCTAAGGACATCACACACATCCATGCCCGAGGTAGGATTCGAACCTGCGACCGTAGCAGCGGCGCGGTTCCAGACTGTAGCGCCTAGAACCGCTCGGCCACCCCGGCCGGCTGGACCACATCAAACTAATCGGAAGACTGATGACTAACAAAAAAAACTATGCACAACGAAGTAGAGTTTCGAACTGACTATATTTATTTTGGTCTTTATCTTGTATATATGTATATCATAGTAAAGTTATGTTTGATTCTTAAGACTTCCTACTTCATTCACTACGTTTGAGTGCAAAACTCTTTTGAGCAGTTTAAAAAAATACCATTCTGTTCTTCAGTCACAAATGTCCGTCTTGATCATATATTCTAAACAATAGACAATGACTGGTTTCGGCTTACTGTTATCATAGATCCGCTACAAAATGGAAAAAAAACTCTTAAGTAAAGAGAGCAGACGACCCGATGTGGTCGGGAGAGTTCCGATTTTTGGAGTCCAGTCCGCACGTCACTACAACTTCTTAAACAGAAGCAAACATCTGCTGAATCAGATTTACTCATCACAGAAGTATGGGGCCATGAACTGCCATTTGTTGTTACGTGAGCAAGTGTTGTGTCCTGTTTGCTAACTCTTACGGTTTAAGGTATGATGATTATACAGTTATGATGAATGTGCCTATGTTTTAAATTATGTTTGTTGCATTATCATTTGATGCCTACTTTTCATTTCGTTGTAAACTTTAACAAATGTGCAATGATTACAGAGCATTGTTGCACTCCGGGCAGTGAGCAGTTACAAAATTGTCCCAGTTTCGACTCACAAAATTATGGGCACCTAGTGTGATGAAAGTGAGTTAAATTACCTGAGGGCTTAATACAGAGAAAATTTATGAATATATAAAAAAGATAACATGACTGACAGCCGTATGTACCATTAAAATATTCTGATGTAGGTATCAACATCAAACAATTTGTACTCTTAGGCAATAGTAAGTGCTGGTGTCGACATGGGAACGCGCTATACTCACACAAACATAGCTGAAGCGAGTAGAAGGCACTAGTGCTGAGGAACACGTGTGGATAGCATCGTAAATTTAGTAGCTTAAAATAAAATACGCACAATCATTAATTAAGATAATTTCACAAGGGAACATGTCTGTCAAACGACAGCGCGCGACCGTGTACACTCGCTACAGGCAGGCGCAGCGGCATCAAGTGTGCACCTCGCTGCTTCCGCAAACACCACCACAGAACAAACACAGTCCGCAGAGGGCCGCGAGGAGCGCCAACTGGGCTGTTCTCTGAGTGCGTTATCGAAATCGAGGTTACTAATTTAATCACATTGTCTTATTAACCATCTTTCATATATTCTCCTGTTCTATTTACTCTGTCATGCTAACAGGTTTTTCCTCTTAAGAGACTCTTATTTACATTTTACACGTTGTATTCGGACTTTAAGTGTGTGTTTTATATCTACATGTTGTGTTTCATTTTAGGCCCTGATGTTAGACACACGTATTGCTGCTTCACGTCGTTTTACATAATGACTATGCATATTCCATTTTGGCCTGTTGATTTTATAACGCTAATCACTCACATACCTCATTAACAGTGCCTTCAGCTGGCTATAGCTATGTTTTTTTATATGTATATTTAATTGTAAGGCACCCCCAGCCCAGCACTTGTTATGCATTTAGTTGGCTCTGGCTCTGAGCACTATGGGACTTAACTTCTGAGGTCATCAGTCCCCTAGAACGTAGAACAACTTAAACCTACCTAACCTAAGGACATCACACACATCCATGCCCGAGGCAGGATTCGAACCTGCGACCGTAGCGGTCGCGCAGTTCCAGACTGTAGCGCCTAGAACCGCTCGCCCACCCCGGCCGGCCTATGCATTTAGTGTGTACAGACTGTTTCACGTTGATATTTGTATTAGAATATTTTTAATGCTGTAAGTGGGATTATCTTCTCTATGTATTCAGGGATTTTCAGTATATTTATCCCTCAGCTAGTTGAACTTATTTTTCTCACATTAGTGATTTTTTCTACTTTGTAACAGATCTGATGATAGTAGTAAGGCGAAATCGAGTGTTTTGAATTGTATTGTTCAAATGGCTCTGAGCACTATGGGACTTAACATCTGAGGTCATCAGTCCCCTAGACTTAGAACTACTTAAACATACCTAACCTAAGGACATCACACACATCCGTGCCCAAGGCAGAATACGAACCTGCGACCGTTGCAGCAGCGCGATTCCATACTGAAGCGTCCAGAAGCTCTCGGCCACAGCGGCCGGCAATTATATAGTAGGAGAGACTTGAACCTGGAGGATAGATTCCTAGGAACACACAAAACGAAAAAACTTAGTAACCTACGACTATAAAACATCAATACCCCAACCAGCAAACTTATACGAATACCTAGGTGTAATACGTTGTACGAATATTAAATGGCCGGAGTGGCCGAGCAGTTCTAGGCGCTTCAGTCAGGACTCGCGCGACCGCTACGGTCGCAGGTTCGAATCCTGCCTCGGGCATGGATGTGTGTGGTGTCCTTAAGTAGTTCTAAGTTCTAGGGGACTGATGACCTCATAAGTTAAGTCCCATAGTGCTCAGATCCATCTGAACCATTTGAATATTAAATGGAATAATCACATAGGCTCAGTCGTCGGTAGAGCAGGTGGTAGGCTTCGGTTTACTGGTAAAACTAGGGAAATGCAATCAATCTACAAAGGAAACTGCCTTACAAATATCGACCTATTCTAGAATATTGTTCAAGTATGAGGGACCAGCACCAAATACAATGATAATGAACGTACACAGAGAAGGTCAGCACGAGTGCTCACAGGTCTGTGTCACCATTGGGAGTGTGTCACAGAGGTGAGGAAGACACTGAACTGGCACTCTCGAAGATAGACTTGAACTATCCCGAGAAAGCCTACCTACAAAGTTTCAAGATCAGGCTTTAAATGATAATTCTGGGAATATGCAACCCTCCAACCCCGTCCCCCGCCCCTCTCACGTATCGCTCACACAAGGGTCCAGTGATCTTGAGCAGGTTAAATTAATTACAGCATGCACAGAGGAATTTAAACAATCATTCTTCCCGCGCTCCATACGTGAATGGAACGGGAAAAACCCCTAATAACGAGGACAATGGGACGTACCCTCTGCTATGCACCTCACAGCGGTTTGCAGATTATAGATGTAGTTGTAGATGTTCCCTAATCGGTGTTTCAATCTAGTGACTGATCTTAGAATCACTTGAAGGATTGCGCACTAGACACCACCACTAGCAGTTTTCCGGTATTTTCTACTGTTTTTGTTGTTGCCTGACATGAGGTTGTGTTTTGTGCAGCGTTTGGAACCATTACGAGTTAAGTGCTGAATAATATATTAAAGCTATTAGCAGGATATTATTAATTCTTCAGTTCCAGAGTTTTATGGTGAGTAAAATTCTGTATTCTCCTGTTTTTAAAACTTGTCATGTAACATGTCGGCGATTAAGCCAAACTTGGTCGGTTGTGCATCATTTTGTACCTACAGATGCAACACGTAATATTTGCAGATGAACTGATTTTTTTAATGATTTAGCAGTTTTCTCTGTCTTGAAAACGACAATTTGTGCTAATTGCCAGTAGCTCGTAAGTCAAAATGTTTTTAATTTTTAACCGAGTTTCGACACTACTTCTTCGTAATTTAATTTCACTTGGTGGCTATTGGTATGTAGCAGAGTAATAACGTAAGATATAGATTATTAAATGCACTACTGACAAGATCTTCTCGGCGGCAACTCTTTTAAATTTGAGTAGTATATTTGTTCCTAGGTACACGACCATGTTGTACCTTGAAATAATTTTTCAAATTTCGAAAAAACTTAATTTCCTGGAGTAATTTTTGTAATTTTAGAAAAAGACTGCAGGATGCACAAAATGACTGCTATAATTTAAATATGGAATAAGAAAGCATTTTACATTTCTGTTACAAGGTTGCCTAGAGGTGTAACTATTAGAAATATTGCAAGGAACAACACTCTCCCCAATATGTGATCATGATTAAAGTGTCAAACATATGTCTTCAGTTGACTTA
Organism: Schistocerca piceifrons; assembly: GCF_021461385.2. Lineage (NCBI taxonomy): Eukaryota > Metazoa > Arthropoda > Insecta > Orthoptera > Acrididae > Schistocerca > Schistocerca piceifrons. The sequence goes on from NC_060143.1 coordinate 306,490,113, forward strand.
TTGTTCTGTATGGATCGTTTTGTCGCTACGTGAAGAACATAAGTGACACAACAGCTGATTATTCGATAAACGTAAACAATTGTCCCACACAATAATCACAGGTAAATAAACTGTTCAGCTCCCCTTTTTGCGAATAGACAATATTTGGAATCTAACTATGACCTCTTTACAGGTGCCGACAGGCAGCGGCACAAAGTCTCACTTGTTCAACCTCCACGTGGTGGTACCGAGAGCTGTCATCCTTGGCCGACGCGAGTACCATGTTGGCGAGGGCAGCACCGTCTCGCTGGTCTGCATCATCGATAACGTGAGTACCACTCATATACTTTCCGCACCAAGTCGGAACGTACACTCTTTGACATAAAACTCGACCGGCGGCCGGCCGCTTCAGAGGCTAAGTCCGCGCCGATCGCGACATGGGACAATAAAACTGGCCAACTCGCTAATTCTGTAAGTCCGGTTATCTGCACAATCTGGCAACACTGCAGACTGCGGCACTTCCTGGAGGAAAACTTGTCCCATAATAGAGGAACACTAGGCTGATTACGCCTGTGGTCTAGCGGTAGCGTGCGTTGTTTCTGTTCGTAATGTCAATGGATCGAGAGCAGCTGGCATAAAATATTTTTATAGCCTCTTCTGTCTGAATGCTGAAGACGTGAATGTAATGGTAGCGCAGATGCAATCTATTTCGCTATCTGACACACCGATATCAAAATTTTATCCAGTAACGATTTTGCGGCAGATTTCCTGCAGACTGTCCTCCTCTGGATGCCGTATGCGGCAGAGCTCCGGGATCCATTTGCTGGCTACCGGCAGCGGCCGTGGCGACAACACAGCGACGCTGCACTCCCCCGTTCTTTATCGAAAGCGCCTGCTCCCGCTCATCGCTTTTGATGATTTAAAACGCTTTATTATTAAATGTTGCTCCACACAAAATTTCTACGATTTCCATTCACGCTCAAAAGCAACGGAGACAGACGCCCTGATTAGTAGGCGGGTATTATATTACATTAATCGGCAAGAGCTGAGTATGGCCTGAAATTAATTTTATGGACTGGGACGAAATTAAACCACGTCGCTACATTCGATGAATTTATAAATGCTTCATACCTCGTTTCTTTTCCTTTCAAACTCAATTATTTGTGCAACTTTTGATCAATGTTCGGATGTTTTAGTCAAGCCGAGGTGAGCGTCTGTGGTGTAAAGTGTATTACGGTTCTTGTTTCATTCCTTATGGTAACTCTATGCGATAAACTGTGTGAATACCTTGCAATGCATGCTCTGTAGCAGTGCAGGAACACTGCACATTTGGAGTTCCATGTATGGGTTCATGAAGTATTTAATGTTGATCGGAAGTGATAGTTAAGGTCATCAGATTTAGACCAGAAAAATTTGTCGTTTTGGAGGTTTCAGAGAACGGAAAGGAATTGCTAACACCGGTGTTAGAAAACGTCTACAGTTAAATGCTATTGCAAAAATTTAGAAGAGGGGAACTATATTAATCAACATGTGCACTTCATAAACAACCTTCTGACATGTTAGACCTATATGATGAACAAAACTCAAATTTATATCGTTGACATTCGCTTTGAATCTTTTCAGGATCTATTCTACAGTGAAGCACCTTGGCATTTGCAAAGCAGACATCCATGATATTAACTTAATTTACTAAGTCGAATCGGACGAAGATTGATGTTTAAAGGCATTCTTCAGATTTCGTATAAACAATTTTTACTAGCCGTTTGCAACTCCATTAATTAAAATGGAGAATAAAAGGTTGTAGTCAGCGGCTTCCACCGAGATTGGAACTGCTATGTCATACAGTACAACCACCGCAACGCACAAGGGAACCTCTTTTTTAATTTTGCTTTTTTTCTTTTACTTTTTTTGACGATTACCCCTTTTTTTCTCTCTCATTTTAAAGCCCCTTAGGAAAATGGCAATAAAAAAAGAAACTAAATGCCACCGCCACTTTTCATCCTATAACAAAAAAAAAAAAAAATATCTGGTCCACTTCACTTCAGGCGTTGGCTCCTGACTAAACCTACCCCAAGAGCTGCCTATATACCAGGGGAAATATGGGAATTCAAGGTTAGGGCTATCATTACAAACAAAACAAAATCTTCCTTTTTCTGAATTTTATTTTTATTTTGATTTTTGTTTTGTTTATTTTTGTTGTGTAATTGATCAGACTCCTTCTGCGCCCCGCTGGTAATATGTTGAGTCACGTCTTCTCGAAATTGATGTGTTCCGTTCAGTAGTTCAGAAATGTTCATTGGTTCAAACTGGAAACCTTCTTCACTCTTGGCTTAACACATTCCAGCTGCGAGGCGGGTCGTGGAAAGAACTCCCAAGGAAGTTCCAGAAAAATTGTCTGTATTTTGGGTGGCGGACAACGACATAATGACGGTCGTTGAGGTATGTCCAAAAATCGAGTACAGAGTCTACAGTTTGTCCAACTAGGTAGTGAATGGCATGTCCGCGAATCCAATTCACAGCATTGGTCTTTGTCCGAGGAAAATAGTCACGTCCCGGAACTAATAATGAAAGGGGAGTATTCCGATTCAGAATGTCCCGCGTTAGAAAAGCCACAATATGACGAATAACCTCTGAGCTAACGACACACTGGCGACCACAGACGGACTATAGTCACTGCGATGTTGCCTGAGCCTCAAAACGCAACCTTAAAACACACAAACAGGTGTTACTTATGTGAAGAACGCCGTTCTTGGAGTCCAGAAATTAATTATACTTTCTAAGTGTCTCATCTTACAGTGGATTCTATCGTACGAGTCTTCGATGTGGAAAACGAATGTCAAGTGAATTTAGCGAGGTAACGCCGGCCTACACCCGGAAGTAAATGCACTATCAGAGTGTTGACAAATACTTGCTACGACGCTGCCATTTCTCGGTTCTCTTACGAGGCAGCTCTTCAGCGAAATGCTTGCCGTGATTCTCCGATACGGTCCTTCAGAGTGGAGACGCGCGCGCACGTTTGGTTTTTATGCGGCGTTCTCCCCTGATGGTTTCTGACGTCGCCTTGTGGGATATGTCTACATTTGCGACATTCAATTATCATTAATCCAGAATGATACAAGTTTCAGCTTCCGGCGTGGAAAAAGGCTGTTGACGCCGACATTATATCATTTCAACGTAGGGAAAGCAAAACGGGTCATTCAATGTTTCTCATTCAACATAAAGCATGTGAGATAATTTTCCGTAACGTTCATAATCATCTACAAATACAAACGAAGTAAAAATACATCTGAAGCTTATTCGAATTGAATATAATGTAAGATTTCAAACGCTTTGCACCTCGATGTCGAATTTGTCCACGTGCAATCTTTTGCAGCATACAAAAAGAATGTCATGATTACCACGAGAATGAAGAAATATGTTGGTACGGATGGAAGGAAGGAGAGACGCAGTCAACAAATATTCGATTCCTCATGGCATTCATTTCATTTGAGACGTAAGAAGAGTTAAAGCGGGATATTACTTTCGTTAACACGAAAGATATGCCGCACATATTGATAACGAGGAAGTCTGCGTCTTCATACGTTTCCTCCTTGAAATCTGTATGCTCTCTTATATACTAAGTAGCCTGATCATTGTTTCAGTAATGTTACCCTCTTGTTTGACCCCGTAACGATCAACAGATTCCAAATGCATGTCTCTGCATGAAAGTAGCTGTTCGAACCCTTCCTGGGTTGCTTTTTGTGTTTTATTGCTTGGAAATCCTGAAGCAGACCACTGTGCCTTCTCCCCTTGTGGGTTATGTCTCAAAACTAAACCGCTTTTTATCCAATGGCATAATTTATTCAGACAGCATCAGCACAAGACTGTCAAACAAAGCCTTCCATTTACAGGTGCAACACTCTAACCAGCACTGACCGAAGTGTAATCCACGGTCATGGTCCGAAATTAGCAGCTGTCTGCTACTGTGGCAAAGTCCGTACTACACTTTCGATTCCGCAGCACCATTTTATCTGGTAACACTGTGTAGTTGCAGAGTTGTGCTAGCATGTCTGTCCTCACACTGTCAACTTTATGTATCTCACTTCTCCTGTAGCGTTGATCACAAGGAGCAGAAGTAAATGAGTGTATTCTGCATGACGTAACAATCAGTATTCCCTTCTTTCAAAGCCACTCTTCATGTGCATCGATACCAAATAGGAATGTGAAAACTCTTGCGAGTGAGAGAATGACAATAACAATCGTAACAAGAACAATCAAATAATGAATAATGTTTATTCCAACGTAGAACGAGAATGGCTTTAAATATAAAAATCTATATCTATATCCATATCTATTGATCTTTGAGTTGGCACAATGCAAATATATTCTTAGCATTTAGTTACTGAATTTTGTTCGGGATGTTTGCAGAGAAAAGGAAAAGTCGGTACTTCTCGCTAGTGTAATGTAATGTGAACCAGCAACTACCCTTTCCTTAGAACACGACTCAAGCAGGTCCCCAAGTAGATACCAAGGCACTGCTGCATTCTGTTCCCTGACATTGCTCTGATGATGGTTAATGCAGATAGTTCCGATTATGAAATACAAAACGTATTGCAGGTTAGTTCCTAGGATAGTAACATTAAATTTGCGTTGTAGACGGCACATGAACGTGACGACTAGCCATATTACTCATCAATATAAAAAGACAATATTATGGGAATTTAGCAGGATTACTCAACATGAATTCTGGAATTGGTTGACTGACCGCACAGGTGCTAAACGTCGTCAAGAGCATACGATGTCCTAATCGCATTAGGAATATGAAGATCGTCTTCGACAGCTCGCAACTTTCACATTGCTATCTCCACCCTACTCCAGACAGACTACATATTGAAAAATACATGCGAGTTCTCTTGCAGCGTAAGCTTATTGTAACTAATCTAAAAATTATTGGACAGGAACATTGTCCTATTAAAAAAAAGCTGTCCAGCAGGTCCTCTAAACGCTCCTTGGTACAGTCGTTTGACTATTGAAAATGGTTCCAACAAGTCACCACTAGAAAACACTGCTCTGTACCGCAATAACTCAAGATGTAAAGTAATACCACGATACTACAAATATCAGGGAACACCTTATCACAGATAAGACTGTCCTTAAGGCTTGTAAGCTCACATTTATTACAATAAATTACATACCTGAAATGTTACCACTCTCATTATTACGTCAGATTGGTAATGCACGTAGTAAGTTCGTCGTATTCATGATTTCCTCTTCAAAGTAACATACCGTACTTATTATTTAACACAAAATGACATTAAAAATTTAAGTTATTCACGAGCAGCTAGTTGAGAATATGTATGAACTTCAAATGACACGACGAACCGTCTTGTTCCGCATATGGATTCAAACCCAGCTCATGCAGACTAAGCAAAGATTTCGTTACTGACGGAAACTAACAGTCATTCCTGATTAAGCATACAGAGAGTGATATACCTCGATTTTAGACAGTATCAGTTAGCAAATATCAACTTTAAATTCCATAACGCAAACATGTTTAACAGACGCGAATTCATACCCATCATCTATTGTCCCTGTTAACGAACTACGAGAGATGTTAAATATTGCTTCTTCACAAGTAATTTACTTGAAATGCCGTGAGGTAAAGCTTTGTGTTGGACACGGATTCGAACCCAGAACCTAATCGGATTGCTATCGAAGCACAGTCAAATGTGACATATCGGATTTTCGCGGCAGTAGCTAGATGTTTTAACTGAAATTACGAGACGAAACATTAATTTTTTCCTTCCCAGGACTCCTACCCGGCACCTATCGCTGTTATATTCTAGAGAAAACGAACGTTAAATATGGGTTTGTTGCGCCAGCAGTAATATGTGAGCATGTTTGAACTAGAAATAATATGACGAAGAGTTTAGCGCTCACTGGGAATAGAGCCCCACACATATCGTTGTTGACTACACACAAAGAGACGTCAGCTACCGAATTTTTCTCCACCAGCTGCTCAGAATAACATCTTGAACTTACAGTCATCTCGCAAATAGTTCTGTGTCTCACTGGGGGTTAAAAACGTCAGATATCGTTAGTGTTGACAACGAATGAAAATACGTTAAAAATCAAAATTCTTATCCACCAGCATATAGGTGTTCTCATGCTAGAGCTTGATAATACATAATTAAATCTTTAGTGCCGGGCCAGGATTCGATCCCATTCACGCGCAATATGTGGAGATGTTGGGGAATCTGCAGTTTTGAACAAACAACAAATTGTAGCCGAGCTGTAGTGTCACGAAGGGATCAAATTCCGCGTTAAGGGCGGTCTGAGTTGCATTCCCAGTTCAGAACCAATCTTATCGACATACAGAAGCTCAGATAAAAGATGGAATAAGTGTCCTGTGACCATACATAGCGTTTGTTTCGTCACTTGAAATAAATAACTAGTATAAGAAAGGTTACTGGTGATAGAGTTTCTACATGTCACCACTCCAGACTTTATTGTGGTTCAACCTACCGTCTACTTGGTAGAGAAGGAAAATCATCTTTAATGTGAATTTTCAGACCACACTGCCATTACATCGTCTTCACTTGGTGTAGCCAGGAGAGAATGGACTCTGTCTCTCCCTATCTAAAATTATTGACAGAAGTGGGAATCCAACCCAGACCATAGGTATAACAACCTACCATCCGTCCAACAGACCACGAAATCCTCTTCTCTCATTTTTCTATCGTAACGCCGTTGCGCCACACTGGATGAGAATTCTGACACACAGGCGTCCTGTAGTAATTTGCACCATGTTCAGTAAATTCATTTACTTGGTTGACCGAATCACCATGAACTAGATGCCTCGGCTACCCAGTGCATACATTCCACTCTATATTTTGTAATCACCGAAATAAAATCACGTAACTGCCGCATACACAGAACTGCCAACAGTGTAGGATGCAGAAGTTTAAATAGGAAGTGTTCCTTTCCACTTGAGCTATTCTATTGCGCTATCTGTTTGTAGAAAACGTCGTTCAGTAAAAAAAAAAGGAAAAGCTGTAACTGTTTGTCTCTCAGAAGTCAAGACCTGGCCATATGCATAATCTCACAGTGCTGTGGAATCAAAAAGTTCTGGAGGAATAGTTGTCGAGCTCTGGAGCTGTGTCAGCTAGTAGCGTAGATAAGATGTCGCGAGTTCGAATACATTCAGTGCTACATTTTTTAAAACGCAATTCTGCTGTCTGCTGAAGTTGTCAATCTAATGGAACATACTTCCCTTCACTTCTCAACCCAAAGTAGTCGCATGTGGAAAAAGGGCTAACTACTGTGACATTTTGTTCTGTTCAGGTTTAATAGACAGCAGGCAGCAGATGCATCTCGAAGATGTATAGGGAGAGCGCATCGTGCCATAATATGTCAGAAAAGTATTTTCTACATTAGCTGTCGTGTGGTAGTGAGATTTTATTCTTCTTCAAACTTTGTTCGACAGCTTTAACTCAGAACAAGTTTTCTACATGCATGTAATCAATAAACTGCACGTGCATTGTCATACTGTCATAGATAACATCAGAGAATTCGCATATATCGTTGATGATTAATTTCTCTCTCATGTTTACTATTGTTTTAACAACACTAAAGGGAACCTTACGAAAATTGTGCACTGTATTACAAGAAATGAAATAAAACTAACCACGATAACCTTACGACGAAAGTATGTTTTAATAAAACCGAGTACCTGTACACAAATGTGCCTCATCGACACGAATTAGTAAAATACTACTCACTTAGATTTTGATTGGGTCTGTGTTTCATTGGTATGCTGTGTCGTACTCAAGAGGTATGCAAATGTGGCATTTCATAAATATAGTTACATATTCCTAGAAACCCAAAATTCGCTTGTCAGCAGCGGAAAGAGGCGTTGCCTGTTGTGCAGCATTGTAAGTTTTTCAACATTGCACTATGAGCCGAAAGTATTTTCTTGCGATTTCCTTATTGATGTTTGATCAGACTCCTTGTAGCTCTTTCACAGAAGGGATAAAAACGTTGCAGTCAGTGAGACTGGAACTGCAAACCATAACAGACGCTTCTCCACAGGTCAGCACGTTACCACAGAGCTGGCGAAGAGGTATGGGTCTGAGCGTCCTCTTACGACGGCAATAGTGCCTAGAACTCGTAAACCGCTATTTAAAGGTCGAGATTAGTTGCGATTTCCACCTGCAACGACTTTCCTGGACTGAAAACCGTAAATTTACAATCTTTTGTTACCCTTCAAGTGGTGATAACTCAGATTATTCAATGGAAATGACAGGTAAAATCAAGTGAACTTTGAGGCTTAATTCCGTGCACACCAGGAAGTAACTCTTCGATCACAGAGTTGCCAAACATACGTTCCCTTGTTGCCAAATCTCAGTTACAGTACCAGCAGGAAGAAGACGAACCGATGTGATCCTACAGCGGGCTGGGAAGTGACCATAGCTGGTGTCTCCAAGTCGCGGCTGCTACGGCCTGGAATACGTAATGCGTCTGACTCGCTTACTGTAACTAGGTTTAGGGACTGGAGCGTAGTTACTAATAATACTCAGAACTGACTGCAAACCAAGCATCATAAATCAATAACTCTCATTGTTGTTTTTATACTTCTTTAGTAATTGTACTCAAAACTAAGGAACTCATTCACAGGCGTTTTCGTGCCCTGCCGATAGTCGAGCACAACAAACAAATAAAAATAAAAAAGAATGTATATATATATATATATATATATATATATATATATATATATATATGTGTGTGTGTGTGTGTGTGTGTGTGTGTGTGTGTGTGTGAGAGAGAGAGAGAGAGAGAGAGAGAGAGAGAGAGAGAGAGAGAGAAAGAGAGAGAGATAAAAAAGAATGAGAGTGTAAAAAATTGTTGTAAAGAAATTTAATCATGGTATTTAAAGAAATCTTTCATTGTAATGACACGTTCCACATCATTACGAAATGTCGTATTCATGGTCTATGGAACAAGAAGTAATCTAATGTAATGTAATCTAATCTAATCACATCATTTTGATGACTAGCCATAAAGAGTCGTGAATTACCGAAATTTTTGCCAATACCAGTAACCAAATCTAAACTTGAAAATAAAAGACGACAAGTTTTGTAATAAACCGTGACTCCTATCAAGACCCTTTCGTCCCTGTTATCTAACCACGAAAGATGTCTGATATACCTCCATTCTGAAGTAACAAAGTGTGCATGCATTTAAAGATGAAGTGCATGATGTGAAGTTCTGTGACGGAGATACAAACCCAACACGTAATCGGATTGTTAACTAAGAAAAGCCCGCATCTCGTGGTCGTGCGGTAGCGTTCTCGCTTCCCACGCCCGGGTTCCCGGGTTCGATTCCCGGCGGGGTCAGGGATTTTCTCTGCCTCGTGATGGCTGGGTGTTGTGTGATGTCCTTAGGTTAGTTAGGTTTAAGTAGTTCTAAGTTCTAGGGGACTGATGACCATAGATGTTAAGTCCCATAGTGCTCAGAGCCATTTGAACCATTTTTTGAACTAAGAAAAATCAAATGTTACGTATCGGTTTTTCTTACGAGCCTCTAGGTGTCTGAATCTAAAATAAGGATACAAACTTTTGTGCCTGAGAGACAATCGAACTACACACCTACCGTGCATCCACGAACGTAGCTTAAGTATCAGTTTCTTATTCACGAACAGTAAGATGTGTGCGTGTTTGACCAGAAATAACGACACCTGTTGCGATTGTTGGCAACACATGAACAGACATTAAAAATGCGCGTTAATTTTCACTAGCAGGTGAGTGTGCACTTGATAGAGCTGGAAATCAAATTTTGAATATTTTTGTACTGGATCAGGATTCGGACCCACATATTTACCTTTGGAGGAGACCTAGAGAAGACTGCAGTCTTGGGAAAGGGAACGAAATGATTGAACTATACTGTTCCGAGACATTCAGATCCTCGAAAGAGGAGATACGAATGCGAATCACAGTCCAGCACCAAATTTTTCAACGTCTCTAGTTCAATCAAGTACAAGTAAACCAAGAGCCCTGTCCCTTTAAATGACTATCGGTTCATCAAATAAAATAAAATTTGCTAATGTAAGTAAGCTTACCGGCGACTGTATTTCTGTTTACAATGACTTCCGCTATGTCATTTCCCAACGTAAACTGGCTCTGCCCAGTTGGTAATGAAGGAACGTGATGCTTAATGCGGATTCTGGATTATAACGTCTTTCTCTTGAGGTTACCAGAGGTAAAATAAATCTGTTTGTGCCTCTTAAAGCAAATGCCTGAACCCACGCATTGCACCTATGATAGTTCGTTCCACCAGACCATTGTGGCCACATTTCCCAGCCCCTGGAGTGTGCTGTAACGGATGATGTGCTTAGCTTACAAAATTAATCACGGTGGAAAAAATGCGAGTCTATTAAATGGTTAAGTAGAAGCAAGCTTCTGACGCAGAGATTATGCTATTCTCATGTCAGCAGGATGTAAAGACTCTTCTAGGCATCATAGGCTGGATGTGAAGCCATTTTGATTTTTCACAAATTCAGCAAATTTCTTAGTTCGAGAAAATCCACTGTGAAGTGTGAAGTTGTCGGATAATTCGATTATTATTGTTATTATTACTATCATTTAATTCATACCGCTGCTGGAACACGACTGTAGTCTTGAGGTAAAACGCGAGACCAACTAATATGACGTCTGGCGACCGAAAGCACATATCGACAAAATTTTTATCGCCCCTTTCCTCTCGGTGCTGAAGCTATGAGTGTAATTCAAGCGAATCTACTATATAATATTATCTGGTCTCGCGTTTTACCTCGAGACTACGCTCGTAGTGAAGAGTAATGTACTAAGACTGGAGTCAAGACTTCCTCTGGGAATTGCCGCAGTCTACATGTTGCCAGATCGAGCATGTTGCCAGACATAGAATTCTGAGAGGAGCACGACTGTATTGTCCACCTTACGTGAACGACTCGGCGGTCAATTTTTTGGTCTAAGACTGTATCTACAACACATATTGCACGCTGAAGACCCAGAAGAATTAAAAAAAAACAAAAGTAGTTTATGAGAGCAACGTTAACCATAGCGTTCGAAGTATTCATAGTACTGTATACGTGTATGTAAACGCCTTCATATGACCACTCAAGGAAGACAAGGATACACAGTCTAGCTTCAATATTATAAATACGCCTCAGTTTGTGGATGAACTCAGACTTAGGTTGATAATAATTTTGAATATTTAGCAGCACTGTACCAATTGGTGTTAAACTCGTTTTCAACCAATGATTCCCATAGCTACAGGAACACTACTTGTGATACCTCTTAGACAAAATACTTAAGCAGTGTTATCAGACGAAAAGATCAACCTGACACAAACTGTGGGAAGTTTGATTCACAACCTTCGTACCTGGATAATGAGCTTTTTCCTATTTGAGAAATCTGTGAACGTTGCTGCTTAAGATGACTTAAGCAGAAACTAAATTCCCTCAGCTTCGATAATGTTTAAAGAAATCGTCTTATCAGCACTAACTTGTGATTTGTGAATTGTTTACCGGTCGCACTCTGCCGTATTTCGCCGGTTGGAAGGCAAAAGCTTACTGACTAATTTCAGACAGAAATTAATATTACAGTGTACTTATGGAGCCAAATGAGTGGATTGCGTATTTTCCGGTGAGAAAGATCACTGGCAAACAGTCTTCGCTACATGAGGTTATTTAAACTGGTGTCACTCTGAGCTAGAATTTATGGTCAGGTCAATGTTTCGGATGCGAGTTTTGCAACTGTGAAATACTTTCCTACATTATAGAAGCGAATATTAAATTTGAACTAATATTGCGAAACTTTTGTACTTGGACAGCTTAGATTGAAAATACTTCTGTTTTTTTCAAAGGGAAACAATAGATTTTCTAAAACATTTTCTGTCATACGCAACTTGAAACAGGTCATGTCAACCAAATCATGTGGAAGAACTGACAGCGACGTATATCGGAAGGCAGTAAGATCTCTTGCCTTTTGGTTTGTCAGTACTCGATAACCATTTCTAGGTGCAAGTAAATGACGAAAGGCAGCGCGTTTTTGTCATCTAGTAACGTCTTCGTCAATTACTTTAGTTTTAATGTAATCTAACAGTAATTGCTGATGTTTGATATTAACATGAAAAGGATTCCGTAGACAGGGAAAGAACCTGTTCTTGGGAAACTACTTCTATAGTAACCAAAAGCATTAAATGATCTTCAGGCACTTGTGTTCCAGCAGCAGTATGAATAAAATGATAGTAATAATAACAGTAATAATCGAATTATCCGACAACTTCACACTTCACAGTGGATTTTCTCGAACTAAGAAATTTGCTGAATTTGTGAAAAATCAAAAAGGGCTTCACATCCAGCCTATGATGCCTAGAAGAGTCTTTACATCCTGCTGACATGAGAATAGCATAATCTCTGCGTCAGAAGCTTGCTTCTACTTAACCATTTAATAGACTCGCATTTTTTCCACCGTGATTAATTTTGTAAGCTAAGCACATCATCCGTTACAGCACACTCCAGGGGCTGGGAAATGTGGCCACAATGGTCTGGTGGAACGAACTATCATAGGTGCAATGCGTGGGTTCAGGCATTTGCTTTTAAGAGGCACAAACAGATTTATTTTACCTCTGGTAACCTCAAGAGAAAGACGTTACAATCCAGAATCCGCATTAAGCATCACGTTCCTTCATTACCAACTGGGCAGAGCCAGTTTACGTTGGGAAATGACATAGCGGAAGTCATTGTAAACAGAAATACAGTCGCCAGTAAGCTTACTTTCATTAGCAAATTTTATTTTATTTGATGAACCGATAGCCATTTAAAGGGACAGGGCTCTTGGTTTACTTGTACTTGATTGAACTAGAGACGTTGAAAAATTTGGTGCTGGACTGTGATTCGCATTCGTATCTCCTCTTTCGAGGATCTGAATGTCTCGGAACAGTATAGTTCAATCATTTCGTTCCTTTTCCCAAGACTGCAGTCTTCTCTAGGTCTCCTCCAAAGGTAAATGTGTGGGTCCGAATCCTGATCCAGTACAAAAATATTCAAAATTTCATTACCAGCTCTATCAAGTGCACACTCACCTGCTAGTGAAAATTAACGCGCTTTTTTAATGTCTGTTCATGTGTTGCCAACAATCGCAACAGGTGTCGTTATTTCTGGTCAAACACGCACACATCTTACTGTTCGTGAATAAGAAACTGATACTTAAGTTACGTTCCTGGATGCACGGTAGGTGTGCAGTTCGATTGTCTCTTAGGCACAAAAGTTTGTATCCTTATTTTAGATTCAGACACCTAGAGTCTCGTAAGAAAAACCGATACGTAACATTTGATTTTTCTTAGTTAACAATCCGATTACGTGTTGGGTTTGTATCTCCGTCACAGAACTTCACATCATGCACTTCATCTTTAAATGCATGCACACTTTGTTACTTCAGAATGGAGGTATATCAGACATCTTTCGTGGTTAGATAACAGGGACGAAAGGGTCTTGATAGGAGTCACGGTTTATTACAAAACTTGTCGTCTTTTATTTTCAAGTTTAGATTTGGTTACTGGTATTGGCAAAAATTTCGGTAATTCACGACTCTTTATGGCTGGTCATCAATATGATGTGATTAGATTAGATTACATTACATTAGATTACTTCTTGTTCCATAGATCATGAATACGACATTTCGTAATGATGTGGAACGTGTCATTACAATGAAAGATTTCTTTAAATACCATGATTAAATTTCTTTACAACAATTTTTTACACTCTCACTCTCTCTCTCTCTCTCTCTCTCTCTCTCTCACACACACACACACACACACACACACACACACACACACACACACACACACATATATATATATATATGTATATATATATATAAACATTCTTTTTTATTTTTATTTGTTTGTTGTGCTCGACTATCGGCAGGGCACGAAAACGCCTGTGAATGAGTTCCTTAGTTTTGAGTACAATTACTAAAGAAGTATAAAAACAACAATGAGAGTTATTGATTTATGATGCTTGGTTTGCAGTCAGTTCTGAGTATTATTAGTAACTACGCTCCAGTCCCTAAACCTAGTTACAGTAAGCGAGTCAGACGCATTACGTATTCCAGGCCGTAGCAGCCGCGACTTGGAGACACCAGCTATGGTCACTTCCCAGCCCGCTGTAGGATCACATCGGTTCGTCTTCTTCCTGCTGGTACTGTAACTGAGATTTGGCAACAAGGGAACGTATGTTTGGCAACTCTGTGATCGAAGAGTTACTTCCTGGTGTGCACGGAATTAAGCCTCAAAGTTCACTTGATTTTACCTGTCATTTCCATTGAATAATCTGAGTTATCACCACTTGAAGGGTAACAAAAGATTGTAAATTTACGGTTTTCAGTCCAGGAAAGTCGTTGCAGGTGGAAATCGCAACTAATCTCGACCTTTAAATAGCGGTTTACGAGTTCTAGGCACTATTGCCGTCGTAAGAGGACGCTCAGACCCATACCTCTTCGCCAGCTCTGTGGTAACGTGCTGACCTGTGGAGAAGCGTCTGTTATGGTTTGCAGTTCCAGTCTCACTGACTGCAACGTTTTTATCCCTTCTGTGAAAGAGCTACAAGGAGTCTGATCAAACATCAATAAGGAAATCGCAAGAAAATACTTTCGGCTCATAGTGCAATGTTGAAAAACTTACAATGCTGCACAACAGGCAACGCCTCTTTCCGCTGCTGACAAGCGAATTTTGGGTTTCTAGGAATATGTAACTATATTTATGAAATGCCACATTTGCATACCTCTTGAGTACGACACAGCATACCAATGAAACACAGACCCAATCAAAATCTAAGTGAGTAGTATTTTACTAATTCGTGTCGATGAGGCACATTTGTGTACAGGTACTCGGTTTTATTAAAACATACTTTCGTCGTAAGGTTATCGTGGTTAGTTTTATTTCATTTCTTGTAATACAGTGCACAATTTTCGTAAGGTTCCCTTTAGTGTTGTTAAAACAATAGTAAACATGAGAGAGAAATTAATCATCAACGATATATGCGAATTCTCTGATGTTATCTATGACAGTATGACAATGCACGTGCAGTTTATTGATTACATGCATGTAGAAAACTTGTTCTGAGTTAAAGCTGTCGAACAAAGTTTGAAGAAGAATAAAATCTCACTACCACACGACAGCTAATGTAGAAAATACTTTTCTGACATATTATGGCACGATGCGCTCTCCCTATACATCTTCGAGATGCATCTGCTGCCTGCTGTCTATTAAACCTGAACAGAACAAAATGTCACAGTAGTTAGCCCTTTTTCCACATGCGACTACTTTGGGTTGAGAAGTGAAGGGAAGTATGTTCCATTAGATTGACAACTTCAGCAGACAGCAGAATTGCGTTTTAAAAAATGTAGCACTGAATGTATTCGAACTCGCGACATCTTATCTACGCTACTAGCTGACACAGCTCCAGAGCTCGACAACTATTCCTCCAGAACTTTTTGATTCCACAGCACTGTGAGATTATGCATATGGCCAGGTCTTGACTTCTGAGAGACAAACAGTTACAGCTTTTCCTTTTTTTTTTACTGAACGACGTTTTCTACAAACAGATAGCGCAATAGAATAGCTCAAGTGGAAAGGAACACTTCCTATTTAAACTTCTGCATCCTACACTGTTGGCAGTTCTGTGTATGCGGCAGTTACGTGATTTTATTTCGGTGATTACAAAATATAGAGTGGAATGTATGCACTGGGTAGCCGAGGCATCTAGTTCATGGTGATTCGGTCAACCAAGTAAATGAATTTACTGAACATGGTGCAAATTACTACAGGACGCCTGTGTGTCAGAATTCTCATCCAGTGTGGCGCAACGGCGTTACGATAGAAAAATGAGAGAAGAGGATTTCGTGGTCTGTTGGACGGATGGTAGGTTGTTATACCTATGGTCTGGGTTGGATTCCCACTTCTGTCAATAATTTTAGATAGGGAGAGACAGAGTCCATTCTCTCCTGGCTACACCAAGTGAAGACGATGTAATGGCAGTGTGGTCTGAAAATTCACATTAAAGATGATTTTCCTTCTCTACCAAGTAGACGGTAGGTTGAACCACAATAAAGTCTGGAGTGGTGACATGTAGAAACTCTATCACCAGTAACCTTTCTTATACTAGTTATTTATTTCAAGTGACGAAACAAACGCTATGTATGGTCACAGGACACTTATTCCATCTTTTATCTGAGCTTCTGTATGTCGATAAGATTGGTTCTGAACTGGGAATGCAACTCAGACCGCCCTTAACGCGGAATTTGATCCCTTCGTGACACTACAGCTCGGCTACAATTTGTTGTTTGTTCAAAACTGCAGATTCCCCAACATCTCCACATATTGCGCGTGAATGGGATCGAATCCTGGCCCGGCACTAAAGATTTAATTATGTATTATCAAGCTCTAGCATGAGAACACCTATATGCTGGTGGATAAGAATTTTGATTTTTAACGTATTTTCATTCGTTGTCAACACTAACGATATCTGACGTTTTTAACCCCCAGTGAGACACAGAACTATTTGCGAGATGACTGTAAGTTCAAGATGTTATTCTGAGCAGCTGGTGGAGAAAAATTCGGTAGCTGACGTCTCTTTGTGTGTAATCAACAACGATATGTGTGGGGCTCTATTCCCAGTGAGCGCTGAACTCTTCGTCATATTATTTCTAGTTCAAACATGCTCACATATTACTGCTGGCGCAACAAACCCATATTTAACGTTCGTTTTCTCTAGAATATAACAGCGATAGGTGCCGGGTAGGAGTCCTGGGAAGGAAAAAATTAATGTTTCGTCTCGTAATTTCAGTTAAAACATCTAGCTACTGCCGCGAAAATCCGATATGTCACATTTGACTGTGCTTCGATAGCAATCCGATTAGGTTCTGGGTTCGAATCCGTGTCCAACACAAAGCTTTACCTCACGGCATTTCAAGTAAGTTACTTGTGAAGAAGCAATATTTAACATCTCTCGTAGTTCGTTAACAGGGACAATAGATGATGGGTATGAATTCGCGTCTGTTAAACATGTTTGCGTTATGGAATTTAAAGTTGATATTTGCTAACTGATACTGTCTAAAATCGAGGTATATCACTCTCTGTATGCTTAATCAGGAATGACTGTTAGTTTCCGTCAGTAACGAAATCTTTGCTTAGTCTGCATGAGCTGGGTTTGAATCCATATGCGGAACAAGACGGTTCGTCGTGTCATTTGAAGTTCATACATATTCTCAACTAGCTGCTCGTGAATAACTTAAATTTTTAATGTCATTTTGTGTTAAATAATAAGTACGGTATGTTACTTTGAAGAGGAAATCATGAATACGACGAACTTACTACGTGCATTACCAATCTGACGTAATAATGAGAGTGGTAACATTTCAGGTATGTAATTTATTGTAATAAATGTGAGCTTACAAGCCTTAAGGACAGTCTTATCTGTGATAAGGTGTTCCCTGATATTTGTAGTATCGTGGTATTACTTTACATCTTGAGTTATTGCGGTACAGAGCAGTGTTTTCTAGTGGTGACTTGTTGGAACCATTTTCAATAGTCAAACGACTGTACCAAGGAGCGTTTAGAGGACCTGCTGGACAGCTTTTTTTTAATAGGACAATGTTCCTGTCCAATAATTTTTAGATTAGTTACAATAAGCTTACGCTGCAAGAGAACTCGCATGTATTTTTCAATATGTAGTCTGTCTGGAGTAGGGTGGAGATAGCAATGTGAAAGTTGCGAGCTGTCGAAGACGATCTTCATATTCCTAATGCGATTAGGACATCGTATGCTCTTGACGACGTTTAGCACCTGTGCGGTCAGTCAACCAATTTCAGAATTCATGTTGAGTAATCCTGCTAAATTCCCATAATATTGTCTTTTTATATTGATGAGTAATATGGCTAGTCGTCACGTTCATGTGCCGTCTACAACGCAAATTTAATGTTACTATCCTAGGAACTAACCTGCAATACGTTTTGTATTTCATAATCGGAACTATCTGCATTAACCGTCATCAGAGCAATGTCAGGGAACAGAATGCAGCAGTGCCTTGGTATCTACTTGGGGACCTGCTTGAGTCGTGTTCTAAGGAAAGGGTAGTTGCTGGTTCACATTACATTACACTAGCGAGAAGTACCGACTTTTCCTCTTCTCTGCAAACATCCCGAACAAAATTCAGTAACTAAATGCTAAGAATATATTTGCATTGTGCCAACTCAAAGATCAATAGATATGGATATAGATATAGATTTTTATATTTAAAGCCATTCTCGTTCTACGTTGGAATAAACATTATTCATTATTTGATTGTTCTTGTTACGATTGTTATTGTCATTCTCTCACTCGCAAGAGTTTTCACATTCCTATTTGGTATCGATGCACATGAAGAGTGGCTTTGAAAGAAGGGAATACTGATTGTTACGTCATGCAGAATACACTCATTTACTTCTGCTCCTTGTGATCAACTACACAGTGTTACCAGATAAAATGGTGCTGCGGAATCGAAAGTGTAGTACGGACTTTGCCACAGTAGCAGACAGCTGCTAATTTCGGACCATGACCGTGGATTACACTTCGGTCAGTGCTGGTTAGAGTGTTGCACCTGTAAATGGAAGGCTTTGTTTGACAGTCTTGTGCTGATGCTGTCTGAATAAATTATGCCATTGGATAAAAAGCGGTTTAGTTTTGAGACATAACCCACAAGGGGAGAAGGCACAGTGGTCTGCTTCAGGATTTCCAAGCAATAAAACACAAAAAGCAACCCAGGAAGGGTTCGAACAGCTACTTTCATGCAGAGACATGCATTTGGAATCTGTTGATCGTTACGGGGTCAAACAAGAGGGTAACATTACTGAAACAATGATCAGGCTACTTAGTATATAAGAGAGCATACAGATTTCAAGGAGGAAACGTATGAAGACGCAGACTTCCTCGTTATCAATATGTGCGGCATATCTTTCGTGTTAACGAAAGTAATATCCCGCTTTAACTCTTCTTACGTCTCAAATGAAATGAATGCCATGAGGAATCGAATATTTGTTGACTGCGTCTCTCCTTCCTTCCATCCGTACCAACATATTTCTTCATTCTCGTGGTAATCATGACATTCTTTTTGTATGCTGCAAAAGATTGCACGTGGACAAATTCGACATCGAGGTGCAAAGCGTTTGAAATCTTACATTATATTCAATTCGAATAAGCTTCAGATGTATTTTTACTTCGTTTGTATTTGTAGATGATTATGAACGTTACGGAAAATTATCTCACATGCTTTATGTTGAATGAGAAACATTGAATGACCCGTTTTGCTTTCCCTACGTTGAAATGATATAATGTCGGCGTCAACAGCCTTTTTCCACGCCGGAAGCTGAAACTTGTATCATTCTGGATTAATGATAATTGAATGTCGCAAATGTAGACATATCCCACAAGGCGACGTCAGAAACCATCAGGGGAGAACGCCGCATAAAAACCAAACGTGCGCGCGCGTCTCCACTCTGAAGGACCGTATCGGAGAATCACGGCAAGCATTTCGCTGAAGAGCTGCCTCGTAAGAGAACCGAGAAATGGCAGCGTCGTAGCAAGTATTTGTCAACACTCTGATAGTGCATTTACTTCCGGGTGTAGGCCGGCGTTACCTCGCTAAATTCACTTGACATTCGTTTTCCACATCGAAGACTCGTACGATAGAATCCACTGTAAGATGAGACACTTAGAAAGTATAATTAATTTCTGGACTCCAAGAACGGCGTTCTTCACATAAGTAACACCTGTTTGTGTGTTTTAAGGTTGCGTTTTGAGGCTCAGGCAACATCGCAGTGACTATAGTCCGTCTGTGGTCGCCAGTGTGTCGTTAGCTCAGAGGTTATTCGTCATATTGTGGCTTTTCTAACGCGGGACATTCTGAATCGGAATACTCCCCTTTCATTATTAGTTCCGGGACGTGACTATTTTCCTCGGACAAAGACCAATGCTGTGAATTGGATTCGCGGACATGCCATTCACTACCTAGTTGGACAAACTGTAGACTCTGTACTCGATTTTTGGACATACCTCAACGACCGTCATTATGTCGTTGTCCGCCACCCAAAATACAGACAATTTTTCTGGAACTTCCTTGGGAGTTCTTTCCACGACCCGCCTCGCAGCTGGAATGTGTTAAGCCAAGAGTGAAGAAGGTTTCCAGTTTGAACCAATGAACATTTCTGAACTACTGAACGGAACACATCAATTTCGAGAAGACGTGACTCAACATATTACCAGCGGGGCGCAGAAGGAGTCTGATCAATTACACAACAAAAATAAACAAAACAAAAATCAAAATAAAAATAAAATTCAGAAAAAGGAAGATTTTGTTTTGTTTGTAATGATAGCCCTAACCTTGAATTCCCATATTTCCCCTGGTATATAGGCAGCTCTTGGGGTAGGTTTAGTCAGGAGCCAACGCCTGAAGTGAAGTGGACCAGATATTTTTTTTTTTTTTTGTTATAGGATGAAAAGTGGCGGTGGCATTTAGTTTCTTTTTTTATTGCCATTTTCCTAAGGGGCTTTAAAATGAGAGAGAAAAAAAGGGGTAATCGTCAAAAAAAGTAAAAGAAAAAAAGCAAAATTAAAAAAGAGGTTCCCTTGTGCGTTGCGGTGGTTGTACTGTATGACATAGCAGTTCCAATCTCGGTGGAAGCCGCTGACTACAACCTTTTATTCTCCATTTTAATTAATGGAGTTGCAAACGGCTAGTAAAAATTGTTTATACGAAATCTGAAGAATGCCTTTAAACATCAATCTTCGTCCGATTCGACTTAGTAAATTAAGTTAATATCATGGATGTCTGCTTTGCAAATGCCAAGGTGCTTCACTGTAGAATAGATCCTGAAAAGATTCAAAGCGAATGTCAACGATATAAATTTGAGTTTTGTTCATCATATAGGTCTAACATGTCAGAAGGTTGTTTATGAAGTGCACATGTTGATTAATATAGTTCCCCTCTTCTAAATTTTTGCAATAGCATTTAACTGTAGACGTTTTCTAACACCGGTGTTAGCAATTCCTTTCCGTTCTCTGAAACCTCCAAAACGACAAATTTTTCTGGTCTAAATCTGATGACCTTAACTATCACTTCCGATCAACATTAAATACTTCATGAACCCATACATGGAACTCCAAATGTGCAGTGTTCCTGCACTGCTACAGAGCATGCATTGCAAGGTATTCACACAGTTTATCGCATAGAGTTACCATAAGGAATGAAACAAGAACCGTAATACACTTTACACCACAGACGCTCACCTCGGCTTGACCAAAACATCCGAACATTGATCAAAAGTTGCACAAATAATTGAGTTTGAAAGGAAAAGAAACGAGGTATGAAGCATTTATAAATTCATCGAATGTAGCGACGTGGTTTAATTTGGTCCCAGTCCATAAAATTAATTTCAGGCCATACTCAGCTCTTGCCGATTAATGTAATATAATACCCGCCTACTAATCAGGGCGTCTGTCTCCGTTGCTTCTGAGCGTGAATGGAAATCGTAGAAATTTTCTGTGGAGCAACATTTAATAATAAAGCGTTTTAAATCATCAAAAGCGATGAGCGGGAGCAGGCGCTTTCGATAAAGAACGGGGGAGTGCAGCGCCGCTGCTGTTGCCACGGCCGCTGCCGGTAGCCAGTAAATGGATACCGGAGCTTTGCCGCATACGGCGTCCAGAGGAGGACAGTCTGCAGGAAATCTGCCGCAAAATCGTTACTGGATAAAATTTTGATATCGGTGTGTCAGATAGCGAAATAGATTGAATCTGCGCTACCATTACATTCACGTCTTCAGCATTCAGACAGAAGAGGCTATAAAAATATTTTATGCCAGCTGCTCTCGATCCATTGACATTACGAACAGAAACAACGCACGCTACCGCTAGACCACAGGCGTAATCAGCCCAGTGTTCCTCTATTATGGGACAAGTTTTCCTCCAGGAAGTGCCGCAGTCTGCAGTGTTGCCAGATTGTGCAGATAACCGGACTTACAGAATTAGCGAGTTGGCCAGTTTTATTGTCCCATGTCGCGATCGGCGCGGACTTAGCCTCTGAAGCCGCCGGCCACCGGTCGAGTTTTATGTCAAGAGTGTACATAATGAAAATTTTTTGTCAAATTAAAACGTATCAGGTCACATGCTGCCTTGGAGAAAAGTTTAAAAAACGACACCGCTGACTTAAAACAGTATCTTCGAGGAATAATGCACACTAGCTGAATAAAGTTAAAGTTCACAGTGACGAGTAAAAGCAGACTCTTGCTGCATTATGTATTAGCCACGCAGAAAATAACAACAGTTCATTGTTCCCTTATGTAGCGGAGAGCGTTGAATCTGGAGGATAGTGTGCCTAGGAACATAAGACTTTTTTTCGCACTTCGGTCTAGTGACTGACTCGAGAATCATATGGAAGGATGTCCACTAGAGGCCGCATAAGCAGATGCTACCATATTCTTAAGTTTTTGTTGGTAGGCACGAGGTTGCTTTTTGTGCAGCATTTGTAACTATTTCAAATTTTACGCATTTAAGTGTTGTCAATGCATTAAAGACATTTGGAATATATAGTTAATACTTTAGATACAGAATTTTATGGTGGGTAAAATGCTATATATTTTTCGAACTATTTATATAACGTGTGGTCAGTCAAGGCATACTTCGGCGGCCGTGTGCCACCCTGTACCTTGAAACAGGAGAAAGTCTTTAACCATGAAACATGTCATACTTGCAAATGAACTGGATCTCTTTAACGTCATGACAGTTTTATCTGTCTTGAAAATGGAATTGTTAGTTTCCAATAGCTTCTATTTCAAACGTGTTTAACTTATAATTGCTGTTTGATCTGATTACAGTTACTGATTGCTGGCGTGTACCAGAGTAATAATGTAACAGACAGTTCGTTAAATACAGTATTGACAAAGCTTTTCTCGGCTGCAGCAAAATAAATCTCAATCAAATATTTGTTCATAGGTACGTGACCATGTTGTATCTTGGAACACTTTTTCACATTTGAAGGAACTTTCTTTTTCTGGAGTAATTTTTGTGGTTTCGAAAAGACCGTAGCACATAAAATGTGAACGCCATAATTTAAAAATAGAATAAGAAAATAAACTTCTATTACAGGTCTGGCTAGAGGCGATAGTCGCGTACCAAGGTACAATATTCGGCCCTGCTTTAGTTGTTGTGAAAACTGCAAACAGATTAGGCAAATGACAATACACAAATGTTGAGAATTTGTTTTAAGTCTTCCGACGCATTTTTCGTCCTTTCATGAAAGGCACTTTAGTGAATTTTTTGTGAATGATTATTGTTATTATTATTATCATTAGTTTTTACTTCTAGGTTCGAAGAAAATTTTTTTATATGAAAAAACTTTTCTTACACTTACTACTCTGTCACATCAAAATCTGAGTTTCGTCTCAGCTGTACATACGTTAGAGGGTGCACTTCCACCACTCCTAGAAAAATCGGCACTTAAGCATCGCGGAAATGCACCTTGTAACCCATGATGGAGTGAGAGGAAGTGGAGATTTAGGCGGGATGGATGAGTAAGTGTGAGCCACACTTTATTCATGCAAAAAAATGTTTTCGAGTCTGTGAATAAAATTTAGAACTTTGTTCTACGAGAAAAAAAAAAACCACTGAAGATGCCTTTGATAAGATGGGTGAAATGCGTCTGTAAAGTAAATAAATATTACATTGCAGCGAGAAAAGGTGTTTACAATAATAAAACGAATATTTATGTGCTTGCTGCGGAAAGTGGCCAGACCAACAACAAAAATCGTGACAAATGATTATCATAACAGAACTGTGCATGATCTTTGACTTCAGCCATTCGATATGGTGCGAAGTCTACTTGAAATCACAGCCCCAAAGCTTCGATACATCAAAGATGGCCCGGACGAACAAAGTGTCCCAGTGGTAAGACAATGGACTCGTATTCTGGGGAGGGGATTCAAATCCCTGTCAGACCCTCTAGATATAAATCGCTCAAGGCAAGTTCCAACATAGTTCGTCCGAAAAGGACAGGGCCAATTTCCTTCCCTATCCTTCCACTCATCCGAGCTTGTACTCGTCTCTAATGATTTTAATCCCTAATCTTCCCTGCTTCTTTCTTTCAGATACAGCTTGGGTATACTGCTAGAGAGTCTTCCTCGTGATAAGTACTAGCCCAAAATTTGGAACGTATACCAGTTGAACGACACACTACGTCAGATCTTCTGGGAAATTTCATGTAGTTAACAAGTTGTATTTTGTTCCGCATCTGTTTCCACCAGAGAAAATGAATATGCCATTGTCCATGTACCCAGAAGACTACACCAAAGTCAACCAGTTCACTTCCTGCATGAGAGATACTTTCACCATCCCGTATGAACCCAACTTCGATAACATCGTAGATCCCTATGGCTATGGAAGTAAAAATATCGATACCCCTCCTCTCGCACCAAACTTCCAATACTTACACAGTACTCCATTAACAGAACTAAGCGCACCAATAACAGCTGAAGACGTAACACAAACACTCGCTATACGAAACACTGTTCCCAATCACAATACAATTACCTCAAGTAATGTCCATCACTGAACTCTTGCCTTTCGTTACAGCACCATCTCCTACACGGATTATTATCCAGAGCAGCAGAATATATTCAGAATCTTTCTTCTCTTTTTTCTTTGGCAGCACGATCCTTGATGAGCCTTGACCTCCTCAACAATGTCCCACCTTGCTTTCCTGTTCTCCGCTTTTCTCTTTCATCCTCGGATTTCCATCTTGGCTCTTGGTCGGCCCTTCCTTCTGGCGGAATACGGTCTGCCTTTCACTATACGTTTGGGCATACTGTCATGTCATCCTCACCATATGTCCTTGCCAGTGTATTCTTAGAGATTTAATAAATTTCACTATCTTTTCCTTGTATAAGCTCTTGTATTTCATGATTGTACTTCAGTAGCCAACCCTCTGTCTCGGACCCATAAATTGTTTGCACGATTTTTCTTATCAGATGCCCTTAGGTTGTTCATATCTGCTTCCGTCATCGTCCACATTTCTGACTCATACGTAACAACTGATCCCACAAGGGAACAGTATACTTATAACCATGTATTTGGTCTTGTTTTCGTTTACTGTAACTCCAATTCTTGCTTCCTCTGCTTCCATTATTTCTTGCATTTCTTTAAGGGTGTTTACATCTCTTGCTATAATGGTAATATCATCTGCATATGCACATATCTTACTGCATATCGTCATTATTGTTTCTCTCTTGTCTATTATTTTTGTATCAGATTATTTATTGCTAAGTTGATCCCGACTGCAGAGAGACCATCATCCCGTTTTACTCCATTTGTAAAGTTAAAGCTCTTGGTCATTTTGTTGTTCGTTTTCCTTTTGTCTTTGTGTCCTTAATTATTAGCTACCCTCCTTAGCTTGTCACAGATGCCCAATTCCTTTAGTGCTTTATACAATGCTGGCCTGTTAGCACTATCAAAAGTTTGTTTAAAATCAACAAACGCTAATAAGAAACAACCGGTCATAAGTGCCTCTATTTGGCCAGAAACCACACTGGTATTCTCCAAGGATATTTTCAGTTCACTTTATTCTTTCGCTCAGCACCCTAGAAAGTATATTGTACGACGTTTCCAATAAAGTTAGTCTCTATAGTTTTCACGAGCTAACTTTGCTCCTTTCTTATACATAAGGAATATAATTCCAGTGTCCAGAATCCTATTCTTCCTAAAGCCTGATAAACCACCCTCACAGACTTCTTCCTACCGACCTAACACCGTCACAGCAGTTTTCAACGAAATTCCTTAAACCATTCCCACCATTCGTCTGCACCTTGCAACACATATACCTGTCCTGAACAATCAGTGTGGCTGTCATCCCAACTATTCCACCTACGACTAAGCTTGATTCTTGTCCGTGTCCATATCACAACTATATACAATGACTAACATTCTCTGCCGGCTGGAGTGGCCAAGCGGTTCTAGGTGCTACAGTCTGGAACCACGCGACCACTGCGGTAGCGGGTTCGAATCCAGCCTCGGGCATGGATGTGTGTGATGTCCTTAGGTTAGTTAGGTTTAAGTAGTTCTAAGTTCTAGAGGTCTGATGACCTCAGCAGTTGAGTCCTATAGTGCTCAGAGCCATTTTGAACTAACATTCTCTCACACCTGGGTAAGGTGCAAGGCGACAACTATCCCTGCGGAAGGCTGGAGCACAGTGCAACATATTGAGGTGCAATGCGGACTGAATCCCGATGCGACGTACTGAGGTACTGAGACTGAGATACTGAGCGACTGAGACAGCTCGATCGGCGGCGGCAGCCTATATGCACGCTGACCAGGGGGTGTTATCGGTGCGTAGCTTGGGGGTGTGTCTTGGTCTTCTCTTTTCATAGGCGCGCCTAGTTCAGCGCCTGCTATACAATGTTTCCAATGCCAACTGGTGTGCTGACAAAGGCACACGCCAGCACATCCCCCCCCCCCCTTCCCTGTAGTGTAATGGAGATGCGAACAACAACAGGGGGAGGGGGGCGGGACGTGGGGGGGGGGGGGGGGGGGGGAAGATGCAGGAAGCTGGACATCGAGATGAGCCGGGGAGCCTTACTTGTGGAGTACGGCGTACTCCCAGCCGTACCCCGCCATCTGGCTTGCGAGAGCAGAGTAATCTCCTCGTGAAAACACTGCTCAGTATACACGTCCAGTCCTGAGGGCGTCTCCTGGGGCGATGACGGCGATGGCGATGGCGGGTCCAGGTCCATCAGGTCGGAGAGCGGCGATGGTGGAGGCGAGGGCCCGACGTCCATTGGTTCATCCCAGTGTGCCGTGGCGGCACCAGCGGGCAGCTCTTCATGGGATCTGTGAGGATCCATTCCACATCTGGAATGACTCCACCCAGTATGCACTCTGGGTGCACATTGGTTTTCTTTCCCTTCTTGGGAGCCATGTCCCTAAGGGGCTCCACAACGTGCCTAACGCTGGAGCTCTCAACTATCGATACTCCCACCTTCTGTGATTGTCAGGATCTTGCAGGCTGAGAGGTTCGAAGTCTGGCAAGCTGCCGTCTGGCATGCGAAGCAGTGGCGTGAGATTTTGCCCCTACATTGCGTTAGAATGTCCTCGATCTCGCTCCGGAAGAATAAGATGTCCCGTGGCCACCCATCGAGACGTATCGATCTATCGGAAAATGTGTAGTCGGCTGACCATGGCCCTACCAGACAGGCAGGCCGTTGGTATCCGGAAGTGCCTGCAGTGAAGATCAGGAACAGAGGCACCGGATGGCCCTCTCACCCAGCAGTGACGATGTTGTTAATGCGACAAGCACCGCGAGATGTACTGGTGTTGGAATACCCTTAGTCTCCCCATCAGCGACGTGACTGGCGCCCAATGCAAGTCCCACGAGTGACAGGGATGATGTCAATGCGGAAACATCAAGCAATGTGTTCACGAGACGTGCTGAAAATATCTAACTCAAGAATGTCAAGTGCTTCGGTACGAACACCGTTTATCCTAATGACCGACTGAATTCAGAGATGGAGAACTGCGGTATTCATGGAGACGACCGGCAGGTAATGACGTGACGTTCTGTTCGTTATGATGGAATATTGCCTGCTTCTTTACAAGTTACAGCAGAGTTACAGAGGATTAAGGCAATGAGTTTCAGTATCTTAAATTGGGCATATTTTTGTGTCACATATCTGATGTTTTTAGTCCAACTCTGTAAACATCGATTTAAATGAGATTTCTATCCATTTTAGTTATGAACCTAGAAACACAAAGTTTTAGCGATGAATGTAGCATGCCGTACATAATTGGTTGTGTTCAGATAGATGTTCTGGTGGCGGAATGTTCATTTAACCTGTTCTTCTCTTCCACTTTACTACACAAAAGTACAGTTCGGATCAGTATAACCCGAAATTAAAACACCGCAAACTTCTTCTAACACACATTTTTCGTACAGTTATCGATTTGCTTATATACCAATATGTTGTTGAAACTTTTGTAATAATAATAATAATACTTAGAACTTTATTTACGAAAATTTCTCATTTTAATGCTGGGTAAATTTGAAACAGACAATTTTCTGTGAGTCATCCTTCTTAGAAAGTGCTACGTTATTTTTCTTTTCATACTTTCTTGTTGCTTTACTGACTGCAGTTCGAACACAAGTATTCACATAAATATCGGTAAAATCAGAAATATAAAACAACCGTTTTCAAAAGAGGCAATCATTTGTCAAAGAACTAACACTTATTTTCTAATTTTTATTATGCAATTTGGACACACGTAGGTGACATGTGTTTTGCAAACATGTTTATTACATTTTCCACACAACATATTGGTTTCATTGCCGTTGTTTTCTGGATCCAGCTTACACCATGCACCTTCACCAGGTTACCTTGTTGTCACCGAATGTATATCACCTGTCCGAAATTCAGGGTCTTGGATGCAGCTGATCACTCTCAGACAATCTTCTGTTCTTCAAAATGCTTCCTTGATGCAATGTGTTCTACTGTCACTGACTGCCCAAGTTCCTCCAAGAACATTCTGCAGCCGGCCGTTGTGGCCGAGCGGTTCTAGGCGCTACAGTCTGTAACCACTTTGTTGCTAAGGTCGCAGGTTCAAATACTGCCTCGGGCATGGATGTATGTGCTGTCCTTAGATTTGTTAGGTTTAAGTAGTTCTAAGTGTAGGGGACTGATGACCTCAGATGTTAAGGCCCATAGCGCTCAGAGCCATTTGAACCATTTGAACATTCTTCCCCTCAGTATTTGACATCTCTACAATTTCATTTTGAAGTACTACAGAAAATACTACTTCAGACGAACTTTTTATGTCACTTATTCTGCTGGTTGTGTACCTGGCATTTTATGGGATAATCTTCTGATATTCAAAGCTAATAAGCTTCCATGTTGTGCTGATAGGTATAACTGGAGTTCTGTACTTCCATTTTTATAAGGCGCAGTCAAATGAAACGAGACAGATGGAAAAAAATAAGTAAAGAATTTATTATTTCAAAAGCAATATCCATAACTCTTAATAAATTCAACCAGCTATGAGACAAGACAAGTCATCACTTTCACGGAAAAATGTTTGCCGTTGTCTACAGAACCATGAGTGTACTGAGCAGTGCACCTCTTCGTCTGAAGCAAATCGATGACCAAGAACGTCTTTCTTCAGGACTCCAAAAATGTGGAAACCACATCTACATCTGCATCTACACACATACACTGCAAGCCACGGAGGATATCCTGTACCACTACTTGTCATTACCACTCGCAAATAAAGAAAGGGAAAAACGACTGTCTGTATTCCTCCGTATGAGCCCTAATTTCTCCTATTTTATATTTGTGATGCTTAGGTGAAATATGTGTTGGTGGCAGCAGAATTATTCTGCAGGCAGCTTCAAATGCCAGGTCTCTAAATTTCCTCAATAGTGTGCCTCAAAAAGAACTTAGCCTTCCCTCCGAGGATTCTCACTTGAGTATCCAAAGCATCTCTGCAACACTTGCGTGTTGTTCGAATGTACTGGTAACAAATCTAGCAGTTCGCCTCTCAACTGCTTCGATATCTTCCAAACCGTCGAGCCGTACTCCACCACTATCTTCACATGCTCGTTCTATTTCATATTGCTTTGCAAAGTTACGCCTAGATATTTAAACGAGGTGACTGCGACAAACAAGACACTGCTAATGCCGTATCCGAACATTATGGGTTTGTTTTTCCCACTCATCGGCATCAACTTACATTTTTCTACTTTTACTGTCGGCTGCCATTCATCAAACCAACTATAATTTATGTCTAAGTCATCTTGTACAATCCTACAGTCACCCATCTTCCCGTACACCGCAGCTTCATCAGCAAACAACTGCAGGCTGCTGTCCGCCAGTTCATTTATGTGTAAAGAAAGTAATAGCGGTCCTATCACACTTCCTGGGGCACTCCTGACGATACCCTTGTCAATGAACACACCCCGTCGAGAATAACATACAGTGTTCTAATACTTAAGAAGTTTTGCCCGCCGGGCTAGTCGTGCGGTCTAACGCGCTGCTTCCCGAGCGGGAAGGCGTGCCGGTCCCCGGCACGAATCCGCCCGGCGGATTAGTGTCGAGGTCTGGTGTGCCGGCCAGTCTGTGGATGGTTTTTAAGGCGATTTCCTATCTGCCTTGGCGAATGTGGGCTGATTCCCCTTATTCCACCTCACTTGCATTATGTCGGCAATTGCTGCGCAAACACTGGCTCCAAGTACACCTACACCATAATTACTCTACCATGCAGACATTTGGGGTTACACTCGTCTGCTGTGAGACGCTCCGGGGAGAGTGGACAGCTGTAGCCTGTTGTGGGCTTGTGAACCAGTGAGGGTTATGGCGGGGACGAAGCCCCTCCATGGTTTCTAGATCCCCGGTTCCATACAATACAATAAGAAGTCTTCAAGCCATTCACGTGTTTGAGAACAAATTCCATATTCTCGTACCTTTATTAACAATCTACAATGAAGCACTCTGTCAAATGCTTTCAGAAAATCTGGCAATATGAAATCAACCTGTTGCTCCTCATCTTTACTCGCAGTATATCTACATCAACATCCATACTCTGCAAATCGCCGTGAGCTGCATGACAGAGAGTACGTCCCACTGATCCAGTTATTAGGGTTTCTTCCCGTTCCATACACGTACAGAGCACGGGAAAAATGATTGTCTGAATGCCTCTGTGCATGCAGTAATTTTTCTTATCTTATCCTCACGATCCCTCTGTGGGTAATAAGTAGGGGTTCGTAATACACACATAAAAAAAAGTTTTGTATCACATCGGTTCCGAGAGTTCCGGAACCTGTACAGAAAATTGGAACAGATATCAACATAAACATATTTTACGCCATTTTTATTGCTCATGAAAACCATACATTGTACCACCATACAGAGGTGGTGGTCCAGATTGCTGTACACACTGGTACCTCTAATACCCAGTAACACGTGCTCTTGCACTGATGCATTACTATATTCATCGTGGCATACTATGCACAACTTCATCAATGTACTGTTGGACCAGATCGTCCCACTCCTCAACAGGGATTGGGCGCAGATCCCTCAGAGTGTTTGGTGGGTCACATGTCCATATACAACCCTTTTCAATCTGTCCCAGGCGTGTTCGGTGGGGTTCTTGTCTGGAGAACACGCTGGTCACTCTAGTCGAGCGATGACATTATCCTGAAGGAAGTCATTCACAAGATGAGCACGATGGGGGCGCGAATTGTCGTCCATGAAGGCGAATGCCTCGCCAATATGCTCCCGATAGGGTTGTAATATCGGTCAGAGGATAGCATTCACGTATCGTACAGCCGTTACGGTGCCTGCCTTGACCACAAGCGGCGTGCGTTGGCCCCACATAATGCCACCCCAAAACAGCAGGGAACCTTCACCTTGCTGCGCTCGCCAGACAGTGTGTCTAAGGGGTTCATTCTTACCGAGTTACCTACAAACACGTCTCCGACGATTGCTTGGTTGAAGGCATATGCGACACTCATTGGTGAAGAGAACGTGATGCCAGACCTCAGCGGTCCATTCGGTATGTTCTTGGGCCCATCTGTACCGCGCTGCATGGTGTCGTGGTTGCAAAGATGGACCTCACCATGAGCGTCGGGAGTGAAGCTGCGCCTATTGCGCACAGTTTGAGTAGTGACACGACGTCCTGTGGCTTCACAAAAAGCATTATTCGACATGGTGGTGTTGCTGTCAGGGTTCCTCCGAGCCACAGTCCGTCGATAGCAGGCATCCACTGCAGTAGTAGCCCTTGGGGGGCCTGAGTGAGGCATGTGATCGACAGTTCCTGTCTCTCTGTATCTCCTCCATGTCCGAACAACATCGCTTTGGTTCTCTCCGAGACGCCTGGACATTTCCTTTGTTGAGAGCCCTTCGTGGCAGAAAATAACAATGCGGACGCGATCGAACCGCGGTATTGACCGTCTAGGCATGGTTGAACTATAGACAACATGAGCCGTGTACCTCCTTCCTGGTGGAATGACTGGAACTGATCGGCTGTCGGACCTCCTCCGTCTAATAGGGGGTGCTCATGCATGGTTGTTTACATCTTTGGGCGGTTTTAGTGACATCTCTGAACAGTGAAAGGGACTGTGTCTGTGATAAAATATCCAGTCATCGTCTATCTTCAGGAATTCTGGGAACCAAGGTGATGCAAATCTTTTTTTGATGTGCGTATGTTCCTAGAGTCTATACTCGGTAGGCTCAAGTCGCTTCCAACTAGTATTGCATGATCTGGGTATTTACATGCTACTAACCGCACACTTTTTTGAATGAATCTAGAACTGTCATAGAGGAATCGGGCGGGCAGTAAAAACATTTTCATCAATTAAGACAGCATTAAAAGAAAGGTCACCTAAAATAATTTCAGATGTTTTCAGTAGTCCGATCAGTGAAATTTACTTCATGTTTCTATAGTCAAACTTTGCTGTTTGAAAAAAATATAAAAAGCGTGGAGAAGAGTAAAGGTTCAACAATTTAAATAAGAAATATATTAATCGACACTCAATGACGCATGAGTAAAATGAGATTGCCCCTTTTATTGGCAGGCAAATCAAGATTAATTTGAACAAATTAAAAAATGAGAACCCTAACCATGAAATAATTAGTTTGATTTTGTAATTTGAGGATGTGACAATGGCTTTCAGAACCATAGCACTTGATTATGTAGAGAAACGGGCTATTTCTTTTAATAAATATCAGGTACCTGATTGAATGACGCTATAGCGTCTAATCTGTCTTTCCAATGTCCATTTTATGACTCGCTAAATATCTCAGAGATCTCCACTTCAGTTTTTAGCTAGCTCTCTTTTCTGAGGATAATGTAGGCGCGAGTACTTTCCTAGGGGACAGTAAATTCGGGAACTCGGTTACAAATAAGTCGGTAATTCACTCACCAAATTTGGCCAGTCTCCGACTTCCCTTTCTGCATACCGACTGCGAGTGTTGTAAGAATATCTCAAACGACCGCCTTAGGTTGCGAGAAGAGGTCGCAATTTTCACCATTGTTCGCAGAGCTGATC
This sequence comes from Schistocerca piceifrons, assembly GCF_021461385.2. Lineage (NCBI taxonomy): Eukaryota > Metazoa > Arthropoda > Insecta > Orthoptera > Acrididae > Schistocerca > Schistocerca piceifrons. The sequence continues at coordinate 306,523,225 of NC_060143.1, forward strand.
AGGGTTCTTTGGTTTGGAGCTGAGAGGAGGGTCTCAACCAAGAGTTTTGTCGACTCTGCGACGCTATTGGCTGCAGATTTCTAGACTTTCTTTATTTTGCGGAATTTGTAGGACTCCCTTAATTCCGAACCCGATAGTGCAGGTCTAGAAATCTGCAGCCAAGACTGCCGCAGAGTCGACGAAGTCTTTGGTTGAGACCCTTCACTCAGCTCCAAACCAAACGATCCTGATCAACTCTGCGAACAATGCTGCGCATTGCGACCTCTACTTGCACCCTGTGTGGAAGGCCAGCGGCATTCACCCACTACCTCCGCCAGCCACCGGTATGGTTCAAATGGCTCTGAGCACTATGGGACTTAATATTTGAGGTCATCAGCCCCCTAGGACTTAGAATTACTTAAACCTAACTAACCTAAGGACATCACACAGATCCATGCCCGAGGCAGGATTCGAATCTACGACCGCAGCGGTCATGCGATTCCAGACTGTAGCGCCTAGAACCGCTCGGCCACCCCGTCCGACCCACCGGTATGAACTGATGAGGGTGGCAAACCCGTGTGACAGGCATTGCTGGTGCCGACGTAAGCCACAACTTGTAGAAGATTGCCCTGCATACTGGACAGTCGCAGGCAATACCGCCTCAACATCTCGGATGAGGCCCCACAGCAGACGTACTGAGTGCCCTGAACGCTGGAGCTCCATAATGCGCCTGACGTTGAAACTCCAGATAACTAGCAAACCCGTATATACGAGTGCTTCTTGGACCCTTCTGAAGGAACGGCCAACCGTTCACTCACAGGGTGAATAGGCGAGGCCAGACAGCCAGCCTCTACATTGGCCCTCCGCCTAGAGGGATGCGATTGCATTAGCACCCACCACTCACCTTGCTGTGAGGGCAAATCAGTCGCGTGAGGAACACTAGGAGATGTCTTGACAGCAGAGCCCGCGAGCGAAACAAGTGACACTTGGGCTATCCTATGCAATGCGCCAGATTCTCCGCCACCGCTACACACCAAGGAAGCAGCCTGAAGATGATTGACCGTAGTCAAAAGTACAGTCAGCTGTTTGCGAACTGCGGCCAGCTCCTCCTCCGTCTGCACACAGTACGCACACATCCTACCCATCCTAGCAAGAGTAAGTGAAGGAGTAAACTATAAAGGCAGATAGAAACCTAGGTATGTAACTTGCTGCCCTCCTGATGTGTCTGCAATGGACGCTGATACCTTAGTGAGCTACGTAGGTGGCGATTCAGAAGGAATGAAAACTGTGCTACGGACTGCCTGAATTTACACATACAAAACGCGAGATTAAACTTCTTAAACAGAAAAAAAACATGAAATTTAAGAAATATGCAACGAGGAAAACGCAGGGAAAGATAAACACGTAACTTGCCGCTCTGGGACTGTGTATCAGCCGAGAACTTGAGGCTGACTCAGGGGGAGATCGAGACTAGATGGGCATAATGGCTTCCCAGCGAAACTTTTGCAGCGTAGTTGAATCAACCTTGGCAGCGTGACGTGTGTGAACGTTATACTGCAACAGAAAGTGTGAGGTCGCCGCAAAAGATTCGCAGGGAATCCCTTAAACATCCTCCATACAGTCCCCCTCTCCCTATATGTTATTTCCATATTTTCGGATTTCTGAAGGAGGACATTCGTGACTAACGAATTGCTTTGGAAGAGGTGCACGCCTGGGCGTAGTTATTTATCTGTAGGCGACCGCAAACATTTTTTTCTTCAAGGCAATTACCATTTCGTCTCACAGTTGCATAAATTTATTAACAGTTATGGCAATTACTTTTGGTATAATAAACAGTTTACTTATTTTTTTCCGATTGCTTGGTTTCATTTGACTGCCCATTATAGAAACAAACCACTGTTCGCTATTTTGTACAGGCTGTGGACTGACGTCACTGTCATCAGAACACTTCCTTTCAGAGGCATTACTTCCGTCATCTTCAGGCTAGGAAACTGTTCCTTCATCTGTTGAGGAATTTACTATCCCTTCCAGCTCAACAGTAGTCAATGATCTGATTGGCACAGTGTCGCAGTTCACACTGAGCAGAAACACTACAGATTCAAATAATTGAGAAATGCTAGACAATTTCCTGGAAAAAAAACAAGAAACAAGTACATTGTTGTAAATATCGAGGTTTTGTTGATTGTTGAGATTAAGTTGCAACGATAAAAAACATTATTACCAAAAGCCATAAAGTATAACAAAAAAACTAAAATATATTTGACGTTAGAGTAATATTTGTGTCTGTTCATAATGACCCGAACGTTGCATATGTAACTCTTACGGTCTTTACCAAACTACTTAAAATACTTTTATAGACGTACTGATCATGCATTTTCAAATATTCACCAACTGTCACACAGTTACCTGGGTGTTTAATTAATTAGGAACGAAATTTATAACCATTTCAGGCCATATGGACCCGAACAGAACAGCAAGGTTAAGTGAGTTGTTCAAACGACTGCCCATTGCCTGAATGCGCAATTTAATGTGCCCTCAAAACGACATGTGGACGAGACGTTAATCAGCTCGTGTCTTCTCTATGCGCTGTTTGCAGTCGTGTTCGGTTAGATTGCTGAATGCACCGCTAACACTACCATACACAACGGAGATTGGAATGCACAGACTAACAAGGTTCGTCAGCCACGGATACTGACATGGAATAAACATGGTGTACACATCCAACGAGTACACTGGAATGTTGCTGGTGATTGGCGAATGTCGACAACATGTCAACGAAACAGCCACGTAGCTACAGACCCTTCGGTGGTTTAAAAGGGCTAGTAACACTGTTTTAAAATAATTAGTTGGTTTTAAACCGTTTAATAATCGGTTTAAATCGTACAATTGGACGGACTGAGAACGTGTAGCACCATAAGGAAAAATTATTTCTGGAGTTAATATTCGATATTTCAAGCTCAAAATTTAGATCTACTATTATTGTGTAATGTAATTATTTCAAATCCAGAAATGTTATTTAATAGGTTTTTTCCTTTATTCCAGGCAACATTTTTACACTTGTACTAAAAGACGTAATTGCTGCAAACAAAAGAAAATAGCACTTCCTCAGATCTTGAACAGAAAGATCGCTTGATATGTCAAATAAATTCACCAAGATATTGACTTAGTTTACAACGTACAGCTGGATGTTTCATCGAGTCCTCATCTGATGAAAGGAAGGTACTTTTTTTTAGTGGGTGGGGATCTTGTGTATCTGTTCGATACGAATTGTATCTGAGATTCCATTACACTGAGACCAGTTTTCTATTTGCATTGTAGTCAGTTTCTTTCGGAGTCTTGTGTGAATCCAACTAAGATCGCCGGCCGCTGTGGTTCAAATGGCTCTGAGCACTATGGGACTTAACATCTGAGGTCATCAGTCCTCTAGAACTTAGAACAACTTAAACCTAACTAACCTAAGGACATCACACACATCCATGCGCGGCCGGCCGCTGTGACCAAGAGGTACTAGGCGCTCCAGTCTGGAACCGCGCGACTGCTATGGCCGCAGGTTCGAATCCTGCCTCGGGCATGGATGTATGTGATGTCCTTAGGTTAGTTAGGTTTAAGTAGTTCTAAGTTGTAGGGGACTGATGACCTCAGACATTAAGAACCATAGTGGTCAGAGCCATTTGAACCAACTAAGATCAGGTCACTTGCATTCTGCCACAGCTGACGTTTCTGTTACAGTTGAAAATCTGGATGCTAAAGTACACAAAGGTTGCTTAGCGTGCAGTCCTCGCTCTCATCTCGATAGAGACAGGCGATCATCAGTAGCCCCGAGACAACCTTTCAAAAGGAAAGCAACACTAGCTCGAAATCCCACTAGATTTGCTGCAATAGTTTCCGAATCAAGCTGAAGAAAATTGCAGTGTGCTGGTACACAGTCAGTTGCTTGATTTTCCTTATTTGAAGTAAGAAGTCGTCCTCTTTACACTGGGGATCATGAGGGCTTGTTACTGCGTGTATCATTCTGCAGGTAAACTCTTTCCTACGTTTCACGGCAGGTTTTATAACTGATGAGTCTTTTGCAGAAAACACAACATCAAAAAGTAATTATGTAAGGTAATGACATTTCGGGAATACATTTGTTAGGGAACATATTTAAGTGATTAATATTGCAAGATCACAGATTAATGTAAGCGAGAGATAGGGAACTGATGACCATAGATGTTAAGTCCCATAGTGCTCAGAGCCATTTGAACCATTTTGTAAGCGAGAGATAAGCCACTGCAAATCGGAAATGTTGGTACATTAATAACCGGTGTAACAGCCAAAATGTTGAACGCAAGCATGCAACCGTGCATGCATTGTGTTGTACAGGTACCGGAAGTGGGTTCATCGAATGGAGTTTCATGACTGTTGCATTTGGTCGGTCAATACAGGGACGGTTAATGCTGATTGTGAATGACGCTAGAGTTGTCGTCAGATGATGTCCCCTGTCGTAGATAGGAGACGGTCTGGTGATCGAGCAGGCCAAAGCCACATATCGACTCTCTGTAGAGCATGTTGGGTTACACAGCGGCAAGTGGACAAGTGTTTTGCTTTCGGGAAACACACCCTGGAATGGTGTTCATGAATGGCAGCACAACAGGTCGAATCATCAGACTGACGTACAGATTTGCAGTCTGGGTGCATGGCATAACCGCGAGAGTGCTCCTGCTATCTTACAAATTCGCGCCCCAGATCACAACTCGAGGTGTAGGTCCAGTGTGCCTAACACGCACACAGGTTGGTTGCAGGCTCTCAAGTGGCCTCCTTCTAACCAACTCACGGCCATCACTGGCACCGAGGCAGAACCAGCTTTCATCAAACCTTACATCAGACCTCCATACGCTCTCCAGTGAGCTCCCACTTCAGACCACTGAAGTCGAAGATGGCGATAGTTTGGGGTCAGCGGAATGCATGCTGCAGGGCGCAGGGCTCGGAACAGTCCTTGCAGTAAACTATTTGAAACAGTACATTGTGTCACTGTGGTGCCAACTGCCGCTCAGATTGTTGCTGCAGATATAGTACGATGCGACAGAGCCGCACGCCAAACACGATGGTCTTTCCTCTCGCTTGCGCCTCGTGGCCGTCAGGTGTCAAGTCTTCTTGCAACCGTATATTCTCATGACCACCGCTGCCAGCAATCATGTACAGCGCCTACATTCCTGCCATGTCTTTCTGCAATATCGCAGAAGGAACATTCAGCTTCCTGTAGCTGTATTACACGACCCCGTTCAAAGAGGAACATCCAGCTTCCTGTAGCCGTATTACACGACCTCGTTCAAACTTAGTGAGGTGTTGATAATGGCGTCTTTATCGCCTAAAAGGCATTCTCGACTAGCATCAGCTCAACATGTCCAGTCTCGAAGGTAACCGTTACAGCTTATTTAAAGTAAACCCGATTTGCATTCACATAGTAGCTCTACTAGCGCCACTCTTATGCGATTGGCGTGAAATCGGAATAGACATCATCTTTCAAATGTAGAAAAACGCCTGCCTATTTTCGTTTCTGTGTCGCAGCTCCTCCTTGGTGTTGCGATTTTGTTTCTGTCAGTGTATTTTACCCTCCTTCAGCACTGCATATATGTTAGCTGAAGTTAACAATAAAAAGGTCATGTGGTCCGACAAAACATTATTGTCTGCTTCAGCATCGTGCGTAGGTTTTAGTAACCACAAAGCACCTTTCAGTTTCAGCCGTGCCTCCGTGCTCGTGTTGAACTGCACATTGCTAAGAAGTCCGCCTCCGTAGCGCAGCGGTAGCGTTATCGCATACCACGCAAGGGGGCCCGGGTTCGATTCCGGCTTGAGGACTGGGTGTTCTGTGTCCTTCATCATCATTGACACGCAAGTCGTCGAAGTGGCATCAACTTAAAAGACGTGCAATACGGCGGCAGAACTCCGAAAGGGATATTCCGACCAGTAAATGCCATACGATGATTTCATTTCATTGCGGCAAAAAAATGTTTTCTGTATTGTCTTCCAGTTCTTTACCAAGGTATCAAAACATATTGCAACAGCGTGCTAGATGAAACTTTGAGGTGACAGATGATGTAACGTATTTCTTTTCTCTTTGCCTCCAGTACTGCACTGGAAACACTGCTATACTTCCAAGATTTAAGGGTTTAGCCCAATCAAACGGTATGCATAACTATCTGCTACGTACAATAGTGCAGCTTAATTATTTTGACGTGCACTATTTCTCAGACATTTTTAAGACACTGCCTAACAAAAGAATGAAGCCCTCAGAAGAGGTGTAGAAACCTAAATGATATTTCACGGCTTGGAAGGGTATCTGATGTTATTTTAGTGATAAAAAATCGAGTCAAATTTGCAAAGAACTTGATAGGTATGAGCCCTCTTATCACTATGAAGTTCCAGCCCCTCCGGTGTAACCGCATGCACTGATTCGGATGGGAAGAGTGTCATAGGCCTTTGTATTCTCTCCTGATGGAAGCTGGACCACAGTTGTTGTAACTCCTCCTTTCTTATCCTGGATATTGGTACTGATCAGAGTTGAAGTGCGAGCTTGCTCCACATACATTTTATCGGGGGCAGTTATGGAGATATTGCTAGCCATTGGAGTACCTCAACATCACACAAACAGTTCATAGAGACATGTGCCATGTGTATGTCACCACATGAGAGGTAACACATGAGGACGCAAGATGTTTGTGTTGTGCCATTACAGATCCCTCAGTCACTACCAGCAATGACCTGAAGTCATACCCGATGGATTCCCGCACCGTGACGTCAGGAGTAATACCATTGTGACACTCCAAAACGTTGCAAAAATGCGACCTCTCCGCAGGTCGCTGCCATATTCACCAACGATGTTCATGCTAGGCAGCGTAGAACTGCAGTTCATCACTGAACAGAACACGACACTACTCATCAGCAGTTCATGCTTCCTGTCATGGCACCACTCCAAATGCAACAGTTCGTGTTGTGGTGTTAACTCCAGCCTACACATGGGATTGTAATTCCCTAGTCTGACTGCTACTAGTCTCTGCAATGACACAGAGTGTTGCAGGGAGTCTATTACTCATTCTCGGGTGGCATATGCAGATGGGAAGGGTCTACAATTGCTTGATGAATAATATGGCTGTCCTCCCTTGTGGTGGTCATGCATGGTTGACAGGAACCTTGACAACGAGTATCTCCGACCTCATATTCCCATGCAGGGCTTCTGTCACATCCAAATGCCACACAAATCAGGATGCTGCATAAAGTGATCTGCCAGTTCTAACAACCCTACCACAACAAAGGTCAAAAATTAATTATGATTGTAGTGTTGCTCACGCTGCTAAATATTGCATTTTCGGGCAACAACAAAGTTATATTAAGCGGCAGGTGTCATTAGAGCACAGTTAATTAAGTCATTTCTTGAAATAATGGATAAACTAGGCACTCATCTTTCCGTGTTTCCCACACTGGTCTCGTTGTGAAGTCATGGCTCAATCGTAGAAAATCTAGGTAGTGATGATTCCAAGCTCGGATGCAAAGAGGCCTAGGTGTTATTCTGCGATATTCAAAAGTTTTATAGATGTGTTCCATAAACCATTCTTGAAGATTAAACTTTTTGCACGTTAGGACAATGGTGATGTAAAAAAGTAATCAGCACTCCGAATTTAAGTTACTCTTCTTTTTTATTACTTTTGTTGCAATATCATGTAACTCGTTCCAAAACCGCACTTCACAATATACAACATACTTGAAAATATCTTCCTCGCTGTTAAAGTTCACGTTTCATAAACTGACTACAATTTGCGTCTTTTTAACATGACGACCAAAGCTTGACTCTCTAATAACCGCTTGCACGCCCAAAAATCAGAGTTAGAAGTATGTCAATGATCATAGTGACAAAAGAAAGAATACACATGAGAATAATATCATTGCAATACATACATATCGGTGTATCGAAGTACCTCTACGTTAATTAAACCAAATCTGAATGTTGTCATAGAAATATGTTAACTATTTTACAGAAAAACAGTAGAATATTGCTGGTATCCAGAGGTTGAGGTGAGGTGCCGTAATGGTTAAGTAATTAATGTACCATTACACATTCAAGTGGAGACTCCTTTCACACCGTTTTAGGTGCTGGTAACGCTCTCTCCCACAACAATGCGGTATCTCCATGGCCTTAACCATGATCACTCAGCATCTGACACTGTTCAGGCCCCTTATAACCCTACTAGGCGTGGTAACGAGAGTAAACATGAACAGCACTAAACGGTTCTGGTGTCTGTTCTACCTGCCACAGTCAACTCTAATCATTTACATATACATCAGTGGTATGTTTGTGTACAAAGTCAATTTGATATCCGATCATGCCTTCACATTTTTGTCAGACAGTATGTGTCTTACATCTACATCTGCATTTATTCTCCGCAAGCCACCCAACGGTGTGTGGCGGAGGGCACTTTACGTGCCACTGTCATTACCTCCCTTTCCTGTTCCAGTCGCGTATGGTTCGCGGGAAGAACGACTGCCGGAAAGCCTCTGTGCGCGCTCGAATCTCTCTATTTTTACGTTCGTGATCTCCTCGGGAGGTATAAGTAGGGGGAAGCAATATATTCGATACCTCATCCAGAAACGCACCCTCTCGAAACCTGGACAGCAAGCTACACCGCGATACAGAGCGCCTCTCTTGCAGAGTCTGCCACTAGAGTTTGCTAAACATCTCCGTAACGCTATCACGGTTACCAAATAACCCTGTGACGAAACGCGCCGCTCTTCTTTGGATCTTCTCTGTCTCCTCCGTCAAACCGATCTGGTACGGATCCCACACTGATGAGCAATACTCAAGTATAGGTCGAATGAGTGTTTTGTAAGCCACCTCCTTTGTTGACGGACTACATTTTCTAAGGACTCTCCCAATGAATCTCAACCTGGCACCCGCCTTACCAACAATTAATTTTATATGGTCATTCCACTTCAAATCGTTCTGTACACATACTCCCAGATACTTTACAGAGGTAACTGCTACCAGTGTTTGTTCCGCTATCATATAACCATACAATAAAGTATCCTTCTTCCTATGTATTCGCAATACATTACATTTGTCTATGTTAAGGGTCAGTTGCCAACCCCTGCAGTAAGTGCCTATCCGCTGCAGATCTTCACGCATTTCGCTGCAATTTTCTAATGCTGCAACTTCTCTGTATACTACAGCATCATCCGCGAAAAGCTGCATGGAACTTTGGACACTATCTACTAGGTCATTTATATATATTGTGAAAAGCAATGGGCCGCGTGGTATTAGCCAAGCGGTCTAAGGCACTGTAGTCATGGACTGTGCGGCTGGTCCCGGCAGAGGTTCGAGCCCTCCCTCGGGCATGGGTGTGTGTGTTTGTCTTTAGGATAATTTAGGTTAAGTAGTGTGTAAGCTTAGGGACTGATGACCTTAGCAGTTAAGTCCCATAAGATTTCACACACATATGAACATTTTTTTGAAAAGCAGTGGTTGCATAACACTCCCCTGTAGCACGCCAGAGATTACTTTAACGTCTGTAGACGTCTCTCCATTGAGAACAGCATGCTGTGTTCTGTTTGCTAAAAACTCTTCAATCCAGCCACACAGCTGGTCTGATATTCCGAAGGCTCTTGCTCTAGACTCTAGAATCTGAAGGACGTCGCTTGACCGATACCGGTTATCCATAAATAAATAATTACAGTCTTTTTTGTTGTTTCGAGTGGTTTTTTAAACTCATTGAATAAATGCCACACTGTTAGCAGAAAATTAAAAAGTGTCTTGTGTACATTTCACGCATAGTCAGTCACATTGGTTGATGCCCTTTGCATGCAGTAATACCTGTCTCTGCTCTGCTTCAAAAAATGGTTCAAATGGCTCTGAGCACTATGGGACTTAACTTCTGAGGTCATCAGTCCCCTACAACTTAGAACTACTTAAACCTAAATAACCTAAGGACATCACACAGATCTATGCCCGAGACAGGATTCGAACCTGCGACCGTAGCGGTCGCGCGGTTCCAGACTGTAGTGCCTAGAACCGCTCGGCCACTCCGGCCGGCTGCTCTGCTTCAATCTATTAAGTGAACAGCTGTCGTGCTGCTTGCTTTGCTCAGGGTCCTCTGGTAGCGCAGTTTACCTTCTGGAAGCATAACGATCGCACGGTGGTCGCAGACGACGCCGCATCCAAGGGAATGTCTGTGGCGACGGACGCCGACGGCGCCAGACCGCACTCGCGGCTGCTGATTTCCAGGGCGGACGTCACGCACGCCGGCAGCTACACCTGTGGTGCACCAGGCGCAGATCCAGATACCGTGCACCTCTTCATCTCGCAAGGTAACCGCCGGCGGTCGCGACCTTCACTGCTGTGACAGTAGAGCTGCGCCCTACCAAAACTACGGTTCACTGGTTTTGGTACGACGCATATACTACTGGCCATTAAAATTGCTACACCACGAAGATGACGTGCTACAGACGCGAAATTTAACCGACAGGAAGAAGATGCTGTGATATGCAAATGATAAGCTTCTCAGAGCATTCACACAAGGTTGGTGCTGGTGGCGACACCTACAACGTGCTGACATGAGGAAAGTTTCCAACCGATTTCTCATACACAAACAGCACTTGACCGGCGTTACCTGGTAAAACGTTGTTGTGATACCTCGTGTAAGGAGCAGAAATGCGTACCATCACGTTTCCGACTTTGATAAAGATCGGATTGTAGCCTATCGCGATTGCGGTTTGTCGTATCGCGACAGTGCTGCTCCCGTTGGTCGAGATCCAATGACTGTTATCAGAATATGGAATCGGTGGGTTCAGGAGGGTAATACGAAATGCCGTGCTGGATCCCAACGGCCTCGTATCACCAGCAGTCGAGATGACAGGCATCTTATCCGCATGGCTGTAACGGATCGTGCAATCACGTCTCCATCCCTGAGTCAACAGATGGGGACGTTTGCAAGACATCAACCAGTTCGACGACGTTTGCAGCAGCGTGGACTATCAGCTCGAAGACCATGGCTGCGGTTACCCTTGACGCTGCATCATAGACAGGAGCGCCTGTGATGGTGTACTCAACGACAAACCTGGGTGCACGAATGGCAAAACGTCATTTTTTCGGATTAATCTAGGTTCTGTTTACAGCATCATGATGGTCGCATCCGTGTTTGGCGACATCGCGGTGAACGCACATTGGAAGCGTGTATTCGTCATCGCCGTACTGGTGTATCACCCGGCGTAATGGTATGGGGTGCCATTGGTTACATGTCTCGGTCACCTCTTGTTCGCATTGACGGCTCTTTGAAAAGTGGACATTTCAGATGTGTTACGACCCGTGGCTCTACCTTCATTCGATCCCTGCGAAACCCTACATTTCAGCAGGGTAATGCACGACCGCATGTTGCAGGTCCTGTACGGGCCTTTTTGGATACAGAAAATGTTCGACTGCTGCCCTGGCCAGCACTTTCTCCAGATCTCTCACCAATTGAAAACGTCTGGTCAAAGGTGGCCGAGCAACTGGCTCGTCACAATACGCCAGTCACTACTCTTGATGAACTGTGGTATCGTGTTGAAGCTGCATGGACAGCTGTACCTGTACACGCCATCCAAGGTCTGTTTGACTCAATGCCCAGGCGTATTAAGGCCGTTATTACGGCCAGAGGTGGTTGTTCTGGGTACTGATTTCTCAGGAGCTATGCACCCAAATTGCGTGAAAATGTAATCACATGTCAGTTTTAGTATAATATATTTCTCCAATGAATACCCGTTTATCGTCTGCATTTCTTCTTGGTGTAGCAATTTTAATGGTCAGTAGTGAAATGACATAGCAAATGTTACGATTACTGGTAGTACTGGTAGCACTGATAGGGAAAGAAATATAAATGAATGTGTAAGACAGGAAATGAGAGCCGACGACTTCTCGTTTTTTTGTTTTTTTTGTGCTTGTTTTGCACATAATTAGAACCTTACATCACTCAGTGTTAGTCCATTGTGTATCTTATAACGTTACAGAATATAAATTGCATTTTATAAATAATAAAAATTAGTTGATCGCGTAACATCTGGGCCTTTATGTAACCAAAGCAGTTACTTTTCATGCAAATACATTTTACATACACAAACAAAAAAACCTATATAATTATTTTCATTATTTTGTACTCAGTAGAACGTTCTTCATCATGATCCATAGCAAGAGTTTCCTGTTATTATTGATAAATCCGATACCTGTTTATTAATGACAGAACCATGTTTTATATAAGCTCGACGAAGTATTGAAGCAATATTTGATACTTTTTTTTGAGGAATTTGCTTTTTCTAGCGCTGTATGGTAACCCTATATTATTTTTACTTTATTTTCGCTACACCATCCCTCTGTTTCACGTTACGAATCAACAATTTTTTGATAAAACCCGAACTAAACATTGACAGTTTCAAATTTGCTGTAAATACTGTTTATTTTCAAGCAGCAGACAAGAGGCTTCATAGATTACTCAGCCCTTTGTATATCCTCATTCAGTTTCTAGGCGGTTCACCAATTCTGGTTTCTAGAGGAATCTAGTAAGACACTGACTTCATGTGTAAACAAAGCGATCAATGCCAGCTAAAGCCCAGTAGGTATGCAACACACCTAGCGCACAGGTAACACGGGAACAATATTAAAAGGTCATGGCTCATAGGAAAGCTACTGTAGTTTACGCTTATTTGCGATAGTCTACAGTAGCCTACCGTAGTTTTACAACTGTGTGTGACAGCCGTTACAGCCTTACAGATGGGGTGACACTAATGCCCCAAGCAGTGAGAAAGACGATTCTCTCGAAGCTGTAACCGACACTGGATCATTTTCTTCGGTGTTCAGCTGAGGTGACAGTTTAAATGGTACAGTTTTGAAGTTTTACACAGGTATTTATAATTATTTGCGAGGTTATAACTAAGTGTGCAGAGATTCATATAGTACAGAAGCATCAAACAAAATTACTTCCTTAAATGGGTACACATTACAAGTCATATACTAGAGATATTATTTTGGTCTTTTGGAGTAGTAGCGCAATGCACATATCTCACAAGATACGAAGAACTGGAAAGATATAAAATAAAAAAAAAACGGTTTTGTGGAACTTCCAATTTTGAATGCTGGAAAGTAAGGCAAAGCTGTCATCATAAATGCCACTGATATCTACAAATAAATAATTATCATAATAAGTCTTTATAAAATAATGTGATGTGACTGTAGGCCCTATACATCAGCCCAGAATGTTTCAGCCTCTCATTCCTTTCAGTTCCTGAGAAGGAGCCTAAGTACTGAAAATTTGAAATATGACAAAATACTTGTCCTTTTCGTCATCTTCTTCCATTCTTCTGTAGGTCCTCTTCACCTGTTGGAAATTTTCTCCAGTTCAGATAATGAAACTTCTGCCTTCTTAACCATGTGATAGTCGATTTGCTAGAGGATATGAATTGTAAAATTTCCAGGGCAGGTACTTCAATCCTAACTTTGTTGCCTTCATTAAAGTTGTTGTTCCGCAAAATGATGGAGAAAAATTAGGATATCTCACTCACCACTGCAAGTAGCCAGAGACGAAGGTCAAGTCGGACAGCTCAGCACAGTTTCGCCAAAAACATCTGCAGTTACTGTTAGCGGGGTTCCAAGGTGGTTACCAAGCTCAGAAACTGATGACGAAGTAGTACTGACGTGGCAGAATGCAGGAGCTGCACCAAGCGAGTGATTGCTAATTCACATGGACTGATGTAGCTACTTGATCAAAACCGATGTGGTAGCAAAGTAAGGATGAACCAATACCTTTTTATTCAAAGGTATTACAGTCTGCCAGCCACCACTATTGAGGTGGGACTTACATAAGTCCACGAATTTGCTTATATACATTCTGCTATTACCTATGGCCTCATCTTCTGGGGTCATAGTAAGAAAAATCTCAAAACCATCTTCACTCTACAAAAACGAGCTGTTAGAATAATTACCAACAGTTCAAGGCTAACCCCTTCAAAGCAATTATTTAAACAGCTGAATATTCTACCCCTACCATGCCTCTATATACAGAAAAGCATAATTAATGTAAAACGAAATATTAACAATTTCCAATCCAACTCGGATCTACATACTTACAACACAAGAAAGTGCAATGACATTCATATAAAAAGAGTTAACAAGGCTTTGGCGCAGAAACAAACAAACATACAAGGAAGCAGATTGTATAACAAACTACCGGTAAAGATAAAAGAAATAAAAAAATTGTCTTCATTTAAAGAAGCAGTAATCATATTTTTAATGACCAACTGCTATTATAGTGTAAAAGAATACCTGGAATAGCTTCATACTAAACAATTATAGTGATGTACTCTGTGCCAATAGTAATTTTTATCTGACTGTTGCTATGATCTAAATAAATAATATGTACAAAAGTGCTAGAATTGTATGTGTTATATCTAAATGTCAACTGTGTATTCCATGTAAAAAGTCTTTCTCATACATCAATGTAAATAATCAAAGTTGTACATGCTATTTCAATGTGGTCTGATGTTATGTAGTCCACTATGCACATCTGTATTTTGTATAGTATTGTTCACCCTATATGTGTGTGTATATATATACTATGTATTTTTTGACGAAATCCATGCAATGTAAATTGTCTCTGGATGAATAAACTACTACTACTACTACTACTACTACTACTACTACTATATGGCTGAAGCAGTCATGGTCTTTGTACTCTCACACTACTAGCTGTGGGACTTCTCCATGCAGCAGGCCACATGGGGGACCTATTTCAACTGCTGCTGGCCTTCAGCATGGGGGTTTCAGGTTCCCACCCAGGGATTTGCAACCGCCTATCTGCCATTTTACGTGCAGGCAAACTTCTTGCAGCCTGCTTCTGCAAACTTCAGCAGACCCTGCTAGTTTGAACTGCCCTACTATGGGGTCACAGCATGATTTGGAACACCTCCGCATGCATTGTACAAGGATGTTTGGCTGCTGTGGGACAGAACAGCTAGAGGGGGTGTTTGTCTCACTGGGTCAGCTACCTTGTTGTGTCGCTGGCACTGACGCCATGACTCGCTCACCTGCTGCCTGCCATATCCATTTGTTGCATACTGCATCTCGAGGATGCCAAGGTGCTGGGTTTGCTGATTGGCTAATATCCATGGTGTCATAGTGCAACTCAATTCGACCACGAAATTCGATAGCAGCTGGACGCCATATTGGTTTCGTCCTATATGGTCCAGTAAGATTTATATGACCACAGTGCATGTTTGAAGTCAACATGCAATAACCACTCACCGACGGCAAGTGGCAGCACTACAGAAAGCGTGTTGGGGTCACGTGAAAAATAGTGCAGTTGTGATCGTAATAAGGAAACAGAGCGATCTATTGACATCCAAAAGAGCATAATCATTGGCCTTCAGGCCAAGGGTGTAATCGTTTTCCGAAACAGCTAACTCTGTAAGCTGTTCATGTGCCACAATGGTTAAAGTATACCGTCATGGCACAATGGAGCTATCCAAAATTGGTGCTGAGGCAAGAGTGTGTCTGAACGGTTCTAGGCGCTTCAGTCTGGAACCGCACGACCGCTACGGTCGCATGTTTGAATCCTGTCTCGGGCATGGATGTGTGTGATGTCCTTAGGTTATTTAGGTTTAAGTAGTTCTAAGTTCTAGGGGACTGATGGCCTCAGATGTTAAGTCCCATAGTGCTCAGAGCCAATTGAACCAATTGAGGCAAGAGTGGTGTACCATGGGCTACATATGGTTGTGGAGATGTGTACAGGAGAATGGAAGTACAACTGTTGAGCAACTGATTGCCCAGATTAGCCTCAATGACTGTCCAGCAAATGTAGCTGCATATGGGCATCGACAGCAGGAACCTGGTTCATGCACCTTTGCAGCCTGCTGTTCATTGGCGAAGAAGAGTGAAATTTGCACGCCTTACCACAACTGCATGTCCATTGATTACCGACTGGTGGCCTTTTCAGATGCATTAAGTTTCATGCTCCATCAGACAGATAGCCATTTGCATGTACAGCATGGGTTGTGGAATGTCTGAAAACAAAAACCCTGCAACAATTGTCAGAAGGATGCAGGCTGGAGGCAGGAGTGTTATTATCTGGGGAATGTTTTTGTGGTATTCCCTGGTAAACACAAGGCTGATCCACATTGGGAACCAAGTCCACCCTACATGTAGTTTATTTTTCCACAGCATGAAGGTATCTGCCAACAGGACAATGCAACATATTACACAGTGCAGTGTACATGCATTGTTCAAAGAGCACCAGATGAGTTTTCCCATATACCCCTGGCCACAAAACTCCCTGAATTCCTACCCAATTGAGAATCTGTGATACAATCTTTATATTGGGCTTTGCTCACCATGGATCCTCAACCAAGAAACCTAGCAAAGCTGGCCGTGGCACTTGGCTCCACATCCCTGTCAGTAGCTCCAAGATGCTTGTGGCAAAGCAAGCTGGGATATTTTTACTTCTCCTTAGAATTCATTTTTTCACTGTTAACTAGTTACCATTAACGTATGTGAGTACAATCTGCATTTTCATAAAAGAGAAAGGTTGACCCTTAGTTTTAAAGAATACAACACCAGATCTAATTTTGTGCTTACTTTTGTGGATGCAATTGATTTTCTAATTTATTTCGACTATTCCTAGTTAATACTATTGTTATAGGGTGAAATCAGGAATTGTTTCGTAACTTAAATTCTATTGTTGACTTACAAACGAATACAAATACTGTACTAATTATAAACATTTGGAAGACAAAATACTAGTAATCTCAAACTATCTATTTGGCTCTATTGGAAATCATGTTAGCAAAGCCAATCCATGATCAATTCCAAAGCAATTAACAGTATTGTCAAAAGTATTGTTTGCATAATGATATATGTTAATTTCATAATTTAAACAAATAATTGTTCTAACTCGTGTAGAAGGAGACGCTTTTAAAAAGAACAAATTTTTCGATGCATTCAGTTAATTTAACGAGTTAAGTTTTAATTGTAATTTCTTTAAATTAAACTTTGAAAAATGTGTAGTTTCAGCACCTATTATTGTGAGGATGTATAAGGACCTGATTTTTGGTCCTGAGGTAGTCAGTCGACAGCTGAGTTTCAGACAAGGAACCTGTGCTGGTTAGAACAACAACAATGCATCAACAAAACAGTGAAATAAGTGTAACACAATTAGGCCATGTGTTAAAACAATGACAGTGTCTGTTCCATAAGTGCCTGATTATTCCGAAGGAACTGTGGACTGTGTGGTTATGTTTTATACTGCTCGTAGATATTTAATAATAAACTATTGAAGCAATATGTGGAGGTTTGCCTGCAAACTACACTCCTGGAAATTGAAATAAGAACACCGTGAATTCATTGTCCCAGGAAGGGGAAACTTTATTGACACATTCCTGGGGTCAGATACATCACATGATCACACTGACAGAACCGCAGGCACATAGACACAGGCAACAGAGCATGCACAATGTCGGCACTAGTACAGTGTATATCCACCTTTCGCAGCAATGCAGGCTGCTATTCTCCCATGGAGACGATCGTAGAGATGCTGGATGTAGTCCTGTGGAACGGCTTACCATGCCATTTCCACCTGGCGCCTCAGTTGGACCAGCGTTCGTGCTGGACGTGCAGATCGCGTGAGACGACGCTTCATCCAGTCCCAAACATGCTCAATGGGGGACAGATCCGGAGATCTTGCTGGCCAGGGTAGTTGACTTACACCTTCTAGAGCACGTTGGGTGGCACGGGATACATGCGGACGTGCATTGTCCTGTTGGAACAGCAAGTTCCCTTGCCGGTCTAGGAATGGTAGAACGATGGGTTCGATGACGGTTTGGATGTACCGTGCACTATTCAGTGTCCCCTCGACGATCACCAGTGGTGTACGGCCAGTGTAGGAGATCGCTCCCCACACCATGATGCCGGGTGTTGGTCCTGTGTGCCTCGGTCGTATGCAGTCCTGATTGTGGCGCTCACCTGCACGGCGCCAAACACGCATACGACCATCATTGGCACCAAGGCAGAAGCGACTCTCATCGCTGAAGACGACACGTCTCCATTCGTCCCTCCATTCACGCCTGTCGCGACACCACTGGAGGCGGGCTGCACGATGTTGGGGCGTGAGCGGAAGACGGCCTAACGGTGTGCGGGACCGTAGCCCAGCTTCATGGAGACGGTTGCGAATGGTCCTCGCCGATACCCCAGGAGCAACAGTGTCCCTAATTTGCTGGGAAGTGGCGGTGCGGTCCCCTACGGCACTGCGTAGGATCCTACGGTCTTGGCGTGCATCCGTGCGTCGCTGTGGTCCGGTCCCAGGTCGACGGGCACGTGTACCTTCCGCCGACCACTGGCGACAACATCGATGTACTGTGGAGACCTCACGCCCCACGTGTTGAGCAATTCGGCGGTACGTCCACCCGGCCTCCCGCATGCCCACTATACGCCCTCGCTCAAAGTCCGTCAACTGCACATACGGTTCACGTCCACGCTGTCGCGGCTTGCTACGAGTGTTAAAGACTGCGATGGAGCTCCGTATGCCACGGCAAACTGGCTGACACTGACGGCGGCGGTGCACAAATGCTGCGCAGCTAGCGCCATTCGACGGCCAACACCGCGGTTCCTGGTGTGTCCGCTGTGCCGTGCGTGTGATCATTGCTTGTACAGCCCTCTCGCAGTGTCCGGAGCAAGTATGGTGGGTCTGACACACCGGTGTCAATGTGTTCTTTTTTCCATTTCCAGGAGTGTATTAATGAGGCTTATGGGAACATAAAACAATAGTGAACTGGCCATATAACTGTATGTTATTGGGGGCTTGTGAACAATGAAAGTCAAGTACCAGTACTATGAAACATAAATGTGCCCGTGTTGGCTACATAATTTGTAGTAGTCTGTGTTGTACTTCCACACCTCATTTTTCAGCCAGTGTAGCAATGCAGTAAGTCAACACCAAGGACTATCAATGAAGAAATAAAGAAGGCAAACCATCTCAAGCTCACTGATGCTCTTCCTGCATATCACATGTCGACCAGCACTGTAAAAGATGGTTATTCAGGCTTTTGACAGGAGGCCACATTAATGTGACTAGACAGTGTATTTCATTGTACATGATTAGATTATATGTACTTTCCATTCCATTGGGTCTACTGTGATGAGATCCTCCGGTATGTAGAACATGTCAGAAAACCAATAATACAACAAATATGTAGAATGAAAAATAAATATGCTAATGTACCTTTAGCAGGCCACAAGTGAAATGGTCCTCAAGGATGTGGAATATGTCAAAAAATCTTAAACACATATATATTTAAAAATAATGATATGAATATAATAGAGGGAAACATTCCACGTGGCAAAAATATATCTAAAAAGAAAGATGATGAAACTTACCAAACAAAAGCGCTGGCAGGTCGACAGACACACAAACAAACACAAACATACACACAAAATTCTAGCTTTCGCAACCAATGGTTGCCTCGTCAGGAAAGAGGGAAGGAGAAGGAAAGACAAAAGGATATGGGTTTTAAGGGAGAGGGTAAGGAGTCATTCCAATCCCGGGAGCGGAAAGACTTACCTTAGGGGGAAAAAAGGACAGGTATACACTCGCACACACACACATATCCATCCACACATACACAGACACAAGCAGACATTTGTAAAGGCAAAGAGTTTGGGCAGAGATGTCAGTCGGGGCGGATGTACAGAGGCAAAGATGAAGTTGAAAGACAGGTGAGGTATGAGCGGCGGCAAATTGAAATTAGAAATTAGCGGAGATTGAGGCCTGGCGGATAGCGAGAAGAAAGGATATGCTGAAGGGCAAGTTCCCATCTCCGGAGTTCTGACAGGTTGGTGTTAGTGGGAAGTATCCAGATAACCCGGACAGTGTAACACTGTGCCAAGATGTGCTGGCCGTGCACCAAGGCATGTTTAGCCACAGGGTGATCCTCATTACCAACAAACACTGTCTGCCTGTGTCCATTCATGCGAATGGACAGTTTGTTGCTGGTCATTCCCACATAGAACGCTTCACAGTGTAGGCAGGTCAGTTGGTAAATCACGTGGGTGCTTTCACACGTGGCTCTGCCTTTGATCGTGTACACCTTCCGGGTTACAGGACTGGAATAGGTGGTGGTGGGAGGGTGCATGGGACAGGTTTTACACCGGGGGCGGTTACAGGGGTAGGAGCCAGAGGGTAGGGAAGGTGGTTTGGGGATTTCATAGGGATGAACTAAGAGGTTGCGAAGGTTAGGTGGACGGCGGAAAGACACTCTTGGTGGAGTGGGGAGGATTTCATGAAGGATGGATCTCATTTCAGGGCAGGATTTGAGGAAGTCGTATCCCTGCTGGAGAGCCACATTCAGAATCTGATCCAGTCCCGGAAAGTATCCTGTCACAAGTGGGGCACTTTTGGGGTTCTTCTGTGGAAGGTTCCGGGTTTGAGGAGATGAGGATGTGGCTCTGGTTATTTGCTTCTGTACCAGGTCGGGAGGGTAGTTACGGGATGCAAAAGCTGTTTTCAGGTTGTTGGTGTAATGGTTCAAGGATTCCGGATTGGAGCAGATTCGTTTGCCACGAAGACCTAGGCTGTAGGGAAGGGACCGTTTGATGTGGAATGGGTGGCAGCTGTCATGATGGAGGTACTGTTGCTTGTTGGTGGGTTTAATGTGGACGGACGTGTGAAGCTGGCCATTGGACAGGTGGAGGTCAACGTCAAGGAAAGTGGCATGGGATTTGGAGTAGGACCAGGTGAATCTGATGGAACCAAAGGAGTTAAGGTTGGAGAGGAAATTCTGGAGTTCTTCTTCACTGTGAGTCCAGATCACGAAAATGTCATCAATAAATCTGTACCAAACTTCGGGTTGGCAGGCCTGGGTAACCAGGAAGGCTTCCTCTAAGCGACCCATGAATAGGTTGGCATACGAGGGGGCCATCCTGGTATCCATGGCTGTTCCCTTTAGTTGTTGGTATGTCTGGCCTTCAAAAGTGAAGAAGTTGTGGGTCAGGATGAAGCTGGCTAAGGTAATGAGGAAAGAGGTTTTAGGTAGGGCGGCAGGTGATCGGCGTGAAAGGAAGTGCTCCATCGCAGCGAGGCCCTGGACATGCGGAATATTTGTGTATAAGGAAGTGGCATCAATGGTTACAAGGATGGTTTCCGGGGGTAACAGACTGGGTAGGGATTCCAGGCGTTTGAGAAAGTGGTTGGTGTCTTTGATGAAGGATGGGAGACTGCATGTAATGGGTTGAAGGTGTTGATCTACGTAGGCAGAGATGCGTTCGGTGGGGGCTTGGTAACCAGCTACAATGGGACGGCCGGGATGATTGGGTTTGTGAATTTTTGGAAGAAGGTAGAAGGTAGGGGTGCGGGGTGTTGGTGGGGTCAGGAGGTTGATGGAGTCGGGTGAAAGGTTTTGTAGGGGGCCTAATGTTCTGAGGATTCCTTGAAGCTCCGCCTGGACATCAGGAATGGGATTGCCTTGGCAAACTTTGTAAGTAGTGTTGTCTGAAAGCTGACGCAGTCCCTCAGCCACATACTCCCGACGATCAAGTACCACAGTTGTGGAACCCTTGTCCGCCGGAAGAATGACGATGGATCGGTCAGCCTTCAGATCACGGATAGCCTGGGCTTCAGCAGTGGTGATGTTGGGAGTAGGATTAAGGTTTTTTAAGAAGGATTGAGAGGCAAGGCTGGAAGTCAGAAATTCCTGGAAGGTTAGGAGAGGGTGATTTTGAGGAAGAGGAGGTGGGTCCTGCTGTGACGGAGGACGGAACTGTTCCAGGCATGGTTCAATTTGGATAGTGTCTTGGAGAGTTGGATCATTAGGAGTAGGATTAGGATCATTTTTCTTAGTGGCAAAGTGATATTTCCAGCAGAGAGTACGGGTGTAGGACAGTAAATCTTTGACGAGGGCTGTTTGGTTAAATCTGGGAGTGGGGCTGAAGGTGAGGCCTTTGGATAGGACAGAGGTTTCGGATTGGGAGAGAGGTTTGGAGGAAAGGTTAACTACTGAATTGGGGTGTTGTGGTTCCAGATTGCGTTGATTGGAATTTTGAGGTTTTGGAGGGAGTGGAGCTGGAAGTGGGTGATTGAGTAGATGGGAGAGACTGGGTTTGTGTGCAATGAGAGGAGGTTGAGGTTTGCTGGAAACGTTGTGAAGGGTGAGTGAGTTGCCTTTCCGGAGGTGGGAAACCAGGAGATTGGATAGTTTTTTAAGGTGGTTTCCCACCTCCAGAAAGGCAACTCACTCACCCTTCACAACCTTTCCAGCAAACCTCAACCTCCTCTCATTGCACACAAACCCAATCTCTCCCATCTACTCAATCTCCCACTTCCAGCTCCACTCCCTCCAAAACCTCAAAATTCCAATCAACGCAATCTGGAACCACAACACCCCAATTCAGTAGTTAACCTTTCCTCCAAACCTCTCTCCCAATCCGAAACCTCTGTCCTATCCAAAGGCCTCACCTTCAGCCCCACTCCCAGATTTAACCAAACAGCCCTCGTCAAAGATTTACTGTCCTACACCCGTACTCTCTGCTGGAAATATCACTTTGCCATGAAGAAAAATGATCCTAATCCTACTCCTAATGATCCAGCTCCCCAAGACACTATCCAAATTGAACCATGCCTGGAACAGTTCCGTCCTCCGTCACAGCGGGACCCACCTCCTCTTCCTCAAAATCACCCTCTCCTAACCTTCCAGGAATTTCTGACTTCCAGCCTTGCCTCTCAATCCTTCTTAAAAAACCTTAATCCTACTCCCAACATCACCACTGCTGAAGCCCAGGCTATCCGTGATCTGAAGGCTGACCGATCCATCGTCATTCTTCCGGCGGACAAGGGTTCCACAACTGTGGTACTTGATCGTCGGGAGTATGTGGCTGAGGGACTGCGTCAGCTTTCAGACAACACTACTTACAAAGTTTGCCAAGGCAATCCCATTCCTGATGTCCAGGCGGAGCTTCAAGGAATCCTCAGAACCTTAGGCCCCCTACAAAACCTTTCACCCGACTCCATCAACCTCCTGACCCCACCAACACCCCGCACCCCTACCTTCTACCTTCTTCCCAAAATTCACAAACCCAATCATCCCGGCCGTCCCATTGTAGCTGGTTACCAAGCCCCCACCGAACGCATCTCTGCCTACGTAGATCAACACCTTCAACCCATTACATGCAGTCTCCCATCCTTCATCAAAGACACCAACCACTTTCTCAAACGCCTGGAATCCCTACCCAGTCTGTTACCCCCGGAAACCATCCTTGTAACCATTGATGCCACTTCCTTATACACAAATATTCCGCATGTCCAGGGCCTCGCTGCGATGGAGCACTTCCTTTCACGCCGATCACCTGCCGCCCTACCTAAAACCTCTTTCCTCATTACCTTAGCCAGCTTCATCCTGACCCACAACTTCTTCACTTTTGAAGGCCAGACATACCAACAATTAAAGGGAACAGCCATGGGTACCAGGATGGCCCCCTCGTATGCCAACCTATTCATGGGTCGCTTAGAGGAAGCCTTCCTGGTTACCCAGGCCTGCCAACCCGAAGTTTGGTACAGATTTATTGATGACATTTTCGTGATCTGGACTCACAGTGAAGAAGAACTCCAGAATTTCCTCTCCAACCTTAACTCCTTTGGTTCCATCAGATTCACCTGGTCCTACTCCAAATCCCATGCCACTTTCCTTGACGTTGACCTCCACCTGTCCAATGGCCAGCTTCACACGTCCGTCCACATTAAACCCACCAACAAGCAACAGTACCTCCATTATGACAGCTGCCACCCATTCCACATCAAACGGTCCCTTCCCTACAGCCTAGGTCTTCGTGGCAAACGAATCTGCTCCAGTCCGGAATCCTTGAACCATTACACCAACAACCTGAAAACAGCTTTTGCATCCCGTAACTACCCTCCCGACCTGGTACAGAAGCAAATAACCAGAGCCACATCCTCATCTCCTCAAACCCGGAACCTTCCACAGAAGAACCCCAAAAGTGCCCCACTTGTGACAGGATACTTTCCGGGACTGGATCAGATTCTGAATGTGGCTCTCCAGCAGGGATACGACTTCCTCAAATCCTGCCCTGAAATGAGATCCATCCTTCATGAAATCCTCCCCACTCCACCAAGAGTGTCTTTCCGCCGTCCACCTAACCTTCGCAACCTCTTAGTTCATCCCTATGAAATCCCCAAACCACCTTCCCTACCCTCTGGCTCCTACCCCTGTAACCGCCCCCGGTGTAAAACCTGTCCCATGCACCCTCCCACCACCACCTATTCCAGTCCTGTAACCCGGAAGGTGTACACGATCAAAGGCAGAGCCACGTGTGAAAGCACCCACGTGATTTACCAACTGACCTGCCTACACTGTGATGCGTTCTATGTGGGAATGACCAGCAACAAACTGTCCATTCGCATGAATGGACACAGGCAGACAGTGTTTGTTGGTAATGAGGATCACCCTGTGGCTAAACATGCCTTGGTGCACGGCCAGCACATCTTGGCACAGTGTTACACTGTCCGGGTTATCTGGATACTTCCCACTAACACCAACCTGTCAGAACTCCGGAGATGGGAACTTGCCCTTCAGCATATCCTTTCTTCTCGCTATCCGCCAGGCCTCAATCTCCACTAATTTCTAATTTCAATTTGCCGCCGCTCATACCTCACCTGTATTTCAACTTCATCTTTGCCTCTGTACATCCGCCCCGACTGACATCTCTGCCCAAACTCTTTGCCTTTACAAATGTCTGCTTGTGTCTGTGTATGTGTCGATGGATATGTGTGTGTGTGCGAGTGTATACCTGTCCTTTTTTCCCCCTAAGGTAAGTCTTTCCGCTCCCGGG